>NC_042620.1:313773545-314973545 GCF_901001135.1 Rhinatrema bivittatum | reverse complement strand
ATTATTGGTATTTGATTCGTCTGCTGTTTGATATTTTATCAGTTTAGGAAATTTTAATATTGGGTGGTGGGTGCCAAAGGAAGTATCCATCCTGGGTGCCAAATACTTTAAGTACGCCGCTGTCAGGGATCTATTGCACAGGTCATTCAGCGGCCCCACCAGTACATCTCTGAGCTCCCTCAGTATCCTGGGATGTGTCTCATCCAGCGCCGTGGCTTTGCCCACTTTCAGTTTTCCTAGCTCTTCCCATACATTCTCTTCTGTAAATGGAGTTTCATCTACCCCATATCCACTTATGATCTTCAGCGGTCCTTCTCCAGGGTCTTCTTTAGTGAAAAGTACCAAACTGAAATATTTGTTTAATATTTCTGCCATTTCTTCGTCTCTCTTCACACATTGATCTTTGTCACCTTTCAGTTTCACTATACCACTTCGGACCTTTCTCCTTTTGTGATATATCTGAAAAATATTTTGTCCCCTCTCTTCACCTCTTTGGCAATCCTTTCTTCTGCCTGACTTTTAGCTTTCTTGATTTCCTTCTTTGTCTCCCTCAGTTTCACCAGATTTTCTTCCCCGTGTTCCTCTTTTTGGGATCCTTTATATAGTTCTTGAATGCTGTTCTTTTTGCTTTTATTTTATCAGCTGCCTCCTTTGAGCTGGGAAGGGGATGAGAGTGAGAGATGGAAAACTGTTAGGCAGATGAGCGTGGAAAAAAGAAAGATTTAGAACTGGGGATTGACATGGGGTGAAAAGGGGTGAAATGTAATTATGAGTAGAAAGAAGGACAGTAAAGAGACAAATAAAGAAAAATCAATGTCAAAGACAGATGTAAAGGAGGAACTGAAGAAGATAAGAGGGAAGAGAAGAAACACAAATGGACAGGAGACCTAGAAAAGGAGTTAAAGGAAAAGAGACTGGAACCAACATGATTAGAAAATTAAAATGTCAAGACAATAAATGTATTATAAAAATGTCATTTTTAGTTCAGTAATTGGAACATGTCAAATTCTGGGACATGCATCTCTGATACTTTGTATTTTGCTTAGTATAGGAGGAAATGCATTCCTGCTTCTATTTTGTGGTGACGTACTGCATGCAGAGTCTGGCTTCTTGGGATTTCTATTTAAATTTTGGTCTGAACTTCCTTGATACGGATGTGGTATTCTGCAAACGTGTAGTTTCTGTGTAGGAATCTATAGCAGATTGGCCTGTTTTGTTTGTCCAGTATGAGGTGTCCTGCTGTCTTTTCATGGGTAGGTTTGATACTGTTTGAGTTTAGCAGTTAGTGTTATGGTAAAGGCAGATTTTTCTCTATAGGTTCTGTGTGCATTTTATTGCCAGGTTTTGAGATATTTCACAAATGTCTTGGTAGCGGAGGGTGCTCATGCTGCTGTTACCGAGATGGTACCAAAATTTGAATATTATTTTTTTCATGGTGAGTAGAAAGGGACTTGCTTATATATTTTTATATCTTTGCACAGAATTCCCCTGGGAGTAATCTTTTTTTAAATGAATGTATTAGTTTGGCTGCCTAGTCTTAGCTTATCAATTTACTTATGAGGGACAGGCAGCATCAGTAAACCGTGTGCTACTATCACAGTCATGGTATCATTGTAAATGTACTTTTATATCTTGAATGGTTACAGCATTTTGTTTATTTCTATTTGATATTCTCCCTTGTCCTAGGAAAGGCACAAGGCAGATTACAAAGAAAGATGTGCATTGCAGTGCATATGTCTGATGGGTGGGAAGGGGGCAAAACATAAAACCAGGAACTGAGCAACGCAAAACCGTACAGGGTGGTCCGGGTGTACAAGTGTACACTAATTTCATAGGATACGGGGATACCTAGGGGTAAGATTAGTGGAAATGTAGAGCTCAGGTGAAGGCTTGGCTGAATAGTCAGCTTTTGTAAAAGGAAGTGTAACAATTCATTATCCAAAGTTGCAGAATTGTTCCCATCATAAGGCTCCAGACTCTAGATTACCCTCCCCTCCCCCAGACTCGGCCGCCCTTCTCAGCTCTCTCCCCCTTATGGCGTGAAGTATCTTAGCTCTGCTCTGCACTCATTGCTGGGGGGGTTGCTGTGGATGCAGGACACGTTGGCATTGGGTTTCTGTCCCATCCTGTATAGACCCCCACACTTCACTCCCACATAGAAGGATTGATTGAATGATTCTAATGGTAGATTTAGTGGGTAGTTAAACTGGATGGGGGTTTCTTTGTTGTAAAGAGGGCCCTTCTGCCTAGAGAACTTCTGACTTGATTGCCCAACACCTTGCAACAATGGTGTAAAATATTTGCACTGACGCCTCCTGCTTTTGTGGGCAGGTGTGCCCTGTCTTTACCCTGATGGGAGCAGAAGCCATGCAGTCCCCCCTCACGGATCATGTAGGATGACTTCCTGATGTCAGCTGTATGGGAATGTAGGACAGAGATCGTTTAAAGTTTAATATTTAAAAGTATGGAGGTCCATATTCAGCCACTATGCAGCTGTGCTAGCTAGCCGAGTAGGTGGCCGGACTAGAGTTAGCCACAGACGGTAATAACTCCGAATAGGGATGGTTCTTGGGAGTAGGGGGGAAAGGTGCTGATGATCACAATTGTTGAGTTGTTTAGTTATCAGAATCTTGGGGTGGGTCAGGAGGTCTGCGGGCTCATGTCCCAGGACTTTTACATATCTGGAATCTTGGAAAGGGTGAATAAGTGTTGTGCCAGGGATGGAACCGGGACTGATTCTCCAGGCCACGCCCTCATCTTCTTGTCATCCCCCCACCCCAAGCTGTTTTCCAAGCACTGGGTTGCACTGGGCAACCCCTGCCCTGCTAGAATGAAAGGCGTTGAAAAAGTGGGGATTCTGTGATATGAGATTCCTTCTCAGTCACAAGTCAGTGACAAGGTGTGCAAAAGGGATGCTGTGCTCCCTTCAGGCTACCCTTTCACCAGCATCACAAGCAGATGAGTAAGTAATGGGAGCTTTGCTCTCAAAAGTACGGTTTCTCACCCACCTGTAGTGTGGCTGCAAGTGGGAATAAAAGTATTTATAGTTGTAATGTGAGGTGGAAGCTTCACCAGTCATTATGCTATATTTAAGTCTTCAAATAATAGCTGAGCGGTGCGTCGCAGAGACCTCTCCAGTATAGCAACCTGGGGGTTTGCTACGGTCTCTGTGTTGTGGGATCAGACTGTCAGCAAATTATAAACTCTTCCAAGACAGAGGAATCAGAAAATCAGCTTCCAGCACTCTGGAGTAAACCTTAAATTGCTCATTATTATGTCAGCAGCCAGGAGGAGCAGTAATTGCAATGAACCCACGCGACACAACCCATGATTCCAGAGGCTTCTTGCTTGCCGCAAGACATGACTTAGTAGCTGACAACAGGAATGCCACAGCCGAGAGACACTGACCCAGGGAGTAACCACAGGCTTACGGGGTCTGTGCAAAGGAGAGAGGGAAACTGAGATGGGAGAGACAGATGGGAGACATATGGAAGGTGGGAGAGAGAAAATGAGGCAGGAGGATGAGGCAGTAAGAAAGGGAGAGAGTAGACTGAGATGGGGGAGGGAGATGGGTTAAGACATTGAAAGTGCAGAATGTGGCTAAAGCCTCCAACCCATTCTGTGCTCTCTATTGGGCCGATAAAGTACAGTGCACTCCCGACAGAGCGCACTGTTAACCCGCCATTGGACGCGCATTTTCGACACGCTAGCGTTACCCCTTATATTCAGTAAGGGGCTGAAAACGCGCATCCAATCCCCCACACCTAATGGCGCCTGCAACATGCAAATGCATGTTGATGGCCCTATTAGGTATTCCTGCGCAATTCAGAAAACAAAATGTGCAGCCAAGCCGCACATTTTGCTTTCAGAAATTAGCGCCTACCCAAAGGTAGGCGCTCAGGTCCAAAAGGAGGCGCTAGGGACGTGCTAGTGTCCCTAGTGCCTCCTTTTGCCTGTTTTTACCGCCGGGCCTCATTTGAATAGAGAATCGCGCGCACAGGAGAGTGGCCTGTGCGCGTGCCAGGAGAGCGGGCATTTGCCCGCTCTCCCGTGGACTTTACTGTATCAGCCCGTATATATGTAAACCCCCTTTCCAGGCTCACTTGGTGCTGTATTTGGTTAAAGTCTGACACAAAGGTACGTACAGTCAATGCTGAAGTTGGGTAAAGGCCAAGCAGTTCGTTAACTACTTACTAGCTCAGAGGCAGCATTCATCATCCAAATACTAAGCAGATCTGAGCCACTTAGCTACTGCGATCAGGCAGTGTAAGATACAAATAATGAACAGCACAGTGGCAGCCTGATTCACTTAGATCCCGAATAATGGAAGTGGGAGGCGTTTTCAAACACTTCAAGCGTTTATTTCACCTCGACACTATAACAAACTTCTGTTAGAAAGTGGCAAGATATCTGAATGATTTGTTTTTTGGCTGGCTTCTGATTAATTAATTAATTATAACAAGTCGATGCTATGCTGTCTGTGCAAATCTATAACTACCAGCAGGGAGGTTTCAGAAGCACAGTTGAGAGAGCAGGAAGAAAAATGTGTGAACTTCGTAAAATTTTTGCAAACTCAGCAAAATCCAGAAACCTCAAAGTAGTTTGCAGACATATGGATTTTAAGTAAATGGAACATCAGCACAAAATCCAAGGTGGATCTCGGCAAAATCCGCCCCAAAACAGAATCTGACAGATTTTACCATGGATCGCGGCCAAACATGTTCTACTCAGTCCCTGCCCTCCTCCCCAGGGTTTTAAAATAAAAGTACAGGCGTACATTATGTTCAGACCATCTATGGCTTGAAGAAATTAGCCCCTCCCTGTACCTAAAAATAGTTCCTGTAGCTACCCACACCCCGGGTGTTGCACTGATAAAGCAGAAAGAAATGTTACAGCCGTGGCTTGCATATATAACTGGGTCTGGAAGACTCCCACACACACACACACACATATATACTCTGGAGATCCAGAGAACTAATGCATTTACAAAGCTGCAATGCTTTTAGCCTCCTGAATCATTAATGAGTAAGATTTGTAAGACAGTGTTTCCAGGGATTATGGGGAAGTGCGGATATTTATAGGTTTACATAATATAAATAGTTTATAGATGGGGGGAAAAAAATGACATCTCCATTGACTTCAGGCTGTCTTTCGCAGTTGGTCCTTCTCAGCAATGTGTTATGTCTCCTGATCAGTTAACTAAGCTCCCGTAAGCATAGGAAAATTTATTTGGAAAAGCGAGTAATAAATATATACAAATAAACACATTTTTTAAAAACTGTGCCTTCCCCCCCTTGAAAGTCCAACCGTATTGCAGTTCATAGGCAAAAACATCATTTCTTTTCCTTTTGGAATAATTTTCCGGCAAAGTACATCTGTGTTGTCCAGTTTAATGTAAAAGGAAACTGAACAAGATAGAGCAGGTCTTGTGAAAGTGGTTAAAAGAGGACCCTAAGAAGGATGAGCCGAATGGACACTGCATCTTTAGCTGAAGACACTGTCCCAGTATCACTAAAGAAGATTTTGGTTAGAGAATTGCTTTAAAAAAAATAAAAAATCCTCTTTATTACCAGCTAATATTGAGAATTTTAAACCCATATCCCACTTCCCTTATCTAGAGAAATTAATAGAAAGGGTAGTGTATCTCCAATTCCAAGATATTCTTTTTTTTTTAGAGGAAGTGGGCATCTTAGATCATTTTCAAGCAGGTTTTAGAGCAAAACACACTACAAAGACCGTTTGGTTATGATCTTGGATGGGCTCCATCTTGGAATGTGGCCACTTTGTGGCTGGACCTTTCAGCAGTTTTCAAGAGAGTAAACCTTCAGCTCCCATTGCACCAGTTTAACAGGTGCTATGTTATATTGGTTTACATCATTTTTGAAGAGTAGAAATAAAATCAAGACCACTTCTTCCATTTGGCGAGCTAGCTGGCCGCCTAGAGCACCATATTTTTTTAGAAGTGGCAAGAACCCTCCAGGTGACGCCTATCTCCTTTTAAGGCAGGGTGAAGAGAGAATGGAATGGATGCTGGATAGGTAGAGAGGGTGGAAACAGAGAGGGAGGGTTGGAGAGTGAGGGGGTGGGGAGAGAAGGGATGATGGGGGACTGCACAAATGAGGCCAAGATGTTGGGGTGACGCTGCTGTGCTGAGCAGGGAGTGAAGAAGAGAAAGAAGAGGACGCTCAGAGGAGAGATGCTGGATGGGGGGATAGAGGAAAGGGATACTGCTGGGCTCTGTGGTCGGGGGGGGGGAGGGGATGTAGGACTTGGCTGAAGATGAGGTTCATTCCCAGCATTGTGGTCCCTGGCATGCAGTGTCCTGCAAGGATCACTGCTTTCCCCCACATTATTTAATGTCATTCCGCAATGTGAAATACACTCTGCAATACCTGCTCTGTGCAGATGACGTCCAGGTATATATTTCCCATTGGGTGACGACGTCAACAATGTGGTATCCAGGGTTAATCTATGTACAGCAGCAGCTACTGTATGCCAAACTGTTGCGGGAAGGAAAATCATGCGAGCCAGTCCAAGCACTTTAAAATACATCCTTTCCATTAGAAAGAATATTTGGGATTTGAGAGACTGTCGGGTCCCCAAGTTATGCATGGAGGCTCAGATTGCCTCGATAATGCCTGCAGCTTTTACAAGTCTTTGACTTAAGTCAGATAACTCAAACCCTGTCTTTAGGATCCTTCATTTTCAGGTTAACCCATTTTCACCCTAAATTCCCAGATTTTCCTAAAGGTTACAATGGGTTTAAACCAATATTTGCCCTAATTTTAGCCTGAAGAGCAGCTCCAGAGTGTCTCAAGGCCTCCGAAAGCCAGCACAGCCCAAAGCACCTGCATCGTTTCAGGTCCTGCTCCCCTCCGGTGCCGCCGATACGGCTCGGTGCAGCGCGTGAAACGGGCCACGCCCACCAGAAGCACTTCCCGGCAGACTCCCTGGCCCCCGCGGAAGCGCTGTACACTGCAGAACCCGGGAGCCTCAGGGAGCTGCTGCCGAAGGAGAGAGAGAAGCCTGGAGCCACCACTAGGAAGGAGGAATGCTGCTGACACTGGGGAGAAAGAGGGAACTTCTCAGGGGTGTGGGGAGAGATAAGGGACCTGCTAGGCAGGGGATGGGGGTAGAGATAGGGATGCTGCCGAGTGGGTGAGAGGGAGAATCTATTCCATGTTGTTTTATTGTCCTGTCCACTAAAATGAATGCCGATGTTTACCCAGAAAATAAAATAATGCGTCACATCTTTCCATTGAGTTTTCTCCTGCTTCTGTTCTTGTCATAATAAACCCTGATAAATTCCCAGGAAATCTGAAAAAAATAATAATAAAAGTTGAAAATGAAGGGCCCTCCCTATTGTCTTGAATTAGCTGAATTGATGTCTGCTACCCAAGTGCTGGTGTGCTATAGACTAGATTACTGCAATACTTTCTATTTGGGAGCAACTCAAAGACTTGCGAAAAAATTACGATGGGATTGAAAATGCTGCAGCCAAGGTCTTGTCTAACAGCAACTTTCCTGACCACGGACGTTACTCCCCTGGCTCCCTGTAGCTTCCTGAGCAAAACGTAAGGTTTTGGGCTTCAACCTACAAAGCCTTGCGTGGGTCGGGCCCTACATATCCAGCGGAGAGCCCAGACTTTCATAACTCTGTCTGTCGCCTGCGCTTACATGGGAATCACTTTTGAATGTTCCCGTGTTTTTCGTTGATTGCACTTGCTTAGAAACTAAAATCATATGTTAGATGAGGGAGAATTCCTTTTTCTATAAGGTAGCTTTACAGGCTTTGGATCATTGGTTTATTGTTTTGGTGACTGCATTTTATTTAGTGTTTTAACAATATGTTTCTTGCTTTTTAACATAATGGTTGTATACTGCACCGAGCAATGTGGGATTAAAAAACGGTATCAATAAATAAAGTGCCGTACGAGATGTCCAAAGGTAATTTTACCTGGGGAAAGCGAGGGATGGCACAAGTTCCTCAGCAGTAGCTTTACTTGCAAACTCTGAACCTCCTTCCTGTAAAATATCTAGCGTTGGACTGCTGAATATTTTCTGATCTGTGGATCCATTTGGCCCTGCAGCAGGGCCGAGTGGACCCCATCTGGTAGCGGCCCAAGAAGAGAAGAGAAGACCCTGAGAGAATGTATATATATATATGTGTGTGTGTGTGTGTATGAGGGAGCGAGAGCCTGTTTGAAAGATATCATGTGAAAGGGAAAGCCTCTGTGTGTGTGTGTGTGAGGGAGCGAGAGCCTGTTTGAAAGGTATCATGTGAAAGGGAAAGCCTCTGTGTGTGTGTGTGTGTGTGTGTGAGGGAGCGAGAGCCTGTTTGAAAGGTATCATGTGAAAGGGAAAGCCTCTGTGTGTGTGTGTGTGTGAGGGAGCGAGAGCCTGTTTGAAAGGTATCATGTGAAAGGGAAAGCCTCTGTGTGTGTGTGTGTGTGTGTGTGAGGGAGCGAGAGCCTGTTTGAAAGGTATCATGTGAAAGGGAAAGCCTCTGTGTGTGTGTGTGTGTGTGTGTGTGTGTGTGTGTGAGGGAGCGAGAGCCTGTTTGAAAGGTATCATGTGAAAGGGAAAGCCTCTGTGTGTGTGTGTGTGTGTGAGGGAGCGAGAGCCTGTTTGAAAGGTATCATGTGAAAGGGAAAGCCTCTGTGTGTGTGTGTGTGTGTGAGGGAGCGAGAGCCTGTTTGAAAGGTATCATGTGAAAGGGAAAGCCTCTGTGTGTGTGTGTGTGTGTGTGTGTGTGTGTGAGGGAGCGAGAGCCTGTTTGAAAGTTATCATGTGAAAGGGAAAGCCTCTGTGTGTGTGTGTGTGTGTGTGTGTGGGAGCGAGAGCCTGTTTGAAAGGTATCATGTGAAAGGGAAAGCCTCTGTGTGTGTGTGTGTGTGTGTGTGTGAGGGAGCGAGAGCCTGTTTGAAAGGTATCATGTGAAAGGGAAAGCCTCTGTGTGTGTGTGTGTGTGTGTGTGTGAGGGAGCGAGAGCCTGTTTGAAAGGTATCATGTGAAAGGGAAAGCCTCTGTGTGTGTGAGGGAGCGAGAGCCTGTTTGAAAGTTATCATGTGAAAGGGAAAGCCTCTGTGTGTGTGTGTGTGAGGGAGCGAGAGCCTGTTTGAAAGATATCATGTGAAAGGGAAAGCCTCTGTGTGTGTGTGTGTAATGTTTTGGCTGGCTGCAGGACAGCCCTCAACCAGTCGCACTCACTCCCAGTCCTCCACACCATCGACGCAGCCAAAAATGCCATGTTCCCGGGGACTCCCTAGGCGTGTGCGCACGGCCCAGCACCTCTTAAAGGCACCGTGACAGAAAGCCTCTTTGCCAGTGCTCTTTGATGACATAATCCAAGATAGAAGTTTAACCCCAGCACTACCACAGTCCAATGCCTCAGCAACAGGTCTCTCTGCCTTGCAGTGCATGTTGCTATTTGTTCCTGTGCCTTGCTTCCTTGTCTCATGCTGTTTCCTCGCTGTTCCTTGTTGCACTGCCTTGATTGTCTATTTTGTGTCTTGTCCCCACACCTTGTCGTGATTTGCCTGCTTGCCTCTGCATGTCTCCAGGTCTTGACCTCTGGCACGGACCCTCACTACTCTCTTCCCTGGTACCTGGTACCTACCTCTGCTTCAGATTCTGACCGCTCTTTGGATCTTGGCCTGGACCCAGAGCCTGCACACTTGCTGCCATTCTTGACCTCCGCCTGTGTCCTGACTGAGTCTGACTGCCTCTTACGGGACTCTCATCTAAGACCTGCTGACCCCTGGAACCCTAGGGCTTAATCCCAGTAAGGATGTGTCCACCAGCTGTCGGCGTGGGCCTAATAGGTTTTCCTACTAAGCTGTGTCAACATCACAGCCCAAGGGCTCACAACTGTGACAGTGTGTTTGTGTGACAGAGGAAGGGAAGAAGACAAGAGAGAGAAGAAACAGAAAGCAAAAAGAGACCATGAAAAAGAAATTAAAGAGAGACTGACAAGAGGAAAAGTGGAAGAGAGATCAAGACCAACCGAATAGAAAAATAAAAAGATCAGACAACAAAGATTTTTTAAAAACCCTCATTTTGAGTTTTTAGCGATTGGAATATGCCATCCTTAGGAATGTGCATTTCTTATATTTATGAATTTTGCTCTTTCTTCAGTATTCCACTATTCACAAAGCCTGGTTTCTCATTTGCTTCTGTTTCTAATTTGTAACTACTTATTAGGTAAGGGGCAGAATGTGTGACTGAGATACAGTATTTCTTTGTAGGGTTTGTAACAGTTCTGTTTTCCTAGTAGGTGATGTATTAGTATTCTAGGGTCTGGTGTAATATTTGCAATGCTGCCTTTGCAAGGATAAGGCTGCTGAGAGTTAGTATGGTTATGTAATAAGTTGCACTGAGCCTAGCATGGATTTCTACTCAGGTTCTAGTATGTGTTTTTTGGTGCTAACCTTACCCAGGTATGTAATATGGGTTTTAGCACTGAAAAAAACCTATACTAAAAAAAACCTGTGGTATGATTGGCATGGGTGCATGGAAATCCCATGTAAAAGGAGGCATTAGCTATTCTCCAGCAACACAGGAAGGTGTGTTAAAGGGATGTGCATTTGTTTGGAACTATGAAATGAAAGAAAACAATGCCAACATTTCTGGGTTTTTTGAGTTTCATGTTAGTGCGCATTAAATTTCATTAGTGCACACTAAGTTCTATTAGTACACACGAACTGGACTTAATATACACTAAATCCAAGTTAATGCGCTAGTGCGCATTAACTTGGATTTAGTGTATATTAAGTCCAGTTCGTGTGTACTAATAGAACTTAGTGCGCTCTAACCATGAAATTAGGGAAAAACAAAACAAAACAAAGAGCCATTTTAAAAACAAAATCAAGCAAAAAATGACAGAGAACAAAAACGACACGAAAAAATAAACATTGCACATCCCTATAAAGCATATTTTCTTAACACCGGTAGTGTCTAGATGCTTCTACCAGACTGGGCAAAACAATAAAATAACTGGCCACCAGAAATGTGAGTTTAGTCCATCTCAGACCCAGGAGTTTAATTTCCAGTATAAGCTCTCGGGCAGGTACCTACAGCTGAACAGCACTGCATCTTGACTTTGGCATACTGTTTAAGCGGAGATGTCCACCACAGGGCACTTACACTTTCTTCAGCTAGCTGTAAGTGCCCGCTCCAGAAAGCAAAATCTTGCATCCAAGGCCCTTTTGGCAGAGAATGGCAACTAAAATCAAAGCATAAGCTCTGGGGGTGGCACCTACAGCTGAACATAACTCCAAAGTTGGATACACAGTGTGAAAATTCCTACTGTTCAGCTTACGTTGCTTTCCCCAGAGAGCTTATGCTTTGATTTTTTTTTTTTTTGCCATGTCCTGTGAGATTGGTGCTGGGCATCCCAACTTGTGGGCACATTCTCTCATTTGAGTCCATTTTTACAAGGAATGTCAAGTAAACTAAAAGAATAAGCTCTCTGGGGAAGGCACTTACAAGAAGAAGAACAAAGCTTAGGCTGTCTAGGTGGGCACCAACAGCTGAACAGTTTACATTTTAGCACTGAGTGCGTACTGTCCAGCTGTTCAGGATAACAAAGAAAACCTGTGACTGGTGCCTTCCTCAGAGAGCTCACAAATATATTGGAAATATACCTCCTGAGTCTGAGGTGGAATAAACTCACATTTCTGGTGGCCAATGCTGTCTATTGTTGTGCCCGGTGTGGTACTCCACCTCAGACCCAGGAAGGACTTACATTTCCAATGTAAGCTCTCCGAGGCTGGAACCTACAGCTGAGCAATGTGTAAACTCTCTGGGGATGGCACCTACAGGTGACCAGCATGCTATAAACAAGATGCACCACATCAGAGTGCATACTCTTCAGCTGAAGGTGCAAGCCCCAGAGAGCTTACACTGGAGATATAACTCCTTTTTGGGCTGAGGTGGAGTAAACTCACATTTCTGATGGCCAAAGTTATTCTATTGCTGTGCCCAGTGTGGTAGGAACACTACCACATGGGCACAGTAATAGAATATCAGTTAACTTTTACTTCACTTTAGGCCAAAGAGTTTACCAAAACACAGGAGTAAGGAGGTAGATGCTTGAAGCTGGAAGGGGTCAAAAATGGCCTTGCATTCAACACTGGCACTAGGCATCCCAACTTGGGCACAATCTCACATGCAAGGCCATTTGGGCAAGGTATGCCAAGTGAAATCAAAGAGTAAGCTCTCAAGAGGAGTCAAGATGGCGGCTTGCTAGGCTTCGTGTGTGCCAGCGTTTCAAACCTCATTCATTTCTTTGTTTCTTACCATGCCTGCTAAGTGTAAAGGGAAACCCAGGCAATTCCCCTCCAAGCCTGTGACGTTCCCCGGCCAGCACACACTGGACTCTGTTCTCGGCCCTTAGCAGCTTCCACCGAGGGAGCGGTGAATCCGCTGGACATTTCCCTCCTGAACACTTTCCTCCACCTCCGCTGGGCTCCTCCGACAGCGGGGCGCTGAGGCCTTCGCAGGAGAATGATTCGACTGCAGCCAAGGTGGGAGGGGTTGTTTGCGGAACAAACCCGGTGATACCTGTTAGCATCCGTACTGGAGGATCAGGAGAGATTTTGAAACTGGATATCTATTTATAGGGCGCTGCAGATAAAGATGGATCTTCTTCTTTGAGTCTCTCCTTGCAACTCTTGGTAAGACCTGATGAAGTCACCTTAGATTCTTTGTGGACCATTTCAGTCCAAGTGGATTCAGCTGTCTCCAAATGTTGGTAAAAGCAGTTTTGGAGCTCAGAGAGGCTCACTCCCAAAGATTACAAAAGATTGAGCTAAAGGTGACGAATGTAGAAACACAAGTACAAAATATTCAGAGTGTTAATGCTCTCGGGATAAGAATGCTATTAATAAGAAAATTGAACAGCCTGCAAATTTTTCTCGGTGTTTGAACTTGCGCTTTCTTAGTTTCCCTAAATTGCCAGGGGTCTCAGTTAAAGAAACCTTAAAGAAATACTTTATTGAAGTTCTTGGACTGCCTGATGAAGCTTGTCCACCTATAGCTAAACTCTGCCTTAAGAACATAAGAACATGCCATACTGGGTCAGACCAAGGGGCCATCAAGCCCAGCATCCTGTCTCCCAACAGTGGCCAATCCAGGCCACAAGTACCTGGCAAGTTCCCAAAAACTAAGTATATCCCACGCTACTGATGCTAGCAATAGCAGAGGCCATTCCCTAAGTTAACTTATCTCATAGAAGAGTTGGGAATGGCCAATGCTTTAGGCTCGGACTTACCACTTGATTTGTCTGCTATTTTAGAGAGTTTCGTCGAAAAGGTTGAAGAAAGAGACTCTTGGTTTCTTTTGTTTTTGAATAAGACAAATATGATTTTGAAATATTACTTTCATAAAGCCCATGCTCTTTTTTTTTTTTATGGGTAACATATCTGGATTTATCCAGATGAAGTTAAATCTACTCAAGAAAGAAGGAACTTATTTCTTGCTATGTGTCAAGAAGTCTTGTCATTAGGAGCAACCTTTTCGCTTAGATATCTGTGTAAATGTATTATTACTTATGTTGGTTCTAGTTATAATTTTCTTCTCCCTGAACAATTACATTTCTTTTTAGATCAGAAGTCTCTAACTCCAGTGCCCTCAGTTGGCGTTCCATAAATATTATGAACCTCGACCTCAGAGCAAGTTAAGCCTTATTTCTTATATTGTTTTTCTTTTCTTATGCTCCCAAAATTGTCTTTATCTCTTCCCTCTGTTATTGTGGACTATGGCAATGTACTTTTCCCAATTTTTATTTTCATAATTTTTTCTACTGTAGAAATATTTACTGCCTCTCCTTTGTCATTTATGGCTTTGTCATAATAAGCTTCTAAATAAAAAAAAAAAATTAAAAAAGAGTAAGCTCTCTGGAACGGGCAATTACAGCCATTAGGGATGCAGAACAAGTGTATACTGTATGGCTATAGGTGCCCGCCCAAATGGTCTTGCGTATGAGATTGTGCCCAAGTTGGAACGCCCAGTGCCAATCTTGCATGCAAGGTCATTTTGGTCACACGCCTTCTGATTTTAAGCACCAATCTCCTTACGCCTGTGTTAAAGCACTTTTCTGCATTAGTGCGTAAATTTCAGATTAACTCACATTTTAGCGTGTTTTTTCATTTAATGCACTATTTTAAACTCCTGCTCAATTTGCATCCCATTAGCTTACTGCATCCCGCAGGAACCTTTTTTTTTTTTTATTCACACACATTAAGTAAAACCCACGCTAAAACTTAACTATGTTTTTTAATTACATCGAACCTTTGACGGCACCTGTTAGAATGTACTATAGTACACTTTTTTCCTACATTAAATATGTGCCTACATGTAAACCGTTGCGATGGTATTTAATTTAGGGACGGCATAGAAAAGATTTTAAATAAATAAATAAATAAATAAATAGTGTTACTTCACAAACAGGCCGATACAGTAAAAAAATGCAGGAGAGCAGGCGCTCTGTGTTCAGCGTCCATTCTCCCGATGCGTGCCCAGGCACCTCTCCTGGGCACGCGATTCTCTATTTAAATGAGATGTCGCGCTAATAAGAAGGCGCTAGGGACAAGGACGTGTCCCTAGCACCTCCTTATTAGCAAAGAGGTGGCTGTCAGCAGGTCCTGATAACCAACGCTCTATTTTACTGCATCGGTTTCTGAACCTGACAGCCATGGGTTAGGAAAATGGACATCGGTAAAATTGAGCATCCATTTTTCTAACCTGCTGACCGGCCAGCAGGGTTTTTTTTTAATTTTTATATTTTTAATGTTTGGTTCCCCCGACTTAATAGCACTAGGATATTAAGTCGGAGGATGTACAGAAAAGCATTATTTTTCTGCTTTGGCCGCACATTTTACTTTCAGTATCCTGGGCGACTAATAGGCTCATCAACATGCATTTGCATGTGATGAGCGCTATTTGATTTCAGGGTGGTTGGCCACGCATTTTCGACGCATTATTACCCCTTACAGTATAAGGCGTAATAGATGCGCATCTGAAATGGGCAGCCAATCGCGTGATAAACGGTGTGCTCGGCTGAGCGCACCATTCTGTATCGGCCTGAAAGTGTTTGGCAATGGAGGGAGTTTGTTTTGCTGTTACTGAGGCAAGAGCAGAATTTGAATACATTTGTTTTGCATATTGGGATGTAATGCGAACTGTCCGTGTTCTGCTTTGCACTTGCTGCAGATCGTAAGTTCTTATGACTATTGCCATTTCATTGTAGTTATGATGTTCTCTGTCTTTCTGAAAAGAGGATTCATAAAAGAACACATTGATGTTTAATTACATGATTGATTGGATCTGATGTTTCTGTTATGTGTACCTTGATTGCTTTGTACATATTCTTCTTGTATTTATAAACCAATAAATATCAATTAATGCAGATTAGTAAGGCATTTTTAATGATATAAGTGCTTGCAATAATTGAGTTAAAATATGTTTTAAAAGTCACTCAGGCTACATGACGGCTGATGCAGACTACTTAGGTGTATTCTAAGAGTTGAATTTTAAAAGAGTTGCTCGCAGAAAAAGATCCATATACACGAGTATATGGGCCGAGCATGCACAACTCTTATTTTAAAAGCAGCAAACTGCACGCGTATGTGTGTGTGCGCAAGCAACAGAACACACGTAAAAAAGGGGTAGATCTGGGGCAGGACAGGGCATTTTAGGGTGGGGCCAACATTTACGCACATAAATCCTGCTTTGAAAATCGGCGAACACAGCGCGCGCAGAGCTGCGCATATTTACTTCTGCTCTTTATCAGGTATAAGTCTGAATAAAACTCATTGTAGCCAAGAGCTAGGTGAGGGATCTGGGTAACTGGAGGGTAGACCTAGAGATAGACTAGGCAAACTGATGGACTACTTGGTCAAAATGGTAATTTCCTTCACGCGAGCATGTTTTAAAATGTACTCACTTGAGCGTGCAAAAGCCGACAAGTCCTAAGGAAATGTTTCTCCCTGTAACTACAAGTTAGTAGCGCATGCATGCACGCTAGGTGTATGTTATATAATGCACGCACACTTGTACGGACATTTTAAAATTCCAGCCAAGTGTACTCACGCCCAGATACACATATATATGAGCGTGCACATGCTCTTTTTAAAGTTGCAGTCCCTGGCATTATTTATGGATAAGAGTACAACTAGTAGGGCTCAGACCTATATGCCTACTGCTCACGCATGTTAACCTTGAGCCACTCCCCCCCTGCAAAAAAAAAATAATATTTATCACTTCTGGCTATGCCACTGTTGCACAAAATTACACCCACTCATCTCCACATAGAAATTTGAGGAAAATGAACATGCACATACCTCTGAAAATCAGAAAGCATGCACACAAGTGCAAACCCCTCCCCAAACGCCACCCTCAGGAACGCTTTTGCTCGTCCAGGTACACTTACAGGCACGCAGGGCGTACACGCGTACGTTTACCCGCAAGTCAGACAGCCAATTTTATAACAGGGTTTTGCCCATGGTGATGCTTTTGAATATTACCCTCACTGCTCCCCAAAAGCTGAAGCCCCTGACTAAAGGCTTTCGGGGTGTCACAGAGCCGTCTGCGCCTCCTGCCACACACACAGGATCTCGCAGCCTCCCTTCTGTTTGTGTTTGGTTACCTTGGAGACTTAACCGTTTCTTTCACAGCAACTGGCAATATTGTTCTCTCTCTCTCTTCCTGTCCTGTCAGACTCTGACGCATTCACAACCAAGATAACACGGGTTTCAGAGCAAGGGCCAGCAGCGGTTAGAGGTCCACCTGTGCTGGATGTGCGATAGCAGACACGCAAAAGGGGGCCCAGTCAGCGTGCGTCCGAAACCGGTCGTCAAGGCTGCAAACCCTCGCTACTGCCCTTTTGTGCGTCCCTCAGAAGCATTCATAATTCAATTAGCTTAAAAAAATACAAGCAGCAATCTATCAGAAGTAAATCTTTCAGCCACTCTCTGCATGCCTAAGTCGATGAGAAGAGCTGAGCAGACTGGCTCTGAGGGCCCCCAATTAGGAAATGTACAGGTTAATAAAGCTTTACAGGGGAATATAATTGTCTTGGGGGGTCGGGGGTAATACTTGCTAGGGGAGAAGCATATTTTTCCCATAGAGGAGCTATAAAGCTGACCTGCGGAGTGAAGCCAAATTCAGAAAAATTATTGCCAAATAACCCCAACATGATTCCCTCTTCAATTTCATCTCAGACCCGGTGCCTGCAGTGTTTGCAATTCTATGACAAACACAGTGTGGCATTAGGGGCCAGCCCAATGGCTGGCCCCTAATGCCACACTGTGGCATTAGGGCAAAACTGTGTGGCAAAACTGTGTGGCAAAACTCGAATCACATCTCCTAAGTTAGTGAAACAAACTGTGCCGTATTTGCTGCTCTGAAAGTTTCGTTTCAGTGGCTACGACAGGAGAGATACTGTATGAACGTGGTAACCCTTCCTTCGGTGAGAGAGGGAGGCCTTGTGGCACTGCCAGGGCTTGGTGATGGCACCCGGCACTCATTTTGTTTTATTTGAGCAGTTCTAGAAAACCCTCAGGAAAGTCAGCTATTAAAACGAGTTTCTTGTGGCACACCTTTAATTACGAGCCTACTCAGGAAAATGGTTGGTACATGGCCAGTGCTGGCCAGTGAGTGGCCAGCACATGTTGGTGCAAATGTGAAACTGAGTTCTCCCTGGCATATGCAAGCCTGGTATGTGTACTGCTCCATACCACATGCAAAACTAATGGTACACACCTCCCTCCCATGTACCATCCCAGCAATGCACACCTCCCTGCAAGCATACATCTCTTTGCGACATATAAAAGTCTAACAGAGTATATTGTCAGCCACATACAGTAAAAGTCCGTGCTGGCCACTGCTCCCTGCCTTGTACAAACCGGCACTTTTCTCTCTGCGCTTTGAGGTAGCACAAACCCAAACCAGAGTGGGAGCCTAAAAGCCTGCAGGTAATTATTGCTATGAGCACGTGCCCTTCCCCCCATTCTGCTTCCTGAATTCCAATATCAAGAGCCGCCTGGACTGACAGGGCCAAGCGAGGCTGCCCTCGAGGACAGGATACTCAATGGCTGAGCCAAGGATTGATGTGGCAGCCGCGTACCAGGCTCCTAGAATCCATCCCTTGCAGGAGCACAGTCTGAGCTGAGCCGCTGGGGCTACTTAGAAGAAGAGCTTAAAGGTGAATGTGCTCTTACAGAATAAATTGGTCTCTGGCGATAGCCTCACTTCCCCATGCTTTCTTGAATTCAAGTGGCATTTTTTTTTTGCTCCCTTCACCTCCACTGAGAGGCTGTTCCATGCATCTGTCGTCCTGTCTCTTAAGAAACGCTTTTGTATGTTTCTCCAGTCTATCCCTCCTCGAGCTTCCTTTCCACTTAAAAAAAAAAAAATCGCTCCTCTTTCTGCAGGTCAGTGGGTCAGCTGGGGGGAGCGCTACCGGAGGGACAGGCAAGGTGAGTGGGTCTCAGTACTGGAATAGGAGGGTAATTCTAGCTTACTCATACAGTATTAACACTGCAATATTGTGACAGCACCAACTAGCTTGAATCATGTAACTAATAATCTTAACATCTCAATGCTACTGACCGGTTTTGCCCAGAATACTCCCCAAATTTGAGCACAATGTTGTTTTTCAGCATTCTCGGTTTCCCAGATTGTTATTGCAGACACTACACCTCACTGATCGGGGTATACGTTCTCCTCAAAACTGAAGCACGCCTCGCCAGCCATATTTCAGCCACAGAGTGCGAGCCCATCGAGGTTGACTGGGCCGCAGGCCAATCCCATACATCCTGTCCATAAGGGTAATACCAAATTGTCTGGTGGCCTCTCCTTACACTGCATTACTAAACGGGGTGCTGCGGATCAGGACCGAGGTGCACTAGTGAAGCTGTGTGTCAGTACTGAAATAGCTGGGGGTGCTGCAGATCAGGATTTGAGGGGCATGTGGGCCTCAGTACTGGAAATGCAGAGAACTGTAGAGGCATGTACATTTTTCACCGGCTGCCCTATGCTCAGTTGCTCTGTGTAATATTCATTATGCATACCTGGCGCTTTAATTTTCTCTGCTTTCTCTCTCACCGGATCCTTTCTCCTCGCTCCTCAGAAGCCATGCTGGTTTCTGCTTCTGCAATCTTACTGCAGCCAACAGCAGGCTGGGTAATCTCATGCAAAATCAAGAGGAAACACTGAAAATGAGGAAAACGGCAATATTTCTGGATTTTGTTCCAGCCAGGAGCAAGTGTTTGGTTCAATATAGATCTTGGAAGGCCAAAACAAAATCCCACCTGCAAGTCAAAATAAGACAAGAACAAGGTTTGGAAGAGCATTACTCCCATCCTCACCCTGCACCATGATGGTGTTCGTGTGCTACACTAGACCAGTCCTGGTCTTTTATTTCTTCTCTCTGAACACTAGATAGTGCCTGAGTTGTTGGTTTTTGTTTTTTTCAATCCAAGAGCTCTGAGAAGGCCAGGGCAGGCTCAATGCTTCTTCTGGAGTTAGTCGTGGGGGGGCCTCGGTGCTTTAGCAATGCCTACCATACCGGTTTTACAGGCCTACCCGGCTCCAGAACCACTGAATTTGCATACAGCCGGAAGGTGAGTGTGTCAAGGAGAGAACTGTCCTAAGCCATAAATACTCCTGTTTTTGTTCGTCTTGCTTTCCCCCTAACGCTGCTTGCTTAACCACCAGCTGTGCGCTGCCGGCATTCCTGTAATTCCTTCTCTTGCACGCCTCAAAGTAATGAGAGCACTCCTCTGGCCTCCACCCTCATTAATTAACCCCATCGGTGCAATAACTAAACTGGTAGCAGAAGCAACACTAGGACAACCCTGTGAGCGCACCTACGACTGGGATTTACTGACCCTTTCTGCCAAGCAGGGACATTACAAGAATGCTTTAGGGTTCTGATATATTTGCTAGGAGGGGGATAGGATCTGGATGCGAGGGCAATCTCCTTTGAAAGTCCGGGATTGGGGGGAAATACTTGTGGCAGAGATCCAAAAGGTCTCCAAAACAGTTATGTGACACTCCAAATACCCCTAGAAGGAATCTCCTTCACTGTAACAAGGGTTTACATCAGGGAAGGGATATCAGGGAATTTAGTTTAAGAATTCTGTAGCAGAACTTGTTAAAGAAGTTTCATAGTAGGAATCCTGGATCTTCTTTTAGTTTTGCACTGAGAGTAATGTTCATCATCATTACCTGTAGCTCCATCTCTGAAGACATTTCAGCAACAGAAAAAAAAACCAAGCATACAAGATGGGTTTATATATCAAAAAGTTTGTTTTATTGCATGATCTAGCTAGAGTCATACAGTGGAGATGACACTGTGGGACACTGTTACAGCTGAGACTGAAATCAGGTACAAAACAACCCCATGCAGTCCCAGAGAGCCATGGCGGAGCTCTCTGATCAAAGAGGCATCAGTTCTGGCCTAGCCTTTTCCCCCAATATTCTGCAGCAAAACTGTCCACAATGTCAGGCAATCGTGGCTTTTCGCGAACTTAATCCACCAGGTTGCTTTTTTTCCTTTCTTTTCATCAGCCCGAGGTTTGAGGAATCTGGCGAACACGTTCCAAGACTTCCCTAGTCACCCTAGCAGAGGCTATATGGTCACCACTCACAATTCTCAGTTACATCTCTTTCTCCTATTAAGTAAACGCATCCAGATGAAAATCAATCACGAAGAGCCAAATCGCCCCCTTCCCCCGCACACACTCCCCCAACCCTCAAAATAAAAAGAACACCAGAACGAATGGCTGCGTCCCGCATGACCAGATAATGCTGCTCAATTGGGCTAACAACGCGGGGTTTGTTTGTTGTTTTTTTTTTCCCCTCGCTATAATTCTCGAAAACTGTAGCCCCCGAACTGCAGTGTGCACACAAGTCATAAAGAACAATAGCAGCACGTGGAACGGGCTGAGCAAGTCAGTCTCTTCTTGTTCCTGGCTTTGTCTCCTGCTCGGCGGCAGGTTGTGTAGCATTCCAAGCATCACCCCCGGATAGCGGCTTCTCCAGGACACAGCAAGTCTAGGGCAAGTGATGCAGATCCCACTGCGCACATAAATACAGAAGATGCAGTGGCAGCTGGGACCTTCCACAGCGCTAGTGCTCCAGTTACTGGGAGGAGATCCTTGCATTGCACAAAGGGGAAATCCCCCACCAGTGCCATCTGCTTGAATCTGGCAGCATTGAAAGACCCTCCCTTCTTTGCCAGGTGGGGCGGGACTGCACCAGCAACCCCCTCCCCTTCCCTGGGGGGCATCTCTTGTTCACCAGGGTTCTCTCACAATGTCCCAGCACAGCTTCTCTCTCTCTCTCTCCCTCCCTCCTGAAGAACAACTTTTTGAGAAGCCATTCACTTGGCGCGGCCGCGCGTAGGCACTGCCCTCCGGACATCTCCTCGCTCCAGCTACAACCGCTGGTCGGCAGTCCTCCAAGACGAGATGACGCTTTCAAGGGGGGGAGGAAAAAAAAATATATCTTTTCTTTGAAAAGGAGGCAAGTAGAAAAAGTTCCGTGGCTCTGCCCACGCTGAGGACAGAGCCACCTACACCGCAGAGCCGTCTGTGCACCCCTGGGATGAATGTGTCACGCCGGCGCTCCCCTCCTCCACCGGCAGCCGGGACTGGAACTTCTCCATCTGCTCCGGGCTGGCCAGGGTCTTCAGGAGGCAATTCTCCCGCTCCAGCTGGGAGTTCTTCTCCACCAGCTCCTTGATCTGCTCCTTCAAGATCTCCACCTCCTCCCGCACGGCGTACATCAGGTGGTTCTTCACCAGATCCTGCACAAAGGGCACAGAAAAAAAAAACAAACCCCGCGATTAATTCAGGAACCGCTGAAGGGTGCACATCTTTAAAATCAACGAGCTTTCTTTACTGAAATCCTTTCAGGCTCAACTCTTGGGGAAGACAACTACACTCTTCTGATCAGAACCTGGGAGGGGGAGGGGGGGATTACCACTCGGGTTTAAACAGAAGCAACAGGAGATGGGCTAATGGCAGATTTGCCATCTTCAATAAACAGGACCGCTAAAGTAGAACATGATCCAGCACAATCAGAAACCATTCTTCCCTCTTAACTCAGCTTAAGGCAATATGTCACGCAAGTCCAAGAAGCACATCATATTGTGTTTCTAATTAAACTGTACTTCTATTCTAGGCTAGGATTCCCCAACAATATACATCAAGCTGGAAGGGCGACTTTTATTTGTAACCCAATACTGCAAGGCAATTCCCAGAATGCTTCGAGTGCGAATAGACCACCAAAACAAGGTGCGCTAACCTGCCTCTAAATGACCAGATATGCCAGGAGAGTACCGGAGAGCTGACTATACAGGAGGTCTCGGCCAGCCGCAGTGCAGAGGGTTTTCAGTTATGCCATACTCCTGTGAACATGCTCTGAAAACCAGTGCACTGTGGTCTGACACTGCTTTAGGATTCCTGTATAAATGCAGCACAGCTGGCACACGCTCGTCTGATATTAATAGCAAATATATGATACTGCTGGCCCCACGTAGGAGGTTGTAATGGCTTCCCACCCTCGTGAAGTTGTCCTTGGCTGCTCCCAACAGAATTGTAGAGGGGGAGGGTCCAGTTTAAGGCACCATTTCCCCTCTTTCTAGGGGAAATGCTAAGGCAGTGACTCTGATCCTGGCGCACAGTTCGAGGATGGCTGACCCAGTGTTAGCAGCAGGCCACACAAGGGTCAGCTGCACTCAGAATGCTCCTTGTCGGGCACTTCGCCTCTAAACAGGCTGTTTATAGCAAGGGCTTATTTAGTAAACCTTGCCTATGAGTACCTAGCCTGCATATGCTGTGGGTCACCGGCAACCCTCGCTGCATCTCCCCTCAATCCCTGACCCCAAAGGACGCAGCAAACATGCATGAAAAAAAATGCAGGTGCTTCCTTGAGTGCAAGCAGGGTGGGGGAAGGGAACATTCTCCACTCCTACGCTGTTTTGCTTTCGAAAGGAGACACGGTTTACAGTGAAGACTCCTTACACTCTCTGTGGACACAGATGTATGCATGCCTCTTCCAGGTTTCACTCCCCCTCCCATCCCCCCTCCCAAGCTCTCTCTAGTCACACTGCAGTGCAGCTCCATCCAATGAGCTGTGCCAGCCACGCAGGCTGCAGACAAAGAGATCAGCCAGCAATCTGCCCAGCAACAAACCCCTGGCAGGAGCAGCATATTCGTGGGGAGAGGAGGGCAGGGGGCACAGGGAAGCCTCCTGTTTACACCGGCTAAACCCAATTTAGCTAGCAACGGCAATTTTGCTGCAGTTCAATAGATTTTCAGGGAGAATGGCCAGATACGGTTGCAAACGCATTAAATGTGGGCTATTTGTGTGTGTGGGGGGGGGGGGGGTTGCAATTCAAGAATTGTGCTTCCATTATGCAATGACATGGCTTTAATCTGCCCAATTATGACTATAAAGCAAAGGAAAACAACAGCTTTGGCATCTGTACTCTCTTGAAAGGGCCAGATGTGCGAAAGGGCCAGATGTGCGAAAGGGCAACCCCCCCCCCCTCCCCCTCCTCCTGTGTCTATGTGAAAAATGCCTGGTCCATCTGCCTTCAGAAGAGCTAACTGACCTTCGCTAAACGCTACTCTGAGGCTCAGTCTGGACCACACTAGTAATCCCCCTTCTCCTCGGTTTTTAATTATTTCTTTGAATTTACTGAAGCCAGAGAGAAAAAAAAAAATATCGCCACAAAACAATGAAGCTGAACTTACCATCGCCTGCTCGATTTTGTTGTCGATGGCGACCACGCTCGCTCCAGATGCGCTGCAAAACACAAGAAAAAAAAAACCAAACACGTTAAAAAATGAGCCCTGATGCTGTCATCACTTCAGCAAGAAAACAAAAAAAAAAAAAAGCCGTCAATCCTCCTTAACACAAAAGCCGCGCTACCTGCACTGGTTCAAGGGCGGAGGGGGCGCCTGGCTCCCCGCAGCCTCCCGAGCGGTGGCACCGCCGCTGCAGCGCCCTCCTTGGCGAGGCGAGGACCACTCTGCCCCGCCGCCTCCCAGCTCTCCTCGCTCTCTCTCACCACAATGAGCCGGGGAGGGGTGGGGGAACCCCACGTGACCAGACCATTCCAGTCCAAACCGGGAAAATCCTGCCTGCTGCCTCGCCCGAGTAGGCAGGAAACCCCTTTCTCTGATGCAACGGTCGAGATCTGCTCTCTCTCCCTCACCGCGCCTCTCCCTTTAGCTTTTTTTGCTTGCAGATATATTGCAACTGTGGTAGACTATAAAAGTCGTAACTATTTAAAAAAAATAAATACATAAATATACGCGCGCACACATCTGGGTCTCTTCCGTAGTCTATAATGGGAATAGGTAAACTATATTGTTCAAAACAGGTGCGTTTCGACGTTAAATATGTATCATTATGTGTGTGTGTACAGGGTAAAATATAGATACATTTTGCATTGCAAAGTACACCAACAGCATAAAAAAAATGAAATATGCTGCAACATTCCTTCACGCAGCGATCAAGAATCTGCAAAAACTGATTCAATATACTGAAAACAAAGGGGAATGATTTAAAAAAAAAAAAAAAACGAATTTTTTTTTTTACCCACCACCGGCTACTTTCACCATCTAATGTCGTGAAATTCATCAAAAGATCAGCCTCGGAATGCATTATAAAGAACAAAGTTTCAACCTGCCACCCCTGCAGTATCCTACAACATCGGCAGCACATCTTTGCATCCCCTGACCTCCGCCACATTGCATAACCCTCCCCCAACGGATCCTCTCCGGGAAGGTCGCCAGCCAGCCCTGGATCCCCTTCTTAGGCGATCGCGGGCAGATCTTTACCTGTTGTCCAATTTGACAGACACCACGTCCGCCCCGAGCAGCGAAGAGAAAAAGGAGATGGAGAAATTGTGCAGCTGGTACACCGCCACCTCCATGGGGCTTTTATACATCTCGGTGCTCATGGCTCTGGTTCCTTGGATCGCACGCTTCCTGCGCACCTCGCTTTTAGCGCTGCAGCGATATTAAGAGGGAGGTGGGGGCTTTTTTTGTTTGCAGGTAAGGGGCACAGACAGGTCGCTGAAGTGTTTGATGCTTGTTTGCAGCTCAGCTAAGTCTACGGCTAATAGCTAATTCACTGCTGCTGCTTTGCAAGTTACACCAGCACGAGACCAAACGCTGCCGAACACTACCGGTTATTTCCGTGCCCTGCCTGTTTATATAGGCGCCTGTTGACGTCATATGGTGTCAGATCTCCGCATGCAAATGAGCCTCCCCTGCAAGCCGCAGCTCTGTCCCCTCCCTGAACCTTGGGGCTGGGACAGTAAACACTTCAGCATTTTCCACAGCCAGCTCGCCTCCCCTCCCCCACGATCCCTGAGAACACCAAATATGAGCACTGTGGCTGCAGTCGATTCAGAGGCGGAGACAATCGCGAAAAACAGCTACACCCGCCACCGATGCTTTTATTTACTATTTTGTGCATCTCATATTATTGTTTGCTTCTTGGAGGGGCTTTGCATATAGGGTAAATTATGTGCAGTGATGATTAATAAGCAAACGAATCCAACTTTAATTGTTTTTTGTTGTGATTCGTCTTGCACCTGCTAGTGGAAAAATACAAAGGACAAGATGTTCAGCGATTTCAAAATAGCAATTGCAGGAATTTTTTATGCAGATGTTATGACTTTTTATTTCATTTTAAAGTAGCTTTTTAGGGATCTGTTTTATGGCTAGACTGAACAATTTTGTTTTCAAACGACATTTTTGTATCACATGGCAGGGATGTATTGTATATTCATACGAACAGGTTGATACTTTTTATTGGATTAACCGTACATTTCTTGACTGACTTTTGGGCGCTATCTCTCTCCCAGCAGCTCAAACAAAAGCTAGTCAAGAAGTGTCTCACATTAATCAACTAAAAAGGTATTACTATCTACCTCCCTGTCTATATATATCATAATAATTTACATTCTGTGCTTTTCATGTATCACGGTTCACAGGTCCCAGGATAACAAGTAAGCTGGCCCATGCACTTATCAAAAAAAAAAAAAAGTTTTCGTTTTCTGCAGAAAATTCCTGCAGATTTTGGCAAGCATAGTAGACAAGGTCACAGTAAAGATAAGACGCCCTTAAAAGTACATGCAGAAAAATTCCAAGAAACTCTGCAGCTAGCAGTCAGAATAATCTTGTCTTGCACTGAGGATTCCTGCTATGCTGCTAGTTACTGCATGCGCAATTTTTTTTTTTTTTTTGCTGCGACTAAAACTGAACACCCCAAGCAGGCCGATGCCTTTGCAAAGGTTACGTAAGTTTTCACAAAAACATGTTTTGACTTTTCAGGATCATTTAAGGGAGCGGTGCTAGTGTCTGGCCTGGGCTGCGGGACTGTCTCATTGGCGCATGCTGCCACCTAGTGGACAGTGGGAGACGTGGAGGCTGGGGAGATCCTGGCCCATATGATGCAACGTGTCTGACACCGTTTTCAGCAAGCACCCACGCATCAGCCACCCAAAGAACATTGTCTTCGATGGGAATGTAAATGAAACACAACCGAAACTCGCAAAGTAGGACCGCAAGCTTTTGAATTTAATGTAAGCACTGCATGAAACAAACACCTCCGTGCCACATTAAAAATTGTATTTATATTTCGCCTTTCAGCCACTTCAAAGCGGATTATGTTCAAGTTCTTGTGTGTAGACTAGTTGTAGCTTTTATTTTACCATAAACATGCTGGGAATGCACACTTGTGTGTGCTATTAAGCAGGTTTATAAGAAAATGTGGCTATTAGAGCATACCATATAATAATTTGTTTGGTGGCACATAGAAAATAAGAACAAAAGAAATTGCCATTCTGGGTCAGACCAAGTGTCTGTTCTAGCCCAGCATCCTGGTTCCAACAGTGGCCAAACCAGGCCACAAGAACCTGGCAAGTACCCAAACACTAAGAAGATCCCATGCTACTGATGCAATTAATAGCAGTGGCTATTCCCTAAGTCAACTTGATTAATAGCAGTTACTGGACTTCTCCTCTTAGAACCTATCCAAACCTTTTTTAAACCCAGCTACACTAGCTGCACTAACTACATCCTCTGGCAACAAATTCCAGAGCTTAATTGTGCGTTGAGTGCAAAAGAATTTTCTCCGATTAGTTTTAAATGTGCTACTTGCTAACTTCATGGAGTGCCCCCTAGTCCTAGAACTAGGGGGCACTCAGTTATGAAGTAAGGAGGGTATTGAACTGGTTTAACTGGTTAGGTTTTGATCTCTTTTATTGATGCAGCAGACATATTTGTTTTCTGCATTTATACTAGGTGATGGCAGCACACAAAGGCATACTGTTATACAGATCTATAGTCTAAAGTGCTTTAACTGCCATTGCACTACCTGAGGATATATTAGAGTACAGGCTGAGTGAGTCCAACCACCAAGGAGAACAGCACAACTTGCTGATACAGTACAGATAATTTCTGTTTAATTTGGAAACGGTGATGCTATAGCACCCTCTGTGGACATTCACAATACAGTTTCTCTGCAGGCCCTTGCTCTAACAAGCAACAACTTCAGCAACATTTGCCAGAGATTTGGTTGTCAGTTAAAACAGAAAAATAATCATATCCTCCTTTCCTTGTTCTAGTTTATATTTCACAATTGAGGGGATAATTAGTGCTGAACCTTGGAGAACTTTCCTCCTGCATAACTACTCCTGCCATTATCAGTCTCCTGATCAGAACCCATGCAGGCATCACAATGGTGCATGAAAAGTAGAAATACTGCATGAATAGGGAGTCGGGAAAGGTGATTTAAAAAAAAAAAAATCTGATTGTGGCCAAAGTACAAATGGCTTATTCTAAAATGCATAAAAGCACTAAAACGCTACTGGAACTAAAGAAAAAGGTGACCTAGGAATAAAACCACAAGAAAACACATCCAAGAAAACACATCCAAGATAGAAATAAAGCAGCAATACTATCTGTGCAATTTCCTTACATATCTTGTGAATTTATTGCATACAAGGAGTCTATTTCTCTCTATGTTGAGGGGAATCACTTGATAAATAGAATTCTTGGACTTATCAATGCATTATCTAGGAAAGATTTGCTATGTATGAACAACAATGCATTTGTAACACTTTAAATGATTCGATGTAATGTCATCATCTGGCAAACACCAAACATAGGATTGATGTGCAATAACTTATATAACAATTCTGGGTTATTATTATTGTATTTCTATGGTTCTACAGTCTGTGTGTGGGCAGCAAAAACTGCAATAAGATGATGATGTTTTAATCATGGTGCCACAGACCATGTCGTATCTGGTGCCTCTGGGTAATGGGGTATGCAGGTATCTTGGGATTTATGTAATAAGCACAGTGCTTAATGATTATTATGTAGACAAGGAATGCATGGATCATGGGGAGTTACAGATGTGTTCTTGTGTGTGTGTTATAAACAAGTGCCACTCACCAGAGGTGGAGTCTAGGAGGCAGCGATTGAGTCACTCATGGTGGATTGAAACAAAAACAGTAAGCTCTAAAGTCTCTGACGTGATGAACAGGTGACATGCTGAGGAGGCAGGGGGCGGAGCCTAGCAGTGCTTAGACAGTAACATTCATTTATGCAGTGAAAGAAATTCACCCTATCCATGTAATAAAGGGGGGGGGGGAACAGAGGGTAAGGGAGAAAAAGTGGGAGGGAGAAGAACAAAACGAGAAGGAGAAGGTGATGGCAGCCATTCTCAAAGCCAGGTAAACTAGTTTGGCTGGAAACTGCCCTCAGAGCGGGCTGAAAGCATGCAGGGGCTTCCTTGATGTGCGTATTTTCAGCCATGGGGAAAAAAAGGCCTTCCTATGGGCATATTTAGGCCAGGGGAAGAAAACAGCACGGGTACATTTGATTATCCAATGTGCTGGCGCTAGTTTGCCCTCCCCCCCCCACCACCGCTCGGCCCCCTATAGAAGTAGCAAGTGCTTTCAGTGTGCGCTTTGCACTTCCTGACTTTCAAGGCAACGCCAGTAAGTTATCTTTGAAATCTTATATAAAAGTACATTCATTAAAAAACTATTTGATAACTGCCCCGGGAATCAATATAGATATGCACAGGTACACCAGGAGGATTAACACCTCTAACTTCAGGTCAGTCTGGATCAAATGCGCCAGGACATCATAGGGCATGAGCGAGAGGCTAATCTCTGCAGGAACCACGCCAGCCCCTGCCAGACCTAGTGCTAAGTAACAGCAGCTCCAGGCGCAGGAATATGAGCTTGCTGCAGTGATTCTAGGAGTGGAAGAAGTGAGGCCAGCCAGTGGTTTTAACCCTCAGCGCCCAACGTGTGCACCCTGTCATCTCCCAGCGCACACAGGGGCCGATGCAATACGGGACGTTCGGCTTAGCACGGTTACACGCACATTTTTCGAGCGCAGAGGGAACGCAAATGCAATATCAGGTTTTATGCGGCCTTAAACGCACGCGGAAAATCTGCGCATACGACATAACGCCAATGGCATGCAAATCTTAGTTAAATGCACCAATTAGCTATTCGTACCCAATGCAGCTGAAATTTTGTGCGTCTTTAGCGAGCTTTTTAGTGATCGAAATTTTGCGCCTGCTTCACACTGGCATTGTGCTGATAGCTGCTGGTTTATGGTGTTTTCCCGTTTCTGTAACAATGGATACTGTTTATTTCCTTGTCGTAAAAAGAAACATGTGCCAGAACCGGGCCCACAGGAAAGAGTGGCTCAGTTGTAGGTTTCTTCTTGGCACAGGTGGGACTCCGTCTGTTCTGCTGGCATCCTAGCTCAGCTGCTTTGCTCTGAGTGCCACCCTCTGCATGCCCAGTGTCGCTAGCACGCAAAAACCATGACGCTTTTTCTTTTTGTCCTAGCAGCTTCCACTCAGTCGAGGCCGCTCTCAGAGTACGGCGCATAAGCCTTCATTTTTAACCACCCATAGTTTTAAAAAAAATTTTTTTTAAACAGCCTCCCCATACCAGACCTCATGTAGCCCGGCCATTACAGCAACAGTTCTGAGTCCGGATGGGACCAGGATCACAGCTCCTTCAGGGACCAGGTACACGCGCATCCCGAGTCTGGACGAGGGTATTGCTTTTCCGTGATGAACGGGGGACTCTCACCCTGGAGGCTGCCTCCGCTGCAGCCCGAGAAGCAAAAGCTGGGCTCAGATCTCTCCCATGGCAGAGTGGAAACCCTACTTTTCCTTTATTCAACCCACTTCCTTTCTTTACTCTCCTCCTCCTCCTCCTAGCTCTCTTCAGGAAGTCATCATGGGCAGACTCCCAAATCTGCCTTCTTTTATCCCATTTCCCCTTCCCACGTGTAACTCAAGTCCCACATCCTCCTATTCCGTCTGACAGAGAGCAGACTACTTCCAGAGCTGCTGCCTGAACTGGCCGTCACGGGTCACGTCAAATAAATATTCGTCAGGGGTGGGTATTCCAAACGTGGCACTGCTTGCAGTAGGCTGCCCACGGTGGATTCCAGGAGATCCCACCCCTCTTCCAGATAATGTCAGTACCGAACCAAAACAACGATGTCGAAGGGCAACGGATCTGTGCAAAAAGGGCTGAGGAGATTGTGTCTTGGGAGGAGAGGCTTGCTGGAGCAGGCCTCCTGGCCCTTAGAGGACATGGTTACATGCACTATACAAATACATCACAGGGTCATGCTAGGAGCTTGCAAATTTTGTCATGGGGATTAAAATACAGCAGCACTGGCCTTTTGCAATGCAAACTGAGAAACGCCAGGGTGTATCATCTGAGTTAGGGTTTTGTGGATTTGTTTTGTTCCGACTTGATGTACTCCAGGGTTTTAGAATCTCTCCCCTCCCCCCACCCTCAATTTTTATTTTGGTTGCTCCGTACAGGTGGCTTTGTCGCCTACGTTGCAGGTCATTTGCAAATGTGGATTGCATTGGAGATTAGAAGGCAATAAAACAACATGAATAACTCACTTTCCGGTGGAAGGGGACTGAAAGGTGATCCAGGCTGCAGTCCCCGGAGCCGTCACAGAACTCGTTCTAGGTGAGGCTGATGGCTTGGGAAGAATGCGAGAACCTCGGGCATCAGGTAAGGGGGTGGGGGATACTGTCTCAGTCTCGGAATAACTTCTAATCACCTGCAGCTTTAATAACTACTGCCACATGAAAGCAGAGGTGCACAGCCTGGAATCTGGCAGGAAATGAAAGATTTCGCTTAGCGGGGGGTGGGGGCTGGCACAGTAATCACACAAGTGCACTGCCAGGTTAACATAACTCTGCTGGGTAGTAGTCTGGATTTAATTAAAAGTAAAAGGTACAATCCTTAAGAAGGCTCCAAGCAAAACAGCAGGAATAGAAGAGAGACTACATGCTTCTGGGTGAAAACCAAAACGAACAGAAATGCCCCCACCCAAAGGTTGCAGAAGCTGAAATACATTTTAGTTTCTGTCCCTAGAGAGGTTGAAACACTGCAGTGGTGTTAACCCTATAAGGAAAGTGGAGATTCAGGGGGGGGGGGGTCTAGCCTCACAGGAGAAGGTGCAGTCCCCCCCTTCCCAGATTATATTCAGGCTCCTCTCAACTTTCTAGCATGTAGGAAGGGGAAAAAAAGAAGAAAAAACCTTTCCAGGCAAAGTTATTGCTTGGAAAACTATTGGGAGAATCCTGGGTTTTGTAAGCCCAAGTGACAAAACACCAGATCTAATTAAAAAAAATAATGAAGTTTATAATTTTTTGTGGCTTTCTGCATCATTCAGTTGGCTCTAGTAAAAGGTGTAATTAAGGCATTTGCCATAGAAGTGTTTAGAGGCAAAGCTGACTCTTTGTAGCTGCTGTGGGGGGAACGGTGGAAGGACATGTTATGAACCCATAGAAGCAAAGGTTGGGAACCTGGGATCCTGTGTTTGGAGGAAGGTTGAGTGTGTGTAGACATCTTAGGTTCAGTCTCACCAAGTTATTATCAAGTGCAAAGCGAGTTGTAGCTCTCAAATACAGCAGAGCCTTCAGACTGTGCCGTGTCACAAAATTCGCCTTGACAGCCCCCGTCACAAAACTCCACTGCTACTGCGAGCAACCGTAAACTGCTAGAAAACTCCCTGCAGCTTGGGTTAGATGCCTGCAAGTGACTGATAGGGGCATCTAACCCAAAGGGAGGTTATGTTACAAGCCAGAACCCGGTGCAGTGACACATTTATGTTTTTAATGCCCTGAGCATTATTGGTGCCTTCTACCACCCACCATTTCATAGTGGTATAGCAGCTGGCCGAAGCAGGAGTCAGTGCCAGATTGGGGAGGGAGGGGATGATGGATGAACAGTCATCTAGAACCCAAGCCTAGAGAGGATCTGCATAGGGTTGGATTAAGGGTAAGGGTAAGCAGTATTCACATAAGTGATACATAAGGTGGTGGTGGTCGTGGTGATGGGAGGGGGCCATAGCCAGAGTCCAGACCAGGCACCTGGTGCATCCCATGCTAATGGATCGCCAAAGCCTGCCCTTCTGTCGCAGCCTCCACTACACAGCAAAAAACTGCACAGTTAGTGGGTGGGCTGATGCCACCTGGAATCTCACCAGCCCTACACAGATTGCTGGGGCTGTGGAACTGTGCTTCCCTCAATGGGATACATAATGGCACTGCCTTAAGGGGGCAGGCAACAGGGTGCTGCAGCCTGGATTGGCCTTAGGCACAGGCCTATCAGACCTGTGCAGATCTCCAGGCCTAGCCTTCTACCGTGGGAAATATCACTTTTAGAAAAAGGAATGATTTTAAAAAGTCTCTTCAAATTATGGGGGTGGGAAAGGGGTGTTTAAAAATGTTTTAAGTTGTTACTTTTGTTCTTAAGTCCAGCTGGCCTCTTATGCTATATTATCCACCAGATCTTGCAGCTATTTTTTTTAATGCAGTTAATGCATGCCGCCAGTGTCTTTTAAGACTCTGTAAGGAGCTTTGCTTGCAATTCCTCTGCTTCCTTCAGAGCAGATATATTGACCGTATTAATGATGTCACAAAGCACAATAATCCATCACTTCAAGGACCAGCTACCAGGTGGTATAATGTGACTTTTGACCCAGTTTCTAAAATGGAAGGGAATGGTTAATAAAATGGAAAATGTCATAATGTTTCTGTATCACTCCATGGTGAGACTGCAGCTTGAGTACTGTGTACAATTCTAGCTGCCGCATCTCAAAAAAAGATATAATTGCACTGAAGAAGGTACAGAGAAGGGCGACCAAAATGATAAAGGGGATGGAATGGCTCCCCTATGAGGAAAGGCTAAAATGATTAGGGCAGTTCAGCTTGGAGAAGAGACGGCTGAGGGGGGATATAATAGAGGTCCATAAAATCTTGAGAGTACTAGAACGGGTAAATGTGAATCCATTATTTACTCTTTCAGATAATAGAAGGACTAAGGGGCACTCCATGAAGTTAGCAAGTAGCACATTTAAAATTAATCAGAGAAAGTTCTTTTTCACTCAATACAATTTGTTCCCAGGGGATGTGGTTAGTGCAGTTAGTGTAGCTGGGTTTAAAAAAGGTTTGGATAAGTTCTTGGAGGAGAAGTTCGTTAACTTTATTAATCAAGTTGACTTAGCCTCTGCTATTACTGGCATCAGTTGCATAGGATCCACCTAGAGTTTGGGTACTTACCAGGTTCTTGTGGCCTGGTTTGGCCTCTGTTGGAAACAGGATGCTGGGCTTGATGGACCCTTGGTCTGACCCAGCATGGCAATTTCTTATGTTCTTCATTTTAAGGCCAGGGAGCCAGTGGTGGCTCCCTGGCCTTAAAATGCTCCAACTCCTTCTCCGGAAGAGCTGCTGTTTACTTCTGGCACTACATGGCTCTCAAAGTTTGAGCTGCACGGTGTCTGACAAGATTGTAGAGGCTGACTGATGGGCGAGGCCATGATGGGAATGATGGAGAGTGGACTGGGGGAAGAAAAGGTGCAGGGGAGGGAAACAGTCTGAGAAAGAAAGTGGTGGGGAGGGGGAAATACTGGTGTTTTATCCAAGTGCACCTGAGCAACTGGGCCACTTGTATCTTTAAGAGGAGATCCCCTTGCCTAAGGTAGCAGTCGCTCTGTCCGGCGATAGTCCTGGCTCTCGCGTTGAAGGGGGGTTTTTTTTTGTTTTTATTTTGGCAACGTGACCCAGCTTGAAAAACGGAGATCACTAAATGCTGAAAATCAGCAAGATTGTAAGAAAGCTGCATTACAGAGCGAGAAGGCGCCCTATAAGACGCGCTCTGTGCAAGGTCACCTGGATTCTACCGGTCCCTCCCTGCTGCTGGCTTCCCCCGCTAGGAGCTGTTCATCAACCACTGCTGCCCTTAAATGCTCTTGGATCTTTTTCAGGAAACTCTGTGCCAGCTCCAGCGTGCCAGCCTCCGGATAATGAATGCTAGTTCCCCAGGGCCCTGCGCCGCCTCAATAATTAATAAGTCTGATTTCACAGACGTGACAACCTAGGAGCTCACGGCATCGCCGTGTGCAAACAGGCACAGCTTACACTGTTATATGAGGGTAGCCCGAATCCCTGCTCTGTGATTTCTCACAGCAGCTCCACCCTGTTCGGATATCCAAGCATAATGGTGTATGTTACATCTATTGGGGTTTGTGCATTCTTTACAAAGCAGAAATAAGAGCCAAGACATAAGTTGTAGGTGATACCTTTTTATTGGACTACATTTCTGATTAGCTTTCAAGACCTTCCAAGTCAGTGCAGACTCACTCTTTTTGTCTGCTGTTAAATCTATATTTTAACATATGCGTTGACCCTTATTTCTCTGTATCCAAGTACAGGCCTGGATTTGGCAATAGGCCCACTAGGCCTGTGCCAAGGGTGACAAATATCTGGGGGCAATAGAAGATTTGCTGCCTTCCAGCTATGCTAAATCTCACTCAGCAGCCTTCTGCTTCCTGGTCCAGGTCCTCCCCTCCCGCTGCAGAGGACAGAAAGGGAGGGGTGAGGCTGGAGGGAACAATAGCGCAAAGAAAAGCTGCTCTCCTCTCTATTCCAGTCCGGCAAAGGGAACAGGAGGGGAGGGGGTGAGGCCAGAGCACCCAAGCAGGGTGCAAAGGAAAGCCACACCGCTCCCTAATCCAGCCCCTCCACTCCCGTCATTCATGGACAGGAGGGAAGGAGGCGAGTCTGGAGCATAGCTAAGAAGGCTGTGCCTTAGATCCTCTGCTCCCTGTTGTCCCGTGGCTGGGGAAGGGGTGAAGATTGGAAGGCGACAGTTCCAACAATGCCCAGGGATAGCAAAATCCTAAATCCGCCATTGTCCCGGTGGCAACCACTCTATTTTATTTTTAGGGGCCTTTGTTTTTAGCTGTTATCTAATTTGTCTGAGGAATTTATCGGTGTTTATTGTAACCAACAAAAAATGGACAAAAAAAAAAAAAAATCGGTTGATATAAAGGACTCATTTCCCCCCCCCCCCCCCACTGATTTTCTCCCATTTTTGTTGGTTATAATAAACACTGATTAATTGCTGGAGGAAATAAAATAAAAGCTGAAAACAAAGTCCCCTATTTATTTTATGCTCGTGATATGATACTGCAGGCAGTACAGCAAAATGGAAGATAAGCACTTCTTGGCAGGTTAAAGGTCAGACGCAGGGAACCCAAGACCTGCCAATATCCATGAACCCCAAATTCTGGCGTGCCTTGCTGCTTCCTTATAACATGCTAAGAAGCTTTCAGTCAGACAGAACCCACATTCCAGGGGCTGCACTGGACACTGTAGCAGATTCCCGTGCAAGGCCTTGCCTAGATCTTGGGATAGACCCCTTGGTTGCATCACTATTAAGCCCTGGGCATTCTTATATTCAGAAAGCAGTCTAGTGTAAGTCAGAAATAGGGGAAGGCTCCATTCAAATGCAGCCCCTCCCATTCAGGGTGCTGGCATGGTCCCGCCTCCTGAGAGGGGGCAGTGCAGAATTGAGTTGGAGTTAGGGACAAGTGGGGAGTCTTTGCATAAGTTGTTTTTTCAGGCCCTGTCAGAGGAGCAAGGCAAGCCCTGATTTGTGGAACGCACCACTCTATTTTCTAACAGCCTCTAGCGATACCCTGTTTTTCCGCAAACACCTAGAAAGCCTCTCTGTTTCAAACAGCCTTCGGTCGCTCCTCCTCTTGAGTTGGTAAACCTTGTGCTTATGGCAGCTTGGATAATTCACTATTCGAAGACACGTATTGTTGTTTTAAAGATAATTTTACTGGTTGTTTTTTGTTTTTTTTTGGTTTTTTTACTGTTTTTGTTGTCAATTTTAATGTTGTGTGTTTTATTGTTGTAATCCGCTCAGCATGAACTTTTCAATATGAGCGGAATCTAAAAGGATTTAAAATAAATAGATAAATACGAATATTCAAAAATACAAAAAAAAAGCAGTTAGGAGGATTAATGTTACAGCGGCAGGACACAGAGTCTTCCAATTCTACTGAATCTGGAAAATATCTCCTCCTAGAGACTAACGTTAACCCTAACCTTCCCTCCTACTAAACTAGGAGAATATCTCCTCCTAATGACTCCAGAACTGACCCTCCCCTCCTATTAATAAGGAGCAGTCACACACAAGAGAAAAATTAGCTTTTCCTCTTCGAATGGGTTCCATAGAAATGTGGTAGAAGTAGTAAGCAATGCATCATGAAATGGGCCTCCAGTAATCAGAGCTATTTCATAGAAAAAGAGCTGCAGGTTGCACCCGTTAGGTTGCCTTGTGGTTTACAGCTCATAAATTTACTGGTTACAATCACATTTTTACAGTCAGTTACCGCATAGGAAAAGCACTGGCCCTTAGGGAGAGTCTTTCAGGAACTTGTGATACCACTGGGCAGTGCCTGCTTCCTTGATCGCCCTATGACTTTTTGGTACTTGGAAGAGGGAGATCTGCATAGCAAGAAAGAGACCAACTCTGTAATATCCAATGGAAAAAAAAGAGCTGGAATAATTGTTAGAAAGTGGAACAGGGTAAAATGCTGACGTGCTTGGCCATAAAAGAGGTCTCTTTAAATTAAAAAATAAATAAAGGCAGACTTGTTAATTCTGCTTTAAAGCAATTGATGCTTGTTGATTTTAGGCTAAAATCTGACATGGTATAAAGTTGGTTCCCTCCAGTTCTGAGCATTTCCCAATTTTGCAACACATCCCTTAGATCAGGGGTTCTCAATTCTGGTCTTTGAGGGCTACAAACATGTCTGGTTTTCAGGGTAAGCAATCTATGCAAATCAGTCTTGATCCTGAACCATATGAATGCAAATATATGTAATGAATATTCATTGAGGCTATCCTAATGAGAAACCCCGCCCTAGACGGTCCAGTAAACATGGAAGGGCATGGTCTATTTTCCTGGTGTTTTTGCTCTCACCATGATGATTTTCTTAGCAATCTGAACCATCTTTTCCTTGTTAGGTTCTGTGTAATAACTGAGCTAGCTTTTTTTTTTAATTGTGTGGTATTGTGCTTTGTGTTTGCTCGTTTTGTAAAGTTAAGGACGAGATGGCGTGGCACTGGCCATGCCAGTGTATCTCTGTAAACCTTGGGTCGCCCAGCCGTGATTGGCAGAGTCTAAACACCAGAAATGTGCTGCCAGGCAATCGACCCCAGATGCAGCTGTATGCATGCTCTGCGAGACTAAACAGGAAGAGTGCACTGGAGTTCTGTCATTAGAATAAATGCAAAATATGACACCTGCAAAGTGATAATTTGCTTTTGTCATTTTGTCTTTTGTTATTTCTTTCGCGGCCTTGGTTATGAAATTGCAGTTAGCATTAAGGGGACCCTGCCCTGCTGCAGGGAGCTTTGGGTCTTGTAAAAAGCCCTGGGCACAGCGGGTGTGTTCCCAAGCTTGAGTGAAGCAGGTCACAGCAATCCCACGAAAACTGGGCCATGCGTTACATAACCCTAGCCACACAGCTATTATTGTTCAAGGATCAGTAACGATAATCCTCTCCCTCAAGCACAGCAAGGAGCAGCCCCCAGTTCTCAGCAGTGCTCATGCCAGGAATCCATTCCCGTCCTGGGTCTCAATTCACTTTGAGGGAATTATTCCCTCTTTTCCCTCCAAAAGTGCTGTGCATTGTGTGTGTGATGCATGTACTAGAGAACAGGCACTGATTTTATGCACTGCTGGGTTTTTTCGACAGCAGGAATTAGCACAGACTATAAGATCCATCATGGAGTTTGGACAAAACCTTAGCATTTCACTGCTGCAAAGGTCCCAGGTATCACAGGATCAGTGGCCAGGTTGATAGGGCAGATGGGAACTTGCACCCTGGGGTATTAGAGAAAGATGCTATAGAGGCTCATAAAACAGTTAACTATTTATACCACTGTAAGAGGGGGCACCAGTAACTCAGGGTGAGGTTTGTGGGGGGTGGGTTCTGGGGGGGCAATTTTACTTGCACGGTCATACGTACGAACAGCACAGTTACCATCAGTGAAGATTTAATGTGATTTGGAGGGATGAAAGGTGAAGGAAGGAGTAGATTTGTACCGTGTTCTCTCTGCCGAGCTTGATGCACTAGCCCCCGCCTTGATGCACTAGCCCCCGCCTTGATGCACTAGCCCCCGCCTTATTCTAGAGGCTGAAGAGCTAGGCATCCGTCTGCCCTCAGCCACTCATCTGTCTTGTGTAAGCAGAGTAATCTCGTAATGGAACGCGCGCCTGCATACACAGAAGCTGCTAAAAATCGGAAAGAAGTAATTGCTAAACCAGGTGAGACATATTAAGGAGAGAAAGTTCCTGTTCACGCTAGGGTTAACCCTTTGCATGCACCAGAACGCCCCTCCCCCCCCAAGTCACTGAGGATGAAGGTATCAAAACTGCTTATTTTGGAGAGCACTAAATGTATTAGATCGTTTTCCTGGGGCTGAAGGCTGGGGTTGTAGAGGCATTGCTGGATACTCACCGCTTCTGCCTCTGGAAAAGGCTTTGGGAGCACAGAGGCTGGCGGCAGGCCATGTTCCCTCTCTCTCTCTCTTTCGTGTCTCCTGCACCTTCTTGCCTGGCTTCCCCTCTCTTCTGCTTCTCCAACCTCCTGGAAACTTGCTGAACTGACGAGGCCAGCAGCTCTGAGTGTTACTCAGAGAAAGGCTTCAGCGAAGGGACGTGCAGAGTCCAAAAATATAAAAAGGAGAAACTGAAAAAACTGCACAGACGTCCCCACGTACACAAAGCCGTCTCTGCACGGAGAGAAGACAGCAGAGCTGGGAGAACCCCAGACGACAGGTGTTATAGGAAACATTTCTCAATGCTTTGGGTAAACAGTGAGGACTCAGGATCTGACCAGCTCTGTTCAGTCATGCTCAGGACAGTTTGGGCACTGTGGAGCAATTCACCACTCCGAATATCACTGAGAGAAATCTAATCTTTTCAAAATAATCTAAGCAGCTGGTGTCCTCCAAGGTACTCCTAATGTTGCAGCGGGCTCTATTTTTGATCAACAGCTTGCTGAAGTCTTGGCTTTACCTCACTGTATCTGCTCCATGAATAGGCAGATGCTTAAGAGACGTACAAGTCACATAACATGGGTAGCCAGGACAGACGCTTCTGCCCACGCCCGTCCCTTTACAACCAATAAATACACATAACACAAGTTGCGATCAACAGGCCGCAGCTTTTATTCACAAACATCCCGGAGCCCGAGCCAGCTCACTGTAACAATCAATTCCCCCTCCCCATCAACCAAGGACCAGCAAGGCGGGGCAATCAGAGGCTATCCCAGCCTGTATGCAGTCACATCACGAACATGCTCCCCCCACGACTCCCGCCGCCGCCGAGCAAGGGACCGACCACGTCGACCCTCGCCACCGCCCAAGCAAGGAGTCGCACCACCAACAACTGCACCCAGTTGTTCAGTTAGGAACCACTGACCTGACACCTGTCAAGTCAGACACTTTTAACAATTGCATACTCCCCCAATCGGCTCGGGCTACCCGCCCCCCCCCCCCCCCCAGCTGCATCAAAGCCAGACCCCCAAACCGTAACAGAAACCAAAACATAGGGCCGGGCGGGCATCGACGTCCAGGCGCACGGCAGGTTAAGCAGCAAACGCCTGCTGAATAACAGAATCCGCCCACAACTCCTCCCACTCCCCGGGAACCAATCTGTTCCCTAGGAATCCCGAGGTTTGAAAATAAATCTCCTCACACACACCCCCCCCCCCTCCCTTGCCTACTCCTGCAGCACGAGCCCAGATACGGGCAGCCGCAGCTTCCCCCCAACTGTAACCCCGGCTTGTCAGGGAAAGGCCTGGCACCATATTACGTTGACCAGCCGGGTACAAGACCCACCTGACCTTGCAAACCATTTGTACACGAAGTCCACAAGTAGAGGCTGCAGATCCTGGGCTTAGCCTACGAGCAGGAATACAGTGGCACAGCCACTGGAACAGATCAGATCTATTCTTTCAGTATTTTATACCAAAAATCAAATAAGTCCCCCTCAATAGGAAAAACGGAACAGGCTGTCATCTGGATCTTAACTGCTTCAAAGCCATGCGGGAGAAGGTCAATGTCTTGGACAACCCCCCCTGTGTGAAAGGGGGCAGGGGGTCCAATAATGACAGAGCACCTCGCTGAAACCTGCAGACTCCACAAAAGCCCGAGTGGGGCAAACGGAAGTCGGCACATTGAGCATTCCCGCCAAACAATGACTCCCGTCTGGAAGGTGCTATCTGATGCCATGCATTGCACCTGTGGACTTGTGGTTCTGATGCCCTTATGGAGAGAGAGGCTACAAACAGGATGATCCTGGAAGAAATCACACATTGCCATGGCTCTCAGTGGTAATGTAGAGAATGCTCCCTATATTTTTGTTTTTATGGACCACTCCCCCCCAAGCAGGCTTTCTAGCTGCTGAAAAATCTGCTTCACCTCAGGCCCCCACCCTCTTCATAGGTAAGTGTTCCACTGTAGCCCTTAAAAACACAAAGCTATTATCTCCCAAACTCTCTTACAAGCTCAAGCATGAGGCAAGTGAATGAAAGATTTGTTTTTACTTTAAGGAAACTGAATTATGAACATTTATGAAAGAATCACAAATTGGCAGGTAGCTAAATCAAAAGCCCTGGTTATTGATGATGCTAGTGTTCACAAATTTCATACTGGTGCTAACTAAGCCTATTCATTATGCATGCACTTCCGTGTGCCAATACCCGCATGTGTGTGGTTTTTATATGCTGTGAGAATTGTACATAGAGGGCCTGATTTAAAAAAAAAAAAAAAAAAAAGATTTACTTGCCTAAAATTGGGTTTTATATGTGTAAATACACTTTACCCATGTTAGTGGGCTTTTGAAAATTGCTACAATATAAGCCATTGAATTATCCATTGGATTTGCCCGCATAAATGCACTTTATGCAGGCAAATGGTTTTTGAAAATTGCTACAGTTGTATGTTACATATAAACGCATAACTTCTTTGAAAATTCACCTGTCAATCTTCTTGGTTTGGGAAGAGAAAGAACTTCCGATGGCCACAAGTCCTTGATCTCATCCAAGATCCCAACCATTTTATTAAGCAGGTATGTCCAATATCTAACACTTAATTTAAAAGGATATCTGAAAGATAACGTGAGCTGAAAACAAAAGTTCAAACAGAGATCTTCCCACTCTCTCCTAGCCATCCAAAGAGTTATTTGCATCATGAAACAGTGAACTGTATTGGAGCCCTGGCTGTCGCAGGTGGGTTTCACCTGAGAAAGAGCCCTGCAAAAGCCAAGATTTAAGCTCAAGCAGAGGACAGAATTTTGTATAATGAAAGTGATTATGCACGTCCACCTTAGACTGGTCCAGACATTTTTACATTTACAAAGCAAAGCTGATGAGCTCTTACCAGGTTAATGGATTGTGAAAGATAATTATGTAGTGACCAAAATTCTGAACCCAATTGATTTTAATCTTCCAACCAAATTATGAAGCTGCATGATCAGCAATATGCCTAACTGTATAACCAGCTATAGACCCAACTACAGAACAGCTATAAATCCAACGGTGTGATCAGCTGTAGAGCCAGCAAGAGATCCTAATTACTTAGCCAGCTACTGAGCCAATTATAGAAATAATTCTAAAGCAATCTCCTGAGCTTGCCGTAGACCTGGCCATAGAATCAATTCAGCTAAAGAGCTGCCTATGCAACTGGCAAAGTGACCAACTATCTTTTCTTGTTCCGCGCTTATGCAGATGACACATCGGTTTTTAAAGTCAATGGAAAATGAAAATGCAGAAAATTATTTTGCACAATAAAGTGATCACATATTTTTATAAAACTATAACGACTGGTAGAAAACTAAAATATTTTGTATTTTTAAAATTAGGGATGATTCAAGTATCAAAACCATGAGGGCATTAAGCAGCATCCTTCCTAACCAAGTAAAATAAAACGTTTATTCTCCAACTTCCTGCTAAATATATATCTTGTTAAATGTCATATTTTTATTTCGTAAAGGAAAAGATGTCTACAATATCCTATATTATCATTGGCGATAAACTGGTATTCAAAATATTCCTTGGTTAACACATTGATCACACAGTAAGCTGAATGGTTCAATGTTTCTGTAACATGCTTGACATAAAATGGCAGTGACTGTACAGATTGAGTTTTGCAGTAATATATGTAACCCCCTTTTCTTCAGGGTCCTTCCTGGAACAGACCAGGGGCCACCTTGGAGTTCCGCAGAGCACTAATCAACTTGCTGCAGTAGTGGAATCAAGATTCTATAGTAGGGGGCAGCACAGCTGCTCGGCTTAAGGGGATCAATTCTCAATCTGTCAATTATCTGTCCACACGCCAAGCATTGTCCCAAAATAAAACAGATTTTAATGAAGACAAAAATTAGATTCCACTGATACAAAAACAAAGGAGATAACATTTCTACAAATTAACAGCCCATAAATGCAGAAATACAATTTCTCCTAATTTGAGCAATATTTCTGGAAACTAGGACTTCCTCTTACTTTCAAGAAGCCTCCATTAAAGACTGGTTGAAACCTAGAGCGTCTTCTTTAAACAATATATAAATACCTGGTCGGTGCCTTCTGTCTCCCAGACAAGCATTCCTTATCCCATAGATTATACAGCCAAATATCAGCATATGAAGTATTTACTTGCCAAAATGATAGGTTACTTCTCCTCTGCTTAAAACCGTCCCAACCGGAGGACAGAATTGCATTTATAATCAGTTTTTGGAAAATCTTCTACAATAAAACGCCGATTGTGATAAATTTCAGGAACAACTTGTGAGACTGGAAAATTGGGCATCAAAATGGCAGATGAAATTTAATGTGGATAAGTGCAAGGTGATGCATATAGGGAAAAATAACTCATGCTATAGTTACACAATGTTAGGTTCCATATTAGGTGCTACTACCCAAGAAAGAGATCTAGGCGTCATAGTGGATAACACATTGAAATCATCTGTTCAGTGTACTGCGGCAGTCAAAAACGCAAACAGAATGTTGGGAATTATTAGAAAGGGAATGGTGAACAAAACGGAAAATGTCATAATGCCTCTGTATCGCTCCATGGTGAGACTGCACCTTGAATACTGTGTACAATTCTGGTTAGCATGCTGGGTCAGACCAAGGGTCCATCAAGCCTAGCATACTGTTTCCAACAGAGGCCAAACCAGGCCACAAGAACCTGGCAATTATCCAAACACTAAGAAGATCCCATGCTACTGATGCAATTAATAGCAGTGGCTATTCCCTAAGTAAACTTGATTAATAGCCGTTAATGGACTTCTCCAAGAACTTATCCAAACCTTTTTTGAACCCAGCTACACTAACTGCACTAACCACATCCTCTGGCAACAAACTCCAAAGCTTTATTGTGCGTTGAGTGAAAAATAATTTTCTCCGATTAGTCTTAAATGTGCTACTTGCTAACTTCATGGAATGCCCCCCTAGTCCTTCCCGTGTGGTGTTCTCCCTGTTACACATCTACCATACCGCTTTTGTGACTTTGTGGAAGAGAGGAAGTACTCTTGCTGCAAATGAGGTCCATATTCAGCCGCTGTGTGGCTCAAGAAGTTAGACAGATAAACTTATCCAGCTAATCAGTGCTGTGTGTTCATCTTAAAGTTAGCCGGATAAGTTTATCCGGCTAACTTTAGGACAGGTCAGCTGGCTAACTCAGCTTCTCCCACTTAAGTTCCCGGAATACCCCTAACTCATCCGGCTACGTTCCCAAATTGTCATTTAGCTGGGTAACGGTTGAATATGGAGCTCTATAGAATTGCAGAGACCCTGTAGAATTTCAGTGACTGTAATGATTTGCCATAGGAAAGCAGCACTTCTGCTGGCGAGGTACCACTCTCTTATGGACTCATTTTCACTCTGATCCAGCCTGGGGGGTGGAACCCTTTTAATGTCCCATGTTTGCCTTCCTTCTATTATTAGCCTTGCCTACTGCATGCAGCTGGCCTGCAGCAAATCAAGTCCTTGTTTGTCTCTGTAATTAACAGCTGGAGGCTTTCTGTGGGCCTAGGTGCAAACTGCACTTTGTTCTAGGAAGAATGACAGCCCAGCAGGGTTTAACTTCACATTGTTTGTTTACATAGGCCTGCCCAGTTGCAACATTGCTTCTTTCCTAATTAAGATAATGGATTCCTGAGCTTTTCATAGTATAATGTCACATCATTCTCTTCCTTGTTGACTTTCCCTTTCGACTTCAGGAAAAATGTCTTTCCCCCGACAATAGTTCTTGCTGGTTATTAGTAATTACCTCAGCAGTAATCCCCCAGTGACCAAGGCATTTAACTGACAGTTTGTCTAATCCCCCAGCTGTTTGAGCACTCAAGGGCCCTTATCACAGCCAAGGCATTGCTAGCAGTTAATGTCTAGGCCAGCCAGAGCCTTCTTTGCTAGTCTTTAGAGAGAGACAGGTGAGGTTTCTATTAATTTTCTGTAGACTGAAATCAGGATATTAAGATAGGTGAAATGCATTAGAAATAATGGAACTCAGAGCCTGGGGCTCCAAAGGGTTAAAAGTCTGTGTTGTTTTGCAAGCTGAGGGTGTGTTTCCTACTTAAAAAAAAAAAAAAAAAAGCTATTCTATGCCTTGTGCTGCAGGAATTGCCTGGTGCATGTGACTCCTCAAGCTCTTCTCTCCAGTCTCCCCCATTTAGGAAAACTGAGCGTTCAGTATTAATTCATCTATAGGAGGTTGTAGGGCACAGCAGTGTCGTGGACCCATTTCAACGTGGTCACAGCCTAGAGACCTGGATGGAAGGGGAGCTATGCTTGGGATCCCACCTGATATTACCTCAGCTTCCCCTACTGTTCAGGGTTGGAATTGTAACTCCATGCAGAAATGTTACCCCAGGTTACCTCGTTTCTTCATTTCCTTCCTCTGTCCATTTCTTGTCTGCTATGTTTAACCAACCTAAATGTTTATGTTTCGGCCCTAGACTATAGCAAATGTGCCTAGGGGACACATTTTCTTCTTGGAAACCACTTATGTCTGGTGTACCTCAGGGTTCAGCTCAATCCACTATGCTGTGTAAAATCTACTTTACAACCCTTGGGGAAAGCACTTTCCTCTGAGTGCAAGGTCTCCGTTTTGTGCCGATGACATCCAACTCTTCCTGCCCAATATTCAAATAGCTTTATCTACTCTCAGGCTGTGAAAATGCAATGAACATCTGCAGACTGAACAGTAACCTTGATCTGGATTAAAAACAAACAGGTATATAATGTGGATTCATTTAAATTTACCCCCTGATGAAATCAGTACAGCCAAAATGGCAAGAAATGACCTTTTTGCTTCTGTCTGAAATGAGAAATCTATGCATGCTGACTCAAAAAAAAAACTTGCGATGAGGAATCAAGCAGGGGCCAGGTCTGCTTTCTATACTGGTTTGTTTTTAAAAAAGGTTGAACTATCCGCTCCCGGCGGATGATCTGAAGACTGTTCTACCGTGACTGGTGTTCAGTACCATCGATTACTGCAACGTCGTTGGTCTGTTGCAAGTTTTGCAGCTTGTTCAGAATGCTGCCACCCGTATCAGACCACGATATCAGATTAAACCTAAACTGGAAAGCGTCCACTAGCTACGTACAGCCTAGAGAAGACAATTTACAATTCAGGATCCTTTTTTCACTTACCCACACCCCAAAGGGCCACATGGTTCGCTCCTTCCTACACTTGTATTTAATTGTAAATTGTATTTACAATTGTAAATACAATTTACAATTCAGGATCCTTTTTTCACTTACCCACACCCCAAAGGGCCACATGGTTCGCTCCTTCCTACACTTCAGAAATATACCCACTCAACAACAGACGAAGCAGACAACCACAGACTCAAACAATGTTCTGGGAATCAGCATCCACACAACAACGCCTGACTCAGACAACTCCACACGCAGACAACCTATCAGGACTCCAGCAGCCACTCAACAACGCATGACTCAGACAACTCCACTCGCAGGCAACCTATCAGGACTCCAGCAGCCACTCAACAACGCATGACTCAGACAACTCCACTCGCAGGCAACCTATCAGGACTCCAGCAGCCACTCAACAACGCATGACTCAGACAACTCCTCAGACAACTCCACACACAGACAACCTATCAAGACTCCAGCATACACGCTGAGGACGCCAACATTTAACACAAATCAGGCTTCCATACAAAAATGCACCTCCATCCTATCCCCACAATCAGGAGAAAACCCAGAAATAACACCCCACCAGACCCAATCCACATACCCAGACAACAAAGACTAATCTCCATCATGACATCTCCCATCACGCAACTACTAGGCCTCTCACTTTTCACTTTAACCCTATTCAATGCACAGTCTCTTTCCAAAAAAATGCACCTACTCAATGATTACCTCATTGATAACAACCCAGACGTATGTGCAATAACAGAAACCTGGTTAAAACCTTCAGACATAACACTAACAAACCAACTACCAACACAAACCTTTGATCTCTTCTCAATACCCAGACCCAAGAAAAAAGGAGGAGGAATCCTACTTGCTGCAAAAAAACAACTGGGCCTAACCTTACAACAATCATACTCCACTACTAAACTGGAATGCTCCACATTCAAATCTCAACAACTTCAAATATTCCTCATCTACGCTACACCAGGAACCCTAGACGCTAACCCCTCTCCTCTAATAGAGCTGATAGCCAAACACCTCAACTCAGACAAACCGACCATCATCCTAGGAGACTTCAACTTACACGTTGACTCCACCCCACAATCCTCAAACTGCGAAACATTTCTAACCTCCCTCAGTCACCTAGGATTCACACAAATAATCAGCGGTCCCACACACAAGGCAGGTCACACATTAGACCTCATCTTTATCAACGACAGCTTATCCACCTATTCTAATCCCTCCTGTACACCAGTCCCCTGGTCAGATCACCAGATCATCAACACAACCCTCAAAATGAAAAACACACCACCTCCAAACATCAACAATACCACTATACAGTTTAGGAAACCATGCTCACTTGAACTACTTAACGAACAATGCTCCAAAGAACTCAGCCAACTAGACCTCTCAGACGCCAACACAGCCACTACCTCATGGATCAAACTCACGAACAAAATAGCAGATCAACTCTGTCCAATCTCCTCCAAAATAATACAACCAGCACGAGACAACAGAAAACCGTGGTTCACTCCGGAACTCAAATCCCTGAAACAAAAACTACGAAATAAAGAACAAAGCTGGAGAAACAACCCCTCACAAACAGCAAGACTGGACTACAAAAACACCCTCAACACCTACAGAAATGCCATACACAAAACAAAGAAGGACTTCTACGCAAAAAGAATTCACAATTTCATCTTCGACTCAAAAGCTCTATTTTCTTACGTCTCATCTCTTACCAAACCAACCCCCCCTTCCATTCCAGACCAACAAGCACTCAACAAGGCCAATGAATTGGCCACCTATTTTAAGACAAAAAAAATCTCCAATCTAACTCTACCTCTTACAACCCACAATGCTCCACTAACACCTCTGAGTACATACCAAATCTCTCAGAATGCCAGTCTAGAGGCATTCGAACCTACATCCGCCATGGAGATCGAAAACATACTCAAAAAAATCAAACCAGCTGCACATCCCTCAGACCCTCTACCTACCAACATGCTCACCTCCATCCCAAACACCGTAGCAAAACCCATTGCTGAAATCATTAATACCTCCTTAGCCCAAGGTACGGTACCCAATCAGTTAAAACTAGCAATTCTTAAACCACTACTGAAAAAACCTAACGCATCTCCCACTGACCCAGCAAACTTCAGACCCATTGCGAACTTACCATTGATTTCCAAACTGATGGAAAAAGCAGTCAATAAACAACTTTCCGAATATCTCGAGGAGCACAACATTCTCTCTCCTGCACAATATGGTTTTCGGAAATCATTAAGCACAGAATCCCTACTGCTTTCTCTCACGGATACCTTACTTCTGAATCTGGAGAAAAAACAATCATACCTACTGGTTCTTCTAGATTTATCCTCAGCTTTCGACACGGTAAACCACTCACAACTCTTAGACCAACTATCAAACATAGGAATTAAAGGCACTGCCCACAGTTGGTTTAAATCGTTTCTATCAAACAGGTTCTACAAGGTCAGAATAAACAATAAGGAATCTGAACCCATCCTATCAGACCAAGGCGTACCACAAGGTTCATCTCTCTCACCCACCCTGTTCAACATTTACCTCCTCCCCCTCTGCCATTTGCTATCAAATCTCAAGCTTACGCACTACCTCTATGCAGACGATATCCAGATCCTCATACCCATCACAGAATCTATTCAAAAAACCTTCTCCTTCTGGGAGGATTGTTTACAACCAAATAAACAACTCCTCTCCAACCTAAACTTGATTTTAAACTCCAGCAAAACAGAGATGATACTTATCTCACAAGACCCACGTATCTACTCACCCAGCCTTTCGCAACCCTCCTCATTAAACATTTATCTCTCCTCAAAAGTCAGGGATCTAGGAGCATGGCTTGACAATCAACTTAACTTAAAAAATTTTATAAACACCACCACCAAGGACTGTTTCTATAAACTACAAGTCCTCAAAAAGTTAAAACCACTCCTTCACTTCAATGACTTTCGCCTCGTCCTTCAATCCATTATTTTTTCAAAACTCGACTACTGTAACGCAATTCTACTTGGTCTCCCCGCTAACAGTATCAAGCCTCTACAGATGGTACAAAACGCCGCTGCCAGAATCCTAACAAACACCAATAAAAGAGAACATATTTCCCCCATTCTGAGCAACCTCCACTGGCTACCCATCAAACAGAGAATCCTTTTTAAAACCCTCACCATTATTCATAAATCAATACACAACATCGCACCTATATCACTCCAAACTCAACTTCGTCCACACCTATCCTCCAGACCCATCAGAAGCGCTTACAGAGGCACATTATTCGCCCCTCCAGCAACATCATTACTAAGAAAAAGAGCACTCTCAACTGCAGGACCACACCATTGGAACGCTCTCCCCCCTGACCTACGCCTCAAACCCAGTCTACCAGAGTTCAAAAAAAAGTTAAAAACCTGGCTCTTCAGGCAAGCGTTCCAATCTCCAGAATGTAACTAAGCGCCGCATCCTGATTGAACTTGGGAATATTCTGTGTTACAGTTAATAATATGCAATTTTATGCAAAATTAAATTTCAATTTACCTTACATTTAATTTAAGTTCAACATGCCATTGGCCTAATTTTAATTAAATTACGAAAATATTTAAGGATTTATTGTTATTGTTCAATGTTCTTTGTATTATGAATGTATTATATGTTATTGTTCAATGTTCTTTGTAAAAAAACCCTGATTTGACTTCCCAGACCAGGGCTATCTTTTCGTTCCATGTAAACCGGACTGATTTGTATTGTATACAGGAATTCCGGTATATAAAAATTAAAAATAAATAAATAAATAAATTCTGATCTATAAGGCAATTAAAAGTAAGGGCCTGGCCTACTTGAAAGATTTTTTTTTTTTTTTTTTGCAAAATTACGCTACCTCTTATGTTTTACAGTGTTCTGGAAAAGGTCTTTTGTCCATTCCTGAGATTACGGAGGCTCCCTTGGCTGAGACAGGTAATCGGGCTTTTTCAGTGGCAGACCTCCGTTCTCTGAAATACTCTTCTGCTTCAGCTTTTTGAGGAGACAAATTATCTAACCTTCAGGAAGAAGGTAAAGACTTATCTGTTTGCACAGGCAATCAAGTTGGAAGCTTGCTATTCTTTCAGGTTGCCTTTATTACTGCTAATGTCCACCAGGTTTTCTGGTGCTTGCTTTTTGTCATGTTTTATTATGAATCTTTTGTGTAAGATTGTATTTTACATGTTTTTGTACTCCATGAAGAACAAACCATTTTCGACTGGCGGAATAAAAATGTTTTAACTATTTACATTTTCTGTAGGGACATCACTAAATTTGGAGAAATACGTCTTAGTGACTGTCGTCGAGCACCTTCTTCGCGTGCAGAACAGCAACGGCCGGCGCTCCAACTCAGCCAACACTTCGTAAGCTTATTCCCCGCTGCAGAACTCTCCCATGTTGCATCACTACTTAGAGACTCGGCGACAGCTTGAGTAGTTGCTGTTAATCTGCAAAGAGCTCAACCCCTGGTAGTAAGTACTTTGCTTTGCTAGGCCTAATTCAAGGATTTTAGCTCTGGTTTAAGCCCATAAATCTCCAGGCACAGTTCAAGGCTTTTAGCTCTGGTTTAAGCCTTTAAATCTCCAGGCACAGTTCAAGGCTTTTAGCTCTGGTTTAAGCCTTTAAATCTCCAGGCACAGTTCAAGGCTTTTAGCTCTGATTTAAGCCTTTAAATCTCCAGGCACAGTTCAAGACTTTTAGCTCTGGTTTAAGCCTTTAAATCTCCAGGCACAGTTCAAGACTTTTAGCTCTGGTTTAAGCCTTTAAATCTCCAGGCACAGTTCAAGGCTTTTAGCTCTGGTTTAAGCCCTTAAATCTCCAGGCACAGTTCAAGGCTTTTAGCTCTGGTTTAAGCCTTTAAATCTCCAGGCACAGTTCAAGGCTTTTAGCTCTGGTTTAAGCCTTTAAATCTCCAGGCACAGTTCAAGGCTTTTAGCTCTGGTTTAAGCCCTTAAATCTCCAGGCACAGTTCAAGGCTTTTAGCTCTGGTTTAAACCCTTAAATCTAGTGCCTGTGGGCTTGGTTTAGGGACAACCAAGCCCACACCCAGATGCCTCCACCCATCGTTACAATTCAATACTGCATCTTGCCCACCTACTGCTACATCCACCCACAGCAGTTTCCTTAGGTTCTAACCTGTTCAATGTCCAGGTCTCCTTGAGGGGGTTTCCATCAGTCTTCTCCTTCCTCCATCAGTATGGGCTCCAGGTCTGGACTCTCTGACTAGTCCACTCCATCTCCTCCACATCTCCCTCTGTCTTCAGTAGTCCTTCCTGTTCCTGTCCAGCCCCTTTATCAGGTCACCTCCCTGGCTCCTCCCAGCCCACCTGGACATTCCCACCCTCTTGATGAGGTGCAGGCTGTGCAGTCCCTCCCTCTTGGGTTCACCTCTCCTCCCCCTCTCTCAGTACCTTTTAGAACAGGTTCTCTTCTCCTAACCTGGGGTTTCTTGGGTTTTGAGGATTCCACCCAGGTTTCCGGCCCCAACCTTCCCCAGGGGATATAATAACCATCATAGTGACACTGACTGGGAAGGAGCCTTCGTAGTTCCCGCAATCTGAATCTTTAAACATTCATTGGCCAAATAAAAGGTACCATCTGTATTCATCATATTGGTTGGTTTTCTTTTGGCTCTACCATAATTGGCATTTCTAAGCATTTAATACAAGCAGTAAGACACCCTCCCCTAGCTCTCTATGGCTGCATCTTACTGTACTTGCCAGTCATAAGCATGGATACAAAAAAAGAAAAAAAAAGAGTGAACACCAAAGACCTAGCCTTGTAAAAACCCCAACACACCAACTAGTGGAAAGCAACCAACTGGTGCGGGGAAAAAAGGAGCATAACCCAGATATCTGAAGATGTGGATGTGTCAAAAGTACAATTTTTATCTTCACAAATATTTTTTATAAGAAGTTGCTTCATTTCACAAAACCTTGCAGTGTGGTTTGATGAAAGTCTTGTACAGCAATGCAAAAAAAGCATGAAACTCTCTCAAAACTGATTGCAAATTCTTGGGAATAGCGTGTAGAAGCAAAGGCCAATAAACCAAAAAACCTTTTTATTGGTCTGATGTACTAACTTTTTTTGACTACCTTTCGCAATCTAAGACTCTCTTTTATCAGGTCAAACAAACTGAGGTCAAAGCAAAAGATGGTATTGCCCAAATGTCCACGTGAATCATAGATTTCATTACGATGACGGTGTGAATGGATAGGGAGAAAGTAAAGGGCTGACGCGTTGGCAACGTGAAACGAGTGTGCTAATACCAATATGCTTCTGTATGTGTGGGGAAAAAAATAAATAGTCCACAATGGCATAAACACTACTGTTGAGCGATTTTGGTGTGAAATTTGCCATGTGCCTGTACAACTGAGCTCAATGTGCTGGAAAAGATGGTGGCTGCAGGAGGCCATTTGTGTTCCCATGGGGCTTCTAGGAGTGCAAGGATTTATTGCTTGCTCTCCTACTGGAGCATTCGGTACACGGTGCAGGACTACCAGATATAATTTACATCTATGCTACACAGCATAGATGTGGCACAGAAGAAAACAAATGATAATGAGTGGAATAGTTAGGGCAAGGCACAGGATTAACAAATAAATAAAAACAATTGAGTAATAGGAGAGAGGTGCAGAATACAGAGACATGGATACACATAGCGAAAATACACAGCATACCAGAAACCAAACTTAAAAAAACCCAATACAAAACAGTGGAGTTGAGGGCCACAGATTTAGGATGGGGGAGGCGGAGGTGTGAAGTGCCATATTCGTTTACTAGACGTGACCATTTTGCTGGCTATCAGGTAGATTTTTAAAAAAGTGTTGCTTGCGCAAAAAACGGCCCCATGCACGCATATGTGGGCCGTGCGCCAGCAACGCAAATTTTAAGAAGCCGGGAAGTATGCGTGTACACACCTGTGCGCGTGTCGAGGCTACGGGGGCAGAAAAGGGGCAGGGCAGGGGCGTCCTGGGGCAGGGTCCAAGACTTGCGCGCGTAAGCCCCGAATTTTGCAAGGCTGAACACGGCAACGCGCGCCACGTTACCTGCGTAACTTTACTACTGGTCCTGATGAGGCACAAGTCTGGAGATTTGGGGCCTGAACACCAGGGGTGGGGGGTGGGGTGGAGTTACATTGGTCTGCCTAAGGCGCAAGGGTCTGTAGACCCTTATAACAGTTCCCCCCCCCAAAACCCCTCTTATAGTGGGAGATACCGTGTCAGATTGTCTCTCCCTCCCTCTCTCCCCATGGTCACTTGTGCGAGTACGCGAGTACAGGCTCCACACATACGCGCGGTAGGGATATTGTAAATGATCCAGTTGTACTTATGTGTTTATTGGTGCACACGTGCTCCTTTTAAAATGTACCCGAGGAAGGCAGAGCTTGGTAAAGAGCCTGGTTTTTACCATATGGCAGAATTTTAATATGTCGGTGGCTGTCTCTGATCTCTGTTAGAAGAGAGTTTCAGAGCCTGGGGGGGGGGATGAATAAGGAAAAAGGAGCAGTTACAAGTTCGGGGCCAGACTGGATTTTTTTTTTAAGAGCAGGGAGATGCGGTAGTGCCTCTCTCTTCTGTATTGCAGACTGCGAGAGGGTTTGTAGGGAGACAGGTTATCCTTCGGATAGTTTAGGGTCTTGATCAGTTAGCAACTTGAAGACCATGCAGACGGCTCTGAATTGAGCCCAGAAGGCAGTGCAAGTTCTAGAGGACTTGGCTAAAGCCAGATAACATCTGTGCGGAAGCATTCTGCATTTGCTGCAGATGTTTTAGGATTTTTGGAGGGAACCTATGTGCCATGCAGTAATCTAGTCAGGATAGGACACATGCATATAATCAAGGTGTGCACATTGTCCCTCTCCACATATGACTTGGTCATTGGAAGTGGTAAAAGGCATTCCTTGCAGCTGTGGTGATTTGAGATTTCACATTTAATTTGGTACCCAGGATGCTGCTCAGACTATGGACCTTAAATTTGATTGAGGGAGGTGTGTTATTCAGAATCAATTTTAAGTATTTAAAGGGTGTAGAGGTGGTGTCTAGAGTTAATATCTCTGTTTTGCTGGGATTTAGCTTGAGGTGGCCCATTTCCAGATCTCTGCAAGACAGTGGTTTATCTTTTGCACAGCTATGTCTCTGTCAGATCCCAGTGACATAAAGAGCTGAATAATACCGGCAAAGGCAAAGCATTGGAGCTTGGATTTCCGGATCCCTTCCGTTAAAGGCATGAGGTAGATGTTCAACAGTGTTGGTGAAAGGATCGATTCCTTTGGCACACCGCAGGGCAGTGGTTTGACGGAAGACGAGGAGTCACCCACAGTGACCTGTTGTGTTCTTCCTGTCAGAAGCAACTGAAATCAATTCAAGGCTGGGCCCTTGATACCAAAGCCCAACAGCCTATTTATTAGAGTACTGTAGTCAATGGTGTCAAAAGGTGGCTGAAAAAAATTGAGTAACACTATGGTTGAAGGCTTTCCTGAATCAGGCATTGCTTGATCTAATACAGCAAGAATTATTTCCTAAAACCGACTGGAATTTGTCTAAAGACTGAAGTGGATGGAAGGCTACTTTTTCAATGATTTTGGCCAAGAGTGGGATGTTTGATATGGGCCCGACAGTTGTCTAGGATTTTGAGGTCTAAGGAGGGTTTTAGAGGAGTGGACAAACAGCAGCCTTCTTTAACATAGAAGGCATAACACCCTCAGTTAAAGAGTGGTTCACCAACTGGGCAATTCAGCTAACAAGGCCGAGTTTGGCTGCTTTAACTACTTTAGCTAGATGGGTGTCAAGTGAGTTGGATGATGGGTTGAGTTCTGAGGGGATCTTTATAATCTGGTTGCTGGAGACTTCTTGAAAACGAGCGAGTGAGGCATCACGAGGTTCTGATGTTGGTTTGTCTGGCACCCAGGTCTTTAAATTATCTAACTCTTGGGCCGATACAGTAAAAATTGCGCGAGTGCACAGGCCACTTTCCTGTGCACGCGATTCATTAAGTTAATTTATTTAAATTAGGGCCCGTGGTAAAAAGAGGCGCTAGGGACACTAGCGCGTCCCTAGCGCCTCTTTTTGGACAGGAGCGGCGGCTGTCAGCGAGTTTGACAGCCGACGCTCAATTTTGCCGGCGTCTGTTCTCAAACCCGCTGACAGCCACGGGTTCGGAAACCGGACGCTGGCAAAATTGAGTGTCCGGTTTTCAACCCACGAGCCCATTTTACATTTTTTTTATTTTTAACTTTTAAGGCCTCCGACTTAATATCGCCATGCTATTAAGTCGGAGGGTGCACAGAAAAGCAGTTTTTACTGCTTTTCTGTGCACTTCCCCGGCGCCGGCAGAAATTAATGCCTACCTTTGGGTAGGCGCTAATTTCTAAAAGTAAAATGTGCAGCTTGGCTGCACATTTTACTTACTGTATCGCGTAGGAATGACTAATAAGGCCATCAACATGCATTTGCATGTTGCGGGCGCTATTAGTCTCGGGGGGTTGGACGCGCGTTTTCGATGCGCTATTACCCCTTACTGAATAAGGGGTAAAGCTAGTGGAGCGCACTGTACTGTATCGGCCTGTCTGTGAGGATCTTTAGGATTTCGTCAGCAAAGTGATATGCAAAGCGTTTGCATTTGTCATTTGAAAACAATAGTTTGTCATGTTGGGCATCTAACAATGATATTTTGGTGAATTCTGAATAGTTCTTTTGTGCTGTTCTGTACACTGATGAGTGGTGATGAAAAACAGATTTTCTTAGCGGGCATCACAAAGCTGTTGTGGTTTTCTCTCTGTTGGTTATATTTCAGCCTTTCCTGTTCAGAGCTCATTTTAAGCCAAGTTTCTTTTCTAGGCGCTTGCTTTCTTACTCACTAGTCAATCAGGACAGAACAGAGAAGAGGTCCTTGACCTGGGAAGTGACCGCAGTCATCTGCCTTCTCTACCACCACTGAAAGAGAGAGTAGCCATTGCCATCAAAGGAAAGAGGTTTTCTACCTTCGTACGTACATTCTGTACTCCTTTCAGTGACTAGGAATAGTTATATAGGGTGGTTGAAATAATTCCATTTTAGGAAACAAAGCATAGGATGAAGGGTCTCCGAGCCCACGTGAAGCTTACTGGGGGCACAATGTGGTACAGGGTGAGAACCCCTGATAGGTTGAATAAATGGAAGGAATTAATGCCAGGGTGAATTTTAGGAGTAGACTTGGTCCAGAAAACTGCTTTAGCCTGTTTCCAAGATCACCTTGGTGGTCTATGTATCCCTGTGTTCCCTTCTAATCATTTTTGGGTTCAATGTCCTATCCATGCCAAATTTTCAGTACATGTCAGGGGGTCCAAGCGGATCCCGTCAGGGGTATTTTTATTTTAAATTTTTTGTTATGCAATATGTGCATGCAACTCGGAAAGCAGGCTCCATTAGTTCTCTGTGGAACCTCTTGTTTTAACTGGTTTACTCTCTTTCTTGGAACCCCAGGCAAACTCGGAAACCATGGCCGTTTTTAGAGCCTGCTGCACACCATCCCGAGTTAAAAAGAGAATACCTTGGGGGGGGGGAGGGGTGTGTTTGTGTGTGTGGAAATGCTGTCTGCACAGCAGTTACAAAGGAAGCAAATTAGAAAAGGGTAAGAAAGGACCTCTGAACAAAGACTGTAACTCCAGAATCACTGAATGCATAAAGGCAGCAGTTATTAAACTGGAGCAAATACCTCTCCGAGGGATCAGTCAGCTGGAAGCTATGTCCCATAAGCCATGCACAAACATTCCACTTAGAACATAGCGTTCATCCATTAGCAGCCTATGGGTGACAAGTACCAGTGCTGGCACGCATATTTCCTGCATGACAGGCAGCTACAATGAGAGGCGGGCGGCAGTCAAAGACGATACGCCACACTCCATTATGTCACAGCCTTCTGGGTAAGAACACTTAATTATTCATGAGAAAGTCATCAGGTATTTATGGGACTGTAAGATATCCCTAAGAATGGGGAGGGAACAGTTCTCTGGTGATAGTTTTTATTCCAGTCGGAGCGATGCTAATTAGGGGTTGGGTTTTTTGGGTTTTTTTTTTGGTTTGGTTTTTTTTTATCCTTTCACCTCAATTGGACCTTTGTTGTAAAGTGCAGAGCTTACTTTCTTTCCTAGGCCTTCCAAACTCAGGGCCTCAGTCAACTACCAGAAATCTCCAAAATGAAAAGCAATGAAAAGCAACAGCTGCTATAACGTAAGATGTCCTTCCCACTGAAAATGTGGTTTAATGATTATTTTGACTTCCAGAATCCTGAAAGCTACTTCCAAATTGATCTCTAAGCTTGCAAGCCCTGGGCTGCCAGTGCTAATTTAACCACTTCCTTTGCCCCCCTAAATTCCACACCCACTGGAACTCCTGTTCACATGGCAGGCTTTGTGCAACACTGAAATATTTACACTTGCCTGAAGTGTTTTTTATGGGGTTTTTTAATTAATATTGTAGATAACTAAAAAAGAAATGATGGCGAGATCCTAGACTATCTTATGAGAAATGTGTTCCCTGCCTGCCCCCAACCAATTTACTCTTCGACGTTTAATTTTTACATTTTTCTTGGCAGGAAAAGGCCCAGGGAGGGAGGATTAATTGAGTCTCTGAAGCAGATTCAACCTAAATATGGAGTAAAACACCAAATAGTGACCCTCAGGTGATTACAATCCATCTGCAAACGGAACAGAAGCTGCCATGTGCACTTGCTCTGTAACTATTTATATTGCTCCATCGCTTTCCCCTTGCAGTCAGTTCTCCACATAAGCATGTTTGCTGTAAGAGTGAAGTAGTGGCAATTAGACTTTTTTTTTTTTTTTTTGCTTAAGCAAAAAATAAAAAGTATTATGGAAAATGCCTGCTGGACATTTTTCCCCACCAGGGAATTTAATAGGCAGATTTGTGAGTGGAATTACAAAGCCATTGATTGTTGTCAACTTCAGTGGCTTTCACAAATCCCCTTAGTCAATCTCAAGCAATATTCTTTATTTTATTTGTTTAGTTTAGAAATTGTTTAGTTTAGAAAAGGCAGACCTTGTGAATCTTGCTGTTTTCTGTGCAAAACTTTGACCAGCAAAGTCTCGGAGGAAGATGGATTTCACCTGATAGTTGGGAAAAGACCATCTTTCTGGAGATCAGGAAGGGATGTGCTGCTCTCTCTGGAGCCGATTTCAACTGGCAGTAAATGGCCTGCTTGGAGAATGATCTCGGTTTCAGAAGGACCCGTCTTCCTTGAGGTAACCAAGCGCGGAGACAGTGAATTTTAACCTGAAAACGAGAGCTGTTCTGAGTTGAGAGGCAAAGAGTAGCCGCACAATGGAATATTGTCAAGGCCACACCGTGAATATAGAACGCCTGATTTTCAAAAGCATTTACAAGCATAAAATGTGCGTTGTCGCGCGTAAACGGGCTTTTTGAAAATTTACCCCGGCGTATTGCACGTGAACGCACAGGCGGAAGTGGTTTCACACATACTTTTAATTGTACTTGAAGAAAGCGTTCGGGGGGGGGGGAGGAGGTTGGGGGGAAGGGACGGAGTCGGGACAAGGAAACCATTTCCGCGCATATTTTCGAAAGCACGGGTGGAAACGTCCGCGTGCACATTTGCGCCTGCTCCTATACAGGCGGACATGTAAGCGGCCTGTGCCAGGCAGGGTTCCTCGTGCACCTGCTCGCGCAGACGTGCGCTTTGATAATTTGGGCTGAGGTCTGCGTGCGCTTTCTAGATGCGAGCTGTAAGAAAATTATCCTTAAGAGAGTTGCTTTTCAAAAGCTATCAGCACATTAAATTGGATGTTACGTATGGAAGGAGTACGCACGCATGCAAACGGTATTTTGTATGTGCTTACTAGCAGCGTCGTTCGTAGACGTAAACAAAACAAGAGGGCGGGGTTAAGGGTGTTCCAGCCTGGGGTTTGGAATTTCATGCACAGGATGGTATTTTGTAAGAGGTGCACATGCATGCATTACCAAACTGATAACGCAAGCATCTGTAGTTTTAGGATGGGAGGTCTGGGTGACATGGTGGAGGGTCTACATGAACTAGTGGAGGTGTGGATGAACCGGTGGAGGTATCAAACTTGTGAATAAGAGTAGGAGCACAAGCAGAGTACGCACATACGGTACTTTAGAAAATGCCTGCCTCTGTGCATACTCTGTGGTAAATGGGTGCACATGTTAACGTTTTGGGCATGAGACATGTGCATGCACTTTTATAAAACAGGTATAGCGTGTGTATGGCTCCCTGCATGAAAAACCTATGCATGCACTTTTGCGGCAGAGATGCAGTATTTTATGTGCAGCTCTCACCACACAGTTTATAAAATATTATACGTGTATATGCTGACCTACACACATTGTTAAAAATCATCCTCTTATAAGTGAAGCATTAACAAACAAAAAAAAAATCACCCTTCTAGATTTTCAAGGCAATAAAGCCCACTGCAGAATGAGAGAAGTAATTTTCGATTTTGCAAGCCAACCTGGCCCGATCCAACGCAGTTACCGTGAGGCAATTTGTAACGCTCCTGCTAACATGCCTGCCCCCAAAATTTCCAGGGGAATCATAGGGAAACGGCTTATAGAATCTGAATTAAGAATGAGTAAGTGTGAAAATCTGTGGACAAACCAGGATGCAGAGTTACTGCTTGCTGTATGTACTTTTGAAGCACGGCACAGTATGGACAGCACGCAGCTTTCTGTCAAGGTTTCTTTCCCTGTCCACAGAAGGGTAGTTAGGAAAAGCAGGAATGGAGAAGGGGGCTACAGGTATGAAGTATCCAGGCCTGCTATTTCTCAGTCTCAGCACCAGCAGGCCAATGCAATATCGTGCGCTCAGTCTACGCAACGTTGGATGCACTTTATGCACGCGCTAGGCTAACTCCCGAAGCAAAAAAGGGGATTAGCGTGTCCAAAACGCACGTCTAAACATGCTCATAACTAAGAGCGCTGATCACATGCAAATGCCATGTAGATGAGGCTACAGCTTTTGCCCCCATTGCAAAAAAAAGTGAGCCCGACCCACATTTTAACATTCAAGAATTCATGCCAGCCTGGAAATGGTGTCAAGGGCTCATGAAAAAAACAAATCTGTAGTTCCTCCTACACAGGTGGCTGCCAGGAGCTGATGGTGGCACTTCCACTTCTCTGCCTGATGCGGCTTCATCATCACCGCCACCCACCCCCGGCGCCAAAATAGATGCCAGGGCCTCCCCTGCTGCTTCCCTGACAGGTAGGCAGGAGAAAGATTGCGTTGGCCCCAATATCATTCACCAGGATCTCCTGGGGAAACGACCCCCCCTGTAGGGGACGGGTAAGCCTTCCTGGATCGCCGGGTGGCGGAGCCATCACGGTCCCCCTAAACACCTGGAGGCACGATTTATTCTTGCCCAGCACGAGTGGCAGCGCGTTGGGAGGTGTTGCGTACCGGCAGCCCTGGCTGTTCCCCACTGTCCCACTCTGTTGTCAAAGGGGCACGAGGGGGATGCTGAGAGGAAGCGCGCGCTGTCGCAAGTCGTGCGCAAAGGCACGGCTCCCCCTGGGCGCCCGACACTTTTCAAGGCAGCAGCTCATTAAAAAATATAGCATCGCGCGCCCAGAAGAGATGGATGGGCGGGCGTTGGAAAACCGGGCGCCCACTTTGGATGCACGTTGTTTGTTTTTTTTTTGCACGGGACTTATTGCATGGGCCTGCAGGTGCTGAGGGATCTCCGTGGAATTGAAGTTGCATCAGACGGGTCCCATCGTCCGCTTCGTCCTCTTGTTTTTGTCCCGCAGCGCACTTCTGATGCGAGTGTGGGAAGCCCGTCCGCGTGACAGGAAACAACCTCCAACGTGCTAGGGGCCAGAGAGAGGCAGGAGCTGGCTACTGTGTGCATAAAATGCTTGGGCAGGTTTATTTGCGTATCCTCTGCATCTGGAGTTCTGTCATAGCAAGCGGAGCCAGTGCTAGCCGCATAAGTAAATTAAGTATTCTGTTCAGAACAGCCGTTTCTTGTATCATGCAGAAAGCACCGGAATGCTTTAAAGCAATTTGCTACTTAGAAACGTTCTATCAAAACATGTTGTGAATAAAACGGAATTGTATTGCATCTGTCTAAAATTATTCTAAATTTAGTTTCTAAAAAGTACTGGCAGATGTTGATCTAGATTAAGCGTTAATTAGAAATCTGCATATCAGAAGCTCATGGTCTGATCTGCACTTAGAATCTAGATTAGCTTTTATTTTACAAATGGAAACTTTTTGTAAAATCACTATAAAGAAGTAGTTAAAGACTGAAATTTCAGACATGTGTTGTACACCTTCTAAGGAAAACGTATGATCAGTGCCATAAAACATTTTTTTCCTGACTCGATGTTTATAAAATTACTTGGTCAGTGCAAGTTTTATACAAGAAAATTCTTGAAACGTAGCAATGCATTGGAGAGCCTGATTTACTCTATGGGAGCAGACCTCACTAAATCAGTGGTAATGGGATTAAAAAAAAAAAAAAAGTCATGCCAACTGAAGCCTTGAAATGTAACTACATAAAAATCATTACCCAACGTTCAATTTTCTGTTTCAATACCATTTCATTTGTCTATCTCTAGATGACGTTAGCAAGTGCAGTTCCTTTAAAATGTGTTGTCAATTTTGAACAAAGAAAACGAGGCATGCTTAGAGCAGCGAGAATATTTCTGTATTTGGCACAGATATTCAACCCGGCAATCTAGGATGGGCTGAATGAAAATTTACCACACGCACAACTTTCTTCGGCTATGACAGTGCCCCCACTGTATATGTTTTATAAACTTGAAAAGGTGCCACTGTCTGTTGTACATGTTTATTTTATATTTGTATTCTTTGATTATGAATGTTTTTACACTGCGCTGCTTTAAACTTTGCGATAAAGTGGCACGTACGTATGATAAATAAATAAAGCAATTGCTTAGGATCCTGAGCAGCTCAAGGCAGAAACTCTGACTCACTTTTTTGCTGTTCTTTTTACGATGATTATTATTGTTCCCATGGTGCTACGCTCCCTGCTCCTTCTCCATCTCCCTGCCTTCCCCCCTCCCCAAACTTAGGACACCCCCTAAGGGCTAGCACCACCTCTGGCAAGGAAACAGGACACAGGTAGGCCGCGGCTGGGAAGCGAGGCCTGTGCTCTCTGGGTGCAGCAGGAGTACTTGTCCTGCCTTCGCTGTATCTCCAGAGCTCGTGCTGCCCCCCAGGATCCCAGCAACCTTCAGTGCTACTCTTAAACCAGGATCTTCCTTCCAGGCCACACAGCAGCCAGAACCACATAATCAAACTTTGCGGAAAATAACTATACTATTACTTCTTCTTTTAAGAGTGCATAATACCGTATTTTAGCAAGGAAGGACCTTAGTACTCCCAAAAGCTGGTGTTCCTGAAACATTCATCAAATATACCGGCCGTGATATTCAAAGATATCTATGTAAGTTAGCTGCTTAAGAGTTATCCAGCTCTCTTACATGGGATATTCGGCAGCACAGCTATGCTGATGAATATCTGTGTTCAAATCTCTATTTAGCCAGATATGTTATATCAGCAGACCGAATATCAGCACTTATCCAGTTAACTAAACCGGATAAGTATCCCTGCCCTGATCCAGCCATTACTCGCCCCCCAGATATCTGGCTGTCTGCTTAACCAGATAAATACTTAGCTGGCTAAGTGGTGGCCACCGAACATAGCTATATATTCAGCGGCTACACTTAGCCAGATAAGTCCCTAAGAAGCTCTAAATATCAGCCTCATCATATCTACCAAACTGGTTTTCTTGTAACAAATTTTATTTTTGGCAAGCTAACCTGGCAGGAGGACTGGTGTAAGAGAAAGAGGATGACGCCATAATCTTTCACTGAAATGGAAGCAGCTTTTAGGAGCCAAAAAGCCAAAATGGTAACATTTTTAGCTCTTAAAAATGGCAACTAAATAGAGAGAGAGAGAGTAGCAAGCTCTGTAACCAGCACAACAGGAGTTCTCTAATGCAAGCTAAGAAGCAGGAAGTTAACGAGAACTAAATGTAATCATTCGGTCCATTTCCATGTGCAAATATGGACACTGAGGCCTAGCATTATTTGCAGTCAGAGTCTAGGCTTGTTTTCTGAGCTCCTCGCCTCTCTTTCAGGTTAACACCCATACGGTTAACAAGGACTTCCGCTCAGCGGGAAGAAGTGTTTTAAGAGGACGGTCTCCTGGTACGTGAATGGGACTGAAGGTCGTCTGTCAGCCCTGGGCCTGCATGTGCCTGTGTCCGTCTCCACGCCGCCCTCTTCCAGAGCTCTAGTCTTTTCTTAAGAGCTGGAATGCCCGGTGGCCCTGAGGAGAGCGCATACCCTGGTGCTTCAGAAGAGCAAAATCCCCTTTTCACTCTTACACTGTTATTATGAAACAAAGAAATCATCTTAACAGCTAAATCCTGTAACCATCCCAGGGGGGAAAAAAAAACCTGAATGCAAACAGTGGCTAAGGAGTGCTCCAAGCAGCCTGATCGCCAGCTCTTTCAAGCATCAACAGGAGACTGACTTCCAGCCGAGGTGTGGCTGAACCTGTCTCATTCAAGGCAGTGTACCACAGGGTGCTCGGTGACATCTCACTGACTAGCAGTAACTCGCTCCCCTATCTCCGGCTACACTACTGCGCGACAAAGCTGCGCTAGATACAAACTGCCGCTATTACAGAGGACGGGAACTGTGCTGAGCTGGAGGGCGTGTTTAGCTGCGGAAAAGATGGGCATTACCAGTGTGGTGTGGTGGGCTGGAGAGGGCGGGGAACTTAGGAAGCCAGCACGAATTTTCAGCGCTAGCTGGCTAACTCGGGCATCCATCCCTAGGGGCAGGAACAGCAGGTCCAAAACTAGATTGTGGCTGAAACGTCACCAGAAGACATAGTTGGTTACAACACAGCAGGCTGCCTTGCCACTGAGTGCCTTTGTGAAAATTTGCCCTATGGTACACGCATGCCTAAAATAAAAAAAAAAATGGTTGAGCTAGCGCAAGCTTGAAGTCTGTGACCGTTAGCGTCCCATACATCACTCTGCACAAAATTACCCACTAAATAATACTGAAAAGGGAAGATGCTCAGGTGACGAGGTCAACAGCTATGAGGCAGCTCTACCTCTCTTCAGCAGGGACCACGGGGTGATGGTGCAGCTTTGTGACTACGAGAGGAGTCAATAAATAAAGGTGAATTTAAGTACAGCATCAAAAATTTGCCTTATTTATGGACTTGCCTTCATACTTCCTGCATAGAAGCCAGGATTGAAGGAGGAAATACTAGACAGTCAAAATATATATATCTGCGAGAAAAGATCTAGGATTTTAAATGAATGAAGTGGTTAGAGAGTTAATCTGCGCACTGCCTGTTCAGACTAGGCTGGGTTATTCCTAAGTCGCTGATTGCTGGATGCTTTCACAGTAATTAATTAGAGTATGCCCGTGGGGACACTTAGGCATGTGGAGGTTTATTCAAAAGGGTGACATGTTTCATAAGTGAACTCGCTTGATGACAAAACAAAAGAAAGAGTGGGCCCAAGACAGAGCGGAGGATTTACTGCCTATTGTTGGCAGGTTCTTGCCTTTCCTGTCATGTTCTCAACTCAGACGCTCACGTCCAATGCTGCTGCTTGGATTCTCACGCTACTTTCTGGTACCAAGGCTAGAATCCACATGCCCGTGTCTGAAATCACCGCTGGAGGCCACATGCTCAGGCTCCACGGCACCGCTAGAGTTCACATGCCCACGGTCAAAGTGACTGCTAAAATCCTCACATTTCCAGGGCAGTTCCCCCCCCCCCCCCCCCCCCCCCTTTTCCTTTTTCATGAAGCCGTTCACATATTCACGGCAGATGCCAGCACAGGAACTGACACATCCACGTTCACGCTGGTACTGTAATTCACACGTCCATGTTCAATATCACTGCTAGAATTCGTGCATTTACAGCCCATGCTAGCAGCATGTGAATTCAGACGGGAGAGAGCCAGTTCCAGGGGCTGGATTCACATATCTATGTCCTGTCCCGATGGCAGAAGTCATACCACATCCATGTCCTGATGTCACTGCTAGAATTCAGGCATTCATGTCCGATGCTGGGATAGAATAAGGACTCTCGTGCGTGTCCAGTGCCGGCTCTAAAATGCTGTCCCCAGACTCCACGACGTCCTTTCATTTATAACACCAGCAGTGACACTCGAATTTGCCTTCACCAAACAGAAGACAGTGGTCAGGCTAGTTCCAGGTCATGGTGTTTACCAAACCGTGACCTGACAGCCTAATGGCAAAAAAGCGGTGCACTCTGGTACTTTCATGGTAATGCTGCTTGTGTTTTGAGCCAGGGGCTCAGGATTTAGCTGTGCTCTGAAGCACAGAGTGCACGCCTCCTGGAACGGTGCAGCATGGCTTTGCTATCACTCCTCAGTTCACGATTAGGCCTGACACCTGACCTGGTATAAGACAGCCAGTCCCTCCAAACTGCGGTTGTATCCTCTTGGTTCTGCAAAGCTGTTTGGAAAAAGTTTACTGCGCCTGACCAGACTATCCTGTCTGCTGCATAAGCAAACGCTGGCATTCAATCAAATTAACAAAGGAACTTGTGGGATTTTGTGGCTAAGAACATGGCATAAGAACATAAGAAAATGCCATACTGGGTCAGACCAAGGGTCCATCAAGCCCAGCATCCTGTTTCCAACAGTGGCCAATCCAGGCCATAAGAACCTGGCAAGTACCCAAAAACTAAGTCTATTCCATTTAACCATTGCTAATGGCAGTGGCTATTCTCTAAGTGAACTTAATAGCAGGTAATGGACTTCTCCTCCAAGAACTTATCCAATCCTTTTTTAAACACAGCTATACTAACTGCACTAACCACATTCTCTGGCAACAAATTCCAGAGTTTAATTGTGCGTTGAATAAAAAAGAACTTTCTCCGATTAGTTTTAAATGTGCCCCATGCTAACTTCATGGAGTGCCCCCTAGTCTTTCTACTATCCGAAAGAGTAAATAACCGATTCACATCTACCCGTTCTAGTCCTCTCATGATTTTAAACACCTCTATCATATCCCCCCTCAGTTGTCTTCTCCAAGCTGAAAAGTCCTAACCTCTTTAGTCTTTCCTCATAGGGGAGTTGTTCCATTCCCCTTATCATTTTGGTAGCCCTTCTCTGTTCCTTCTCCATTGCAATTATATCTTTTTTGAGATGCGGCGACCAGAACTGTACACAGTATTCAAGGTGCGGTCTCACCATGGAGCGATACAGGTGCAATGCCGGTATGGGCTGACATGGAAATAAAAATGAAAATCTCAGGATCAGGCAGCAAAACACACATGGGGTATAGTTGCTGTGTTAATTTGCCAGACAAGTTCTCTTGTTTGTATTACTCCCAGTAATACAAACATGTGAAAAGCCAAGGCAGAGCGGTAGGCTCACGAATCGAATACATCACTGCCAGCATTGCCCAAGGATATATGACATGGGCACAGATTCTGCTGCTCACACCATCACTGTTAGCCAACAAGATAAAAAAAAAAAAAAGGAAACACTGATTTTTATTAGATCCCTCCAGTGAGAACGGTCAGTCGAAAAAGAGAACAAAGCTCCCAAACAGTAGGGTAAGACGAGGAATGGATGTGATAAGGAATATTAGAGATGGACCAAAAAGACATCGTATTGCCCAGCCACCATCCAGGGTACAGTGTTCCACAGTCACAGATCACCTGGGGAAGAGAGCCGTCAGCTGCAGATGTAGTTTGCTGAACGGAATAGCTGCTGGTTGTCTGACCACATTCGTTGAACTTCCCTGGGCTCCTGGGCATAAATGGAGTATGAACGCTATCTTGAATGGCACAGGTATAAATGCTCTTGCATATGTAACACCCAACCCAGAGCATCCTGACATGGACACCAATGGAATGAAAGGTATTTCACAGTGGTGGTATCTACGGAACTTATCCCTAAGATATTAAGAAAGATTGCAAGAAAAGGATACTGCGAGACAGAGAGATAGGCACCATAAGATATATGTAGATAACATAGTTTGAGAGAGAGGTAGTTGCAAAGATAGATATGCAGATAATTACGTGCTGTAAGATAGACAATCAGTGGATATGTGCTGTAAGGGAGATATCATCTACCAGATCAATGAAGACACTGTAAGAGTGAAAAGTAATTGGACACTAATACAGACAGAGAAATTATAAGATACTGTGAGACTGCATGCAGAGTACTACAAACTTCTGAAGTTGCCTTTTCTATGTCACACTGAACATCTTCTTTATACTGTGCCTTTTATTAATCCTCACAAGGATATCAAAGCTGTTGAGGGCAGTTTATAAAGAATGGTGAGCTGGATAAGTACTAACTGCATGCTGTGGGGATATGGTGTATGGCTTACACGTCGCCCCTAAAGCCTTGTATGTTTTGGTGAAGGATAGTGCCATGGTGAATAAGGGAGTACAGCACAGGTAAATAGTAAGGTCATTTGAAAGCCATTTAGACAGATACTTCACAAATTATCTTCAAAGCAGGTCTAAAGTTATCCAGCCTTGTGTGGCGGGATAATTTTCTACATAACCGGTTACATAGCTCTGTCAACATTAAAAAAAGAAAACACAACAAGAAATTAATAGTGCCAGCAGCTTGATCCCTTCCCTCCTCCCAAAACATCATACATGGCCCAAATCCCTCTTGCACATGGTTAAAGTCTCGGGGTACGCAGGTCGGGCCCCCCTTTCCCCTGGTTCCCTGAAAAGTCCCCAGCCCCTCCGCATTGTATATGTGCTGCACCGACCCCCTCCCCCGATCTCTTTAAAGTGCCCTGCTGCAAGCATCAGAATCAGCCCAAAATTAAGTTTAAAGCTCCAAGGATTCAGGGACTCGGAGGCACTGAAGACGAAGAGGAGAGACTCGAGGCACGAGCTCCGTCTGCCCCTACCTAACGAGGCCCCTGCCTAGGACTAGACTAGGATCTAGTCCCCTGCCTAGGACTAGATCCTAGGCAGGGGCCCTAGGCAGGGTTTATCCAGCGCTCCTCCCACTCAGCGGCTCCACAGACCCCCCCCCCAAGATGCCTCTTCGCTTGTTGCCAGCTCTCAACTCGCCCGCTCCCAAACTTAACCAACTCCAGAACAGTGCCCCACCCCCACCGACCGCTGCTGGCTCCAGCCAGCGCCACCTACACCCCCACCGGGGGGGAGGGGGCAGCTCATGGCGTGGTCCTTCCAGGCCCGCGCAGACTAAAGGGACTCGACCTGCTGCTTCCGGTCCACGTGGACCCACCGACCCTCACACTTCCTTCCTTGCAGCCCCGCATGGGCAGAATGCGCGGCCTCCTGCTGCGGGCCTGTGCTAGCCGAAAGGACTCCTGATATACCCCCTTAAGCCTGGCGCCCGGCGGTCCTGCCCCCCCCCCCCCCCCCCCCTCCTGCAGTATATGCTGGGTGTACCCTCTTCTGAGCTTACTGCTGCAATCAAAGTCAGCAAAAGGCACTGTGTTCCTGTGTTTTCCTTTTTTTTTCACTGGACGAGCACAGGAGACCTCCAGAAATTGCTAAGGACCTTGAAAGAGAGAGTTTTCCTTTCCATCCTGTTGGGAGCGCAGGTCAGAATGCGGCCTCAGCACCCCCCCCCCCCCCAGTGAGCCCTTAAGCCCTGTTAGCCGGTGGGACACGGGTCACACGTACTTCTGACTGGAACTTAAATCCAACTCCAGCAAAGTCACCACAGGATCTCTCTCTCTCTCTGTTATGTAACAGGGAACTAAATATATGATTTTCTCAGAAATAATACAAAGCCCAGTGACAGAGGTCAGGACTTAACGTGCAGAGCACCAAAACAAAGCTGCGACTGTGGAAAGTCATTGGAAATGTGATTTTATGTCAACTAACAACCGCAAACATCTTTTTCTTTTTTTTTTAAATAACTGCTGCTTATATTTAATTACTGCTGGGTTTTTTTTTTTTTTACCTCTAGGCAGCACTGCTAGAGAATGCGAATCTTCCAGGAATTACATTTCTGTGCCAAAAAAGCATGCACCGCTTAGCCAGGGAGGTACAGCGAGTCACGCACAGCTTGAACACTGCTCTCAGCCCAGCCTTGAGGCAGGGAGTTTCAGCAGGGGACCAGGCAGGGCCGTTGCAAGGGCATTAGGCGAAACTTCAGCCTAGTGCTCCCCTACCACCCCCAACCCATTCATTTTCAGGCCCCCAGACCACCACACAAACCCCACCATCCATGAGATTTTGATAACTAAACTGAACAATTATGATGGCACCATCATCCCCACCTCCCAGAGCCATCCTGATAAAAAGTCACGACTGGACTTTGGAAGGACAATTTTCAACAGTAATTTAGATGGCTAAATACCGATTTACCTGGGTACAAGACCTTTTTGATAATAGTCCATCCTAAAAGCAGTGCGTACCACTGAGACGAATCGACCAATGAATGCACGTGCCTAAAAAAACACTTCAAACTAGGCACGCTTCAGAGGGAACCTATGCTCTTGCTTACCCATAACACTTTCCAGCAAAACATGCAAAAGAACATAAGAAATGCCATGCTGGGTCAGGGTCAAGGTCCATTGAGCCCAGCATCCTGTCTCCGAAAGCGGCAGACCCAGGTCACAAGTACCCAGCAGGATCCCATAAGGTACATCTTCCTGATACTCCCAGCGACAGCGATGGCTTTTTTTTAGGCTACGTGGCTGGCAATGTGTTAGGCACCTTTCTTCCAGGAACCAGGGCCGGCGGAAGCACTAGGCGAACTAGGCGATCGCCTAGGGCGCTGAGCATTAGGGGGCGCCGAGCCGCTGACGGCCAATGGCCGTCGGTGGACGTCATCCCAATGGCAGATATATATTACACAGCAAGAAGATCGCAGGGTCGTGGTACAGTCGCGTCTAAACATGCTGGTGCTCCTCCTCCTTCCTGCCCGCGCGGCCCCGGAAGAAAAATGTTGCCGGAGCCGCGCGGGCAGGAAGGAGGAGAAGCAAGGAGGAGGAGCATCAGCCAATGCAGGAACTTCTCCTCCTTCCTGCCCGCGCGGCCCCGGAAGAAAAATGTTGCCGGAGCCGCGCGGGCAGGAAGGAGGAGGAGGAGCATCAGCCAATGCAGGAACTTCTCCTCCTTCCTGCCCGCGCGGCCCCGGAAGAAAAATGTTGCCGGAGCCGCGCGGGCAGGAAGGAGGAGGAGGAGCATCAGCCAATGCAGGAACTTCTCCTCCTTCCTGCCCGCGCGGCCCCGGAAGAAAAATGTTGCCGGAGCCGCGCGGGCAGGAAGGAGGAGGAGGAGCATCAGCCAATGCAGGAACTTCTCCTCCTTCCTGCCCGCGCGGCCCCGGAAAAAAAATGTTGCCGGAGCCGCGCGGGCAGGAAAGAGGAGAAGCAAGGAGGAGGAGCATCAGCCAATGCAGGAACTTCTCCTCCTTCCTGCCCACGCGGCCCCGGAAGAAAAATGTTGCCGGAGCCGCGCGGGCAGGAAGGAGGAGGAGGAGCATCAGCCAATGCAGGAACTTCTCCTCCTTCCTGCCCGCGCGGCCCCGGAAGAAAAATGTTGCCGGAGCCGCGCGGGCAGGAAGGAGGAGGAGGAGCATCAGCCAATGCAGGAACTTCTCCTCCTTCCTGCCCGCGCGGCCCCGGAAGAAAAATGTTGCCGGAGCCGCGCGGGCAGGAAGGAGGAGGAGGAGCATCAGCCAATGCAGGAACTTCTCCTCCTTCCTGCCCGCGCGGCCCCGGAAGAAAAATGTTGCCGGAGCCGCGCGGGCAGGAAAGAGGAGGAGCATCAGCCGCGTGCCGGAAGGAGGAGGAGCATCTGCCACGTTCAGAAGAGGATCAGCGCGGCTCGAGAAGACCGGGGCCGCTGCAGAGCCCATCCTGCAGTGGCCCGTGAAGAGGAGGCCCAGAGGTGAGAGAGAGAGAGAGACTGAGGGTTTGTACAGTGTGTATGTGTGCGTGTATGAGATGAGTTGAGAGACTGTGTGTGTGTGTGGGAGTGAAAACCTGAATGTTTGCAGAGACAGCATGGGAGAGCCTTTGTGTGTGTGAGAGACAGCATGTGGTAGTGAGAGCCTGTGCTTGAGCAAGACAGCATGTGGGAGTGAGAGAGAGCCTGTGTGTGTGTGTGTGTGTGAGTCAGCATGTGACAGTGAGAGCCTGTGTGTAGGAATGATTGTATGAGAGAGAGCATGTGACAGTGAGAGCCTGTGCTTGAGCAGGACAGCATGTGGGAGTGAGAGAGAGCCTGTGTGTGTGAGTCAGCATGTGACAGTGAGAGCCTGTGTGTAGGAATGATTGTATGAGAGAGAGCATGTGACAGTGAGAACCTGTGCTTGAGCAAGACAGCATGTGGGAGTGAGAGTTAGACAGCATGTGCAAGAGAGAGACTGTGTATAAATGATTGTATGAGGGACAGCATGTGAGAATGAGTGCCTGTGTATGTGAGAAAGAGAAAGCATGTGAGAATGAGAACCTGACCGTGTGTTTGAGGGAAGCAGACAGATGGAGAGAAAATAAATATGTTATAAAAGGAATTGGCAAAAAAATAAGAAAGGGAAGGTGGAAAAAAAAAAGCCTGTGACCAACCGATTAGAAAACTAAGATCAGACAGCAAATGTAAAAAGAAATAAATTACTTTTTACTGATTGGAACATGTAATCTTTGGGAATGTGCAAGAGTAGCACTTTCTCTATGCGGATCTCACAATGTACGAGATCAGCATGGAGGAACTGGAAGCCCATGGGGCCTGCACAGAGGAGGCAGCAGAATGGGCTTCAGTGCCAATAGCAGCAATCAGCACCTCCGCAATAGCCATACAGCGGCAGTGACAGTGGCAGCAGAAGAATGAGAGAGGCTCTGAGGTTGCTGGCAAAAGAAAGAGAGGGGGTCTCTGCCTTTAGTGTGTGCATGTGTATGAATGGGAGTCTGCCTGGGGGTGTATGTGTGTGAATGCATGTGTGTCTGTGAATGAGAATGTATGGGTGTCTTCCTGGGGTTTGTATGTGTGAGAATAGGTGCCTGCCTGTTTGTGGTGTATGGGTGTGTGTGTGAGAATAAATTGGTGCCTGCCTGGGGGTCTGTGTGTGTGAGAATGAATGTGTGCATGCCTGGGGGATGGGGAGGGAGTGGTGTGAAAATGAATGGGAGCCTGCCTGGGGTTCAGTGTGAGAATGACTAGGAGCTTGCCTGTGTGTGTGTGTGTGTGTGAGAACGAGTGGGAGCTTGCCTGGGAGTGTGTGTTTGTATGTATGTGAGGGAGCCAGTGAGAGTGAGAGCATGAGTGTGTATGAGAAAATCCAGGGGAGTAAGAGTTTGTGTGGGGGTGTGTGTGGAGGGGGAGAGAGTGCCTTAGAGCCTGAGTGTGTCAGTGTCTGTGAGAGCGAGAGGTTATGGTTGGGTATAAGAGCATGAATGTGTATGTATGTGACAGTGTATGTGTGAGAGAGAATGGACATGTGAGTATGTGTGAGAGAGAGAGGATAACCTCCTAATCCTCGACAATATCAGGGTGACTGGAAATCAAGAGCTCCCATGTATGGACAGCAGGGGCTTTTTAAAATCCTTATTAATTTTAATTATTGTGTGTTATTTGATATATGTACTGTTTTGAAATATTTTATTGGTGTTTGGGAAATTGTAAAAAATGCATATGATTTTAATTAATAGAAATTCTATTTATCAGTAGTTTTAAAATATTTTATTAGTATGGTTTTACTATTATAACTGATGCTTTGTTTCTTGATTTTATTTGTTTTATGAGGAATGGTGGTTCTGTTTTTCCATTATTAATACACAGAGTCTGGCTTCTTGGGGTTTCCATTCCAGTTTTTGTCTAATTTGTGCTCCTTTATTTTGTATTCTGTATTTGGTGAGGGTCTGTCTCTGCTCTGTGTGTGTGACCACGATGAGAGATTCTGCTAGCATGTAGTGTCTGTATAGGGATCTATAGCAATCGGGTTTGTTTTGTTTCCTCAGTAGGTGGTGTATTGTTATCCCAGGACCCAGTGTAATATTTACCCTTGCTTTTTCACAGGTAGGGTTATTATTGTTTGAATCCTTGGTGTTATTACTGTTATGTTATGATGGGATTGCAGTATAGATTTTGGGTGTCTCTTTTGCGGTGCTTTATGTTAGTTCACAATGTGTCTGGCAGTGGAAGGTGTTTGTGCTGCTGTTTCTGTGAGGTGACACCAGAATTTGAAAATATCTTTTAGTATGATGAGCTGTAAGGGAAACATCCAAGCTCCATTGTTTGGGGGAATTTCAGTGGATGCACAGAGATACAGAACTGGAGGTGCAGGATTTGTATTGACATTCTGTCCCTTCCTATATATTCCAGACTTCATTCTCATAATCATATAGAATTAGTTGAATGAGGCTATCAAATAATTTTATAGTAGTTTTACTAGAAGTGTGAAACTGGCCAGCTTTTTAAAATAATGCAGAGGACCCTTTGGACTTTTTTTAACAACACTTTTTTTTATAACCAATTTTAAAGCAGGATCCATGCTATAGAGGTGGGTGTGATGAAGAAATGTCATTTTGGCTCCCCACCCACCCAAAACAAATTCTTCTGTCTAGAGATGCCACTGATTTTCTGTGGCACACAAATGCATTGGCCCCTGGGCGCTGGAGACCCTTGGTGCGCCACTGGGTGCGAGCCATATGGGGCCGCAAGTGGTGGCAAAGAGGAGTGGAGATTTGGCGGGCCGCAAGCAGTGCCCAATCTGCTCGCGACCCAGAAAACCCCAGTCAGCGGGCGTGATTGAGAATGAGGTAGGAGTCGGGGCCGAGACCGGGGGGGGGGGGGCGCAAGGAAGAAGGCTCGCCTAGGGCGCCAAATCCCCTTGCACCGGCCCTGCCAGGAACTTGTCCACAGTTCATTTAAACTCTGCTATGTTGGTTGCCTTGATCAAGTTCTCTGGCAACAGATTCCACAGCTCGATTATGCGCCGAGTAAAATAATACTTTCTACAATTTGTTTTAAATCTGTTGATTGTTAGTTTCATGGAATGGCCTCTTGTTTTAATATTACTTGAAAAGGTAAATAATAAATATTAAAGACTTTCTTCATATATATATATATATATATATATATATATATATACACACACACACCCACACCTATACATATATACATATACACACACACATATATATATATAGAGGTAAATTTTAATACCTACGTGTGCGCGTCCATGTGCACGCACTACCCGTTGCGCACACATGGACACGCGCATGTTATAAAATCGGGGGTCGGCGCACGCAAGGGGATGCACAATTGTGCAACTTGCATGCGCTGACACCCGCGGCTTTCCCCTGTTCCCTCTCTTCCCAACCCCCTAACCTAACCTCCCTTCCCCTAACCCTCCCGCCCTCTAGCCCTCACCCAGCCCCCCCCCCCTCCCGACCTTTATCTTACCTGTTCGCCTGCCTCCGGGCAGGCGCAGGTTGCACGCGCCGGCAGCCTGCTGGCACGCGATCCCCTAGCACAGCGGCAAATGGCCCTGTGCCGGGAGCCTCTGACCCCGCCCCGCCCCTTTTCCAAAGCCCCGGGACACATGCGCATCCCAGGATTTTACATGCGTGGCCGAGCCATTCTAAAAAAGGCCCGGCGCATAAGCGTTTTAAAATCCGGGCCATAGTATATAAGAACATAAGAATTGCCAAACTGGGTCAGACCAAGGGTCCATCAAGTCCAGTATCCTGTTTCCAACAGGCGAATCCAAGTCACAAGCACCTGGCAAGAACTCAAATAATAAATACATCTCAAGCTATTATTGCTTATTAATTAATAGCAGTTTATGGATTTTTTTCTCTAGGAACTTACCATATCTTTTTTAAACCCAGTTACACTAACTGCCATAACCACATCCTCTGGCAATGAATTCCAGAGCTTAACTATGCGCTGAGTGAAAAAGAATTTTCTCCGATTTGTTTTAAATGAGCTACATGCTAACTTCATAGAGTACCCTGTAGTCCTATTATCTGAGAGAGTAAATAACCGATCTACATTAACTTTTTCAAATGTTTTCATGATTTTGTAGACTTCTATCATATCCCCCCCCCCCCCCCCCCCAGTCGTCTCTTCTCCAAACTGAACAGCCCTAACTTCTTTAGCCTTTCCTCATAGGGGAGCTGTTCCATGCTCCTTATCATTTTGGTCGCCCTTCCCTGCACTTTCTCCAGTGCAACTATATCTTTTTTTTAAGATGTAGCAACCAGAATTGCACACAGTATTCAAGATGTGGTGTCACCATGGAGGGATACATAGGCATTATTATGTCACCCATCATTTTATTTGCCATTCCCTTCCTAATAATTCCTAATATTCTGTTTGCTTTTTTGATTGCCACAGCACACTGGGCCGACGATTTTAAAGTATTATCCACTATGACACCTAAATCTCTTTCTTGGGTGGTAACTCCCAAGATAGAACCTAACATTGTGTAATTACAGCAAGGGTTATTTTTCCCTATATGCATCACTTTGCACTTGTCCACATTAAATTTCATCTGCCATTTGGAAGCCCAATCTACCAGTCTCACAAGGTCTTCCTGCAATTTATCACAATCCACTTGTGATTTAACTACTCTGCATAATTTTGTGTCATCCGCAAATTTGATCACCTCACTCATATTCCTTTCCAGATCATTTATAAATATATTAAAAAGCACCAGTCCAAGTACAGATCCCCGACATACTCCACTGTGTTAAAAAGTGGTGTTGGACGCATGGCGATTTTTTGCATCGGGGTAATAGCTAATAGCCTCATCTACATGTCATTTACACGTGATGAGCGTTATAAGCGACGCGTTTGTTTGGATGCGCATTTTGGACGCGCTAATCCCCTTATTGCATTGGGTGTTAGTCTAGTCTAGTGAGTCCAAAATGCACATCCAACTGCAGGTTAACCTGTGTGCTAGGCTGAGCACGCTTTATTGCATCGGCCCTTAAGTGTGTTTTTCTTGCCTGTCATTGCAAATCTGAAATAACAGCACAGCTCAAGGTTCCTACCATGCATTGAACTACTTTGTGAGCTGTGAGGCCCTTATTCTTTCAAGTTTTCACCTTTACCCATTAATCTCAGGGAGCAGGTTAAGCCAGATACAGTAGACAGTGTCACATCACTGCAGATTCTTGTCAAGGTTGGGCAATTAAAGACATGCGGACTGTGTTCCTGACAAGGCACTGTCAGCTGGGTGTCAGCTTGCGAAACTGACATTATAAATTCAGGATGAAAAGAAAAGCCGAAAAAGAAAGAGAAAGTGGATGAATGAATGAAGAAAGAGAACAAATATGATTGCCTGCAGTTGGTGTTCTGATACCTGTGACAGATAATGAGAGCTCTGGAAAGAGTAGGGGAATCATATCTGATGACCTCATAATTCCCGAGCAGTGCCAAGGCAGATGTTAGAGCCAGAGGAATTCTAGGGCGCATTAGAGAGGTAAAATAACCAACAGAAATAGGGATAAAATTGGTAAAACTTCATCCATAGTACTTTCTCTATTTCCAGAGGGCTGCACTTCCAGTAAGAGTAGAGGCTACCAAAATGGATCCAAATTTTATTTATATATATATATATATATATATATATATATATACATACACACAGACAGACACACACACACACACTCTCACTCTCTCTATCTCTCGGAAAAAGGGGAGGGAAATATGACATTCAGATACCTCAAGTCTATAAATAATGCACAAAAGGCAAATATTTCTCAGAGAAAAGGAAATCCTAGAACAAGGGGTCATGATAAGAGGCTGGGGGTTAGGAAACTGTTGTATTACAAGTAGAGCTTCTGTTTTTAAATGTTTATAATTTATTTACCGTGGTGTTCATTTTTTTTTTAAGCTATTTTACAATTTTATGTAAATAAGTTGGTGGGTTTTTTTTAGGGTTTTCACTCCCAGCAGTCTGTCCCCTCCAACCTTACACATTCTGTCCCCCAGCTCCGATGCTCGCCAACGGGATCAACCACGCAGCAGAGCCAGTGGGAGGAGGCAGAGCAAGCCCACTGGGCGATAAGAAGTTGTGCAGCGGAGGAGCCGTCAGCACAGGAAAAGGCACAAAAACAGAGCAGACCGAGGGTGTGGCTTGTTGGCAGAGTACTGGGGCTGTGGTGGTTTTCCAGCGTTGATCAAATAAACATTGATTTCATTTTATTTGCACTGGGGATGTTTTATTGGTGTTCAATGATGAAAACCTAAACACAAAATCCTGAAACATAAAGTGTCTCTTTATAGAAAGAAGGTGGGTCCATGGAATAGCCTCCAAGAAGAGAGGGTATAGGGAAAATCAGCACCAGATTTCAAGAAAGCCTGGGGAAAGCACAGAGAGGCCTTAGTTTTGGGGAAATGAGGGTAAAGCCAGAGATCACGAGAAGCCTGCAGTACGGGGTAGGAAGGGCAAATGGCTAGACTAGCTTGGCCCAGAGAGGTCTTCATCCTAATCTATGTTGGCTTTCATAAAGAGGTACTTTTAATTCCAAAAATGTTAAAACACAAGCCTTAAAATATATCAGGATAAAATAAGGAATGGAGACATAAGAATAAGACTCCGAAGCAAAGCAACAGAGTGAAGAAACAGGAAAATTTATATTGTGGGAAATTCAGCAAATACTGCTGCTTTTAAGGTCTGATTACTAACTTGCAACACATGTCAGCTCATGATAAAAATATTTACCGTAGATCCCAAGATTGGCAGTGGAGTCTATTCATTAGTTAACGCGTGACATAACGTGCATTAGTAGTGAATAGGCTCCACCGCTAATCATAGGAACTGCCGTGAATAACGCATATTACCGGGTGTCCCATAAACAGACCCCCTTGATGTCTCAAGCATTCGCCCCTTTCCCCATTCCTCAGTTACACACTCTATATACACTGAACACTGCGGCAAATACTGGCTTTACTGATTTTCTTCCTCATACACATCACCCTCTTTCCCTAATTCCTCACTAGGGGTTTGGTTCCGCAGTTTGCCCTCATGAACACAAGAGACATACAGGGCCATATTTAGGACGGCTCGAATGGTGCGACCACAGCAGGCCCCCACCACTGGCAAAGCCCCATGACAGTTTCGGCTACACAAGCCTAAAGGCGGGCCAGCAAGAGCAGTGGTCGAACTGGCTGACCCAGGACCAGCAGTGGGCGAATGGATCCAGGAGGGCAGGCCCCCTCCTGCTCCAAGCACTACTGCCTCCCTCTACTCTGGGGCAACAACGGGGCAGCAGCAGCAGGGCCCCCAGGGGCCATGGGAGCTGAGAAAAAAAAAAGGCTTTTCTGAACTGCGCCTGCATCTCTGCCTCCCATGGCTAATTGATTCATTCTGCTCACAAGAACTAATTAATTGAGTCACACGTCTTCCTCTTTCCAGTACTGCTGAGGTGAGAGCTGCAGTGGTACAGGTTGGAGAAAGCCAGGCCGCAGAGCTGGAAGAAGAGGAGTGAAAGAGGTGAAGGTAAGACGGGGATGAGAGCTGAGAGCAAAGGGGGAAATGAGGTGGAGAGACATACCTGGGGCAGTAATGAGGAAATGCAGGAATCTGCATTGCATCAAGCCTGGCTTCAGCCCTATTAAAATGACTCTAGAAACTTGCTAACTAGTAGCATTAATTCGGTTGTATAAGCCATCCCAAAGCATTCTGGAATTCACAATGCAACGCTTCCCACGGGAAGCTGCACCGTTTCCTTTAAACAGTTAAGCATCAGCAGCCTGGTCCCACTCTGGTGACCACGGGAAGGGCTCCACCTTAACCAGAGTGGGCCCAGACTGCTGGCACTAAGTTTTAAATAAGAGATAGAGCAATTTTTAAACTGGATCTTGGGGGAAAGCAAACAGCGGCTCAGAAACACATGGTTCAAAGGGATGTATCTTCCAAGGAAACTTGCAAAACAGGAAAGTTAGAATATTCCAGAAGAGAGGTTGTTAAGGCTGAAGTAGCCCAGACAGATGTAGGCAAACAGCACACAGATGTAAATGACTCTATACTGCCTGTATCATTTGCTAATAAGTTGCTAATACAAAGAGAAATGAAAGTAAAAATAAAAAATATATTTTAAAATGGCTGTATACAAATGCCAGAAGTCTGAATAGTAAGATTGGCAAGTTAAAATGCATGGCATTATGTGAGGATATAGATATAGACAGTTCAGAAACATGGTGGAAGAAAATAACGAAAAGGACACTGTGATATTTGACGTGATAGGGCAGATCAAATTGGTGAAGGGGTGGCGTTATATGTAAAAGATGGCATGATAAAAATCCTGCAGGAGGACTCAAAGTGCCCTGTGCTGTCCTTATGGATAGAAATTCCATTTGTGACAGGTAAAGCGTACATCAATGGATGTATACTCCAGCCAACTGACCAAGATGAAGAAACATAATGAAATGCTTGCTGAAATTTTAAAAAGCAACACAATAATAATGGGAGATTTCAATTACTCTACTATTCACTGGTTCAGTGTCTCATTGAGACATTATAGAGCGGTTCAGTTTCTACATGCCATAAATGATTGCATCAGGGAGCAGGCGGTCCTAGAACTGATGAGAGGGGCAGCTACTTTAGATCTAGTCCTCAGTGGAAGACATGACCTGATGCAAAGGGTTACTGTAGTGAGGTTGTTAAGCAATAGCAATCATATTTAACATAATCACTGAAGGGTGGACATTAAGTATAACTACTGCATAAGAACATAAGGACATAAGAACATGCCATGCTGGGTCAGACCAAGGGTCCATCAAGCCCAGCATCCTGTTTCCAACAGTGGCCAATCCAGGCCATAAGAACCTGGCAAGTACCCAAAAACTATTATGTTATATACAGTAGCATATAACATTAAAAAAGGGAGACTGACAGAATGAGGAATTTAGAAAAAAAAAAAGCTAAAAAGAAGAGGTTGCAAAAATTAAAAGTTTGCATGAAGCATGGACATAACATTTTTAAATAATTTTGGAAGCTCAGATAAAATACATTCCATGCATTAAAAAAAAGTGTCAAGGGAAGACCAAATGATTGGCAGCATGGTTTAAAGGTGAGGTAAAAGGAGGCAGTTAAAGATAAAAGGATATCATTCAAAATGTGAGATATGATAGACATTTAAATATCTTAAAGGTTTCCATACACAGAAGGCTAGCCTCCTTCATCGGAAAGGAGGCTCTAGAACAAGGGGTCATGGGATGAGGGTGAAATGTAGTAGAGTCAGGAGTAATTTTAGGAAATATTTCTTTATAGAGGGTAGCAGATACATGGAATGGCCTCTCAGTGGATGTGGTGGAGGCAAAAATGGTATTTGAATTCAAGAAAGCATGGGATAAAGCAGAGTTGCTTACTTGTAACAGGTGTTCTCCTAGGACAGCAGGATGGTAGTCCTCACAGATAGGTGACAACATCAGAAGGAGCCCGGCACAGATCATGCCCAGTATGCCACTATCCGTGCGTCCATGCGGGGTCCCTCTTCAGACTCGCAACATAGAATTCACGAGCAAAAAAATAAAATAACAAAATGCAGGAGAACCCAACTCTGCGGGATGGCAGGGGGGTTTCCTGAGGACTACCATCCTGCTGTCCTAGGAGAACACCTGCTACAGGTAAGAAACTCTGCTTTCTTCTAGGACAAGCAGGATGGAAGTCCTCACAGATGGATGAATACTAAGCTACAGGCTGCTCCTGGCAACAACTATGACCAACAGGCACCGAATCGGGTGCCAGTGGGCACAAAAGTAACTGTGGTGCTGTTGGTAACATATGGAGAAAGCCTGAACTCGAATTATGGGCCCTAGGCAGGGAGAGTTGGGTTTAAGCCTGGAAGAGGTTGCAAAGGACAGATTGGCCGAAGCTACTGGCATTTCAACCATCCTTGTCCAAGTAGTGGGCAGCGAACGTGTGTAGGGCACTCCACGTTGCAGCCTTGCAGATTTTGGCAATGGGAGCCACTCGTAAGTGGGCAACCGATGCAGTCATGGCCCTCACAGGAACCTGCTGGAACCCCGAGGAGGCTCATTACCCAGCACCGACATCGGTGGGGAACCCCTGGGACTCCCGGGTCTGATAGACCCCACAGGGTCGCTTCAGGGGCGGCATAGTGGTCGCCGATGCCGCATCAGTCCCAGGACCATGTGTTGATGGAGCGCGGTGTCTTTCCCCGGCACCGAGGAAGCTGAAGATCCCGATGTCTTGGAATGCGACAACACTGGAGATGGCCCATCTCCGACTCCTCTCTCTCAAGACGAGCCCCTGGGGGAGTGGAAAGGGACGGCATATCTAACGGCTCCCCCTCTGCCTCCAACACCAGAGTAGATGGATCAGACTTTTTGGACCTAAAAAGCTTTTCCATTTTGTTCAGCCGGGCAAAACGGCCTTTGGGGGTCATCTGATCACATAGATGGCACCTGTGGACGTCGTGCGATGCCCCCAGGCAGAGGATACAGACCTCATGCGGATCAGTAATAGACATGGTCTGTGGGCACGGGCGGGGGGGGGCACCGTTGAAAACTGGATGGCATAAAAAACAGCTGCCGAGCAGTTGACAGTCACCGAAAAGCGACAAGCCAGGAATCGACTGCAACGCAGGGAAAAACAAACACCTACTATGCCGCTGGAGGGGCACCAACTGGAGAAGAGGGACCCCGCACAGACAAAGTCAAAAAAACGACTGGGAATACAGAGTCAGAGCTCCATCACCGCGAGGCAACTACTTTGCAGAAAAAGAGACTGAAGAGGGATCCCATGTGGATGCGCAGTGGCATGCTGAGCATGCTCAGTGTGCCAGTCAAAGTTCTACTTTGACAAAAGTTTTCCATGCTAGGCTTCATCTGATGATGTCACTCATCTGTGAGAATTACCATCCTGCTTCTCCTAGGAGAAATATAGGGATCTCTGAGTGAGTGATGGAAATTGTAAGGGCTAGGTAAATTGGATAGATGGGTCATTGGTCTTTTTCTGCTGTCGTGCTTCTATGATAAAGGGGATGGAAGAGCTCTCCTATGATGAGAAGCTGTACAAGCTAGGGCTCTTCAGCTTGGAAAAGAAACGGCTGAAAGGGAACATGATAAACGTTTAGAACATCATGAGCATGGTAGAACATGTATTAAAAAAAAAGAAAATACTAAAACAAGGGTACATGAAACTAGCAACTAGCAGACTGAAAACAAATCATAGAAGTCCTTTTTCACTCATCAAACAATCAAGCTGTGGAATCTGTTGCTAGAGGACATGATCAAGGCAACTAACATAGCGGGTTTAAAAGAGGTCTGGACAAGGAAAAGTCCATAAAACATTATTAGCCAGATAGAAAGAAAGGTATTCCTATCACTGGGAGTGAGTATCAGGAAATAGATCTATTTTATGGGATCTGCCAAGTTCTTGTGACCTGAATCAGCAACTGTTAGAGACAGGATGCTGGGCTCAATGACATTAGTCTGACCCAGCATGACATTTCTTATGTTCTAGCAAAACTAAAAACCCCAGGGATGAAAAAGTTACGCACAATTAGCACAGGTTTGAATCTTGTGAAAAGCAGCACCAAAGCTCTAACATTAGCTAGTTGGAGCCATTCACACATCACGTTCAGTCTTATCTCTTCTGCTGCATCACTATTACAGCTATACTGCCTGACCCGACAGCTTCGTTCAGCACAACGAAGGCTCCTGGATGTGCCCTCACCAGTGCACCTTCTCAGTGGCTGCCCCAGTGATCTGAAACTCATTTCCGGAAGTCCTCTACTAAAAACATGGCTGTTCAGACACATTTTACTAAGCCAATGAGAAGGGTTTTTTGTGCTTGTTTTGTCTAGGACTATGACTATCCATTTTATGCACATGATGTTATTGTGCCTATGTGCATCGCCTAGGATTTGGGCGATTAATACATCCAAATAAAGATAAAGATCTCTCATAAATATTCATAATTCAATTACCTTAAATAGTAGAAAAAAAATCTCTCATGCACTCACTGCAAGCTCAGGTCGATAAGATGCCATACTGGCTCTGAGCACCTTGAGAATTCCAATTAGGAAAATTTAGACCTCAGTAGAGGTGAATGTGAATTTTGCATATCTATCAAGCATACTCTCTTTACAGATCCAAGGAAATGGGTCTCCTGAGAGGCTGAGGCAATCAGTTGGTAGAGAGATTACCTTGAAATGGACTTTTTAACTAAATTGAACCGTCTAAAGGCCTAAACAGAATTAGAAAACATTGGAAATTAATTTATTGATTAATTTGGTGTATACACAGTTACTGAGCTAAGCAATAGCCTTATCAGAAGCTAAACGGAGTTCCTGAAGCCTCCTCTCTAGTTTAGTCAGAGAACAGCTCCTCAGCAATGGAGTCCATCATTTGAAGTGCATCCCAGCTGCAGCCTGGGCAATCCGCAAGGCCCCACTGATGTTGGATGCGTGTGCAGAGACCTTAGCTAGTGCAGAAATGATTTAGTAGAACCCTCAGTTGTGGTGGATGATTGAAACAGGGCAGGGAAAGAGTGGGGTCTGGAATTAAGTAATGGTTCCTAAGTGATTATTTTCCTTCTGACATAGATCCTCAGCTGTATTTCTCATGGGATGGCATGATGGATGACGTACCACTGGAGAGGTAAGGAAATCATTGAAAAAGGGCAGATTGGAATGAGAGAACTTTCAGTGGTGGATTTAGGATTTAAGCACTGTTGATGCTGTTGTTGGCTGCCCCAACGCCCCCCCCCCCCCCCCCTTCCCCAATAAGATTGAATAACGGGAAGTAGAAGGTCTAAGGCACAGCCTCACAGTTTCCTGCTACAGCTCAGGGGTACAGTCATAAGAACATAAGAAATTGCCATGCTGGGTCAGACCAAGGGTCCATCAAGCCCAGCATCCTGTTTCCAACAGAGGTCAATCCAGGCCACAAGTACCTGGCAAGTACCCAAAAACTAAGTATAATCCCAAGCTACTGATTGCCAGTAATAGCAGAGGCCATTCTCTAAGTTAACTTGATTAATAGCAGTTAATGGACTTTTCCTCCAAGAACTTATCCAAACCTTTTTTAAACCCAGCTACATTAATTGCCCTAACCACATCTTCTGGTAATGAATTCCAGCGTTTAATTGTGCGTTGAATGAAAATGAATTTTCTCCGATTAGTCTTAAATGTTAACTTCTTGGAGTGCCCCCTAGTCCTTCTATAATCCGAAAGAGTAAATAACCAATTCACATTCACCCGTTCTAGACCTCTTGTGATTTTAAAGACCTCTATCGTATCTATATTTATATTTGAACATTTTGAAGCGCACTAACACTTCCATCTTTTATTTTACATTATAACAATAAAGTCGATTTCCAACCTTGCTTGTGTCTGTATATTTTCTTTTCTTTTTATTGAGTGAGGAAAGGTATCTCAAGTAAGGGTCAAAGGAGGAGATCTCCGGGATGAGAAGGAGAGGACGGAAGGGGACCAGGAATGGGGAAGGAGAGCAAGAGTGAGAGGAGAGGATGGGGAAGGTCGAAGGGGCAAAGGTTCTGGGACTGAGGAAGAGGAGAAGGGAGTAGGAGAGGTTGGGGTGGATTCCTGGATGTAGGGAGAAAGGAAAGGTAGGAAGTAAGGGAAGTTCCAGGATCTGGGGTATAGAATCAGAGATCCGAGAGGAAGAGGAGGAGTTTGGTGTTCCTACCATGCTCCAGTCCTTTTCCCCCTTGTATACCCTCTCTAACCTCCCACTCAATCTGTCATACACACATACCTAGCAACAATCCCTTCTCTCTCTCACAAACATTGCCCTTCTCTCCTATTCTCCCCTCTCACACACCAAGAACCCTTCCTCATCTCTCCACCTACATTCTTAACCTCCCAATGATTCCCCACTCAAGTCTCTTCTAACCTCCTCAAAATGATCCCACTTTGCTCCAGGCTCACCCCCTCCCCTCTGTCCCTGAATGCCAGGCATGAATTAGGAAGCAGAATAGCTTTTCTTTGCTCTGCTATGTAGACTCATCCCCTCCCCTTCCTGTTCCCTGCACACTGCCTGGGAAAGGAGGAGGCTGGATCAGAAAGCAAAGAGCTTTTCTCTGCTGAGTTAGATTCAGCACAGCTGGAAGTCAGCAAATCTTCACCAGCCTGTTCTCAGATTTTTGCTGCCCTAGGTTCAGGCCTAGTGTGCCTATTAACAAATCCAGGCCTGAGAGTTTTCCTATTGTAATCAACCTCCTGACATACAGGTCGATCCAGTAAGGCCGCGGTAGAAACAGTGCGGTAGTGTCAGGCGCACCCTTCCTCCCCGCACGCACAGTTCTCTTCACTAACTCCCCGATACTCTCCTCTAATCGCATGCAAATGCATGCCGCGGCTTTAAAGCGGTAGGGAAGGGTTATGCCCGCGTAACCCATTTTACTGTATAGGCGCTTAATACAGCGCCTATACAGTAACCTGGGTGCGCTGGTGCCTGTCATTTCAAATGACATTTGAAATGACAGGCACCAGGAAGTGTAAAAATCAAAATTTTTAAATACCTGTCGGAGGGCCGCGTGGGTCCAGGCGGCCGGCGGGATCCGGGGGGCCGGTGGTCGCGTGTTAAATCTAGGCCGCGGGCGGGTGGGCGCCTGTTCCAGGCAGCGGCGGCGGGGGGACACGCGTTAGTTCGAGGCGGGCGGCGGGTGGTCGCGTGTTAAATCTAGGCCGGGTCCGCACAGGCGCGCATTCATTCATCCAGGCGGAGGAGCCGGTGGCGAAAGCAGCCGGCTCCTCCGCCTGGATGAATGAATTCATTCACTGCCGGTGGGGGCTGCCTCTCCGGCAGCCCCCACCGGCAGTGAATGAATGAATGTGCGCCTGTGCGACCCCTGTGATTCGGCGCTCAAGGCAGTCACATGCCGTGACGTCACGCCTTGAGCGCCGAATCGCAGGGGTCGCACAGGCGCGCATTCATTCACTGCCGGTGGGGGCTGCCAGAGGCAGCCCCCACCGGCAGTGAATGAATGCTCGCCTGTGCGGACCCGGCCTAGATTTAACACGCGACCACCCGCCGCCCGCCGGCCGTCTCGAACTAACGCATGTCCCCCCGCCGCCGCTGCCTGGAACAGGCGCCCACCCGCCCGCGGCCTAGATTTAACACGCGACCACCCGGCTCCCGCCGCCGCCGGCCGCCTGGAACCACGCGGCCCTCCGACAGGTATTTAAAAATTTTTATTTTTTCTTCTGACAGGTTTTATGTGTCCCACATCATTACATTTTCTCGATCATCTCTGTATCGCTTTTTTTTTAAATTGTGTTTTATTGTTTTTGAGTATCTTAAGCGGTGTCGATGGATTTGTTACTAGACTCACAGTCCTAACTCCTACTAGGGGGAGGCGGTAAACTAACACGTTACGGCCGCGGCAAAACAGTGCGTTACTAATGAGAGAACCTGAGTGCCCGTTACGGTATCGGAGGGGAATATCTAATTCCTTCATTATACAGCTAATTCGTTCATTTACATGCCGGGTGCGGGAAGGGTTACGCGTCTGTTTTAAGAAGCGCTACGGACGCGCAAAACTGGAGACTGTATCGCTGGTTTGCCTTACACGTCCGAATTGTGCGCAGCGAGCTCGTTACAGACGAGAAATCTTCAACTGAACTTTACTGTATCGAGCTGATAAGTAGGGAAGGGGGAAGAACAATATTGTTCTGCACTGCTAGTCCTGAAGTTAGTAAGTAAGAACATAAGAAGATAAGAAATTGCCATGCTGGGTCAGACCAAGGGTCCATCAAGCCCAGCATCCTGTTTCCAACAGAGGCCAAACAAGGCCACAAGAACCTGGCAATTACCCAAATATTAAATATAGTAGCATATTTAAAACACATCGGAGAAAATTCTTTTTCACTCAGACAATTAAGCTCTGGAATTCATTGCCAGAGAATGTGGTTAAGGCAGATAGCGTGGATGGATTGAAAAAAAGTTTGGACAAAACCTGGAGGAAAAGTCCATAAACTGCTATTAATCAAGTTGACTTAGGAAATAGCCACTGCTATTACTAGCATCAGTAGCGTGGGTTTATTTACTGTTTGGGTACTTAGCAGACACTTGTAACCTGGATTGGCCACTGTTGGAAACAGGATGCTGGGCTTGATGGCCCCTCGGTCTAACCCAGTATGGCAATTTCTTAAGGGAGATTTGTTGACTGAAAAGTGCTACACGGGCCTGTTTGTAGGTTAGTGGCAGTGTTGTCCACTGCCATGCAGAAGGTCTCCAATTTGATCCACGAGTCAAGTCATCCATTCAGTTGGAGGTGGGGAATGACTGGGTGATTGGAAATTAAGGTTCATGTCATCAGATCCCAACTTTCCTTCTGACTGAGCAGAAAGTACAAAGAACAGATGAAAACTGCCAAGACATAAGTGCTACGCATAAGTTGCACATCAACAAGTTTGGTATGGGCTGACTAATATCCTACTAATGCACGTAAATTCATATAGAAAGGCAATGCAAATCGAGGCAGGATCTATGACCATGTGTGATGCACATAAATTCATATAGAAAGACAATGCAAATCGAGGCAGGATCTATGACCATGTGTGATGCTTCCTCTATTTTTCTGAACATTTCAGGTTGCTTGGTTTCCTTTTTTGATACAAAACTTTGCACACGGGCCTGACTACTAATGGCAGGACTGCTTTCAAAATGCTCAATGACAAATCACAACCTGCTCTGACCTCCCCTGAGGTTTGAAATGAACTGGCCCGTTTCCTGATAAGAAAAGATTTGCTAAACCTCTGGTCTGGCAAGGGCACACGAAAAGCGAGAGCCAGGGATGACGGGAGTGCTCTACTATCTACGGTAGAAATTTCAAGCTCAGCAATCGGATGAATGGTTCAAACATTATCGGGGGAGGAAGGGGTACAATTACAGGGAGGATACACCGGCAGACATGATAATTGCACACGGACAGTTTCCCCCGTGGGGACCTGGGCTAAAAAATGTGCTGCTTTTCTTGGGCCCCCACTCCCCCTTCCATCCCTAAATAATCCCATGCCCCTGCAAGCCTGCTTCCCTATCGATGTTCACAGTTCCTAACAGGAACCCCCTCCATTAGCTCAGGGCCAATATGCCCAGCTCTTTTCACTGATCCAAACAGGAGGTCCGCACACGAAAGACTTACTTCCCGTGAGGTATTTTGTTTTATACTTCAAGATGAATTATGGATGCTTCCGAAAGATGTGCAAACGGACAGCAGATAGGATTGACAACTGGCGCAATCATTCACTAGTTCCAAACTTGCACCAGTTCAACCCCCATGTGGGGCCGTGTTTTAAGATATTCACACATACGTTTTCTGGCTGAAAACCCAACAAGTCTTATCATCAGATGGAGATGTAAATGCCAACCACCACCAGACTACACTGTTGTGGAAGTGACTCGTACGCAGGAGCGACACAGCCATGGAGGATGCAAACACAGTGCACACAGAAAAGGTTGTCTGTCGCGGATATATTTACCGCGTATTTAGCGCTAAGGGGAGCTGTTGATTCATGGTTACTGCACTCCAAGGACCCGTCTTCTCATTAGCACCAAGGAATACTTGAGAAGCCACTTCACACAGAAACGGACAATAAATAAAAGGTTGAAGGGTATCTAGGGGGCAATTTTCAAAACTGTACGGGCAGCCGGAACGTCCGTGAATATTTTTGCCTGTGGATTTTGCACCAGTTTTCAAAGAAAAAAAAAAGTATACATGTACTTTCCCTTTGAAAAGTGGCCAAAGAAAAAAGTACTCACAGAGCTTTGCGCCTCCTTTTTCTGTGCATGTATTTTCCCAACCAAAACACGCACAGTTTGAAAATCCCAAATTATGCATGTCCTCTGCTGCCCCCCGAGCTGGGAACACCTCCACAGTACCATGTGGCACACCGGGCTTACTTCTACCCAACATGTGGGGTGGGCAATTTTCAAAAAGGTCATTTTCCTGAGTAAATGGCTTTTCCAAAATTGCCATCCTGGGGTCCAGACAAAAAAAAAAAAAAAAAAGCCAGCACTTGGAATGGTGAAAAATGGAGCAATCTGACCAGAGAAGGACGATGATGCTGTGCAGGCAATCTGGGGGTCACTGGCGGGTGCTTGGCCACTGGATAAGCCAAATGGCATTGCTCTACCTGAAATCAATCACAGGTTGCCCACAGCCATCCAGGCATTAGCCCTCCAATTTTTCCCCACAGGAATCAGAAGTTTGGTTTTCTTTGTTTTTTTAGAAGATTGCACTGAATGAAAGGAAATGCATGTTTGTCATTAACAAATTGGAGAACTTACTATTTTAAGGAGAAGACCATTAAACAGAAGCCTGAGGATTAAAAAAAATCAAAAAAAATCAAAGAACCTGTCAGTTTCTGTAAACTCCTGACATTGCCTCTTTACAACCCCTAATCTTCTCAGCTACGACACGCGTGATTCCCTTCAAGGGTTTACAGTATGCACGTGTGTCCTCACCAGCAGGGGCTATCTGGGTACTGCGGCCAGGGCCAGCCTTAGTGGAGGGGGGCGCTTCAGGGGAAACTGCCCATGCCCTGGGCTTCCGAAAGCAGCCCAACGGTGTGGATTTCAGCACAGGGCCAGGAGGTCCCAAGCTCCTTCCCCACTCTTCAATATTTCGGGAGAGGGATTAGATATGGGGGGGGGGGGGGGAACGCCTCCCCTCCCCCACTTTTCATTTTTTCTCCTGCTGAATCGCCCTGGGCCCCGCACCTCCTCTAGCATCAGCCCTGACTGCAGCACACAGGGCAAGGGCTGATCAGTTCTTAATTACCAGAACTGACCTTTTTCTAACACAAGCTCGCCTAGGGAAAGCAACTGTTCGGCAACAGAAGAAGTGTCATGTGGCTGGAGGTCTTATTGAAAGCACCAAAAATCACCAAAAAGAGAAATGTTCAACCACCGTGAGCCTCTTTCTTTCTTTCTGAGATAAAAATTTATGATGAATCAAGTCTGCCTTGCAATTAGTAAGATTTGGTAAGAGAATGAAAAGTTTGGGTTGCCAACTGGCTCCATTTTTTGGGGGGGCAGATTGATCCAGTCCTGGTTTTACCCTGCTGCATAAATGGACTGGTAGTTGGGCTTTTTTATGGAAATTAACAGAGAAATCAAAACTACCAATCTGTGCATGCAATGGGGTAAAACCCGGAACGGATCAACCTGTCCTGAAAAAAAAAAACAAAAAACCAGGACCCGGGGCAACCCTAGACTATATGTGCTCACTAGATTTGGAGAGCTAGATATTAGGGATGAGACTTAACTCGCTTCTGGAGGGAAGCTTTCGACCAGTTCTGATTTGCAAACTGGGGTACTTGCGGTGAATACTGCAATCAGGAAAACTGGATTACAAATAGCACAATACACTGGGATGAAAAGTTCATTAAAAAACAAATCTGAACTGGCCAAAAGCCTCTGCTAGAATTTAGATCCCATCGCATTCCTACACTTGTACAGCATTGTATCGTATAGTGCAGTGGTTCCCAAACCTGTCTTGGAGGACCCCAAGCCAATTGAGTTTTCAGGATAGGCAGGAGATGAAATTTGCATGCACCGCCTCCATGGCCTGCACATCCTGAAAACCTGACTGGCTGGGGGGTCCTCCAGGACAGGTTTGGGAACCTCTGGGTAAGGTGTATTTTTATTACACCTGGTCATGATGGCAGTCTGTCCAAATAAATCAAATATAGTAGAATGTAATCCAGGGTTTAGCCTCAGATAGGGGAAAGGACTGATTTAGCACAGACCAATTCATTACCACCTTCCTTACAACAAAGAAACCTGTAGCGGTGCTCAAGTCACTTTCATTTGACATTTCTACCAGAATTTGCAAACCCGACATGAGATGCTTTGAAGGGAGATGAGAGAACGAGAGAGAGAGAGAGAAGCTGAATGGGGGAGAACTAATGGAAACCACCTCAGGTGAGGATAACTGAACAGTAAGCGAATGCCCTAATTATAATCGACCTGGGTCACAGAAAGGAGAATGCTGAACATGCCTCTCCTACGGGCTTTCCAATTAGTCTCTGAGCCTGTGCCTCAGCTGTGGGGGGGGAAAGCAGCAGATCGATTTTATGGGTTTTTTTCCACATGGGAGGACCATGAACTGACCTTGCAGTGCTGCAGCCCGCTGTTGTCTGGGAGCACAGTACGGCTTGGAAGAGGATTTATTACCCATTGCAGATCGCAGAGCTGCCCTTCTGCAGAAATGGGGGAAAGGTCAGGTAGTAATAGGGGGAGAGGGTGTTGCAGTCAAGTGAAGGGCGGGGAGGCATGCACATATAAAGGATGCAGTTAAAAACCAGAGTAACTATAATAATGCTTGCAGAAAGATGCAGGAATCTAGCCACACACACAGCTCCCGGCCGCATGCATGAGATTCATTTTTACCCGTCCTTTAAGATGCACCGAGAAGATTCTATTAACTCTCTATTTCTTATTTTATTATTCTGTGAATTAGCCTTTGGCTAGATGCTGTGCCTACCTTATTTTTTTATAAACGTGTGGTTAGCTAAATCTTATGCTTTTCCTAAAAAGGAATCAACGTCTTGTAGTTGCTCCTGCAGTCTCATCTCGTCGGCGCAAACGGAATGACTGGCTGCGCAGTACAGACGGGAATCTCTGTATTGCATCCTTTAAAGGTGTCCTTTCATGTCCTCTGGTTGCACCGTCGCTGCCCCGGAAAGCACTGAAGGCTAACAGAAGACAAGGCCGTACCATCCGGATTTCAGCTCAGTCTAATTCTGGAAAATGCGGGGACATATCCTGAAGCTCCATTAAGGAACACTGGCCTGGATGAATGTTCTTTTCAGAACAATTTATACAAAACAGAGCAAATTTTATCCAAAATAAATATGGATCTGTGTGTCGTCCATCCCGTCCCCCATCCAGAACACTCTGCTGCCCTCCTGACATTTGACAAACAGAAGGAACTGAGAGATGGATGGTGCGAGGACAGCGGAAGAGCTGGAGGGTGAAATGAGGCTTCTTTCCCTATAGAGGTTAGCTGATGTTCAACGATCAGCTGGTTTCCAGGATATTGCGTTTGATATGGAAAGGCAGTATACATCAAAAGTAATAAACTAACTACACTGTATTTCTAGATGGTTAAAGATACAAGAGTAAGCCTTAAAACATGCACTATCTGCACAGGCCTGCTCGGTGGCTTAGTGACAGTGTGCAGGGCTTCCCGTTTGCTCCTGAGTTGGCTCTTATCTAATACTTATTACCCACCTTTCTACATAAAACATGTACTCAAAGAGTGTTACAAAACAGATCATACTACAACAATCAAAAAATAAAATAAAAGTAGGCCAATAATCTGCCCACAACTTCAAAGCCCACTCAAAAATATCAAAACAATAATTAACTATATTAAAATCATTAATATAAACCTAACCCACCTCATCTAACTCCATGACCAAATATAAACCAAGTTCCTATCTACACATGGCCCTTGTATACCATGTAATCCAAGATTGTCTCAGATATGGTAAAGAGGCTGATTTCAGACAGACCAATTCAGCCCGGTCTCATTACAACACAGACTTGTAGCAGTTTTCAGACATTTTCCTTTGACATTTCTAAAAAAAAGAAATCACACGTCAGACAGAAAATACTTAGGAGCTCCCAAAAGGGGCAAACCCCTTTTATTTGCCCCTTTGGGAGAGACCGACCCACTAGCAACCTGCCCCTGGCAGCAGCCCTGACCTTATGGTTTGCCCAAGAGGACATCGACAGGAAGGGGAGGGGACAAGGACAGCAGCAAAGCAATGGGGTATCAGTAAGTAGAAAACAAGGGGCTCACATCAGCGGTATCCCATGTCAGCTCCTGAAGCTCTCGCATCCATGCATGCTGCATCTCCTCCAGCAATGCGCCAGAGCTTACGGTCAGCCCAACAGGACACCAACGAGAGAGGCAGAGCCCGAGCTGATGGGTCAGAAATAGCATTCACAGCCCCCGTGGGGGAGGGAATCGGGATCATTGCTCCAGGGTGACACTTGGTGACCAAATTCAGGCCCTGTGGTTGCAGGGTTCCAGAGCAAGCCCTGCTGTGTGGCCCAAGCCCATCACTGCAACGAGGCTGGGCATATTAGGGGAAGATATAATATAGAATCAAAAATCCCCAGATAGTTGTGAATGAAGGCTCATGATGCCAGGATCCCAGTCTTTGGAGGAGGAGGAGAAAGGAAGAAGAAACTCCTGGTCCAAAAGAAAAAGGTGTTACAGAATGTAATTCACTTTGAAGCGCTGAAAAAAGTGCGAAAAACGGAATACAAATCTAAATAAATAAATAAATAACCCCTGCTTATAGCAGGGCCTCCAAAAACTGCTGATGACTTGTCTATTCTTATTTGCTCATTCTGTCTTGACCTGATGAAGGGAATATTCCCAAAAGATAGTCAAGAAAAGTTAGTTTCCATCAGAGAGGGTGCTATATTGTAGCGCAGAACTTGGCTCACTAACATCTCTGCTGCACGGCCATGTTATTACCTGATTGCCGCAGGAGTATCACCTGGCACTATAATGTGACAAGAACGGAAAATTAGCTCAGGAATACCAGATCCACATCACTACCCTATAAATATAGCACGATTCCTATAACAGGAGAGTAATTGGTGACTACATCAAAATTTGCGTTTCAGGTCCACAGGAAGTACAGCTATTCCGCCCCAGCAACCCGTTGGCCTCCGTGGCCAGGGTTACTGCTCTCCCCAACTTCTCCCCCCCCCCACCCCACCCCCACATCCTTTCCATTACACCCTTCCCGATACAGGAAAAGCATTTCACTCCCCTTCTTGGGATGCTTGTCTTCTAACACATGATGGTGCTTTTCTTTTTTTCCCCTTTTGGCCAAACAATCAACCGCAGATGTTATTTGAAGGATTTTCCAGTGGGGTGCCCCTGTGGGATGCAGGGGACCTTTAAGCTTCCTGCTGTGGCACAGGCCTGTCTTTGGTAGATCTTCAGCAGGCCCATTTTCCCCGAAAAACAGGCAGCTATTCCGCCCCGTGGCGCGGCATGGGATCACTAGTAGGTAATGTGTTTTGTTACTGTAGAAGGCGCAGAGGAGGTACAGTAAAAGCCAGGCCGTGGAAGGAAAGCCACCGAAGCAGCCTGTGAGACCAATGAATGCAGCTGTGCTCTCACCAGCTCTCAGGACTGCGAGCCACAGAGCAGTGAGTGATGAGCGCAGCGGGCAGGCTGCCATGCTCCGTGGCAGCAATTACAGAATCAGGTCCTCTAAACCGGGAGGGAGCCTATAATACCCTCGGCCAAGGGGTGGGTGTGTGTGGACAAACAACAGGCTGCATGCCTGCAGGGCTCTCTCCGCAGTTAGTACCCAATGCGTGCCCGGTGCTGTGCGCTAAAACCACAGCCACTCCTGCAGAGACGAGCAGCAGTTCTGTGACCCAAAGGATTCACTCTTAACCTTCCGGGATGGCCAAAGCTCTCTTAGAGTTGAGCACACAAAATATTTTTGTTTAGGTTTTTTTGGGTTTTTTTTTTTATTTGGGTTTCAGTTCGTTTAGTGTTTATTTTGGTTTGGTTTGTGTGCTGAACCAAAAACAAACATTAGGCTGAAAAACAAAGCAAAATAACAAAGAGAGACACCTCCCCTCTATACCTCTCCCCAGCTCCTGCTTCCTTCTATGGCAGAAATCTCCTAGCTGGAAAGGAGTGGGAGTAAGCTTGCTCCTGGCCCTGCTGGGCCCGGTCATACAATCAGGGGCGGCTCAAGGCAATCCTCTGCCGGAGGTGAAGGATGAAACGGTGCCCCCCCCCTCCCCCATGGCCCGGTGCAGGTGAAATCACTGAGGGCCAGGGCAGGGGGAAGGCGATGGCAGGTGATGTGTCTTGCCCGAGGTCTCAAGAAATGGCAACAGGATTTGAACCTTGGCTTCCCTTCTTTGCAGCTCACTGCTCTTACCAAGGCCGCCCCACCTCCTGGGTCTAGAAATAGGACTCCCCCCATTCCCTATTGCCTGCCTCCCTCCCTTCTCCAGGATCTGCCCCCTGTGGGTGTGAGAGGTTGGTGAATAGTGGGAGGCTGTGTGTGTGTGTGTGTGTGTGACACATTCTCTCTGAGGGCTTATACAAGGGTATCTGGAATTTGTTGCCAGAGGATGTGGTTAGTGCATTTAGTGTAGCTGGGTTCAAAAAAGGTTTGGATAAGTTCTTGGAGGAGAAGTCCATTAACTGCTATTAATCAAGCTGACTTAGGGAACAGCCACTGCTATTAATTGCATCAGTAGCGTGGGATCTTCTTGGTGTTTGGGTACTTGCCAGGTTCTTATGGCCTGGATTGGCCACTGTTGGAAACAGGATGCTGGGCTTGATGGACCCTTGGTCTGACCCAGCATGGCAATTTCTTATGTTCTTACTAGATGCCGTAGACAAACCTTACAGCCTTTCATTCCCCCTTCCCTCCCCTCCCAACATAATTAAAACTTATGCATTCTTTTCCATTTTAAAATGTATTAACTTCCCCAACCTAAAAAGGCAGCTTGCATATGGAAAATAGACATTCAAAGTACAATCTTCTGAAGAAAGACTATCACTTACAACATATATATATATATTATATAGGCATACACTGCAAGAAAAACATACTTTCAAGAATAATAGTTTAATAGACTTAATAAACTACCTTTCTCATAGTAATCAAGGCAGTTTACTGGATCCCATGTGGTATTAGGCCTATGGTAAAGGGCACTGGGTGTGGACTTGGCCCACAGAAAGCCAGGAATAAACTGAAGTACAATTCCAGTATTGTAAGCCTTCCATATCATAATTGCCAGCACTCAACTACTGCAAATGTTACATCAGGCCCTAAGCACCAATACTCCTCCTATTACAAAAACAGATTAAAGCCAGGTTGTTGTAAATCAGTACACAGAAACTACATATAAACATAGAAATGACGGCAGAAGAAGACCAAACGGCCCATCCAGTCTGCCCAGCAAGCTTTCGCACTTTTTTTTTTCTCATACTTATCTGTTACTCTTGGCTCTTAGTAACCTTTTGGTTCTATTTCCCTTCCACCCCCACCATTAATGTAGAGAGCAGTGTTGGAGCTACATCTAAGTGAAATATCTAGCTTAATTAGTTAGCGGTAGTAACCACCACAATAACCAAGCTAAACCCATACTTATTTGTTTACCCATGCTGGCAGAATACCTAAAGCCTCAATCATACAAGCAGAACACAGATAGACTCTCACCAAATACAGAATAAAGAGATCACAAAATATAAACTGAAACATGCAGACAAAAACTGAACTGGAAATCACAAGAAGCCAAACTCTGTAAACAATGCAAACACAATCATGAAATATAAAACATTAAACATAACAATAAAAAGAATGTAAAATCTGATGATAAATTCAGCCTATTAAAAACATGTATAAAAATGTTTAAAATATTACCAACACTAATAAAATATTTCAAAAAAGCAGATATATCACATCCAATAATTAAAACTAACAAGGATAAAAAAATAAATAAATCTCCCACTCTCAAGTCCTCCTGAGATTGTCATAGATTGGAGGAAGGTGCACAAACTTTAACCTCTCACACACACATTTTTATTTATTTATAGGTTTTTTATATACCGAAGTATTGGTGGAGGCCTTCACTCCGGTTTACATGTTAAACAACGAGATACAAAAAACAATCAAATGATAACTTTAACATATAACTTTAACTGAAACAATCAGATGTTAACTTTAACATATAATCTTGAACGAGGTGTATCTACAGGTAGCATATGCAGGAGTAGATAGACGAGTATAGTCATTTTGATATGAAGAGGGCTGAGATGGAGAATACAGTGTTATCGGAGGGTCAGCGGGGTGTACATATATATATACAGATATTCTCACACACACACAAACACACACATAACCATCTCATATATACACATACACATCCACCCACCCTCTCATATATACACACTCCCCCTCACCCACCCACTCATACATACTCACACCCTTACCCACCCCCCCTCTCATATACACAGACAGGCCCTCACGCCCCTCCAACACACACAGTCTCCCACACACACCCGTAGGGCCTAGGCCTTTTTTTCAACTGCCAATAGGGTAGGGTCCGCTGTCAGCCACCGCATCCTCCTCTTTCTCTCTTAGGTCACCAGTTGTGGGGTGGGTAGCAGCAGGAGTCGCGTTTATCCCAACATCTTCTCTTGCTGCCGGGGGCCAGTCTCACGGTAAAAGCTACACCGCCATTCAGTACTCCTCTTACTGAGTCCTCACTTAAAATCTTTAAGAGATCGTTTTTGTCCGGTTTAAAGCCAAAACTGCCAGTTGTTTTAAGCAGATAGAACTATCAAGAGCTCACTTCTGCCCGGGTTTATACCTCCAAATCAAAATCGCCGGTTGGCTTAAAGGTTAATAACTTGCCCGAGGTCGCAGGTGGCCCTTTCCTCGCTGTCTCGCTGCTAAGGGTCTTTATCGACTCCACGGTTTACCCAGTACAAAAACTTACAGCGCAACTGTCCCTGCATTGCATAATCAGACTTCAGTACTTGATACATTTTGGTTTCTAGGTCATGAATGTTTGTACATCACCCTAAGGGCATGCAGCCAGCTATAGTACTCTGCACCGAGACGCTCCGGCCCTTCAGATATATGGAAGGCTTGGTCCCCTTGACGCAGCCCTGATGGGAAAACGGCCGTTTTGGGGTCCTTGGTTTTCACACGACATTTGATTATTTTGCCTTTAAATATGTACCACTTATGTATGTATATTTACAATTAAACATTTTGTTGCTACTGTGTATTGACCAGTGTACATTGTTTGCCACATATTATTTACATTGCATTTTCTCTATGTGTGAGAGCCGTTTACTCCGCCCTCCCCGGGTGCTTTCCCCGGAGGATTGTACAGAATGTTTCCTGTTCATTCTTTAGTGGGAAATCTTATTTTCTTTGTCATTTTGGGGTAAATGTACCTCGGTTGTGCTGTTGTCATTTTGCACAATAAAGTAGAAAATGCATTTCCACTTTTCTTTCTGCAGTGTTGCACTATATGCAGATTCTGGCTTCTGGGGGGTTTCCATTTCAGTTTTTAACTGCACATTTCTAATATATGGCCACTTAGTCCAGATTTGATGATGGCATGCCTGTGCTGTGCGTGGGTGACTGAGGTGAGGGTTTTCTGCTAACGTGTAGTTTCCATCTACGGATCTATAGCGGTCTACTTGTTTCGTGATCTGCACTTCCCAATAGGAGGTGTACTGGTGCATCGAAGCTGTTGTAATATTTATAATGCTGCCTTTTCATTGGTAGAATTGTTGCTGTTTTGAGTCCTGGAAGTTAGTGCTGTTATGCTATAGCAAGTTTGCTATGCAGATAGTGTGATTTTGCAGGGAAGTATGTGTCTCTGATCTCATCATAGTTTGCCCAGTATAGTTTCAGGCTTCTGGGGGGTTTCCAGTTCAGTTTTTGTCTGCATATTCCTATTTTTAGCTAGTCACTTATTCTGTATTTGGAGGGGCCTATGTGAGCTCTGCATGTGTGACTAAGATGAAGTATTCCTCTACCTCCCTGAGGTTTAAATGCCTTGTAAAGACATGGCTTTTTAATCAGGCTTTTATTGAATACATTTTTATATTTATGCACTTAACCTTGTAGCCTGTCACTTTCTTAATATGGAATCCCGTTATTATATTATATATCCCGTTATTATATAACTTGTTCTCCAAGTTATATAATAAGCATGGGTGTAGATTGCTTATTGCGGCGGCTACTACCCCTAACTAATCAAGCTAGATATTTCACTTGGATGCAGCTCCATCACTGCTCTCTACATTAAAGGTGGAGGTGGAAGGGAAATAGAACCAAGAGCTAAGAGAAACAGATAAGTATGAGAGAAAAAATGTGTGAAGCTTGCTGGGCAGACTGGATGGGCCATTTGGTTTTCTTCTGCCGTCATTTCTATGTTTCTATGTTTCTATGTAAGTTATAAATGTTCCTCTTTTAGCCTTATCCCGAGTTAATTTGTTACAATGTAAGAATAAGCAGTTCATGCCTTATTTGTTATGTTTTGATGTAAACCGATGTGATATCTCGATCGAATGTCGGTATATAAAAACAAACAAATAAATAAATAAATATGATTATTGGTATTTTTATGTTATGTTTAACAGATTCCTTTTATTATTTTGGTTTTGTTTTTATACGATAATCATTGAATTTTTTTTGAAATGTTATTGTAATGTTTCATTACGTTGTTCCTCACCTTGAACATTTGAAAAAGCAAGCTCTAGATCTGACAAAGAAATAGCGTGTAGTTCCTGTGTAATGTCATGTCGCAGTCCCATCCTCTCTCTCTCTCTCTACACATATTCACAGCACGGAAGGGGAGCAAGTCCAGTTACAACTCCTGGATCCTTCTCAGCCAGGCTCCTTCCTTGTGTATGGAGGGAATGGGAGGCATACTGTGTGCGAGAGCCGAGTTTGAGACAGTGGAGCTGAGCTGTTCAGCGAAGGCCTGAACAGTCTCCTGGGTAGAGCAGGGTTTTGTTTATGTAAATAAACCTCGCCTGCAGTGAAATAAGCACCTGGCTCCGGCCGCTGGGCATCTCTCATAGGAACCCCACCGAGCCTCCTGAGATCTGTGGCGACGTAAAGGAGGCGCTTGGCCACAACTTGTTGCAAGGTCTACGACAGATTCATCAGTTTAGTTCTTCTACCCCAGGAACCGTCGGGGACGGGAGAATCTGCAGGGGCAGGTGGGATGCTCCTTGTCCCACAAAAATAACTAAACCTAAAAGGTACAGCTTTTCAACTGAATCCACCCGGCCCAGCAGCTCTAGTGGGGATCCAATGTGCACCCTGTTCCCATGACTGTACCCGATTAGAAGGTCAGAACCCAGCAGCAAAATTTCACTGTTGTCTCATAGGGAAAAGATACAACTTTGACCCTTTAACAAAGTAAACCTCGGAACAGGGTCAGAGCCCTTTCTAGGACAGCAAGACCCAGATTCTAACATAACTGAGGAACCCGAATGCCTGTAGCACTACATACACCAGATAAATGCAGACAAATCCTCTCCGATTCATAGGCTCTGGCTGGCCCAAAACAGAAGCTCTCTAATTTGTTAGTAGAATTTAGTTTAGAACAGGATAAAAATCTGGTACTTCAGAAGTACTTTAGTAATAAGGAATTCATTTTCTGTGGACAAAAGGTCCAAGTGTTTCCAGACGTATCGAAGGATACTCAATCAAGGAGGAAACAGTTCTTGTTATTAAGGCAGAGGGTTTTGGCCCTAGGGGCAACCTTCTACCTTAAATTCCCCTGTAAATGTTTAATTACATATCAAAGAAATAAATTTACCTTTTTAGAACCAAACCACCTTGAAAATTTTCTTCAGGATAAGGGAGGACAGGACATTGTAGCTACTCCAGTTGTTGGGAATATTTAAATGGTATGAAAAAAAAAAAGGCTCCTCTCCAAAATCTGTATAAGTTGAAATTATTTTCTTATTAATTTTCCTTGGATGACTCCCCAATATGTGGGCTAGAGAGTTTTGAATTTACGAATATAGTAATATTAAGATGTTTTCTTTTGCTTTAAATTGTGATGTAAATCAAGCTGTCTTATTTCATGCATTGTTAAAATGTTAGAAAATTCAATAAACTTTAAATATAAAAAAAAAAACAAAAAAAAAAAAAACAGAAGCTCTCTCTGGGTTTCTGGAAACTTTGGTTTTTCTTGCATCTCTCTTCCTTTCGCAAGCTACCATCACCTCTCTTTTGCATCTTTCTCTCTATTTGTAGCATTGACAAGGTGTCACAACGCCGTCTCACTGTAAGGAAGTACATTATTGAGCCTTCCTCTCCTCACACCTGCATCAGCACTCCTCAAGGGAGACGTTCTAGGAAAGCCATTCTGAGTTTACTAGAGGTGTTCAGCCAAAAGACATATCCTCTGAAAAGTTTTGAATTGCTTGGATAGCAGAATAGCGAGAACGTGCATGCCCTGGAGGGATTGCATGAATGTTCTCAGCCAGTCTGTCAGCAGTGCGCGCACACTCCCAAGCAGTCTGTCAGCAGTGTGCACACCTCTAGCAGGTAGTATGTGAGTAGCATAAAGTCATAATTCTGCATGGCACAGGTGTTGACACACACACACACACACACACCCCTTGTGGCCACATAGCCAAACAACCATGCACGTCGTATCCAGAGCTCTCTGCTCAACTCCCCCTTTTCCTGCTTCCCAGATCCAGCTCATATCACTCTTCCTGGTGACCTGCAATCTTGTCAAGAATATCCATGCTGCGACTGACCTACCACTTATACGACTACCTGTTAAGGGATGTGCGCAGACATTTCTTCCATTCGTTTGGCATTTCTATTTTTCTTTCATTTGTTGTTTGTTTCAAATGAAAAAAATAAGACAGATTATTAGAAGAGATTTAAAAAAAAAATGAAGACAAAACACAAAATGAAAAACAAAACAATAGGACTAGGGGGCACTCCATGAAGTTAGCAAGTAGCACATTTAAAACTAATCAGAGAAAATTCTTTTTCACTCAACGCACAATTAATCTCTGGAATTTGTTGCCAGAAGATGTGGTTAGTGCAGTTAGTGTAGCTGGGTTCAAAACAGGTTTGGATAAGTTCTTGGAGGAGAAGTCCATTAACGGCTATTAATCAAGTTTACTTAGGGAATAGCCACTGCTATTAATTGCATCAGTAGCATGGGATCTTCTTAGTGTTTGGGTACTTGCCAGGTTCTTGTGGCCTGGATTTGCTTCTGTTGGAAACAGGATGCTGGGCTTGATGTACCCTTGGTCTGACCCAGCATGGCAATTTCTTATGTTGGGGAAAAAAAAAAAAAAAACCCCTCCCTGACCACAATAGACTTGTTTTTCCTTGTCATGAAGGGACCCTACTGAATAGATTCAGACTAGGTCAGGGACCACACACTCACTGCCAATCTTTGCAGCTGAGGCTTTCGTGTGAACCCTTTATGTAGCTGTGCTGAGAATCAGATAAGGTTACATTGTCAGGAATTCTCCTCTTGCCAAACTTTGGGCCAACCTCACAAAACTGCACTCAGCCATGTGAGGAGGCTGTTGCCTTTCCTCATAGGGGAGCTGTTCCATCCCCTTTATCATTTTGATTGCCCTTCTCTGTACCTTCTCCATCACAACTATATCTTTTTTGAGATGCGACGACCAGAACTGTACACAGTATTCAAGGTACGGTCTCACCATGGAGCGACATAGAGGCATTATGACATTTTCCATTCTATTAACCATTCCCTTCCTAAGAATTCCTAACATTCTGTTTGCTTTTTTTGACTGCTGCAGCATACTGAGCCGATTTTAAAGTAGATCTTTTTCCTGGGTGGTAGCACCTAATATGGAACCTAACATCGTGTAACTACAGCAAGGGTTATTTTTCCCTATATGCAACACCTTGCACTTGTCCACATTAAATTTCATCTGCCATTTGGATGCCCAATCTTCCAGTCTTGCAAGGTCCTCCTGTAATGTATCACAGTCTGCTTGTGATTTAACTACTCTGAATAATTTTGTATCATCCGCAAATTTGATAACCTCACTCGTCGTATTCCTTTCCAGATCATATATATATATATTGAAAAGCACCGGTCCAAGTACAGATCCCTGAGGCACTCCACTGTTTACCCTTTTCCACTGAGAAAATTGAACATTTAATCCTACTCTGTTTCCTGTCTTTTAACCAGTTTGTAATCCATGAAAGGACATTGCCTCCTATCCCATGACTTTTTAGTTTTCGAAGAAGCCTCTCATGAGAGACTTTGTCAAACGCCTTCTGAAAATCCAAATACACTACATCTACTGGTTCACCTTTATCCACATGTTTATTAACCCCTTCAAAAAAATGAAGCAGATTTGTTAGGTAAGACTTCCCTTGGGTAAATCCATGTTGACTGTGTCCTATTAAATCAAGTCTTTCTATATGCTCTACGATTTTGGTCTTGAGAATAGTTTCCACTATTTTTCCCGGCACTGAAGTCAGGCTCACTGATCTATAGTTACCCGGATCGCCCCTGGAGCCTTTTTTAAATATTGGGGTTACTTTGGCCACCCTCCAGTCTTCAGGTACAATGGATGATTTATAGATAGGTTACAAATTTTAACTAACAGATCAGAAATTTCATTTATGAGTTCCTTCAGTACCCTAGGATGCATACCATCCAATCCAGGTGATTTGCTACTCTTTAGTTTGTCAATCTGGCCTACTACATCTTCCAGGTTCACAGTGATTTTGTTCAGTTCGTCTGACTCATCACCCTTGAAAACCATCTCCGGAACTGGTATCTCCCCAATATGGTTTTGTGGTTTTGCATCAGCTAAACAAATGAAATCCACGTTAACGCAGGAGCAGTCCTTGTTCAGTGTTAATGCAGTAGATGCCGCTGGGTCGTACACCTAAGGTTACACCTGTATTTTATAAATGTTGCAGTGGGAGCCACATAGTTTATAAAAATACCATGTATCACTACCCCATAAGTACGTGCATGCATGTATTTTTACATTTTTTATAAAATAAATTTAGATGCTTGCTTTTATAAAAGTATGGGTATATATTTTACGCATTCAATAATTGTAACATGGGCGTGTAATAACCCTCAGTTTATGCATGGAGGCAGGTGTTTTATGAAACTGGCTGATGTATGTGTGTATCTCGCTTATGAAAATACTTGTGCGTGTACTGCTGGAGGTTTGCCGCATGCTCCAGCGCTCCCAGTTACCATCTGTGACTTGATTAGCACAGAATGTAAATGCACACGCCGATGTGGACGCGTACTACGTTTAGAAAAATACAGAACTGAGCTTGTACTACCACCCCCTGCACTGGCGTGCCCCCTCCCCCCCGAAACGCCCTTTTTGTCTGCACACGCTTTTCCATGTGGCAGCAAAAGCAAGCGCATCCTCCCGGCCTTCCGATAATTCACTTACTGTGTACAGCGGCTACTTGTGCACGTATATTGCTCATTTTATGCGCACAACTCCCGCCTTTGAAAATTACCCCCCGCAAACATTGAACACTATAACAGTGAAAGGGGGAAGTCAATACTCAGCGACGTCGTGAACAAGGCTTCTGCATTTCTAATTAACTGATTTACTCGGTACTGAAACAAAACCGCGTTAAAAAATGAATTGGATCGTGCTGACCAACAAAGAGGCAAAGGAGTGTGCACTGTAGCGCGAAAGCCTGAAGAGGCTCCAGTCGTTCAGGTTCATTCTCACCAGCATACTTCTGGGTCACTCCAGTCTACACAGAGAAAGGAGGGTGGAATAAGAACCAGTGTTGCTCACCTGTAACCCAACATGCCTCCTCTCACATGCATTAACTTGTTCAACTCAAAAGCCATTAGCAGGCACGGGATTATGGTAGAGGATATATTTCTGGCACTGTAAACGCCAGACTGTCAAAGCAAGCACAAATGGAACAATTCAGCCACCAAAACAAATCACGCATAGACTCCGCACCTGATGCTGGCCGTTCAAAAGGACAGAAATTGAGTGGGCGCCCTGGAACTGGATCTCTCTGTCCCTCTAGAAGAAACGTGGAGTAGTTTACCTGTGATGCTACAAAAGTTACCCTTCCCTAGGCTCAAGGAAGAATGTAGCACTGCAAGTAAGTTATGCAGCAAATATGCATATAAGTTACACCAGTTATCCGGAGCAGGGAAACTTCCCGTGTAAACTTCCGCACATACTTTTTAAAATTGAGAAGTATGCGCCTATGTGAGAACACCGCCCCCAGCAAAAGCTCCACACAATCCAGGTAAACATCTGCATGAGCCTGGCATCCGTACAGTAGTTTGCCCGTACCTCGGACAGTCAATTTTATAAAATCCCATTTCTGCATGCCAAACAGTGGAAATGCATTTGAAAATGCTGGTGGACACTTAAGAACATGCCATGCTGGGTCAGACCAAGGGTCCATCAAGCCCAGCATCCTGTTTCCAACAGTGGCCAATCCAAGCCATAAGAACCTGGCAAGTACCCAAAAACTAAGAAGATCCCATGCTACTGATGCAATTATTAGCAGTGGTTAAACACTAGCACAGAAAAACAAATTGCGTGGTACAGGCCAAAGTAACTGTCTAGCAAAAGCACGTGTGCTACTCTGACTGAAATTATGGGGAACAGCAACAGGATCCCATTGAGCAACCAGAGAGGGAGTGGGGGTTGGCTGCAGGTCACTGGGGACCGTGCAAATGCTCTGGGCAGTAACTTCGGGACAGATGCTGGCCTCTTCCTAAGCCACATCACTCCAGCACCGTGTTATTTTAGACGGGAAGTAAAAGTGTGGGAGAGTACAGGCAAGTTATCTCCGGTTACTTGCCCGCCGACTCTGCAGAATCCTAGATATTTTCCGCATGCTGAGACGCAGTACTCTTTTTCACAAATAGTTTTGCTTAACCAGGGTTGCCTGACCTGAGTGCTATGTTCTCAGCTGCTCCAGGGCTCAGTGGAGGAAGCTGCGGACTGACTGCCCATCCAGAAGCAGCACAGAATTGCTAAAATTGCATCTTTGGATGACAGACCTCACCAGTCTAGTTTTGGAGAGTGCCAAAGCATGCTGTGTTTTCCTGCAACACACAGAAGCTGTTTCTGTTTGTGCCATGCCTGGGCAGGTGTCAGGAAAACCGCCCCCCCCCTGTAAAGCCGCAGGCAAATTCACCGAGAGAAGGTGAGTATCTGCCAGCTCCCTGCTTGCCCTGCAGGTTTCTTCAAGTGATGTCGCCTGTGCCTGCGTTCCTTTTATAAGATTTATAGAAGCTCCAGGCCTAGAGTTTGGGACGTTTTCCAGGAATTCCAAGCCGACAAAAATGTCATCTTAAGCAATCCTCGACAGTGTAATGGCATTCAGAAGCCAGACTGTAGCCATTGGCTTAAAGATAATCATATGAAGGTCTGTGACGAGGCATTGCTCACGTTCTGTTCTGGACTGCTGCCAGGTGGAAACCAAAACAACCAAGCAGGCAGACAAACTTGCAGAAATAATGTCCTTTTAGTTCTTTTTCTAGGTCTGTTATTTCACAGATAACCACAGTTTCTTCCTTCAAATAATAGTGCTCCATACATATACAGCAGGCATTTATATGTACAGGTAGGTAATAAAGCTCCAGGTGACAGCTTAGAACTCCCTTTAAAACTGCACCTGACCACTCTCTAAACCAGGCCTCAAGCCATAAGCTGGGGCTTCTTGCAAGGCTAGGCTCACCTAGGATGGAAGCGCTGGGCTTACTATGGCCTCCCTCTGACCAGCCCTTGCATCTCTGGCTGTTTACTTCACTGGAAAGCTTCTGCTGATCAGCTCCTTTCTAGCTTTTGCAAGGGCCCTTTTTTCTCACTCAAACCATGCCATATTGGCCACACCTATTTCCATAGCTCTCGTCTCCTTAAACCTAAATCACCCAGGCCAGCAACATCTTGTAGGGCCCATCACGTCCTTTTATTTTCCTCTTTGCAGCGCCCTCTGCTGCTTTGGTAGGCTAACTGCATCTTATTCCTGATCTGCCTCAAATGGCTGTGCTTTAGCTTGGTTCCGTCACAAGGGACCAATGAATTTATGGTGACCTTGAGCAAATCGTTCTCGCCCGTTGTTTCAGTTTGCCCAGCTGTGATTAAGTAACAGCATTGCTCTTCTCTGTTTCTATTGGAAGCTTACATGCAGTCCAAGTGCCAAAAAGTGCTGCTAGACCATTAGCATCCATCCAACAGGTGGTTGCATGAATGCTTCTGAAACGTTAAACCGTAAAATGTTTTGGGATGCTCACTGAGTGGAAGGTATTAATGCAGCATGCCAGCTCTGCTGTTGTACAACAGCTTATTTGGTTGGAATAATAAACAGTATAGCATCATGGCCCAGAATGAAATCTCTTGGGTATTGGGGTCCAATTTATGCTTGCCTATTGCTCACTTTAGGATCTTAGGAGAAATGGTCAGTATCAAGGGAAAGCATATATATATAATTACACAATGTTGGGTTCCATATTAGGTGGTACAACCCAAGAAAGATCTAGGTGTCATAGTGGATAACACATTGAAATTGTTGGTTCAGTGTGCTGCGGCAGTCAAAAAAGCAAACAGAATGTTGGGAATTATTAGAAAGGGAATGGTGAATAAAACGGAAAATGTCGTAATGCCTCTGTATCGCTCCATGGTGAGACCGCACCTTGAATACTGTGTACAATTCTGGTCGCCGCATCTCAAAAAAGATATAATTGCGATGGAGAAGGTACAGAGAAGGGCTACCAAAATGATAAGGGGAATGGAACAACTCTCCTATGAGGAAAGACTAAAGAGGTTAGGACTTTTCAGCTTGGAGAAGAGACGACTGAGGGGGGATATGATAGAGGTGTTTAAAATCATGAGAGGTCTAGAATGGGTAGATGTGAATCGGTTATTTACTCTTTCGGATAGTAGAAAGACTAGGGGGCACTCCATGAAGTTAGCATGGGGCACATTTAAAACTAATCGGAGAAAGTTCTTTTTTACTCAACGCACAATTAGACTCTGGAATTTGTTGCCGGAGGATGTGGTTAGTGCAGTTAATATAGCTGTGTTTAAAAAAGGATCGGATAAGTTCTTGGAGGAGAAGTCCATTACCTGCTATTAAATTCACTTAGAGAATAGCCACTGCCATTAGCAATGGTAACATGGAATAGACTTAGTGTTTGGGTACTTGCCAGGTTCTTATGGCCTGGATTGGCCACTGTTGGAAACAGGATGCTGGGCTTGATGGACCCTTGGTCTGACCCAGTATGGCATTTTCTTATGTTCTTATGTTCATATAGTGACCCTAGCTGGCAGTAGTGCCATTGCAGAACCATGTGCACGCACCACTGACTACAATGGGGAACAAAGATCTATGAATCCGATGTTATTCAGTCCATAAGGCAATGCAATGAATGTACTATTGCCCGCTACTCACCTGGCAACCTCAGTAGAAACTCTGACAAATTATTTACTACTTAGCCTGCGTGTAGACCTAGCTTCTTCAGTCAACAGGAGCGAACTGGCGACAGCATAAAGAATCTGTACAAAACCAGCACTCCCAGTGCGCCTGCTCCCCAGCCCTTTCCTGAGCCAAGATACTTAACTCACCCAATAACATTACTGAAACATTATAGTGTTACTTTGTTTACTCTTCATTCCAACATACTTTAAAATAAATTTGCATTAAAAAAAATATCTTAAGCAAAATATTGGCCTCCCTCTCCTCCACCCCCTCGTTCCCCAAACCCTCCACCCATCCTCTAGCTCCCCCTTCCACTCCTGCAACTTGATCCCAGTCCCCTGTCCCTCTTCTCCTTTCCTACAGCTTTATCCCCAGTCCTCCCCCCCCCCCATACAATCTCAGGTTTCTCCCCTCCCCAGCAACTTCTACTCCCTTCATGGCAGAAGCAGCAATAGCCAGAGAGCACGGAGTTCGAGAGCCACAAGTGCCGTAGCCCTGCCCCTTTGCACAGGTTTCCTAATGGGAAAAAATCTTCCCTATATATATATATATATATACACATGCACTATAATTACCATGAAAGCTGTGGTGCCCTGCCGTCTGTCGGCGTTTTCCCTGGTACTGCGCAAGAGGGGGCACGTACGTAGCAGCGACAGCACGCGCTCTGTGTACAGCCACGCAGGACAGAAAAGAATTACAGGATAAGAGGTTGAGAGTAGCAGCACTAGGAGGGCAGAAGCCGTTCAGGATGGGAAAGGCAGCTATGGTGGTTGGAGGCAGTATGCAGGCCCACCAGGCAGGGCTGAAGAGGAGGGGTAAGAAGCTGGAAAAAGAGAGAAACTTTCTGGTATCAGCTTGGGGAGACTACATCTCCTCCGTCGAATGTTCAGTGGGTTGCAACTAGTAAATGATGGCAGATAAAGATCAAAATGGTCCATCCAGCCTGCCCAACCAATAGAGATTAGTGTAATTTAGGTATTTACACACACACAAAAAAAATCCCTTATACAGCCAACACCAATTCCATCCTCCCCTTTTGCCTATCTTCTCAACCTTTTCCTATACTGTCCTGAGCATGCCCAATGCCCCAAGCCTTTTCAGGCCCTGCCAACTTTGTTTTTCCACAAAACCAAAATCGCCTGATGCCCACAGCTGTTTAAGACTGGAGCCTGATGCTGCAGGTTTACCCTAATCCTTGCCAGAGTTTTAACCGCCGCTCCGTGCAGGATACCCCCCAAGTGCATTGCTGAGACACCGCTGCTGCTCCGGGCTGAAACTGCGGCCGCCTGCAGGAAAGCCCTGACGGGGAGGGGGGCGGGGCCTGTGACGCGAGCTGGCTCCCAGGCCCAGCACTTTCTGGTTGCTGCCTCCGCGGTTCTGTGGCAGGTTGGAGGGGGGAAGAAGTGAGGTCAGCGGTGGGTAGGAGACACATGGGAGCAGAGGGGAAATAGTGGTCCACGCAGAAACCAATGGCCCCACCGGAATTTCCCCATCCAGCCCTGAAAAAAAAAAAAAAAGGGCCGGGCATTTGGCTGGGAGAGCGGCAGAAAGTAAACAGAACGAGAAGTGTGGGAAAGGGAGAGTCAAGAAAACACGTTTCTGTGACATGGTGTGCTCCGCAGCCAGATAATCCCTTTTGTTTATGGGATTTCTATTTCTATGTGACGGATTGGCAAGCTTTGGTTTAACTTCTGCTAACACGAAATGTCAAAAGAAGATGACAAGGTACAAAAAAAAAGAAAATGCTGACATGTTTAAACCATGTCAGATTCCACAGCTGTCTACCAAGGACTGCATCCAAATCTGGCAGCTAGCAAAAAAAAAAAAAAAAAAAATGAAAGAAACAAAGCTGACAGGCTAAATGCTAACACCTGCCACCTTAGAAGAGAGCTCTGACACTCCAGGAAACCGCATGGATTCAGCAGATCATGCAATGAAGGAAGCTGTGGCTGTCATTGAAAAAAAAAAGAAGAATCAACAACATTTCTGACGCAGGGGCAAAGCTGCTTGCTGCTCTTCTGGGCTTCTCGTTGCTTCAGGGCAGGAACAGGAAACAAAACACAGCATAAGAACCATACATTCGCTTTAAAAAGAAAAACAAAAAGAAACCCAAGCAACTTTCATTAGACACCACTTTTATTTAACTATGGGTGCATGCACCTTACTAGGACTACAAGATAGAAGAGATGAGGCCTGTTTAGCAACATCAGCTGCTTTTGCTTGCCTGAAAACACAGAAAGGGAAAACACCTTTTTTTTCTTCACTGAACAGTAAAGAGGAACCCCTCTATGTCTACCGGGCTTATCACCTGTAAAGACACGGTGGCCCGAGTACAGCTGTGAGAGGAACCGGTGCAGAACCCTGACTTCCATCAACCTGAATCAAAGCACGCTTATAACAATGTCCATCAAGCCCAGGATGCTGGGCTTGATGGACCCTTGGTCTGACCCAGTATGGCATGTTCTTATGTCCACCCCTATAATGAGAATAAAACAGAAGGACCCAGACTCTGATAAGAAAGGTTCACAGGAGGAGGAGCGAAGGTTGTGATATTGTACTTAAAAAAAAAAAAAAATGACATTTTGCCACCCTGGGAGAGGAATCCTTCCGGAGAGCGAAAGCAGTTCTCACCCTTTTGGGATAAGATCAGAGATAGAGGGACAACGCTGAAGAAGAGAAAGCCGGCTGAGCTGGGAGCCTCAGGGTAAGCTTGGCCTCTCGTACAGCCTCACATTTAATACGGTGCACGACCGGTTTGAAGAAGAAGACGACAACATGTAATCGTTTATAGACTCGAACACCCACAGCCCAAAGTTGGGGTTGGGTTTAATACCATTATTTGTGCCAGCTCGATCAAATACTCTAAGGTCGTTACTCAAAGGGTTTGTCCAGCTAATTTTTTCGACTTAAGCCGGACAATGTGAATATTTCCTGCTGCCGGCAGAAAATTTTAGCCACATAAAACGAGGCAGCGATGGAAGTGTCCCAGGGTGCGGTTCGGATTTATCCAACCAGCACGGATATTCAGCACTGGCCGGATAAAAGTCATCCGGCTAACTCTAGGGTTAGAAAAAACCTGCAGGCCTACAGTTAAGTCAGATAACAAAAATGTAAGAAGCAGAGCGGGCTGAGCGCCCAATCCTCCTGTCCCCAAGGTTTAAAACGTTATTCATTCCACTCCCTTCCCCCTTTGGTTTTCCTGGGCACGTTTACTTTTGATGTATTTATTTGTTAAGCTTACAACCTGCAACAGCAACAAAAATGCTGAAGGATGGGGGTTTTGTTTGTTTTTAGGCAGGAGACGGTGAAGATTGGGACTCTTGGTTTTTTTTTAAATGTTGGGAGTGGGCAGGGTGGCTCAGCACACGATAAATATCTATTTTTTTAATTGTAGCAGCTTGGGCGGGGTGTTAGGGTGGAAATCAGGTGCCGCTTGACCTCTAATGTTTTTGTTTTTTTTTAAGTCTTGGGAGTGGGGGGGTACGGGGGGAAATCGCAGCGCCACTGACCAGCTGCAGTTTTTTCAATATTCAAAAGCTCAGTGAGCGGTAAAGTTACCCAGAAGACGATTGTGAAACGATTTTCTTCACTGGCTCCCACCAATGGAAGGCCTTAAAAGAGTTCGTTTCCGATAGGGTGACTAACTGGCACTGGACGATGTACTTTTCAGCTCACACAGGGTACCCATAGGCATTGTGTTTAAATAGCAATTTTTGTTATGTGGCTCAACACACGTGTGCACACTTAAGAGTGTTAAACAATGGCATAAAGTATGCACATTAGCGAGATGCCCATTACGTGCACGTATTTTTTTTTTATTTTAATTTACTTACGTAGTTTCCCAGCACGCCCTCAAACTGCCTTCCCCTGACCGCAGACCCTTTCTTTTAAATGTGGCTTTGCTTTCAGAGGCGACTGAAAATCCAGTAACGTGGATTTAGCAAAGGGGGGAGGCACTTGCCTCAGGCCCCAGCACTGCAAGGAGCCCCCTCGGCAATAATAATAGTCACGGAGGCAGAGCTTCAGGGCTCTTAACCCCGGATGGGTCCGCTTCTTGGTATTCGCCCTAGGCCCTGCACGGAGATCCTGACCAAGCCTTTGAAAAACGTACCCGTAGTGGATCTCCATCCCCATCAAATGATTCTGCTTGTGGAACCGTAACCCAGGTTGCATCGTTACTATCTACGTCTCTAAGGGCTTAACCTCTTCTTTCTGTTGGAACCACCTATTGACTGCACTCTTTCCAACAAATATGTGCCACGATGGTAAGAATGACAGAAATGAGCCAGCATGATCTATGGGGGCCTTTTTTTTTTTTTTTTTTTTTATAAATAGCTTGTGTAGTTGCAAAGTACGCAAGCGGCCAAGAAGAGTACAACCAGCGTGCTTTTGAAAACATGTTCCGTACGTCGTTTCCTATTTCTGTATTTAACAAGCCCCTGGGAACGCCTGCTTGAAATTCAGAAAGCCCGCGAGATACAAGCCCGCGCATTCTCCCACCCAGCCAGCAGAGGGCAACTTTCAGACGGGGGCACTGCAGGCGTCTGTGGCAAAAAAAACCTTGATCAAAGCTGTGTGCGTCCCCTCTCAGCATAGAAACATAGAAACATAGAAATGACGGCAGAAGAAGACCAAATGGCCCATCTAGTCTGCCCAGTAAGCTTCACACATATTTTCTCTCATACTTATCTGTTTCTCTTAGCTCTTGGTTCTATTTCCCTTCCACCCCCACCTTTAATGTAGAGAGCAGTGATGGAGCTGCATCCAAGTGAAATATCTAGCTTGATTCGTTAGGGGTAGTAGGGGTAGTAGCCGCCGCAATAAGCAAGCTGCACCCATGCTTATTTGTTTTACCCAGACTATGTTATTAGCCCTTATTGGTTGTTTTTCTTCTCCCATGCCGTTGAAGCAGAGAGCCATGCTGGATGTGCATCGAAAGTGAAGTATCAGGCACATTTGGTTTGGGGTAGTAACCGCCGTAACAAGCCAGCTACTCCCCGCTTTGTGAGTGCGAACCCTCTTTTCTTCTCCCCTGCCGTTGAACCAGAGAACTTTGCTGTATATGCATTGAAAGTGAAGTATCAGGCTTATTTGATTTGGGGTAGTAACCGCCGTAACAAGCCAGCTACTCCCCTCTTTGTGAGTGTGAATCCTTTTTTCCACATTTCCTCTTGCTGTTGAAGCTTAGAGCGATGTTGGAGTCACAGTAAGCCTGTGTATGTTTATTTAATAAGGGTATTGACTCCAGGCAGTAGCCATCATTCTGGCGAGTCACCCACTCTTCATTGGCAGCCTCTTGACTTTATGGATCCACAGTGTTTATCCCACGCCCCTTTGAAGTCCTTCACAGTTCTGGTCTTCACCACATCCTCCGGAAGGGCATTCCAGGCATCCACCACCCTCTCCGTGAAGAAATACTTCCTGACATTGGTTCTGAATCTTCCTCCCTGGAGCTTCAAATCGTGACCCCTGGTTCTGCTGATTTTTTTCCTTCGGAAAGGTTTGTCGTTGTCTTTTGATCATTAACACCTTTCAAGTATCTGAAAGTCTGTATCATATCACCTCTGCTCCTCCTTTCCTCCAGGGTGTACATATTTAGATTCTTCAATCTCTCCTCGTACGTCATCCGATGAAGATCCTCCACCTTCCTGGTCGCCCTTCTCTGTACCGCCTCCATCTTGTCTTTGTCTTTTTGAAGGTACGGTCTCCAGAACTGAACACAGTACTCCAGGTGAGGCCTCACCAAGGACCTGTACAAGGGAATAATCACTTCCCTTTTCTTACTCGATATTCCTCTCTCTATGCAGCCCAGCATTCTTCTGGCTTTAGCTATTGCCTTGTCGCATTGTTTCGCCGACTTCAGATCATTAGACACCATCACCCCAAGGTCCCTCTCCTGCTCCGTGCACATCAGCCTTTCCCCCCCCATCGAATACAGTTCATTCGGATTTCCACTCCCCATATGCATGACTTTGCACTTCTTGGCATTGAATCTCAGCTGCCATATCTTCGACCACTCTTCCAGTTTCCTTAGATCCCGTCTCATTCTCTCCACTCCTTCCGGCGTGTCCACTCTGTTGCAGATCTTAGTGTCATCCGCAAAAAGACAAACCTTACCTTCTATCCCGTCCGCAATGTCGCTCACAAAGATATTGAACAGGACCGGTCCCAACACCGATCCTTGCGGTACACCACTTAAAACCGCTCTCTCTTCAGAGAAGGTTCCATTTACCATCACACATTGTCTTCTGTCCGTCAACCAATTTGCAATCCAGGTCACCACCTCGGCACTCACTCCCAAGCTTCTCGTTTTATTCACCAGTCTCCTGTGCGGAACCGTATCAAAAGCTTTGCTGAAATCCAAGTATATGATATCGAGTGCTCTTCCTCTATCCAATTCCTTGGTTACCCAGTCAAAAAGTCAATCAGATTTGTCTGACAGGATCTTCCTCTGGTGAATCCATGCTGCCTCTGGTCCATCAATTCTCCGGACTGTAGATAGTTCACTATTCTCTCTTTCAACAGTGACTCCATTACTTTTCCCACCACTGAAGTGAGGCTAACCGGTCTGTAGTTACCAGCCTCCTCTCTGTTCCCACTCTTGTGAAGAGGGACCACCACCGCTCTTCTCCAATCACTCGGCACCACTCCTGTTTCTAGGGATCTATTGAACAGGTCGCACAGCGGTCCCGCCAGCACATCTCTGAGCTCCCTCAGTATCCTTGGATGAATCCCATCAGGCCCCATGGCTTTGTCCACTTTCAGATTCTTTAGCTCTTCCCATACATTATCTACTGTAAATGGATTTTCCTCTGTTCCGCTTCCCTCCAGTTTCTTGTTGTGAAGAGATGGTCCTTCTCCAGGGTCTTCTTTAGTGAACACAGAGCTGAAGTATTCGTTTAATATTTCTGCCATTTCTTCGTCTCCCTCCACACATTGATCATTTCCACCTTTCAATTTCACTATACCACTTTGGACTTTTCTCTTTTCGCTGATGTATCTGAAAAATGTTTTGTCACCATAATTTATCTCCTTGGCAATCCTCTCTTCTGCTTGACTTTTTGCCAACTTGATTAATTTCTTAGTCTCCCTCAGTTGAATCAGATATTCTTCTTTGTGCTCCTCCCTTTGGGATCTTTTGTATTTCTTGTATGCAGCAGTAACATCCTTAGAGCGGACCCCAGCATGAAATAGCTTTACTGTTTTTAAGGGCTGTCCCGTCCGTCCGGAACAATTTCACCAGCCAAGGACTTGATTCATCAAGGTCTTCTCTCGCAGACACAGAATGGGGGTCAAAGCTTGAGTCAATCAGGTCCCACATGCTGGAATATTAGGACACCTGACAGCTGTCAAATTAAGCAGTTTATTCTTTAAATTCCGTAGGGATGCACCAGGTTGCTAAACAGGAGATAGCAATCACCTTAACAATAAAACAGTTCTTTTTCAAAACAACTTCATTCCCTCTTTTCTTGCTTGAAATGATGTCCATTTGTTGTATTCCCAGTGAAAGCATCTTATCTGACAAACGCACACGTTGATCTTTCAAATCACCTCTTGTTCTGGTTTGGTCTTCATAGCTCTTCTTTCCTCTCTTGAGCTACTGCCAGGCCTGGACAAATCCAGTCCCAATCTCAGAGCATCCTCTAAAATTTAAGAGACAAAGCTTTGGACAGTGGCAGAGGGCAGTATTGTTCCTCTGCTGGGCAGGGCTGAAGGATGCATAGGACGGCATCAAAAGGGATTAGAGGGGGATGGAGGAGGAAGCAGGGAGCACATCATGTCCGAGTACAGTAAAACCTGCCAGTTTCCTCCTGCTCCCTTGTACTTCCAGCTCAAACGAAACCAGGATTAGGATCTGGCACTATGAGCATCGTAAATATCCGGTGATTTTTCCTCTATTTTAATGTTATGCCCCCAGCCCTCCCAACATACCTATTCTGCTGCTTGCAGTGACAGTTCTGCGTGGGGACCATGCACCAGGGCCCTCTCTGGATCCCTGACATTAAAAGCCCTAAATCCTAGGTATAACGGTGGCCTGGCACCTGGGATTGGACCAGCCCTGGTTCTAATTGTGAGAGAGTTCAGGGAAAGAAAGAGTGGAAGAAAGACAAACCAAGAGTATAGTGATTGGTTATTCTACGAAAAGCAAAGCCATCAATCCTATTATCATCCAAAGGGCAGGACCCGGAGTCTAAATTCCCAGAGGCATAAGAAATAGCCCCCCTCCCGATACTATGCACATTATGCAACAGCATTGCATGACAGAGGTATTACATTTTTTTGCCGTAGACACACAGCTAGCGTGGCAGATTAGTTTAATGCTAGGTTATTGTGTTTGCAAAATGTTCTGGAAAGCTTTGCCATAGGGTAGTGTTTGAAGCGAGCAAAAAAAAAAAAAGGGTTCAGGTTAAGTCAAGTGAAGTCCAGACTAGTCATGGGATCACGTGCAACCAATCATAAGGTTTCGTTCCTCCCAGCCGTTTTATAAACATTGCTCTGTGGTGCAATTCTCTGTTTTCATAGACTGAATGATCTGCTTGGATAAATTCATTCTGTTATAAACAATTTCTGCTGGCATCCATATAAGGATATAAAAAATATACTTTTAGGTGTTTTCTCTCCAGCTTGTAAAGAAGAAAACAAGCGGTTATGGGGGGGAAAAAAGCAAAACAAGAAATGCTGGTCTGGCAACAGCATAATCACAAAATTCAACTCAAACCCACACTTATATAAAGGAAAAAAGAATGAGCTGATCTAACTGTAGATACCGCACACTGTACACAACAGGAGAGGAGCTTCTAAACAGGCATAAGGAATGGTCTAATGGGTTCAGCCATGGCCTCCGATTCAGGAGAGATCAGGGAACAGGAGTGCAAGAGTCCCCCTTTCTCACAGACTCTCAGTGTGACCTTGGAGCAGTCATTTTATCTCCCCAGACCCAATGATGTGCTGGAGAGAACACACAGTGCACACATGAAAAAAGAAAAACCCCACTATGCACACACTTTTTGAAAGTTCAAAAGGGTGTGCGTAACTGCAAAGCCATCCACACTTCAGAGAACGCTCCCTCATGCTGCAGGTAAAATTATATGCATAGAGGCCCTTCACATGTACTTTTGCCCACAAATAGAATGGGGAACTTTCTAAAAGGCCATTTCTGCAGGTAAAGCACAGTTTTATCCAGGGAAATGGCTTTAAAAAAATGCCCACCCTCTACTTGGACAAAATCAGGCGGCATCGTTCAACAGTGCGCGCGCTTTTAATCACATTTGCTTGGAGGCATTCCTGCAGGCGGGGTTAGGTCGGGGATGGCAACACTGCACGTACTTTAGCATTTTCAAAACTTTGCGCTTACACTGGAGGCAAATAAAAAGCAAAACAGTACAATGGGTTTTCTTTGTTTGGAGCTAATATCCAAACTACATGAGAAGATCTCACAGCCTCCCCAAAGTGTGCCACTACCAATGCACAGCACCGAAAAAAAGCTTGTAAATCAGCTGGATCGGCAATTCAAAACCACAGCGAGGCCCAATGCTGCCCTGATGAGGAATCAACCAGAGATACTACTGTCTGCTAAACTGCACCCCCAGCAGGTGCCTAGAAAGTGAACCGCACAGCACAGCACAGCACTAGACGAGGCTGTAAGCAGGGATAAGGAATGGTCTCTAATGCTGTGATTCAAGAGCGTTCAGGGACAGGGAGCGCAAGACTACTCCTTCTCAGTGTGATCTTCGTTTTATCTCCCAGTGCTCAGCAAGGTGGCAGGAAAGGGTTTCTGGGAGCCCCTTGTTAAAATTACTTTACGAAAACAAAAACTGCGTTGCCACGTAGAGCACAGTGGGCAGGATCTCCTTGATTAGAAACTGGCAGTGTTTCACTGCCCTGGACCCAGAGGAAAAACATGTTAGAAGAAAAAAAGACAGAAAATTGATGGTCTCAAAACAGATTTTAAAAAATAAATAAATAAATTGTATTACGGGTAAAAACAGATAGACCCACCTCACAATACAGCAATCAAAATGTGAAAGACGGCTGGACGTCAGGAACTCACATAATCCCCGATCAGGGTTGTATTAAGGAGTTTGCTGTCTCGGCTCTAAAAGTGGGGCATTTTCCCCCATTTCCACCAGGATCAATCTCAAACACATGTAGTAGCCGGAAAAATAAAGGGTTAATCAGAATAGGTCCAGTATTTCAGGGGGAAAAAAGGTGATTCAGTTTCCCCGATTTGAAAAAGAAATTTGTGCTTCCTAAATAAGATTTCTCTCTTGATTTACAAATATTTACTATTCTCCAGAAAAATAAACCGAAGAAAGCAGACTCCTTAGTGGGACTTTGAAAATATCCTATCAAATAAAAAAAAAAAAGTGAGATCTCCGTGTATCTTCTCTTAGTCACATTAGATTATCGCATACCTCTGAATACTGTTCCAAATGTGAAAAAGCTTTGGGTAATAATGTAAATAGAGATGAGAGATGGAAGATGCCAAGCAATCTGCAACAGCTACAATATTTAAACATTTATGTAAACGTATGTGTCGCCTCCTGACTTGAAACAGCACAAAGTGATTTACAAAACAAAATATGCATCCATACAAAACAAAATTAAAATAACACCCCCATCCACAGATTACATCCTGCCAATACAAAATAAAATAGCAATACAAATAACCAAATATATCCTTGAGAAAAATTGCCTACAAAATCATCATAAGGTGGTACGTAACTCCCATAATATTAGAAAAGATAGATTACTGAAGGGGAATCATGCTGGAATAAACTGATATTTTCTGTTTGAAACTTAAGGCCCTGCATACTCTCCCCTCAATAGCTTCCTATCGTTGTACCTGTACCACCCATGTTTTCTATTTCAACTGGACAATCAGTGCATACAAATTTCTGTCCATATTTATCTATAATACTTGCACATAAAAAGTATGATAAAGATGATAGAGACGCAAGCCACAGTAAAATTAGACATAGGAAGGTAGATATTCAATAGCCACTTTTGGCATATTCAGCCTCTTAACTGGCCAGATTTTAGCTGGTCAAATCATTATCTGGCTAAAATCAAGCAAGGTAGATAAATGAGGTGTTCTGAGGGCGTGACTTGGAGGAGCTACTTATCTGGCTAAGTAGTGATATTCAAACTTATCGGGTTAACTTTAAACTTATCCAGGCACATTCAGCAGCACGACTGCACCACTGAACATCCTGGATAAGTTAACCTGATAAGTCTTATCTGGCTAACTTACTTAGGGCCTGATTCACTAAGGCACAGGTGGCAAACTCTGGTCCTCGAGGGCCACAAACAGGCCAGGTTTTCAGAATAACCACAATGAATAGGCATGAGAAAGTTTTGCAAACATTGGAGGCAGAGCATGCAGATCTATCTCATGCCAATTCATTGTGGTTATCCTGAAAACCTGGCCTGTTTGCGGCCCTCGAGGACTGGAGTTCACCACCCCCTGCACTAAGGCATTTCTTCCATTCTGTTTCTATGGAAAAATGCCTTAATGAATCAGCCCTTTCGCTGGCTAAGTCTGAATATGGACCTCAATTTTTAAAAGATTTTTAGCCTACCTTTCCAAATGATACTCAAGGTAGATTAGTATTATTAGAATTCAGGTACAATAAGTAAAATAAAGCAGCTTTAAAGAAATATTTTGTAGTTCTCTAAACGAGAACTACTGGAAACTTGTTTAAAAGATTACAATAAATGATTTAAGATTATTACTGTAATGAATGCAGTTATCACTTAGCATGCAGCTCTTGCTATAGGAATTACTGTCATGCAGTCCACATGTATTCATTTTGTCCAGCAGTTTCTTCCTACACCTTCTGGCTTCCAGCTCAATCAGAGCTCGCCTCTTCTGGAAACATGGCAGCAGAACCCCCATTTCTAACCCTCACTCCAGCTAACCCAGCTATTGCAGTGACAGTGCTTGGTTGGAGCCCACAGACTCGGTCCCGTGCACACCCCGTGAGCTGTAACAGCTGTGGCACACGTCCTCTGCACTTTCAACATGTGAAGTCATACATGCAGCACTCATCCTGTATGCTTTTAAAAACTGAACGAAATGTTGCAGGCGGAACGTCGGAAACACGCATCCTGTGCACTTTGAAAAGGTAAGAAATGCATATCGCCTACACCTGGCGTATGTGCATTTCTAAAGGAGAGAGGGAAAAAACTGAACACAGAGAGAGTAGGAAAAAACAGAATACAAACAAGAGAAAAAGAGAGAACAATAGAGGAGACTGTATCTCTCTGTTGAGTGTTATATAGAGTGAATGCTTCATTTTAACTGAGTCCAGATGATTGCATCCCTCATGCACAGCAGAGCGAAGCACAGAGTGAATGTACTGTGAGTGGAGCTCTCCAGAGACGGCGGTGCTACCTTCTCTCATCAGCACAGCAGGCTCTGTTTACATGGGCAGAGGGTACCGCAGCAGGATACTGGCAGGCTGCAGCTGTGGTTGCTGCAAGACGAGGGTTCCGTGTATAGGGTTTTGGCTGAGGCTGTGTCGGCAGATGCTTGGATCGCTTTTGCTTGCCCTGAAATCCAGTCTTTGAATGGAGGAGGAGCATTTTCGATGACCCAAAGTGATTAGAAACAGCTTGTGATCTATAGAATAATGTTCATGTATACCCCTGCCTAGACCATAGTAAAGCCAGTGCTTACAATAATGAAAGGCTGGGTCGGGCGGAGTCCTGGCCCACCGATAACAACATGGCCTTTGTGCCGGCACCTCCCCACTCTTGGCGGTAATCCTCACACCCACACACTTCTTCCCTCTTGTGCCACAGAGGGAAAGGGGGGGGGGGGTGGTGAGATGCATCCTCCTTTTGGGAGTGTTGGAGTTGTTCTGTCTACCCCCACCCCCCTTATTTGCTGTCCTTCTGGGATTTTGAACTACGATGGAAACTGAGGAGCTCCCCAGTTGGTCCTTTCCCCATGAGGATCTGGAGACGTTGGCGCCTGCTTCTTCTGTTGGAAGCTCCTAAAGGATGCTGCTGACTTTTACCTCAATTGTTTCTGGACCCCCCTCCTTTTTCTCTTCCACAGCTGATCATGCCTAAGGCCCAGAAAAAGTCAGCAAGGTCACACAACATGGTGAAGAGCAGGCGGAGAGAGGAGATTGACTCCGGGCTCATTTCCAAGCCAGAGGTTCTTACCTTGGAGGAGGGAATGCTACCCTTTGTATTGAAGTCTTGTCAAGGTCTTCCCACTGGTCAGGTGATATTGTCCCTCACAGTGAGAAACAGCCCTGGAGAAGGAGGGTCACAACATTGTCCCTGGCACTGGGGTAGGAGCTGGAGAGAAGCCAGTACTAGAGGGCGGACAGTCTGTGACTGAAGTCAATGATTCTTCCAATGTTCTCAGGGCTTATCGGTATTAAGAGGGATGGGCCTGGTTGAACTACAAGTGGTTTCATAATAAAATGGAGGAAAACTGATTTATGTCACGAGGGACACAAGACAATCTGTGGTTGACCCAAAATGATGAACAAGGGCCAAATCCCGGATGGTAAGCCAGTAGGCCCGAGTCAGGCAAGTTCCTTTCATCCTTTTCAGGACACTGCTCGTTCCGGCAACAGTTCGAACTAGCCTCGAGGGCAGGGTCTGGGACAGGATATTTACTGGCATTTTAACATATCTTCCTGCCTTTTCCCACTCTGAAATTTTAAGTATTTCTGTGCCTCCTGCGGAGTAGGTCATCTCAACTCCAAGTGTCCTCCTGGGTCTGGGGATAAGGGCGGTATATAGAAGAGTGTTGACTATCAGGGCCCCAACTCAGTTAGGGTGGGTACCATGAGGGAATGGTTGGATGTTCATCCTGACTTAGTTGCGGCCACAAGGTTAAGGGAGGTGTTCGAGTTTGGCTTTAGGATTCCCTACATCAGCCACGTGTACAGGGAGAAGCACAATGCCGAGTCGGCTCATTGGTTCAAGTAGGCGATATGATATAAGTTGTCTGTGGAGTTACAGAAGGGTTCTGGGTCCTTTATCTGATCTTCCATTCCAGTGTAAACACTTACTTATCACGTTAGCAATAGCGCCTAAGAAGGATCCAAGGATATTCAGCTTTCTCATGAATTTGCCCTTTCCGCTGGCCATTTTGGTGAAGGACTTTGTGCCGCGTGATTGTTGCTCTGTTAAATATTATCCTTTTGAGTCAGTGGTTGCCTTGGTGAGGAATGCGGGCCCAGCCACCTTGCTGGCCAAAGTGTATACAGAGTCTGCATTTTGCCTTTTGACAATTCATCCAGGCAGTTTTTCCTCTATTGGATTTTGTATTTGAGCATCATTTTGTGGATTGGTGCCTTCCTATGGCTTGCTCGAGGGTCCTGCTCATTATTTTAGATGCTCAGTACGTTTATTCATAAGGTAACTGGATGATTCAAGGGAGTTGACTCTTTAGCGCACTACTTGGACAATTTTTTGTTTGTGGATGCAGCTGACAGCAGCGTCTGTGCCGACCTGTTGCCGGGTTCTTGCAAGTAGTTGATCAGTTTGGTATTCCAATTGCAAGGGAAAAAACAGAGGATCCGGTTTCCAGGCTCTCGTTCTTAGGGACTGAATTAGATTCGGTGGCAATGGTTTCGCGATTGCCCAAGGAGAAAGTAAGAGTTCTCAGACGGGGGTGGGATAGATGGGGGCAGCAAAGAAGGTTACTTTGCATCAAATCCAATCATTGATTGGTTCCTTGAATTTCACGTGCAGTCATTCCTATGGGGAGGATCTTTATCCAGAGGGTATCGGTGATTACAGTGGGCATTCAGAAAAGTAATTTCATTTGTGTAACCATCTGGATTCAGGAGGAATTGGGAATGCAGTCTACATTTTTGGAATCTAATAGTGTTTGTATCATGCCAGAGGAGCCAGTTTCAAATAGGGACTTAGAGCTTAATACCAATGCTGTGGCTCATACCAGAGTTTTAATGCTATCAATGGAATGATGCATGTATAAAATCATTCACAGACAGAAAAAAACCTGGTTCTTTTTATTTTTGAATATCCTGGTTAGGTGCCTAATCTTTAGACTTACTTGGAATCCAGGTTTCAACTACTGCATACCTCAGTGTAATTATGGACACACTGCATGCACAGGAATTAATTTCATTTAATTTATTGATTTCTGAACTGCTTTTCAAGCAAAAAGCCTCCCAAAGAGAATTAATTAACACACATATTTGGGTCTTAGATAATTTACAGCAGAAAGTTATTTGCTGGCTTTGATAACTGAAAATAATCATATGCTCAGTTAAAAAAAAACAAAACAAAGCTTGGGTTGGCCAGCCTGGCCACACAGAGGACCTTGGTTCGATTCCTGGTCCGGGATACTGCTCCCTGGGTTAGCCAGGACTAGGAATGATGCAAAGGCAGCGCTCACAGTCCACGGGAGGCACGGTAGGGTGGAGACCCAGCCACCAGTCAGTGATGTCACCTGGTTCCCAGACTAAAGGGAGCCTCCCACCGGCCACGGAAATGGCTGAGCCAAGTGAGCTGGGAGGGGCAGCAGAATCCTGATAGTGGCAAGTGAAGGCTCATGGGGCTGGAGCCAAAATGGAAGCCCAAAGGAGGAGGAGGAGGAAACATCCAGGCCAAAAAGTAAAAAATCTGCTCAGAGGCCCTGTATTTCATAGGAAATCTGCATAAACTCCCAATCCTTCATTATCTCTTTCGTGATAAAGAGAGGGGAACGTCTGAAGGAATGTGGACCTTTTTTTTATTATATGAGCAAAAGAATTGCAGCTCTATTTGTAGTGCACAGTTGGAGAAAGCTGAAGGGACCTAAGTGATCTGAAAAGCTCACACACTAATTATAATTTTTATTGGTCCAATATGAGGTATCGTCAACTGTAAGGATTTTGGACTTGTATTTGCAGTAGTTCCTATAATCTGAGGCACGCCCCCCCCCCTCCCCCAACATGGAGCCCTGAAAATCTGAAAAAGCGGATCCAAGGGACCCTCTCAAAGGGCCACCAGCCCATTGGAAGGCTTAATGCAGTATGTCCCTGGAGAATATTAGTTGCACAGCAGTAGTTTAAAAAGCTGCTTCAGTGCAGAGACTTTGGCCTAACATAGTTTTGACCTTAACCAAAAGCTGTGCATGTGTGTACACCAGTGGTATTCAACCATGGCCACCCATTGTCAAAGTGATGTGAGCATATTCATTTTGCTCTCTATTAAGTCATTTCAGTTTGAATAAAGGTTCTGGGGGTATGACTTGAGATACACTAAGGGCCACATGGATCCCAGGTCACGGGCAGAGTATCACTGACTACAAAGGATAGCATCCCTTACATCTCTAGTGTGAGAACATGGGAAGCTTCTGTAGTGACCCTTTGGGATCTCCACTAGAAGGCCCCAACCTTGGTCTAGGAGTAGGATTTAGGCACAGGAAGGAGGAAGTATACCATTTCTGGAACAGCATCGTGACCGAGGCTGCTGGAGTGGTCAGCCCCGCTGCCTGCATAACAGCAGACGGAGTCATAGATCTGGGTGGCAGTGGCAGATTCAATGTTTTCGTGGGTCAAAGAGTTTTCTTTTGTCGTTTATGGTTTTGCCCACTGCGGAGACCAGGCCTCATGGTTTGGAATCCAGAATACGTGGAGGACTTAACCCCTTCCAGTACACCTCGTATGGTTCAGTTTCCTCCAGTTTTGGATTTGGACAATTTTGACGGTTTTTGGCATTTCTGGTGAGATCTCAGAGCTGTTTTGTTTTTTTTTTTTGGCCCAGAAAGGGATTACAGGGGAATTCCTTTTGTCTGGGGTGGCCAGGGTAGGGAAGACTGTCTGCTCCATCTCACCACCCGCGACTGATCTGATGCAGGAGAGTTGCAGTTTCTGGACATTAGTGTAAAGATTTTGTTTTTGTGTATCTGCGAGGAAGAGCTTTGATGTCCTGGAGTGGTGAAAAAGTTGGAAGTGCTGATAGGTCAAGGTCAGGGCAGTAAGGAACATTCATCTGAAAGATCCCATGTTGTCATCTGAAAAGTTAAGACTTTGTTGCACCTGGAGACCCTCGTCCGAACTCTTCCCCCTGGGGAGAATTACATTTTGGAACCAAGCAGTGTTTGATGCCCATGTTTGACCTCCAGTATTTTGGGAGGGGATTTCCACCTATATCTAGGATACCCCTACCCACCTGGGCAGGAATGCTTATCCACGTCCTGGAGGGTGAATTTTCCTAAGCCCCGTCTACTGACAAGACACTTGCACAGATAAAAGGGTTGGACATTTGAGATAACAAATGGATGTGTAGGAAACTAGTATACTTAGTGCCACAAACCTGATTTTGAAGAATTGCTGCACCCATCCTGAAAGTCCATCATATTTATTTGTCACTCACATCCAACTTATACACTTGGAGAAAATACTTCTTTCTTCCAGGGAAAACATACAATATTGTATATTAGCTGTATAAATTTATGCATACATACATACATACATACATTCAAACTGCAGGTGCATGTTTAAGCATGTACATGTTTGTGTGTGCTGCAAGTGAATCCTATGTGCATTTTCATGTTCAGTATGAATATATGCATTTAGCATGTACATGAATATATTATGCACATGGATGTGCACTATCATATCTCGGCAATGCAGACAAAAACTCCCACCATTGCTTTAGCTGCAAACTCCAAGATAACCAGGCAGAAATAAAAAGTTAAAATCTCTTCTTTAGATGGGATTGTTGTCTCATAGTAACAAAGTCCTCTATGTTATATGTCACTCAGTTATATGAAGGTCCCTGGAGTAACTCTCTTCCCCCTCTGCAGCACATTATGCCAAAATCTAATACAGCGTCATCAGCTGCACTAGGGTGGCTCCCTTCCCCCACTAAGGCAATGATATCAAAGTCCAAGCACAGCGCAGCCTTTCTCCCAGCCACCGTTTCTAGCAAAGAATCCCCGACAACAAATCGGTTTCACTACCTGGCAGCGTTTCCTCCTCCTCCTTCGCATACAGTTCATTCCCACTCACAAAATACATTCTCTAAAGCTTGCCTGGCTCTCAGACACTACTGGAAAGGGCTTCCTACCCTCCTCCTCCTCTTGGCTTTAGAAACGGCCTGCGAGGTTTCCACTGCTCCTCCTCATAGAAACCCCACCCCCAGAAACTCCATGACTCTTGGATCTCTGGGACTTGTAGTTCATTTGCTTGTAACCTGCCCTGGGGGGGGGGCAACCCCGAAGCCCCCCCGCCAGGGTTACGGTTTCCCTTCCCTTTTTCCCTCTTTCCCATTAGCGACATTCTGAGGCTCACAGGTGCATGCCTGGCAATGCCCCCCCCCCCCCCCCCCCGTCCCCTCACCTTTCTCCCAAGCCTCTGCGCCGGGAGTGTACCTCTTTGGTCAGCTGCATCACATCTTTGTGATTTTGTTCAGGCCTTTCTTCTGTGTTCCCTGCGGGATGCAGGGCGCAGTTCTTTGACTATTTCGGTGGGAGAGTGGGCTGGTGCCCCTCTCCCGGGCATTTTTCTGTACGGTCTGAAATAGGCCCTGGGGGGGGGGCAACCCCGAAGCCCCCCCGCCAGGGTTACGGTTTCCCTTCCCTTTTTCCCTCTTTCCCATTAGCGACATTCTGAGGCTCACAGGTGCATGCCTGGCAATGCCCCCCCCCCCCCCCCGTCCCCTCACCTTTCTCCCAAGCCTCTGCGCCGGGAGTGTACCTCTTTGGTCAGCTGCATCACATCTTTGTGATTTTGTTCAGGCCTTTTCTTCTGTGTTCCCTGCGGGATGCAGGGCACAGTTATTTGACTATTTCGGTGGGAGAGTGGGCTGGTGCCCCTCTCCCGGGCGTTTTTTGTACGGTCTGAAATAGGCCCTGGGGGGGGGGGGGGGGATCTCTTGCCATTTAGACAACCTATTCCTCTCTGGAAGCTGTTTTCTCTCCTCCCCCAGAGAGAGTGATATGCAGTTTATTCCATTCCTGCACACATACTGCAGGGTAAATTTTCAAACGCACTTTCAAACCCGCATAAACTAGCCAGTTTTAAAATACAAGGTACGCGCATACATGGTGTTTGAATACTGGTCTGCTATGCAATTAAAATTACATATGCACCCTTACATGACGTGGCATCAGCAGCATGCTTATTACATGTGTACATTTTTCAAAATTTACACGTAGGTGTGCAGTTTCCGACCTTGCTCCCCAAAGACATCTCTGCGCGCTTGTTTTTAGTGCAGCTAGAAGCAGGTGTGTACTTTCAGGCAAGTAGTGCCGGTTCAGCAAATCTACCGGCATTACGGCCTATTCTACCTGTGCGGATCCCGACTAAGCCCCCATTCCATGTGCATATACGGACACTTGTGTGCATACACACGTGTGCGGGGCTGGATTAAGGCCAACTGATGCCCTAGGGGCAGTCCAACAATGGTGACCTCCCTCAGCTCTTCCATTGCTTACTATATTAAATATAAACTTTAAAAAAATGTTACTTAACACTAAAAAGCAGTAAGCAATATAAGCACATTATTTATTTATAACTAGGGGGCAACATGCACATTTCCAACGCTCTGTGGTGCCCTATGCGGGTGCTTATTTTGCTGGATGGTTACTCCGGGACCACACGGTCTGGGCGCTCTCAGCTTGCTGGTGCAGGAAACAGGGAGCCGGGCCCTCGTGTCTCTCTCCTAACACACAACCGGCAAGGACTTAAACGAAGAAACAACCTTTTGGTTTTATCTCCCCGTCCGGGCAGCCACCAGCAGATAAGAACTGCAGTAGGGGTAAGGGAGGGCAGAGTCTATTTTCCTGGGCTCAGTCCGGGGGGGGGGGGGGGGGGGCCGCCTAGGGAAAAGATATTCTCTTCTCTGGTGCCCCCTGATGGGGACACCAGAGCCTAATAAAAGGGGAGGAAGGGAGGGCGGAGCAAAGGAGGAAATAGCCAGGGCCCAGCTGGGGCTGAAAAACGTAAGACGACGGTAGACGAAAACGTCTCCAGCCATCCTCTCAGCGGGTCCCTGGCCTGCTTTTCTTCTTTCCAACTGATTTCAATTCGAGGAAGTTCTTTCCAAGAGCGGGAGGCGTGGGAAATGTTTCTGGCGTTTCCTTCAAGCCAGAGAGCTGCGGCTCTAATAATTCAAAGCAAACAAGCGCTGGATGATTTAGGCAAACAAATCTCCGGGCTTAGTCAGGAGAAAGGTAAAGAAGGGAGAAAAAAAAAGACAGAAGACAGCAGCCGGTGAAGTATTTCACTGCAAAGCCGGGGACACCCAAAGATCGGCTCAGGGGAGGCAGGAAATCCCAACGTGCGAGGCGCCTGCAGCTCAGAGGGTCCCCGAGCTGGGTGACGTCCCGGAGGGAGGGCACAGAATAAGGGGGGGGCCGGTGGTCCTAGCACTAATCAGGAACTGCCAGTCCCTGGCAATGTTTTAGACGCAGGCATGATCTGGTACTAACTGATTCCCCCCCTAAGCACGAAGGAGAAAGAGGGGAGGAAACAAAAGATGAGAGAGAAAACAGCAAGTGCTGCTGCTTGCTCTCAGGTCAAACCCATTGCAGCCAAATGTTAATGGCCTTCTCCCATTATCAGGCCCATAGTGTAAAGTGGTTAGTACATATTTTTTTTATTTAGATTTTTATATTCCACTTTTCGCTCGGTTTTTTTCAGTGCTTCAAAGCAGATTACATTCAGGTACTGTAGGCATTTCCCTATCCCCAGAGGGCTTACAGTCTTACAGGCCGACACAGTACAGTATTTGGATGCGTGTTTTCGACGAGCTAGCTTTATCCCTTATTCAGTAAGGGGTAATAGCGCGTCGAAAACGTGTGTCCAATCCCCCAGAGACTAATAGCGCCCGCAACATGTAAATGCATATTGATGGCCCTATTAGTCATTCCCGTGCGATACAGTAAGTAAAATGTGCAGCCAAGGCGCACATTTTACTTTAAGAAATTAGCGCCTACCCAAAGGTTGGCGTTAATTTCTGCCGGCGCTGGGGAAGTAAAAACTGCTTTTCTGTGCACCCTCCGACTTAATGTCATGGCGATATTAAGTCGGAGGCCCCAAAAGTTTAAAAAAGTAAAAAAAAAAAAAAAAATTTGAAATGGGCCCGCGGCTTGAAAACCGGATGCTCAATTTTGCCGGCGTCCGGTTTCCGAACCCATGGCTGTCAGCGGGCTCGAGAACCGACGCCGGCAAAATTGAGCGTCGGCTGTCAAACCCACTGACAGCCGCCGCTCCTGTCCAAAAAGAGGCGCTAGGGACGCGCTAGTGTCCCTAGCGCCTCTTTTTACCACGGACCCTAATTTAAATAAATTAATTTACTGTATTGCACGCACAGGAGAGCAGGCGCTCGCCCACGATTTTTACTGTATCGGCCCGTAAGTTTGTACCTGAGGCAATGGAGGGTAAAGTGACTTGCCCAAGGTCACAAGGAGCGACAGTGGGATTTGAATGCTGGTTTCTCTGGATCTAGCCCGTTGCTCTAACCACTAGGCTACTCCTCCACACCAGACACTATGGCCTAGAACATAACCAGAATATGAATCAAAACCTTGATATTTGGGAAATGTGTTACTGTCATCTTGTTTTTCCTCTCCCTTTGTCTTTATTATACAGCTTAATGCAGGTGTATCATGTAATGAAACATACCTTGTGCTCGATCCCTTTTATTGGGGCAGCATAAGACTAATTTGAAGATGTTGGAGAATGTCAGAAACCGCATAGATCTCTTGTGTAACATCTTTGGGCCCTTCTTAACATTGCTCCAATAAACGGTCACAAAACCTACCTACTAGGACTCCAGTTTGTTGCAGGAAGAATATGCCTACTAGAATTCAGAATTTCAAAATTAGTAGAAGAATATTTTCTGGAGGGCAAATTTTTGGGGATCCGCTTTAAATAGGGGCCACCCGTGCCCATCTCAGATTGTGCCGTCGATGGCTGTGCTGTGTGCCCTTCTGTTTCTGCTTTATAGTAAGCGAGCTGCTACTGCTGAGCAGTAAGACCGAGGAGAGAAGAGCAGAGTGAATAGAGATACAGGGTGCAGAAACAGAAAAAGAAGCCAGGCAACCGGAGACACTGGCAGGACTGAACAGGAAAAGCAAATTATTCTACGATTTCAAAAAATAAACAATGTTCAGGAGGAAAAAAAAAAAAAAAAACTACAGGGAAAGTGCTTCTAGGGGGTAACGAGGAGAGACATTTTAACACCTCTTCCTGGCGATGTCTGGAAGCGCTTGGCTCTGGCAGAGGCAAAAAGAGGGAGGTATTCTGGTGACTGCAGCGTGGCACAGAGCCACCAACCTAGAGACCTTGGTCCTTCAGTCACTAGATGACTGCCAGCGAGTCCTGTAACCTCCCCACACTCTTGTGTAGGCTGCAGATGCCATGGGGCACAGAGACATTGCAAACCCCCGGAATTAACTCGTGCAGCACTGTGTGCACTGGTGGGCAATAAATATCACTGTGAATAGTTATAGAGGGCGTTGGAGGAAGAGACGAGAGCCTGGCAGCTGGCCGGCTTCCAGCTCCAGCTGTTGGGCAGTCTCTTTCCTCTGATAGAGGACTTGGCAGCACTCCCAGTACCGAATGTCTGCCATGCAAAGGTACACCCCAACTCAAAGCACGCCTGTTTGGACTTTCAGCTTTTGTTAGGGTTTTTCTAATTTCGGCCATGTAAGAAGGAAAACAACAAAACAAAAACCCTCCTTCCATGCCCATAAAAAAAAAAAATAATAATCCTGCCTTCAGTTTGAAATTCCACATAAATCCGCATTGTGTAGAGTGATTATGTCAGGCATCAGAGCAAGATTAGGATAAAGTGAGAGCTGGCATGGCTCAGCCGGGAGGCTCTGCAAGGAAGAAAGATCTGTGAGCAGCAGGCGTGATGCTAGCTTGGGTCAAACAGCACCGCTGCTAACAGCCCGGCACGTGCAGGGAACTCCATGCACAAGCAACAAGTTCCCTTGCAGTAAAGACCCTGCCCAAATACGAGCTTGGATCCCAGTTATTCTAAGGCATTGGGTGACAGGAAACCCTGTCGCACTAAGCATTTCTCCATTTAAACAGGGCAATTACAGAGAAGCTTTGGGTTTACGCTGACAGCAGAATCACTTCTGAATTCCCTCCCCTAGCCTAGTGGTTAGAGCAGCAGGCTGAGAGCTAGAGAAGCCGCACGTCCAAGTGTCAAGGGGCAAGTCATTTCACTCTCCATTGCCTCAAGTCCAAACCTAGGGCTCTATATTTACTGAGCATTTCCCCCCATGGACAGGGGGAATGGGAGAAAACCTTCAGTAAATCGGCCCCTAAGACTGCAAACCCTCTGGTGTCTGGGAAGTACCTACCGTACCTGAATGTAACGCCTTGAGCTACCAATCATACCGCGTGAGATAAATCCAAATAAATATTTCACCCTTTGGTACGCAGAAACACTGAATATGACGGCAGATAAAGACTACAGGCCCCCATCTAGGCTGCCCATTCTCCTTCCTGTTTTAATACCCCAGACCCTCTTGATCTCTGATGTTATCTTTGCTCAGAGCCGTCACTACAGGAGGAAAGACGGGCACTGGAAAACGGAGGGATATTTCCCACCGGCCGCCCTCCTGTCCCTGCACGTGCACAGACGCTTCTCGGCTTGGCCCAGCCTGCCTCAACATGGGGGCAGAAGCCGTGCAGCCAGCCGGCGGAGGGAGAGAGAAGGCTGCCGATGACAACCCTTGCCCAAGGTGCCGTGCTCCCTGGAGATGGTCCTGACTTCACATCCCTGCAAATAAAGATCCTCTGTGCTCATCCCATGCTTTGTAGGCTTCTCATACTGGTTTTGCCTCCACCACGTCTACTGGGAAGAGAGACACTTCACAGCTGCAGCTTTCAGAAAGAAATGTATTTATTTATTTATCGAGTTTTATATACCGTCATTCGGTTTCGCCATCATAACAGTTTACAAAAACTACGATGTTTACAAGGTTAAGGAGGTTAACAAGGTTTTCAAAAAGGTTCAAACGATTGTTAACATAGAGACATCATATACAAGTTATTTGCTGTTCAGTTTTTTACGTTTCAATTCTTTGTTATAATATATACTTGTGTTGAGTTTCAGTTTTCTTAAGGTTAGGCCGGAGGGGGTTGGCTTTGTTTTGTTCATTGGGTGAGTTGGTATGCTTTGGTGAACATCCATGTTTTTAGATCTTTTTTGAAAGTTTTTAGGTTTTCTTGAGTTCTGAGTTCGGTAAATGTAAAAGTAATGTCATGTAAAAGGAAATGTAAAGTAAGTCTGGCAGTGTAGTAAAGTGATACGATTACAGAGCTGCAAACCAGGAGATCTCAGTGCTATTCCTTTCTCCACCACTCACTGTGGAGTTCTGGGCAAGGCAAGGTTACGTTTTCAATTGGATACCTAACTGCATAGGTAGATGCATATTTGTAAACCCAGGCAAAACAAGCCGCTTTTCAAATGCAAGGTACCTGCCGTACATTGTGCTTGATTATCAGGCTGCTTAATGCAGCTAAAACGATACATGTGTATCTGTACAAGTTTTAATATGATGGGGTAAAGCAAAGCAGTGGTTCACCACCCAGTCCTCAGGAAACACCCCCGCCAGACTGGTTTTCAGGATAATTAAAATGAATATGCATGAGATAGATTTCCATACAGTGGAGGCAGTGCATGCATATCCATCTCATGCATGTACTCATTGGGGATATCCTGAGAACCTGACTGGCAGGATGTGTCCCGAGGACTGGGCTCAGAACCACTGGCGTAACGTAGACACGTGAGCAGCATGACCAGTAGGCGAGTTCTTTACTGAACATGAAATGTGTGCGCGTAGTTTGCAAACCCACCTCTGAAATGCCCTCAGGAACACCTCTTTTCTATGTGGCTAAAACTACACGTGGTATGAAGGCACACATGTCCTTTTGGGAGGATAAAATTCTGCCCTCCTATGGCAGATGTAGGAAGGTTAACTCTTATTTTCATCCATGCAAAAGGTGATGCCTTTGAAAATTCACCCCTTAGATTGATGAGCTTTTTCTAGCAGGTACATCATAACAATGTACATTATCTGGACTGTATATACTGTCGGCATTTTATAAGGCAGCAGTGTTTTTCAGCCAAGGCTTCCCAGAATCCATGAGGCCAGCGAGAATCTCTAAAGAGTTCCACGCAATCTTCTAGCTCCGGTGGGACAGGAGGAGGAAGAGGGAGCGAGTTGGGTGACAGGAAACCCTGTCGTATTATTTCTCAATAATACGATGGATAGGGTTCCTTATGCAAAATAAAGTTTGAAAACCACCGATATGATACATGTAGTAATGATTAGTATTGGAAATTCGCAAGAACTGGTCCACTAGATACATCAAACTCTTCTCATGGTCTCTGCACATAAACATGTCTTCCCCTAAAACAATGAGTCTGCGGAAACTAGAGATGGCTGGAAAAAATCACACATCACACCCTGATCTAAAGCACTATCAGTAATGCATGTATTATAGGTTAGCTGGGTTTTCTTGATAAAAATAATCACACACATTGGGGGAGAAAATGTTGTGGGGCTATCTCAGGCAGTTTAGCACAGTGGATTAGGTTAGCACTCATCGATTTAAGGCAGCAAATTTTGAAAGGAAGAGCTTAACTTGGGGATTTGTATACCTAAACCTTTTAAAATAAGATTAGTAAATAACCGCTTGGTTTCATCTCTTGATACTGACTCTTTCCCCTCTTTCTTTGAATGTCAACCCTCTCATGGGGAATTCATTCTGTTTATTTACCTGGGCGTCTGTTCGTTTCTAGAGGATCCGGATTTTCCTTTTAGCAATTGTTTTGGTGCATTTCAAATAATAATAATAATAATAATAATAAAGTCTGCTGAACTTCAGTCCCCAGAATGTACTGGAAGGGAGCTGTAAAACCAACACTTGCTCCCAATGATCCAGATGCAGCATTAAGGGGGCGACTTTCAAAATGCAAAGCCTGCCAGTTTATACCTCGTTTTCAAAGGGAAATTACAAGTGGACTTGCCATTGGGAGAACCCCCCAAAATTCAGTCTGCACGTTGTTTTACAAAGCCATTTAAGCACCCTCCCCTTCACAGGAACGTCGCCTTTCAGTCCATGCACTGTAGGACCCCATGCATACACTTAAGCAGATTGAGCAATGGCAAATTCTGAGACAGCCAATTTACCTGGGACGTGAGGAAAGATAGCTACGGTATTTCCTGCCTATCTGCCATTCTGGGTCATGTACTGGCAGCAAACCTCCAGTGATATTTGTGCTTATTCCCCACCCCTCACCTCACCCCTTTTGATGCCTCGTGTTACGTAACTGCTTATGGACTGCTGGGTCCCTGCCCGTGCTGGCTGCAGCTATCAAAAACACGGAATAATACGATCAGCTGTTTCTTCTCAACAGAACACATTTTTTTTTTTCACATTTTCCTTTGCCTCTTTTCGTAGACCTGTCAGGGCTTGATGTACCGGTAAGGGGTAACCCCCCTGGGTACAGGGGTGGCTGGCAGGCTAGATTCAGGGATAGGACTGGCTGCAGCAGGACCAGGACAGGAAGGAGTCTTCACCGCTACCAGGTTCAGCCCTTGGGTTCTGGCGTCCGGCAGGTCTTGGATGGTCCAAGGGCAGGGACCTACGGCGACCCACAAGATTAGGGCTAACTGCGGAACCAAGGAGACAGAACAAGGTGCCCACAAGAGAGACAGACCAACCCAGAAAAAAATAACCAGGCCAGGGAAACACAGGTCAACAGGAGGCCACAAAGAAAGATCTCAAACAAACAGAAGAACCAAAAAACACAGCAAGGGACACAACGCAGAGCAGGCCACAATAACGGAGCCAACGCTTAACAAAACCAAAGAACAAAGTGAGGAAGAGACTAGGAACCAAAAGCTAGGAATCCAGTGGTCACAACCAGGGTGAGGAAGACCCAAGCTGAGGCAGGGAGCGGCAGGTTAGACAGGATTCTATGGGAGTGGCTGAGATGCATTAGGGAACCGGCAAACCACAGGACTGTGCAGCTCAGACTGCGGCCCACTGAGAGACCCGGCTGGCAGGAGAGGCAGCCTCTCTCCTTCCTCGCCGCCGGCGGGGCTTAACCCAGAGGCGGAGCTTAACCTCGGCGGGGAGGAAGGAGAGAGGCTGCCGGCGGAGCTCAACCCGCAGCCAAGATCCTCACAGGACATACCCCCAGGGATCCCAGACTGTACTGTGCCAAATCCCAGTATGACCACTGAATACCACCGCAGCATCAGACTCTAGTGGGCCAAGTTTTCAGCATTACCATAAAAATGCAATAGTAACATCAGACTACAGTCTGTCAGGGCAAGAGTATTATTATAGAAACTAGCTGACACCCATAGAATTGCCCTCCCCCCAGCCCAGCCCAGCCTGCCCTCCCGCTCCAAACCCCAGTACAGCCTACTCAGCCCCATCACAGCCTGCTCCTTCCCCCCCCCCCCCCCCCCAGCCTCAAGAGCAGTACAGTCTGCCTTTCCCCCTCCCCCTCAGCCCCAGCAAGGACACCCCCCCCCCCCCCCCCGCACTCCATACCTAGCAGCAACACAGCCACCCATGGAAATTTCATGAAGGCTCCTATTTATTGCCTTTCCCATCCAGCCCCAGCACAACCTGCCCAGCCTCAACATAGCCAGCCCTCACCCCCCAGCAGCCTCAGCACAGCCTGCATTCTCCCCAGCCCAGCCTCGTCCCAGCCCTCTAAACTTCAGAGATCAGACTCCTTCTCTGAGGGTTAGGAGCTGTTTGCACCAAGTACACACATACAACCTCTCACCAATGCATGTGGCATTTAGTGCAAAAGACTGGATAGCCTCCCATTCCCCTTGCTGCTGGACTACTGTCTGCATCTTAATTTTGTTCAGTTATTAGTGATTTAAAATTTCTAAGGGAATAGGGATGTTCAAACTAATCTAAAGTACTTTTAATCTATTGGTTCATTTTATATGTGTCTGTCGGTGATCCTCTAGAGACTACATTTAATCTATTAATAAGTACCAGGTTACATTCCTTATAACTCTTGTTTTGAACTAATTCCCTGTTATCATATCAAATAAATAAATCAGTTGTTAAAAATTTATTGGACGTGGTATTTTGGTGCATACATGTGGATGCTAGACCGAGATAGCTCATGGTGTCCTCTAGAGTTCTCTGCTGGGGCTGCTGAGAAAAGTATGCAGATGAGCTTCCTGTTCCCCTACTGGAAAGAATGAGGGGGCTGTGAAAGCGGAAGCCTAGAGAGCTCATAATGTCCTCGAGTCCTTTCCTGGAGCTGCCAAGTAAAATACTGTATGTAGATAAGCCTTTTGATTTTTTGCTGCTGGACCAGAGTATGGGTGCTGTGGAAGATGAAGCCTTGATGGCTCGTAGTGCCTTCTGTTGGAGGCTGCTGGGAGAAGTATGTAGACAAGCCTTTCAGTCTTCAGGCCCATTGCGACCGGGTATGCATACTGGGCATTTGCACGGGGCAGCACACCCGGGGAGGCGGCGGGACAGCGGCAGCAGGAGAGGCCGCGGGGCCACCAGAGTTCAACCTGTCAGCGGCTGAAGAAGAGAGGCCGTTGGTGGGCTGAGTTCTGCCAGCAGCCTCTCTCTTTCCTTGCCGCCGGCGGGGCTTGACCTCGGCGGGGAGGAAGGAGAGAGGCTGCCGGCGGAGCTCAATCTGCTGATGGCTGAAGGAGCCCCCGGCGAAATTCAATCCACCGGCAGCTGAAGAAGAGAGGCCGCCGCCGACTGAAGGAGGCACCCCTGTTTTTGTGCGCGCACGCGCCTGCACACAACTTCTCCTCCCCCCTCCCAAAGCAGGAAGCCCATTGGGCCATTGTAAAGCTCATCCCACCATGACCCGAAGACTATAGGAGGAAAAGTATGTATTTGTGTGAGCTTGTATGTGTGTGTCTGTGTGGAAACCTGTGTGTGTATGTATCTGTGTGACAGCCTTTGTGTGTGTGTGTGTGTGTGAGTACATATATGTCTGTGAGTGTCTGTATAAGAGCTTGTGTGCGTGTGTTTGTGTGAGAGCCTATGTATTTGTGTCTCTGTGAGAGCCTGTGTGTGTTTGTGAGCCTTTGAGAGCCTTTGTGTCACATATAGGCTTTTACAGGTACACATACATAATGTATCTGTGAGTGAGATGGCACCTATGTATGTGGGAGAATGTGGGAGAGAATGAATGTGTTATTGTGATCTCAGGATTAATGTGTTACAATGATCTCAGGGTGAATGGAAATCAAAAGATCCCAGGTATGGAGAGCAGGAGATTTTTAAATCCTTATTAGTTTTTATTATTGGGTATAATTTGATGTTTCTGTTCTTTTGAAATATTTAATTTGGGGGGGGGGGGGGAATAGAACATTTTGTAATTATTGGATTTTTTTATTCACCAGATGTTTTGAAATATTTTATTGGTGTTTGGGAAATTTTGGATACTCATTCATTAACTGGTTTGAAATATTTCTTTTTACAAATATGATTTTACTATTATGATTGATGTTTTATATTTCTTGATTTTATTATTTATGTTTTATGAAAATGGTAATGTTTCTATTTTTCCATTGTTGCTCTGCATGTAGAGGCTGGCTTGTTGTGGGTTCTAGTTCAGTTCTTCTCAGCACGTTTCTGTTTATACTTTCTGTTTCTGATCTCTTCATTCTGTATATGGTGAAGTTCTATCTGTGTTCTGCATATGTGTCTGATCTGAGGGGGTGGGGGTCAGAGACAATGAATCGGGGGTGGGGGGGCAGCACAGTCATTGTTTGCACAGGGCAGCAAAAAAACTTGCACCGACCCTATCAGACCTTTTCTGCTAGAAAGAGGACAGGGGTTGTGGAATCTAAAAGCCTAGTTAGCTCACAGAGTCCTCTAGCTTCCTCGGTTGGGGCTGCTGGGAGTATGCAAATGAGATATCTCGTTTTCTGCTGCTAGAAAGAGCACAGGGACTATGGAAGCTGAGGCCTATATGACTCAGTTTCTTTTGGCACCCTCTGCTAGGGCTGCCTGAAGAAGTGTGCAGATGAACCTTCAAGTCCTCTAGTTCTGGAAAGAGTGCTGGGGCTGTGAAAGCTGAAATCTAGATGCTCATGGTGTTCTCTGCTGAGGCTGCTGGGAAAAGTATACGGATGAGCCTTCAGATCCTCCGCCTCTAGAAAGTGTGTGAAAGCTGAGACCTAGATAGCTTGCAGTGTCCTCTGGAGTCATCTTCTGGGGCTGCTGAGAGAAGTATGCAAATGAGCCTTCCACTTTTCTGCACTACTACAAATAGACACTACTTCCTCTTAAGCATATATATATATATATAGGTACCCCATTTAGAAGCTGTCATACCAGCATCATTTTTACTAAGCTGGCCATGCACTCAGAAGTGATGGCATTTAGGTGCTTGCCATGCTATGGTTTTAAATAAATTTCAGTCTTGAAATACATAACCAATCTGTGATTATTATCACCAGAATGAATGAATGCAATATTGATTTACTCTTGTGCCACTGCAGCAGCCTCCAGGAAAAGATGTGTTTGGCAATTCAAAAAGCTTTGAAAGCTTAAGAAAACCTCTAGAAAGCCTAGAAGAGTCTAACTGAGCACCATCTTCATCATATCTAACAGCTTCCAAAGACTTCCACATAATTTAAATGGGCAGGGAGGATAGGATAATACCCTTACCCACTAGGCAGGAGGATCCTGGAGTGTGAGTTTGAGATTGACTCGCTCCATAACTCATTTTATCTTCCTGCATCTCATTTACCCATCTTTGTTTGGGTAATAATAACCTGATGACTTCTCATTTCAGCCCTTTGGATATTTCTGTGCAGTCCTGGTGCCAGAAATAATCGACCAGGCATCCCAGCACCAAGATGGCCTGAGATGTTCTTCTGAAATTCAGACATGTACAGTGTGTTGTGATCCTGTATGGATGGAAGTTGCTATCAAAGAATGATCTTGTATACATATATATAAAAAAAAAAGAACAAACAAAATCCTGTGGGACATCATTTTAATCTCCCCTTTCTCATTCTCTCCTCTTTTCTTTCACTGGATAAGGACTTTCCAGTCTAGTTTCGAGACTCGTGCAAGAAGGGATGCTGCTTTACATCATGCTTGTACATTACCTTAGCCTACTCTGTCCAACAACAGACCTTCTCAAGCAGGGGCTTAAAAGGACGCAGATTAGGGAGGAGCCCCAGATCCTTTTACAGTTCCCCATGAGGCCGTCACAGTCTCTGCGCTCAGGGCCTGCTACAGAGTGCAGCCAAGAATTCCTAGTCCCTTCCCCACGCCCCCCTCACACCCTTGCCGACTGTCTGCACACACACACACATAGCTCGCCGGCACAGTCACACCACTGTCCTCTGCAGCCATTGGCAGAGAACCCACGGTGATAACCTTTAGAAAACGCACCAGGTCCTAGGTGCAGCAGGCCTTTCTATTAATAAGCTGGGCTGGCATTTGCAAAGAATCTTGTTTACTAGAAGTGCTGGTGACATTTAGTTGAAGCCGTCCCACGACTGATATTTAAGTACAATAACATCAACCACACAACAAGAAACAGGGTCCTGAGCAAAACTAATGTTACACGGAAATGTCTGGGTTGGCAGCAGTACTGTATGGTTTAGGATACGGTTGTCAATGGGATGGCCAGCTCTGCCCTGGGATGGGATGGGATGCTTATTGTTTCCATTGTTGCCATTTTGTATTTCACTATTATTTAGGTTTTATGAGATCCATGTTCAGCTGCTATCCGGCTTTCTAAGTTAGCTGGGTACACTTAACCGGCTAACTTGGCTGAGATATTCAGCCATGCAGCCTTGCTACTGAATATATCCAACGATCTAAAAGTTAGCCGAATAAGTTTATCCGGCTAACTTCAGGACAAGTGAATAGCAATCCTAAATGTATCTGGCTTAGGGGCCGATGCAATACAGTGCGCTCAGCCGAGTGCACTGTTTAACCCGCTGTCGGACGCAGATTAAATAGGCGCTAATCCACCCCCTAATGCAATAGGGGGATTAGCGCCTATTTAACGTGCATCCCACGCGGAGTGAATGAGATAGCGCTCATCACGTGCAAATGCATTCACTCCCAATGCAAAAAGATAAATGTGCGCATTGAAAAGAAGTACAGAAAAGCAGTTTTTTCTCTGCTTTTCTGTACTTCTTTTTTAAAATAAAAATAACTCGGCAGCCGTTTTCATTACTGGCAAACAGGCAGGTTATGAAAACAAAGGCCGGGTTTACCGGCATCGGTATTCATAACCGGCAGCCGTGGCAGGTCGCGTTAGCAAGGAGGCGCTAAGGTCTCGCCTCCTTGCCGGCGCGACCCCCTAATTTTATTGCGGGTGCCATGCATGCGTTAAGAAATCGGGCGCTGACTTTTCAGCGCCCGATTCTTCTCTTCTTAAGCTCAGATGCCTAAGCACTATTTCTTCCGCTGCCTAAGCTATTTAATATATGTATATTAGTTTCATTAAATCTATGGTAACCCTCCGCTACCTTCCCCCCCCCCCCCCCCACCTTCCAACCCCCCTTCCAACCCCCTTCCAATCCCTCATTCCTACCCCCTCCCTCGGAATACCTTGTTACCCCAAAAAGCCAACTCTTATCAGTTCTTACCAGTTTTGACACATTACTCCCCATGCTTAAGCTGTATCCAAGTTTTTCTCTACCCCTGTTCTATGTAAGACAACTTTGTCACTGTTTTTTATGGTTGCAATGTAAACCGGAGTGATAATTAACTCTGTTATTTGAACTTCGGTATAGAAAAGTTATAAATAAATAAAATAAATGTAAGTACCCTGGTACAACTGGTCATGAACTACTTCGCCAAATGTCTATGTCTAATGATTTATTGTAACCGAACCTTTAACGGCACCTGTTAGAATGTACTATAGTACACTTTTACCTACACTAAATATGTGCCTACATGTAAACCGTTGCGATGGTATTTAACATAGCAACGGTATAGAAAAGTTTTTAAATAAATAAATAAATATTAAGTCGGAGGGTGCACAGAAAAGCAGTTTTTACTGCTTTTCTGTGCACTTTCCCGGTGCCGGCAGAAATTAATGCCTACCTTTGGGTAGGGGCTAATTTCTGAAAGCAAAATGTGCGGCTTGGCTGCACATTTTACTTAGTGAATCGCGCGGGAATAACTAATAGGGCCATCAACATGCATTTGCATGTTGCGGGCGCTATTAGTTTGGGGGGGGGGTTGGACGCGCGTTTTCCCCTTACTGAATAAGGGGTAAAGCTAGCGTGTCAAACGCGCGTCCAAACGCGGGATAACAGTGCGCTCCGCTGGAGTGCACTGTACTGTATCGGCCTGTAAGTGATCCACACACCTCCTTGTTCTCTCTTCCTGCTGCTGCCTGTGCAGACTGCATGTCCCTATCACGCGTCTCTCCAACAGGACGAAACTATGCAGATATTGATGCGGGTCCTAAAAAAACAGCTTACAAGGCTCACAGAGACTGCATATCAACTATAAACTAGGATAATTTTACCACACCTCCACCAAAAAAAAAATCAATCAGCCCTGCTGCTTGTCCTCCTTTTGGCCTTCCTGGTGGAGTCTCTTTCTTGTTGCTTCATTTCATAATCATTTTGTAAGACTTTCACAAGCCAAAACACAGGAGGCTCTGATGTAGCCAATCTGTGCAATTGCCAGCAGAGTAAGAGGGAAGAGACCAGATGTTTTAGTCTCAACATAACGGCGGGACAAATTAGGTCTGGATTTCGATATCCAGTTAGTTATATTTGCATTGTTTCAAATTTTATAAATAGAAAAAGTAAAATGTATATAGATTCATTGTGATGCCTGTATTTTCCACTAGTCAGAGTAGGCAGCTGCCTAGGGACGCCTCCTCCTCAGTCCCAGAGGTACGTTCTCACATGCACTGCTCAGCTTGGGAAGCAGCACCCGGTCAGACCCACCTCCTTAAATCGCAGAGGTGGCGCCTCTGACAGGATGCTGCTTTGGAGCACAGTAAAACACAATCAATGCTGGCCACCTCCCTTTTAGAGGGTGGCTATGATGGGGCACTGCCATTTTGTCTGAGAGGTACTTGTGAGACAGTGTTGCTGGGACAGAGGAGAATAGTACTTTAGAAACATAGCAGATGATGACAGAAAACAGACTGATTGGGCCATCCAGTCTTCCTAGTTATTCCAGACTCTGCACTGCAAGGCTCTATCCCAGCCGCCAGCTGTAGAAGCCTGACTGCTTGTAGGTTGTTACTTATCCAAGCCAGTTTTCATTTTACTTACTGGATCTCTACTATCCTGGGGAAAGAAGCCATGCAACACCTTGCCCTCCTCCAACACCCACATCTTACCCACGGGCTCTGCAACTTAATCCTAAATAGCTACCAAAACCAGTAAGACTTTTATCCAAGCCTCCAGCCTCCTAGGTTCCTCTGGACATACTGAACAGTGCTCAGCCGTCATCAAGCTGCACGCCCCAACCTAGCTTTGTTATAGGGAGTTAAAGCCTGCTAGTAATAACCCGGGAACCTCTTAGCTTGTGGCATTGCCAGGGCAGGCTTTCTTTCCCAAACAATCAGGCCCGTTTCCTCAGTGCAGCACCCCCTAAGCAACACGAACCCATGTTTGGAGGAAGGCAGCTCCCTCCCCTGACCCTGCGGCTCTCACATCCTCGAAGGGGGATTCCTCCTCCCTACTGCCCTGCCACCCTCTCCAGCATATAGGGATGCTTAACAGGTAAATTTGGTGCTTTGAATTATAGAAATAAACGGTAGAGCAAACCAACAAATTCTGTCTTAGAATAACCCGCGCAGTGCTAAATTATTTGTTTTGCAAAGCTGCTCATTCTGCAGTCAGTGTGAGAACAAACATGGCCAAAGATGATAATGCTTTCCAGCATCTACACTCATCTGCTAGAGCATTAAAGCATGAAGTGTCCTGGGACACACATAATGAACTCTGGTTTTTCAGTGCCACAAACTGGTCTGGATTTCAGGATTTGCACCATAAATATTAATGAGGTATATTTGCATAATAAGATCCAAGACATAGGATATTTTGCATAATTTGGTCTGCCCTGTAAATTAGGCCGGGGTGGTACTTGAAGACAGGAATTCGCTATGTTTTAGAACATGAGTTCACGGCTCCCCATACCCACTGATTCTGCAATTCTTGGGCAAGTGATTATGTTCCTATGCCTCTGGGCGCCATTTCTTATTTTGGCAGGGAGCTGGGGGGGGGGCTGGTAGTTTTCTCCTACTCCTTTGGGCTTCCAGTTAAACCATAACCAATCACCATTATCGTTCATTTGCAACGGCAATATGTTCCCCCCACCAATTTTTAACCCTCCTCCCACTCCTGTCTTGCACTGTCATTACAGTGATAAACCATGGCTCCCTCCCGGTATACATGCAGCCCAAGACTGACCACTAGGTGTCACTGTTATGCGATATCTGGAAGTTGTATGTACTTTTCTCTGTTCTATCCAATCAGCAATTTTAAAAAACTAGATGTCTGCCTTCTATTCACTGCTGGAAGTGTTTTCTGTCAGTTGAACCCAATAACCAGCACAACCTCTCCTGCTCTGTGCTGGAGTCTCCTCCCTACTCCCTCCACTTTGATCTTGCTCTGGTGTAAACTGCCTGCAGTGCATTCATCATTGTCTAAATAAGACAGCCTGTGACCAGGAGCAATCTTCAAGTAATAACACTTCAACAACACACTCTGCTAGCCCCAGGCTACAAGGAGCTGGGATTTTTCACACACTGTTAATGCAGACACATTTTAGGCTCCTGACACTGTCCAGTATCTTGTAGCAGCTGTGACCTGAAAAGTGGAGCTGGACCTTTCTGTGCTTCTGATTCATTAGGAGGTTGCTCCCTAGGTTGTAAGGTCTTTGAACACAGATGCTGTAGCCATGTGAACGATCTTGTGCATTATGGCTTACTCTGATGATGCTCTGCAAATGTTTACGATTACTATTCATATTAAATTGGTAAAGGTATATTGAGCATTCCATATAGATTCTACTGAGCATTTAGTCTCTTGTATGATCTTTATCCTGTTGTACTCTAAAGCCTCCCGGACATAAAGTGCCACACCCCCACCAAGTTGATCCTCCCTATCATTGCAATATAATTTGTACCCTGATATAGCACTGTCCCATTGGTTATCCTCCTTCCACCAAGTCTCTGCGATGCCAATTATGTCAATCTCATCATTTACTGCTATACACTCTAACCATCCCATCTGGCATTGGCATACAGACATTTCAAAGTGTGTTTTTTGTTTGTATTAACTGCTTTTCAGTTGTTAGGGATAATTTTGAAATCATTAGCTTCGGTGATTTTTTACATATAGGCACATGGACTACGTATTGGAACCTCTCTGTTGGGATGCCCTAACTCTCCTGTTTCATTAGTATCCTTCAAGGATACATTTCTCCGAACCATGCACTGCTGAGTGACTGTCAGCTTTCCCCCTTGTTCTAGTTTAAAAGCTGCTCTATCTCCTTTTTGAAAGTGAGTGCCAGCAGCTTGGTTCCACTCTGGTTAAGGTGGAGCCCATCCTTTCAGATCTGGAGTGGGTGGCAGAGTAGGGAGGAGTTAAGAGGGACCCCCTCCAAGGATGCAAGAGCAGTAGAGGAAGGCGAGGGAGATAACGTCCTTCAAGGTGAAGGCCAGGACTGTCGCTGGACAAAGTAGCCTGGGCTATGGCAAGGGAGGGAGGGCCTCTCCAATGATGTGAGTGGCTTAGGAGGGCATCACCCTCCAATACTGCAGCCGGCCTCGTTGCTCAGATGTTACAGAAGAAACTCCACCACATTTTAGCAGGGTTTTGGATGTGTGTAAAGCAGGAGAGGGAGTTGAAGATGATCCCAAGGCTATGGAGGGATCTGGAAGGATGACAATTGTTATTCATAGAAATAAAGAGAGGGAAGAGGGAAGTGGGTTTGGGGGGAAAAAAGTATGAGTTCTATCTTGGCCATGATGTATAATGCAACCTCTTCCCAGTGCAACCCAGGCAGTTTTATTCCATCCAAGGGAAAACAGGGGACCCTGGGGAAAAATTAAGAAACTGCAGACACAGATCATTTCAACTTGTATTTATTTCTACGATTATAGAAGTAACAAGAAGCAAATGTACGTGGTGTCAATTTTCATTGAAGAAGGTGAACAGTAACTTTTTATTTTTGGAATGTCATCTATGCGTCCAGCCTGCTTCTTGGCATCAGGAAGTTATAGAGACAGAGAATTTAAGTTTACACCCATACAAAGAGAGATTAACACTACACCTTGGGCCTTAGAGGTCTAGCCTCCACTCCCTTTCGGAGAATCCAAGTCAGAGTTCAGTGGGACTGGGTATGGACTGAGTGTGCCCCTGCCTTCATAGCTTCTATTTCTACCACCATGGTTATATCTACTGCACAGCGCAGCAGATACTACCAAAAGCTTGCTGGGCAGACTAGATTGGCCGTTTGTTCCTTTTCTTCCATCATTTATATGTTTCCATTTATCCAGGGCTGGTGCTTTCATTACACAAACCAAGGGGTTGCCTAGAGCATCAAAATTTTGAGGGTGCCAGTATAAGACAGAAGGGTGTTGTGCGTGCCAGTAACACTGCCAAAGGAGCTGGAGCTGCTGGCAATAGGTAGGTTGGGGAAGTGGTTCACCTAGGGCATAAAATACTCTTGCACCATCCCTGTATTTATCATTTATAAAGTGCTATAGACATAAGCAGAGCTGTAAAAATACACATAAAAGAGAGTCCCTGATCTGTGGAGCTACAACTACAAGAGGGACTATACAAATAAAATTAATCTATTAAGAGACAAGCCTTCCCTTTTAGTCCCTCTGCAATACTTTTTATCAATATATTGAATAGAACCAGTCCCAGGACTGATCCTTAGAGCATCCTCTCTCCTTGAGGACCATCCTCTGCTATTTAGCCCTCTGCCGGTTTTTAACGCAGGCGGTGAGAAGTTAGCTGCTAAGAGGAAGCATGCTATGGAACTACTGCGATAAGTCGAATTCTCATTCTCTGCCTTCTAGGAGCTCTTGCAGAAGTTATGCTGTGGATTACCAGACTGGCAGACACCATTGCCAGTACCGTTTCCATAACATAGCTGGCGTAGATCTCTTCCAAAAGGGTCACATGGTGTGCAATTAAAAAGTGAATTTCAATAGTGTTTACAATGGGGTAGAGCAAGATGGCAGACATGTTCTAATGTGCTCCCAATGGAACTCTGGAAATCATTTGCTTTCTGCAGCAAATTACCTGAGATGACGAAAAGAAAGCGCACAATTCAAATTTTTCCTGCAGACCGCAGACCTAACATTTCTTTTGCAAGTAGATCTGGATCCTCCAAGGAAGAGCCATTGGGTGCAAAGACGGGCGTATCACTGAGCCCGCTAGCATTGGAGACATCATCGAGACCAGCCGTGGAAATGTCGGGTGAGATCTTGAAGCAGTCACGTTTAGGACTGGACGACTAGAAGCCCAGATGGAGCAGCAGGAGCTTTAACCAGCAATATCGGCAGTGGTCAATATCGGCAGACAACCTGACATGGGCAAGAGTCTGCGACCTGGACCAGTGGAAGCCGTGCCAGTGAATATGCCAGATGATCAGCTCCAGTTTTCCCTGCCTAAAGCAGAGGTAAACGCTTGATGCAGTATATGTGGCACATCTGTGAATACAAAAGTTCAGGCTCAAGCATTACAAATTTCAGATATTCAAAAGAAATTTGGATAGTTGTGAATTAAAGACAGAAGAGCTCCAGCAAGAGCTCCTAAACTAAGGGCAATATTGTGCTACATAATAAACTGTAGAATTCTGAAAACATTATAAAGTGATAGAACACTTTTAGATTTCCTCAATTGTTCTACCATTGGTACTACACACCCGACTAGTTAAGATGGGTCATCTTTTTCATGCCAGGTGTTGTTGTAACTATGGAAGAAGAGGCTTATTTTTTTATGTTTGGCGAACCTGCCCGACAATGCAGATATACTGGTCTTAAATTATGTCATGGATGTATCAAATATCGGGAATCAAAATCCCTCTGTGTCCAGTGGGGGTTCTTTTGGGCTTGCCTGTGAAAGGAGTATTACCACATACAAAAGAGGGCGTTACGTTAGGAACCCATATGCTGGTAGGTGCCAGGAGGAATACAGCAGGTCACTGGAGATCCTCCTATGGCCCATTCAAAGGAATCCAGGGTGAGCCTGCGATGGATGGAAGGCAGACACAATGGAGCTTATATCATTCTGCATAAGCAGTTTGTATTGTAATGTCCTCAAAAGATGGGAAGCATTTAGGCTGAATGTCTTATATGCCGCCTAATGCTGTGTATAGGCAGCATAAACATATTGGAAATAAACAAATTAATTCCTACTTACTGACATAGGGACAGCAGATTGATAGATGAAAAATACAGCTATTGGTGGGAGGGATCAGATAAAGCGCCATTGCCTAATCCTGTTGGTGTCTGCATCAACGGCCCCCTGAGAACTGCTACCTGCATTTGTATGTTTACTCTTCTTTCAACTCAGTTTTATTATACTTTTTGCCATCTAACTCTATGGCATTCTAAAATTCGGTTATCCATCCAGTTCTCCATCTACTGATGTGGCCAGTGCGGTATTATAATTTTATTACTGCTGTGTTCCTTGAAGTTTTGGAACACTTTGCATTTCAATTGTACTGGGAAAATGATTCTAATAACAAATTTGAAGAAAAAAATATATTTGGGAGGCTTTAAAAATACCATCTAATGCTTTCCCTCAGGTCTCTAGGAAGTTAAGAATGAAGATAGGGAGAGCATCACAAACTTCATCCAATAGTCGAGCTCTGAAAGGCCTTGGGGAAATGGGGTGAAGGCTTTCCTACAATGCTGTTCATTTCATTTTGGCGCCCAACAGGGATTGGGTCTTAAGATTAGTTTTCTAGTTCAGATGAGCATTGTTTGAAAACATGCGACTACGTATTTTTCCAGAACTGCTGAAGGCCCCACAGAAGAAAAGGAGAGTTTCTTAATTTCAGACCTAGAGTTTTGCAAATTGGAGGATTGAAATTTCCTTTTAAGTGCCTAATTAAATAATTGCATTGGTAAGTCTGCCTGTTTTGATCCTATGCAATAAATGATGTTTCTTTAGTGATCAGTTGTCTTTCACGCCCATCCAGGCTTTTTTTAGGGGAAGGTGTTAGAAACCCCTGCAAGGTTTACCTCCTGTGTTTAGTAATATGTTATTGTTGTTAGGAGGTGTTTTTGCTTTCCTTGGTGCAAACTGATCAGACAGGGTGATCTAATGGGCATGTGTTGTGGATATTGGCATAAAAATGTTGAATTAATCTTGAGGTGTACTTTTCTTTAACTGTTAGGTCATCCTATCACTTTTCCCTAACAACTGTATTCGTGGTTTGCAACTTGATGCATTTCGAGACATAAGATGCAAAAAAAAAGGAAGTAAATAAATAGAAGGTGACTATCAGAGGTAACAACTCCCACCTTCAGCTCCACACTCTTATCTACAGGTGCCTGGGGAGCAGCGTCGCTGGATCCGTGCCGTGCGAGGCAGGCATTTTCTAAACGGTGACTTCAGGCCATGACACCGGTTTTCCATTTTCAGACCTTTTGAGAGCGCTGCTATGTTAAGACCTGTGGCAGCTGCACTGATTAGCAAACATTTTTTTGGCCGAATTGGAGATGGGCACGGTGCCGCACCCGCCGTCTCTGTTTCCGCTGCGGGATTAAACTTTACTTTTCTACATAAATAGCATTTATAGGCTAATGGAACTCACATGTGCCAATAAATGCTGCACAGCTGTTAGGCCTGAAACAGTATATCTAATTATGTGAAAAACAAAGATATTACTGGGGCACGGCACGACTTCAGAGATTCAGTTTAAAGGAAAGTTCTGCTCCCCTAAATTTAAGCTAAGGTCAAGGGTAGGAGGTGTAGCCCAATGGTTAGAGCAGTGGGTGGAATACCAGGGTTCGGATCGCTCTGCTGCTCCTTGTGACCTTGGGCAAGTCACTTTACCCTCCGTTAATCTCTATTATAACCGGACTGGGATTTATAGCCCGGCTAGGAAAGACAAAAACATAAGTCCCAGCACTTATTTTATTTAAAATACTTCTATACCGCACCCTCCAAAGTTCGAGGCAGTTTTCAATGACAGCATACATAGAGATAAAAATAAATAAATAAACTAACAAAAGAATAAAACTATTTTAAAACAGAATTTAAAATAATAAAAAAAAAAACCCCAAGTAGACATTAAAATAAGATAAATGTAAAATTATCACAAATAATAAAAGGGGAAGACAAAGAAAGAGGAGACGGAGGCGAGGCAGTGTGGAGGGAAACTTGAGAGAGAGGTATTGTCAAATCAGTATAGTATGGGAGTGAGATGGTTAATCTGGAAAGGCGCATTTGAATAAATGGGTTTTCAGCACTTTTTTGAAATCTTTAGAGTCACATATAAGACGGATAGGTGCAGGGAGTAAATTCCAAATGATGGGGCCAGCTATGGAAAAAGATCTTTCAGAGTTAATACCAGTTTAGTAGATTTTGGGAAGGGATCTGTAAGAGCATTTGGTTCTGAGATCGTAAAACTCGAATTGGTGTATACAGATGTAGAATCCATGAGAATTTACAAAGCAGAACTGGACCAACATGAAGTCAGCTGGCAGGTAAATTATTGTACCAGCCCATGTCTATTCATCTATGCCTATTGACAGCATATCTGTTGCCCCATAATAGATATATAAGATCCAAAAAGTGTAAGAATGAAGAAAATCAACACAAACAAAAAATCAAGTGAGATTTTTTGTGTTGCCCATAATAGATATAGCATGTTCCCTGTTCCCCTGAGGGGCTGGGGGATTAGGTTTTTGTCCCATGCGGGCAGCCATATTTAGTACTGCATTTCTACACTGCTGATTGGACATTACACGCATAGCTGGGAACTCTCCAGGTTTCATCTTGCATTTTCTTGAAACTGTGCCTGGAGTCACATCGAAAATCTCGGGAGGAGGTGAAGGCATCAGCCCATGCAAACCAGAGGGAAGAGGAGAGGTCAGCCTGCATGACTGTAAGGAAGAGGAGGCATCTGTCCACGCAGACCAGAGGAAAGAGGAAGCAGTGGTGGTGGTGGTGGTGGCTGAATCAGCCTGCATAGGCAGGAGGAAGTGGCAAAGGGCAGCTGAATCAGCCTAGGGCAGTCACAACTTCAGAAGTGGACAGGCTGCGGCTGGACCAGGTGGCAGTGGAGAGGAAATGATGCTATCCAACCTGGGGGGTGGAGAGAAATGGAGGGAAGGGAGAGAGAGTTCTGGGATCCGGCATGGGAAGGAGAGGAGAGGGGAGAGTGCTGGGTCCTACCTGAGGAGGGGAGAAAGAGAGAGAGAGACAGCATGTGTGTATGTATTTGTGTGCTACCAGGCGAAAGCACACGAGGCAGGCGGAGTAGACAGCACACACATGTAGAGAGCATACAACAACAAATAATGTGTGGCAAACAATCTACTGGTCAATATCTCTTAGTAGTACAGAAAGTTTTTAATTGTACATACAATCACCAATGTGGTAAATGTTTTTCAAGTATACAGTCACAGAATCATAATACACACAAGGGTAGATTGTTTGCCACACAATTATTTGTTGTTGTTTGTGTGCTACCAACCAGCCAGTATGTGCCCAGCCGTCTCACTGGTTTTCTTTAAAGGAGGCCGGCAGGCTGATAAAACTAATTAATACAAATGGCATTTTTCTGCTGACCACTGGCCTCCAGCCTGGCAGAGACTCCTCCCTCTCCCTGCCCTGCAGACCTTTCATATTAACAGAGGCTGATCCCGGTGACAGCCTCCTCTCCCAATCCCTGCAGCGGCCCCTTCCCCTCCTGACTCCTGAATGAGAGGTGGGGCCTGGGAGTGGAAGGCGCACAGCTAATGTGCTGCCACTGCCCTCCTCAGGCCTCTGATCAGTCCCCGCTCTTAAAATGAGAAAGGGAGGAATGGAAGTGTGTGTCGGAGAGACGGTCTGCCAGGGGCAGAGAGAGAGAAAGTTCCTGTGCACTATCCCCTCCCAATCTCAGATGTTCTCTTTGGTACCTTTTATTTGTTAGTATCTGACTTGTTTTTATAACTGTTGCTTTGTACCCTGCTTTGATCTTTGTAGAATGTGGGCAATAAAGCTTTTAAATAAATTAATGAATAAATAAAGAAACTTAAAAGATCCCAGGTACGCTCACCACCATCCCATCATAGGGCTAACCATCAGTCCTCCTTTTGGACTCCTTCAGGTGTGACTTCCAGGGTTTTTGAGAGCTTAGGTTAGGGTAGGAAGTGACTATTATTTAAAAAACCACATGGTTCACTTTTGATTTATAGAGACAGTTTCTTCATTCATTCCAGAAAGAAAGAAATTGAGAGGAAGGAGCAGGTAGCATCATGCGACCCGATGGACAATAGTTAGTAAAATGCGAAAATGCAAGAATCACTTTCCCCAGGAAATGAGGATAAAATGTCCATGCTTTCGACAGGGCCAAGATGACTGGGAAGCTGAGTGCTTAATTTGCAGATCTGGCCACCTACCTCTGTGGCAGACAATGGTGCAGATGATTTACACGCTCACGCAGACTCAGAAAAAGCATAAGAAGTCTGTACAAGGAGAGAGAGCTCATTTTCAAAATAAATGCACTGGTTTATAAATAATGTTTATTTTACCTGTTGGGTACTAGATGTAAAAATGTGCCCCTCATTGTTGGTAGATGAGACTTAACAGTCAAACACAAGTTGCACTTGTTTTTTTAAATGAAAAAAATATCCATGCAAATTGTTGGGTGAGCTCATCTTCTGGAAGTGTCCTGTTTTGAAAGTCAGAAGAATGGTAGCCCTATATGGGACAGGGTAATTGCCATTTTAAGAGACTTGCAAACCCAGAGAAGATCGCTGTCTGTGTCAGGCCGATTCAATAAAGTCCACGGGAGAGCTGGCGCTCCGAGGCAAGCGCCCCCTCTCCCGATGTGCGCCCAGGCCCCTCTCCTGGGCACGTGATTCTTTATTTAAATTAGGGCCGGTGCTAATAAGGAGGTGCTAGTGACACTAGCGCGTTCCTAGCGCCTCCTTATTGGTGGAAGCGGTGGCTGTCAGCGGGTCTGACAGCCGACGCTTAATTTTACCGGTGTCTGTTGTCGAACCCGCTGACAGCCACGGGTTCGGAAAACGGACGCCGGCGAAGTTGAGCATCCTTTTTCCAACCCGAGGGCCATGGTCAGAGTTGGGGTTTTTTTTGATAAGTTTTTTTTTTATTTTTGGTGCCTCCGACTTAATATCGCTATGATATTAAGTCGGAGGGTGTAAAGAAAAGCAGTTTTTTCTGCTTTTCTGTACACTTGCCCGGTGCTGGCCGAAATTAACTGCCTTTGGCAGGCGTTAATTTCTGAGAATAAAATGTGCAGCTTGGCCGCACATTTTACTTTCTGTATTGAGCGTGACTAACTAATAGGCTCATCAACATGCATTTGCATGTGATGAGCGCTATTAGTTTCGGGGTGGTTGGCCGTACGCTATTATTATCCCTTACAGTATAAGGGGTAATAATAGCGCATCAAAAACACGCAGCCAAACGGGGGCTAAACGGTGCGCTCGGCCAAGCACACCATTCTGTATCGGCCTGACAGAGAGCAGGGCAGGTTAGCAGAGGGCTGCATACCTGAACCTATCTCTACAGTCACAGATGGCCTTTACTGTGTCACCCCACTGTTATGTTTGCTCAAAAACTACTGGAACTCTGCCCTCAGTTTGAGTTGCTCCAGTCACATAATTTGCTGCTTTCTGCAGCCCCGCTCTTAACTCTTGTCTAACATCGCACTACACAAAGAGGCCGATACAGAAAGAAACGCGGGAGAGCTGACGCTCCGTGTTGAGCGCCCACTCTCCCGACGTGCGCCCAGCCACCTCTCCTGGGCATGCGATCCTGTATTTAAATGAGGGGTCGCGCTAATAAGGAGGCACTAGGGACAATAGCACATCCCTAGCACCTGCTTATTAGCAAAGGAGGTGGCTGTCAGGGGGTCGACAACTGACACTCAACTTTACTGACATCGGTTTCCGAACCCGCTGACAGCCACGGGTTAGAAAAATGGATGCAGGTAAAATTGAGCATCCGTTTTGCTGACCAGTGGGCAGATGTTTTTTTTACTTTTTTTTTAATTTTTGGTTCCTCCGATATCACTAGGATATGAAGTCGGAGGGTGTACTGAAAAGCTGCGTTTTCTGCTTTTCTGTACACTTTTACTTTCAGTATCCCAGGGACTAACTAATAGCCTCATCAACATGCATTTGCATGTGATGGATGCTATTAGTTTTCGGGGGGGGGGGGGCTTGGCCGTGCGTTTTTGACACGCTAAACCCCTTTCTGTATAAGGGGTGACAAACGCGTGTCGAAAATGTGCGGCTAATTGCGTGCTACTGAAAGAGGGGCTAGCCCTGTGAAGCGGTGACACTAAACCCAGAAAACGACACCATATCCACAAATTTCTCTCCCTGGGATAGGTACTCTGTGACATGCTGAGGTAATGTCAGGAATAGCCAAACAGGTAGAACTGGCAGCGTGAAGGACTAGTAACAAATCAGCAGAGATAAAACAATTTTGTTCACCTTTGTTGTATCTAATACAATATTTAAAGCTAGGAGTTTCAATATAATTTCCATTTTCTATGCATTCATGTACAATCACAGGTACATTTATGCACATATACAGAATTGCTACAGAGCTCAAAAAAAAAAAAAAAAAAAGGTGTAGCTGAATTTTCTAACCCCCTCAGAGCTACTGCCCAACAGTGCAGACGCAGGCACAGCTCGGGTACGGTGCACGGCAGTGCTTCCCAAACTTGTCCTCAGCAGGTCAGGTTTTCAGGATTTCTGCAAAGAATATCCAGGAGATAAAATTTGCATGCAATGAAGGCAATGCATGGCAAATCTACTAATAGGATTACCAAATGTGTGTTGTGCTCCACGGTCGTGGGACGCCACGACTGCGCTCCCCTACCTCCTCCGCGGCGGCGGTCCGCTGCGACAACCTCAGGGAACCCCGGACCCGGGGCCCGGCGCGGCTCCCCGGCCTGACCGCAGGGCAGAGGGCCGCCCCTGCTCTGCTCCCGCACCGTCCTTGCAGCCCTTCCTCTGCGGAGGGAATCAAAGATGGCCGCCGCCATCCTTAGGCGCGAGGCCGTGCCCCTTCATTAGAATTAAAGGGACCTGATCCCTTTAATTCACCACAGCTGTTCCTTAGGAGCCTGAACAGAGGAAGTATATAAGGAGACTTCCTCTGCTCATTCCCTGACTCGGCAACGTCCCATCGCTGTCTAGTCTGCTTGCCTTGGCGAGTTCCTTGTACTTGGACGCTGGTTCCTGTTTTCGTCTTGGTGTTCCTGTTTCCTGACTTCGGATTGGCTTACGGTGATTCTCTGGTTCCCGACTTCGGATTGGCTGACGGTGATTCTCTGGTTCCTGACCTTGGCTTGGCAAGCGGTGATTCTCTGGCACTCGACTTTGTACTGGTGAGCGTTGACCCTCTGGTACTCAACCTAGGACTTCTCCAAGACTCCGTCTCCAAGGGCCCACCTAAGTCCCAGCGGCCCGGGTCCCTACGGGCTCCTCCTGGGAGGACTGCGGGCTTCCAGGGCAAAGCTCCAGTTGGCCTTTGCACCGTTGCCTGACCTCCCGAGGTCCACCTAAGTCCCAGCAGCCCGGGTCCCTACGGGCTCCTCCCGGGGGGACCGCAGACCACCAGTGGTGAAGACACAGCGCCTCGTCTCGACTCTTCATCGCCCCTGGATTCACCTCAGCCTCCAGTGCCAAGGGTCAACTGGTCCTGCCTCCTGTTCTGCCTCGCCACCCAACGAGAGAGCCTAAGGACCCTCCGAAAGGTATTCCATCCTCTCGTCGGCCAAGGGTCCACAAGCCTGAGCATAACAATGTGGACTGAGGACAATATGAAAAAAAAAAGTGACTGAAGACAAACTTACTTTCCCTTGTTGCTTCTCCTGACCGTGTAATTACATGACCAGGGGAATCTTTTACTGCTTGAACTGACTGCAAGCTTTCCCACTAACCCCCACATTCCTGACACTGTTTTTTAAAAGACATTTATCATTATGTTTTCTTATATATAAAATGTCTTTTGTGCTTAGGAAAATCTACAGTGCCTAGCTTTGCATATGATATGTTGGAAGTCACATCTGGTATTGAGCTCGTTATGTATGGTCTGGCTTGGCTATAGTGGTTAAGAGCGCTAAACTATGTTCCGGAAGTCCTGGGGTATGAGTTCAAAGCTCTCTATTAATGCCTAGTTTTCAATTCTTCAGAATTATAGCATTTATTTTATTTTACTTATTTCATCCAGTTCATATTCCGCTATTTCCACAATGCTCAAGGCGGATTACATAAAAGCATACATAGATAAAACAATGCAACGTAAAACAAACGACAGAATAAAATTAAAATATCATACACTTTTTAAACCATCACTGCCATGTGCCTTGAATTAATCAGAATGCGCCCCTAACAAACGGCATTGCCTTCAACTGTTTACGAAAACCTAGATACTCTTGTTCGTTACGAAGTTCAACAGGCAAAGCATTCTGGAATTACAAAGCAGCTACTGAAAAAGGTTTCCACCTTGCTTCCCGCAAATGGAACCTACTGACAGAGTCCGAGATGGAGCAAACCAGTTGATCCTGCCCTTTAAACAAAAAGTTTCAGAATATATTGCCTTATGTGCAACCGTGAGAACTTTAAAAATAAGCAAGCCTGCTTCTCATCCTCACCAGAAATGTATCCTCAGACTTCAGAGGAGCAGAAGAATGGATCTGAGAATCAAAGCCAGGTCTCCTGCATAGCAGAGCATAGCCAGGCGGATTCTTCTGTTAGGCAGACTAAGCGATTGCCTAGAGCTCCAAACTCTGGGCAGCAGCAACGAGGCTGCACCGGGGAGAGCAAGGCTGGGCCAGCAGGGCTTCCTAGGCCCCAGCAGTCAGCCAGGGCAGGAGCAGCTGGAGCCTGATCTGTGGCTCTCCCGCCTCTCTGCAGGCACCACGAACACGTTCAGACTTCGCGGGGCAGCACTTATTAACTGTTGCTGAATTTTGAACACGCTGGCCGTGCCGGCAGAGAGGTAGGTAGCAGTGTCTCAGGCTCCCATCTCTGGCATGGACCAGGAATCACACGCCACCTGCTCCGAGGAGCTCTTCTTCATCAGCCCCATGATAAAATACCTCATCTTCTCCTTCAACAGGGGTGAGGGCAGCTCCTGGATTTCTGAAGTAAAAAACAAAAAACAGTGTCCAAATTGCATGTCTGCTCAGGGCTTGCCTTCATTGCATTAATGTATTCCTACTCCTGCTCTCCCCTGCTGGGTAGTGTAATAGCCTTCAATTTCCAGGCCTCGACGCCCGCCCCAGATGGAAGAGGTTGGGGGTATGCATCTGGTTTCTATATTCGTCAATCTATGGATCCCCCTTCCCAGGGCTTCACTGCCTGCACTGGGGATTTTTTTTTTAGGAGTCTTGCTGGATTTTGATGGTGACTCGGGCAGACTAAATGAGTTCAAAGGAGCGGAGCACGTTGGTAACTAATCTGAGGAAATGCAGAGTTTATGGGGATGTGTGTCAGTTAGTGGAGGAAAAGTGTTTTACATGTACGAGGGTCACCAAAGTGTCCCGTACTAGATGCATTAGAGTCTTCCCAGACTCTGATCGCAGGAGGTCAGAGAGAGTAGGAGGGTGTGGTGTTTCACGGCACTCTCCAGTGGGTTGGGTTTTGTAAAGGAGTGTTTGGGGTTTTTGGTTTGTTTTTTGATAGCTAGAGACGTCCAGCCAGCCTAAGACTTTACCTTTGTCAGGAAAGAGCCCTAGATAGCACGGGATGCCCGCCTGCACCAACGAACCCAAACATGTCCCGAAGTACGTAGCTGGTGGCACAGGGGTTACAAACATTTAACTTACCCAGTAAACTTCCCTATGTTGAAATCTGAAAGTGTTTCACCCGTGGGGGGAGATGGAAAGGAGAATTCTGCAGGGCAGTGGGGTGGAGAGGGGGGATGTGGGGTTGGAGCCAGTGCTGCCGAAGGAGGGAGCGCTGTGCTAGAGCTGCTGTTGGTAAGTCAGGAGGGAGAGGGGGGAGTGCAAGGCTGAAGGTTAGCCTAGCGCACCTAATACCCCTTGCACCGGTCCTGAGCCCGGCGCTGCAACAGAGGCATCGGGCCAGCCCTCCCCGAGAGCACATTTTATCGTGAAATGGAGATTCTCCAAAACGTCTGTGCTTACAAGTTGAAGACTTGCAGACAGGCCAGAGATAAAGCCCCCTGTGGCCAATGAACCAAGAGAATCCAAAGGAGAAAGCAAACTACAAGACAGCAGAATGTAAACCACCTACGGCATCACACAGCCCCATCGCTCCAGGGTTCATGATGCGGAGACTCCATAGTACAAGCTCAGTTTTTATCTCATTAACATTTTGGAGAGTCTCATAATTTGGGCTAAAAGGGCTGGGGAGCCCCTCTTCTTAATCAGCCAACTTTCTGAATCTCTCATTTGCAGCATCGTCTCAAAATGCGAAAAGCTTTAGTTTCATAAAATGTATAGTATTAAAAGCGGGGGAGGGCAGAAGAGAGCCTGCGCCCCCTCCTGTGATGCTGACAGGCCTTTAACACACACTGACTAAGGCAAGGTTGAGACCCATCACTAGTGGGTGCAGTCAGCCTTGAGCAGAGGGGCTGTAAAAGGGACAGCCAGAGGCAAACACCCAGGAGGCTGTCCTGGCACCGTGAGGAAGCATGAGCGCAATCAAAAGCAGAAGTGTTTTCCAGTCACATTTAGATGCGGTGCGGCAGGGTGAGGCTCTTCCCAGCCACGGTTCCACCACAGGTACTTCTTCAGAAGACTTCCTCCTTTTAACTGTCAGATTTTCATGTCATTTCTCAGGAGAAATAAATATTAAATGTTTATTCATTCCCACACTACAGAGCAGTGTTATTTTGGGGTGCTGCTGTTCTTTCGTTTTACCTTTACAATTTTTTTTCAAGTAAATTTTGAAATAAAACAAAAGTATTCTTCAGAACAAACAAAAAAACCAATGACAATTCAAGTTCAAAAAGAAACAAAATGATTACTTCACAGAGTTAAATAATCAGCCTAAAGCTAGTGATTCTAAAGCTTCAGAAAGTACAGTCTGTCCTCAAACTATTAATTGTATATTAATATACTTATTTGTAAATCTCCATACACTGATAAAGTGTGCAACTCTATTATGTTTGCCAGCTGCCACCACTTAGATATCAAATTCCACCAGGCAGCTTCCAGTCCCAGTTACTAAGAATTATCGTTAGTGCTAATGAGAGAAGGATGCTTCATAATGTTTTCTTTGGTTCTGCTATATGGTGCATGGCAATGCACTTCCATATAAACAATGCCCAAGGAAATAATATTACTTGTATCAATATGTACCCAGAAGTTGTAAGTCGTGTCACCGTAAAATGGCACAAGGGGAAAAAGCTTCCAATTCCAGGTCACAGAACCAATCCCAGGGAAGCCAGGGTTCGCATCTCACTGCCGTTCCTTCTGACCTTGGGCAAGTCCCTTTCACCCTCCACTGCCTCACGTACAAACTTAGGGCCCGATTCATGAAGGCGTTTCTCCCATTCTGTGAGTCTACGGGGAAAAATGCTTGGTAAACGAGAGCTTTCGATTGTAAGCCCTCTGGGGACACGGAAATGCCATCAGTACCACTCTGGAGTGCCTGAAAGGCAGAATATAAATCAAATAATCTTCAGTGTCCCAAGAGCTCTGCTACAAAATACTGTGATTGAGTTAATGAAGCTGACACTGATGTTTTCATCACATTTTTCTCCAAGTCTTCCCAATCCTGAATCTTTTCCCCAAACTTTTTCAATTTCCCGAGGGGAAGATTCAAGATCATTACTTAAAATCTTATAAATTTCAGAAGCTGTTTTGCAACTTGATGCAAAGTTTGATGAAATCTGGTTTCATTTTTAATTGTTCCAGTTTAATACTCCCATTAATGCAATGACTGAACTAAACCCCCAATTATAACAGCGTCTATTTTCCGGACCATATTTCTCCTGCCAGTTAGAAAAAAGTTAACAACTTCCCTTGATCTAAGAGATATTCAAGACTCTGCATTTCCTTTGAGTACTGATTATGCAAATTTACAAAGGAATTATTAATTTTATAACATGGGTTAATCCACAATGGAGATTTAATTGTTTCCTGCAGGTTTATTTTCCCACAAATTGTTGATTTTTTTGATACGCTTCCCATGTGGTCTATAACACTGGCTATTCCTTACCAACCACTGACATCGTCTTCCCAGGTAAGTATTTTAACCACAGAGGTGAACAGACTTCTCTCTCAAAGTTTAGCCAACATGGCATATAAAATATATTTCCCCGCTGTTATGATGCATTACTAAACGACGGTATATAAAAGATTTTAAATAAATAAAATCTTGTACCCACCGACTATCCTGTCTTATAATATATGCATTATGGTAAAAGGGGAAAGTTACTCCTCTGTTTTGCTCGGTTTGCTTTAAAGTCCTTAAGGCTATGCAAGTTGTTTTATTCATCCAGAGAAATTTTGATCAAATGTGGTCAATAGACTTGTAAAACGAAAGAGGTAGCAAATTCAACAACAAACCGACAGGCTGGTGCAGAAAGGTGCGTGCACGCGAACGCACGTTTCTGCCTGCATTTGAGTGTGCGTTTTCTGTGGGCAAAACTTGCTGCCAATGTAGCAGGGAGGTCTGTGCACAGCAGACGGGAGTACTGCTTAGCGCTCTCATATGGAAATCCCATGCAAATGAGGGCATCAAGCAGTCCTCCCTGATGCAAAGACGGCATCTGGCCACCGCTCCTATTTTAGCACTGGAAATTGAACTCCTGCATCAGAGCTGAAGTCTAGTTTCCAGCGCTACTAAAAAAAAAAAAAAAAATGGGGAAAAAGTCAGGAACAGGCCGAGTAAGGGGTGGCAATCGCCGTCGCTGCCACTTGGCTGAGTCAGCTATTTATCCACCCCACCCCCCTTTTCTGAGTTAAAATGTGCATTTGGCCTGTGCTGAACACACATTTTAAAGTTTATCTGCGTTTATCTTCCGATGCATTGCATAACATTAGCAAACTGTATTGGGAGAGTTAAAAAAATATTCTAAGCTGAGCATTAAAACCATGCTCCGAAATCAAGCACACAATGTTTTAAACCTCAGCTACTTGTGAGTGCTATAGACATTTGGATTGCCTCTAGCCTGCCCCACTAAGCCATTCAGAAGTTAGCTCCTGCAGCTTTTTCAAAATGATATCCACATTTTTATTGTCATCTCCAGTTCATTATGCCTACAAACAATTCCATTTCTATCCAACTATAATGAATGCTTTCTTTAGGTGTCCTTTGTACAATATACATTCATGGGCAGGCCTGTAACTGTGGTCCATGTTATCTTGTACCCCAATATTAAAGAGAAGGAATTTATAACTTCCAATAACATAGGCATACCTGGGAAATTTTGATTTCCGCTGTCCCTGAGATTGTCATGGAGTACCGAGGTGAGGGAGGGCATGAACACAAACTTTTGTCTTACACATACACAATCTAATATACTCACTTTCTCACTCACATACATGCTCATTCTCACTCACTTGTCTCTCACACACACACACCCAATCACGCACACCGCACACTCACTTCTCTCCTTTTCACAGCCTGATACACTCTCATTCATGCCTACCCCTGCTCTAACCCTAGGCAAAGCCTCTATCGTAAGAATACCCCAGAGTATCGCACGGGCATTCATTCACTGCCGGCAGGGGCCGTGCATTCATCCAGGCAGAGGGAGCCGGAGGCCGCTTTCGCCGCCGGCTCCCTCTGCCTGGATGAATGCACGCCCACCCGGCCACCTTGAGCGCCGAAATCGGGAGGAGAGGAGAAGGGAGAAGGGGCTACCGTAGCAGGCAAGAGCCTTGCTACTTTTTCAGTTGTTTTTTTTTTTTTGCTTCGGGAGGAGGGGACAGGACTGGGGCTGCACCGGAGACCGGATGGGGCCAGGGCAGGTAAGTAATGTTTTTACACTTTTTTTACACCATTTTTTACACTTTATTCCCGTTTTAATTTTCGAACACCACACTAACACCACACTAACACCAAGTAGAGGGTAGCGGTAAACTAACAGGTTAAGGACGCGGCAAAATAGCGGGTTACAAAGGAGATAATCTGAGCGCGCGTCACAGTATCGGAGGGGAATAGCTAATTCCTTCATTATACAGCTAATTCGTTCATTTACATATCATATACATGCTGCGTGCGGAAAGGGTTATGCGTCTGTTTTAAGAAGCGCTAAGGACGCGTGAAACTGGAGACTGTATCGCTGAATCGCCTTACGCGTCGGAATTGTGCGCTCCCAGCACGTTACAGATGGGAAATCTTCAACTGCACGTTACAGTATCGACAGTTTGTGGATACTTTTAAAACAGTATTCACCAAGCCAGTTCATATTGTGAAAAGCAGGTTCTTAAAGAATTGTGCCTGCTCACAGTGGAGCTGCCATGGGCAGGCTGCATATTCACAGCAAGTTTTATTAGCAGCAGTTAAAAAAAAAAAACCCCCAAAAAAAACAGATCAAACTATTTCTTTAAGAGACAACTAGCAATGTTTTCTGGCCACTTCAGTGAATACCATGTGCAACGTTAAAGGCAAATTCCTCATGTACAGTATAGCAATATGGAAGAGGAATATACATCAAATAAATAGAATATAATAATAATGATGTAAAAATTAAAACCTAGCCCTATGCCATATGAGATAGAGACAAAGACAGAGAGTTAGCCACCCTGAGCTTTAGGTGAAAGGCGGGTACAAATATAAACTATTTTCTTTTTATAAATATAGCAAGCAAAAGGCTGTGTGTTAGAAGTGGAACTGCTGCTGTATACAGTGACCGCTGGATTGTTAAAAGGTTGCAGGAGGAAGGTGGTCTCTCTCTCTCCCCTGGAATAAACTTCTAGTCTCCCAGCACACGCACAGCCGCTCAGCTTGAAAGCCTCACTAAACTTCCGACTACAACCAACCGGGGAGAGCTTTGGTACTTTTACTCCCCAGTACCAAGAACGATCCCGATAATGCGATTATCGCCCCTCAGGCACGCGGCGTGTGGACAGCTCCACTTTCTTTCACAATAAAATAAGAGCATTTCTCTGCGCTGCAAACCTGGGTATACAAAGTTTAGCTCTGCTCCCAAGGTCTGCTTTCTGCAACAGAAAAGGGACAGAACCCGCTCGGCCGTACCTTTCTCCAGATCTCTCCTCCAGCGCGTTAAATAATGGGCTACAAAGCGAGGAGGGGGGGGGGGGAATCCCAACTACACAAAGGTGACAATCCCCAGGAACAAAATCATCATCGTCAGTGCCCTCCGCTGCCCGGTTGAGGGAACGATCACCAGGCTTTCAAAAGAATAAAGTGAAAGAGAAGCAGTGACATTAAACAAAAAAACAAGAAAAGGGGGAGAACAGAGCATGAGGTTCGTGCACTTCTTTCGCTCTCGCGGGATCAGCAGAAAGGAAGTGCCAGCCGCGCGATTTTTCAATCCCACGGGGCTGGCACTGGAGAAGGAGCAGCAGCTGAACGGATCACGCACAGGCCTCTTCTTGCTTTCGCAGCCCGTGCTCCAGAGTTCCCAGGTATGAAAACAGGCATGCATTTGTCATTAAATCGTCTGCCTAAATAGAAAACTTATACTCTAAACTGCGATAATGTATTCTTTGAATCAGCTGATGCTGTTTCTTTGCTAATGCCAATAACCCTGTCCAGTGCCTCCTTCAAGGGCAAATGAATCTGATAGGTACTTACTTATTCACCCCAATACATACAGAAATGTCTCTGTATTGGAGGTTTTAACCATATTTATGTATTTCTCACCAAATCATAACCATTTCAGCAAAGAAACACTGCCATTCAATATGATCAAAAGCCTTTGCTGCATCCAAAGAAAGTGCTGTGCCTTATCTAAATGTTTGGCTCTCATAAAGCTAGTTTGATCTGGGTGAATAAAACCTGCACCAGTCTCTGTGCCAGTATCTTTGCATAGATTTTACTGTCAGTACTGATTAACGAAACAGGCCCATAATATTGAGAATAAAGTGGATCCTTCTTGAGTTTCTCTAATACAATGATCATCGTATCTAAAAAGTGCCCCGGCTTTCTCCTGTTCTATAAATGCTTGAAACATTTGGTTATGATTAAGAGTTAGTTTGTTAGCAAATACTAAATAATTAAACCCTAAATCTATCCATTCCAGGAATTTTCAGTTGATTTAAGTACCCTGTTAATCTTGTCATCAGATACATTTTCCTCTATCTTGTCTTTTTCTGCAAGAGATAAAGAACAGCCTTCCAATTTACTGAGAAGATCTGAACTATATTTAATATCTTGCTTCACCTCTGATTTATACAATGCTGTTATAGCACTCCAGAAACTGGTTTGCAGTATTATTAAGATTATGTACAATTTGACCATCCTTATTGTTAATCTTTTCTCTCTTTTTTTTTTCCCTTTAAGATATTGTGCAAGTAGAGCAGGGTGCCCCTCCCCCAGCCAGTCAGGTTTGCTGTAATGAATATGCGTGAGATGTATTTGCATGTAGTACCTCCTGTGTATGCAAATATTTCCCCACACATATTCGTTAGAGAGAACCAGAAAACCTGACTTACTGTGGGTGGGTCCCGAGGACCGGTTTGAGCACCCTTGAAATAGATGGCCACTCGTTACTCTCATCATAGTACATTTCCAGCACCTTGACTACAAGCTGAATTATATTTGTATTTTAACTGCCGCACATGCACTAATAAATCATTTATCTTTCCTGTGACTTTGCTGATGTTTAATTTCTTGTTTATCTGCTTGAATTCTTTTTTTTTTATATTCCACTTTTTGGCACTTCAAAGTGAATTTCCCTATCCCCTCAGGGCTTACAATCTAACAGGGCCATTCATTATTCTGCGAGGGTATCGCTGTGGTATTATTAAAATCAGGTGAAGGGGAGGAGTGTGGGCAGGGTTATCTCCTGGCAGCGCTGCGGGCAATAACTACACCTTTTCCCATGGCGCTGTGGGGGCGATAGCGTGTAGCACCGCCTCACTGTGGCAGGTGAAACTGCACTGCCACGATGCGGCCGCCTGCACACTATCACCGCCCCGCTCTTTTTTTTGCGACTCATCATTCAGCAGAATGATGGATCTAGGGATCATTTTGTACCTGAGGCAACAGTGGGTAAAGTGACTTGACCGAGGTCACAAGGAGCGACAGCGGCATTTGATCCCTGGTTTCCCTGGCTTGTGGCCTACTGCTCTAACCACAAGGCTGCACTTCTCCACTCCACTTTCCTCAATTTATTTTTCCCATCAGCAAAATGTATAATTACACCCCTGAGAGATGCTTTGAATGCAACCCACTTCCCTGCTGCTGAAACTGGACATGAATCACTGAAAAATGTTCAATTTTTTTTTTTTTTTTTTACTATAGATCTAAAATCTTTCTAATAGACCAGAATTAAATCTCCAAATAGAGGTACTTTTACCCTCCTCTTCCCACTGAATAGAGTTATTGTTGCATGAGCTCTCAAACCAGTATCCTTTTAATGTCTATATGCTTTACCACATGGATAATAAAAAAAAAATCTATTCTAGTGTGTGACTGATAAGGGGGCTGAGCAGAAATTAAACTCTCTATCTTTTTGGGAGCATTAGTTCCTGGGGCCAACTAGCACTATCCCCTGCCCCCTAATATAATTGATTTGGTAACTTGATCAAACTATCTTTTACCTTAGAACTTCTATCTACCATCACATCCAAAATTTGGTTAAAGTCCCCTCCTATGTCACTGTCACTTTATTGGCCATCTCTCTGAAAAATTGTGGAGAATCAATGTTTGGCGCGCACACACATACATTAATCATTTTTGTATCAATCTCAAATGTTACCTGTACCCATCATTCTTCTGTGTCGGAGCATTCAGACAGCAATCTGACATTACAGCAAGTGATTTCTTCAACAGTATTGCTACCTCTTTTCTTTTCTTGTCAGATGGAGAAAAAACATCTAGTACCCAACTAGTTTCCTTGATTCTTTGTAGTAATGTTATGACAGGCCCTTCCTTGAGTATATAGGACATTATATTTTAATGGGGTTATTTATATCGTTAACATTCAATGATAATATTTTTATATTTAACACAACCATTATATTCTACATATCACACTCAATTGGTTCTGTGTACTTATCAGGCAGTGGTGAATCAGTACCTCAGGTCTTATTTTCTACTTATTTTCAAATCAGATCATATAACAAACAACAAAATGTGAATATTCATTACCCAATGACCTAAAGAATCACACATCAGATGGACAGACATGGGTACTATTTTTATCACCACTTATCTTTTCACTAGCCACCAAATCAATCTGGCCAAAAACAAATCAAAATATTTGCAGTCAGTGTACTTAATACCAACACCTACGAAAATATTCCTTCTTTAAAGATGATTAAGTGAATATTGTCCCATCCAAACGTGAATTCCAAAGTTAGCAGACCAACAATTTCAGGAGCAGTTGCTTAGTTGTCCCTTGTGACAATGTCAGTACGCAGATCCATGTATAGCCCTGATTGCTATATCAATAACAGATTGCGCACCGCCATACTTTTTCTCTGATAAAATATCTAAATACCTTTGCAGCTCTTCTGTATGTATTGTTATTCATAGGGGTCCTCATGCTTCCTGGACAAAATACACCACATCTAGCACTCCCACTTTTCAACTGTGTAAGCATGCTCCAAGAATCTTTTCCTTTTCTGTACGGTTGACTTAAAAATCGGCCAAAATGATGTTTTTCTTTTCTTCCCATAATAAAGGGAATCTCGATAATCATTTCTACAAGCTGAGGGTAGCACAAAACTTTTATGACCATGGGTCTAGGATATTTGATTGATCATGAAGTATGGGAAGGCACTTTGGTGTCCTCTCAGTTCCAAAATCCTTTGTGCACTTAATGTCCAGCAGTTCTGGTAAAAATGTCTCCACGGAGCTTACTGGATCAGTTCCCTCTGCCCCCTCACAAATTCCCAGTTTCTGCAGGTTGCTCCTTCTGCTGAAGGGGGGATTTTAAAAAAGATGCACGCGCATAAAATGCAGATGCGCGCACAAGTAGCGTTTGTTCGCGCTAGAGCTATTTTATAAACCTCACACGTACGTGCGCAAGTACCGATGTGCGAATATGTCTGTGTAAAAAAAGTGGCGGATTTAGGGAGGATCGGGGTGTTGTGGGGGAGGGGGGCCAACATATACACGCAAGCTGTGATTTTATATCCTGAGAACACAGCACGATTACGGCTCTAAACTGCGTATAGTTACTTCTACTATTTATCAGATGTAAGTCTGCATAAAAAATACTTATAGCCAGATACGGACTGCGTGAAGGGTCTATGTAAATTGGAGGGGGTGCAAGCTAAAGAACCAGTGGGGGTCTTGATGACCTAGCGATAGACTTGGCAAACATGCGCATGTTATGAAATGAGCTCACCTGCGCGTGTAAAAGGAAAATGCACGCATAGCAGTTGCTAGTGTAAAAGCTTAAAAGTAAGAGCGCACATATGCGCGCTAGGCATATTTTATGTAATGCGTGCTCCCTTGCGCGCATGATATAAGATTCATGCAAATATGGCCGAGTTTAAAAGTCCCTCTGTTTGGCTAAGTCCTCTAGGTTTCTCCGGAGTATAAGTAATCAGTTTTGTTTCAACTTAGAATTGAATTATCTTCTCTTCCATCATCCAGTGGTCCCATTTGTCTTTGGAAGATCTGCATTTGAGCTATCTGTACTGCAATCATTTTTCTTTGCCTCCTTGATAGCCTTGTGATTATCTTCTGGCCTACCTTCCATGCCCCAAAGTGCCTCCACTATCTTTCCCCTGCCTTGCTTTGCAAGGACGGGGTGGGCCGCGCTTCACTTTCTTCACATCCCGGGAGGCCATAAATGCTGCTTCAGTTTTATTACCTTTTGCTGGAGCCATCTGTTGCTCTGCCACTCAAGACAGTTGAGAAATCAGTTTTAAAACAGGGAATTTTCAATCTGGCATGGGAAAACCCACATATTTTGTACAGGGATATCCACAGAGCTCCAGCATTATTGCTTCCATCCAGCTGAACAGCTCACTAGCGCCCCCAAGGTGCTGCTGTTCTGATTGCCATCAGGGTTCGGCACTCATACCATCTCCGATACCCTACCCCAGAGCCTCCCAGAACCTGTCCTCATGATCTCACAGCCAGTCAGGTTTTCAGGATATCCACAGTGAATATGCATGAGATAAATGTGCATACACTGGGTCTCCAACATGTATCTCCTGCAAACTTACTGGGGCTATCCTGAGAACTCGACTTGTAGTAGATCGTAAGCATATCTAGAGTGATGAGGAAGGAGAAGGGTACAAATGGACATTAATGGTTTGCTCTCCCTCTCTTCTTCCACCAAGCTTGTACTACACAGGGCATGGAATAAATAGCTAGAGCAGGCTGCTTCTAATCCCACCGACTTCTGATTGACTGGACAAAGTGGCACATGAGGATATCTTGCATCTAAAATAGAAGCGTCATAAAAAGGTTTGTAACTGGCACCTAACACACTTTCAAGCTTGTACCTCCCTGCCAAGAGTGTTACCCACACATGTGGTGCTGCTGTGGGCGTTACCCACCCAAGCTCTGCGCGTGTTCTGTACGGCTGCAGGCATTATCCGCACATGCTGCGTGCTGCCATGGTTGTTTCTGGCACATGTTCTGTGCCGCTCTGGGTGCTACCTGCCCACGCTGTTCATGAAGGCGTGAGGCAAGGCGTGTCTACTTCTGATCAGCCTCTAATATGAGCTTTTCCCATAGTTTATTAGGGCAATTAATAATCACTGCACAATGTGCACCATTATAGTTCTGCTGAAACAGTTTATGATAGAATGGAACGGAAATTTAAAAACATGAAATCAATTAATAGCGTGATTCCATCAATAGATTATTTACCTATGTGCTTTGTTAAAATGTCCCTTGTTCTGTATGCTTCTATATGATCAATGCATATTCAATATACAGTCATTCTAGTGTTACATTAAACACTGGAGCATATTCAATATACAGTCATTCTAGTGTTACATTTAACACTGGAGTTAATTTAAAAACATATTAACTTGAGAAGTGCCTTGCTGGGTCAGTCCAATGGTCCATCAAGGCCAGCATCCTGTCTCTGACAGTGACCAGTTGGGGTTACTTGGAGTCCATTCCACACTGTTCACTCCCAGAAACAGGAGACGGAGACACCTATGGCTATCTGGCTCAATCATGGTTCATGGACCTGTTCTCTAGAAACTTATGCAAACCTTTTTTAAGCTCAGCTTGCAGTACTCACCATGACCACATTTTCTAGCAGCTAATTCCATAGTTTAATTGTGTGTTAACCGGAAAAAGACTTTTTAAACCTGCTGCTAATTAGTTTCAGGTAGAGAGACCCTTAATCCCAGTACTACAGGAAAGAGTAAATAATGGCTCCCTATTAACTTGTTCCACTCCACACATGATTTTGCAAACTTCTGTCATATCCCCTCTCTGTTGTCTCTTCTGCAAAATGAAGAAACCAAACCTGTTTAGCCTTTCTTCATGAGGGAGCCATTGTAGCCCCTTTATCGTTTTTGTTGCTGTTCAGTATATTTTTTGAGACGGGACTAGAAAACCCAACCTGCACACAATACTCGAGGTGCAGTCCTGAGGCATTATGATATTCTCCATTCCTTTCCGAATCATTCCTAACCTTCTATTTGCTTTATGGACCACACTGGCACGAGGATCTCAATGTGTTGTCCACAGTGACTCCAAGATCCTTCTGATACAGAGCCCAGCACTGTGCACCTACGTTTAGGATTATTTCTCCCTATGTGCATCTCTGCACTTGGGCACATTACATTTCATGGGCCATTTAGATGCCCAGTCCCCATATGGCAAGGCACTGTTGTACTGCCTCACATTCCATTCAGGTTGTTACAACTTGTTGCGCCCTTTTCAAGATCATTTATGAATACGTTAATACCATCCCAGTACAGATCCCTGGGTCCCTCCACCTCATTACCTTTCTCTTTTGTGAAAACTATTTAGTCCTGTCTTGTAACCACTTACAAAAGAGAACAATGCTTCTAATCCCATGATTTTTTTAAATTTCCTGAGGAGTCTCTGATGAGGGACTTTGTCAAATACCTTCTGAGCTTGTTCTGATCCTTGTTTCTCAAGCCAGTCCTCGAATATACCCCTCTTGAGTCATGTCTTACTCTTGGGTGGACATGAGATTGTAACTTGTCCTGCGCTTAGGGGCGGATTTTAAAACCCCTGCGCGTGCCGGCGCGCCTAAAGCCCCGGGACGCGCGTAAGTTCCGGAGCTTTCGAAACGGGGAGGGAGGGGGCATGTCTGGGGGCGTTCCCGAAACGACGCGGTGTTTCGGGGGCGGGCCCGGGGCGTGGCACCGGCCTGGGGCGTGGTTGAGGCCTCTGGACCACGCCCCCGGGACCGGAGGATGGAGCGGGGCTGCCGGCGACGCGCGCAAAGTTACGTCTGCTTTCAGCAGGCATAACTTTGCCGACAAAGGTAAGGGGGGGTTAGATAGGGCCGGGGGGGGGGGGTGGGTTAGGGAGGGGAAGGTGGGGGGAGGGCGAAGAAAAGTTCTCTCCGAGGCCGCTCCGAAATCGGAGCGGCCTCGGAGGGAACAGGCAGGCCGCGCTGGGCTCGGCGCGCGCAGGTTGCACAAATGTGCACCCCCTTGCGTGCGCCGACCCCGGATTTTATAAGATACGCGCGTATCTTATAAAATCTGGTGTACTTTTGTTCGCACCAGTGGCGCGAACAAAAGTACAGGCGCGCGTATTGTTTTAAAATCCGCCCCTTAATGGGGAGGACGTGAACTCAAATGCAAGTAAATAGATAGCCAGTCTGAATTTCAGGATAGGCACAATGAATGTGTGTGTGATATTATAAAGTTTTTAAATAAATAGGTATTCAGAAGAGCATGGAGCAGTTCTTGTATGGTATGTTATGCTTGTTTGTAAGTCTGAACGTTTCTGTGGTGTATTATGTTGGTTTTTTTGGTCTGATTTTTTATATATATATATATATATATATATATATATATATATATATATATATTGTGATGCAGTACGACCTGGCCCGGGGCAGAAACAGCTGAGACACAGCCGAGCAGAAGCTAGTGGTACCAAACTTAGCCACCGGAGGGCCTATTTCAGACCGTACGAAAGTGCCCGGGAGAGGGGCACCAGCCCGCTCTCCCACCGAAAGAGACAAAGTAACTGTGCCCTGCATCCCGCAGGGAGCACAGAAGAGAAGGCCTGAAGAAAAATCACACGAATGTGATGCAGCTGACAAGGAAGGTACACTCCCTGCGCAGAGGCTAGGGAGAAAGACGAGGGGGGGGGGGGAGGGAGCCACCGGAGGGCGCTGAGGAAGGTAGCAAAGACTACACTTCCCAGGTTCCCCGAACCAACACCTGACCCCTGGCTGGAGCCTGAGCAGGAACAGGTGGAGGAAATTGGGACTGATCCCTATGACTCAGCAGAATCTATGGAGGCTGAGGAAGAGGGCGTGCCCCCGTGGTGGACCTGGCCACAAAAGCCCGGCTCCTCAGAGTCTCTGGAGGAGGAGATGGAGGTAAGCTGGGGAGAGGAAAGCTTCAGCTGTTCCTCTATGGAGGTGGCGTAACCAGGAGGTTGGGGGATGGTAAATCCTGTATTGCTGTATGGATGTATGAGACAGGCGGGAAGGGAATTGTGTTTTAAATGCTGTTTACCCTGGGGCTTGTAAGGACAAACCTTATTAATATAAGGCTGCAGCCGCTGAGCTACAGCACCACATTAAACTCCTTATTGATTAAGATCCGTTTTCTGTGTACTGCTTGGGAGTGCCAGGACTGGGCCTGGCACTCTGACTAGAGGCTGTGAGGAGTCCATAGCAGCGCTATGCATGAGCTGTGCAAGGGGACAAGACGTGTCATAGGAGCGAAGCCAGAGGCCTGAAGCCCAGCCAGCCCCACAGCATGCTGAGCGGAGGGACCTGATCGTGACAATATATATATATGTTTATTTTTAGTGATATATTGCATATTCATTACACATGAGAGTAAATATGTTTCCATTCTGTATGCAAACCTTTGTGGATATCCTGAAAGCCAGATTGGCTAGTGAATAATCTAGGACCACCTAGAAAAAGACAGGTCTAGATTTAAAAACAGTATAAACACAATGCAATGGATACATATTAGTAAAAAAAAACAAAAAAAAACCCCCACAAGAAATAAGACAAAAAAAAAAAAAAGAAACCGTGCCAAGAAAGTGGGCCTAGGATATCTTCCATCCCATTCCATAAAGGAATGGGATGGAAGATATCCAGCTAGGCACTGATGAAGTCCAATCAAAGGCTCCAGACCAGGTTTGTACAGGAACATGAGCTAGTCGCACCATGCGATCAGTAATTTCTTCAATAACTTGACTCATCATCAATCTGTAGATGTTCTGAAGGTTTTTGTCTAGTACTGTTACTTTAAAGAAGATCTGAGAACAACTTCAGTTCTTCCCAGCAGGGCATTAGCTGCCCTCCCTGCTGGTTACCGTTAACAAATAACCTAGCCATCTAATATGAAACATGTTTACTGAAATAGACTTGCCTTGGCCGGCAGCATATTCCATAATTTTAAATACTCCTGGCATAAACAATCCATTCCACTGAGCAACTTCACGCCTCCATTTTAATCCTAATGGGTAACTGATACCCCCTCCTTCATATTTCTATCCAACGACACAACAGAGTGCTTACCAGCCCCCTTGCTATACCTGCACAGGGTGATCAGATTTCTCTCATCTTCTATGAGGCTGGTCAAGCAACGGAAGATGTTACCTGGAGGGAGGGAGACTGACATCGTTGTCACCAGAGGCTCTTAAGAATAAGCTATAAATAAAACATTTTGTCTAAAATGATATATGTGCAATGGATCCCACCCGATGGCAAGAGGACTTTTTTTGAGGTTCCATCCAGCCCTATATTTCTGTGATTCTATGAGATTGTTTGTTTTTTTTTCCCCCCTCAAAACAGCCTGAGTTGTGGTTTTGGGCTCCTAGAGGTTTCTACTATGGCCATTTTTATCCTCCCTAAGTTCCCGGGCTCTAGCCTTGCCAACCATGTCTGCATCTCACAACGTCCCTGAGCAGAGCTCTGCACACCGTCTATATTTGGAGCAGTTACCACTCTGCTCTGGGAGGGATGATAACTTCTGTTTTTCTCCCTGCTAGTAAGATATCTCCTTTTTAACCACAGGCAAGTTTCAATATGGATAAGAAACTGAAACGAACCATCTTAATAATACTTTTTGTTTTTTGGAAAAGGGAGGGGCATAGGGAAGTTTGCATTCTTTGTTAAACGCTGGTAGACTGAACAAAGAATGAAAGTCCCACGGTCTCAATATTCCCCAGAAAGTAAATGCTCAGGCACTAGTGATCTGAACAGTGCTCCCCTTCTATTCTTCCAGTAAATTAGCCATGCCTTCAGAAAAAGTAGTCTAAAAGCAGCCAAATCATGCCATGCTGTGGGCAGAGTACAGAAGGCAAAGCACAGGTACAACCTGGGACTGGACTCTTGCTGAGCCAGGTCAGGGTCACAGGAGGTGACACGGAGTAGAGTCAAATCAGATTACTTTTTATGTGTATGACCAGATTGATAAACAGGACAATTGTATGCACTGTTCTTGCCTTAGTGAAACATTGGACAATTTCTTAAAAAAAAAAAAAAACAACTCAGGACTGGCAGGACACACTAAACATGGTGTGGAGCTAGCTTAGAAATCGTAGATGGCATGAGTGAAGCTCAGGGATAATGTAATGATCCTGTTTCCAAAGCTTATTGTTTTGCCTACCATAAGAACTGAAGAGTCTAGCCATTATACAGTATTTATCTCCTTGCTTTTTACTTTGTGTTGTTCAGATAAACCCAATGCTTTAACTCCTTCTGCTTTCCCAGCCTCATTAAAGATCATCTCAAGGCCTTCTGGGTCTCCCAGCCTTCCTCCAGGCCTTACCAAGAGCACGGCTTCCTTGGGAACTCTACAGAATGCAGAAAGAGAGAGAGGAACTCAGATGTCATCAGAAAAAGGCCACTGGCCCATTTAGCCTGCCCAGTTATTCTGGTCCTCATTGCTATGGATATATCCAAGCTGCCAGCCATAGCAACTTGATTGTTTGTAGGATATCACTTCTTATCCAGTAACGTTTTATTGTCTTCCTCTTTGGTTCTGTAGGGATTGGATGGATATAGTAATAGATTATCTGAAATTAACAAATAACCTGTGAGATGAGTTCGTTGGTTTAAGGGAGCAGAAACTTTCCCCTTTCATGAAATAGATAACTAGTTTTATTAGCAGTATTCGGTGGTTTCAGTTGGTAGATACAGAACTCCTTCATTTGACCTAGAGTCAGTTTGCACTTAGCAAATACAATGCCAATTAACTGCCCTCAGCTGAAGTAGGAATTAAGTCATTCTCACCTTCTGCCATCTGGCCGCTCTCGATGAACAGTCTGAGATCCTGTTTCAACCAGAGGGCAGCTTGCCTGCTCAACCTACATACGGGCAAATAGATGAACCACAGTCGCAGGGCAAAAAATCCAGAACGCTTACAGATCTGCAAGGTACGTAGGAACAGGGTGAAGGCGGCTCTACTTGCCCAGGGTTTGCGCAGGCACGAGATCAGGAAGTGCTCTGCGGGTACTAGAGTAGGGCTGGGCCAAGATTTGGACCCAGTCTCGGTGCCAAGTTCATGGGTATATAGTTCAGGTGAATGGCAGCAGTGGAATCAGGGAAAAGTTCCACAGTTTGCTCACAACTTTGTCCAGACTCCTTTCTCTTCTTAGGACTTCATACATATTTAGATCCATAGGGCCCAAAGGTTGATCTTGATTGCATGTTACCACCATCTATAGACCTGTGATGGGTGGGCTTCTGATATGACTTTATCTTATCAGGTACCTATGTGCATGTTTACACGAGATAATGAGGCCTGAGCCAGGAGACCTCTGTGAACAATGCCCGCTTCATGGCTAGTTACAAAGTTTCTGTCAAGTAGTAGTCCATATTCTGGAGTCACCAGCTAAATTATAAGGTGCAGACAGATGTCGTCTGATAGGGCGAACGAAGGCAGTTTTTTCTCTCTATATAGTTCTCATGCATTGAAGCTGTAAGGCAGTCACATGGCTTAAAACTCCATTTCGTGTTGCTCAGGCCTGCAACTCTGGTTCAGTTGCACATCCTTTTTAAGGAGACTGACCCTATAGTTTAATTTAATTTAATTCAAAAATATTTTCTATACCGTCGTTAAGATAGATACCGTCACAATGGTTTACAATAACACATAAAATAATGTTGCTAAATATATTAAAGTTATATCAACTACACAGGTGCCTTCAAGTTACGGTAACATAGTTATATAATAAATATTATTTGATGGGTGTGATAAAACATGTCCATTTCGATCTGCATCAGTTTTAAATACCAAAAATAGATTAATAATTGTATCATCCTATGGTGGTGAATGAAAAATAAAATAAAATACACACATTATGATTGGGGTGATGAGTGTGGGTGTTCTCCTGTCCGCATCCTACACTACCCTGGGTTCTATTCTCTATTCTCTTTGTGATACGCTTGTTTAAAGAGCCATGTTTTTAAACGTTTTCTGAAGGTTTTGATGTCTCTTTGTAATCTGATCTCTAAAGGCATGGTGTTCCATAGTATGGGACCTGCTAAGGAAAGCACCCTTTCTCTTACTTGGGTACAGTTCTCAGTCACTGTATGCAGTTGAGTATACATCAACACCCAATCCAACACCCATCAGCCCCTCTCCATCTCACCTCCAAGACTTGCAACAATCCAAGCAGCCATCAAAACCAGTGAGGCTACTGTCCAAACATCCAATCAACAAAGTCCCTTTTGACTTGCTGGACAGTAGCTGACCATCACCAACCTGCCAGCATCAACCTGTTTGTTTCTGTGGCGTCATGGTTTGCTGTTACCATTCTGGCTCCTTCATGGCTTGCTGTGTGAATTGACTTACTCGGCCTATCAATCCCGTTCCTATCACTGTCTTCCATATCTGAACCTACTATGTCCAGATAAACAAGTGCTGGTCTTCCCTACCTCTACTTGTAGACTATTCCAGATTTACATTACGGTCTTCCTCTGATTCTTACAGTCTGATGCTTAACTCAACATTTGGCGCTCTGCCATTTCTTATTACCGGGTTTTGGAACATCTGTTCAGCCACCAAGATCTATTAAGACCATTGTCCAAAAACATCTAGTCTCCCCTCTGCTCATTTATCTTTGGATTTTAACCATGGTGTTTCCTTGCAGTTTACTCCAACCTTTTTGGAAGCTTGATGCAGCTTGTTAAGTTATTTACTGCATCTTCCTGCAGGTTTCCCGAGCCTCTATATGTCAAAACCTTTGACATTGTCCCAATTATTCAAAATATTGGCATGCATTGTCTATACACCAAGTTTTTCAAGAACTACCATGATTTATATTTTTGAGAGGAAAGAATATCCGTGATACTGTGGTTCATTCATATTTTTAAAAGTACTAGAGGATCACTATGTTCGCACGCTGGATTTCTTTTAAACATCAGTTTTCAGATTTAAGATGGACTAATGTTGATCAAGTTGTCCCTTTTTCACATGGTGTTGATATGATTTCTTTTCTTAAATTCAAGGAACAGCAATGGATGTTCTATCTCATTTAGCCTTTGGGCTAAGTGAGACATTTGACTGGCCATCTTTGTTGTGAACCTGTTTTCTCATTGGCTGTTTTTCTTTTCAGTTTGCAGCATAACTCTGTGTGGTGCCGGACGTGACATGAGATGCTCACGGAATGCTGAGTGTAGAAGACTGTAATGTCTTGAAGACAACATTAAAAATTTGTCTGTAAGAAGTACCCCAAGGCAGATGGGTTCTTTCCATCAAAACTCTGGCCTGTGCGGTTTTGACTGCTGGCGTTAATTCGTTGGCGATGCTTCTATAAGATAAGTAAATGTTTTTATCTTGCAAGAAGAGTATTTTTTTTCTCTTTTGCTTAGAGTCTTTTTGCAAGTACAAGAGTGGTTTTCTGGAAATTTGTATATGCAAATTTCAAAGAAGAAAAAAAATAACTATGGACTGACTGCGATTGAACTAAGGTGTGAAATTTGCAATACAACTGTGTTCACACAGTTATGAGGTCTTTATGATATGTGACTATTGGCACCATAAAATGTAGTTATAGGTAGTATTCATTGCTGGTATTTTTGTTGTCATTATCATGACCACCAATTTCCTTTTTATTAAAGATTTCATCTTCCTCCCTTTTATTAAATTCTTTCAAATATTTAAGCCTTTCTTTGTAGAAAAAACTTGGATGTCCAAACAGTCTGGTCCTTTACCAACTGAGCTATCTGGGCTCATTAAGAGCCTGAAGGCCCTATAGGTAACAATTCAGCTTTCTGATTCAGGTGGCTGCTCCGCCACAAGACTGCAAATATTGGGAGTGCAGCAAAACCTGCACGTTCATTCCCAAAGATTGTCTTGTTAAAGGGGAGCTTGTTCTTTTCATTAATAGCATCCACAACATCCAGCCAAGTAAACTTGCCTATGTGAACACTCTGTTTACATCCATAGATACCCAAATACCTAAGTGGTAGATTTTAAAAGGGTTACGCGAATAAGTTATGTGCGTAACCCTTTACCCCCCCCCCCCCCCCCCCCCCCCGCGCGCACCAAGCCTATTTTGCATTGGCTCGGCGGCATGCGCAAGTCCCGGGGCTTTGCTAGGTGGCGTTGCAACGTTCGGGGCGTTCTGGGGGGCGTGGTTCCGGCCCGGAGGCATTTCGGGGGCATGGCCGAGGCATCCGAAATCGCTCCCGGGCCAGGGAATCGTTTGGCGGCGGCTGACTGGCGTGCGAGAGTTCCGCCTGCCCCAGGCAGGCGGAACTTTCGCGATAAAGGTAGGGGGGGTGTAGAGGGGGAGTGAGTTAGATAGGGGAAGGTGGGGGGAGGCCGATTTTGGAGCAGCCTCGGAGGGAACGGGCAGCGCGCGCGCCGAGCCCTGCGCGCGCGCCCCCTTGCATGCGCACCGAACCCGGATTTTATAAGATACGCGCGGCTACGCCTGGTGCGCGAACAAAAGTACACGCAGGCATACTTTTCTAAAATCTACCCCTAAATCTAGTAGCTCTGTAGTTGTTGGGCGCATTTAGGGGCCGATTTTAAAACCTGCGCGTGGGCACAGATTTGTTTGCGCAACCCGGCGCGAACAAATCTACGCCCGATTTTATAAAATCCAGGGTCAGCGCGCGCAAGGGGGTGCACAATTGTGCAACTTGCACGCGCTGAGCCGCACAGCCGGCCTCTGAGGGAACTTTCCTTCCGCCCCCCAGCCCTACCTAGAACCCCCCCTTCCCATTGTTGAAGAAGTTACACCTGCCCCCCCGGCAGGCGTAACTTTCGCACGCCAGCAGCAAATGACCGCTGTGCTTGGAGGCTCAGGACACGTCCCACCCCTTTTGCAAGCCCCGGGACATATACATGTCCCAGGGATTGTGTGCGCCGCCGAGCCTATGCAAGATAGGCTCGGGGCAGGCAGGGGCAACTTTTCGGGGGTTACATGTGTATCTTACGCGCATAACCCTTTGAAAATCTGCCCCTAATTTTGGGGCTCAGCTGCAGGAATAGGCAGTGACGTCCATCTCTTATCTATTCTATTGATCTTGCTGCAGGATGAAAAAATGCACACAGCAGCCATGGAGCACATTATTTTAGGCAGTCCAGTGGCAGAGTATGACTTCACATACAAAAAAAGTCCATTTATACCTAGTCAAGCCACACCGTGTCACCATGTTTGCTCTGATCCAAGAGACAAGGACGAACACCTCAAAGGCCTGACTGAATCCTTCAAACAAAAGGGCAATAACCCCAAAATAAATTCCAAAATCACAAAGGCACTCTGAAATATCCCCCCACTAAAGCCGCACGCCTCTCTACGACCAAAGACAGAGCTTTTTCGATAGCAGGCCCATCTATCTGGAATAGCATCCCATCAAATCTCAGATTGGAGCCATGCCTTTTAACTTTCAGAAAAAGACTTAAAACCTGGCTCTTTCACCAAGCCTTCGCCGATCCACCAGACAATCACTAGTTGTCCTTCACTCTAACCCGGTCTGGCATTTATACTCATGAACAATGGACTCTGACACTTCCAGGTTAAAGCACCTTTTAAGCTTATAACCCGTATGCTCTATGGTAATCACTTTATATTTATTTCCTGCCTTATCTTCTTTCCAGCTTGTTGCAAGCTTCCAAGTTCTCTTTCCCTGTTGATTGTAACTTTGACCTATTCCTACCAATTGTTATCTTTCATTCACTTGAATTGTTACTCTAATTATACCCTTGTTAAATGTAAACCGATCCGATATGGTTAGTTACTATGAAGGTCGGTATAAAAAACTGTTAAATAAAAAATAAATAAAAATGATTACTTGTTCACTTAAAACACCCAAGACAAATCGATTGCAGTACAAAGAAAGGAAAACCACAGAGCGAGTATCTCTTGTAGTTAAACACATCCAGATCTAGAAAAATCATAAAAGACCTACAGACACTGCTCCTGGAGGATGAAGCACTGAAAGAAATATGCCCTGCTCCGCCAGTATTGGCTGTCAGGCAATCTCCTAATCTGAAGCAAAAATTAGTAAAAGGCAAACTTCTAATTGAAGCTCAGAAAGAAGAAAATGGCACATACCTCAGCAATGCACCAGGCTGCAAACTATGCCAACACACATCACAGGATCCTACAGTCCCCCACAGAGGAAAAATACTCAGCATAAGGGGAGCCTTGTCATATGCCTCCTCTACCTTAATATATATCATTCAATGTAGAAAATGTGAAGAAGCAAGCTACTCTGGCCAGACATGAAAGGCAAGAGTCATTTCACACACCGACACAAGATCAAGCAGCGCAGGCGAGACCAGTCTGACATCTCCGTGAGGAAGCACTTTTCAGAAGCAGCTCTTTATTACATCCATGACCTTATGAGCAGGGAAGTTACAAACAATCCAGGAACGCAGGACTTTTGAAGTTCAAAATAAAGACCTAGGTTTCCTAACACCTTATGAACCAGCTGATCACCCTCACCCCTTCCTCCTATCATTGTAATGCCTTTTCTGATTAACTTATTGCAATCATACTACTTTATATTTCCTGGTACTATCTTCTTTTGCTCATCTGAATTCTGACCTGAAGACTAGAGCTAGTCAAGAAATGGATTAAGTTAGTCCAATATAAAGGCTTCATATATTTTTAGGGGGTTTATTTGTTAACCTTTATTTACAGTGCATTTGTTAGAGAATATTGCTGTAAATGATCACTGCCAATGTTTGAAAAATTCCTCCAGGACTCACTTGATAGTGATGAAACGCATTCACCATGTACTATTGCCGCTGTCCTTTTTCACAGTGGAAGATTCCTAAATCCATGATCAGTGATGCTCCTCTACACCTCTTCCCTACCCCTCCAAATAATGTTTTTGGGGGTGCAGGGCAGCAGGAGTACATAATGAGCGCATTTCTTCCCCCCTCCACCGTGCAGTCCTCTCTCCTGCCTCCTCCTATCCCCATCACCTCGTTCTCTTCCTCTCCCTCATGTTTTCTCTTCTTTCTCTCCTCCATCCTGCCATTCTCCTCTTCTCTCCTCTGACCACCTCCTTCTCACCCCCTTTCTTGTCCTCTCAGGCCCCAACTGGGACTGAAGATGGAGGTGCCTTACCCCTAGGTGAGCAGGAAAACAGATTTTTCAAATCCCAATATTTGTAATCCACTACTATGAGGGACTGTCATTTTGGGAAAACAGCATTGGTTTTAAATATGTTTTTATTATTTTCCATGCAATATTAGATAGCAGAACTGGACTTCTGCAGTTCCTGCACTGATGACATTCCTGCAGTGAAATTACTGCGGTCCATATATGGAGTTATATTCTTGCAGTGACATCACTGTAGTTCCTGCCGTGACATCAGAAATCCAGATCCTACTATTGCAGTATTTATTAGAATATGTTACAAGAAATAGGTTTAAAAAAATATAACATAGAATGACAATTTTAAAATGACACAGTTTCCAAAATAATAGTTTCCTCAGATCAAATGTAAACTAATAACTGGAAGGGGGACAATAAGTAAATCTACAGCTCTAACACTAAACTTTCAAAAGGGAAACTTTGCTAAAATGAGGAAAATATAAAAAACTGAAAGGTGCAGCTGCAAAGGTTAAAAGTGTTCAACGGGCATGGACACTATTTAAAAATACAATCCTTGACATGCAGTCCAGATGTATTCCACACATTAAGAAAGGTGGAAGGAAGGCAAAACGATTACCGGCATGGCTAAAAGGTGAGGTGAAAGAAGCTATTTTAGCCAAAAAAAATCCTTCAAAAATTGGAAGAAGGATCCATCTGAAGAAAATAGGATAAAACATAAGCATTGTCAATTTAAGTGTTAAACATTGCTAAGACAGGCGAAGAGAGAATTAGAAATGAAGTTGGCCATAGAGGCAAAAACTCATAATAACAACTTTTTAAAATATACCTGAAGCAAGAAACCTGTGAGGGAGTCAGTTGGACCCTTAGATGACCGATGGGGTTAAAGGGGCTCTTAAGGAAGATAAGGCCATTGCAGAAAGACTAAATGAATTCTTTGCTTCCGTGTTTACTGATGAGGATGTTGGGGAGGTACCAGTTCTGGAGATGGTTTTCAAGGGTGATGAGTCAGACAAACTGAACCAAATCACTGTGAACCTGGAATATGTAGTAGGCCAGATTGATAAACTAAAGAGTAGCAAATCACCTGGACTGGATGGTATGCATCCTAGGGTATTGAAGGAACTAAAAAATGAAATTTCTGATCTATTAGTTAAAGTTTGTAACCTGTCATTAAAATCATCCATTGTACCTGAAGACTGGAGGGTGGCCAGTGTAATCCCAATATTTAAAAAGGGCTCCAGGGGCGATCCAGGAAACTATAGATCGGTGAGCCTGACTTCAGTGCCGGGAAAAATAGTGGAAACTATTCTAAAGATCAAAATTGTAGAGCATATAGAAAGACATGGTTTAATGGAACACAGTCAACATGAATTTACCCAAGGGAAGTCTTGCCTAACAAATTTGCTTCATTTTTTTGAAGGGGTTAATGAACATGTGGATAAAGGTGAACCGGTAGATGTAGTGTATTTGGATTTTCAGAAGGCATTTGACAAAGTCCCACATGAGAGGCGTCTAAAAAGTGCTGGTCCAAAGGCCTTTTCCACTGAGAAAATTGACCATTTAATCCTACTCTCGGTTTCCTGTCTTTTAACCAGTTTGAAATCCACGAAAGGACATCGCCTCCTATCCCATGACTTTTATATATATATATGATCTGGAAATGAATACGACGAGTGAGGTTATCAAATTTGCAAATGATACAAAATTATTCAGAGTAGTTAAATCACAAGCAGATTGTGATATATTGCAGGAGGACCTTGTGAGACTGGAAGATTGAGCATACAAATGGCAGATGAAATTTAATGTGGACAAGTGTAAGGTGTTGCATATAGGGAAAAATAACCCTTGCTGTAGTTACACGATGTTAGGTTCCATATTAGGAGCTACCACCCAGGAAAAAGATCTAGGCATCATAGTGGATAATACTTTGAAATCATCGGCTCAGTGTGCTGCAGCAGTCAAAAAAGCAAAAAACTTATCCAAAGCAAAAAAAAAAATGTTAGGAATTATTAGGAAGGAAATGGTTAATAAAACAGAAAATGTTGTCATGCCTCTATCGCTCCATGAATACTGTGTACAATTCTGGTCGCTGCATCTCAAAAAAGATATAGTTGCAGTGGAGAAGGTACAGAGAAGGGCAACCAAAATGATAAAGGGGATGGAACAGTTCCCCTATAAGGAAAGGCTGAAGAGGTTAAGGCTGTTCAGCTTGGAGAGGAGACGGCTGAGGGGGATATGATAGAGGTGTTTAAGATCATGAGAGGTCTTGAACGAGTAGATGTGAATCGATTATTTACACTTTCGGATAGTAGAAGGACTAGGGGGCATTCCATGAAGTTAGCAAGTAGCACATTTAAGACTAATCAGAGAAGATTCTTCTTCACTCAACGCACAATTAAGCTCTGGAATTTATTGCCAGAGGATATGGTTAATGCAGTTAGGGTAGCTGGGTTCAAAAAAGGTTTGGATAAGTTCTTGGAGGAGAAGTCCATTAACTGCTATTAATCAAGTTTACTAAGGGAAACTCATTTCTAAGGAGAAAGAGATTAAGCTGGTTCAGTTCCCCCAGCCTGCAAGACCAATTTATCAAACCTCATGAAATACGATGAAATTCCCAGAGGCCCCTGTTCATTCCTTCCTCCCCAGCTCGACCATTCCACCCTCCCAAACCGAATTCCATAACACTGAACCCTGTTCCCAACCCAAGCTCAGCAGTCTGACCCTCTAATCAGATCCCATCACTCAGCAGAATCCAGCCCTCCTCCCTATCCCAACTCCAGCACATTTTATCTTCATCGACCCCAAGACTCTCTAACCCCAGCAAAATCCAAGCCACCTCCCCCCCACCCCCAGCCCGGTCTGGCACTCTCTCCTCCCCCAACTTCCCAGCCTGCCCTGGCACTCTTTTCCCCTCCCTCCCAACCTGGCTCAGCAGTCACGACTTCCCCTGAGAACTGTGAACCTCCTCCCCTGCACGCTGTCCCTCCTTTCCAGCCTGGCCTCAACACACTGACACCCTTCCCCAGCCTGAGCTGACCCCAGTGCAATCTTACCCATCGCAACCCTCCCCCCCCAGCCTGCTGCTAGCACCCTCCAACCTCCTTCTCCACCCCCCCCGCTCCCACACACACACACCCCTATTCCCCTTCTGGAGCCTAACCTGGGCACTCTGTTCCCCCCTCCCTAGCCCAACTTCATCACCTGGCGACCCTCCTCTTCATCCCAACCCCATCCCCTGCCTCTGACAATCTTTTTACTTCTGAGTCTGCCAGCCTCATCTTTCCTGCAGTTCACCCATCCCACTGCCACCTTCATGCGCCTATGTAGGACCATACAGGCATATTATATGTTCCAAGATTTCACCATCTACACGGCATCTGTGCCAAGGTCTGCACACAGGCTGGTCAGTGGCTGGTGGGGTGCCGTGCACAGATAGCATCCGCTCTGCTAAGCTTATCAAGGGTCTTCTAGCAATATAGAATGACATGGCTATTTTGTAATATAGGCACATAAGAACATGCCATGCTGGGTCAAACCAAGGGTCCATCAAGCCCAGCTTGACCCTTAGCTTGGACCCGGATATTCTCTGCTCGCTGTCAGCCCTGTTCACAGCCCACACCTGGCCTCTCTCCGACCACTCGCCTAAGTCCTGCTGGCCTGGCACTTCAGCGCGTATCAGGGGTTATGGGCGTGGCACGCGCATTTTCTAAAGGGCCCGGCCACACGTGTAAGCCCCGATACACGCTGAAGTGCCAGGCCAGATGAAAGGGGCAGGTTGGGTCAGTGCCATTAGACACTGTTCCGGCTGGTGTGCTCAACAGGTGAGGAACAGGACTGGTACAGGTGAAGCTCCAGCATACCTGGGACCTCTCGGGCTTTCACTCTAAGACTCATGGAATTTGCAGGGTCTCAGGTGAAACACTGTGTACAGCTCAGCCACTCCCCTTCCTCAGTAAGCCTGCAGAGAACAGGAGAAGTGGGGGTGAGTCTGGAGCAAAACACGGCAAGCAGTATGTGAGGAGAAACCGGAGAGGGACTGCAGCTGTGATTCCAGATTTGGGACTTGCTCAAGTCATGGAGCTGTGGGTGGGAGCAAAGAGAGTGTCGGGGTCAGTGAGATAAGAAGGGGAAGTATGCTGGGGTCATCTCTTGAGGGGGAAGGTGATAGAGAAGGAAAGAGTGGATTAATTATGCAGGGGGGGGTAATATAGGAATCCGATACATATTATTCCATTCCTTCCCACTAGCCTTGACCTCATTCTCTTGCAAAGAATTACACAGCTTGGCTGTTGACTGAAAAAATATTTTCTTAAATGTATTGTAATCTGGTGTCAGTTAGTTTCATGGAACGTTCCAGTACCGAAGCTACCTAAATTATAGCTTAGGGCCTCAGATTACAATGAGCCACTAAATACAAAAAACTTAATACATTTCAAGTTTCACATTATTTTTTTTGGTAAATTACACATTAGACTTCTTAAATCTGTGTAATTTAGAGCATGCTTTAACCTGACCCTGGAGTATCCCTAGCCCTACATGAGTAAATAACAGTTTCCTAACAAGTTGTTCCACACCACTCGTGATTTTATAAATCTCAGTCATCTCCCCTCTCAGTCATCTCTTCTCCACGCTGAAGAGCCTGACTGTGTAGCCTTTCTTCGTAAGGGATCAACTCCATTCTCATTACCATTTTTGATGCGCTTCTCCGTACCTTTTCTAGCTCCGCTTTATCTTTTTTTTAGAGAAGGGGCAACTAGATCAGCACTCAGTAGTCAAAGTGGGGTCCCATCCTGAGCTGAGACAGAGAGGTTGATTTTAAAAGCATTGCTCGCGCAAAAATGCCACATACACGCGCAACACAGATTTTGAAAAGCCGTGACCTACATGCATGTATACCCACGCATGCGTCAAAAATAAGAGGACAGAAAAGGGGCATGGCATGGGCATTCCGGGGCGGGGCCGACAGATTTACACGTAACTCCGCATTTTAAGACTGGTGACCGCGGCATTCGTCGGCTTTACTGCTGCTGCAGATGAGAAGCAAGTCTGTGGATCTTGAGTTTTAGGGCTTACAGGTCAAGGTGAGGGGTCTGGGTGCCAACTGTGGGGCATGCAGGATGAAGAATCAAGACCTCGATATTAACTGGGCAACCTGGAAAAACTGGGTTGTCTCTCACAGAAGCATGTTTTAAAATCCTCCTATGTATGCGCGTAAAAGCTGGCAAAATCCTAGGAAAGATTCGCAAACTACATTTTCTGGAGCGATCTCTTAAGGACAGGCGCATGCTCGTGCGCGGGAGGTGTATTGTAAAATATATGCGCAGAAGTGCAGGTACGGATTTAAAATTGCAGCATATTTCCGCTCGCACGCTGATTCGCATGTGTCTGGACGCATGCACGCAGGTTTTAAAATTAGCCTGAGAGGCATTACGATATTCGGCTTTATTCTTCACTCCTTTCCACATAATCCTAACATTTTGATCACTGCTCCACAATCAAGCGGAGGGTTTCAGTGTATTATCCACAGTCCCTCTAAGGTCCTTATTCTGAGCAGTAACTCCTAATGTGGAGCCCAGCCATATATACATAGAGCTGGATTATTTTGTTTCTCGTGCATCATTCTGCACTTGGGGTTTGCAGTTTGCTGGAGTTTCTGATATAATCAACATTGAGTCTCCAGTAAAAAAAATCTTGGCTTTTTTTTTTTTTTTTTTTAGCATATCTATGAATTCCCTTGGTAGGTAAGGCATTGTGAAAGTTTCCTTGACTGGCTGTTGTCTAAATAGAGAAGGAAATCAACTCGGAGTATTAAACAGAATTCAAGACAATGGACACATTTAAGGGGACAAAACAGGTTTCATTACCTTTGTCACTAAAGATCTGGCATGCTGGGTTAATTCTGTAACCATTGTTCATGTCATATCTAAATCGAATTCCAAGTATTTAGATGTGACTCATTCAACACATATAAAATTGTAGTTCTGTGTGATGAGTCAAAATAGTTCACAGGGAAGAGAGTAAGACTGGATCCAAGGGAATTGGGTTCCAGGTTTCTATTAATAACAAGTTAGCTCAGCCGCTATGCGTGTGATGGTAATAATACTAAGGTCATGGGTTTGATCATTGTTCAAACCACGGCAGCTCTTTTACTTTCAAAATTGTAAAAATATATCCAAAAGAAATAAGGCAGGCTTCAGGTACCTTCAAGCACCTAAGAAATCTAGCTCCCTTTATCAGAATCCCCTGATTTCTCAGTCCTTGCACCAAACCAAAGCCACCTACAAATGGTGAAATGTAATCTTACCTGTTAAATTCCTTTCTTTGAGTCCTTACATGTGGGATTGCTCCTTCCACAGCTGCCACCGACAGAGGACACATTTTCTTAGTTTCCATTGTTACATCACCTCCAGTTATAAGGAAGGTGGGGTCCAAGGAAGTTGACAGTAACCTTCTGTCAAAGTAGAGGGACAACTACCCAATTCAGTTTTGATATGATATAAAAATCAAGGGAGAGGGGGCCCCCCCTGATTGACCCTATGTACATTTACTTTTGTGGTCTGTTTCTCTCATCCTGCTTGTTTCCCCTTCTTTATTTCTCTTTGCAACACTAAGGAAATTAAGTTGTAAACTGGAGGCTGTACGCCCAAAACGGGACAGAGCTTGACAAGCGAGAGGTAGGTGGGAGAGAAAGCGCCTAGCTTCTTGGCAGAACAGTATTCCCCAGGTGGGTCTTGGACTGGTCTAGCAGGACTCAAGGAAAGGAAATTAGCAGACAAGACTATGTTTCACCTTTCTTATCCTCCTGCTACACCAGTCCCTACACGTAGGATATACCCAAGCTGATCTTAGTCTGGGTGGGATAAAGACAGTGCTGCTCTAAGGATGCTTGAACCAAAGATAGTCTCTGCTGTGGCTTGTATGTCCAATTTGTAATATTTTGTAATCAAGTACAAGGAGGACCAAGTGGCCACTTTGCAAATATCCTCTGGGACTACTGATGACATCTCTTCCCACAATGTCGCCTGTGCTCTAGTGGAATGTGCACGGAGCCTGAGTGGTGTCTGCTTACCTCTGAATAAACAGACTGATAAAATTGCCTCCTTAATCCATCTGGTTATGGTAGCCTTGGAGGCTGCTTCTCTCTTCCGTGGACCTCCATGCAACTTGTCCTTCTGAAAGAAATTCTTCTTCTTTAGATACCTTAGCGTATGCCTGATGTCCAACAGATGGAGATTGGTGTCTTTACCTTGGCATCCACTATCTTTGAAAGCTGGAAGTGATACTGTCTGAAAAGGAGACATCACCTTGGGTTAAAAGGATAGGACTGGTTAAAAGATAACATATTCTGGAGAGAACACAAAGTAGTGGTCTCTACATAAAAAGGCCTGTATCTCTAAGATACATCTGGCAGAGAAAATGGCCACCAGGAAGACCATATTTAAAAAGAGATCTTTTAAAGATGATTGTCTTTAAGGTTCAAAGGGAGGACCTGCTATGGTACCAAGAACTAAGTTGAGGTCGTATTGCATGACCACTGACCTGAAGCGGGGTCTCTGCACTTAGCCCCTCTGAGGAAATAGACTATGTCCAGATGTGTAGCTACTTGCCATTCTTTGATGGCCCCTCTGTAGGAAAATATAGCTGCCAAAGTTTCTTCAAGTAGTTCATAGCTAGACCTGTGTCTAGTTCTTCCCCCCCCCCCCTTTGTGCCACACGGACAAAGCACTTGCCAACAATGTGAGAAGGAGGGGTCTAACAAGCCACCTTGCTAGCTGGCTTCTCCCCATTGGAGCTGGTATGCTAACTTTCCCTTCAAATGCAGGACGGGCTCTACTTATCACCATAGGGGACATGCTGAGTCTGGGCCCTCAATACTTCCTTCCAGCAAACAGTAAGAGGAAGATAGAGATGGGGAGGAGGAAAGAGACATTCTAACCCTCAAGTCCTGCTTTTCCCTAATTTTTTTTTTCAAGACTTAGGAATACCCTACCAGGGTTGATCCATCAGACACTTAGGGGTGCTGGGCTCCAAACCCAAGAGGATGTTCAATCAGGAAAGGAATAAAACAAAAGGTGTTTTGTTGGGTTTTTTTTCCCCCCTTGGGAGCAAGCTTCTACTGGGGGAATCAGTTCCTAAGGGCTATTATCCCAGCAGCCAGTAGGCTCAACCAGGCTTAGGCCTAACCAGGGTCCTTGGAGATTACTAGCATGCCTTCACTAGTCTGTATCTGCCGGACAGCGAGACCATTACCAAGTGCTTCAGACCACACCTTCCTTATAGCTGGACATGATATGACAGATCAAAGAAGAAGGTGTGTCCTCCTCGGTCTCTGGCAACTGTGGGGGGAGAAATCCCACATGGAAGGACTGGTTTAACAGGAGGAGTAGGAATGCTCCTTTTGTTGTAGCTCTTCACTGAAAGGGTGGATCCCCTTATTCAGCCTCACACCTCAGTCACCTATCCCCCTCATTCTCACCCACAGCCCCCTCACTCTCTCATGCACACTCTCTCCCCCCTAAACCCCTTTCCGATACCCTGATTCCCTCTTTCCCCCTCCCATTCCAGCGTGTTCACAGCACAATGGCAATGCAGCACCTCAAGCTGTGTCTTCTGCTGCTGCCTAGGGCTGCTGCTGCGCTTTGACCTGTGCGGGACACCGCGATACAAAGCGTGGCCCTCGTGGCAGAGAGGGAGGGAGGATGCAGCCCGAGGCGCTGTCATGCTGCGAACATTCTGGGATCACGCTGGGGGAGCACGCAGCAGCAGCGGGAAAGAGATGAGGTCAGCTGCCGTTGCTGCTCCTGCTGGCTCTGTTCCCCAGGGCGATTCCCCAGGGAACGGTGCGTTCCTCAAGAAGGGCCATTTGTTTGTGGCCCTTCCCGTGGCTGCAGCATCGCGGGAGATCAGGGGCCCTGCCCATAAGCAGATATAACCCATTAAGTCAGGCAAGATCCATACTCTAATTAAAAGCAGGTCTAAAAAAAAAAAAAAAATAGGTCCTGACCTGTGTGCTCAATTTTAAATCGTTTTTCTCTTGCTGCACCTTTTATAGGTAAAGCATTCCAGAGGGCGAGTGCTGCACAACAATATATATGCCTTCTAATTCTAATTACCGCTTTCATAGATGGAACGGAAGATGTGCAATGGCTACAGAGAGTCTATGTTCTTTTGTTGCCTTATAGTCCAAAAGCAAAATGTACTGAACTGGCGTTTTGTTCCATAACTGCCAAGTGAAAAATATATTCTAATATTCCTTAGAGAATGAAGTAAAAATAAAAACATGGAATAACTTGGCTGGATAGGTTTGTACCCCATTGGACTTCTATAGCAATCATAAATATTTAAAGCTCAAGTATAATCAATCGCCTTTATAAATATACAGCAAGTGAACTGGCCCACGTGTTCTCTTTTTAAGCCGGTGTTTGAAACTGAGAAGTAATTTAGTCAGATCACCATTGTTTCTGCAATGGGCTATCACAAGCCGCCCTGGTTTTAAGGGCGTACCTGAATTGTTTGTTATTACTGTCTTATCTATTCAGACACTTATTATATATGTGTAAGCCCCCTGTCCTTCTGGGTCACCTTCTCAGCTTCGGGGAGTCTGGGATAGTTCACCCAAAGTGAAGACATCAGTCTCAGCTGGTTTGTGGGCTGGGGCCAGATACATTGCAGGGCCAAACTGAGCGCAGGACACTCACAGAAACAGCTCCACAAATTCACTGTCCCCCCTACAGAAGGTGAGCTCCAACAAAAGATAAGTTATTTAAACAAACTGTTCAATCAGTCCAAACATCGTACAGATCAAACTTCCAGTTTCAATCTCTATCCTTTTCCAAGAGTTCAGAACAACTTCAAATCACAGTTCTATGTACAAATCTTGTCTTTGGCCTTTAACTAGGCCCAGCTTCCTTAGCATTCATAACAGTTTAAATCTAATTTGTTACTCACAGCCTTTAAGATGGCTGCAAGGCAACGTTCTCCCTGTTCTGTAGATGGAATGCAGCTCCGCAGCCCTGCTCAGAGGCTCCCGTCAGGCCCAGGGTCCTTTCCGGTCCTCCTTACCGTTCCCTTAAGTCAGTCTGTAAATTCTCAGATTAACATCTTTAGATATCTCTTCGCATTTCTCAGGCTTCCCGAGACACCTGTCGGGTATCTCTGCCCAACCCCTCCACCTGTCCCCTAACCTCGGGAAAGGCTCACGGCTGCCTCGGTGACTCTCAGGGAGTCCCCTCTCACACGTTCTAGCCACGGTAACCCACCCTTTCCAAAACCCAAACCTTCGGCGCTGAACCAGTCTGTCTGCCAGAGAGTTACAATACCCTCCCCCCCCCCCTCGGACCATTGCATGACCTTACACTTTCTGGAATCTTTCCCCTTTCATAACACCCTTTCCAGTTTCCCTTAGGAGGGAACACCAATCTCTCCAACATTATACACTCCGTGGCCCATGTGCCACAGAGAAGGTGTGCAAATGTTTTATTCTATCTGGCAGCTTGACTTGGTACCCTTCATGCTTGTTTTAATTTTGTGTATGTTATATTGTTCCCCACCAGGAACAATGCATGCGAGCCAGCTACAAATTTTTAAACAGATAAGTAAGTAAATAAGATATACAACTGTGCTGATTCACATGATAATAGGATAAATTCAGCAGTTTCTATTGGTTCTCTCATTTCAAAGCAAAACCCCAACCACAAACATCAAGGAGATATCAAGAGAACTCCAGGACAAAGTGACGGATGGGAATGAGTCTAAAACAATCGCAGAGTCTTTGAATATCCCTCACAGCATGGCCAAGATGATTATTAAGAAAAGGAAGGCATATGGCAACCAGCAAGGTCCTGCCTAGATCAGGCCAAACCTCCAAACTGGACGACCAAGCAAGAGAGGTCAATGGCAATTTTGAAAGAGCTGCAGCATTCCAAGAGACTTGTCTAATTCTTGGATTTAAGTTTTGTAATTACTTTGTACCCCAATAAAGTAAAAGTGTCACACAACAAAATGTGAAAAAAATCTTCAAAAGGGCGTAGGCTTTCGGTAGTCACTCTAGTCTAGATGATGGCTTAGGGACCTATGTTTTCAGTTTTTATTGTATTTTCTTCCCCAGAAATTATCAGTGTTTAGCACAACAAGAGCAAATATGATATTTCCCTGGGAAAACGATAGGTCATTTTTTTTCCACCGATTTCTCCCGTTTAGGTTCCTGTTGTAATAACCACTGAAATATTCCTGGGTAAAATTTAAAATAAAAACTAAAAAGGAAGGGTCCCTAATGATGGCATAAAGAAATCAATCAGCCCGTCCAGTATGCCCCTTGTTGTTCTGTTCAGGACATATCCCAGCTGCCAGCTAGCGTGTGACCCTATGCAAGATACTTCTCCTTCTCCAGGACAGCCTCTTTTTGCTCTCTGCCTTTATAGTTCACCATTTTGGGTGGAAGAACATACCAGCTCCTCCCAGAGTTTCCCTCCAGCACCCCACCTTTCCTACAAAACCCTAATAATAATCTAAATAGACAGCAATACATCTTGCCTCCTAGGTCTCCTGGGTAGACAACCAGCCGGACCTACCCAGCCACATCAGCGTCTGCATTTCCAATAGCTCTTACAGCTCCTGCAGCAGCCTGCCAGGCACAACCAGTCCTAGTGCAACTTAAATAATCTTCTGCTGAATTTTTGAGTAGATGAAAGCATGCGTTTTGTTAAGCCCTATTTACCGTATGTAGCTATCATATCACCAGCCAAAAGGAGCCATCTATGTGAGTTAATCTACTTTATATTGTACCTGCTTAAAATTCATGCTCTCTGCAGGTATCTTAAGCTTTATCCAGGTGACCTCTCTGCTTCCATCCATAAAATGGGTTGTAAATCTATACATGGAAAGTGTATGGACAGTTTATCTCCCCCTTTGTCAGTTCCTTATCTGTCTCGCTTACATAATGGGAGAAAGTTCAGGCTGAAAAGGAGAAAAACAAAAACAAGATTGGCATGCCAGCAGCATTCTCTGCCTTTGCCTTCCTGTAATCCCTTGCTGTAACTTCCAGGGAAATCAGTCACATGATTCAGCCATCTCTGCCTAGTGGTTAGAGCAGTGGACTATGAACCAGGAGACCAGGGTTCGAGTCCTGCTGTCGCTCCTTGTGACCTTGGGCAAGTCACTTTACTCTCCATTACCTCAGGCACAAAAACTTAGATTGTAAGCCCTCTGGGGATAGGGAAATACCTACAGTACCTGAATGTAAACCGGTGTGATATCTCGATTGAGATCAAATGGCGGTATATAAAAATAATAAATAAATAAATAAAATAAATCCTGAGAGGGACAACAGATCCAGGCAGCACAGACCCCTGGGGAGCTGTTAATTGTCCCTTTTTAAGAGGAATGGTCTTCCCAGAATTAGGCTTGTCCCATCACAGAACTCTGTTTTTACAAGCATGTCAGTAGGTTGAGAAAGGAGGATCAGACTAACACTATAGATGCCCTGTGCCAGCCCCGGTGACTTCACTTCTGGTTATCCGGATTCCTTAATTTTTTCCCAGAATACCATAATCTTTGAGGCAATCTAGATCTGTCAGAGTTAGAACAGTGCTGGCGGCAGCAGCCTGTGAAGGGAATTGTCCGATATTGACAGGTTCATTAGGGCAGCTGCCGTATTCAGTGAAGATGACATGACATAGAGAATGGTGGTAGTGGTGGGATTGATACCCAGGGCTGCAGGGTTACATAGTTGTGAACTGGACTTCACAGGCAGCCTACGATGGGAATTATGTTGGTCTGGATGTGAATAGACCCCCTATGAGTATTACCTGGATGGTTCCCTTGTTCTATCTGATGACTCTACCTAGACTATAGACCATAATCTATTGAGATGTATCATAAAACAGATAGGTAACACAGTAAGTTGACTCACTTTAGTTGTCTAAATGCACCTTCCAGTTGACGTTTCTTAGAGGAGGTGACAGTGCCTCACATTATGCACTGTCCTTAAACAATAAGCTCTGGGATGCAACACCTCTCCCTCTCTTGAAACAGACTAGCAGAGATTCCCCGGAAGATGTAGTGACCCCCAAACTGGAACGATCCCTTCCTCCCAGGCTTTTTTTCCTCTATGACTGGAACTGTCTTCAGATAGTGTGAAATAGGCTACTGGCCTTGACCTTTCATAATCCATCAGTGCCCTTTATAAAAGTATTGCAGTATCCCAAAAGGAATGTACCAGCACTGGGTTATTTCAGGGGCTGAAAACTCTTCACTACACCTGACGCTAAAACATCTGTGCTACTGTAATATAGGACATGCTTGGTTGTGTTATGCACAACAGCCAAAGGCTTCACCCACAAAGCATAGAAAGAAGGTTTTAAGCTCAGTTAGAGCGCTAGGCTTTTAATGCTGACTTTAAACTATGAAACATACTACTGACTAAAACAGTTCCAGCCACAGCACTAAGCGTTGCAATATTAAGTTGGAAGTGTAATAAGAAATTAATTGTATGAGTGGGTATTAAGACTGGATAGGATTCTAATTGCTAAGTGCTGATCCATGGATTTCCATCAATCATCGGCTTGGAGCCAGGGTGGAATGTTATTTTGCCTAGAAAGCATAATTACTCCAGCTGAAGCTCCATGGGGTACTTTGATCTTCCTTTGGATCACTACAAACCATTAGTTACCCCAAAACCTGGTAGCCTAAAGACAGTTAAACTCAACAGAGAATGCCTCCTTGTAGCCAACGTAGCCATATTACTGTGTTTTATTGACTCATTCATGGATAGGCATCCACTGCTTTCTATCGTTCCTCCATTCTCCAGCTGGATCTATTTCATAGGCACAGACAAATCTTACAGAAAATGGGAAAAGTGGGTATTAAGGGGGTTAAACTTCCTGAAAGGTTTTCACAGAGGTCATTTTTACCATGTTATTTGCTGGGAGCACCGGTGAAATTTTTAGTATTTTGTAGGAGGTGTTAAGACCCCTAACATGTAGATGGAAAAGGGGACTAGACAAGTCCCTGATGGGAAGAGCAGTGTCTGAACATAGTGCATTCCAAAGGAAAATTCAGGGCTTGGCATACGCACATATTAATACTTCTACTCCGCACACCCACTGTGAAAAGCAAATAAAGAAAGCCACAAAATCCAATTTTGTGACCCAGGTCCTGCAAAATCATTTTCACTGGAACAAGCCTGGAGAAGCATTTGACTGCAATGTGCTGGTAGCACTGGGAGTCCTGCTAAGCGCCCTTTAAAAGTAACCTTGTCGAACAATAGGCAAATTCACAGGAATAAACAAAGCTATTTTTGCCAATGTGCACACCTGGATTCCCGCTGTTGGATTTGACTGCTAACATTTGGAGAACACAGTGTACTTGGAGCTCCACCAGAACCCTTTGTGGCCTTTCCTCAGTACAAACACACAGCAGCACTTTCCTTATAAAACATCCTGCAGACCACTGAGACGCTCAGCATGAACTCCGAAATGCTGTGTGTGTAATCAGAGCAAGATGTGATAACCTCGGCACATCTGTAACACACCTGTCACCTGAGCTACCGGTCTAGCACATACAGCAGTCACCTGGAGCTGTGTAATATTTAAGGCCTACTTATTAAATGTTCTTCTTTTAATTCTATCCATATATGGGATAATTTGAAAAATTCAAGACAAACTGGGAAATGGAGCTCTTAGGCCAACAGACTAAATTTGTGAGTAACCATGAAGGGATGAAGCTACTAATCTCATTAGACTGGTTCACATTGAAGAAATTATTGGCAAACACTGCTAGACACCAAAGAGCAAGGCCGTAAACACTGTTCCAGACAGGAATAATACTGTTGTTCCAACTCTACTTACCTCTCCCACACCTCTCTTTCTATGTTCTTTAAGAAATATCTCCACCTGAGGGAGTATCAGATATCCAGGAGACCTGGCTCCTCTGTAAATTTGCACAATTGAAGTGATATTGAATGAATCTGGCTTTTGATTGAATGGATTTGGACCAGGCTGTTATTCATTTTCTCTCCTCCGACTGCAGCTCTACAGGTTGGCAGGGTGCTAGCTGAGGCCCCTTCGTAAATACTTATTTTTCTGAGATTAAAGGGCAGCTTCAGTCTTGCTAATGCTATGAACTTGACCAGGCTAAAATATTCCCCACAGATGTCTAACACCACAATCTGGAACTGACTGGCACTCTTAAATGGGCAATATAATATTTTGCTTCACAATAATGGGAGCTGCTTCTTCTGAATGCTGCATGCCAACTGCCCTCAGAGCCATCAGGGAGCAGCTTCATGATTCCCAGAAGGCCTGCGTCAAACCCTAAATCACAGATAGAACATCTTTCTATTTAAAATTATTTTCTTCTTTGGAGGATGTGTAGCACTGTATCCTTGTATGCTCAGCTCGCAACCTTAAGGTTGTCTGATTCCTCTCTCTCCTTTTCATTGCACATCCAAAACCTTACTATAACGTGTCTTTTTTCCACTGTAATAGCTCTAACATCTACTCTTTCCTTTCTGAACACACTACCAAAAAACCCTTATCCACTCATCATCACCCTCTAGGACTACTGAATCTCCTCCCTCACAGGTCTGCCGCTGAACCATCTTTCTCTGCTATAGCCAATTCGAAATTCAGCTGTGCAACTTATCTTCCTCCAGAATCAGTATATAACCATGTCACTCCTCTTCTCACGGCTCCATACTAGTTCCCTATCTGCTTTCACATTCATTTCAAAATAGTTCCTCTCACCTACAAATGCATTCACTGCAGCTTCTTGCCACTTTTTCTCTCTTATCTCTCCTATGTCCCTCCTTGGGCAACCACCTTGTACCTGTGTCCCTCTCCTCCGTGGCTAATAGCAGATTCCTCACTTTTTGGCTTGCGGCCCACGCATCTTGAACAGACCTCCTGAGCTGGCGCGTCTTGCTCCCAGACCCACCTCTATGAGATTACTTTTAAATATAAAAAAAACCTGGAGTCTTCCGGATCTTGGTCCTCCCGTATTAAAAATGTTTTACTGTAAAGTTAAGGGGTTACTAGAAAAATTGTCTTGCTTTTGTCTCAACCAGAATGGTAAGCTCCATGGAGCAAGAACTACAATGTTGCCTAGCAGAGTAATAAAAATGTTAAGTAATAGTAGACGTTTTAAACTGAGCAGGTTTAAGTACTCCTAATAGAGATTTTCTAGCAAACCCTAGCACCTTGTGAGCAACAGTGCCTATTCAACAAGAGCATTCCCTGTGCAAGCAGCTAACCAGAGCTATTACCTGCCCAGAAGCTTATCTTTTGGGTAAGCAGACTTTTTTATCTTCAGTAAATAGGCCTTTTAGTCTAATAGGAACTGCTATGCACTGTATTTCTGTAACGTCTATCCATTCACTTTTTCTTGCCGTTTCCTCTTAGACTCCGTACTATACCAAGACAAGATGAGAGCCTCTTACTAAAATATGATGTCGTGAAGCCTTTGTAGACTTTGGTTTTCAAATTCTGGTGGTTTTATTTTGCCATAGACAGAGAAGAATTGTGTCTGCTTCCACTGCCCTTCATTTAATGAAAAGAAATGAAAAAATTATATGTATCATTAAAAATGAATGGAAAGTTGTTATTAACTCAGCAGGAAATGATTGTTTTATCAGTGATGGATCTCTGAAGCCTTAGTAGTCATCGTGTTTTCCTTGCAGACGGTGATCTGTTCTTTTTGTCTTTTTCTTTTTCATGGATTCTTTGAAAGCTGTGATTCTTACATTGGTCCAACGAAAAGTATTATCCAAACCTGACGTAGTACATGAGCTTTCAAGGTCATGTAAGTCTCTTCTTCAAAAGGCATCAAAACTTCATGCACTTACAACAGCTTTGGAGAAGTCTCATGTTGGTCAAATAAAGGATGTTGCAAAAAATCTCATTCTCAAGACCAATACAATTGCTAGAATTCTGCACATTCTCTTTCTATTATAAGACTTCGAACTGGATTTTAATCACCTGTGAACAAAGGGATTCTTAACTCAAAAGAAGGGTGAAATTCAGGAACATTTTGCCAATAGAGCCTGTCAAGGCTACAACACTAATTTCAAAAGACAGCTGGACAAGACTTCTGCAGAAAATGATTGGGGGTATTATGATACCATTATGATTCAGATTAATTGAACCAAATCACGGAGAACCTGGAAGATGTAGTAGGCCAGACTGACAAACTAGCATAGCAAATCAGACCTATTACAAATCAGACCCATTAAAATCATCCGTTGTACCTGAAGACTAGAAGGTGGCCAATGTAGCCCCGATATTTAAAAAGGGCTCCAGGGGCGATTCAGGAAACTATAAATGTTTGTTTATTAATACTTGAGTAATCACACTTAATTACAAATGTAAAACAAAGCGATATACAAATAAAATAGGCAAAGCTAACAAAGCAATATACAGATAAAATAAATAAAAGTAGTAATAAAACTACAAATCAAATCTTAAAAAAATACAATAAAAAATAGACCGGTGAGCCGGATTTCAGTGCTGGGAAAAATTGCGGAAACTATTCTAAAGAATAAAATCACAGAGCATATAGATAGACATGATTTAATGGGACACAGCCAGCATGGATTTTCCCAAGGCAAGTCTTGCCTCATAAATCTGCTTCATTTTTTTTTAAGGGGTTAATAAATATGTGGATAAAGGTGAACTGGTAGATGTGGTGTATTTGGATTTTCAGAAGGCGTTCGACAAAGTCCCTCATGAGAGGCTTCTAAAAGTCATGGGATAGGAGGTGATGGCCTTTTGTGGGTTGCAAATTGGGTAAAAGGAAGCAGAGAGTAGGAATAAATGGTCAGTTTTCACAGTGGGAAAAGGTAAACAGTGGAATGCCTCAGATCTGTACTTGGACTGGTACTTTTTAATATATTTATAAATGATCTGAAAAGAGGTACGAGTGAGGTAATCAGATTTACAGATGACACAAAATTATTCAGAGTAGTTAAATCACAAGCAGATTGTGATACATTGCAGGGAGGACCTTGCGAGACTGGAAGATTGGGCTTCCAAATGGCAGATGAAACTTAATGTGGACAAGTGCAAGGTTTTGCATATAGGGAAAAATAACCCTTGCTGTAGTTACACGATGTTAGGTTCCATATTAGGAGCTACCATCCAGGAAAAAGATCTGGGCATCATAGTTGATATTACATTGAAATCGTTGGCTCAGTGTGGTCTGGCGGTCAAAAAAGCAGAATGTTAGGAAGGGAATGGCAAAATGGAGAATGTCATAATGCCTCTGTATCACTGCATGGTGAGATCGCACTTTGAATACTGTGTGCAATTCTGGTCCCTGCATTTCAAAAAAGAGTTGCATTGGAGAAAGTACAGAAAAGAGCGACCAAAATGATAAAGGTCATGGAAAGGCTCCCCTATGAGGAAAAGCTAAAGAGGTTAGGGCTGTTCAGTTTGGAGAAGAGACCGCTGAGAGAGGATTTGATAAAGATCTATAAAATCATGAAAGGACTTGAACGGGTAAATGTGAATTGGTTACTCTTTCATATAATACTTGGACTAGGGGGCATGCCATGAAATTAGCTTATAGCTCATTTAAAACAAATCAGAGAAAATTCTCTCTCATTCGACACACAATTAAGCTCTGGAATTCATTGCCACAGGATGTGGTTAAGGCAGTTTGTGTAGCTGAGTTTAAAAAAGGTTTAGATAACTTCCTGGAAGAGAAGTCCATAAACTGCTGTTAATCAATAGGGAATAGCACTGCTTATTGCCAGCATTAGTAGCATGGGATTGATTTAATATTTGTTTGGGTACTTACTAGGCACTTGTGAAATGGATTGGCCATTGTTGGAGTCAGGATACTGGGCTTGATGGACCCTTGGTCTGACTCAGTATGGCAAATCTTATGTTCTTATGTCCAGGGATTTAAAGTTACTAGGAAGAATTTTTCACTGTTGGAAAGCTGGCTATAAATTGGCACTGATTTCCTATTTCCTCTTCCTAGATTATCACATGAACAGAGCTGTTTGGCAAGTAGTCAAGGTTGGATTCAATGGACTTCTGAGGTTTTTTCAACCTAATCAATGATGTAAGAAGTTAGGGCTCAACTGAGCATTTATTATAGTTGTCAGATGACAAAAAGTCTTTTGGGGACATGGACAGCTAGTCCTGGTCCCCGTGTCCCCCCCCCCCCCCCCCCCAATGCATCCATGAACTTGACCATGAACTTTTCTAGGAGAAATTGAAGCCGTGATTAAAAGATAGTTCTCAACTCCAAAACTTGTTGACCTAATACAGGTAATGGCTATTTTTATGGGGTCTGAAATATGCAGATTAACATGGTTATTGTATTAAATATAAGCAAATAGATCTTAGGCATATTTATTAAGATTTTCTTAAAAACTAAATCCATTTAAGCATGGATCAGAGTTACATAAATCCCATGCAGCAAAAACAAGCCTGACTCATCCTGTTCTTGATTATCTGGAATTTATTTATTTATTTGTTTATTTCTATTCCTCTTTCGGTACTTCAAACTGTCAAGCCTAATATTAGGAAAAATGAATGTCTCGGCAAAATGTTGAACCACATACATTTTTACGCTACTGAAAGGTTTTATTTAGGTGGATCAAGGTTGCATTTGATGCTGTTCTGTCATGCTTGCAGCCCTCAGGTATCAAACTTTGGGGATGGTCTGGGGTCACACAGCCTTCTCCCCCATTACCTAAACAGGAATCAGGACCTAGGACAGTGTCATCACAGCCGCTGGAATTTAGCATAGTTAGGGACATTGGAAGGTTAAACTTGATTGAATAAAGGTGAAAACTCCGGTTACATAACTGCCTCAGCCTCCTAGATTTTATTAAGTGCTTAATTAAGAAGCCTTTATGTGCAGATAAGACATTTGGATATGCCTAAGTAAGGTCACAGTTAAAGCTAGTTTCACTCAAAATGTTCTGCAATAGGAGTCTTTAATTTTATGGTGTTTTATTGGTCTGTAATTTCCTGTTGCCTTTCATACCAACTCACCCAGAAGAGGCTGATTTCAGTTAACAGCACCATGAGCCTTCACGCACCTATTTGTACAGCCTTCCCTAACCTAGCCGTTGGGGGTGAGGATCTTTCACGCGGAGACGCAGACTGCAGTTCTCTCTGGAACCCAGTGCACATCTATCCACCACTGAGCAGTGGCTGGGGCTTTATCCTCCCTGCCTGCCCTCAGGAGGGCTGTGAACTGTCAGGTTACAAACCAGGTTTATTCAGGTAGCAGGTTTAACAGATATAGAGTCTTTTGCATAAAGTTTAAACAGCCAAGTTCAGTAGTACTCATAAACAGGTCAGTTCAAAGTTCTCATAAACAGGTCAGGCAGTTCAAGCTATCCAGATCTAGGTCAAGTTCTACAGCGTGAGACTGGGTCCACCATCAAGACGCTGGGAACCAGGAAGAAGCATTCCCACAGATTAATTTTCAAGTACCGGAGTCCAAGCCAGTTCCTTGGGGGCGCGGCCACTGGTGCCTGGACCAAAGCCAACACCAGGTCTATTCCTTTATACCAGTGGTTCTCAACCCAGTTCTCAGGGCACATCTAGCCTCTCAGACTTCCAGGACATACATAATGCATATGCATGACATAGATTTGCATACAATGGAGGCAGAGCAGGCAGATCTATCTCATGCATATGCATTCTGGATATCCTGAAAATATGACTGGCTAGGTGTGTCCCAAGGACTTGCTTGAGAATCCCTGCCTTACACAAGGTGGATTTACCAGTGTTGTCCAGTGGATCAAGGAGCAAGGCTCACATCTCCCGGCAAGGATGCCACTAATTCCAGACTCAATCTGACTTTGCAACATCCCCATCCCCCTTCAGCCTGGAGAGCCCAGGAATCAAGCCTGGGTCTTTGGCAGTGAACTGACTTCCCAGCAGGAATTTTAACATTTTGACTGCATCCACCAGCACAAGAACCAGAGCTGAGACAGGTCCATGATTCTCCACTGTAGGAGAAAGCCAGTGGTAGTTAGTAGGCCTTACTGTCAAACTCCTTAGACAAAGATGTCCCAAAAATCTGATTATACACATTATCATCATAATAAGTACTAGATCCTAAGCACAGGCTGTTTAATAAAAGCAGGGGGCACATGTTGAGCTGAAAGAGTCACATTAATCACCGGAATGAACTTGCAAATTAAATCCGAGTCCCCTTAAACACCTCTTGCTTCGTGGCAGTGTGAGATTCTGTCATTCGAATCATGATTTGATCAGACAGGGCAGAGAAATGCAGCATCTCTCTTGCACTCACACTTTGAACAGTTTGTGCTATGCAGTTCTGTGTCCCCCATGGACAAAGAAAAAAAGACAACTCACAGAATTTACTCCAACCTTACAAATCCCAGCCACAGTCTCACACGTATGTTCTCTTAGCAGGCACTAAGAGGGTAGGGGGTCATCCTGAAGGTCCCGTAGTTGCTGCCACATATGAGAAACTGGAGTTTGGGGAGCCAGTTCCTTGTAATCAATTGTAATGTCATGTCTTTGCTCATCCCGCTAGGGGCTTCAGGTGAGGTGCAAACTGTTCCAAATCCTCCCTGTACTGACCAGTCCAGGGGCTATTAGTGGAGGATTTCTTCCTCAACAAAACAGCTGGCAGCAGCAGCCACTCAGCCCTTTGCCTGGAATCTCCCTTCCTGCTGCAGCCGCTGCTCTTGCAGTCAGTACAGTAACGGGTGCAACCCAGCTTCTGTTGACTTGAAGGCTGGGGCGGGGAGGGGTTAGTTTTGCTTTAGGGGTGCTTTAAATAATGAATGTAATCAAAATTCATTGTATCTTTTAATAAGTGGGGCGGGCAACAGAACATCCGCTCATCGCATACATTGTATTGTTATATGTTCAAAAAACAGTTTGAACAATTAAAAAAAAAAAAAAAAAACCAGTGGGCAGAGACACATACAGTGAGAACAGGTGCGGGGAGACAGTCGCTCCCTCACCCTCAAGGAGTCTGTTTGCAACATAATTTTTACCTTTCCCTAAAACAGCTGAAGACTCTCACCCTCAGAAACACTGGTCTGATCTCACCCTATCAAAGAGATGGCAGCATAATCTTACTCCCATCAAAGAGACACCCATGGGCGGTGCAGACAGCAACCTAATCTCCTGTTCTCTACAGCCGGCTGTGGTAGTCACTGTATAGAGAAAAGTAGCATATGCTCATATCCCCACCAAGGGGACAACTGCTGACTCCCAGCAGAGAGACACCCCCCTCCCAAGGATGCAACCACAGACTGTCACCCTCGCAGAGACAGCCATAGATGCTCACATTTCACCCAAAAGACAGCCATGAGGTCTCGCTTTCATAAAAAAAATAAAAGCAGAGGCTCACATTCCTCCCACCCCTCCCTCTCTCCATAACAAAGCTTTACCCTTTCACAGCTGAAGTTGCAGACTCTCACCTCCACTTGCTAGAGGGACAGCCATGACCACTCACCCTCACAGAAACCCACGTATTCCCGCAGATTCCCAAAGGGAGAGTCATGGGGTTTTACCCCCGGTATCGATAGCTGCATGAGTCTCACCTGTGTAAACACAACCGGGAACTAATCCTCCTAAAGAAGGCCAAATACACCTCATGGAAAAAAAAAAAACAACAACAACCCACCATCCCATGCTGTCTCTCTCCCCATAGACACAATCATTCACCCTCACAGAATCAACCTATCTTCACCATAGAGAGGCACGCTCTCCATTACAGACCCAGCTCTTTTCACCACATTGATTAATGATACCTGTGCCAACATCAAACCCCAAGAAATAACTAGGAACCTAAAATACCTAAGGACAGACAAGTGCCTTCTCAGTATTCCTTATGTGCACTGTATACATAGCATGAAGCCCTTCAGCATCTGCACCCACTAAATACCCCTCAGCATTCTATTTTATAAACCCCCTAAGTATCCCTTGGCAATGAACTATGACATCCCTATCATCTTTATGATTGCACTCTTATATAACACTGTATGATACTCCTCTGCACTGCTTATCCGTGCACTGTATAAATCTGCTCATTATAGTGTACGATAGCCATTATTATTCTTAACAGTGCCTATCATGGATCTCCATAGCATTCCTTAGTATTGCACTCACTGTATGGCCTCCTCAGTGTTCATTATTGTTTTACTGGATGACCTCCGTCAGGATCCCATACCAGCAGCCCTGCCTAAAACAGTAAGAAACTTAAGGCTGAAAATCTGCAGCGTCCGCCTCTGCATGCAACTCCAAATCAACCCCAACAGCGTCCGCTCCCTCTAGGCACCCGCTCCGCAGAAAGCAACCCCGGCGGGCATAAGGGCAGGGGCAGCCCAGGGTACCCACCTGTGGAAGAAGAGCAGGATGGACAGCATGGTCTGGTCGATGTTGCGGTTGCAGATGCCCTCGTTGAGCAGGTAGCAGGGGTCGCGCAGCACGGGCTCCAGCGAGTCCTGCCGCATGATGCTGTCCAGCTTGTCGGCGTTCCGCTTGTCGAAGACGAGCTGCTCCCGCAGCTGGCGGAAGTTGCTGACGGTCGGGCTGCACAGGTTGTTGTTGTCGCCGCCGCCGCCTTCCTCCGTCTCGCTGCGGTTGGCCAGATCCAGGCAGCAGCTGCAGCAGTCCAGGCCGATGGGCGAGCGGCACTCCTCCTCCGAAGACATCCCGGCCCCCGCCACCTGCAGCGCCTGAGGGAGAGGGAGAGAGAGAGCCCAGAAAGTCAACTGGCAGGGACGCTCGGGGGGCACCGAGGGGTGCTCCCTGGCATCCACGGGTCCTGCCCGGCTCCTCTTGCGCTTCTTGGCTCAGGCTGGCAGTGCAGGGGCTTCTCCTGCCGTCCGGATCTTCCACGAGCCTTCCGAGCGTTTCCCAGAGGGTCCTGCCAGCCCTGGGGGATCTTGCTCATCCCACTTTTATTATTATTTATTTTTTTTTTGAGTGGGGGAGAAATAATGCAGCGCTTGATTTTAACTTTCAACTCGAGAAAGGGGGGGGAAAAAAAAACCCTGCAAACTGCTCGGGGGAGGAGGTGCGGAAAAATAAAATGACAGAAGCCGCTTATGGGGGGCCCCCCGAGCTTCCTTGGACACACAGGCAGGCGGAGAGCTCGTCTACACGCGCTCGCCCTCTGCCTTGCTCTTTAAAAGCTGGGAAGAGATTTCCTTCCTGCCGCTGATTGGTGAGGAGGCTCGGCCCCTCCCCCCCGCCGGCACAGTCAGCGCCGCCCGTGCCCCCGCGCACAGCCGAGTGCCCACCCGGCCCGCTGCCGCAGCGGGGAGACTAAAGTCAGGCCAGCGGCCTCGGCTCGCTCCGGTCCGGTCCGGAGAGGCGATCGCTGCCCAGAGACCGCCAAGAGCAGCGAAAAGTTGCAGGGGCCCCGGGCTCAGCCGAGAGTCGCGCGTCCCCCTGTTACAATCCACGGATCTCTTTCTTTGTCGCCCTCTTTCTGCCGTTCTCTGTTACTGTTTGCTTGTGTCTCCATCTCTCTCTCTCTCTCTGTCTCGCTTAGATTCAGGCAGCTGCACTGGCAAAATAATGCATAAAGTGGCTAAAATAAAAGGGGAAAAAAAGCACGATAGTGTTAAAGGTAAAATAAAATTCATGGTATAGAAAGAACAAGAATTCCCAGGTTTAGGAGCTGTGCCGTATTGTCCGGGTCAGATTATATTTCTGGGGTAAGGGCAAGATAACATATTTTCCTATGCTGTTTTCTGTTTCTTTCACAATTGTACGCACTTTTTCATTCTTTAGTGAGAAGTCTTTAATTTTCTCTGTTAGTTTTGGAAAATGTGCATCTGCGATATGTTGGTATTTTGCACAGTATAGGAGGAAATGTATTTCTATTTCTCAGCTGTGAGGCATGCAGTGACTGGCTTTTAAGGGTTTCCAGTCAGGGCCAGTGCTAGCTTTTTTGCTGCCCTGTGCCAACAATTACTGTGCTGCCCCCCACCTCCCCAATTCATTCTGTCCCAGGCCCATCAAAAAAAAGCCCAGCTCCCTCCAGCAATCTTATTTTTAATCACTGACAACCTCGCCCCCTAGAACTCATGGATAGGGAAACACTGCAGCCTTGCACATACCCCCCCCCCCCCCCCCACACACACACACACACAAACATATTCCCACATGCTTTACAAATACAATTAAATTTTGCATTTATAACAAATTTTACATGACAACATTCAAAAGTACAGTCTCCTCAGGCAAAATAATCATTTACAACATGCATATTATATTTACATGCACTGCTGTGGTACCAACCGGAAAACACTGCAAAAAAGACACTCCTATTGTGTGCTGCATGTGGGCTTGGCCCTCAGAAAGCCATGAATAAACAAAATTAGCATTACAATATAGTAAACCTCCCATACCAAAACAACCCTAACTGCCAGCAAACAGTAACAACCTTATCTATGAAAAGGCAAAACTGCAAATATTAAACCAAGACCTAGAACACTAATACACTTTCTGTAGGGAAAACAGAACAAATCAGACTGCTACAGAACCCTACATATAAATTATATGACAGCAGAATACCTCACCTCGGTCACACATGGAGAACAGAGACGGCGCCATACTGGCAGTCGATCGCCTTTGCCCTCACTTTGTCACAGGGAGCGACGGTCGCTCCCTGTGACATAGTGAGGGCAAAGGCGATCGGCGCCATTTTGAAACCAGTCCAGCACCGGCACCGAGGGTATGATTGAAGAGATGGCTCCCGGACCCCCCGCTAGACCACCAGGTACATGTAAAAGGTTTTTGGTGGGGGTCGAGAGGGTGGGAGAAGCAAAGGGGTAATTTGTAAAGGGTCGGGGTGGGTTTTTTTTTATCGGGCCATTGGCGCCATTTTTATCAGTGGTAGCCAAAATGGCGCCGATGGCCCGAGAGCGGGAGATTGTGCCGGCCCCCCCCACTGGACCACCAGGTAATTTAACATTTTGGGGGGTTCGGGAGGGTGGGGGAGGGTAAAGGATTGGTTTTAAAGGGTCGGGTGGGTTTAGGGGTTGTTTTGGTGTGCCGGTTTTCCCGCCTTCCCCCCAAATAATTCCCGTACTCGATTTAACAATTTTTCACGATAAATCGAGGGAATTCCTATTGTATCGAGTCCCTTACCGATTAATGACGATTTTAAAATTATCGGACGATAATTTAAATCGTTAAAAAACGATTCACATCCCTACATACAGGCACTCACAAATAGGCTCTCACACAGACACACACACATACACATGAACACAAGCTCTGACACAGACACACACTCAAGCTCTCACACAAACATACACACAAACAAGCTCTGACACAGACAAACACAAAGCTATGATACAGACAACACATTCAAGCTCTGACACAGACACACACAAATACAAGCTCTGACACAGACACATGCACACAAGTTCACACACACACACACACATATGGCCTCCTTTCTCCAGGCCACGGTGAGATATTTGCAGTGCTGCCTTTTTATAGGTAGGGTTTTTGCTGTCTGAGAGTTGGTGCTGTTTTGATATGGCAGGGTGGCTACATAGGCACTAAGTGTGCTTTTTGCAGGGTATTGTGCTACTTCACAGAGTGTCTAGTAGTGGAGGGCATTTGTATCTTAGTTACAGGGATGACACCAGAATTTGAATATTCTTTTTTTGTATGAGTAGTAAGAGGAAATGTCATAAGTACATAACAACATAAGATTTGCCGTAGTGGGTCAGCCCAAAGGTGCTTCAAGCCCAGTATCCTGTTTCCAATAGAGGCCAATCCAGGTCACAAGTATCTGGCAGGATCCCAAATGGTCAATAGATTCCATGCTGCTTATCCCAGGGATAAGCAGCAGATTTACCCAAGTCCATCTTAATAATGTTTTATGGACTTTTCTTCCAGGAATCTGTCTAAATCATTCCTAAACCCAGGTACACTACCAGCTTTCACCACATCCTCCTGCAACAAATTCCAGAGTTTAATTATGGGTTAAGTAAAACATATTTTCTCCTATTTGTCTTAAATGTATCCTTGTGTGTTCCCCTGGTCTTTGTACTTTTTGAAAGAGTAAACAAATGATTCGTGTCTACCTGTTGCACTCCACTCATTATTTTATAGCCCTGCATCATATCTCCCCTCAGCCGTCTCTTCTTTGGACCTAACTTCTTTGGTCTTTCCTCACAGGGGAATCGTTCCATCCCCTTTATCATTTTGGTACCTTTTACTGATTCTGCTATCTCATTTTGGAGATACGTTGACCAGAACTGCACACAATGCTCAAGAGGAGTTCACACCATGGAGCGATACAGAGGCATTATGATCTCTGTTTTATTCTCCATTCCTTTCCTTATAATTCCTAGCTTTCTATTTGCTTTCTTGGTTGCCGCCAAGACTCCCAAAGTGGAATCGTGCATTGTGTAGCTGTAATTTGCATTGCTTTTCCCTACATGCATCGCTTTGCACTTGTCCACATTAAATGTCGTCTGCCATTTGCATGCCCAGTCTCCCAGTATTGCAAGGTCCTCTTTCAGTTTCTCACAATCCTCATGATTTAACAACTTTGAATAATTTTGTATCAGCAGCAAATTTGATCACCTCACTTGTCATTCCCATATCCAGGTTTTTAAGAAAATGTTAAAAAGCAGCAATTCTAGTACCGATCTCTGGGGCATTCCACTATTCACCTTTCTCCATTGACAAAATTGACTATTTACCTCTACTCTCTGTTTTTTTTTGTTTTTTTTAAATCTTTTAACCAGTTCTTAATTCATGGTCTTGTGGGCTGGCAGGGAGCATCCCCGCCGGAGCGGTACAAGACCGCAGTGCTGAGCTAGTGATGATCTTTTGCCAAGCCAGCCTCCTCCCTACAGGTTGAGCCCTTGGGCTCTGGGGGCTGGTAGGACTTGTCTCTGGCTAAACATCATGGCTAGACTGGGAGCATTTGTGCATCGTGGGAGCTGGATGCAAGCACCAGCTGGGCAGGATACAGGCATTGGCTGAGAACTAGACGGCAGTGGCTGAGAGCTGGACACAGATATTGACTGAGAGCTGTATATGTGCTGCTTGCTACTGAAGGCACAGGCTTGTATTGGCAGTGCAGGGCTGGAGACAAAGGCTAGTATTGTGGCAGTGCAGGACAAGGACTAGACAAGGACAGGGCCAGACACGGACTAGACAGGGAAAAGACAAGACAGAGAACATAGATGGCCCTGAGGCAACAAGGCAGGAGGACCAGAGGCTGCTATATAGAAGGCTTAGAGGCTGCTAAACCAGGCAGAAGGCCCGGAGGCCACACGGGTAAGCAAAAGGTGTTGCATATAGGGAAAAATAACCCTTGCTGTAGTTACACGATGTTAGGTTCCATATTAGGAGCTACCACCCAAGAAAAAGATCTAGGCGTCATAGTGGATAATACATTGAAATCGTCTGTTCAGTGTGCTGTGGCAGTCAAAAAAGCAAACAGAATGTTAGGAATTATTAGGAAGGGAAAGGTTAATAAAACAGAAAATGTCATAATGCCTCTATATCGCTCCATGGCACCTTGAATACTGTGTACAATTCTGGTCACCGCATCTCCAAAAAGCTATAGTTGTGATGGAGAAGGTACAGAGAAGGGCAACCAAAATGATAGAGGATGGAACAGCTCCCCTATGAGGAAAGGCTGAAGAGGTTAGGGCTGTTCAGCTTGGAGAAGAGACGACTGAGGGGGGATATGATAGAGGTCTTTAAGATCATGAGAGGTCTTGAACAAGTAGATGTGACTCGGTTATTTACACTTTCGGATAATAGAAGGACTAGGGGGCATTCCATGAAGTTAGCAAGTAGCACATTTAAGACTAATCGGAGAAAATTCTTTTTCACTCAACGCACAATTAAACTCTGGAATTTGTTGCCAGAGGATGTGGTTAGTGCAGTTAGTGTAGCTGGGTTCAAAAAAGGATTGGATAAGTTCTTGGAGGAGAAGTCCATTAATGGCTATTAATCAAGTTTACTTAGGGAATAGCCACTGCTATTAATTGCATCAGTAGCATGGGATCTTCTTAGTGTTTGGGTAATTGCCAGGTACTTGTGGCCTGGTTTGGCCTCTGTTGGAAACAGGATGCTGGGCTTGATGGACCCTTGGTCTGACCCAGCATGGCAATTTCTTATGTTCTTAATAGAAGGCTTGGAGGCCACAAGATAAGCAAGGTCTAGGTAGGCCACAAGGCAAGGTAGAATAATAAGATACAGGTGGCCAAGTCAGAGAGCCTTAGTGGCTCAATGAAGAAACATTGAGGTAATGGCCAGGCTGGGTTAAGTAGGGCTGAGACTTGGGAGTTGTATAATCCATGAGGAGGTAATTGGCAAAGCAATGAGTAAGGCTTGCTAAGGACCCCTGGTGGAGAGAAGACCGACAGCAGGCTGAACCTTGGTATAAGGAGACTGCATAGCAGGTGAAACCATGACAAGAACATTGCTTCCTAGCTCATGATTTTTTAATTTCCTCAACAGTCTGTCATGGGGTACCTTGTGAAATGCTTTCTGAAAATCTAGGTACACTAGATCAACTGGCTCACATTTATCCACATGTTTATTCATGCCTTCAAATGTAGAAAATTGGTGAGGCAAGACTTCTCTTGACTAAATCCATGTTGACTTTGTCCCATTAAACTATGTTTATCTATATGTTCAGTAATTTTGTTCTTTAGAATACATTCCACCATTTTTCTCGGCATTGACGTTAGGTTCCCCAGTCTGTAATTTCCCAGATAATGCCTGCAACCTTTTTTAAAAAACAGTGATACACTGGCCACCTCCAATTTTCAGGTACTATAGCTGATTTTAATGATAGTTTACAGATTACCAACAGTAGATCTAAATTTCATTTCTCAGTTCTTTCAGCATTCTGGGATGTTATTCCATCTGGCCCAGGTTATTTGCTACTCTTTAGTTTATCAATTTGCCCTAGTACATCTTCCAGGGTCACTGAAATTTATTTCATTTCCTCTGAAACATCACCTTTAAATATGATTTCTGGCATGGATATCTGCCTTACACCTTCCACAATAAAGAACAAAGCAAAGCATTCACTCAATATCTCTGCTATGGCCTTGCTTTTGTACTGCTTTTACCCTTTGGTCATCTAATGGTCCAGTTCACTAGCTTGCAGGTTTTTTGCTTTGAATATACCTGAAAAAGTTTTTTATTTAATTAATTAATTAATTAATTAATTTTATTTGTCACATTTTTATACCGTCAATCTGTAAAATCAATCTTTAACAGTGTACAATAAAATAAATTTTAAAATAAAAACATAATGAAAGCATACAATTAATACGACTAAGATAAAAATAAAAATAAAATAAAATACATCAAATCAGAATTCAAATAAATAACAATATTAAAACAAAGAATTACAACCAAAAATTAAAAGTAAAAATTTGCTCTGACCATATATGAAGCTATTCTCTATCCCTTGATTGCCGATGTATGCTCAATTATCATTTGCTTTTTTAAACAGCCAGGTTTTAAGATCTTTTTAAAATTTTGCATAATTCTTTTGAAGTCTTAACTCAGTATGAGGCAAATTCCATAATTTTGGGCCCGCTATCGAAACTGCTCTTTCCCTGACCTCGGATAAATGTGCAGTTCGAATCAATGGAACATTAAGTAAGCCTTTGCCGATCTTAGATTCTTTTCTGGGATGTGTAAGTGAAGGCCAGCATTTAACCATTCTGTTTTATCGTGATTTAGGGCCTTATTTTCCAAGTGGCTCGCACGCGATAACAAAATGGGAGCGGAGTCGGCCCCGGAAGAGGAGGAGTCGGGGCGTCACCGGGGCTGACCCCGTGAAGACGCCGCGGACGACGAAAAGGTAAGGCCCTTTTCGCGTACAAGTTCGTGCCCAATAGCTACACCTTCTATGGTGGCGCTATTGGGTGCGAAACCGGCAGCGATCGCACCGAGACGGTGCGATCGCTGCCGGCTAGCGCAGGCCTGCCCCCCGTTTCGGCCCCCCGCCCCTCATTCCCTAAAGTATCGCAGGCCTGCGATACTTTAGAAAATGAGGCCCTTAGTGATTTATGAACCAGGCAAAGTACATTATATTCAATTCTGTTTAGTTTTAATGGGAAGCCAATGTAAGGCTATTAAGGTGGGAGTAATGTGATCAAACTTCTTTCCTGCAGTTAGTACTCTCGCAGTTGTGTTCTGTAATAATTGCAAAGGTCTAATAGCTGTGGCAGATAACCCAAGATAAATAGAATTGCAATAATCAAGTCAAAAAAACTAGAGACTGAAGGATCGTCGGAAATCATTAAATTCTAAAAGTGACTTTAAGGTTTAAGAACATGTAATTTAAGATAACCTCTAATTTTTTGTGTGATGTCTGATTTAAAATGAAACTCTTGATCAATGATAAAACCTAAGTCATGAGCTTGCAAAGCTGATTTAATTTGCATAAAGTCAGTGTTAATAGCTTTGTCAGGAGATGATTTTCTATTCAATAAAATCAATTCTTTTTTTTTTGAGTATTTAAAATTAACTTCATTTGCGACAATAACTGTCTAAATGGAGATATAAAAACTTCTAATAACTTGAGGGAGTCTTCTATTGACTTATTTATTGGAATTAAAAGCTGAACATCATCAGAATAAATAAAATGAATAATACACAGTCCAGACGACAGTTTGCATAGTGGTAATAAGTAGATATTAAAAAGAGTTGCTGACAAAGAGGATCCTTGGGATACTTCGGAATCAATTTTTTTTTTCAGAAAGACAAGTGTTTAACCTTACTTGAAAATGATGATCAGTAAGAAATGATTTAAACCAGGAAAGTACGGTCCCTTTCAGCCCAATGTCTATCAATCTTTGGATCAATATATCGAGGTCCATGGTATCAAAAGCAGCTGATTGTTACGCTCCCCGGCCGCTTCCGCAGTGCGGCTGGCCCCGCTTACCTCGCTACTCCATCTACTAGCACCAGGCTCACCTCCTCTGCGGCCTCAGCCTGTTCGCGGCATCCTCGGCCTCCCCGCTTGTCTTCGCCCGACCAGGCCTCACAGCATAGCTCTCGCCAAGGCTCTGCGTCTTCTTGCTCCTCAGCCCCGCCCCTAGGCGCACAGCCAGCATCACTCCTTTTGAAGACTGTAGTGCGGGAAACCCGGGTCCGACGCTCCCCGATGATGTCATCTCCAGGTAGTATATAAGGCAGGGCTCATTCCCCTGATCCCTGCCTTGGCAGTCGGGTCGACACCATGAGTGTTTCTAGTTTGCCTCTGCATTCCATTCCATGTTCCAGTCTCGTTTCAGCCTTTGTTCCAGTCTCGTTCCAGCCCTTGTTCCAGTCTCAGTTCCAGTCCTGTTCCAGTCTCGTTCGAGTCCTGTTCCAGCGTCTTTCTGTTCCACCGTCCCTTGTCTCCTCGTCTCCTCGTCTCTCCAGGTAGTACCTTCGGACTGTCTTCTCGGTACTGACCTCGGCTTTCCTTGACTACGTTTGACCGCTGCCTGCCTCCGACCTTCTATGACCACGTCTGACTGCTGCCTGCCCCTGACCTTTGCCTGAACTTGACTACGTCTGACTGCCTCCTGGAATTTGACTCCTGCTTCGACTGACCATCCACGGACTGATTACTGGTAACTGACCTCTGCTTCGTCTCACCATCCATGGACTGATTACTGGTAACTGACCTCTGCTTCGTCTCACCATCCATGGACTGATTAATGTACTGACCCTGGCATTGACTGACCATGCTTCCTTGAACCTGGCAATAATCTTAGCTATACATTCAGAGACACTCTTCTGGCCTTCTCAGGCACCCAGGCCTTCCAGCCTGGGTTGACCACACACCCTTGATTGTGGTGGGCACACCCCTGAACTTCCTATCAAGGAGATCCTGCGAGGCCCACCTAAGATTAGGCAGCCCAGATACTCAAGGGCTCAACCCGGGGGTACCTAGGGTTGCTAGTGGCGAAGCTCCAGCTAAGCCTCTGTTTCCTCTTGTGCTCCACCTCCTGGTGGCAGCGCTCTCTGGGTCCGACCAGGGAGCCTACCAATCATGCATTAGGCCAAGGGTCCACCTCCTGGTGCAACAGGTTTCCAAGGCCATGGACTCGACGGAGTCTCCCGCCATACGGACCATCTCGGGTCTGGCCACAACTATTCAAGAACAACGAAGAGCCATAGAGACTCTAGCCTCCTCTGTAGAGGAACTCCGCCCTCAAATGCAGGACGCAGCAATGGCCAATCCAGTGGGCCTAAACTCTACCCTGCTACAGAGAGCATCACTGGCATTGCCAGCACCTCCTTGCTTCAATGGGAATCCATGCCTTTGCCTCCTCAGTCAATGCTTTATGCAATTTGCTCTCCAACCCTCCTTGTTCCTGAAGGAGTCAGTCTACAAAGATCACCTTCATTCTCTCTCGCCTTGAGGGGAAGGCCCTGGCATGGGCTTCCCCCCTTTGGGAATGTTCTGACCCTATCCTCACATAACTGTCCCAGTTCATCACTGCCTTTAAACGAACCTTCGAAGATCCTGGTTGTCAGGAGGTTGCTGGTCATCAACTACTCCACCTTCGTCAAGGCTCCAAATCCCTTTCAGATTTCACAGTGGATTTCTGAACTTTGGCGACGGAACTGGGATGGTAAGAGGATTGCCTTCGGGCACTCTACCTCGAGGTTCTGTCACCTGCTCTCAAAGATGAACTTGCTGTCTGTGAGATTCCCATATCTCTAGAGGACCTGATTTCCCTCGCTGGGAAAATTGATCATCACCTCAGACAACGGCACTATGACATGAAGGCATCCGGCCTCCTGCTCAATGCCCAGCACGTGCTCTTAGCCCTCAGCTAAAGGCTCTACCGGCACCACCTCCTTCCAATGAAGAGCCAATGCAAATCAATTGTGGATGGTTGTCCCCTGAGGAGCGTCTTCGGCGCAAGAAGCAGGGCCTATGTCTGTACTGCCGTGCCTCTGGACATCTGAGACAATCCTGTCTGGTCCATCCAGAAAACTTCAAGGCCTAAGCCCGGCGGGGTCCCGAGCTTGGGCGCTACTGTCACTGGCCCCCAACTTCTTCTACATGTCACTCTGTCCATGGAGTCTCGATCCTTTGCTACCACTGTCCTCATCGATACCGGAGCCAGTGGCAGCTTCATAATGGATGACATAGTAACCTTTTGAAGATTCCAGTACAACTCCTTGAAGTTCCTCTTCACATAGCTTCTATTCAAGGGGAACATCTCCCTGGACGTATCACGCACCGCACGGTGGCTTTCCATCTCACCGTGGGAAGCCTACACGAAGAGAAGATATCTCTATACGTTCTAAAGCATTCAACACACCCAGTGATACTGGGACTCCCCTGGCTCCAGATTCATGGACCCCTATTTGACTGGCAATCCCTCCAGCTAGTTCAGTGGGGCTCCCAATGCCAAAAGAATTGCCTGAAGCAAGTATCTCCAGCAGTGACCGTCCTGAAAGCCACCACCCTCGCCGGTTTGCCGGCTCAGCATTCTGATTTTGAGGATGTGTTCTCAAAACAGAAAACAGACACTCTACCTCTACTTAAAAAATATAATTGTCCTATCGAACTCCTACCCGGTACTACACCGCCCAAGGGTATGACCTATCCACTCACTCCCCGAGACCCAGGCGATGTCTGAATATATAAAGGAAAACCTTGAGAAGGTATTCATTAGGCCTTCTGATTTGCCAGTGGGAGCAGGCTTTTTCTTTGTTAAGAAGGATGGAGGACTTGGGCCTTGTATCGATTACCGAAGGCTAAACGCCATTACCCGTAAGGATCGCTATCCACTACCTCTCATCAGCAAATTATTCGACCGTCTTCAAGGAGCTCAGATCTTCATGAAGCTCGATCTACACGGAGCGTTCAACCTCGTGCACATCCAGCCTGAGGACATATGGAAAACCGCGTTTAACACCAGGGATGGCCACTATGAATATATAGTGATGCCTTTCGGCCTCTGCAATGCCCTGCGGTGTTCCGACTGATGAATGAAATCCTTAGAGATCTTCTTTACATGTTTGTAGTGGTGTACTTAGATGACATCCTGATATTTTCAAAAGATTTGGAGTCCCATCGCTCCCATGTCAGAACTGTCCTTCAATGCCTCAGAGAAAACCACCTTTACGCAAAGCTTGAGAAGTGTATCTTCGAGCAGAATCATCTCCCATTCTTAGGAAACATTATTTCGAATCAAGGATTTACTATGGATCCTGAAAAGCTCTAGGGAATCAGTAACGGGCCCCAGCCAGTCGGCCTCCGGGCCTTACAAAGATTTCTGGGATTCACAAACTACTATAGAAGCTTTATAGCCAATGATTCAACATTAGCTGCTCCACTCACCGCAATGACCAAAAAGGGAACGAATCTCCGGGTTTGGAGCCCTCAAGCGCAATCTACGGCTGACTGCTTCCTGGAACCCTGCTTCGACTGACCATCCACGGACTGATTATTGGTACTGACCCTGGCATTGGCTGACCACGCTTCCTTGAACCTGGCATTGATCTTAGCTATGGATGTGAAAAAGACAAAAACAAGACCGATGCCGTGGAAAAAGATTTATTCAAATAGAACAGAACACGCCTGACTCTTGCTGAGTTTTGCCCTATGGCTGCATCAGAAGCTCTACAAAAAATACAATGAATATAGACTTTGATAGTAATAAAAATGACTCTAAAATTAACCTCATTACCCATATTATAGGACAACTGATCAAGATATGTTTTTAAAGTAATTCTGATATATCAAACCAGGTAAACTCAATTTTTATATTACTTTTGTGTTCTATTTTTTTTTAATTTAATTTTTAAATTTAAAGTTTTACTTTTACGATTACTTTTCTTTTTTAATTTTTAAGTTGTATTTTTATCTTTTCTTAACATTTTACATATTTTTTATCTCTATTTTTAGTGGATACTTCCAGAAATTACACATTGTACTTGAGTACATACTAGATGTTATTCAATTTAAAGGTAATGTTGATTCATGCATCAATTATTTCTTCTCTGTTCTTTATTTTAATATTTAACATGTCGCCTTGTTTGTTCATTTATTTGAAGATACAAAGTTTGTCATTGACTGTTCATCAGTTTATCTTTATACTATGCAATTCGTTTTATTTTACTTATATTGTTGGGTTGTTTTTATTACTATTAAAGTCTATATTCATTGTATTTTTTGTAGAGCCCCTGATGCAGCTATAGGGCGAAACTCGGAAAGAGTCGGGCGTATTCTGTTCTATATGAATAAATCTTTTTCCAAGGCATCGGTCTTGGTTTTGTTTTTTTCACATCCGTGGCTACCCTAGACTGATTACCGTCTTGTTTTGTGGGTCCTTCCTTATCATTGATCTTAGCTAGACATTCAGAGACACTCTTCTGGCCTTCTCAGGCACTCAGGACTTCCAGTCTAAGTGTTGACCGCACACCCTTGACTGTGGTGGACACATCCCTGAACTTCCTATCAACCACCTAAGACCAGGCAGCCCAGGTACTCAAGGGCTCAACCTGGGGGTAACTAGGGTTGCTAGTGGCGAAGCTCCAGTTAGCCTCTATCTCCTCTTGTGCTCCGCCTCCTGGTGGCAAGCGCTCTCTGGGTCCGACCAGGGAGCCTACTAATCCTGCACTAGGCCAAGGGTCCACCTCCTGACGCAACACTGATAGATCTAAAAGGATCAAAAGATAAGACTGGTCAGTGTCAAAGCCTCTGAAAACTGTATCTGATAAGGCTAATAAAAGGGATTCGGTACTAAAAAAAACTTACGGAAATCAAACTGAGAAGGAAAAAGAATATTATTGGCCTCTAAATAATTTGCAAACTATTTCTGAACTATTTTTTCAGTTACCTTTGCTGAAAGGAAGATTGGAAATGTGTCTAGGATTATTAAAATCAGTGATGTCAGACTTATTGTTTTTGAAGATGGGTTTGACAATGGTACATTTTAAAGCACTCAGAACATTTCCTTCTGTTAGAGATATATTAACTATCCTTGCAGTAGATGGGGCAATAAGATTAAGAACCGGTTTAAAATATCTGAGAGAGATAGAATGAAATGGGTGATTTGAAGGTTTTAAGTTATATAAAATAGATTGTATTTCTAGTATACCTGCTGGCTCAAAACTAGACCATGCGATTGAAGAATCTAAAGGAAGAGAGATTTTTGGATGTACAGTGGGGGTTTGAGTTTTTAAAAGGTTTGAAATTTTAGAGCTAAAGAAGTTTGCAAGCTCATTGCATTTTGTTTGGGAGCTTTCAGAATTAAGAATAAGGTTAGCTGACAGAGGTGAAATAAGACTCTGAACTAGTGTAAAAAGTGCCTTTGGATTAAATTTTAGGCTATGAATTCTATTTCCGTAATAAGTACGCTTGGCTTTATTAATCGCAGTTCTATATTTAGAGAATAAATTCTATAGGATGCGAAAGAGTTATCATTAGGGTGTTTACGCCAGGTTCTTTCTTTTTTCCTTAAAAGGGTTTTAATAGATTTTAATTCCTTGGTGTACCAGGGAGCGCCAGTTTTTTTTATTTCTGGAGATAGTTTTAGTAATGGCAGGGCTAATGTTGTCTGCTAGAAGACTCATAGCGTCACTCCACGAAGAAATAGCAGTATTGGAGTTTTCAAAAGAAAAGTTATCAATGACTAATGGTAGGCAATTAGTAAGATCATCTCTGTTAATGTTAGGAAAGCTCTGTGTTAGAGCTGGGAGTTAGCAATCTGATGTGTTCCGCTATCTGATGGGAGGAGTAATCAGATAGGAGTTAGCAATCTTTTGTAAATCTGCTGTTAGACTGCGGAGTTGCAATCTGTTCTTATTAGCTCCTAAAGAAGGAGGAGTCAGCAATCATGTAGTGTCTCAGATATCGTCTTGCTAAGGACTAGCAATCTGTAATGAATCTGATATAGTTGTGGGTAGATCCCTGGGCCGGTGGCAGATGACCACGGCCCCGGGAGGATATCCCGAGAGGGACCACCGGTTAGGCTTGAGTATGGAGACAGACACACATTAGTTCTTTTATTAAACAGGTTTTTGAAACCACCAGAGGTGGCAGTAGTGAGCTGATATGCCCAGCAGGGCTGTAGTCCCTCAGGTACTGGAACAGCGATCCAGGGTGGCTGAGCTGTTGAGAAACTGTAGAAAGTGAGTAGGCAGAGTAGGCAGAGTTCATGAACAGAACTAGGTGACAAAACTCACATAAGGTCTCAAGGAAGCTCAGGAGCTGGAAAGGATTAGGTCCTCGAGGAGCGAGTCCCTGGTTCCAGGGAAAGCTCTGAGAGAGCGATGGTAGCTCACAATTGTTTGTAGCAGCGATAGCTTCCAGGCAGTAGAGGATCTTCAGAGTGTCCAAGAACATGGGCCCTCGAGGAGCAAGTACCGGTTCTTATCTGTAATCTGAAAGTAAAGAAAAAGAGCGAGGCCCCCGAGGACCGGGTACCTCTGGAAAGTCCGAGGAGGCAGAGTAGCTTAGGAGACGTAGCCGAAGCAATCCCCTTGCTCACTAAATTTGTTAGCGAAATAGAGACCTTTAAATATTGGAAGCGGATGACGGCATTTCAGGGGGACGCCCCTGAAGTTCGCTCTCTTGCTGGTACTTCAATCAGAACGCATGCGCCCTAGGTCTTCAGGCAACATGGTGGATCTGCAACATTGAGCCAGTCTGGGAACGCCGGAGGGAGACGGCATGGAGACGCCGCGGCAGCCAGCCGTCCATCAGACCCGGAGGGAGTCACCACAGAGGTAAAGAGGGCGGAGTGAGGACGTCGAGCAGCGACGGTCGCAACAGTTAATTGGTTTCCTAAATGAAAATGAAGAATCATTAGAGAGATGGTTATGAAATTTGCGTTCAAATTTAAGGGTACGTAGATATAAGCTTATGATCTGACCAGGGGATAGTTTTAATATCAGAGTAGGTGTTTGTAGCAGCATAGTCATTAGTAAAACTTAAATCCAGAGTACGTCCAGCTTTGTGTGTTGGACCTGTAATGATTTGGTCCCAACCCATGGCTTTCAGTGAGTCAAAAAATATTTCACAAGTAGAGCATAAAGGTAGAACATCTATGTGTATGTTAAAGGCCCCCATAATAATAGTTGGAAAATCCGGAGATAGTTAGCAAGTAGCTCAGTTAAAGGTGAACAATTATGTTCAAGCGACTTAGGAGACAATAAATTAAACATGTTTGAAAACATTTTGATTTAAACAGGCCGACTTCAAGAGGGGAAATAGTGACCTGAATTTGTTGTAAATGAAGTGGGGTTTTTTTGCTATCAGCATAATGCCCCCCTCCCTTACGATTTGGGCGTGGTATTGAGAATACATCATAATCATCATTCTAATTTGATTCACCAACACAGTATCAGTGGCTTTAAGCCAGGGTTCAGTGACACCACACAGTGACGGAGAAAAGTCACTTAACAGATCGCTAAGAATTGGTATTTTTTTAGCGATGGATTGAACATTTAATAAGATTAAAGATAAAGTTAAGCAGGTAGAAAGAAAAAGTTTAGAGCTCAGAGGAATTTCACACAATGTTTTCTGTTATTTTGTTTTAATTTTGAAGAGATGGGATAGTTGTCCATATTTCCCATGATTAATTACAGGTTTTATTAGCTGAAAGATATCCCCCTCCATGATAAATAGTTTCAAGATTGTACAGACCTGAGAGCCATTCAAAATGCCTGGTCTTTGGAGTGACACGAAGGGGCGCACAAAGGGGCCGATGCAATACAGTGCGCTCAGCAATAAGGGTAAGATTAGCGCCTTTATAACGCACGTCCAACGCGAAGTGAACTCGGAGTCGGTTTTCCTAACCAGCGGAGGGCCGACATACTCGGGGCTCTCCTTAGCAAGGAGGCGCTAGGGGCGCACAAGCGACTGACTGTTCAGCACCGCTTTCTCCGCCAAAATATTGCATTGGCCCCAAAGGGGCCTGCTCTTTTTAGGGCTGGTATTGGTGAAGCTCCAGTCAGCCCCTGCATCAGTCCGGCCTCGCCTCCCAACAGTAGGGACCTGCGAGTGTTTACCCTCCCAGGTAGCGCCAACTCCTCCTCGGGCAAAGGGTCCACGTTCTCCTCTGTGAGTTCTACACCGGGCCAGTTCTGATTATCTGTGGAGCCCTCTCCTTTCACTACCCCATAGTCTGACATCTGAGACTAGCTAGACTATGATAGCAGTTAGTGTGGCCATCCAGGACCAGCCCGCATCCCTATGTGGCCACCCTCCAACACACCAGGTTGGGCGACAGTCACGCCTCCAAGCCTGCCGGCCGCTCAGCGTCTAATATCAACCTTGCCATACTACTCCTCCATGTGCTTACTGGCTCAGATACCCACCACAGTCTGAGGGCATTGAGGGCTTGACCCTCCCTTGCCCCAGACCCCCAACCAAGGCTGCGGCACTGTTATCAGTAGGGATGTGAATCGTTTTTCTAATGAATTGAAATATCCTACGATATTTCTAAATTCATTAGAAATCGGTTAAAAGAAAGAAACGATCAATTTTACCCCCGATTTTTCGTAAAAATCTTTTTTCGGGTTAGTGCGCGCTAACTCATGTTAGCGCGCACTAACAAAAAACCATTTATTTTTGTTACTTTTTGTTAGTTTTTGCTATTTTTGTTAGTGCGCACTAACCCAAAAAACAATTTTTCACTAAAAAAAAAAACAACGGCGAAACGCTGGAAAATGATTTTTTCCCGCGGCCTGAAAGCGGGAACGATCGGGCACCCGATTCACATCCCTAGTTATCAGTATCTCAAAACCCTTTCTTTGTATCCTGCTGTGTCAAATTAAAACTGTCATTCCCAATGTCAGATAAATGCACCCCACCTGAATGGAAGAGTCCAGCCATGTCCAAAGTCATTAGCTTATGCCAAATGGTGGTCTTTTGATGTTCCTTATCAATGCCAGGGTTGGCATCCTGCCAAAATTATTGCCACTCAAGTGAATGATCACTACTGCTGGCTAAGCTCGCCGCTCCAGTAGCAAAAGCTGTGGCACCTATACCCATTCCACACCACTCAGATATCTCTCGATGCCAGCCCGAGGTGCTCCCTGTATACCCAGCTCCAAGCACTGTTTTCTGCTCTGACCATAAAGGCGTATCCAACCATTCTCACAACCGCCTTAGTTGGAGCACAAATGTTACATAAAGGTTAATATGAGCCAAGTATCAGAATGTCTTGCTCATTGCGCACATAAGCTGTGTATGCCAAAGACTTCCACCTGCCAGTTCTCTGTATGGCTGCCTTTGGCAGACCCCAGTGAGCAGCCTCCAGTGCTGCTCCTATTCGGAAGGAGTGTGTCCCAAAGGTGCATGGGTCAAGGGACAGTGCTACCAACATCTGAGAACTGTGAACTGGTACCTAGTCAGGGGGGAACCATCCTCATGAATCAGGACATGGCTTCTGCCCCTAGGTCTGCAAGCTTGGTATGCCCTCAGGTTGTTCACCGGGCATGTGATGGCAGAGGTTGCCCTCAGCACCAACTTTGCCCCTTTAATCTTTTGGTTGGTCTTGGACTTGTGCACCCCTAGCTTTGTCTTTCCATCCATTAATACCAGATTGTCTGCCAGTAAACCAGAGCCACTGCTGTCATTCTTTGCCAATGTCACCAGTTCACCAATGCGCAGAGCCCTGAAGAATGCTAGGGAGAAGGCCAGATGGAAGAGTGTCACATCAGATGCAGACTGGCATCTTACTGGTGCCTCCTCCCAAAGCTGGCACAGCGTTTCATGCACGACTGGGCACCTGCCATCCCAGCAGGGTTCTTTGCTCAGCCCTTAAATAGTTTCTCGATGACAAAATTCCTGTATGGGTCACTGCAGCCCAAGGTTTTTGTGAAAAGGCAAAACCAGCCAGCTGTGTGGCAACTGTTCCTTTCACCGAACCGTCTCCTAGCCTGCATGATGTCATCTACCAGTGCTTTTTCTGGTCCCTGTCCCTGTTCCCATCCCTGCTCCCTTAGGAAACCATATAAGACTTTAAATCTTCACTTGTAGGCCTTCGTTGTCACCAGGGATACCGCTCTGCTCAGTAGGTCCCACGTTGCATCATCCCGAAGCGCCAAAGGTCCCTTGGTACCGGTGTGTTCCGCGTGTTTGCTCTGGGAATTGAGAGAGAGCATCAGCCATTCTGCTTCTTTCACCCGGCACATGCCGAGCCCAGTCATGTTCAGATGTAAACAGTGAAGCACAGATTCCCTGAGGGAGGAGTAGCCTAGTGGTTAGAGCAGTGGGCTATGAGCCAAGAGAACAGGGTTTGAGTCCCACTGTTGCTTCTTGTGACCTTGCACAAGTCATTTTACCCTCCATTGCCTCAGGTACAAACTTAGATTATAAGCCCTCTGGGGATAGGGAAGTACCTGAATGTAATCTGCTTTGAAGTGATGAAAAAAGTGGAATATAAAAATCTAAACAAATAAATAATGTGATTAGGTGCCTGCTTTTTGATCACCTGCTCCACGCCCAGGTTGTCACACCATAAAACCACCTTCTGGTTGGCCAATTTCGGGCCTCATATGGCCAGGGCTACTACAGTCAGGTGATGTTCTTAGTCACACCTGCTTCAAACCAGCTTGTGGGCCAGGATGCCGCACCCCATGCCCCCTGGCAGTAGACACAAAACCCCTGAGGCATCCAAAACCAGCTTCAGATCCTTGCTGGATATTAGTGGCACCTGGATATTAGTGACCTAATGTCACTAATATCCAGATCCTTGCTGGATATTAGTGACATTAGGAGACCCCATTGTACTCCTTTAAAAAGGACCCCCAAATCTACAGATCCTCCCAAATACATTGTGATGTCCTGATGTGGTGATGACGCTGCCAAACTCCCGCCATGGAGTCTTCCATTCTGCACAGGAATACCCTGCCCATGGGAACCACTCTGCATGCAAAACTTAGATGGGATTGCATCTGCCCTAAGGTCACCCTTTTTTGTTTTGCTGCCCCCACTGTATGAACCAAGCTCTGCGGCTCCACAAGCTTGCTGCTGGGTAGGCAAGATACCATCTGTACAGCAGCTAGTTCTAACCCAAAAAATGTCAGAGCCGTGGAAGGGCCCTCCAATTTCTCCTTTTGCCAAAGGAATACTTCTGTGACTGCCTAGAAAGAGCACAACAGCTTTTGATAAGGCCAGGCCTTCAAAAACGAAGTCATTGAGGTAATGTACAATATTGACATTTACTGCAACCTGTGCTGTCACCCAAGGAACAGAGGTACTGAAAGTCTTGAAGAATGCACATGAGATTGAACAGCCCATGGGGATGCACTTATCCACATAATACTGTCCCTGAAATTGGAAGCCCAGGAGATGGAAACTGTCAGGGTGAACAGGTAGTACCAGGAAGGCTGACTCAGGTTCCCTGCACTGTCAAAGGAAGCATACGTGACTGAGCATAACTCGATCATTAACTGATTCCTGTCCTGAATATGACGGGTTATGAATGAGCCTAAACTTGCCTGGCTCCTTTTTGGCTACTGTGGCCAGTGGGGAAATAATCAGGTTTGCACATGGGGGGGGGGGTGGGGGGGGGGGGTGTCAGAGATTGGACTGGCAATCCGGCCCCATCGCAGCTCCACACTTATCTTGCCCTGCACCACCCCTTCAAAGCGAGCTGCAGATAATGCATTGTGGGGCCCCCGCAGGGAGTTTCAAATCCAGATTTGAAACCCTTGAACAAAACCTCCGCATTCGCGGTTCTTTTATAAGATGCCAGCCACGGGGTCATGTAGCACAGCCTCACTGGTGTGGGGGCGATGAGGGAAAAGGCTTCTCTTACTTAGATTGCCATACCTGGGAACTCTCTGGATTTGGCCCAGAGACTCTTTCCTGGTGGCCGCGTCTTGATCGTGGGACAGGATGGCTGCCCACTCTTGATCAGCCTGCCAAGGTGGCATGCTCAGTGATGTTAGGGCCTCTGTGGATGAAAAAACAGGAATTGCAAGCCTTGCATTTCCAGTATTTGTCATACGCTGCTCTGTGAGGATGCTACAGCCTTGACCCTGCTTGCCCCTCCGCCCCCCCCCCCCCCCCCGCATTGCCCCATCAAGCCACAAGGGGAGAATGAGGTATCGGGAGATTGTGGAATTCTGCTCTGTAGGACCATGTACGGGCATCACTAAATCCTGCCCCCTCCCCCTCCGTGCCTCCCCAGTTCAGTGGCATGTTTGTGGCCCTTAAAGACTGCTGATAAGGAGCTTGTGCTCCCATCCCAGCTGCCCATGGCAGGTTAGGTAGCACTAAGTCCCAGGTGATGCCGGGTCTCAGTCGTAGAGCTGGACGTAGCTTCTGTTACAATGTGAGATGAGCTCTCCCTGTTGCCTGAGCTCCATAGTGCTGGGACACCAGAGGCAGCCCAGTGTTTGCAGGCCCTGGTAGGGGAAGGGGCAGAGAGTAAACTTATAGCTCCGGCTGCAGAGCTGGGGGCTGAAGTTGAGCCTGAGAAAGCAGGAGTGAGAGACGCTGCAGTGGCCTGATTGCAGGGGAGGCTGGACCGCATGGTCATCTGGCTCAGGGCTGGACTCATGATGGTGGTGATGGGTGCCTCCGTCTGAACTGTTCCGGACCCGGCCCACAGGAGGCGGTGGAGTCAAGAAAGGAGGGGTCTCGGAGAGTCGCGCAGCCACAAGGAGGGCTCGGCGTTTGGATGAAGAGCAGATGCAGTGCCACTGCTCTCCCAGCACTTAGCTCAGCATGGGCAGACAATATGCTGGCCAGAGAGGGAGATAACGGGCAGAGGAACAGTAAGGGAGTCCCTGTGGGACGGCAAATGGGGGAATCCTTAAATAGGAGAGGGGAAGGAGAGGCAGGGGCAGCCAAGGGAGAGGACTGAACCGGCCGGGATGCTATGTGGGGAGAGCCCAAGTGAAAAGCATGTCGCTTACCTTGATCCATGGCCAGCAAGAAAAGAAAAAGAGAGCCCCGTTTTATATCCCCTAGCCTTTCCCCGTCACCTTGCATCTGGAGGAAATAACCCTTGCAGACGAACAGAGTAGGGGGAGGCCCTTCCACTTCCCCATATCAGGTGGGCAACTGTGCCTTGTTAACTTCACATGCTCGGGTACTCTGGCCTGGGGTCTTCTCCTTTTTGACAGATGCTCTTTTGGCTAGAATAGCCTTCTCTCACCTCACCTTGAACCATGCTGGCAGTCGTTTGGCCTTCCTTCCATATTTTTTATTGCAAGGAATATATTTGGTCTGGGCTTCTAAGATGGTATTTTTGAACAACGTCCATGCCTGATGTAAACTCTTGACCTTTGCAGCTGCTCCTTTCAGTTTTTTTTTCTAACCAGTTTTCCCATTTTATCATAATCTCCCTTTTGAAAGTTAAATGCTGTCACAGTAGGTTTCCTTAGAGGTTGATTTTAAAAGCGTTGCTTGCGCAAAAATGCCCAAATAAGCATGTATATGAACCGCATGTGAGCAAAGTTGATTTAAAAAAAGCTGCCAAGTACGCGCATATATACCCATGCATGTCAAAAATAAGAGGGTGGAAAAGGGGCGGGGCCTGGATGTTCTGGGGCGGGGCCAGCAATTACGCACGTAACTCCCTATTTTAAAACTGGAGACCGCAGCGTGCGTTGGCCTGTTATCTGCATAACTTTACTGCTGTTCCAGACGAGAAGAAAGACTGTAGATCTCAAGTCTTAGGGCTTACAGGACAGGGTGAGGGGTCTAGGTCAACTGGGGATGTGCAGGATGAAGAACCAGGAGGGTATTGAAGCAGGGCTGGGGCAAGCCTATTTGGTGCTCTAGGCAAACCGGTTATTCACGCTCCTCTCCCCCAACTTATCTATTTATTTATTTATTTTATTTATTTATTTAGATTCTTTTACTATACCGATGCTCAAGACAAAGTCTTATCGTACCGGTTTGCAGTATAACCAGGGGAAACCAATAACCAGAAGAGAGAAAGTTACAGTGAACAGGGATTACAAAACAGGACAATTGAAAGAGGAAGAATTAGTTTAAACAAAGCTCTCCTAAGAGTAAAATGAGATAATACACCATTGATTAGCATGGATGGTTAACTAAGTGGTTCAAGCATAACTATTGGCAGCAGTTCCAGCACAGTGTTCCCTCCCACTCACAGCAGTGGCTCTAGGACTGCGCTTCCTTCTTTGGCAGTATTGGCTCTGGTAATCCCTCTACACCTCACAATGGCAGGATTTTGCCGCTTTCAAAATCTTGGCTCTCTGGGGGACCACCTAGTTTGCCTAATGGAGGTCTTGAAGACCTCGATATTAGGGATGTGAATCGTTTTTTGACGATTTAAAATATCGTCCGATATATTTTAAATCGTCAAAAATCGTTAGGGCCACGATACAATACCAATTCCCCCGATTTATCATTAAAAAATCGTAAATCGGGGGAAGGGGGAGGGCAGGAAAACCGGCACACTAAAACCCCCTAAAACCCACCCCCGACCCTTTAAATTAAATCCCCCACCCTCCCGAACCCCCCCCCCCCAAATGCTTTAAATTATCTGGGGATCCAGCTGTGGTCCAGAACGGCGGCGGTCCGGAACGGCCCCCTCAATTGAATCCTTTTGTCTTCAGCCGGTGCCATTTTGCAAAATGGCCGCCGCAAAATGGCGGCGGCCATAGACAAAAACGATTCGACGCAGGAGGTCGTTCCGGACCCCCCTGGACTTTTGGCAAGTCTTGTGGGGGTCAGGAGGCCCCCCCAAGCTGGCCAAAAGTTTCTGGGAGTCCAGCGGGGTTCAGGAAGCGATTTCTTGCCGCGAATCGTTTTCCGTACGGAAAATGGCGCCGGCAGGAGATCGACTGCAGGAGGTCGTTCAGCGGGGGTTCCGGACCGCCGCTGAACGACCTCCTGCAGTCGATCTCCTGCCGGCGCCATTTTCCGTACGGAAAACGATTCGCGGCAAGAAATCGCTTCCTGAACCCCGCTGGACTCCCAGAAACTTTTGGCCAGCTTGGGGGGGCCTCCTGACCCCCACAAGACTTGCCAAAAGTCCAGGGGGGTCCGGAACGACCTCCTGCGTCGAATCGTTTTTGTCTATGGCCGCCGCCATTTTGCGGCGGCCATTTTGCAAAATGGCACCGGCTGAAGACAAAAGGATTCAATTGAGGGGGCCGTTCCGGACCGCCGCCGTTCTGGACCACCGCTGGATCCCCAGGTAATTTAAAGCATTTGGGGGGGGGGTTCGGGAGGGTGGGGGATTTAATTTAAAGGGTCGGGGGTGGGTTTTAGGGGGTTGGCTCACGATTTTAACGATTTTTCACGATATTTTTAAAACCCAAACGGCAACAATACGATTCCCTCCCCCTCCCAGCCGAAATCGATCGTTAAGATGATCGAGGACACGATTCACATCTCTACTCGATATTAACAGGGCAAACTGGTGGACTAACTGGCAAGACTGGGTTGTCCCTCACATGAGGATGCTTTAAAATTCACCTACATACACGCGTAAAAGCCAGTAAAGTCCTAGAAAAGATATGCAAAGTATGTTTTCTTGAGCAATCCCTTAGGAATAGGCACATACTTACATGCAGGAGGTGTATTTTAAAACCTACGCGTGCAAATGCATGCACGATTTAATTGCAGCGTATCTCCCCTCGTGCGCCGATATGCACGTGTATGAGTACATGCATACTAATTTTAAAATTAACCTGTTATTGTTCTCCTTCCAGTTATCAAGTCAAATTTGTTTATGTTATAATCACTATTGCCAAGTGGTCTTAACACCATTACCTCCTTCACCAAATCATATTTTTTTATCTAGAAACTTTATCTCCTTAATATGTCCTGATGTGACGTTTACTCAGTCAATACTGGGGGAATTGAAATCTACAGATTGTACAGTACATTCTGTTTCCTGTAGAACTTTTGTCCTGTTTGACTTAATGGTCTCTTTAACATATAGTGCCAACCCACCACTAATTTGATCCATCCTATTATTGCAATATAATTTGTACCCTGGTCTCACAGAACCTCCTTCTACCAGGAGTCTGAGATATCAGTTATATTTATTTATTTATTTATTTATTTATTTATTTATTTATTTAAAAGTTTTTGTATACCGACATTCGTTAAGAAAAACATTACATCGGTTTCCATACAACGTGAACATAGCCAACAGGGCTTTACAGTTTAACTAATAATAGAACTGGGGGGAGGGGAGAAGGGGGGCGGGGGGAGGGTAGTCAGGGTCTTTTGCTATACATACAGTAACGTGAAATACATTTAAGTATATATGTACAAATTATATACAATAAGAATACAAGGAGTGATGGGGGGCATTAATTACAGGAACTCTGGGGTAGATTTTCAGAAAGCGCGATTTGGCGTACTTTTGTTGGCGCATCAGGCGCAAACAAAAGTACGCTGGATTTTAGTAGATACGCGCGTAGCCGCGCGTATCCGCTAAAATCCTGGATCGGCGCGCGCAAGGCTACCGATTCTGTATAGCCGGCGTGCGCCGAGCCGCACAGCCTACCTCCATTCCCTCCGAGGCCGCTCCGAAATCGGAGCGGCCTCGGAGGGAATTCTCTAACGCCCTCCCCTCACCTTCCCCTCCCTTCCTCTACCTAACCCACCCGCCCGGCCCTGTCTAAACCCCCCCCCTTACCTTTGTCGGGGGATTTACGCCTCCCGGAGGGAGATGTAAATCCCCACGCGCCAGCGGGCCGCTAGCGCGCCGGGACGCGACCTGGGGGCAGGTCCAGAGGGCGTGGCGATGCCCCCGGACCGCCCCGGGCTGTAACCACGCCCCCGGGCCCGCCCCCGAAACGCTCCCGACACGCCTCGAAAACGCCGCGCGGATAGGGCCCGCCCCGACACGCCCCCCTCTGAAAACCCCGGGACTTACGCGAGTCTCGGAGCTCTGCGCGCGCCGGTAGGCCTATGTAAAATAGGCGCACCGGCGCGCAGGGTCCTGCTCGCCTAAATCCGCCCGGATTTAGGCGGATTTAGGCGAGCAGGGCTCTTAAAATCCGCCCCTAAGGGTGGTGGATCTGGAGGGTGAGGGAAGGGGCTGGGAAAGTAGGGAGAGGGTGAAGAGGAGGACAGGGGGGGGCGAGGGGCGAGGTGAGGGGGGGGCGTGGGTGGGAGGCAGGACAGTGGGTGGGGGTGGGCTCATGCGTAGGCGTGTATGAACAGCCAAGTCTACCTCTTCAGTCAGTGCTATGCATTCTAACTCTCCCATCTTATTTTTTAGAGCTCTAGCATTTGTATACATACATTTCAAAGTAGGTATTTTGTTTGAATTAACAACCTGCTCATGAGTTCACAGGTAATTTGGAATCTTTCTGCTCTGTCTGCTCTTTACTTAAAGGCAAATGAGCTATTTTAGCATTTATTTCAACCTCTCTATCAGAATGCCCTAACATTCCAGTTTTGCTAGTTATCTTTCAACAAAATACATCATTCCAAACTATGCGCTTCTGAGAAGAAGCTGTATATTTTAACCGTAAGCAGCATCATACAGGAGATAAATTTTTAGGACAGCAAGATCGTTTGTCAATAAAAATAATACATAAAAGAATGTCTCAAAACATAGGATAAACATTTCTGAAGTTCAGGAGGGATTTAGATGCCTGGGCATTTTCCTCCCTCGGAGGTAGGAGGATATTTACAAAACTAATTATGCACCACTCTATACTAAGATACTTGAGGATCTAAACAGGTGGACTGGTCTTCTAATCACCTGGGCAGGATGTATAGGGATAATGAAGATGATGTGGTTAGTGCAGTTAGTATAGCTGTGTTTAAAAAAGGTTTGGATAAGTTCTTGGAGAAGTCCATTACCTGCTATTAATCAAGTTGACTTAGAAAATAGCCACTGCTATTACTGGCATCAGTAACATGGAATAGACTTAGTTTTTGGGTACTTGCCAGGTACTTATAGCCTGGATTGGTCACTGTTGGAAACAGGATGCTGGGCTTGATGGACCCTTGGTCTGACCCAGTATGGCAATTTCTTGTGTTCTTATGTTCTTATATCATTAAGCTGTATCCCCATTATTCCTTTCCAGATATTTCCTATATGGCGCCCACACCTGATCATATATAAATGACTTTTTACGCAAAACATATGTCATCTTTTCAATAACTGCAATGCCATGAATTTGCTTAAACCAGTGTGAGAAAAGAAGCTGAGACTTCTAGTGTGTTGCAATAGTAAATCTTGCAGCATGAATGAGATGGTTGCCAAGTTTACACTGAGCACTCGACAAGAAGAAATCAGGCCAATAACCGAGCAGGAACAGCACAGGAGACAAGCCAACAGGGCAGCCCAATATATCTGCAAGGCCGCCCCGACCCGTTTCCAGAAAGACAAAGCTAAGGGGCAGGATCACCACATGTGTAGATGAAACCCCTCTCCAACAAAGCCAGGGGGCCCCAGCAGAAAAACGCACATAATACAGGGGATATCTGTAAGAGCTTCTCAGCAGTTTATACATCAGTTCTGATCTACAAATTCAGATCGAACTTTTCTGTATTCTACATAAAATACCTACCCAATCCCTTTCTGTCAAATGAAGCCCCAGCTTCCTAGTCCATTGATCTATTAGAGTTGCATTAGTCTCCAACCCTTCAAGAGTAAGTATTATTCTTCAGTATAAATGAGAAAACCCCTTTTATTGGTAATGGACACCATAAACACCTGTTCCACCCGGGAAGGGATCTGTCTGACCCAGGTGATTCCCACAGATTTAGTTAGCTGAGCCAGTATTCTGTCATAACATTCTCTAGAATCTTCATCCAGATCAAACTCATCCTGTAAGTCCTCAAAGGAAATCCACCCCCTTTCTTCCCATAATTGCCCCAGATGATGTAATCCTTCCCTCTTCCAGCCAACCAAATCCAGATGAAAGGTGGCTATGGATAAGGACAGATTGTCCTTTAACACTGCCAATGGGGCATGATCCCCTAGATTTAATCATAGGGCTTTGCACATCCCCCTCCACACTTTCATAGTATGAGCAATAATGGGATATTCACGGGTGACCTTGTGAGCTTGTGGGGACGTAGGAAGGAGGAGAAGTAGAATAGCCAAATCTAATGCCCCAATCCTACCCGCCTCAAGGGATGCCCAGGACTGAGAATAATCCCTTCTAAGTCAAACCTTCAGACACACCAACCGAGAGGCCCAGTGATATCCTAACAGATTAGGTAGGGACACCCCACCCTCTTTCTTGGAGCGCCATAAAGTGCTCACCCGGGGGGGGTGTCGTGTTTTGCCAAATGAACCTCGATAAGTGCCCATTAAGATTATCAAAGAATTTTTCGGCAGATCGATAGGGAGGTTTTGGAACTAATATATTAACCTGGGCAGTATATTCATCTTCATTATCCCTATGCATCCTGCCCAGGTGACTAGAAGACCAGTCCACCTGTTTAGATCCTCAAGTATCTTAGTATAGAGTGGTGCATAATTAGTTTTGTAAATATTCTCCCACCTCCGAGGGGGGAAAATGCCCAGGTATCTAAATCCCTCCTGAACTATCCGGAAATGCCTAACACAATCTGGCAATGACTGCGCAAGGAACCCTCCCAACAGAAACATTTCTGATTTCTGAAAATTAACTCTGTATCCAGACATAATCCCATAATCCTCTAGCACCTGCATGATTTTGGGCATAGAAACATCGATATCTGTTAAATAAAGGAGGACATCGACTGTATATAAAGATATTTTGTGGTTCCGGCCAAATAGACGAAATCCCTTAATCTCGTCATTGGCAAGAATTAGCCGGGCCAGTACCTCAATCGCCAAATCAAAAAGGAGAGGTCACGGCGGACAACCCTGCCTTGTACCACAACCAATCTTAAAAGGTTCATACAGGAGACCATTAGTCAGGGCCCAAGCCGCGGGATGCGCAAACAAGGCCCTTATCCACTCTATAAACAGTGGATCCAGTTCATAACAAGGTAATGTCTCAAACAAGAAAGACCACTGAAACCTGTCAAAGGCTTTTTTGTTGTCTAATGACAGCATAACACCCTGAATCTCTTGGCGCTGTGCTATTGAGATAATGTGAAAGGCCCTTCTGGTATTAGCCATAGCATGCGACCCTTGATGAATCCAGTTTGATCTAGGTGTATCAATTGAGGCATGACATGCTCCAATCTCAACTGCAGTATCTTAGTCATGACCTCGAGGTCAGCATTTACGAGAGAGATGGGATGATAGGAACTGGGATCGATTTCTTCCTGCCCTTTCTTGTGGATCAAAACTTTGGTGGCATCTGTGAGGCTGTGTAAACTTTGCGGATTGTCTCGAAGGTGCTCAAATGCACCGGCCATCAAGACAGTCACGACAGGGAAGAATTTTTGGTAAATATCAAGGTGGAAACCATCAGGTCTCAGACATTTACCCGTAGGGAGCGACTTCACCGCTTTCTCGAGTTCCTCCAATGTTATGGGAGCCCGGAGCCGCATATTTTGCTCAGGGGTAACTTTCAGCAATCACACATTATGCAAGTAGTTCAGAAGATTAACCTGGGAACCAGAGTCTACTGTCTTATACAACCCCTCATAATAAGACCGGAAGGTATCATTTATAGTTTTGAGGCTACCTGACACCCGACTATCTGCAGTTCATATAGCAGAGATCAATGTACTACGCATTTCCTTTTTAAGCAGTCCAGCAAGCAAGTTGCCTACTTTGTTGACATGTTCATAAAATTTTTGACTCGTAAAGCACATCGATTTCTCAATAAGATCAGTTTGCAAAAGTTCTAATTCACGCCCCTGCATTACTAATTATCTCCACACATTTTTGGAACCCCTCTGCTTGTGTAATCTCTCCAATTGCAAAATTTCACCTTCTAGCCCTTGTTCTTTGGCCTCCTGAGCTTTCTTTTGATAATTAGTATAACCTATAATCTTTCCCTGTAGGACAGTTTTCAGTGTTTCCCAGAGCAGGACTGGACTATAATCTGCATGGGAGTGGAATTCCTGAAAGTTTTTAATTTCCTTAGAAATCATGTCCAAGAAATCCTTTCTCTCTAACACAGGAAGATTAGGCCACCAGGAGCGAGTCCTAGGGAGCCCCTGGGGATACACAAGTCAAGCATCACGGGATGATGGTCTGATACATAGCACTGTAGGATATCCCCTCCTGTACAATTATGGGAAAGAGCCCCAGTGCACAGGAAGAAATCCAGGTGACTATACGAGGCATGTATGAAGACTAGTGAGTATAATCGCGTCCACTCAAATAAGATATCCTCCAGATGTCTGTCAAATCTAAACCCTGTAAGAAGAGATACAGCTCTTTATTCTGCTCCACCCAACCCTGTCGTGACCTATCAACTTCTGGATTCAAACAAGTGTTCCAGTTCCCTGCAGTAATGACTGGGTGTGATAACAAGTCCCTAATTTTCACCCGTAACTGAGAGAAGTATGAATTCTGGTTTCTGTTGGGGCCATAAACGTTGAGCATCACTATAGGCTGTTCATATAATACCCCCTCAATCACTCTGAGTCTTGGTAACTATCAGGGGCAGATCTTTGTGCACCAAAATACAGACCCCCCCCCCTACTCTTACAATTGTTTGAGGTGTAGTATACCTGACCCACCCATTCTCATTTCAACTTTTCATGTTCCTTGTCAGTTAGATGGGTCTCCTGTTGCAGAGCAACCTGCACCACCCATTTCCTAAGAAACTGAAAAATGCATTTGCATTTGACAGGAGAAATGATACCCCTAACATTCCATGAGACTAGATTAACAAGAAAATCAGTCATTCTCATAAAAGAAAAATAAATAGCTCCATCGTCCCAAACGTGTACATCTGGTAACCAAATATCCACTGTAGCAATAGGTGAAATAAGAAACAGTGCTGCTGCTGCTGCTGCTGCTGCTGCTATTTTTAATTTTGAACTACCACCCCAACAACCTTTAAACAAACCCCAACTTAACCCCCCTTATAAATCGCAAATTCCTCCCAAGAAAAAAACAGGAGAAGAAACACCCCCTTTCACTGAAAACCAGAGAACTACCAACATCCTCCCCCCATCCCCCCAAACCAGCACCCAAAAAGCAACCGCGTCCTTCAGTGGGAGATTCCCTCAGGGCCAAAGCTGAGTCACTTTTGTCCAATTATACACCAACCCCACAATGTCACCCCCCAACAACCCCCATTCACCCTGCTCACTTCCACCGATAAACCACCAGCCCCCCAAAAAAACAATGCAATCCAATCATGCCATCCCAAATAGCCCCATCCCCCCTCAACAGCCTACCTCCAATCCTAAAGAAAGCCCCAAGAATGGTGCACCCGCTGCCCCTCCCCCCTGACACAAGAAAAGAGAGGGAACATTAATTCATGCAGCGCCCGTGGCATCCATGCAGTCCATGAGCAAGAATCCCAGAATCCGTACAAATGACCTGCATAGCAACAAATCAACTCCCCATTGGGACCATGACCCAGACAGTTGAGGATACAACCAACCAGCGCAGTTGAGGATACAACCAATGCCAGCGCATTAACTGTTCGGTCTCATAGGGACCTGCAGGTGCTCATTGTGCAAGAGGCTCTGAGAGCGTTTATCAGACCAAATGTCGAATACAGTGCCGACCCAATTCGTAACCAATCTAAACCAAAAATTTCGTAATACATCAAACCAATCCCCCACCTCTCACCTACCAATCCCACATGCAACGATGAGGCATAACCATCTGTGTAAAGTTGTTGCCATTATCCATAAGGTCTCCCCCCACCCACTACCTCCCTCCCCAAGAACAAACTACCCCTCTCCACCTGAGATACAGTACCCTCCCCCATTCATGAGTCCTGCTCCAGAACAAATAAAACAAAAAATGTAAAAGAAAAATGAGCGAAAAAGGAAGGAAGAAAGTTCAGTTCTGGGAGGTCACCAGCAACTCCACGCATCTTCACCAATGCAGCTGAAAGGTTCTGGCATTTCCCACTCTGACCATTCTGTGCTTTTATTGCATGCCGCTTCTGTGGCTAAGTCTCCGGAATTCCACTGAGCTTCTTCTGTTGTCGCCTCGGAAGCGCTTCACCCACATGATCCAGGTAACCTTGTACCTCCGCCGGAGAATTGAAAATTTTCGGCTTGCTGTTAATGACCACTTTTAGCCAAGCCAGATAAAGCATGGCACTGTTGCAGCACTTTTTTGACTGAGGCATATCCAGCCCTCTTGTTCAGGACGTTTGCTGAAAAGTCTTGAAAAAAACATTAGCTTGCGATTTTGATACCGGATCTCAGCTTTTTCCTGAGCCACATTTAGAATCCTCATTTTGTCAGGGTAGGCGTGCAGCTGCATTATCACTGTGCACAGCCTGCCATTCGCACTTATCCTTGGCGCCAATGCTCGGTGTGCTCTTTCTATTTTGATTCTGCCTCCTTTCACTATAAGGCCTAGAATTTCTGATAGCTAGTGCTCGAAAAAGGAGACTGGGTCAGCTCCTTCAATACCTTCAAGAAGGCCCACCTTTCGAATATTGTGTCTGTGGTCCATATTCTTGAGATGGTCAACCTTATTGGTCAGCGCTTTAATACATCCCTCCATGTTGTCCATCTTGCAGTTGTTTTCTGTCGCAGCCATTTCAACTTCATCCATGCGGGTTTCCATGGCTTCAATGCGTGCAGTGTTTTCTTGTACCAATGCAACTAATTCCACCACCTTTTCGACAACCACCACCAATTGTTTATTAATCATTGCAGACAATTTAGAGGAAAAAGTTTCAAATAAGGCGGTGAGTTGCTGCGTTTGCTCCACAGGGGTCTCCAGAGAGGGCCAGTCTTTATTAGAGGCCTGTTCTTCGGCTTGGTCCCTGCCAACAGGAGCAGTTTTTAAGCTGGTTTTCTGCACCTTAGCCGGTCGATCAGCTCACATAGCTGGTATGGATTTGGAGGGGATATCATGTGACATTTTTTAGGCTGCTTATTTTGTTGAAATGCTCAGAATGTCAGAGGATTTTGTGCCAGAAATGTGGGAGCCTCAGCACTGCACCCTTGCACTCCTTAGCACATCACGTGAACATGTACAGTGAGGAGAGAGGGATGCAACCAGGCCCAAGAGACTATTTCTAGTTATGTATTTATTTATTTATTTATTTATTTGCAGGACCCATGTTCTTTGTCTTTCATTCTCTATTTCTCTACTCATTTTCCATCTCTTTATTCATTATCATCTCTTCTTACATCTTTCAGCTCTCACCTACCTCTCTATTTTCCTAGCCCATTCCTTTAGTCTCCTAGCCCTTCCAATTCTTTCCTCAATCCTCCTACGCACCAACCATATAATGGCATCCATTTCCATTCTGACCCCTTGCCACCAAACTTCCATTTCTCCTGTCCCTAGCATCCACCCTCCTGCCTCCTTCTCCTCATCCTCATACTCAGCATCTTCCCTTTTGTCACTTCTTCATATGACATAGCTCAATGGGGGAGAAGAGTATGTATAGGAAGAGCTAGGAAAATTGAAAATGGACAAGGCCATGGGGCTGGATGAGGTACATCCCAGGATACTAAGAGAGCTCAGAGATGTTCAATAGATCTCTGGAAACCGGACTGGTGCCACAAGTTTGAAGAAGAGTATTTGTGGTCCTGCATCACAAGACCAGTAGCAGAGAGGAGGCTGGTAACTATAGGCCGGTTAGCCTCATCTCGGTGGTAGGAAAATTAACAGAGATTCTGCTGAAGGAAAGGACAGTGAACTTTCTACAATACAGTAGGGTCAAGGAAGAGCGCTTGATGTGATTAACTTGGATTTCAGCAAAGCTTTTGATATGGTCACGCATAGCAGGCTTGTGAATAAAATGAGAAGCTTGGGAGTAGGCACCAAGATGGTGGAGTGGATTACAAACTGGTTGACTGACAGGAGACAGCATGTGATGGTAAACGGAACCTACTCTGAAGAGAGATCCATGTTAAGTGGAGTGCCACCAGGATTGTTTTTGGGACTGGCTCTCTTCAATATCTTTTTGGGCAGCATTATAGAAGGTAAAGTTTGTTTTTTTGCGGATGATACTAAGATCTGCAACAGAGTGGATATACCTGAAGGAGTAGGGAGAATGGAAAGTGATTTAAAAATGCTTGAAGAGTGGTCAAAGATTTGGCAGCTGGGATTCAATACCAGGAAGTGCAGAGTCATGCATCTGGGGTGCAGTAATCCAAAAGAGCTGTATGCGATGAAGGATGATAGGCTGATGTACCCGAACCAGGAGAGGGACCTTGAGGTAAAAGTGTCTGGCGATCTGAAGGTGGTGAAGCAATGTGACAAAGTGACAGCTAAAGCTAGAAGGATGCTGGACAGCATGCAGAGAGGAATAACCGGTAAGAAAAAGGAGATGATAATGTCATTGCCCAGGTCCTTGGTGAGGCCTCACCCGGAGCATTGTGTTTGGTTCTGGAAACCATATCTCAAAAAGGAAAGAGACAAGATGGAAGTGGCCCAGAGAAAGGTGACCATAAATATGCATAGGAAGACTTATGAGAAGAGGCTGAAGGATCTAATATGTATACACTGGAGGAGAAGAGGTACAGATCTTCAGATACCTGATGCACAACTTAGAACCTTTTAAATTAAAAAGGAAACTGTAGAAATGAAATGAAACTCCAGGGGCGATGACTCAGAACCAACATCAGGAAATATTTCTTCACAGAGAGGCTGATGGATGCCTTGAATGCCCTCCCAGAAGAGGTAATGAGGACGAAAATAGTAAATAATTTCAAATGGGCATGGGATAAACACTGTGTATCTGTAGAGGCTAGATGCTGGAAATGAAGAAATGGATGTATGTAGTGACCTGCATAGAGTGGTAATGATTACCCTTAACAGAAAGCATGGGGTAACCTGCACAGAGTGGCAGTTACTACCCTTAACAGAAAGCATGGGGATAACCTGCACAGAGCGGCAGATACTGCCCTTAACCGAACCAATGGGGGTGACCTGCACAGAGTGGCAGTTACTACCCTTAACGGAAAGCATGGGGATAACCTGCATGGAGCGGCAGTTTCCACCCTTAAGAGAAAGCATAGGGATAACCTGCACGGAGCGGCAGTTACTACCCTTAACAGAACCAATGGGGGTGACCTGCATGGAACGGCAGTTACTACCCTTAACAGAAAACATGGGGATAACCTGCACGGAATGGCAGTTACTACCCTTAACAGAACCAATGGGGGTGACCTGCACGGAACGACAGTTTCTACCCTTAACAGAAAGCATAGGGATAACCTGCAAGGAGCGGCAGTTACTACCCTTAACAGAACCAATGGGGGTGACCTGCATGGAACGGCAGTTACTACCCTTAACAGAAAACATGGGGATAACCTGCACGGAATGGCAGTTACTACCCTTAACAGAACCAATGGGGGTGACCTGCACGGAGCGGCAGTTACTACCCTTAACAGAAAACATGGGGATAACCTACATGGAGCGGCAGTTACTACCCTTAACAGAAAACATGGGGATAACCTGCATGGAGCGGCAGTTACTACCCTTAACAGAAAACATGGGATAACCTGCACGGAGCAGCAGTTTCTACCCTTAACAGAAAGCATGGGGATAACCTGCATGGAGCGGCAGATACTGCCCTTAACAGAACCAATGGGGGTGACCTGCAAGGAGCGGCAGTTTCTACCCTTAACAGAAAGCATGGGGATAACTTGCACAGAGCGGCAGATACTGCCCTTAACAGAACCAATGGGGGTGACCTGCAAGGAGCGGCAGTTACTACCCTTAACAGAAAGAATGGGGATAACCTGCATGGAGTGGCAGTTACTGCCCTTAACAGAACCAATGGGGGTGACCTGCACAGAGCTGCAGTTACTACTCTTGACAGAAGGCTTGGGGGTAACCTGCATGGCATGGCAGTTACTACCATGAGAAACTTGCTGGGCAGACTGGACGGACCATTTGATCTTTATGTGCCATCATTTATTATGTTATGATATGTTACTATGAATTTATAAAAAGGAAATCTTCCTTACAAATCTATTAGAATTTTTTGAAGATATAAATAAGCATGTGTGTAAGAGTGAGCCAATCAACATGGGGTATCTGGGTTTTCAGCAGGCATTTTACAAAGTCCCTCATGAAAGATTCCTCAGGAAATTAAAAAGTCATGAGTTAGGAGGCAATCTCCTGCTGTGATTGGCAACTGGTTCAAGGATAGGAAATGGAGTAAGATTATAAGATCCGTTTTCCCAAAAGACAGAGGTAGAAAACAGTATGCTCCAGGGAGCTGTACTGGAACAAATTCATTAATGACCTAGAAGAGGGAGCAATTGAGATGATCAGATTTATAGATGGCACAAAATTATACAAAGTAGGTAAAACACAAGCAGACTGTGAGGAATTACAAAAGGATCTTTCAAGACTGGCAAACTGGAAACCTAAATTTAGTTTGGACATGTGCAAAGTAATGCACATAGTTGAAAAACAATTCTAATTATATGTTCACAGTTCTTGATTTCACCATAGAAGTTACCATGTTGGGAAAGGTTCTTGGACCTGTTAAACTCCTCAGCTCAGTATGCAGCAGTGGTCAAATATGCAAACAGAATGTTATGAATTTAGAAAGGAATTGAGAATAAAACTTAGAATATTATGTTTCTGTATGAATTTATGGTGTGACTACACCTTGAGTATGTATGCAGTTCTGGTTGCCCCATCTTAAAGATATTACAGAAACAGAAAAGGTACAGAGAAGGGCAACAAAAATGATAAAAAGGATGAAATGGCTCTCTTATGAAGAAAGATTAAACAGGTTAGAGATTATCACCTTAGAGAAGAGACAGCTGAGGAGATATGAAAGACGTTTATAAAATCATATTAACTCATACATCAAGATACCGGCAACAATCTTGCAGTTGAGAATGGTGTCGCTTATCCCTCTTTTTATTCATTCCAACCAAACTGGGTTTGTCTACTGCAAATACTGTTTAATATCATCAGCTGGGTCTGGAAGGTCCCGGGATTAATTATCTCTTCACATAGAAAAGGCCTTTGACCATGTTTTATAGTCTTTCATGTTCCGTGTACTGGAGAAGTATCAATTTCCATCAGAATTTATCGATTGGGTTAATGCACTAACTAGAGTAGTAGTTAAGGGATTTTCTTTGTCATCTTTTTTGTTTCTTCAGAGTACTAGACAAAGTTGCGCTATGTCGCCTCTCTTATTCGACATGGTGATTGAACCGATGGCTCAAATGATTAGGCAGTGTCCCTTAACTATGGGCTATAATATTGGGGAATTTTATCATAAGATCGCATTATTGCTTGTTACTAATCCAGGTCATTCGGCTCTTGCTATATTGTTTATCCTGAATAAGTTTGGGTTAGCATTCAATTAGAAATTGAATCTTAGCAAGTTAGGGGGTCTATCCTGTGGAAACTACGTCAGCATTGCCTGCCTTACCCAATTTAAACTAAAAAAAATTAAAGTACTTGAAGATAGTCATTACTAGAGACCATAAAGACTTGTATTCTGTGAACTATGGCCCAGTCCTCACCAGACAGTTACAAAAGAAATTGGGGTTTGGGAAGGAAAGAGTGTCCCCTGTATTGCTTATTTGACAATCCTGCTATGTTTGTTTATTTTTGATAATGTGGGAGCCTGGGATCCTAGAGATTTAAAATGTGTGGTCAGAGTTGGGTTCTGGGCCAGATGGTGTCTTTTGATGATCTGATGCGATGCTATAAGATTCCTGCAGACATTTTATCTATTTACGAGAGATTATAACAGTCCCTGGCCAGGTTGAAAGAGGGGAATGGAATTCCAGGTCCATGAGCCAGGTGGAACAGTTCTTTGTAAACTTGTGGGAAAGTTTAAGATTATTTTAGGGCTCTATCAGGGCTTGATTGAACTCATGATTCCGGACACTAGAATGTGCTCTTTAATTCAGAAATGGAGCAATGAGTTACTCTTACAACTGGATGAAGAGGCTTGGGCAGTTTTGTGGGAAGGGGCACATAGTATTTCTATATGTAGACAAAGGGCAGATTTAGGGGTGAATGTTAATAGCTGCTTGCATTAAAAGGCCCATACAGGCAAGCATATGGGCCAAGCGCATGCAACTCTTATTTTAAAACCAGAAAATATCACATGATTATGTGTGTGCATACACGACAGAACGCGTCAAAAAAAGGGTCAGATTTGGGGTGGGTCAGGAGTGTTCCAGGGCAGGGCCAACATTTATGTGCATAAATCCCAATTTTAAATCCAGCAAACGCAGTGCGCGTCGGGCTGTTACCCACATGTATTTACTTCTGTTCTTTATCAGGTATAAGTCTGAAAACAACTTGTTTGGGTGAGGGGTCTGGGTAAACTGAGAGGAGTGCAGGCTGAAGAACCAGAGAGATCTTGATGACTTAGAGACAGACTGGGCAAACTGATGGACTAAGTGGTCAAACTGGTTATTTCCTTCACACGTGTGTTTTAAAATGTGCTCGCTTGCACGTGTAAAAACTGACAAGTCCTAAGGAACGATACGCAAATAATGTTTCCTCACTTAACCGCTTAAAATTAGGGGCACATATATGTGCACCAGGTATATTTTATATTTCATGCGTGCACTTGCGTGAACAATTTAAAATTCCAGTGCACGTGGGTGCACACGTGCTCGTTTTAAAGGTCTCAGACTCCTGCATCATACTTATTACTCCTTTATGCTTACCCATAAACTTAATGCCTTGTATTCTGTGTTCTGTAGGAGGTGTTGTGGAATCAGAGCTCCTTTCTTCACATGTGGTGGACCTGCCCTAGAGTGCATGAGTTCTTTTAGGTGATCTCCCAGATTTTGGGGACAAAACTTCTCCTTTCTCCTGTGTTGGCATTACTGGGATGCTGGGAGTCCTGTACGGTTTCAGGAAAGCTGAACATGTTGATTGGTCAGTTATTGTTGGCTGTTAGATTTACAGTTGCCCAGTCTTGGAGAGGTATACCTAACTTGGACAGATGGTAATCTTATGGATTTGAAAAATCCCATATTGAAACATTGTCACACCCTCTTAAAGGCTCTCTCAAGCTATATGACTCAGTTTAGGAGAGGTTTTGGTCCTTATTGGTTTATTCGTTCTGAACTTGCCCTCATGCGTTTTTGACTGTATATGTTTTAAGGGTATTGTGGATGCCTGTATGATCTGTTTGCATACATAGTGCTTTACCAGGCTTGTGGCTACCTAGTACTGTAGCTCTCGATGTCTCTAATGTACAGCCATTTGCTGTTCCTGTATTTGATGTTCCAACAATTTAGTTTATTTTATGTTCTGTACCATTTATGTGGATGCATTTTGTCTGGTTTCATTTATATGTCTATTTAGCTTTAAAATAAAAAGTTACACAATCATTATTTACTCTTTTGAATACTAAGGGGCATTCCATGGAACCAACTAGTAGAAGATATAAAACAAATTTACTTCTGGGGAGGAGCCAAGATGGCGGACGACTGAGGAGTTGGATTAGAACGCTCTCTTTTCCCTTGGTATCAAACTTTACTTTTTGCTATCTTTTTTAGATTTCCTATGCCGCATATGAAACGTAAAGCCAAGCTCCGAGAGAGTTTGGTGGTTTCAGATACCTTGGATTCTAACCAGCCTCGCATAGAGAGCTTCTTTTCCTCTACGCCAATCATGCCGGGAGCGAGGGCTGCTGAGGGAGGAGACGCGGAATGAATACCTCCCCACATGGCCGACGAGATCTCGCTTAGCCCTGGCGTGCCAGAGACACCGTCTCCACCCCATCGATTGGATGCAGTGAGAACTGCGGCAATTGCAGCTCTTCCGGTTGGCTCTATTGAGTGACATGCTTTATAGGAGAGTGATTCAGGAGCTATGGGAGAAGGTCTTAAGGAGAACATTGCTGCAGGAGAGGCTTTGGAGGGTCAAGCCATGGCCTATCTGCTTCCTTCTCTATTGGAACAGACTGGAGCCGCTGTATCAACGTTGGATCGAAATCGGGACACTGACACTGAATTCACTGGAAGTGGTGAGCATGTGGTTCTACCAGGCCCTTTCCTTATAAAACCTCCTGTCATAATGTTAGAGTCGGTCTGGGAGGCCCTAGCCTCAATAGAGTCTGTGATTGTTACATTAACTCAAACCTACCTGGACACTAATAGGTGTAGTATAAATACTGAAAAAAGGGTTTCAGAACAAGAAAAGAAATTAAATGCCTTTGAAAAAAGATTAGTTTAAGTTGAAAAACTTCAACAGAATTTGGTACAATCTGAAAATGTTCAGATTAAAACGATGGAAAATATAGACAATTCCTTAAGAAGCCTTACTATCAGAGTTCTCAGTTTTCCTGTTATCAGATTGCTACCTACTGTGGATATATTCAAGAAGTATTTGGTTAATAACCTTAAGATCTCGGCTGAAGCTATGCCTCTAGTCACTAAGGCTTACTATTTGCCTCAGAGATCTACGGAGAGTCCGCAAAATAATGTGAATGATCAACAGTTATTGAACCTTACGGATGTTTTGGAACTTTCATAGGGTGTTGAAGTTACTCAAAGAGGAAAGTTGTTAGTGAGCTTTGCATTTCTAAATGATTAAAAACACAGTTCTTAGGTTTTTCTTCTGAAACAGGAGCTCACTATTTCATGGACAGAAATTATGGATGTATCCGGATATCACCCGTTCCAGCCAGGAGAGGAGAAGAAAGATTCTTGCTATGAGATCTGAAGCTTTGATAAGTTGCTCCAAGTTTACATTACGTTATCCTTGTAAACATGTGGTAAAATTTCAGAGTTCCAATTATATTTTCTTTGAACCGTCGCAATTGCGATTCTTTTTGGACTCTCACCGTAAGTGATAATTGAAATCAGTGCAGTATGGCAATATTATATTGGCGAAAAGACCTCTGATTTCTTTTTTCTTTATTTCTTATATAATTCGCTCTTGGTAATTCCTGGGCTACCTCTCCCCTTGATTTCCTATATATTGAGGGATATTACCTATTTCCTTTTTGATTTTAATTAAGGAAGGATTATACTGAATTTCATGTACCTCTAATTTCTTTCACAAGTGTAATTGTGTTTGTTTGAAATGCAATAAAAATAAAATTTAAAAAAATAAAATTACTTCTAAAAGTGAGCAAGAGGAATGGATTCCCTTATTTGATGGCGAAACCAAATGATAGTATATAAAACAACACCTTAAATATAAATAAATACATTTGGATCTGCTGGTACTTCCAAGTGATCTGCATTGGAGGTTGTCAGAGACCATTGCCTGACCCACCATGGCACTCAGGACTGATGATAGCTTTTTTACTGCCGTGTGTGAATAATTATTGTGCTGCCCCCTCCTTGTTCTGTTTTGTTTTTTCTTAACATTTAAATTTTATTGTTTTTTCCAATAACCAGCACACAGTAGAAATAGTCTCTGTGTCTGTCTGTCTGTCTCACACTCTCTCTGTCCCACTTTCCCCTAGTCTCATCCTCTCTCCTGGTACCCTTTCCCCAATAAAAAAAATTGTCTAGCTCCCTCTGGTGATACAAACTTAAAAAAAAAAAGATTCCCTCCCCCCAAACCCATTTTACCCCATCTACAGGGCCAAATTGCCAAAATGGAGCAGGAGCGAACCCCAAGTTCTCCTGCTCCCACAAAAATGGTGCCAGCTGACGCTGTGGTCAGCACCATTTTGTTGTACCTCCATATTACTGTAATGGGTCTTGGGTGGGGGCTTGGCTCACTGAAAGCCATAAGCAAACAGAATTAAAATTACAATATAGTAAACCTCCCGTTCCAAAACACCATTAACTGCCAGCACTCAAACAGTAATAACCCTGCTGATGAAGGCGCTCTCCTGCAACTATTACACCAGGCCCTAAAACACCAAAAACACTTCCTTTTAAGATAATAGAACAAGCCAGCCCTATGCGGGCAGGATACCTCACCTTAGTCACACATGCAGAACACAGTCGGACCCTCACCAAATGCAGAATAAAGAGATCATAAAGTATAAATAAATAAATGAAGACAAAAACTGAACTGGAAATAATTGTAATAGTACATTTACTGGGGTGGCAAGGGAACAGCAATTTTAATTGGCTGGAGTTTCTTTAATGCATATAGGGATACCAAGCTTTTTCTTGTAGTGTCTTTATAGTCTCTATCTGTATATATTTATATATATATATGCATATATACATATACAGTATATATATACTGTTGTGGTTATGTGTGTTTTGGTGGATTCTTGGGTGCTGTGGAGATGACCATGCTCACGGGGAGGAGCCCCGTGAGGAGCCACAGCACTGGGCTAGACTCGTACTACACAAAACACAAGATAGTTCTTTATTAGACAGCTTGAAGAGAGCCACCAGAGGTGGCAGTAGTGAGGCAGTCTCAGGGACCTCGGCAGAGGGAGCCCTTCTCTCCTTGATGACATCAGGAGGATCCGCAGCAGGTCCCCCAGCGAGGAGATACTGTGGATGAGATAGACTGAGAGTTAGAGTACTCATTAGGTGTTTGCTGTTGATATGCGATTCCATCAGGTATGTTGTAGAACGTACAGGCACCAAGGCAGGGAGAGCAGGCCCTCAAGTAGTGAGTACCTGTTCCCTGTAAGGCACCTGAAATAAAGCAGAGGGCCCCCGAGGAGCGGGTACCCAGGTTAGCAGTTACCCCGAAGGGCAGAGAGAGAGAGCTTCCTGCAGCAGCAAGGAAGCGGCAGAGTAGCATAGACAGGAACGGATTTGAGTCCTTGCTAACTCAACGAGCTAGCAAATTAGTGAAGGTAATCTACCTGGATGGCGTGACGTCAGCATGAGGGAACGCCCTCGAGGTTCGCGTCAAGAAGACGTGGGTTGCAATGGGAGGAGCAATGGCGAGAGGCTGCACCATAGCCGTTCCGGGGACGCCAGAGAGGTCGGCTTGTAGACGCAGCAGTAGCCATCTTTCCCAGGTAAGCGGGAGGAGCTGTGAATAAGGTGAGGCAAACGGGGCGAAGCCGTCTGGGACCAACGGACGCAACATATACTATGCACACACACACATATATATATATATATCTACACACCACATAGAGAAGAAAGGAATCAATGACTTAAGCACAGATGGCTTTGCTGTAACTAGCTGCTAAACCTTGAGGGGAGTGTGAGTATGTGTGTGTGTGTGTGTGTGTGTGTGTGTGTGTGTGTGTGTGTGTGTGAAGGGGATCAAGGGTAGATTTGGATTGGAGCTGCTGTTTTTGTTGATTCAGGATTTCCTTCTCTCTTTCTCACACGCACACACACATACACACACACACACACACACCACCTAAATTGAGCTGATCCAGAGAAAATTGCTCGCAGAAGTGTTGCCTCATACTCTGTTACCACTGGCTGCAGCAGGTCCCTTTAAGTGAGGGGTCAGGGTTCCCCCTCCCCAATACACCTCACGCCTGTGTGACTTAGGGGCTACTGAAGATTCTAGCGTTCTCAGCCCCGGTATGAAATGAATGCCCATTCCAGTTTCATAGGCCACTGAACCCATCCCTCTCACATTCCATCCCGTCTTCCTTCGTACTTCATCATTTTTCCTTTCTCTTTCACTTGTTCTGGCCCTCTCTCTGCCATATTGGACATTTCCTTTCTCTCACCTTTCTTTCATTGCTCGCTTCAAGACATTCCTTTAACTCCCAGCCCGGCTCCTTCCTAGTCCTCCCCAATAAATAATAAAGCCGAGGAGTGATGACACAGCATAGGGTGGAGGAATCTAGAACTGGAAGCAGCTGATGAAACTCTTGACATGGTAAGGAAAACTACAAAACAAGAGTAGGATGGATGAGTCTCTCTCTCTCACTCTCTCTCATTCTCCCTTTCCCCGCCTCCCTTTCAGTTTTCTGCTGCAACCAATGGGCGGGATTTGGAGACGAGCATTTTTTCACAGTTGCCATTTCTGGCTGATCCGAGCAAAGAAACTGGGCGGCAACTAAATGCATTTTGCAAATGAATTCAACTGGATTCTCTGGAAAGCAAACACCCATTCATCTCAGAATTGTGTGCCTGTCTGAACCCTGCCACCAGGGGAGATTTATTGCACTGTACGACTACTGCCAGGCGAGATTAATCACACTTTACAAACCCTGCCATGGCAGATTTATTGCAGCAATCCTTCCAGGTCAGATTTATAGCGCTGCAGTTCCTGCAGGGTGAGATTTATCATACTTGCGACTGGTGACAGGAAGCTTTATCACATTATACAAACCTGGGCCAGTGTCTTGTCAGGCTGTAAAAACCCTGACCAGTGAGATATATCACACTGCCAGGTGTATGCGCCTGGCCCAAGGGATTTAATGCACTGTACAGATTCTGCCAAGGGAGATATATGAGCTCTGACAGGGTAGATTTATTACACTGCATGAATCCTGCCAGATGAAATGTTCGCACAGTGGAAAAGGAGACCGAGGCATAGTTGGGCTGACCAGCAAATCGATTTGAATTTGAATTTATTAAAAACATATATGCCGCACTTTCACAGGGAGACACTGAAATTGTCTCATAATAAACATATTCAAAACTGAAGCAAGGCTGTTTGGGAAGCAGAATACAGGCAAATTGGACATGACTGTATAATGAAACATTTCAGGCCTGCCCTGCTCCAAGCCAAGGAATGCCTTAGCTTTCTCATTTGCCTATGCATGAGCCTCATTACCCATTATCTGACATTTCAAGTCAATTGCATGATGTCAACAACATCTGACATGTACCAGGGAAAATGCTGTAGCAAGTGTGACCTGTGAAGTCAGCACAACCTAAAGGCAAGAAGCTAACAACAACTGCCCACCCTTCAGTTCTCACCCACTTTCATTCACCCAATCAATGAAACACTTAATTGTCCTGATTCCATAGGAATGATATCAGGAAAATACCAGCACTCACACACACAGAGGAAAGTGGCAATATTAAAGGAAAACATACAAAAAAAGCAACTGAGGCAAATTTAACATCTCTACTTGAAAAAAATCAAAGACTTAACTCAAAGCTTCCCAACCTTTTGGGGAGCATGGGCCCCTTTTCATCCTCCAAAATTTTGGTCGACCTCCTCTTTCTCTTTCATTTTTACCTGCAGTTTTATGCCATAGATGGAAAAAGTGAGTAGTATAATAAACACACCTGAATAATTCATAATATAAAAATAATACGTACTGATATAAATTGAGTGGACGGACCACGTAGGTCTTTTTCTTCTGTAATTTTCTAACTCTCAGGGAAAAGGATGGATTGCAGGAAAATCTCAGCCCCGTGGGGGTTTTTTCTAAACCAGCCAACTGGGTATCTGACTCACTCACATGCTGTGCAGCACCTGCTTTAACAGCTCCAAAAGCACATCAGGCCAGTCGCTGAGAGGTATTATCACATCCCCTGGAGCCTGGCAGAACTGAGAGAAGAAAAATCTCCCAACATAAATTTCCTAAACAATTAAGTAGAGCACATCCCAGACCCAGGGTGACTAATGCAGTCCCACTTCTATCCATACAATCAATCAGTCCCCCTCCCCACAAGTTTGGTTATCAATATCCTGGATTCCTGGTCTCGCGTTAGTCTTCTGCCAACCAATCAGTTCAAGTAATGAGACAACCATACTGCCCGCAAGTGGCTCAGATGCACACAGTCAGACATAGACAAGGACACACACACACACAAAGACATTTGCTTTTGTGCTGCTGCTGCTCATGTGCTCATTCAGCGAGTACTTCCTGCCACAGCACTGCCGCATCATTATGTAAAATGTGATGCTTCAACCTGCAGCAGCCCCCACCCTTTCCCATTCTCACCCCTTCCAGGACCCCTCATGTTCCAGGAGACTCACTGGCTCCACAGCCAGCTGCCCATCTCAGAGCTCAGCCCAGCCATCTCAGACAGACGCCTCACTAACGCTGCCCAGGCACCTCCTCCCTGTCTATGACAGTAGCTTGCCTCCACTTCTCAGGGCCTCCTACACTCCAGCACATTTTCACTGACAGTGTGCTTCACAAAGTCCACTCAAATAGTAACAACCCTACCCATGAAAAGGCAACATTGCATCTATTACACCGGACCCTAAAACATCAAAACACTTCCTATTAGGAAAAACAGAACAAGCTATGCTGCTATAGATCCCAACACAGAAACTACACCCTAACAGAATGCCTCATCTCCATCTGACACAGGTAGAACAAAGACAGACCATCATCTTATACAGAATAAAGAGGCATAAAATATAAATAGAACTGAAAACTGCAACAAGCCAGACTCTGTATGCAGTGCAACAATGGATAAACAGAAACATCACTTTTCCTCATAAAACATCAAACAAGAAATATAAACTATAATAGTAAAACCATACTAAAAAAAATGAACAAATATCTCATGACAGCTGATGAATAGAACATCCAATTAATAAAAACTAATTGGAGAATTTTTAAAATATTTCTCAAACACCAATATAATATTTTAAAACAGAAGACACATCGAATAACTAATAAGGATAAAAATATCCACTACCTGGGAACCTCTGATTCTAGTCACCATAAAAAATAAATAGAAATGTGCAGAAAAAACTGAACTGAAACTGCAACAAACTAGACCTGTATATGTGAAACAGAAACATTATCATTCCTCACAAAACATCAAATAATAAAACCAAGAAATATAAAATATAATAAAACCATATTAAAAAATGAACAAATATTTCAAAACAGTTGACTAATTGAATATACAATTTTTAAAAACTCAACAGCAGCAGAAGCACACTTCCTCTCTCTCTTTCTTACACACACACACACACACACACACACACACAGAAGCACCTCCTTCTCTCTCTCTCTCGCACACAGAAACACACTTCTCTCTCACACACATAAACAAAGACAGAAACACATCCTTCTTCCAATTGTGCCTCTGCCTTTTCTTCACCATGCAGTCTTCCTCGCTCTCTTTTCTTCAGCCCTACGGCCTGGGCTCCTGCAGAAGTCTGCAGCTTCTGTTCTCACTCACAGCTAAGTAGCTCCTTTTCTTGGCTGCACCGGAGGCCTGCAGCTGTTTTCCTTGGCCCCACCAGCTTGAACTCTGGCGCCAGCCTCCAGCTGAGTGTTAGCGCTGCCGGCGGCCTGCAGGTATTTTCCATGGCCCCACCAGCCTGGGCTCCGACGGCTAAGTGGCTCTTTTGTTAGCTCTGCCGGAGGCCCCCAGCTGCTTTCTTCGGCCCTGCCAGCAGGAGTGAGACAGGATGCGAGGGGAAGCGACCCGAGTGTTTCCCGCCATCGCGGTGCTGCATAGGAGAGTGGGGAGCAGAGGTGAGGCCCATGCTATCACCGCATCGCTTGAGAAGAGAGGAAGAGCAGGCCGCACAACCCAAATGGCTGCCACACCGAACATTCAAAGGCAGGACTGAACGGAGAGAATTGCTGCTGCGGGTTAGTGCTGCTGGGCAGAGCGGCTCCGCAGGCATGGGGGGGCCGCTGCAATCGACACCAATCATGTGGTTGGGATAGCAGCCCACTGGGGCATGCCCGAAGCCCTGACAGGCCAATCCACCCCCCGATCAGGGAGCTGCATCAAGCCATTTCCATGATCAGGGGTGCTTACTTGTGAGCTGCCACCGGAGCTGAGGACAGATCCCTTAGACATGGAAAACCAACTACCAGACCCCCCCCCACCCCCCCCCACCCCCCACACACACACACAAAGTAACAGCTGGCTTGGGGGTGAGGATGCGGGTACCCTTCAGTCAGCCCCAGTGAGGACATGGCCGCACAGGCGTGAGAACTCGAGCCTTCTGCCGTATCACGCTGCATGGGTGGATTTACACAGGCAGATTGGCTACTACTGGCTCTGCCTGTTCCTTTGTTGCATCAGTATAAAATAAACTTAAGTATAATGTTACCTGAAAGTACAAGGAAATTACAGGTTGCTTTGGAATGGCAGTGTGCTGGTGTTTGTAATGCAACCTGTAATTTGCTTGTATATATAGGCAACTTCATGCTTAGTTCATGTTGCATTGACCTAACAATAGGAACGCGGCTGTTGAAAGCTAGCCCCAAATGTATTAAGTTTGTCCAGTTAAAAAGGTATCACCTACAACTTATTTGTTGACATTTATTTCAATGTTTCCAAGAAACACAGCAACCACGCTACTTTATTCAAGACATCATATTAAAACTGGTGCCCACTGGGGACTCCTGGCAGCACAGGTTTTGTGTCAGGGCTGTTACATAATCTGTTTCTGCACATTTGTATTTGCTGATCAATGGCCAAGGACTTCACATGATCCCATCTGCAATGAAAGAGCCCCAGAACAAGAAGTAAAAAGGTTCTCCTTTGTGTGCCCGAACAGAAAAATCTCCTGTGCAGTTCTGCTTTCCAAAAATAACATGACAATAACATTCACATGTGTCCAATGCCCAGTGAAAGCAACCTGCTGCTGCTGCTGCCTTTTTATCCACTGGGCTGAAAGAAGACAGGACTTGCAAGCTGAGAAGATCACAACTTTATTGTGATACCATGGGATCCATCTGCAACACAAAATTAGTAGAGAGGAGGCAGTGATAAACCTAGCGCTTGTAATACAGACAACTGAAATTTAACAAAATATGTACTTTTGTTCGCGCACCAGGTAGTGGTAAACTGTCAAGAGCCTTCACCAGTGGCTCGGTGCCAGTGCTGTGCACCGACATGCAAAGGAAAGATCCCAGGGCCTTTTGCATCTCATCATGTTGGGCAGGGCTAGGAAGGCATTCCCAGGGAGGAAGGAGTTGTGGTCATTGTTAAGGATGACACTTGGTGGTCAGATTTAGAGGCCAGTCTCAGGACCGTGGCTGTAATAATCAGACCAGGAACAGTGGGAGGGTGGATATTCTAAAAGAGGGGACAAATCCCCAGAGAGTTGTGAATGAACGCTCAGAACTCCAGCATGGAAAAACCTCTTTCTGCTTTCCCCTCTACATTCCCCTGGAGTCTGAGCACCCCGTACAGGAAGTCACCAAATTAAAGGAACAAAGAGAAAACTAACTGTTTTTTCCTTACAAATGTTTTTTTTAAAAAAAAACCTTTTTTGTATTCCAAAAGGAGAAACCAATGAGTTTTCTGTGGGAAAATATGCAAGCTAATTTCCAAAAGGAAATCTCCTTACAGAATTTATAGCAGGTGCAAAATACACATGGCAAAGTGTGTGTGAAGATGTCATATTATTTATACAAGGTTAATGTTTTGTTTTCTGTTTATACTCCAATTAATATTTTCCTTTAACTGCTACTGAACTGTCTATGGGGCTGATGTAATAAAATAGTAGTTACAAATCCACGCTAAAATGTAACACTTTTATTTATTTTTTTAAAATATCATGGTAAAAATTAGCTTTACTATTGATGTAGTAAAAAGTGTGTGTGAAAAACAAGCACTAAAATACTAGTAAAGTTAAAATCAGCATTAAAATGATAGTTTAATTTGAACTTACTACCGTTTTTAAAATCAGAGTCACATGAATTTTCAGGGCTCTGTTTTTTCCTTTCAGCATATACAGGATCAATATGACTTAGCTAGTGTTGATTTTTTTTTGGCTGTTTACAGTTGCTTCATTATATTCATGGTTTAGATTCTGCCCAATTAAATAATTAACAATTGGTCCCTTGTTTTGGAGGTATTTGACACAGAAGATCCTGTGCAACCCTCTCTCTCTCTCTCTCTCTCTCGGCTCTATGCAAATTTCTGACACAATTAGATAACCAGTTTGACTTTCACTATTTATTGAACATATTTGCGAATGTTACTACAATATCTAAAATCATGCAATTATATGAACTTCAGTACAAATTTTTAATTTGTTTTCACATGTCTCAACTCAAAGGTTTTCTTTCTAAGGGCCTGATTTTCTAAGACCTTTCTCCCATTCTGTACCTATGGTAAAAATACTTACATAAGAACATAAGAAATTGCCATACTGGGTCAGACCAAGGGTCCATCAAGCCTAGTATCCTGTTTCCAACAGTGGCCAATCCAAGTCACAAGTACCTGGCAAGTACACAAACATTAGATAAATCACAAGCTACTATTGTTTTTTAATTACCATAATAGCAGTTTATGAATTTTTCCTCTAGGAACTTATTCAAACCTTTTTTAAACCCAGTTACACTAATTGCTATAACCACATCCTCTGGCAATGAATTTCAGAGCTTAACTATGCGCTAAGTGAAAAAGAATTTTCTTTGATTTGTTTTAAATGAGCAACTTGCTAACTTCATGGAGTGCCCCCTGGTCCTTCTATTATCTGAGAGAGTAAATATCTGATTTACGTTAACTTGCTCAAGACCTTTCATGATTTTGGAGACTTCTGTCATATCCCCCCTCAATTGTCTCTTCTCCAAACTGAACAGCCCTAACTTCTTTAGCCTTTCCATGCCCCTTATCATTTTGGTTACCCTTCTCCAATGCAGCTACTTCCTTTTTGAGATGCAGCGACCAGAATTGTACACAGTATTCAAGGTGCGGTCTCACCATGGAGTGATACAGAGGCATTATGACATCCTCCATTTTATTCACCATTCCCTTTCTAATAATTCCTAACATTCTGTTTGCTTTTTTGACTGCCTCAGCACACTGAGCAGATGACACCTAGATCTCTTTCCTGGGTGGTAGCTCCTAATATGGAACCTAACATTGTGTAACTACAGCAAGGATCAACCATGAAGGGACTCGAACCTTAATCTTCTGATCAAAAGTCAGACACCTTATCCATTAGGCCATACAGCCAAGATATAATCACTGCTAAGATGTTGTGACCATCAATCAATTATGCAACTTCAGCAGATGTGCTGAGGGGTTTTTTTTTTTTAGTAAGCTCTTTCCTCTAGGAGAAAAAGCTGCATAATCTACCATGAAGGGACTTGAACCCTTAATCTTCTGATCTGAAGTCAGATGCCTTATCCATTAGGCCACACTGGCAAGATTAGACTCTGCTCTAAGAGAGCTATTTCTGATTCCTGTTTGAAATGTTTAATCTCATCAGGAATTTTGAGACATGTTTTCTGGTCATGTTCTGCAGCTGAATGCTTTCAAAAGTAAAGTGGAGAAAAGCCAACCTCACAAGTAAGGATATAATCAGGACAAGGTGAGGTCTGAAAAGTTCAACAAAATATCCACAGTCTGGGAGTTGGGAAGTCACAGAGTTCCTTTTATTAATAGTCAAGCAGTCCAAAGGAGAGCAATCTTGATATAGACAGTCGGGCCTCCACACAACCGTGTTTTACAATTGCGCTGCATTGGGAGGGACATGGAACTACAAGTTAAAATATTAAGATCAGATCATCAAAAAGATCCCAGATACATATATTTTTAAATAACAGCAACAAAATCATGACCCACCCAAAAACAAAAGGACTTACAGGAGCAAGTATCACTTCATAAGGAGAGAGAATGGGAGCCTGCTTGTGTGTGCACCTATATGTGTGTGAGAGAGAGATTGGGAGTCTGTTTGTGAGTGTGCCTGTGTGAGAGAGAGAAAGAGAGATTGAGAGCCTGCTTGTGTGTGTCCTTGTGTGTGAGAGAGAGAGATTGGGAGTCTGCTTTTATGTGTGCCTCTGTGAGAGAGAGAGAGAGAGATTTGGAGCCTGCTTGTGTTTGTGCCTGTTGAGATAGAGCGAGATTGGGAGCCTGCTTGTGTTTGTGCCTGTTGAGAAAGAGCGAGATTGGGAGCCAGCTTGTGTTTGTGCCTGTTGAGAAAGAGCGAGATTGGGAGCCTGCTTGTATATGTGTATTGTGCATAAGGACCGAGGGGGAGTTGGTGCTACCTGCGAGGAGGAGCCCCGCGAGCCCCATCGTCGGCAGGCAGAGCTGGCGGGAGCAGAGGCCCAACTGAAGCTTCACAAATACCAGTCCATGTTCCCTTTAGGCTGAGCCTTCGCGTGCCAGGGCCGGTTGGTCTTAGGCGCGGGCCTCTGTGGTGATGAAGAACCATGGAGATGAAGTCGTTGAAGGCCAGGACATAGGAAGAAGCGGCAAGAGGACCGGCTGCAGAAACAGGGTCAGGCTCAGGCTGAAGTCAGAGGCAAGCGGAGTCCTATCAGAGTCAGTGTCCAGGCAGTGGTTAGTGGCAGATGGAGAAGAAACAGAGACCAAGCCGAAGACAAGTCAGAGATCCATCTGAGGGAAACAAGGAACGTTGAGGAGGCAGGGAGGCAAGGAGCAACACAGGCAGGGACAGAGGACATAGAAGGCTTGGAGATGAGGAGCTAAAGACTGACCATGAATGAGACGAAGAAAAGAACCCAGGAACACAGAGAGGAAGCCGGGAACCAGGAGCAGGAATGCAAGAACAACGCTGTGGCAACTAGCTCTACCAGATGGTAGTGGACCTATTGCTGAGGCACCTGCTGGGAGACAAACTCAGCGTTATATAGTCCTGGCCAGATGATATCACCGGGGAGCACCTCCAGGTGTTTCATGCTACTGGCCCTTTAAGAGGGACGGCATCGTCATGTGCGCGCGCACACCTAAGAGGACCAGAAGTGGAAGCTGTGTTTGCGGCAAGGCCTGGGCAGGGGCCTGATGTGCGGCCTGGGGAGACATGGCAGGGAAGGTGGACAGAAGGTCTTCCCCGGCAGTGGATCCCCAGGGTCCGGGGCTGGTGGTAAGTGCGGCGGTGTGTGCAAGGGCGGGAGCCACCAAACGTGACAGTGTGCCTGTGTGTGTGTGTGAGAGAGAGAGAGACTGAAAGTCTGCTTGTGTGTGTGCCTGTGTGAGAGAGAAACATTGGGAGCCCTTTTATATGTGTGCCTGTGACTGAGAGAAGATAAAGTTTGTGTGGCCATCCCTCCCCCAATCCATGACAATCTCATGGTGACTGGAAATGAATGTATCCCAGGTATGGAGAGAAGCTTTTAAAATCCTTATTTTAATTTTTGAGTGGTTATTGATGTTTCTGCTGTTTTGAAATATTTTATTGATATTTTGGGAAATTTATAACAAGTTTTTGTTGCGCCCGACGATCGCAGACGACTGCGCCCTCTATTGCTCACCTTTTTCCTGCCTGACTCGGTTCCTTTTGGGAAGATGGCTGCCTCCGCTTCTCCACGCCGACCCCTCCAGCATCCCCGGTCCGGCATGGGCGATTGCGTTTGCCATCTTTCTCCCGGAGTCACCTAGGGCACGCGCGCAGCCCCGTCCTTTATGTGCATCATGGCGGGAACCTCGGGGGCGTCCCCACTGCATGACGTCACAAGCTCTGATATTTATTTTCATTTTCATTTTTCATTTTAAAAAATTTATTAATCGCTTAACACAAAAGGCCTAAGCGATATACAAAATGAACATACATAATAAAAACAAGAAAATTAACAAAACCAAAACAAACAAACATTATAAATTATATAAAATAATAAAAATACAATAATATCACATCTGAATAAAAATGAACATTTTTACTTCAGTACAATAATCATAAACTCCATTTAATCATTTAAACTCCATTCACGATTCCTAATACGAGTTAGCAAGGAATCCTCCATGCTGATCTCTCTACGTTACCAGACGCTTTTGCTCTGTATACTCTCGCTCCAGGATGACTTAGGTACCCACTCTTCGGGGGCCTTGCCTCGCTCCCCTACATCCTCCGGGATTATCTGCTACCAACAAGGACGCCTAAGGTACCCGCTCCTCGGGGGCCTTGCCTCGTTCCTGTCTACCCCCTGGGGTTACCTACCACCTACAAGGACGCCTAAGGTACCCGCTCCTCGGGGGCCTTATTTCATACCAGACTTCTGTTCCTCGGGGTTTCTCTCCTACTACAACTGCCAGCATCAGAGTGAGTACTACTGCTCCAGTTCTGTCTCTGCATTGTCTCATCTCTCTTTACATAGATCCTCGGCCTACCCCACACCGCGGACCACTACCGGATCTATTCTCACTGGCCTTTCCATCTAGGCCTGGGTTCTGGGCCTACCCTGCTTTGCGGACCACTACCAGACCCATCTCCCTCTCGGGAGCTGGTCAGACTGTGTAACTGCCTTTTCCACTCTTCAGCCTTCAGACGGAACGTTGCCATCAGACATCTCCTCTTCTGGCTGGGATCATTGCCCGTTCCTCGGGTTACCATCTACGTTGCAGTATAATAAAGACTAACTTTCTCTGTGTCCATCTCTGCTCGGAGCTAGCCTATTGCTGCAAGTCCACGCAGGGCTCCGCCCTGTGGGAGGTGCCATCTCTTGCAGTGACCAAGGGCCCACGCCTCAATGTCGAAAACATAACAGCTTTTTGTTAATTATTGGATGTTTGTTGGCTGTTTTAATATTTATTCTTTTATTAGAATGATTTTAATATTATGAATGTTTTATGTCTTGATTTTATTGCTTGATATTTTGTGAAGAATGATGATGTTTCTGTTTTTCCATTGTTGCACTGCATAATACAGTCAGGTTTGTGGTTTCCATTCAGTTTTTGCTAGCATGTTTCTATTTCTACTTTATGGAATTTCTATTTTGTTTTGGTGAGGATATGACTTGTGTAACTTTAATTCTTGCTGTGAAAATGATGGGACTTCTCATCACTGGCTTTTACAGCATCTTGGTCATGTTACGTGTCACGGCTGCAGCGGGCCCGCGACTGGCCCTACTGAACCCTGGCGCCCGGGTCCCGGACCTAGTTCTTCTTCTCTAGCAGCGGTAGGCAGCCGCCTACGTGCCCGCACTCCTACTACTTCCACAGGTTCCTCCGGCTGCTCCGTGGCCTCCTCACGTGCGCGTAGGGGAGACGCCGCCATCATGTAATCTCAGCCATTTGCCTTAGGCATGTGCACGCCTGCCTTTCCCAACCTTAAAGGGGCTGCGGTGGGAAAACTTTCCGCTGCCCCGTATGATGACGTCGCCGGACCCTGCTATTTTAGGCAGGCCCTGCCACTTGGTCTTTGCCTTGGCAACAGTTCTTCACATTTGTCATGTGCTTAGTTGCTACTCCTTCGTTTCTGTTCCTGTTCTCGTTTGTTCCAGTCCTGCATTCCTGTTTCCAGTTCCTGAGTTCCAGTACCTGTTACCTGTTCCTGATTATCTTGGATGGATTCCTGGCTTTGACCCATGCTTCTCCTGACTACGCTTTTGGACGGATTCCTGGCTTTGACCCTTGCTCGCTCTTCACCATGCTTTGGACGGATTCCCAGCTCTCACCTGTGCTTGTACCTTGACCTCATCTCCAGCCGCCTGCCCTGACTTCAGCTTGTACTCGACCTTGTCTCCAGTCGCCTGCCCTGACTTCAGCCTGTACTCAACCTTGTCTCCAGTCACCTGCCCTGACTTCAGCCTGAGCTTGACTTCGTCTCCAGCCACCTGTTCTGACCCAGCTTGAACCTGACTCTGCCTCCAGCTGATTATGTGGACTTGGCCTCTTTTAGGCTCCTGCCTACTTATAAGCCTGGACTCTAGCCTGCTGTAGCCTGCCTCAGCCTGTCTGGGCTTCTGGATCCAGGCCCTGTCTTGAACTCAACTCCTGTGTCTCTGCTGCTTCCTGGCTCCCTGTTCTGAATATCTTCCTCGGGATCAACCACGCGGAGGCCTGCCTAAGACCAGCTGGCCCCAGTACCCAAGGCCTCAACCTGCAGGGAATGAGGGCTGGTACTGGCGAAGCTCCAGTCAGCCTCTGCTTCCCAGTCTACTCCGTTTCCCGATGGTGGGGACCCGTGGGAGTTTCCCCACGGGTAGCTTCAACTCCACCTCAGGCAACAGGTCATCCCTTCATCATTTCTATTTTAATAAAAGTTTGCTCTTTATTAATTTCACCTGCATGTAGAAAGCAGTTTTGAATGTTATTGCTGAAAAATTTTTTATACACGTTTTATTTTCAGTTGTATTAGTAGATATTAGGCGATTATTTTAAGCAAGGGATGAACTTAGCCAATGTTCCCTTTAATGATTGGGTTGCTGTGAGCAACCCAATCATTAAAGCTTTTGCATCAAAGAACGTAGTGCTCACAGGGTAAGGTAACAAAATATTTTTGCTCACGTGCAAAACGTTTGGACACAGCAAACCAATACTTAAAGGGGATACTTGGCGTTGGGGAGAAGGAGATTGGGACTGGATCTTGAGGGGGGTTGGTTTAGAGAGAAAAAGAGTGCTGTTGGGAAGGGAAGGCAGTGCTGTTCAATTTAGTTAAAAGTACATTTCCTGGCATTTTCATAGTCACACGACCAATGACTGAAACATAAATATATGTGACATTGTAAAGTTTGGTTGGATGTGCCACGAGGATCAAGAAAACTTGAAAGTGTGCCCTGATATAAAAAAGGTTGAGAAGCTGTACTCTAGGGTATAAAGTACTTTTGAAAGCCTTCTTAATAAGGGAAACAAATGCTCTAGTTCCGAAAAGCACTGAGCCAAAATTCTTCACTTGTGCAAAATAGACTTCACAAATGTAAGAATTAGCTAGTAGTTAGGTTACATTTTAATCTAGGAGGATGACATTTGTCAAATTGCAATAAAGTGCTCCTATCAGTCTCATTTCAAGAGATGTAAAAACAAAATCTATCATTTTGACTTGCAATAGAGATCTCAAGAAAGGGAACCTGATGATAATCAGCATGCAGTGAAAATTGTCAGTTACCAAGCCAGTTGGGAAGTGAATCTAAATCTTGCAGAAGGTGCTTCAGATGAATTTAAGTTTACAGTTAATGATCGAGTGAATTGGGCTTGGCAGATGTTACTACAGTATTAATACATCATTTGAAGACCTTACAGCCATATAATCTTAATGGAGTGACCTATTTTGCTCAGATTTTATTCAATCTGTCCCTTTGCTATACACACACACAAAACTCTCTCAGTCTACTTTAAGAGACTGGGCAGAGCTATCCTGCCTGATCCTCCTTGCGAATGAAGCCCGCAGCAAACCTTGGGTGAAGGGAGGAGCCCTTCACCAGACCTTAAAATCTGAGGGCCTGAAAGGGTTAGAGAGGGCCCTGGAAATTGATGGAGTGCCAGTGTATACACAGATCACTTATCTGTAAGTTTAGTTAAACTGCTTGTGTTTGAACTATGCTGAGCTGAACTAGAAGCTTAAGTGACTGTGAACTATGCCTAAAGCTTTTGACTTGAAGTCAAGCTGAACAGCACTGTATATATAATTTGACCAAAAGCTAAGCTGTGCTGCCTTTTTGTTATTGTCACTATTTTCCTGCTGTAAATAAAGTACACTGAAGCACAGGCAGAGACTATTGGTGTTTTTATCTGGCTGTAACCCGGCTACCAACCACTCGCCTTAGCACAGTAACAGCAATGCTGAGAAGGTGATCTGGGGCGACGCCCTGAAAGGTGATCTGCCGCGAATGAAAGTGAAAGCAGCGGGGATTCCCTTCCCCCTGTGCGGCCGTGAGCCGCAAATGAAGAGAGGCCGGCCGCTTCAGGATTCCTCCCCCACAATGTGGCAGAGAGCCACGATTAATATAAAAGCGACGGTCAGCTGGCGAAAGGAGCCAGAAGGGGCCATGGAAGCCTGGGGAGCGGCCTGAGGAGTAAAGTTAAAGTGGCAGCCACACTGGTGACGTCCTGGGGCCGTGGCAGCCTGGGTAGCTCCCGGCGGTCTGAAACAGTGCCGCGAGTATTTTTTATTAAATAAAAAAGCAGTGCTGCTACAATGCTTCTGTGGCCAGAATGCAGCAGGAGCCCTGGGGACACTGCCACTGTGAAATTAAGGAAAGAGCATCAAGGCTGTAGGCCAGGGTTGCCAGGTTTTCATGAAAGAACAAGCACTTTTTCCCAAAAAAACAAGCCCCAAAAGTGAAATTGAAACATCAATGTCTGTGAGTCGCATAGATGACAAAGGAGCTTAACCTTTTGCATGTTTCTCTGTTTTAGCATGTTGCAGAAGGTCTGCATGATGTGCACGAATGTCACACTTACAAAATTTGCACATAGCCTTACTCTCATTGCTGACAACAGACTGAATTCATACTTTTAGTTCACATTCCTCTTCCCACGCTTAACAGTATCTTTTAGTTCCTTACTTTAGCTATAGTAGATCAAATCCATTTAGTAGCGTAGCAGCCAATGACGGAAACAGTAGGTATGGACAGGCTTTCTTACAAAGGTGATTTGCAGGGAGAAGAAACGAGAAAAAAATTAGATGAAATTAAAAGTGGTGTAGAAGAGATTTAAAAAACACCAGCCCCACACATTGATTTCCCCCTCCGAGCACAACCCTGGCCCACCCCCCCCCCACACTGATTCCCCCCTCCCCGAGCACATCCCTGGCCCCCACACACTGATTCCCCCTCCCTACTCTCTCCGATAACATCTCTGGCCCCCCACACACTGATTCCCCCCTCCCCACCCTCTCCGAGCACATCCCTGGCCCCCCACACACTAATTCCCCCTCCCTACCCCCTCCGAGCACATCCCTGGCCCCCCCCCCCCCCCCACACTGATTCCCCCCTCCCCGAGCACATCCCTGGCCCCCACACACTGATTCCCCCCTCCCTACTCTCTCCGATAACATCTCTGGCCCCCCCACCACACTAATTCCCCCTCCCTACCCCCTCCGAGCACATCCCTGACCCCCCCCCCCCCCCCACTGATTCCCCTCTCCTTACCCCCTCCGAGCACATCTCTGGCCTCTAAACACTCATTTCCCCCTCCCCACTCCCTACAAACACATCTTCAATCCCTCCACACTCATTCCCCCCTCCCAACATACTCATTCCCCCCCTCCTGATACGTGGTTGTAGCCAGCTGAGTGCTACACATCTTTCATGATTAAGGTCTGCAGCTGCACAGAAGCTTCTTGGTCACCCACGACACTTGTTGCTTGCTGCAATGCCATGCTGGATCTGCCCACACACTCCTGTGAATGTTTGCAGCTCCGGTTAGCTTACTGCTGCACTAGTGGGTGCGCCTGCTATGGACAGGCCTCAGCAGCAGCAGCCAATCACTGCAACATCAGAGCACAAGCCCCGCCCACCAAGCCTAAAAAAAATGGGATTGGCAGGAAAAAATGCCCAATTACAAGCATCCCGTGAATTGAAAAAAAACCGTGAATGACTAGAAAAAAAAGTCCAGTCTCGCAGGAAATAAACAAGGTTGGCAACACTGCTGTAGGCAAAGCCCCGGTGCGTTGTAGGCACGATCATACTGACAGCCCAGGGGTCCTCACTGATGTCAGCAAATGACGTCAGTGAGAAGCTGCCCCCAAAAGTGCCTGAAGGGAACTTAAATTTAAAAATTAATAAAATTCATTTATTTGACAGTGTTGGTTTGGTTTAGGGATTCTTGTTACCTGACCACATTTAGGATTTTGGGGTCAAAAGTGGATATTAATCAAGTTATCCTCAGGGGAATTCTGTGATTAAAAAGTGATTAAAACACATCAGAAACTGGGATTTGGTGGTGGTGGTTACCAGATGGTATTATAAAAACACTGTTATGACCCTTGGTTTGAAGAAAAATGTTTAATATGCAAGTTAACATATAATTAGCTTTAAAAATGCTTAAAATATCTATTATGGTCATGAAACCTCACGGGACCTTTATTAAATTTATTGCCTGGAATGCTCTTCCGGAGGAAGTAGTGAAGACCAAAAGCATGAAGGACTTCAAAGGGGCATGGGATAAATACTGTGGATCCATAAAGTCTAGAGGATGTGAATGAAGAAAAGAGGCATGGGGGTAGCTTGCGGGAATGACAGCTACTACCTGGAGATTAATACCCTTATTCAATAAACATTCTCACTGTCAATGCTTCAACGTCAAGAGGAAATGTGGTAAAAAGGATTTGCATTCACAAAAAACCGGGGAGTAGCTTGCTTGTTGCGGCGATTACTACCCCAAACCAAATAAGTCTGATACTTCACTTTCAATGCATATCCAGCATAGCTCTCTGCTTCAACGGCAGGGGGAAAGAGGAAAAGAGGATTTATAGTCCTGCAACAAGCAACAAGGAGTGAATTACATAGTCTGGGTAAACAGATAATTATGGGTGTAGCTTGCTTGTTATGGCGGTTACTATCCCGAATCAATTAAGCTTAATACTTCACTTGGAATACATATCCAGCGCAACTCACTGCTTCAACGGCAGGGGGGAATAAAGAAAAGAGGAATTATATTCAGACAACAACCAACAAGGACTGAATGGCACAGGCTGGGTAAACAAATAAGCATAGGAGTAGCTTGCTTATTGCAGCAGTTACTACCCCTAACCAATTAAGCCTGATACTTCACTTAGATGCAGCTCCAGCACTGCTCTCTACATCAGTGGCAGGGGTGGAAGGTAACTAGAGCCAAAAAGTTACTAATAAGGGCCAAGAGTAACAAATAAGTATGAGAAGAAAAAAAAAGTGTGAAAGCTTGCTGGGCAGACTGGATGGGCCGTTTGGTCTTCTTTTGCCGTCATTTCTATGTTTCTATGAGAAACTAACCTGAAAATTTGTGTGGTTTGAAACTGTCTGAGTGGAGTTTTTGTTTGGTTTCCCTTAACTAATTTTCCCTATTTATTTTAATGGGCATTGTTAAAAGTGGTCAAAAATGAGACCCGTCAAGCTCTCAGAAGGAAAAAGAAAAAACAAAACTCCTTAAGCCAGCCCACAGACAATGCTGTGGCAATGCCACAGCAACACCAGACCACCTCCGTGTCTATGCAAAGCAGTTGAGTGATCAGGTGTGCATAACAATACTAAATTAAGGCTAAACACAGAAAGATTTAAGAAGTAAATTACATAAAAAGATTGTTTTAAGCTGTTTTCCTTAGCTAAGAGGTTTTTAAGTGGTTTCTAAAGGATACATAGGTTTCCTGAAGCAGATAAGTACTATTTCCTAAAAATGACATCAGAAGAGTAAGGATCTCTGCTGAAGAATTTCACTGTATATGATGTAAATCTGAGAGCAAAGCTGAGCTGGAGACTAGAGGAGAGAGACCAGGGTTGCAGGTTCCTGTCACAGAGGCCTAGATTGAGTGGAAGAGCCCCCAAAGTCTTAGGAAACACTAGTTGTATTTATTCTCATTCTAATCCCATTTGAGGTAAGAAATTAGTTAAAATTAAGGATAATCTTCTATAGCTGACCCACGGTATTTTGTCAACATTGATAGATAAGTGAATGGGAGAAAAGTGGATGATTGATGATCTGATTCTGAGTTGATTTAACTAAAATACATTCTACCTCAGAGAATATTATTTTAGATAGTCCCACAGACTTCAAATTGTGTACATGCCACCTGAAGATATATGTGTGTTGCAGTGTTGATCATAGGACCTGTAGATTAAGGTACTTCTGTGTTGTTTCCTTAGAGAAAAAATATAGAAATATAGAAATCCTATAATTTGTTCCTGTCTTTACTAGTAAATTAGTGTGGAATGTGTGAGAGAGAGAGAGTCATTTAATATTTTTCTTACTCTGTTTTCTCACAAAGCCTGAAAGAATCCCAGTCTCAATTAGACAACACACACTAGCAGCATTGTAGACTGCGGAAAATTGGTGGTGTGAGGCAGTCAGTCTTTATTATTGATTTTTTATTATTGATTAATTGATTATTGATTAGGTAAACCACTATATCATGAGACTTTGTAATTGAGAGTGGTAGTCCAGGTCCAAATCTGCACCATCAAGCAGGGTAAGGTATTCCTCAATCAGAAGCCACCAAAGCTTCACATCATTCCTGGGTCAGCAATCTCCACCCAGCGTTCACAAGCTGCACTCCCAAAATTTATTACCCAGAAATCAATTAAAGATAAGTGCACACCAATGAACTATAACACAATTTTGGTAAATTACACTAGTGCAAACACACAAGGACAGACGAGATAGTAAACCATTGAGTTAAACCAGATTAAAGACAAAAACTGTTCATATTTACCTGAAGGGAAACCTGGAGGATTCCAGAATATCTTGAAGAGTCTGTAATGATGAAAAGTTAATACAAAGGATCAGATTTCTTGAATTAAAGTTAAGAATTCAACATTTGTTCTCATTAAGAAGTAACTAACTGAGAAAAATATCCGATGGTATCTTGGTTAGAAGTAATCCTTGTTCAGGAACTGATTTCTATTCAAACACTGTGATTAAGAATTAGAGTTAGAGTCACATATACAAAATTGTTTTGTGCTTTAGAAGTAAATCATTTCTCATTGAAAATAGTGACACTATTGAAATGTTTATTCTGTTCAATTATACTTGTTTCTAGAAGCAAAGAACCTGGTAAATTATCCATTTACCAGCAAAATAAAATTCTTTAATTTGATTATAGAAGTGCCTCTGAGATCATTTTTCTTTTTTGATTTATTTTCTGGTGAAGATACTCTGGGTGTTAAAACTATTCCCATAACATCTCTTAAAGCGGAAACCCCAATAGCCTTACCATCTGGCTGTCCACGTGACAGTGCCTGAAATAGTTTGGTGCCCAAGGGTGTTTACATAAATGTGAACCTTGTAATTCACTACCCTGTCAAACACAATTAATTAGAATAACTAAATTTCACAAATTATAGGGCATATATTTAAGTTTGGTATAATATAATAAACATCAATTCACATTCTTTTTACTGCAAAAATATTCACCATTAATTTTTATCTAAATTTAACTGCAACTCTGGGTTCCTTTTATTGAGTCAGTGCTGTTTTTTTCCTTTTTAGTTTTGTATATAAGCTCCTATAGATAACAGCTGCTATTCTCGCAACTATATTAGATCATGATATGGAGAGCAACCTGTACTGGTATATTTTACTAAGTCTTTCCATGTCTGAAAATATATATACAATGTGTGCACAGTTAAACTTGAATTAATTTCTTAAATCTTGAAACATATATAGTTCCATTACACATTTATCTCAGAAATAGCAACCCTGTCTGGTAAAACCAGAAATCTGGAGAGGTTCCCAGTGATATCTGTATATTAGCCTATAGGAAGGATAAGGGCTTCTGTAGTTAACTAATTATCTTGAAGGCATTATGTCATTATTCTACATATATTATATATATATATATATGTGTGTGTGTGTGTGTGTGTGTGTAATCCCCTGGTAGATATTATAGTAAGACTGTTTAATTATGCCTATATTTTTAATTTTTCCAGTTCATACGATGATTGATTAAGCCCTGAACCCATCTATGTGCTAAAGCAAATTTGTATTTGTTGTGGGGGAGGGGGTGTGACCTGGCAGTTGCATCCTGCTCCTTTGTACTTCCAGCTCAATTGGAACCAGGGCTCAGTGCAGGTGCAAGCATATTTGGTGCTCTAGGCAAACCTTTGGTCATTCACCTCTCCTTCCCCAACATAACTACCAGAACAGTGGGTCCAGCACACCACGCCCTTCTTTGTCATTGTTGCCTGTGGTACAGCAGTCCTCTAGACATCACACTGGCAGGATTTTACTAACCCAAAAATCTTGGCACACTAGGCGACCAGGTGGTTCTATAATGAGGCAGGGTGAGGCGGCTGCTTCAGGTGGCAAGATTTTGAGGTGGAAAAATTGCCCCTGATACCTTAAGAACATGCCATACTGGGTCAGACCAAGGGTCCATCAAGCCCAGCATCCTGTTTCCAACAGTGGCCAATCCAGGCCATAAGAACCTGGCAAGTACCCAAAAACTAAGTCTATTCCATGTTACCATTGCAAGTAATAGTAGTGGCTATTTTCTAAGTCAACCTAATTAATAGCAGGTAATGGACTTCTCCTCCAAGAACTTATCCAATCCTTTTTTAAACACAGCTATACTAACTGCACTAACCACATCCTCTGGCAACAAATTCCAGAGTTTAATTGTGCATTGAGTGAAAAAGAACTTTCTCCGATTAGTCTTAAATGTGCCACATGCTAACTTCATGGAGTGCCCCCTAGTCTTTCTATTATCCGAAAGAGTAAATAACCGATTCACATCTACCCGTTCTAGACCTCTCATAATTTTAAACACCTCTATCATATCCCCCCTCAGCCATCTCTTCTCCAAGCTGAAAAGTCCTAACCTCTTTAGTCTTTCCTGATAGGGGAGCTGTTCCTTCCTGCCACAGCTGCCTCACCCTGACTTTATTAGTTTTTTGTTTTTTTTACTTCCTGGCAGAAGAGAAGAAGAGGGGCTGCTGGCTCTGCAGCCTGAAGAGAAACCTGCGAGGCTGCGGCAGAGCCCATCCTGGCCGGCAGCGGCTGAAGAATGAAAAAGGTGCCACGAGCCGTGGCTGAAGAAATGGAAGAGAAAAGCAGCGCTGTCCCGTCGAAAGTGACGGCGTTGTAAGCGCAGCCTTAGTGAGTGGAAAAGCAGCGCGGCCCCACTGTCAAAGTTGCTGATTCTGGCGGGGCCGCGCTGCTTTTCCATTTATTAAGGCCATGCTCACCATGCCGACAATTTTGGTGGGGCCGCGCTGCTTCAGAGAAGGAGGAGCGCCCCGGCTGGAAGTAGTCTAATGCTGGCGCAGCCCTGTGGCTGGAAGCCGTTCCCTTGTCCATGAGGGCTGAAGAAGGAGATTGCTGCTGCCTGCTAGATCAAGGAGGAAGTGAGTGAGAGACAACATGTGTTACCTTAATTTGTTGCTATTCATTCTCTTCCTTGTTTTTGACTCACCCTGGAGTTGTCTTTCCTGGTTAAATTCTCCCTGTTTATTGTACTTCCAATCTGTAGTTATATGTAAACCGACACGATATGATTTTTCATGAGCATCGGTATATAAATGCTTATAAATAAATAAATACATTTGTGTGTGAAAGACTGAGAGATCGTGTGTGCTTGTGTGTGGAAGAGAGCATGTGTGCTTGCGTGTGGGAAAGTGAGAGAGCATGTGGGAGAGTGAGAGAGCATATGTGCTTGTGTGTGGGAGAGTGAGAGCATGCATGCATGTGTGTGGGATAGTGAGAGCATATTTGTGGGAGAGAGAGAGAGCATGTTTGGATGTGTGGGAGAGTGAGATCGTGTGTGCTTGTGTGTGTAAGAGAGCATGTGTATTTGTGTGTGGGAAAGTGAGAGAGCATGTGGGAGAGTGAGAGAGCATATGTGCTTGTGTGTGGGACAGTGAGAGCATGCATGCATGTGTGTGGGATAGGGAGAGCATATATGTGGGAGAGAGCATGTTTGGATGTGTGGGAGAGTGAGAGCATGTGTGATTGTGTGTGGAAGAAAGAGAGAACATGTGTGCTTGTGTGTGGGAAAGTGAGAAAGAGAATGTGTGCATGTATTTGGGAGAGCGTGAGAGAGCATGTGGGTATGTATGTAGGGGAGTGACAGAGAGTATGTGTGTGTATGAGAGGGAGCATGAGTGTGCACAACTACCCCAATTACTCTCTGTCTGCTAAACCATGATAATTTTAGGGCATCTGGAAATCAAAAGTTCCAAGGAATGGATAATGGTGAATTTTTTTGTTATTTGATGTGTCTTTTTAGAAATATTTTATTGATGTTTGGAAAATTTTTATATGAGTTTTTAATTATTGAAAGTTATTCTATTCACTAAGGGGTAGATTTTAAAAAATTGCACGCGCGCGCTACCCAGCGCACACACATAGACATACGATTTTATAACATGCACATGCTAGTGCACGCATGTTAAAAAATTGGGGGTCGGTGCGCGCAAGGGGTGCACATTTGTGCAACCTGCGTGCGCCGACGCCCGCAGCCTTCCGCAGTTCCCTACTTCCTATACTAACCTTCCTACCCCTTCCCCTAACCTTCCCGCCCCCTAGCCCTATCCTAAACCCCTCCCCCAAATTCTTGACTTACCATTTGCTTCTGCCTTTATGATGTTTGTAATGTATGGTCTCTTTATTCTGTATTTGAGGATCTAACTGTGTTTTACATGTGTCTCTGAAGTGATTGTGCTGCCGCTGCCACTGCTCTTCAGGGCCCGGAGGCCGCAGCTGAAGCTGGGGTCTCGCCTGAGGCGGCCGACGCCGGGTGCGCCTGCGGCCCACTCGCCATCTTGCTAGCATGGCAGGAGCCGTGCCGGGTCTTTGCCTCGCCTGGAAGCCGCCTCCCTCGTCGGGGCCTGCCTGCGGCCCAGCCTTCTCCTCCCCCATGCGGCAGGATGCTTTCGATGTCATTGGGGCCTGCCCGGAGGGCCAGCTTCCTCCGCTTCGTCTCCTCCCTGCCCAGTGGCAGGGATGCCGCTGTCCAGGGTTCTGGACTTCCTGTTTCCTGCTCTTCTTAGGGGGCAGGCCCGCGGCTCTCTTCCCTTCTTAAAGGGACAGAGAGGTGTGGTCCTCCAGGCAGCTCCTCTCAGGGAGTTGCCCTCTCAGCCCTATAAGAGGGCCTTGCTTCATTCCACCTTTATCTTCGTATCTATCCTGATGTATGTTCTTGAGTTCGGATTCTGTCTGTTCCTGAGTCTAGATCCTGATGCTGTTCTAAGTCCAAATGTCCATGAGTCTTGATCCCGTTCCAAGTCCGGATGTCCGTTCCAAGTCCGGATGTCTGTGAGTCCAGATCCCGGTGTCTGTTCCAAGTCCGAATGTCCGTGAGTCCAGATCCTGTTCTCTGTTCCAAATCCGGATGTCGGTGAGTCCAGATCCAGATATCTGTTCCAAGTCCTGCAGTCTGCTCCAAGTCCTGCAGTCCGTTCCAAGTCCTGCAGTCCGTTCCAAGATGTTCCATGTTCCAAGTCCTGCAGTCTGTTCCAAGTCCTGCAGTCCGTTCCAAGATGTTCCATGTTCCAAGTCCTGTCTGTTCCAAGTCATGCAGTCCATTCCAAGATGTTCCATGTTCCAAGTCCTGCAGTCCATTCCAAGTCCTGCAGTCCGTTCCAAGTTCTGCAATCAGCTTAAAGATGTCCCATGTTCCAAGATGTTCCAAAATGTTCCTAGTTCCAAATGTTTCTAGTTTCAAGATGTTCCTAGTTCTAAGATGTCTGTGAGTCCTCGTCCAGTGATGTCCCTTGTTCCCTTCTTGATGTTGTCCCGGTCCTAATGCTCCAGGTCCGGTGGGACCCATGCCTCCGGAGATTCCCTGCTTTTACTCCGAGTTTCCTAGCTCCAAGGATTTATCTGTTCCCAAGTTCCGACTCCAGAGAATCCGAGGGGTTTCCACTAACCTGCGATATGAGACTTCCTGAGCTCGCCCCGCTTCCCTCGTGGTCTGTGACCAGCCCTCGGCTGTGTAGGGTGCCTGAGGGTCTTGCTCATCCCTACCTGTGTCCTTCTTCCGAGTCTTCAGTGTGGTCCGCGACCAGCCCCATGTGCTGTGTAGGGCGCCTGAGGGATTCGCCGTCCTTGCCCAAGTTTACGTCCCAAGTCTACGTCTCCAAGTCCATGTCTAAGTCTCCATGTCTCCAAGTCTACGTTCCAAGTCTACGTTCCAGTTTCAAGTCTACGTTCCACGTCGTTCTCCTCGAGAGTCCCTAGCTCCATGTTGTACTCCTTGAGAGTCCCAAGTTACAAGCTCTTCTCAGACTCTTTGTGCTGTAAGCTTTCCTTGAACTTTCCTATGTTCCAAGTTCCTAGTCCTAGCCAGAGACCTACGTTGTAGCCCTGTGTTCGAAGCTCCATCCAGCTCTGCTTCTTTGCCGCCCATCCTGCACACACACCTCACCATGGGTGCGAATCATGTCTCTACCTGAGCAGTCCTATTGCCCAAGGGCTCCGCTCTCCTATGAGCAAAGTGACGCGCGCCTAGCCCACTCCATCGGCCCCTGAAGGCTGCGCTCGCAACAGGATACGAAGATCAGAGCTCGGTGTGGTGTGCTGTCTTGATTATGTGAAGTCTGGCCTAGAAAATTTTTCAAATTCCCTGGATGTTTCCAGGTTCCTGTTTCTTGTCCCTAGTTCCTGGACTTTCTATGAACTGTCTTGTTATCAAAACTCCATTTTCCACAAAAAAAATTTTTGCTCGCTTGCCTTCTTCCACGTATCTGATTCCAACCTGCAAGAGTCTGATATCCAAGTCTTCGAGTTACTCCAGTTCCTGTGTTCTTCTGGATCGGCTGTAGAGGTTCGGATGTCTCAACGACCTGCAGGAGGCACCTGCAATCTGATCCTCTACCAGCTGGCTCATGCTTTAGAGCCTCCTACGATCTGCAGGAGGCACCTGCAATCTGATTCTTCCTTAGTCAGTTCCACAGTTTCCTTCGGTCATCAGGAGGTACCTGTAAGCTGTTCCTATCAGCCAGTACAAGTCCTAGAGTTCGTCCAGTCAAAAGAAGGTGTCTACATGAATCCGAGACCTTCCCTACTCTTCTATAGAGAAGTGATATCATCCCTGGGTTCCAATGACCTGCAAGAGGCGCCTGCGCCCAGGTTCTTCTCTCACCACCATTGATCTAATGTCCTTCAGTTTCCAGAACTGGACCTTGAATATCTTCCAGCTTCCATGGTCAGGGTCTAAAGACCAGCAGGAGGCACCTGCACCCCAGACCTGGTTCCATCCTCTAGTATCATTCCTGAGGATCTTCAAGTACAGAAATCATCGGGTCCAACTAAGGGTTGCGACCTTGACCTGTTCCATTTTTTACTTTACTTCCTAAGGACTTCCACTGATACCTTGGTGCCCCTTCTTCCTGAGGGGTCTTGTCTCCTCTTTGAACTGTACATATGATATGTCAATGACAAGCTATTTTTTCTCATTTCAGCTCTCCAGCCTGGGAAGTGTGTTGAACCCTTGAGTTTCCCAGCACACTACTTGCCTTCCTCCCTGAGTCAGCAAGAAGAAGCTGAGGAGGGGGCCTTTGAGGGGGGTACTGTTGCAACCCTGCCCGTGATTCACACGGACAGGGCCTTACCTCCGTGGCCTTGTGCTGCCGCCGACGCTGCTCTTCGTGGTCCAGAGGCCACAGCTGAAGCCAGGGCCTCGCCTGAGGCGGCCGATGCCGGGTGCTCCCGGGTCTTTACCTCGCCTGGAAGCCGAATCTCTCGTCGGGGCCTGCCTGCGGCCCAGCCTTCTCTTCCCCGATGCGGCAGGACACCGTCGACGTCATCGGGGCCTGCCCGGAGGCCCAGCTTCCTCTGCTCTGTCTCCTCCCTGTACAGCGGAAGGGATGCCGCTGTCCAGGGTTCTGGACTTCCTGTTTCCTGCTCCTCCTAGGGGGCAGGCCTGCGGCTCTCTTCCCTTCTTAAAGAGACAGAGAGGTGTGGTCCTCCAGGCAGCTCCTCCCAGGGAGTTGCCCTCTCAGCCCTGTAAGAGGGCCTTGCTTCATTCTACCTTTGTCTTCGCATCTATCCAGATGCTCCTGAAGACGTCTCTTCAGCCTGATGTCTGTTCCTGAGTCCAGATCCTGATGTCTGTTCTTGAGTCCGGATCCTGATGTCTGTTCTGATTTTAGATCCTGATGCTGTTCCAAGTCCGGATATCTGTGAGTCCTGATCCCGATGTCCGTTCCAAGTCCGGATGTCCATGAGTCCAGATCCTGGTGTCCATTCCAAGTCTCGATATCCATGAGTCCAGAACCGGATGTCTGTTCCAAGTCCTGCAGTCCGTTCCAAGTCCTGCAGTCCATTCCAAGTTGTTCCATGTCCTGCAGTCCATTCCAAGTCCTGCAGTCTGTTCCAAGTGCTGCAGTCCATTCCAAGACCTGTAGTCCGTTCCAAGATGTTCCATGTTCCAAGTCCTGCAGTCCATTCCAAGTCCTGCAGTCCATTCCAAGATGTTCCATGTTCCAAGTCCTGCAGTCCGTTCCAAGTCCTGCAGTCTGTTCCAAGTCCTGCAGTCCATTCCAAGATGTTCCATGTTCCAAGTCCTGCAGTCCGTTCCAAGTCCTGCAGTCTGTTCCAAGTTCTACAGCCATTCCAAGTGCTGCAATCAGCTTCAAGATGTCCCATGTTCCAAGATGTCCCATGTTCCATGATGTTCCTAGTTCCAAGATGTTTCTAGTTCCAAGATGTTCCTAGTTCCAAGATGTCTGTGAGTCCTTGTCCAGTGATGTCCCTTGTTCCCTTCTTGATGTTGTCCCGGTCCTAATGCTCCAGGTTCAGTGGGACCCATGCCTCCGGAGATTCCCTGCTTTTACTCTGAGTTTCCTAGCTCCAAGGTTTTATCTGTTCCCAAGTTCCGACTCCAGAGAATCCGAGGGGTTTCCACTAACCTGCGCTATGAGACTTCCTGAGCTCGCCCCACTCCCCTCATGGTCTGCGACCAGCCCTTGGCTGTGTAGGGGACAGTGTGGTCCGCGACCAGCCACACGTGCTGTGTAGGGCACCTGAGGGTTTTGCTCATCCCTGCCTGTGTCCTTGTTCTATATTCTTCTTCTGAGTCTTCAGTGTGGTCCGCGACCAACCCCATGTGCTGTGTAGGGCGCCTGAGGGACTCGCCTTCCTCGTCCCAAGTCTATGTCTCCAAGTCCACATCTAGGTCTCCATGTCTCCAAGTCTATGTTCCAAGCTCCACGTTGTATTCCTTGAGAGTCCCAAGTTACAAGCTCTTCTCAGACTCTTTGTGCTCTAAGCTTTCCTTGAACTTTCCTATGTTCCAAGTTCCTAGTCCTACCCAGATATTTTTTTACTTCAGAAGATTGTACTTTCCATATGCAATCTGCCCTTTTAGGTTGGGGAAGTTAATACATTTTAAAATGGAAAAGAATGCATAACTTTTAATTATGTGGGGAGGGGAGGGAAGGCTGTAAGGTTTGTCTAGGGCATCTGATACCCTTGTATCAGCCCTAAGAGAGAGTGTGTCACACACATAGATTCCCTCCGTTCACCAACCTCTCATGCCTCCAGGGGGCAGATCCTGGAGAAGGGAGGGAGGCAGGCAATAGGGAATGGGGGGAGTCCTATTTCTAGACCCAGGAGGTGGGGCAGCCTTGGTTAGAGCAGTGGGCTGCAAAGAAGGGAAGCCAGGGTTCAAATCCTGTTGCCATTCCTTGTGACCTTGGGCAAGTCACTTCACCCTCCATTGCCTTCCCCCTGCCCTGGCCTTCGGTGATTTCACCTGTACTGGGCCATTGAGAGGGGGGGGGGGGGCACCATTTCATCCTTCTCCTCAGGCAGCAGATTGCCTTCAGCTGCCCCTGACCGCCTCATTTTCCTAATGGAAGCACCGGCCCTGCCAGGACTGAAATCCCGATACCATGAGCTTTCATTCATAACCACCCAGATATTTTTTTTTCCCCTAAGAACATAAGAACATAATAACATGCCATACTGGGTCAGACCAAGGGTCCATCAAGCCCAGCATCCTGTTTCCAACAGTGGCCAATCCAGGCCATAAGAACCTGGCAAGTACCCAAAAACTAAGTCTATTCCATGTTACCGTTGCTAATGGCAGTGGCTATTCTCTAAGTCAACTTAATAGCAGGTAATGGACTTCTCCTCCAAGAACCTATCCAATCCTTTTTTAAACACCGCTATACTAACTGCACTAACCACATCCTCTGGCAACAAATTCCAGAGTTTAATTGTGCGTTGAGTAAAAAAGAACTTTCTCCGATTAGTTTTAAATGTGCCCCATGCTAACTTCATGGAGTGCCCCTAGTCTTTCTATTATCCGAAAGAGTAAATAACCAATTCACGTCTACCCGTTCTAGACCTCTCATGATTTTAAACACCTCTATTTTATATCCTCTCCCAACTTAAGTTTAGTCCAGTCATTGCAATGATGGTCCTGGTCCATGGGCCACTCATCCTTCCAAGACTGCAGTCACGGGCCCTGAATCTGACCACCGAGTGCCATACTCTTAAATAATGACCATGACGTCCTCCCCAACCCCTGCCCCCAAGGCTATGAACACTGCTGATGCAGCATCCCCAGCCCCAGCAGAGAGCAGAAGACCCAACTCAGGGATCCAACCACATGGCCCTGCACAACACTTTACCACCTGAACCACTGGGCCAGCCTGCCTCTAGGCATGTTAACCTTGCAGCCGTGTAAGATAGACAGGTTTCGGGAAGGTCCACACCTCTGCAGTCTTTAGATTTTAATGAATTAGTATAATTAATGAATGGTAGTATATAGCCGGTTAAATTCTAAGTTATCCAAGTAAACTTATTCAAATAACTTTAGCCAGATACATTCAGTGCTGCTGACTTTAGCCAGATAACTTGTCCACTCCCCAGCTTAATGAATATGGACCTCAGGTCACCCTTAGTGGTAATAAAGTGAACGTAAAGCTGGAGCTGAAGTAGAGTCTTTTATTTCAGTACAAAGAAAATCAGGCAGAATAGGTGAGCCTTGCAGTCTTCATCTGCTGTTATGTTCTATGTAAGTTTCTGCAACTTGCCATGATGACTGACAGAAAAATTGCCCATAGCTGTATATCCCCCGACAGCCTCAAAACAGCCTGAGCCGTGGCAGCCGCCTGTGGAAACGGCAGGCAGCTTTGTAGTGAGTCATTCTGTAGACTTGTGTGGGATAATGAAGAAAACATTCACAGGCTTGCTAAGGATGCAAGCTGTTAACCAGCTAAGCTCTGGGGGGTTCTGCTGATTGTGAGTCACTCCACAGACCATTAAATTCGGCAGTACTGGCTGCAGCCCTGTTAATATCTTTCTTCTAAAATTGCAATAAGAAATCAAACTGAGAAAAGTTTCCTGACAACAGGCATATGTCCTGCTGAGACCTCTGAAATGTGCTACCATGAACTTCAGAGAAGGATAGTAAAGGCTAGCTAACCTTTTTTTACTCAAAATCTACAAACCCATATTTTTTTCACTGACAAACAGTAGGCCTGATTTACTAGGATTTTTCTGATAGACACAGAATATGAATAAAGCCTTAGTATTTTCTATTGGTACATCACAATGAGACTCAGCTTAGAATCCTGAAGTGCTAGCAGACACTTTCAGATAGTTTACAGGGCAGTTAAAGTAATCCAGTCTCCCTTTTTCATCATAGTGTAATACTGGTCCCAAATAGTCCATCTTCTAATTGTATTTGAACCACTTAACTTCTACTTAAACCTCTATCTATGGAACACATATATGTTTCAATGGTAGAATGTGTGTAATGAGTTTGTACCTTTAAGCCTTGATGATGTCAGCAGTGACAACTACAGGTATAAAGTAGGAATGTTCAAACCAGTTCTCAACCTCCCCCTACCCCTCCCGCAGCCAACCCATAATGAATATGCATGGGAAATATTTATATACATAGGTAGTGCATGCAAATACATTCATGCATATTCATTAGAGATATCCTGAAAACTCGTCTAGCTGGGAGGCCCCAAGGAACGGTTTGAGCACCCCTGGTACAAATGATGAGAATTTCAGCAAGTGCATGCTCTCCTCTTCTTTTGCTATGCCTTCTCCTTCAAGGTTTTAGGATGCCTGCTGGCTGGCTGATTTTACTCCATGGTGCAGAAACCAGTGGAGTCCAAGGCAACATTTTCCATGGAGAGAGTAAATTTAAAACTCAGCTCCTAGACTTAAGGCCTAGCTTCTTTTGGAATAACCATGTGGACGAATTTCCAAAGAGAACAACCTGCCTTATGGATACTTCTTCATTTACCTCAGCCTCTGAATTCAGTTAAGTGACTGATCTGTTATTGATGGACTATTCAGGATTTGCCAATAATTAATTTCCTGTGCTGGGGAATTTTTTGTGCTACTAAGGATATGTTGGTTTTGCTACTTAACTGTGTATACTATGGAAGCCTGTGAAAACAGAAAAACTTGTGGAAGACACTCATTTGTTGTGTTTAATAAACTTTGGTATTATTGAAACCACAATCCAAACTGTGGACTGTTTTTCCAGGGTGTAGGTTCACCTAAGGCGGAAGCTGCCAATGAACCATTACTAGCTAGAAAAAGTCATTCACTTGGGGATTTATCTGTTTATCCACAGAGGGAAGTTTCCTTCTTCAGCAAAGACAACAACTCTACTATTACTTATCATTTCTATAGTGCTACTTGACTTATGCAGCACTGTACAAAAGTATAAGAACATAAGAAATTGCCATGCTGGTTCAGACCAAGGGTCCATCAAGCCCAGCATCCTGTTTCCAACAGAGGCCAAAACCAGGCCACAAGAACCTGGCAATTACCCAAACACTAAGAAGATCCCATGCTACTGATGCAATTAATAGCAGTGGCTATTCCCTAAGTAAAATTGATTAATAGCCATTAATGGACTTCTCCTCCAAGAACTTATCCAAACCTTTTTTGAACCCAGCTACACTAACTGCACTAACCACATCCTCTGGCAACAAATTCCAGAGCTTTATTGTGCGTTGAGTGAAAAAGAATTTTCTCCGATTAGTCTTAAATGTGCTACTTGCTAACTTCATGGAATGCCCCCTAGTCCTTCTATTATTCGAAAGTGTAAATAACCGAGTCACATCTACTCGTTCAAGACCTCTCATGATCTTAAAGTCCTCTATCATATCCCCCCTCAGCCGTCTCTTCTCCAAGCTGAACAGCCCTAACCTCTTCAGCCTTTCCTCATAGGGAAGCTGTTCCATCCTCTATCATTTTGGTTGTCCTAAGAGACAGTCTTGCTCAATAGAGCTTACAATCTACACCTCTGAGTCCAATCCACTATACCATCTGCTTAATCATTTTCAAAGAACCCTCAATGATCAGTGAAAGGTTCAGACTCCAAGCAAATAGTTACATTTTATGTACCCTAGCAGGAGTTACAATAATTTATACAGTATTTCAATTCTGACAAGGTATTAATTTTTAAAAGCTCCTTCTAGGGTATTGGGCGCCCTAGGTGACCCTTGAGCTGCCCCCCCGGTCACACCACCTTCTCGCACACAGTCTCTATTTCTCTTTGCCGTGAGCGGGATAGGCTACGCATGTGGCACCACGTGACTGCTCTTCGGCACCCCCTACGGCTCGGCACCCTCGGCGACTGCTGAAGTTTGCCTAATGGACGCGCCGGCCCTGATTGTGGATCTAAATAAAGCAGTTACTTACCTGTAGCAGGTGATCTCAGAGGACAGTGGAATGTAAGTCCCCACAGGTGGGCGATTCAGAAGACCAAGTACAACCCTCTTAACATCCAGGATGTGAGGGCTAGGTGTCTGATGTTGGGATGGAGCAACATTCCCTGATTCTGTTTAAGCATGGGAAAATTTCCCAACTGAATTGAATCCCTGATGGACAAGTCCTGAAGCAGTGGCAACTAAACTTATCTCAGCCAATATGGAGCTATGAGAATCCTAATTCCCCTGACCCTTCTGAGTCAGGAAAGTCTTCAGCACTAGAGGAATCATACAATATGTGTACAGAAGATCCTCTCCCTAATCCAGGGAGAAGGAATCAGGGGCTAGTTTGTCCTTTGACTTTCTTCTTGAACAATACTGAGGGCCTTTTTAAAATTTCATTTCATTTATTAGAACTTAATATCCCGCTTGATAAAACATGTTATCCAAGCGGTAATATAAAATATGAAACACAATCATAATTTTCAAAACTTAACAAAAATTAAAAATAACAATAACAATACAATCAAACTTGTAAAGCATAAACACAAACAATGCAGATATTTAACACAATATAAAACAAACAATTCCTAATCAAATTCCATCCAGCAGCAAAGATATTTTTCACTTTACTTTATAAGTCATCTTATCAGGGTCACTGCAAATAGGTTTAGATATCCTCAAAAGCCTTAATAAAAAGACTTCACAGCTTTCTAAACATCAAACAATCCTGAAATAAGTGAATATAAGATGGTAAAGCATTCCATAATGAAGGGGCTTGAAAACTAAATGACGACTCTGGTGAACTCTAATCGTATAACAGATGGAGAATAAACATAAAGTAATCCAACTTGAGATGAAGGCAAGACCCGTGATGGAGAGTAAGGAATCAGCGATTTTGAAAAACAAAGTGGAAGACCAGATGAAAGTACCCGAAAAACAATTCAGAGCAATTTAAATCGAATTCTATAGGAAACCAGCAACCAATGTAATTGTTTTAAAGCTGGAGAAATATGATCATATTTATGAAGGCCTAAAACTAGCCTAGCAGTTGTATTCTGGACTAATTGATGACACTTTAACTGAAATTTCAAAACACCCATCAATAGGGAATTACAATAATCAATCTTTGATATTACAAAAGCATGAACCAATAGCTTCTAAGTCCTTTGCTTCCAACAACGGACAAAGCTTCCTAATATATCTTAATGACAAAAAAGATTTTTGAACCTTGAAAGAAATAAAATTAATCATAGAAAGACCAGAGTCCAAATGAACCCCAAAGGAAATCACTGATGACTTTAAAGGAATAGATATTTCTAATATCCTAGGCACTGCATCTGAAGAAAAAAAAGTTAGAACTAAACCAAACTGCTTCAGATTTTGAAGGATTTACTTGTAATCTATGATCTATAAACCAGTTAGCCACCTTACTTAGACATGGATTGAAAAATGATAAATCAATAACACTCTTCATACTAAAAAAAGCTGTGATCTGTAGGTCATCCTGTTGCGTGCCCCGGGCCTACTCACCTCCGGCGCCCGGCTCCCACACCTGGCCCGTCCTCACTGGCGGCGGTGGGCATCCGCCTGCACTCCCACACCCCCGCTGCCTCCTCGGATGATCTCAGTTGCTCCGCGAACCCCTCCGGCTACCGGCGGGTCTCCCCACGTGTGCCGCGGGAAGATGCTGCCATCCAACGTCTTGCCTCCTCCTAGGCGCACGAGCGTGTGTCCCATTGGCCTTTAAAGGGGCCGCGGCGGGAAACTAACCTGCGGCCCGAATGATGACATCATCAGGCACAGCTATTTAAAGCAGGGCCCACTTTTCACTCCTTGCCTTGGCAACATGTCTCCATGCTAGTCGTGTGCTTCGTTGCTTGTTTCTGTTCCTGACTTTGTTCCTGGTTCCTACCTAGCTTCTGCCTTGACTGATTACTGGCTTTTACCCTTGCTTTGTTGGACCACGCTCAGGACTGATTACTGGCTTTGACCTTTGCTTCGTTGGACTACTCTCAGGACTGATTTCTGGCTTCGACCCTTGCTCCGCTGTACCTTGCCTAGCACTGCCGTCTGCCCCAACTTCAGCCTGTTCCTGACCTCGCCTCTGGTATCTTTTCAGACTTGGCTTTGTTAGGCTTCGGCCTTCTACTGCCCGGGTGTCACCTATCCCTGCACTCTGGTCCATCATTTCTGCCCAGGCCTCTGGACTCCTGCCTCGTCCGAACCTGTCTAGTTCCCTCCGATACATCTGCTGGTCCCTGGTCGCCTACTCTGAACATCCACCAGGATTCATCTGATGGAGACCCACCTAAGACCAGCTGGCCCCGGTACCCAAGGGCTCAACCTGCGGGGAACGAGGGCTGGTATTGGCGAAGCTCCAGTATGCCTCCATCTCCCGGCCTGCTCCACCTCCCGACGGTGGGGACCTGTGGGGCTTGCCCTATGGGTAGCATCAACCCCCCCTCGGGCCAAGGGTCCACCACCAGTGCAACAGGTTCCCAAGATCATGGATTCGGCAGAGCCATCCGTCCTCCAGGCCATTTCGGGCCTGGCTCTGAAGATCCAGGAACAGCAGCGGTTCTCAGAGGCGCTGGCCTCCTCCATCAAGCGCCTCCATGCTCGCCTAAATACTCATGCTGGGTCTGCAGCACCGACGTCTGCACCACCCAACCCTCAGCCTTCACCTTTGTCCTCCAGGGCTCTGCTGGCCCTACCCACTCCACCCCATTTCAATGGGGGCCCCAGGTTCTGCAGAGGGTTTATCAACCAGTGTTATATGCAGTTTGCTCTGCAGCCCTCCATTTTTCAGGATGAGCTTATGAAGGTTACCTTCATTCTTTCGCATTTAGAGGGAAAGGCGCTGGCATGGACAACTCCCTTGTGAGAGCATTCAGACTCTCTCTCCTCCAAGAGCTCCCATGTTTCATGGCTGTCTTTTGTCAGACCTTCTATGACCTGGAGACACAGGCTGTAGCTAGTTTCAGACTCCTACATTTGCGGCAAGGCCAACGAGCACTCAACGAGTATACAATTGAGTTCCAAACTCTTGCCACCAAATTGGCTTGGCAGCAGGATTGCCTCCAAGCCATTTACCTGGATGGTCTGTCGTCTCAACTCAAGGACGAGCTTGCAGCCCACGAGCTACCTTCCTCTCTTGAGGATCTTATCAACCTTGCAGGCCGCATCAACTACCACCTTCAGGAGCCTCAGCGACAAGTTTGGACGCTCCGACATCCCACTGCAGAACATTCCCGCTCTCCACCTGCAGTGGGGTCCACCCCAGTGGAATACTGCCATCCTCTAAAGCGGAAGAACCCATGCAGCTGGGCCGAGGACGTCTGACCCCAGAGGAATGCTGCAGATGGAGGCATTCAGGTCTGTGCCTGTACTGCGGGGAGGGGGGGGGGGGAACTCCCCGGCCTAAGTTCAGTTGGGGTCCTGAACTTGGGCACTACTGCTCCGGCCCCTCAGTTGATACTACCTGTTGCCCTGATTTGGGACTCTCATTCCTTTCCAACCTTGATTTTGATTGGCTCGGGAGCAGGTGGGAAATTCATCATCAAGGTCCTGGTTCACTTCCTAGGCATCTCCACTTGTGCTATCGCGAAACCACTACTCATCGCCTCCATCCATGGCAACCCACTACCCGGAAGGATCTCCCAGGTGATGGAACCTGGATCTCCCAGGTGATGGAACCTATCTATCTCCTTACCGGAGCCTTGCACGAAGAGGAGGTCGAGTTCTTCATCCTAGAGAAATCCATCCATCCAGTGGTCAGGGTTACCGTGGCTCCAGCGCCACTCCCCCCAGTTTGACTGGGAGACCTTACATCTCGCCAAGTGGAGCCCAGCCTGTCATCAGACATGTCTCAGGAGGGTGGGACCACCCCCCTGTGATTCCCATTGCTGTGGCTGCTTCCAGTCTCCCTCCTCCATATGCCGAATTCAAGGATGTGTTCTCCAAGCAAAAGGTGGATACACTTCTGCTCCTTCGCAAATTTAATTGCCCCATCGAGTTGCTGCCCGGCACTACACCCCCTAGGGGCAGAACTTATCCTCTGTCTGTACCAGAAACCCGAGCAATGTCATAAGAACATAAGAACATAAGAACTTGCCAAGTTGGGTCAGACCAAGGGTCCATCAAGCCCAGCATCCTGTTTCCAACAGAGGCCAAACCAGACCACAAGATCCTGGCAATTACCCAAACACTAAGAAGATCCCATGCTACTGATGCAATTAATAGCAATGGCTATTTCCTAAGTAAACTTGATTAATAGCAGTTAATGGACTTCTCCTCCAAGAACTTATCCAAACCTTTTTTGAACCCAGCTACACTAATTGCACTAACCACAACCTCTGGCAACAAATTCCAGAGCTTTTTTGTGCGCTGAGTGAAAAAGAATTTTCTCCGACTAGTCTTAAATGTGCTACTTGCTAACTTCATGGAATGCCCCCTAGTCCTTCTATTATTCGAAAGTGTAAATAACTGATTCACATCTACTCATTCAAGACCTCTCATGATCTTAAAGACCTCTATCATATCCCCCCTCAGCCGTCTCTTCTCCAAGCTGAACAGCCCTAACCTCTTCAGCCTTTCCTCATAGGGGAGCTGTTCCATCCTCTTTATCATTTTGGTTGCCCTTTGGTTGTCGGAGTATATTCAAGAGAACCTGGCTAAAAGTTTCATTCGTCCTTCCACTTCACCCGCGAGCGCAGGATTTTTCTTCGTCTCTAAGAAGGATGGGTCTCTACTACCGCAGCTTAAATGCCATTACCTGCAAGGACAAGTACCCTCTACCTTTAATCACGGAGCTGTTTGACCGCCTCCAAGGCGCCACCATTTTCACTCAGCTAGACCTGTGAGGCACTTACAACTTGGTCTGCATACATCCTGAAGATGTCTGGAAAACAGCGTTCAATACCAGGGATGGACATTACAAATATCTTGTAATGCCATTTGGACTTTGTAATGCCCCTGCAGTATTCCAACACAGGATAAATGAAATCTTCCATGACCTTCAGTAAACCAAGGTCATTGCTCACTTAGACGACATCCTCATCTTTTCAAAAGATCTGACCACTCACCACGCTGATGTCTGCATGGTACTTCAGCACCTGCAGGAGAACCACTTGTTTGCCAAGCTCAACAAATACCTATTTGAAAGGTCAAGCTTGCCTTTCCTAGGCTACATCAACTCCCAATGTGGCTTCACAATGGATCCCAATAAGTTAAAAGCCATCCAGGAATGGCCTATGCCTGTGGGCCTTCGAGCACTCCAAAGGTTCCTAGGGTTCACCAACTACTATTGCCATTTCTTAGCGAATTACTCCCTGTTGGTTGCATCTCTCATGGCCTTGACCTGCAAAGGCAGCGATACCAAGAACTGGTCTCCCAAGGCCCTCGCTGCCTTCCAGAGCCTGAAGGACGCCTTCATCTCGGGCCCTTGTCTGCGTTACCCGAATCCGAACCGCCCCTTCATCTTGGAAGTGGATGCCTCTGCCATAGGGGCTGGGGCGGTCCTGAGTCAACACTCGACCAAAGGAGTCCTCCATCCATGCTTCTTTTACTCTTGTAAGTTCTCCCCTGCCGAGCAAAATTATAGCATAGGGGATCGGGAACTACTTGCTATCAAGCTCGTCCTCGAAGAGTGGAGTCCCTGGTTGGAGGGTGCCCAGTTCAAGTTTACAATCTACACAGATCACAAAAACGTTGAGCATCTCTGACATGCCCAGCATCTCAATGCTTGCCAGGCCCACTGGGCATTGTTCTTTTCCTGATTCAATTTCGATCTCCGCTATCATCATGTGGAGAAAAACCTCCGAGCGGACGCCTTATCCCACTCCTTCAAGTCTGAAGACACCCAAGACGAACCATGCCATGTCATAGATCCTGCTCGCATCTGTCATTCTGCTACCATGACCATTCCAGCGGTGGTGGTACCTTGCCGGCTCTGGGAGAAGGTGTTGCACTGGGTGCATGACTCCAAGTTAGCTGGTCATCTGGGATGTGCCCTGACTGTCACTCCTCCTACGCTACTAATGGTGGCCCACCATGTCCTCCTATACCCGTGCCTGTGTGGACTCCTGTCCATCATGCGCCCAACAGAAGCCACCAGTAGGTTGACCTTGGAGATTATTCCAACCCCTGCCAGCACCAGAAGAGCCCTGTACCCACTTGTCCACAGATTTTGTGGTGGACCTTCCAGCATCAAAGTGGAATATGGTCATCTGGTTCATCATGGACCGATTCTCCAAAATGGCTCTTTTTGTCCCTTTGCCTGCCTTACCATCAGCCCCTTAGTTAGCACGCCTCTTTTTCCTGCATGTGTTTCGCCTCCATGGCCTGCCCACGGACGTTGTCTCCAACAGAGGCCCTCAGTTCGTCTCCCGCTACTGGCGCTCCTTATGTAAAAGGTTTTGGATCTCCATCAGCCTGACTACCGTGTACCACGCTCAAGCCAATGGCCAAGCTGAGCCATTCTTCGCACCTATTCTAATGACCAACAAGACAACTGGGCGGAATTTCTTCCCTGGGCCGAATTCTCCCATAATTCCCACATTGCAGCAGCCACCAGAGTCTCTCCCTTCTCATTTGTGTATGGCAGACAATGTCAGCTCCCTTTGCCAATCCCTCTCTGTACCCTCACCCGTGGCCCAGGCATCGGCAGACGCCCTCCAGGCCCTTTGGATTCGCACTAACCATCGTCTGCGCGAAGCCGCTGCATGAGCTAAAAGGTCCACTGATGTTCTTCGCTGACTAGATCCTGAGTTCCAGCCATGCCAGAAGGTTTGGCTAAGCACTCTCTATATCCGGCTCAAACTCCCTTCACAAAGGTTCGCTCCCAGATACATTGTGCCCTTTCCGGTCACCCGATGCATTGGACCAGTGACGTACCAGCTTTGTCTACAACCGACCTTGGGGATACATAACTCATTCCATTTTTCACTACTCAAACCACTGGTACCTTCTTGGCCTTCACGTAAAATTCCTGAACCTTCCCAGGTTACTTCAGAGGCCGATACCGTCTACCAAGTTCGTGAGGTTCTCGACGTCCGGAGAAGAGGCCGCCATTGGGAGTATCTCCTCTCATGGCAAGGCTATGGTCCTGAGAAGAACTCCTGGGAGCCAGCAAGCAACATCCTAGACAAAGGACTCCTCCTTCAGTTCCATCGAGCCCATCCGGTCAAACTCAAGCCTCCAAGAGGGGGATCGTAAAGTGGGGATACTGTTGCGTACCCTGGCCGTGGCATGCCCGCGACCGGGCCTACTCACCTCCGGCGCCCAGCTCCCAGACCTAGCCAGTCCTCACTGGCGGCGGTGGGCAGCCGCCTGCGATCCCGCACCCCCGCTGCCTCCTCAGGTGCTCCACAGACCCCTCCGGCTCCCGGCAGGTCTCCCCACGTGTGCCATGGGGAGACGCCGCCGTCCAGCGTCCTGCCTTCTCCTATGCATGCGCGCGTCGCTTTGGCCTTTAAAGGGGCCGTGGCGGGAAACTAACCTGCGACCCCGGATGATGACATCATCGGGCCCTGCTATTTAAGGCAGGGCCCGCTTTTCACTCCTTGCCTTGGCAACAGGTCTCCACGCTAGTCGTGTGCTTCGTTGCTCGTTCCTGTTCCTGAGTTCGTTCCTGTTCCTGACTTCGTTCCTGGTTCCTACATAGCTTCTGTCTTGGACTTATTACTGTCTTTGACCATTGCTTTGTTGGACTACGCTCAGGACTGATTACTGGCTTTGACCCTTGCTTCATTGGACTATGCTCAGGACTGATTACTGGCTTTGACCCTTGCTTCATTGGACCACGCTCAGGACTGACTACTGGCTATGACTCTTGCTTCGTTGGACTATGCTCAGGACTGATTACTGACTTTGACCCTTGCTTTGTTGGACCACGCTCAGACTAACTACTGGCTTCGACCCTTGCTCCCCTGTACCTTGCCTAGCACTGCCACCTGCCCTGACTTCAGCCTGTTTCTGACCTCGCTTCTAGTATCTCTTCGGACTTGGCCTTGTTAGGCTTCGGCATTCTACTGCCTGGGCGTCACCTATCCCTGCACTCTGGTCCGTCATTGCCACCCAGGCCTCTGGACTCCTGCCTCATCTGGACCTGTCTACATCCCTCCGATACCTCTGCTGGTCCCCGGTCACCTACTCCGAACATCCACCAGGATTCATCTGACGGAGGCCCACCTAAGACCAGCTGGCCCCGGTACCCAAGAGCTCAACCTGTGGGGAACGAGGGCTGGTATTGGCAAAGCTCGTCGGCCTCCGTCTCCTGGCCTGCTCCACCTCCTGACTGAAAGAGAGCTTGTGTGTGTGACTGAAAGTATGCGCATGAGAGGGAGAATGAAAGAGAACATGTGTGAGTGTGTGAGATTGAAAGTATGTGTGTTGTGTGTGAAAGTGAAAGCATCTGTGTTTTTGTGTGGGAGACAGTGAGAGAATGTACATGTATATGACTGTGTGACAAAGTTTGTGCACAACAGCACCCCCCCCCACCGCTTTCTCTCTGCCTGCTAATCCATAATAATCTTAGGGCCTCTGGAAATCAAATGTTCTCAGCCTTGGAAAGCAGAGGATTTTTTAAAAATCCTTATTAATTTTAATTTAATATGTTTGTTTTAAAATATATTGGTTTTCAGAAAATGCTTATAATTTTTTAATTATTGGTTGTTATTCTGTTCGTTAGCTGTTTTGAATTATACTTTTTATTGGTGTGGTTTAACTACTATTGATTAAATTTATATTTCTTGATTTTATTGTTTTATGAGGAATGGTAATGTTTCGTTTTTCCATTGTTATACTGCATACAGAATTTGACTTGTTGCAATTTCAAGTTCAGTTTTTGTCTGCACATTTCTATTTCTATTTTATTGGCTCTTTATTCTGTTTTTGAGAGTCTGATTCTGCATGTGTGACTGATGTGAGGTATTTCATTAGCATTAGCATATAGTTTCTATGTAGGGATGTATAGCATCTTGGCTTGTTCTGTTTTCTTAATAGGAGTTGTATTGGTGTTTTAGGACGTGGTGTAACATTTGCATTGCTGCCTTTTCATAGGTAGGATTGTTGCTATTTGAATGCTGGCATTTAGTGCTGTTTTGATATAGAAAGTTTAGGATCAAGCCCATGCCCATGATGCCTAAAAGTATGTGCATTCCAAGTTACCTGTTTGCTTTTTTCAGGGTTTTCTGGTTGGCACTCTGGGATAAGCAGTGGATTTCCCTTAATAATGATTTCTGGACTTTTTTCCAGGAACTTGTCTAAATCATTTTTAAACCCAGTCACACTATTAGCTTTCACCACATCCTCTGGCAACAAGTTCCAGAGCTTAAATGTATCAGCTAGTAACTTCAATAACTGTCTCCCAGTCTTTGTATTTTTTGAAAGAGTAAACCGATTTGCATTTACCCATTCCACTACACTAATTATTTTATAAATCTCTATCATATCTCTCTTCAGCCATCTCTTCTCCAAACTGAAGAGCCCTAACCTCTTGTGCCTTTCCTCATACAGAAATCACTCCATCCCCTTTATCATTTTGGTCACTCTTCTCTATAGCTTTTCTAATTATGCTATTTCTTTTTTAACCAGAACTGCATACAATACTCAAAATGTGGTTGCACTATGGAGCGATACAGAAGCATTATGATATTCTCTATTTTATTCTCCATTCCTTTCCTAATAATTCCTAACATTCTATTTGTTTTCTTGGCCACTGTTGCACACTGAGCAGAGAATTTCAACCTATCATCCATGATGACATCTAGATTCTTTTCCTGGGTGGTGACTCCCAATGTGCAACCTTGCATTGTGTACCTATAATTTGGCTCACTCTTCCCTACATGCTTCACTGTCTAGGCTCCCTGAATACATCCAAGTTATAAGACGTATCCCAGATTCATAAGATTCACTTTCAGATTTATAAGATTCACTTTCAATAACCTGTTCTGTCCTTCGGTCTGGTATCCACACCACAAGAAATCACAAAATTCTGGCAGTAGTTGTGGTGCATCTATGCCTACAGGGGATGCTTATGTTTTCCTATCTGGATGACTGGCTAGTCAAGATCACTTCATAGGAAGGTGCAAACAAATTAATGGCAAAACAATTTGGGTTTTGGAGTTACTAGTGTTCATCATAAATTATCCCAAATCCCATCTGAGCCCATCACCTCACCTGACACACAAAATTATAGAAATGTGATGGCAGAAAAAGACCATACAGCCTATCTTGTCTGCCCATGCACAACAACCCTTTATCTCTACAATCCCTAGCACTCATTCAGAGATCTGATGTGCTTATCCCAAGCATTCTTAAATTCGATACTCTCCTTATCTCCACCACTTCTACTGGGAAGCTGTTCCATGTATACTCCCCTCTCTATAAAAAATATCTCCTTAGATTACTCCTGAGTCTACCCCCTTTCATCCTCATCCCTTGATCCTTCTTTCCAGAGCCTTCTTTCCTTTGGAAGAAGCCTGCCACTTGTGCATTAATAACTTTCAGGTATTGACATGTTTCTATCACATCTCCCCTATCGCATCTTTCTTCAATAGTATATCTGTATAGATCTTTAAGCTAAAAGTCTTTCTTTTATTCTAATGTCACTGCGGAAAAATAAAAGGCAGCAGACATCAGCATGGGACATGTTGAGAATATTGGGCCTAATGCCATCAACAGTATACATAATATCCTTGGCACATTTCCAAATGAGACAAGGTTGCTAAGATCACAAGGGCTTTAGGCCACTCACCATCTTTGGGATAGTGTCCAAGAACTCATGGACCCACTGTCCTGGTGACTTGTCCAATCAAATCTCACAAAAATAATTTATTTCCAAGTTTTTCCCATACAAATTATTTTAACAGTGGGCACATCCAATCTGGGATAAAGAGCTCATGTACAAGGACCTTGTTATGACCGTTGGCCACCGGTGGCCGCAGCCGACTCAACTCACGTCATGTACAGCCCTGCTTTCCTCTCCAGTTGAACTCCCAGCTGGGGCAAGCCACTACCACCTCATACCTCTGGGTTCCCAAGACTCCTCATGGCGGTCAGGATGCCGCTGACTCCCCCACCGACTCTGGGTCTTCCTAGGCGCACGCGCGTGCCACCAGGCCTCCTTTTAAAGACCCAATGGCAGGAACCTCAGGGGCGTCCCCGACTGATGACATCACCAGGTTGGGATTTATAAGCACCTTCCCTTGGCCTATGCTAACCGACTTGACAATGAGTTACTTCACCTACTGGTGCTTGCTCCTGTCTCCTCGGGCCTATGGTTCCTGCCTTGGATCTACCTGCGGCTCTTGACTCTGGCTTGGGTACCCGCTCCTCAGGGGCCTGCTCGCACTTCCAGTAGGAGACCTGGTCTCCAGGCTTCCCCGCTTCTCGGGGTAGCCCTGCACCTAACAGAGGTCCTGCCTGCCAGCTTCCTTGCTCCTTGGGGTTGCCCCGTGAACCACCTTACTGCATTGGAGACTCAACTCTGCGCTTCCTCGCTCCTTGGGGCAGTATCTACACCAGTGGCTGTACTCTGGGCTTCTCCGCTCCTCGGGGCAGTGCCTACGTTCTACTCCAGTGATTGTACTCTGCGCTTCCCCACTCTTCAGGGCAGTGCCTACATTTCTCTACCAGTGATTCTACTGTACGCAGCCCCGCTCCTCGGGGCAGCTTATGTCACTACTTTGGAGATTTGACTCGGCGCTTCCTGCTCCTCGGGACAGCCCTACATCATCACCAGAGCCTCTGTCTATGCTGTCCCGCTCCTCGGGACAGCCTCTGCAGCATTCCTCCAGAAGTTCCTGTCTCATGCTCCCCGCTCCTTGGGGCCTGCCTAGCGCTTCTCTGTAGGAGGTCCCTGCTTTGGTACTTATATCTCCAGTCCTGCCTGAGTACTGTATGTCTCCTCCAAACTGTCAGGCCGATACAGTACAGTGCGCTCTGACGGAGCGCACTGTTAACCTGTCCTTGGACGCACGTTTTCCCTTATCCCTTATTCAGTAAGGGGTGGAAAACGCGCGTCCAACCCGCCGAACCTAATAGCACCCTGCACATTCAAATGCATGTTGATGGCCCTATTAGGTATTCACGCGCGATTCAGAAAGTATAATGTGCAGCCAAGCCGCACATTTTACTTTCAGAAATTAGCACCTACCCAAAGGTAGGTGCTAATTTCTTCCGGCACCGGGAAAGTGCACAGAAAAGCAGTAAAAACTGCTTTTCTGTGCACCCTACAACTTAATATCATGGCGATATTAAGTCGGAGGTCCCGAAGAGTAAAAAAAGTTTAAAAAAAAAAATTGGAAGTTGGCCGGCGGCTGTCGGGTCGAAAACCGGATGCTCAATTTTGCCGGCGTCCGGTTTCTGAGCCCGTGGCTGTCAGCGGGCTCGAGAACCGACGCCGGCAAAATTGAGCGTCGGCTGTCAAACCCGCTGACAGCCGCAGCTCCTGTCAAAAAGGAGGCGCTAGGGACGCGCCTCCTTTTGCCCGTTTTTACTGCCGGACCTAATTTAAATACTGAATCGCGCGCACCCGCAGACTTTACTGAATCGGCCTGTGTGTCCCTTGCCCCACTCCTCGGGACACCTCACAGTACTCTCTCTGCAAATTCCTGCAATCACGTGGCAGTGACGCAGGACGTTCTATCTCTCTCCACTACTACTACCGTGTCCCCTGCTGCAGCTGACCTCGCCTCCCGAGGGTGAGGACCTGTGGGGCTCCCCCCCCCCCGCAGGTTGCATCAAACTTCACCTCAGGCCAAGGGTCCATGAAACCCACGAATCCTAACAGGCCTTTGGTCTGCTCAGGAAAAATGTGAACAGATAAATTTCTTAGAGCTAAGGGCAATTCTGAATGCTCTAAAGTCTTTCAAAGATCAGCTGGCCAACAAAGTCAACCTAGTCCAAACACAATCAGGTAGCTATGCCCTACCTAAACAAGCAGGGAGAAACAGGATTGTACCTCTTATGTCAGTAAGCCATAAAGAAATGAAACTGGGCCATTCTCACAGGGGATGACCCTCAGAGTCACATATCTGCCAGGCAAGGAGAATGTCCTAGTAAACAAACAGAGTAGGTACCTGGAAGCACACGAGTGATCCTCAGATGGGTGAGGGAGGGTAGCAAACCAAATATTCTGTGAATGAGGAGCACCGATGTGGATCTATTTGCATCTCCTCTGAACAGTGGTAGGGTTCAGCGGCAAGCTCTTGTTACCATCTGAGCTTCAATCTGGACTGAGGATGAGCTTTCCTTCTGCTGCAACAGGACCAAGTTTGAGGAGTCATCTTTAGGGAGCCGTGTCAGCTGGCTGCCATTTGTGAGTGGCATTCTGGTGGGTGAGTCTCTCTTCTGTGGGACCCCTGATTTCATTCCTTCCTCGGGTCTTTAAAACAGCTTCATTACCGGTGGTGGATCGTGCGTCGAAGGGGCATAAGTCAAACGGGTTTGTCCCTTTGCGCACCCCTTCGCGTGCATGAGCGTGTCATTGATGAAGTCGTTTGCTAAAATATTCTCTAGTGGTTTGTTTTGTTTTTTGGTCTTAATTTTAAAATTGTTGGTATTTTTAAATGATGTTACCATCCCTGGTGAGGGTAAGGGGTGGGTGTTATGGGGATTTAGCTCATAAAGTTATTGGTAGGTCTAATCCTGTTTATTCTTCTCTACGGGTTGTATAGACTTCAGCTATTTCAAATGTTCCCTTATCTTTTACATCTTGTGGGTTAATTAATATGAGATTCTTGGGTTCAAAATATTCTATGGTAAGGGAAATAAAATTGGGTCATAATCTGTACATGCGCTTTCTCACAGAGGCTTGGTTATAAAAAGGAGAGTCATACTGTCTTACTCAAGCCTGTCCTCCAGGTTATTCTTTCTATTTTAAGGATAGAGGGGGGATGTTCCAGTGGGGATATAGCAGTAATTTTTCGTATTGATTTAAAATTGAGAGAATTATCATTAAGATCATCTCATTACATTGATGCTATTCTAGTATAATTTCATTTATCTCCCAAATTACCATTTCTTCTTATTTATAGTCCACCTGACTCCTCTTTTCTAACAGTCTCTGAACTATGGAATTTATTTCTGAAATGTCAATTCAATTTGATAATTTGTTAATTCTAGAGGATTTCAATATTCATTATGTCTCATTGGATAGAACGGTTGATAGGAACTTTTTTGCTTTTCACATGAATTGAGCTTATTTCAATGGGTGGATTTTCCAACACATGAGGCAGGATATACTTTGGATCTTATTTTTTCATCAAAATTGGAGGCTTTAAAGTCAAACTCTTAAGTGCATTTCTAGTTCCATGGTCTGATCATTTGCTTATTCTATTCCAACTGAATATGGGGTTCTCTAATTATTTATTACCTGGTAAGGTTGTTCATTGTAGAAATTTAAAAAAATCTGGATATGGAGTGTTTACTAAGAGAATTAGATCCTTTACAGGAAAATTTAGATTCTATTTGTCTTTCTGATAAAGCAAATTTATGGAATAGGACATTATCTGAAGCAATTGATAAAACTGCCCTTTTGATTATCAAGCAATTTTCTCATATTACTCAGCCTTGGTATCATTCTGGTCTTAGATTGTTGATAAGACAAGTTCATCGATTTGAACAGCTTTGGAGGATAGTTCGATCTAATTAAATTAAAATTGTTACGCCCGTCGGTCGCAGACAGCTGCAACCACTAATGCTCACCTCTTTCTTTGCTGCCTTGACATTGTTGGGGAAAGTGGCGGCCTCCGCCAGCTACCGCCGACCTTCCTGGCGTTCCCGGGACAGCGTGGGTGCTGCCGACCGCCATCTTGCCTTCAGGATCACTTAGGCGCGTGCAAGCGCACAAGCCAGTCTTAAGCACGTCATGGCAGGAACCTCGAGGGCGTCCCTCCAGATGACATATTCACTCTGCTATACTTAAGCTGGCTGGTCCTGCCTATTGACGAGTTAGCAAGGAGTTCCCTCTTGCTGAATCCTCTTCACTCTTACTGTTCACTGTTCCAGTTACTGCACTTCGGCGTGAGATGCTCTGGGTAACACTCCTCAGGAGCCCTTCCTCGTCTCTGGCTATCCACTCCTCAGAGGGCCTTCTGCCTTGGACTGCTGACTGTTCCCATTCCCCGGGACCTCTCCTGGAACTACCACTCTGCGAGTACCTTGACTCCATGGACCTCTACTATACCAGCCTTATTGTGGGATCCTCTCTGGTGTACCCATGCCTCGGGCCACTACCGTGTCATCTTTGAGTGAGGAACCACTCCAGTGTACCCTGCGCTGCAGGCCACTACCGCATCATCACTACAGGACCCTCACCAGTATTCCTGTACCTCGGGCCACTGCCATACCATCTCTTGGTGAGGAATTCCTCAGTATACCCTGCGCTGCAGGCCACTATCGCATCACCACTAAGGCGAGACTTCTTCGGTGTACCCCGCTCTGCAGACCATTACCGAATCTCCACCTCTGAGGTATTCCCTCTGGGTATGCCCCTCTACTCAGACTGTTACTTTCCTGCACCCCCCCATTCCGTGGGCTGTGCCTTTCTACCTCTCTAATAAAGACTCTATTCCACAGCTGTGTCTGACATCCGCTGAGACCGCGCCTCCCAATGGTGAGGCTCACAGGGCTCCTTCCTGTGGATGTACCATCTCTCACCTCGGCCCAGGGTCCAAACACCTACAGGGCATAACAATTGATAATATTTTTGGGGGTTACCATGTGGGTTAGATCAGATTTCTTCAGTTCAACATATTTCTGGTGCTTCTCAATTATTAGCATTTAATCACATATATACAGTTGATGTGAATCTGTCAATTTACCTACCTCCAAAATAGATTCTTTTCCTTCTAGATTGATATCAAATCCTATTTTGGGTTTGGCAGCTCCATTAGGAGGAGTTATTAAATTTTCTTTGTCTGATGGTATTTTTCCTCATCAGTTAAAGAAGGCAATGATTCGTTTATTGTTAAAAAAAAGAAACATTGGATCCTTTGGAGATTTCAAATTACAGGGCATTCTCAAATCTACCCATTTTGTCGAAATTTATAGAGAAGGTGGTTTTTAACCACTTAAATGACTTTGTCTGCAAGACCAATGTTTGTCCTTGTCAGTCAGGCTTTCGACAAGCATATAGTATTGAAACAGCTCTTCTTTCTTTGGTTAATGATAGAATTAATTTTGAGACATCAAAAGTTGCATTGACAGTGTTTTGGATATGAGTGCGGCATTTGATCCCATCAATCATCAGTTACTCATTTTTAGATTATGTGAGTTTGGCATTGCAGACAAGGCTCTGAATTGGTTCTCTTCTTTCCTCTCAGATTAAACTTCCATTTGGTGTCCCCCTAAGATTATTGTTTAATCTTTTTGTTTCTCCATTGGCAGTTTTGATTCAGGATATGGTTTTTTGTCACTCATTTTATGTGGCTGTGTTGCGCTGGTGGTGGACCCTTGACCTGAGGTGGGTTGATGCTACCCCTAGGGCATACTTTCAGTCACACACACAAGCTCTCTTTCAGTCATACATACACAGATACATATGCTGTCTCTCATTCTATCACAGACACACTCTCTCTCACACACACATACATTCTCTCTCACACTTTTCTCCCTCATGAAACAACAGTAGCAGTCTCCTTCTTCAGCCCCTGTGGCCAATAGGATGATTTCTTCTTGGTGCTGCAGGGTCCGACCCAGCTGTGGCCTAGTGAGTCTTCCTGCAGAGCAGGCTGCTCCTCTCCTCCTCCTAAGGCTCCACCGGTGATTCCAACAGGGCCGCAGTAGTCCTTCTGCTACTCAGGCCGCACCAGCGATTCTGGTGGGCTGTGGCACTTCTCCTCAGGGCAGTTCACTGGCGCTTCTGGAGGGGCATCACACTCCTCCTGATCCTCCTAAGGTCCTGCTGATGATTCCAGCGGGGCCGCATCATTCCTCCTTCTACTCAGGTTGCGCCTGCTCCTGATGGCAGCAATAGGTGATATCACCTGCGGCACTAGGGCACCCTTCAGGTAGCAGTGCCTATGCTTGAGGCCATATTGGCCATAGGTGTGCTATGGCTCTGAGATAGGAAAGTAACTAAAGAGAATGTGGATTCCATGCAGGCTGCGGGGATTCATTAGCACTGTCATCATCCAGGGCAAGTATCAAAGCAGGTTTGGATAGTGTGATCATTTATCAATCATAACACAAACTACAGCCACATCATATATAGGATTACATATTCTAGCAGCTAACACTGCTTATATAGATGTCCTGCATTGTAATCATAAGTCTTAAAAAACATGGACTAGTGAAGGATACAGAAAAGAAATGGAAGAGGTAAATAAAAAACTGGAACTTCTATGGAAAATGTATTAATGTAAACTACTTTCTATAATCTTACTCAGCTTTTCTTCAATATCCTTTACAGTTGTAGCCAGGAGCATAACCCAGTCATAGAGAGGATGGAACTGGAAGTTAGGACATTCTCAGTTCCTGTCTCAGCTTTGTCATTGCTATTTCACGGTGGCCAGGTGACTTGTGGTAACCGCAACACTGCCCGATCTTCTTCCCTCGCATTTTAAAAGCTATTCCCCCCCAGAACCGAAACAAACTCCTTTGTCATTAACATCTGCCGACTGGAGGTGGCTGTAAGCACATGTTTTCCAAAGTGTGATCACTGCAGAGGGTGCCGAGCTCTTTGGATTACAGGTGCTACATCTGACCTAGTTAATTTGTTTTTTGTTATCCAATTTTAAAATGTGATGATTTGGTTTTCAAATGGAGTACTGAGGGGGTCAGCATGTGACAGAAAGTATTCAATGCAATCTAGATATTCCTTTCCTAAAAGAAGGAAACTGGTAGAGTTGTAAAAAGCACTTCGCAGACAGAGAGGTAAAGCTCAAAGCAGGTTCTAAAGCGAAAAAGAAATAGAAATTCTTAGGTACTGATGTCTTCCCCTCATCTAAATGTGGTTGCTATGACAACGAAGGCTTGCTGCGTGCCTGCACTATGCACAGCTTATGAGAAGAGATGCACGCCCTTTCGTGACACTGTAATTCTGGGAGCTAATTTGTGGAATTTTAGGTGTTCAGACTCCCCATTTTTCTACAGTGGTACTCAGGGATGATGGCTCGGACATCTTGTGAAGGTCTCCAAGGAAAACAGTATCTCAGGTAGACTTTGAGGGCCATGTGATCTAATTCAGCCATCTAGGTTCAGTCCACTGAAAGAAACAAGTTTATTGAAAGTGATTGATTTTATAGAAGAGGGTGCTTCACTATCAAGAAATTCAGTTAGGAATATATGTTTAAGGACATGGATATCCTTTTTTGTCTCTCTTTTTTAACATGTACAACATTTTCTTGGTCTTATAAAATGGAGTTGCCGAGACCAGGGCCAGATTTAGGCTTGGGCAACATAGGCAAGTACTTTTGGTGCCAAATTCTGAAGATGCTGAAAAATTGGGATTCCCTCTGCTGCTTTCTGCTTTCCAGGGAGAAGGGAAGAAGGGAACTTTTTGTTTTCAGTCCTCTATCTATGGGTGCTGACATCTTAAATCTGGCCCTGGTTGAGACCCAGGCAAAGGGATGGTTTCAAGATTTTATTCATCTATATCTATAGATAGATAGATCTAAAAGGTTTATGTTGGTCAATCAGTCATACTGTCATGTCTGTCTGTGGCCACCAGGTGGCACCCAGAACAGTGGAAGGTACACTGTGTAAAGGCACAATGCTCTGTCTGCAAAGCACTATCTGTCAGGTTCCCCCACTACACACAGACACACAGGGGCTCTCTCTCATACATACACAAACACAGCTCTTCTCTTAAATTAATACATTTAAAAACAGCTGTCTTTTCCACTTTGTATGGTTTTGAACATTTTCATCAGTTGTGAACCAAGCAAACGGAGCAGGTACTTTTCATTAATATGCTGTGTCTGCAAAGCCCTATCATACTTCTACACATAGGGACAAGCAGACAGAAGACACACACACACACACACACACACACACACACACACATATCATGTCACTATTGTAGGAACCCAGAAAAACTTATTAAATTATCTTTTCTTTTTATTATATATAACACAATATTCAAGCGTAATAAGAATACGTCTTTCCATAAAAAATACATTTTAAAAAATACTCATTTTCCATGGATTAATATCCAAGAAATAACCCACTCTTCTGCTTACAATATTTTTGAAACAAATAACTCTTTTACTAAGGTATAAATTCTCCAAATAAATTCAATCACAGAAGCTAATAGTATCACAACTTCAAGTAATTAGTGTCCCAGAGTCTCATGACAACAACATTTTTCAAAGTTTTCAAAAAACATGGTCTTCTAAGGCTGTCTTCTACCTCACTGTTGTCATTAGGTAGATCTTCTACCACAATGATGGTATTTAGATAGGTTTCTTCACCCCAACATGTAGGCCTAGATGTTTCACCGCACAAGCAGCTTCATCAGGGGGAACGCAATCACTTAATCAGCATCTAGCAAAAAACATGAAAAAATATATCTCACATTTACCCCAAGACCATTTTACACCCACTCATATTGAGGACAGAACATTACATACTCACAGCCTACCCGTGTATTCATCAAACATTTAGATTAGCATACATTTCTGGAAAACAAAATGTTCATGCAGAAATTCATTAAAATATACCCCTTAAAATATAATTCATCATACTCTTTTCATAGACATCACAAAAAATATATATAACCAACATTTATCCGCACAGAGCTTACCCAAAGCCTTCCTTCACTGTTTGTAGGAAAGTCCTTCTCTCTCAAAATGGAGGCTAACTGCCAACATTAAGCAATTAGATTTAAATACCCCACACCATCTGGGTGTTTTACCAGATTCAAAAAGCCCAGGATTAGTCTCCTTAAAGGGGAGGAGATTTAAAAAAAAAAAAAAAAAAAAGCCTCCCATTCAATAGCCATGTTTAAACCATACGGCTGACAAGTTTTCCAATTATATATGAATTCCTGTTCCCTATGTCTTAGCGCTAAAGAGATATCATCCCCACGAGGAAGCTTTATCTGTTGAATTACAAAAAAACGTACATCATCCATTGTATGATTTTTTAACAACCAGTGCTTAACCAATTTCTAATACAGCTCTTATGTTGAATAATTCTTGTCTTAATTGCCAGTTTAGTATGTCCAATATATAGTTTTGCGCAAGGGCAATGATCGCATATATAACCTGAATGGTGTCAAAGTCAAAATAAGCCCATAGAGACTATTTAATGTAGGGATCAGAATGATAAAAAGTTTGAATTTGCAAAACATTCTGACAAACTGCGCAGTGACCACATTGAGACTGGCCACAAATGTCCCTTGCTTTCCTTCTATGCCATGGCATCGTTGAGACAAGTTTATCTCACAAATTACTATTTCTTGTACGTGCGAATATCGAAGAAGAGCTGAAAACTATATGCATTTGCAAAACACGCCAATAACCTTTAATAATTTGCTTTATTGAATCTGAAAATTTAGAAAAAGGAAGAGTGCAAACCACACATGAAGATTCATGCCTTTGCTGATTCATTAACAAAAGATCACAATTCGCAAATAGCCCTCTTTTATATGCACGACGGATGATTTTACGTGAATACCCCCCTGCGAAAAATCTTTCAGTCATATTTTTAGATTTAGCAATATAATCTTGAGTAGTACTAACTACTACAAATACGTCTCAATCGTAAAAATTGACCAGTTGGTATATTATTTCTGTGACTGACAGGATGGTAACTTTGATAATGCAAAAGAGTATTTCTATCTGTAGTTTTGTTATAAATAGTAGTACTCAATCTGCATCCAGATGCTTTTTTCATCTGGAAAGGTGTTAATCTTCATTACATCAATTTATGGAATGGTTAAACACTCAGAATGAACATTTAAAATTTACTTTTCAATATGATGTCCAACAGGTTTCTTTTTTGGATCTTTTAGTAAAAAGAAATGGAGACCAGATGTCCAGCCCAGAGAGGGCAAGCTGCAAGTCGAGACTTGTGAACTGGACATTTCATGGAATGAGACTCTGGGATTAACCAGGTGGGTTGCCCAGAAAAACAAAAGAAGTTGTGGTTGTTCAGGGAAATCTTAGCTAAAAACCCACAAGGTTGAGGGAAGCGTGCCTTGATAGAAGGTAAAAGTACCCTAGGCAAAGGAGATCGCCCAAGGATTAAAGAGCAAGGAACTCATACCCTAAGACAGGTGGGAGTCAGAATGGGAAAGACAGGACCCAAAAGCAAGTCCCTAATGCAGGACTTAGGCATGGTAGGGACAGACGCTCAGGCAAGATTGAGTGAGGGGGAGGATATGTCAGAGTGTACCAGAGAAACCCTCAGAATGCCTTAAAGAACTGATCCCGGCAGGGCCGGTGCAAGGGTATTAGGCACCCTAGGCAAATCTTACAGTCTGGCGCCCCCTCCCCATACACAATTTTATATTATGCATTTATAACATATTTTATATGAAAAATGACATTCTGAGGTAAAATTAATATACAAGTTATTGTGATAATGTCATGCACTGTTGTGATGCCAACAAGAAAACTTTGCATCTTGGAATTCATATGGCATCATACCTATTGTGATATTTCAGCATGGTCCTCCCGTATCAACACAGTACTATTTGCCAACACTCAAAGAATAACAACCCCACCTATGAAAAAGAATACCACAAATATTACACCAGAATCTAAAACATCAATACACCTCCTATCAGGAAAACAGAACAGGCCAAGCTACTACAGATCCCTACAGAGAAACCACATGCTAAAGGAATGCTTCATCTCAGTCTTTGCATGCAGAACACAAACCCTCACCAAATACAGAATAAAGCCACATAAAGTATAAATAGAAATGTGCAGACAAAAACTGAACTGAAAAACGCATCACGCCAGACTCTATACAGTGTAACAATGGAAAAACAAACATTTCACCATTCCTCGTGAAACAAATCAATAAAATCAAAATATATAAATCATTAATCATAATTATAAAATCCTACAAATAAAATAATTTCAAAACAGCTGATGAATAGAATATCCAATAATTAAAGACTCATGCAAATTTTGAAAGCTTTACCAAACACCAATAAAATATTTCAAACAGCAGATACATCACATACTACCCAATAATTAAAATGGTAGTCAATCAAGAAAAATGAACTTAAAAAGCCACCTTTACTTACCCTCTCCAGCTGTCCTCTCCTACTCCTTTCCCTTGCAGGCCATACCAGAAGCAGCAGTAGCTGCTGAAGCTGTCCTCACAGACCTCTTCGTTAGGGACCAAAACCAGTCTCTTCTCTTTCTCACACACACACACACACCAATCACACCCTCAGGACCAGTTTCTGTCTCTCACACACCAATCATCTCCCCAACCAGTCTCTCTCTCTCTCTCTCTCTCTCTCTCTCTCTCTCTCTCTCAAACACACAAGCACACACATACCAGTCATCTCCCTGATCACTTTCTCACACATACACACGTCACCTCTCTGGCCAGTCTCTCTCTCAATCACACAATGCTCTCGCTCTCTCTTACTTACACACAGGCTTTCAATCACACACATGCTCTCTCTATTTCACTTACACACAAGCTTTCAATCACACACATGTTCTATCTCACTTACAAACAGGCTCAATCACACACATGCCCTCTCTCACAGCCACAAGCCAGCCAAAAACATGCTCCATCTTTCTCGCGCACACACATTGACACACACAAGCACCCTCCCTCTGTATGTGTGTAGCATATACTCACATATACGCTACACATATACAGAAGCACCCTCCCTGTCTCACATATACATCACACACATACAGAAGCACTCTCCCTGTCTCACATACACGAAGCACCCTCCCTGTCTCACATACACATTACACTTTCACAGAAGCACCTTGCTTTCAGACTTGCAGCATTTTTTACTTTTACTAAAAGTGAAACTGATGCTCCCAACCCTTAAATAAGAAAACCACATTCCTATTAGAAGGCGAAATGACACCCTTCCTTCAAGTTCTGTCCTCCCAAGGGACAGCCACCCACACCGTACAGCTTCTTTTGTTTTACGCTTTCAGGCAATAAAGCAAGTGTCTTTCTTCAAACTATCAGACGTATGATTATTCATGTGGGAGATATGGAACAAAAAGACATCCCTAGTCAGCTTCCCTTTTAAATGCGAAGATTCCAGTCTTAGTCATTAAAAATATATATTTTCTAAAGGCTTAAAAAAAAAAAAAAAAGAAGCAAAACCATTTCAGATTGGAACTATTCTAGTCTTCATGCTTAAATTATGCTTCAAAAAAAAAAAACCAAACCCCACCTGGCATCAGTATCTTAAATTTGTGATTTTGCTGAGATGAACATTTTAAATACTTTAATTTTTTTTTGCTTTTATTTTCCAGAAGAGGGATGCTTAAAATTCAGTAATTGCATCTTTCATCCAACTTTTCAAAAATTGCGCTAGCAGCACAAAAGTTGAGGTATATGTATTATCACATTTCATTTTTTTAAAACTGGCAGATTCCTTTCTCACATACACATCACATACACCCACACAGAAGCTCCATTCCTTTCTCTCATACACATCACATACACCCACACAGAAGCTCCATTCCTTTCTCACATCACATACACACCACACACAGAAACACCCCCACACATACACAGAAAGAAGATCGGCGCAGCCGGAGGCTTCAGCCATGTGATCAGCTAGACCGGCCCACCGGGGGAAGCCCGATCCCCCAATAGGCCAATCTGCTCCTGGCGCCGATGGCCTTCAGCCCCTACCATGTGACAGGGGCTACCGGTGCCATTGGTTGGCCCTTGTCACATGGTAGGGGCTGAAAGTCACTGGCGCCATTTTGGTTAGTGGCAGCCGAGGCCCCGGGAGCAGCAGATTGCTCCCGGGCCCTCCGCTGGACCACCAGGGGGGCATCGGGAGGGTGGCACCGGTGGGGGGGGGGGGGGGGAGGCAGGGCGAGTCGGGGGCTGGCAGAATTTTGAAAGGGCACTTTTTTCCCTTTCAAAATTCTGCCGCCTGCCGTGGCGCCCCCTAAGTCTCGGCACCCTAGGCACAGGCCTAGCTCGTCTAGTGGTTCCTCCGGCCCTGGGTCCCGGGGAGCCACCCTGTACCGAGAATGCATTAAAGGTGGAATATATCTTAAGCTATTTAGCCTTTTTTCAGTGGGGAGCTGTTCTATCCCTTTATAATTTTAATCACCCTTCTTTATACCTTGTCGGCTTTTTGAAATGAGGTAACCAGAACTGCACACAATACTCAAGGGGCAGTCGCACCATGGATCAATACAGAGGCATTATGATATCCTCTATTTTATTTTACATTCTTTTCCTAATAATACTTAATATTCTGTTTGCTTTGTTTACCCCCACTGTGCAGTGGGCCGAGGATTCCAAATTATTGTCCATCATGATGCCAAGATCCTTTTCCTGGGTGGTGATGTCTAATAAGGATCCTAACATCATGTACCTACATGCATCACTTTGCACTTATCCACATCAAAGTTTGTCTGCCATTTAGATGCCCAGTCCCCTCATTTCAAAAGGTCCTCTTGCAATTCCTCACAACTGCCTCATGATATAACAACCTGGAATAATTTTGAGTTGTTTGTAAATTTGATGACCTCACTCATAACTCCCTTTTCCAGTCATTTATTATTAAAAAGCACCAGTCTCAATACAAAGCCCTGTGGCACTCTATTACTTACCTTTGTCCATTGAGAAAAATCACCGTTAAGTCCTACTCCATTTCCTATCCTTCAGCTAGTTACCAATCCACAATAAGACATTGCTGCTCTGCAGTTTCCTGGCCTCTGACTTCCAAGGTTGCCAATTCAAAGCTATGTGGAGCCTGCCAGCACCTAACACACAAGTAATCTTCTTTCAGGGAAGCCCAAGTTCATCTGTCTCTACTACTCCTATTCTAGGGACCCTTTGTCAAGGGAGGGGATTTCTAGAATCTTTAAGTCAGATATGCACAGCATCAGTCCTTAAGGACCATGTACAGGACTGGTTTTCATATGTTTGTTTCTTGTATTGGTTTCATATGATGAAACTAAATGAGGGGGGGTGCAGTCTTTCAAGAAAAAAACTGCTCCAATCTATGCCATTAAAATTATTAATACTTTTAACTTGAATATTTAATCTGAAATCTTTGGTCTCTTGCACTCTGAATTTGTGCAGGCTTTAAACATCAGAGCTGTGGGAGGGGAGAGATGTGAATAGACAAGACTCGAACATGTCCTTATAATGGCCTGGGGACAGCGATGGACATCATGCTGAGGCAGAACAATGTGGCTGTTACAGGTCAAGGTAAAAACAGCTGGTTACCAATGAGAAAAGGCCTGGGAAGTCTTCAGGCCTAGGCTCAGATGGAATTCAGGGGAAGCGCTGTATGAAAGAGTAAAGGGAATATGAGTGAGAGAGGCTTGTTCTAGTGCTTCAAGCCCGGGAATGGGAGTCATGAATTATCTTGGAAGATTTTTTTTTTTCTTTTTGCGCTTTAGGTTTTACTCGTTTTATCCATTTCCCAATCTCCACATAACAATTCATCCAAATGAATCAGGTGCTTTTGCAGGCTGGAAGGGATGCCTCCTGCAAAGCACAGCTCTTCAGTGCTGCTTGTGGGTTTGTCCCTGCATGGCTGATTTTCCACACCCAAACCTGATTATCACCTCCATTCTGCACATAAACGCCTACAGCTTCGATGAAAAGAAAACTCAGAACCGGGGGCCCCTGTGCCAATAAGACTCGGCAATTGTACCAAGCCAACAAGATTTTCTTGGTGTCAGGACTACCCAATTCAAGCCGTGACCCGAATACAGATCCTCTGTGAGTTTACTTAGCTGTGAAGGGACAACAATAATAATCTTGTCCTTCCACCTTTCTCCCCATATCAGCAAATCTAGAGCAATATGTAAATACTGAAAAAGTTGCACCATCACCTATCTCAGAGATGGCTGCATGTAGGTTTCCAGCAAATCAGGGCAGCGAATTGCATAAGGGCCTGTTCAGATAGAAGATACTGCGTCAAAAGCGAGTGCTCGTATAAATAACAAACATGACTCGAATCATGAAAAGGAACAAAAACATTGTAATCCTTACACCCTGTAGGCTCCTGGGGTCATATCCCAGCATTTTGAATAGACAAACATGTACCTGCAGGCTTCACTTTGCCTAAAATCTGTTACCCAACCTGAAGTTTTCTCAAGTTGGGGTGGTGCAGTGACTCACCTGATGTAAGGATTAACAGGGAACGTCGGAGCTTGACTTCAGCTAATATGTATAAGTATAACGAAAACAGTGCTTTGTGTGAGCAAAGGGACACTGGAACAGTAGGATGCAGGAACAAGGCTTGAACAGTAGGATCCTGGAACAAGACTGGAACAAGGCTTAGAACGCAGTGACAATTTAGCACACAATACAATGCCGACCCGATTGCCAAGGCAAGGAAGTGCAGGCAGCGACTTCCTTAAGTAGTTCCTTCAATCAGGGTGCACTGCGAAGCTAGAACCTGCCCCTGGCCCTACAAGAGGCCGGGCGGTCCGCACGCACGTAGGGCGTGGCCAATGCCACGGAAGACGCCGAACCCTGGCGTGAGGCCTGGTGCACAGTGGAAGGCCCGGCGACCACCGCTGACGGATGCCGAGGCCTGGAGGAGCTTGTGGTTGCCGCTGGGGAGGCCGACCTGGGACCTGCAGAGGAGCCAGAGAGGTGAGCAGGCCCATGCGCGGGCCGGATGCGGACGGGGCGAGCAACACCAAATTCTGGAAGTATGTATGAAGGTGGGGAACTGGGATGAGTTCTTCTCTAGCACAAAGTCTTTCCTTTCTTCTGAATTGTTCCAGCCTTCCAACTTTAACTAGGTGGACACACAGAGAACATAAGAAATGCCATAGTCGATCAGAACAAAGATCCAACAAGCCCAACTTCTTGTCTCTGACAGTGGCCAGTCCAGGTTATAAGTACCTGGCAGGATCCCAAAGAACACAATCAATCTTTTTTGCTCATAACCAGGGACAAGTAGTAGCTTTCCCAAGTCTACTTAGCTAATAATGGTTTGTTCACTTTTCCACTAGGAACTTGTCTAAACCCTTTTTAAACCCACCTGCACTAACAGCTTTCACCACATTCTCTGGCAACAAATTCCACAGTTTAATTGTGTGTGCTGTGGAAAAAAACAGATTTGTTTGAAATGTGCTACCTATTAGCTTCATGGAGTGTCCCCTAGTTCTAGTACTATTTGAAATGGTAAATAACTGTTCCTTATTTAACCATTCCACTCCCCTCAAGATTTTATAGACCTCTGTCATATTTCCTCTCAGCCATCTCTTCTTCAGGCTGAAGAGCACTAACCTGTTTTAGCTTTTTCTAATAGGGGAGCTATACCATCTATTTTATCATTTTGGTCACTCTTCTCTATAGTCTTTCAATTTCCACTATATCTTTTTTGAGATTGAGTGATCAGAACTGCACACAAAGCTATACTAACTGCACTAACCACATCCTCTGGCAACAAATTCCAGAGCTTTATTGTGTGTTGAGTGAAAAATAATTTTCTCCGATTAGTCTTAAATGTGCTACTTGCTAACTTCATGGAATGCCCCCTAGTCCTTCTATTATTCGAAAAGTGTAAATAACCGAGTCACATCTACTCGTTCAAGACCTCTCATGATCTTAAAGACTCTATCATATCCCCCCTCAGCCGTCTCTTCTCCAAGCTGAACAGCCCTAACCTCTTCAGCCTTTCCTCTTTTACACCTACATACTCCACAAAGGAACCTTCGTTCTGCAAATAAATTTTTGTTATCAATACCATCAATCAAAACAGCGCATCTATCTGAGGTTAGAGAACGGGCAATCTCGGTTGCAGGCCCCAAACTATGGAACTCATTATCCGAAGAACTCAGATTACAAAAAGACTTAAAAATTTTTAAAAAACAACTGAAAACATTATTATTTAGAAATGCATATGATCTAGCAGCAGAGTAATAATCAATATTGTTTGTGCGATCATCAACGACTGTTTTTGTGCTTAGTTATAACATCTGGCTTCACATGTTTTTTTCTTTCTTGGTTTTTTGATTTTGATGTTATTTTATCGTGTTTTATTTTAATTTTATTCTATTTTATTTAATATACAAATATGGTTTTATTATGGTGTAAAAATCTCATGTGCTAATATTTTTAATGTTTTATATATAGTCAAGTTCTTTGATAGTATTATTATGCATTTTATATAACTAAGTGTAAATCGTCAAGATTGTCCCATATTGACGGTATATAAAACAAATAAAACAAATAAAAATAATAAAATATTCTTTTCCATCATACATGAAATTTCTATCCATAGAAATTTCATATTGAATTTCATCTTCTGCAGGTCTTTTATCCTGTTTGACTTTATGCAATGCTAAATATATAGCACCACCCCACCACCAATTAGATCTGGCCTATCAGATATAACTTGTACCCTGGTATTTTAGTATCTCATTGGTTATCTTTCACCAGGTCTCTGAGATGCCTATTATGTCTATAACTTCCAACTCTCCAGTCTTATTTTTTTATACTTCTGGCATTTACATACAGACAGTTCAAAGCATGTTTTAAATTATATTCACAACCTACATATAATTTAAATGAGTAATTTGGAATCATCTTTGTATGCTTTTTAGTTGAATGTACCAGGACTACTTCTGCCTCTATCACAATCCCTCCATTGGGATATTCTAACTTCTCCATCATGCTACTATCCTTTAAAGTTACCTCACTGTGAGCCATGTGCTCCTGATGACGGTTGGCTTTCCCCCATGACTTAATTTAAAAGATGCTCTATCTTCTTTTTAAATGTTAACACCAACAGCCAGGTTCCAGCCTGGTTAAGGGGAGCTTATACTTTCAGAATACGCCCCCCCCCCCTTTCCCTAGAATGTTATTCATTTCCAAACAAATCTGAAGTCCTCTTCTCTGCACCATCACCTCACCCATGTTTTGAGACTGGAGTTCTGCTTGAGTCTGAGATCCTGAGAGTGCGACAGAGATCAGCTCTGATAATGTTACCCTGGAGGTTCTAGATTTCAAATTTCACCCTAAAAGCCTAAATTTGGCTATCATGATGTTCACATGTACCACGATAGCCAGATCCTCCCAAGCACTGTCTAAAATTCTATCTAGGTGAAGTTAGGTCTACCACCTTCGCACCAGGGAGAAAAGTTACCAAGCTATCCTCATGTCCAACAGCCATCCAGTTACCTACATTCCTAATGATTGGCTTGCCAGCTACTACAGCAATCCTAATCCTTCCCACCTGGGCACATGGCCCTGGAGACACATCTTCCATGTGAGAGAATACTCACATGGAAGATGTGTCTCCATGGAATACTCACATGGAATCACATGGAATCCATGGAATACTCACATGGAAGATGTGTCACATGAGAATACACATCACACCAGTGCTCATGTTCCTTCACTGGCTGCCTGAAGCATCTAGGATTTTATTCAAAGTTCTCTCCCTCATTCATGTCAATTTATAACCAAGATATGCAGTGGTTCTCCGATCATTTTATCTTCCGCACATCAAAGAGACCAATAAGAAAAATGCACCAAGCCAAACTCGTTTCTTCTTCCCTTAAACACATCAGACACATTACTACAAGAGACCGCTCCTTCACGATTGCGGGAACAAACCTCTGGAACAAAATGCCCACAGACCTGCATCTAGAACCCTGCCATAAGAAATTCAAGCAGAACCTCAAAACCTGGCTGTTCGAACAAGCTTACACTCAATGACCATCTCTTTTCCTGAAATGCCAGTTATTGCTTATGTTTCTCTGATCCAATGCCACACTCCAATTTATTTATTTATTCCCCGCTGCTAAATTTTACTTGATCGGGCTCTTTCCTCCCAGTTATTAGACTCGCCATTAACTATGGAATATGTTTATCATTAGTTTATTTGTTAATTGTTCTTAATTTATTCTTAATTGATATTTTTTATGTACACCTGAATTCCTATTGACTGTAAAGCTTGTTGCTGATTTATTGTCTATTGTAAACCGAGGTGATGTTATTAACGTGCCGCGGTATATAAAAAAATCATGAAATAAAATAAAATAAATAAATAATACTGATTTGCGCCTCTCCTGCCTGTGTCTTCCTCCTAGGCACATGCATGCATCTCTACTGCAAATATAAAGGGCCCGCAGAGGGAAAAGCTCCACGGCCCTTCTTGATGACTTTAGTCTGCTTGCCCTATAAAAGGGCTCTTCAGTTTGCGTTCCCAGCCTTCGCAAGGAGTTCTGCTCCTGGAGTCCTGTTCCAGATCTCACTCCAGGGGCCTCTGGTGTTCCAGTCTTCGCTTCTTCAAGGCCTTTATATTCTTCATTGGAGCTCCGATTTGTTCTTCATTCCATATTCCTGGTCTCTTGACATTCCCTGCGTCTTCTATTCCTGATGTTAAGATCCTGATGTTCCATTCCTCATCTCTAAGTTTGACTTCCTAGTTTTCTCTCTCATCCACAAGTCTAGGCATGTCAGTGTCATGGGCCATGACCAGCCCATGGCGGGTTGTGTAGGATGCCTCATGGCACAAGGCCTGCCTGCTTCACTGGTCAAGTCTCTGGATTTCCCTTGTTTTTAAATGCTAGGGTCCCAACTCCAGTTCTGAGTTCCTGAGTCCTGAGTCCCTGAATCCTGTTCCTGGTCTTCAGAGCTCGTTGTCCAGCTTCCATCCATGTCTAGATCTCAAGTCTAGAGCTTGCTTAGCCTTCAGCGTGGTCTGCGACCAGCCCATGGTTTGTGTAGGGTGTGCAACAGCACAGGACTCTCCTGGAGTCTTTGTCATATTTCCAGCTCCAAGTCTTTGTCATGTTCCAAGCCTAGAGACTACTCTGCATTTGGCATGGTCCACGACCAGCCCATGGGTTTTGTAGGGTGCACTGCAGCGCAGGCTCTACCTGTACCAGCCTGAATCCAGAATCTGAGTCTGAATCCTAAACCTGAACCTGAATTTGAACCTGAGTCTGAATCCTGAACCTTCGTCTAAGTCCCTTGCCCTCAGGGCCTTCACCTAAGTTGCAAGTCTTCAGTGCCTTTGTCTAAGTTCCAAGTCTTCGTCTAAGTTCCAAGTCCTTGTCTCCAGAGACATCTTCCATCTTCGACCTCCATCTGTCCTGACACACAAGCCATTCCCAAGCAGCAGGTCTGAAAGGGCTTTCGAGTGGCTGGAGGGCTATCCCAGAGACCAGCATTTCATTGCTGGGTCTCACTCCTGTGTGTGCAGGTACAGCGGAGGCTCTGAGTGTTCCAAGTCTCTGAGTGTTCCTAGTCTCTGTCCAGCCCATGCCCAGATACGCTCACCTCCTGTGGCTTGCACCTTGGAATCTCGCCCTGGGGTTGTGCCGTGGTCCAAGGGCTCACACTTTCCTGACATTTGGGCCCATGCCCGCTCACAACTTTTATAAGGGCAGGGTTATGCCTTTGTTTTATCTAAAACCTTAATTGATTCTTGCTGTGAAAAAAATTCCCTTGTCCTTTAAATTGGGATAACAGTATATAAATCAGAGAATGTGCATAGGGTGGGTGGAAGTCAGGGTGAGATAACAGGAAAAAGACACAGAAATAACCTAATTTTTAACTTCCAAAGGGAAAAACACACAGGAATAACCAATTTACCCTACAATCTCTCTTCTTTCCAAAGCTTTAAGTCACAAAAAAATTCCCCTGCAAAGCAATACTCACAGATCCTGTTCATTCACCAGCACAAACAGTTTCTGTTTTCCCTCAGAGTTGTTCAGATTAAGATTATGATAGAATGTTGATTTTGAATATGGTTCACCTTTCATATCTGTCAAAATTCAGATGATTTGGGATGAAACATAGGGCAACGTATGCTAGTAAGAATTATAATGCTAAATAGAGTCAGCCCAGTAGCTCAGTGGCAATGCAGAGGACCTGGCTTTGACTCTTGGTCAGGTCCTCCACTCCCTGAGTCAGGCAGGGCTGGCGATGCAGCGAAAGCATCTTTTACAGCCCTTGGAAGCAGCGGAGGGAGTCCCTGTCATTGCACAATGGTAACATCTGATGGCCAAAGCCCATAATTGCAGACTTCTGATGCATGGCTCCCAGTCAAACACTGTTGCTGCAGTGATTGGGCTGGGTGAGTTGGGAGGGGATACAAAATGTTATGATTAGAGGTTCACAGAAAGCCTCCATGAGCTGTTTAACTCTCCCCCAATGCTGTCTGGGCTCTCCCACGGTGGGGACGCCACCAGACGACAGATGCCACCATCCTCCTGCCTCAGCGTGGGGCCTTCCTATGGGTGCATGCGCACTAGGCTCTCTGCATCTTAAAGAGGCCACGGCGGGAAAAGTTCCCTCGGTGCCCTTTGATGTCATCAATGACTTCTAGCATATAAAGGGTCGCAGAACACTGCCACGATGCCTCAGCAACGGTCTCCTGCATTAGCAGTGCATGTTGCTCTCGAGTTCCAAGTTCCTGTTTATCCTGTATTCCTGGTTCCTGTTCTTCCTGCCTTGCCTCATCCCGCCTTGCCTCGTTCAACCTTGCTTTGTCCAGCCTTGTCTTGTCCAGATTGTCTCGTCCAGCCTTGTTCCCTTCTCCGTGTCTTGTCTAGTGCCTCTTTGTGATTTTGTTCATTCCAGCCTGATCTCTTAGTATCGATCTCTCGCCTTGGACCTGACAAAGTTTGCCTGCTGCTTGGACTTGATCTCTTGCCATGAACCTAACCACGTTTGCCTGCTGCCTGTCTTGACCTTTGGCCTGTCATTGCATCTCTAACTTACTGCCTGTCCTGACCCCGGCATGCCCTTAGAATCTTGCTCTCTTCACCTCCCCAGAAACCAACCTAAATCATGCTGGCCTCCAGAACCCAAGGGCTCAGCTTATGGGAGAGGCAGCTGGTAAAGTTGAAGCTCCAGACTGTCCTGCTACAGGGCGTGTAGGCCTTGTAGGTTCGCCTATGAGGCTGCATGAACTATGCCTCAGCACGAAGGGCTCACTTCCATGCCACTCATTACAGTTTGCTGCGGCTATGAGCTCAAGCTAGCTAACCAGCTAAAACTGCAGCAAGACTACTTGAATACTATGACCAGTTATCTTCAGGACAGGGCTGCCCATCCAGCTACTCCCACACCAGCTCTGACATCTCCAGTATGGCCTACTACCTCCATGATTCATGTGCCTTCACTTCTGAGATACAAAGGGGACTATATCAAATTTAAAGGCTTTCTGAACCAAATTTGAATGCAATTCAAATTACCAGCACCTCTCTTTACATCTCATCACATCATGATTACCTTTATCCTTGCTGGATGTCTCCACCCTAGCCTGGGCTTCATCCTTCTGGGAGAGAGACAATCCACTATTGGTGGGTCTGAATAACTTCCTGAGGGAGCTTTGTTTAATTTTTGTTCAGCCCGGTTGCAAGTTGTCTATGGCCATAAAAATTCTTCACATTTGACAAGGCCCCTGGTCTGGTGAAAAGTACTTGGTTTAGTTTTGTATGCTGCATCTGAACTGCAATAGGGCAGTGGCAGCTTAATAGGAATCTTCAGGCAAGGGTTGTTGGAGCATATTAAAGATGAGCCGGCTGGCCAGGATCTGCCTGATACATTGGAGAGTCTTCAGTCTGGCCATACGCTTGGACCTCAGATCCCAAGAATGGGCTTGAGAGAAGGGTCTCACCCAGTGCCCCATCTGCTTTGCTCCTAACTTCCAGTGCCCGGTGGTACCCAGGTCACTGCCTGAGTCAGCACGTGTATCAGAAGAGTCCATGCAAGTAGACTGCCTCAAGTTATCTCCAGAAGAAAAGCTGATTCACCGACACCTCAACTTATGTTTATATTGCTCAGTACCCAGGAACTTTGCAAATCATTGCCTGGCCAAGCCGGGAAACTACAGGACCTTGATCTGGTGGAAGAGGCCACCCTAGGTTGATCATGTACCAAATTCTAGTATCTGATGTCTCTCAATTGAGGCCACCCATGTGGACACCCAGGCCTATTTTGATACTGGCACAGGAGGCAGTTTCATCCATGAGTCCTTGCTGCGTCAATATGGGATTCCGACCTTTCCACTGGACAGCTTATGTACAATCTCGTCTGTGTAATCCTACCCAGGTATGCCTGTCCTGCATGGGTGGGTATACAACCTTCTTTGTTACTCTTTGGGGCTGGAACCTTTCCCTGGATAGCTGTTTTATCTCCCTCACTTCCCCATGTGTAGATTCATTGGACTCGGGGAAGACAGGAGTCCTTTCAGGTCCCGATGTGACAGGGGTGGGTTCTTTACACATTTACTTTTGGTTTCCCCTGGAGAGGATGCCTGACCCTTGTGTGAGTGCAGAGAGTGCAAAATAAATACTCTGAAGTCACTTCGGTAGTGTCTAAAATAAAAGTCTTTACTGTAAATACTGGTGGTGAATGGCACAAAAAACTCAAACCGTAACACCACAGAATTAGTTTCTCTGTCTAGCTGTGCAGGACTCACTTGTATCAGGAACCAGGGAAAACTCTCACTCTCTTGGATTAATTAAGTGGAGCTCCCAGATGGACAAGGTCTTTTAAGCTGGTCAAAACCCCTTCCAAAACCGATAACTTGCAAAAACAGTCTTTCTCTCCTCAGAGTGATAAACACAGGATGGGTGTTTCCAGTTGGTGAAATGTTCTTGTACTCACTGTTAGTAGATCTTTTAGTACTCTCTGCAGGATCCTTGCTGGTAAGGAATCCTCTTGGAAACAAGATGTTCTCTTGCTTCAAACAGGAAGGAAGGGGGCAGCCAAACTTCCTCCTGGATCTTCTAACAAAAAAAAATGTTTTTTCTTCCAAAAGGAACAGAATGAAAATAGTGCAGTCCCCTCCTCACAGCAGATCACCAGCACTTCAGGCATGTATCTTCTCTGGCTTGCCTACACACAGGGTTCCCCAATCCCTGTGTACAAGACAGGCCCATGAGTCCAGTGAGGCTCCTAATAAAAATCTCAAAAAAAATCCCTTAAAGTAGACCCAGAGGGAAAACTCCACCAGGCAAGTTGTGTACTGGAAGGAGAATGCCCTCCCGACCCTGCTCAGGATCCACAGGCTGGGTTAGCCTGCTTTTGCTGTCTGGGCCTGCAAACACAAAGAAGGTTAAACTTCTCAGCACCTCTACACTCTCTGAAAACCTAAAGGGACTACATCTCAAGCTCAGTTGGAGAGCTCCTAAATAGACTCTCAGGAGGACGGCCATTACAAACTCCACAAAAGGAGGTGTATTTGAATGGTACCTCCCACTACTCTAACCTTCTCTCTATAACTAAACTTAGGGTTGACCCAGATGACAGCTCTGGAGGCCCAAAGAGAGGGAGGAAACTCTTGGGCAAAAAGCAAATGTTAAATAAGTGAAGCCAATTGTCATTGAATTCAGGTGAGAAAACTCATTGCTGGTTCTCAGGCTGAATGACTGAAAATATAGGAAGCTATCCATCTGCCAACTCTCTCTCATGCCAAATAGGTATGTATATAGTACTATTAAACAGTGTTTTACTTTCAAAGGGAGCATAATTATACTCTTTGCTCACTGACTGCTTCAAGCATTTGTCACTCTGCTGCTCATTTGTGGTTAGAAATCGTAAGAGGCGTTGGCTTGTGCTTCTTTTGACTGGCAGCAACAGTGTATTTGTTTGAGTTTAAAGTAACATACACAGAAGAGTTTAACTTCAGTAGCATTTTCTTATTATTTATTATTCTAGACCTGTCTGAGTAAGGGAATACCATCTTGCTGTTGATGTTATGGGCCATCAGGTTGGTTTTGACTCCAGGCCACTCGCTAGACTCTCTCTCTCCAGTGTGGAAAATCCAGATCATTACCAGACATATAGAAAATGACAACAGATAAGGCCCATCAACTTTGTCCATTTCTGATGTAGCGCTCTGAACACTACCCCAGCTCAGATTTTGCTCTCACTTCCTTGTATCCAAAGTTCCTCTGTGCACATCCCATGCTTTCTTGAATTCTTTGACTATTTTGGCCTCTACCGGGAGACTATGCTATGTCTACCAATCTTTATATGAAGAAATATTTCTTGCAAATTTGTTCTGTTTATACTACTTTTGAATAGAATTCTCAATAAAAACTTCTGAAATAAAAAAAAATGCCTTGTTTTACTTCTGAGTCTACTCATTTTTAGTTTTAATCATATCAACTTGTTATTGATAATCCTTTCCACTGGAAAATATGTAAATATTATTGATATCCTTCAAATCTATATCTTATCACACTATCCTCCCCACTTTTTGCAGGTATACAAATTTAGGTCATTCATTCTCATTTCAGAGGACTTTATTGTATTTATTTAATATTCCACCTTTTATGGCTGGTCAACCACTTCAAAGTGGATATCATTCAAATATTGTAGGTGTTTTCCTTTCCCCAGAGATCCTCCATCCCTGGCCTCTCCATAAATTCCTCAGTGATCCTAAAGCCCCTAACCCCCTATCCTCAGTGATCCTAAAGCCCCTATAACCCCCTATTAAATGGAGTGAAGGCCTCTAGCTAAACTTCAGTATATAAAAGCGTATAAATAAATAAATAAATAAATAAATAAATAAATAAATAAATCTCTCGTGATGCTCAACCCACTTCCTCTCTCTGGAAAATTATCCTCTCCGACACTCTAGGTTTGTACCACAATGGAGAGTGAAGTGACATGCCCAAGGTCACGCAGAGTATCAGCAGGATTTGACTTCTTGCTTCATTGCTTTACAGCCTGCTGCTTTAACTATTAGGCTACTCCTCCACAATGCTGCACCACTTTGATAGCCTTTTTCTACTCTCTCTATATCCTTTGGCACAAACTACACCAGATGAAGTTTCACCAATGACCTGTACAAAGGCATTATCACCTTCTTTTTATATTGGTAGTACTTTCATCCAGGGCTTAATTTGCTGGGGAATGGCCAGGAACGCAGTTCCTACTTCTTTCCAGGCTTAAGAGGCAGAGCAGCAGAGGTGTTCTGCTCCAACCCCTCCCCTCCCGGCAGCCTGCAGGGAAGAGAAAGCGAGGGAGGGAGCCTGGAGCACACAGAGAAGAGAGCAGCCACTCTGCTCACTAATCCGGTTCCCTCCTCTCGATACCCCTCCCTCCACATCTCTTACTGCATTGCAGGGAACAGAAGGGGAAGGGGTGATACTGAAGCAGATACTGCAGAGCAAGGAACAGACACAAACAGGGTTTGAATTAGCACAAGCCTGAAACGTATGAGCAGCAGTGCCAATTGTCAAGGCTTCAGCTCTGGCCTAGATGAATGGCACTGCTGCTCACAACTTTCAGACTTGCACTTATTCAACCCCTTTTTGTGTCCAAGGGCTTAATTTCTGGTAGCACAATCCAGAACGGCATTCTGCCGCCTTTTTTCCGGGACCCAAGAACAGAGCTGGCAGTGTAGATCAATTCTAGCTCCCCTGAGGAAACAGGACAGAACCAGTAATTACATGGATTATGTATGCCCCCTCTCCCCCAGCCCTTGCAGGAAACAGAAAACAGAGTGAGACAAGGACAGCCACATGGCTTTGATTTTTGTGCAATTTCCTAGCACAATTAAGGAGGCCATAAGGGATAACTGCCAAGGTAAAAAAAAAAAAAGGAGGTGGGTGAATGCCCATCAGCCCCAGTGCTTCTGCCACTCCTGGGTGTGTTGGCTTCCTGCTTACCATACCGTCATCCCAGGCCCAGCCATCCTTGCTGCTGGTGACCACATGATGAGGGTGAAAGGGCCAAGAGATTGAATGAGGGGATTTGGGAGAGTGAGAGAGGGAGACAGGGAGGGGAAGGAGAGCGAATGACGGGATGTGGGAGGGCCAGGGCCAGTGGAACCCCTAGGCAAACTAGGCCTGGACCTAGGGCAATGACCATTAGGGGGTGCGAGCCATGTGGCAATTTCCACTCCTCTTTGCCACCGCCGCTTGCGGCCTCACATGGCTCGCACCCCCTAATGGAGTTGGTGGCGTGACCGGGCAGGTGGCACTCCTATTTGCCGCTGCGGCACTGCCGCTCATGGCCCCACATGGCTTGCGCTCCCTAATGGGGGTGGCGGCGTGACCGGGGGAGGGTGGCGGCGTGACCGGGAGGGCAGCGCAATGAGGGGGGGGGGTGGACGCAAGGCAGAAGGTGCCTAGGGCACGTAATCCCCTTGCACCGGCTTGGGGAGGGCAAAAAAGTGAGTGAAGGATCAGAGAGGCTATGGGTTGTGTGGGGGAGAACGGAAAAGACCGAGTCAGGGGATCAAAGGTGATGAGGGGTGTTAGTGAAGGGATCGGAGGGACTATGAGATGTGAGTAAAATGATCAGAATGGGGAGGGGCAGTCTATGAGTGAAGTGATTGGAGTGGGTAGAGAAAAACTGAAAGGAGAAAGGATTGGGTGTGGTGGGGAGAGGGAAAGAGAAGAGAGTGAGTGAGGAGAGCATGTGGCCTTATTGTTGCGTCCGTCGGTCTCAGATGGCTTTGACCCATGTGCCTCACCTTTTTCTCTGCTCTCCCCGCTAGCCTTGGGAAGATGGCTACCGCCATGTCTGCAAGCCGCGTTCTCCGGCGTCCCCGGAACGGCTATGGCAAAGCCTCACGCCATGTTTCTCCTAAGGGCCTCCTAGGGTGCGCGCACGCTTGCTACCCACGTCTTTATCCACATCATGGCAGGAACCTCGGGGGCGTCCCCCTCGAGTGACGTCACATCATCTGGGTATTTAGCCTGCCCTTGTTTGCTAGCTCATTGAGTTAGCAAGGATTCGGATCATTGGGATTGGACTCGTCCAGTCTAAGCTACTCTGCCGCTTCTGTGCTGCTGCTGGAAGCTCTCTCTGCCCTTCGGGGTATTCTCTAACCTGGGTACCCGCTCCTCGGGGGCCCTCTGCTTTCTTTCAGGTGCCTTACTGGGATCAGGTACTCGCTCGAGGCCTGCTCTCCCTGCCTCGGTGACTGTAACCATCTACTTCTACCTGATGGAATCGTCAACCTTACAGCTACCATCTAGTGAGGAATCTAATTCTCAGTCTGTCTCATCTACAGCTCTGCCGTGCTGGGAAACCTACTCCTGGATATCTCTATACCATCTTGGTGAGACGGGTTCCCTCTGCCGAGGGTCCCTGGACTGCTACCTCTGGATCACCCTAACTACTGCCACCTCTGGTGGTACACATCAGCTATACAATAAAAGACAAAACTCTGTGTTTGTGCATCCTGAGTCTAGCCCAGTACTGTGGCTTCCCACATGGCTCCTCCCCGTGGGCGTGGTCATCTCCCACAGTACTCGAGAATCCACTCAAACACCTTGAAACCATAACACTTGTTCCTTTCCCTCCACCCCCAAGGAGACAAAGAGCAGGCCATGCTTTTGAATTCCAGTCCCACACCCCTGTCTAAAGAGACTGAGGACAGTGAACAGTCTATACCAATCTGCTTCCCCCCTGCAGAGGAGGCCTGTTCTTTCTGGCCATGGAGAGAAGGGAGGAGAGTTGCTGGAGAGAATAATTTTCCAGAAAGAGGAAAGAGGATAAGGATCACTAGAGATAGGGGGTTAGGAGCTTTAGGACTACTGAGGAATTTATGGGGAAGTTGGGGATTGAGGATCAGGATCACCAGGGTGGAGAGGAGGAGAGGATTAGAGAGGGTTAGAGAAAGAATGAATCCGATTCTCTCTCTCTCTGCCTTTTCCTCCTTACCCCACTGATCCTGCATCCCAAACTCCGAGCTGAGATAGATTTGCATACAATGGAGGCAGTGTATGCAAATCTATCTCATGTATATTGATTATCGACATCTTGAAAACTAATCCTGTTTGTGGCTCTTGAGGACTGGAGTTGGCCACACCTGCCGTATTAGGATTCCAAAAGTTGAAGGTTACAGCAATAAAATGAACACTGAGAAGGCAACATATCTTTGTGTAAGGCAGCTTAACAAAAGGTAAAAATAGAAAATGACTCATATGGTTTTCAGTGGAATGTAACAAATGGTTATCTTTCAAAAGTACAAAAAAAAAAACAAAACAAACATGCAGAGGAGGACAGGTAGACAGATATCAGAAAACCAAGGGAGGCAAGAAAGTGGTTAGAAGGCCAAAGGCCCAAACAAAGGAGAAAACTTCCAATCGATAAAAAGAGGAGTGAAGGTGATAAATTCTTTAGATATAAAAAGATGAGGCAAAACAAAAGGAAGACTAGATAACATAAAGGAAGAAAAATGGATTTGTGAATAGGAGGATTAGCAAATGGCAGAAATCTTAAATAAGTTATTTTGTTTGGTATTTAAAGAAGGTGAAGGTAATGGATCCAAGATGGGAAATGGCATTGATAAGTGTGAAATGATTACAAACCAAATTACAGAGAAGCTACTTGACGTATTTACATAAACGAGAGTGGATAAGGCCATGTGACCCAATAGTCGGGACAGATTGGCCTATGGGGGGATTGGGCATTGCCCAGTGGGCCTATCGCTGTGGTCATGTGGTTTTCTCTCCTCAGTTCCTGCTCATCTTGTCCGCCACTGCCTGTCAGGAGCCAAAGAAAAGAAGGGCCGTGGCCCGAAGAAAGGCTTTGTGGGGCCACGATCCACTGAGAGGCCTGTGGGGTTGTAGGAGAGCCCATCCTGCTGCAATCCACTTGGTGGGATTTTGGCAGAGTTCAATCTGCCATCGCCTGAAGAAAGGGTTGGTGGGACCATAGCAGAGCTCATTCAGCTGCGGCCTGAAGAAAGGCTCAGAAGGACCGTGGCCCAGAGAAAGACCTGTGGGGCCGTCGCAGAGCCCATCCTGCTGTGGCCGGAAGAGCGGGAAAGGTGTGCATGCTATGTGTGTGAAAGGGAGAGAGTGCCTGTGTATATGAGAAAGAGAGAGTGTGTGTGTAAGAGCATGGGTGTGTGTATGAGAGAAAGTGAGAGCTTGTGGATGTGTGTGGGTGTGGATGTGTAAGAACATGGTTGGGTAGATGTGAATGCGAGAGTGTGGGTATGTGTGTGTATGTAAAAGCATGGGTGAATGTGCATGTGTTTGAAAGAGCATGGGTGGGTGTTTGTGTGTATGTCTGTGAGCACATGGGTGTTTATGTGCATGTGTCTATGACAGCATGGGTGGCTGTTTGTGTACGTGTATTTGAGTCTGTGAGCACATGGATGTGCATATATGACAGAGAAGAAAGTTTGTATGCCCTTTCCCCCACCTCTCCCATCCTCCCCACTAATCCACAAAAATCACAAGGTGACTGGAAATCAAAAGTCCACAGATATGGAGAGCAGATGATTTTTTTTTTGTCCTTATCGGTTTTAATTCTGTTCTGTTATTAGATGTGTCTGCTGGTTTGAAATATTTTATTGAGGCTTTATTTTTTAACAATTGCTATAAGTTTTTAACTATTGGATATTATTCCATTAATCATCTGTTCTAAGAACATGCCATAATGGGTCAGACCAAGGGTCCATCAAGCCCAGCATACTGTTTCCAACAGTGGCCAATCCAGGCCATAAGAACCTGGCAAGTACCCAAAAACTAAGTCTATTCCATGTTACCGTTGCTAGTAATAGCAGTGGCTATTTTCTAAGTCAATTAATAGCAGGTAATGGACTTCTCCTCCAAGAACTTATCCAATCCTTTTTTAAATACAGCTATACTAACTGAACTAACCACATCCTCTGGCAACAAATTCCAGAGTTTAATTGTGCGTTGAGTGAAAAAGAACTTTCTCTGATTAGTTTTAAATGTGCCACATGCTAACTTCATGGAGTGCCCCCTAGTCTTTCTATTATCCGAAAGCGTAAATAACCAATTCACATCTACCCGTTCTAGACCTCTCATGATTTTAAGCACCTCTATCATATCCTCCCTCAGCTGTCTCTTCTCCAAGCTGAAAAGTCCTAACCTCTTTAGTCTTTCCTCATAGGGGAGCTGTTCCATTCCCCTTATCATTTTGGTAGCCCTTCTCTGTACCTTCTCCAGTGCAACTATATCTTTTTTGAGATGCGGCGACCAGAATTGTAGACAGTATTCAAGGTGCGGTCTCACCATGGAGCGATACAGAGGCATTATGACATTTTCCGTTTTATTCACCATTCCCTTTCTAATAATTCCCAACATTATGTTTGCTTTTTTGACTACTCCAGCACACTGAACTGACGATTTCAATGTGTTATCCACTATGACGCCTAGATCTCTTTCTTGGGTGGTAGCTCCTAATATGGAACCTGACATAGCATGGGTTATTTTTCCCTATATTCATCACCTTGCACTTATCCACATTAAATTTCATCTGCCATTTGGATGCCCAGTTTTCCAGTCTCAGAAGGTCTTCCTGCAATTTATTACAATCTGCTTGTGATTTAACTACTCTGAACAATTTTGTATCATCTGCGAATTTGATTATCTCATTCGTTGTATTTCTTTCCAGATCATTTATAAATATATTGAAAAGTACGGGTCCCAATACAGATCCCTGAGGCACTCCACTGCCCACTCCCTTCCACTGAGAAAATTGTACATTTAATACTACTCTCTGTTTCCTGTCTTTTAGCCAGTTTGTAATCCATGAAAGGACATCACCACCTATCCCATGACTTTTTACTTTTCCTAGAAGCCTCTCATGAGGAACTTTGTCAAACGCCTTCTGAAAATCCAAATATACTACTTCTACCGGTTCACCTTTATCCACATGTTTATTAACTCCTTCCAAAAAGTGAAGCAGATTTGTGAGGCAAGACTTACCTTGTTTTGAAATGTTTGATGTTTTATATTTCTTGATTTTATTGTTTGATGTATAAGGAATGGTGCTGTTTGTTTTCTCTGTTGTTGCACTGCATATAGAGTCTGGCTTGTAATTTCCAGTTTACCTTTTGTCTACAGAGTTCTGTTTATAGTCACTTTATTCTGCATTTGATGAAGGTCTATTTATGTTATGTATATGTGACTAAGGTGAGTTATTCTACTAGTTTCTATGTAGGGATTCAGAGCAACCTGCCTTGTTCTGTTTTCCTAATAGGAGGTTTATGGATATTTTAGGGCCTGGTGTAATATTTGCAGTGTTGCCTTTTCATAAGTAGGGTTGTTACTGTTTGAGAGCTGGCAGTTAGTGCTGTTTGATATGGGAGGTTTACTATATTGTAGTTGAAAAAGTTTATTCATGGTTTTCAAGAGCCAAGCCCACATCCAACATGCATTACAGTAGGCCTAATGCCATATGGATTCCAACTGTCTGTCTTGCTTTTTTGCTGGTTGGTAATGTGGAAAGGTGCACAAAAAGAAATAGAGAAAAAAAAAGAGAACAGTGGTTACCTGCCTTGTGAGGGGTGTCAGTGCAAGATAGACATCCAGTGTTTCTGTTCAGTAATCAGCAGCCAGCAGGAAGGGAGATAACATTCAACTAGCATTTAAGAATAGTGTTTGCTGGATTGAAAGCTCCTCTGATCATAACTCCCAGGGATGCATTGGGGCACACATGGGATTCTGGGATAGCCCGGCAGTGCTTAGGAGACATGCTGAAATACTGTTGGGGGAGGCATGCAAAACCCACAACGGAATAGCTCCTGGAAAAGTATTTTAAACTACTTGTTTCAGGCAGGAGTGGTAATGGGATGCCCTGCACATATGCTCTTACATGTGTTAGGGTCATCATATATGCTTTTGCTATCCAGAAAACTCCTTGAGACAGCACTCCAGATTTGACAGGCACCCGGTCTTGGTTTTGCCATATAAAGCACTGTGATCTATCACAGCCTTTCCAAACAGCACCCCTCATAGTTTTTGGAGGCGAGTGTTGCGTCCGTCGGTCTCAGACGGCTTCGACCTCTGTGCCTCACCTTTCTCTCTGCTCTCCCCTCTAGCCTTGGGAAGATGGCTACCGCCGCGTCTACATGCCGCTCTCTCCAGCGTCCCTGGAATGGCAATAGCAAGGCTATCCACCATGTTTCTCCAGAGGGCCTCCTAGGATGCACACGCGCACGCCCCCCACGTCTTTATCCACATCATGGCGGGAACCTCGGGGGCGTCTCCCTCGAGTGACGTCATGCCATTTGGGTATTTAGCCTGCCCTTCGTTTGCTAACAATTCGAGTTAGCAAGGATTGGATATGCCTCTGGACTGAGCTACTCTGCCGCTTCCATGCTGCCGCTGGAAGCTCTCTCTGCCCTTCGGGGTATTTCATCTAACCTGGGTACCCGCTCCTCGGGGGCCTGCTCTCCCTGCTTTGGTGCCTGTAATCCAACTACTTCTGCCTGCTGGGATCTACATCTATACAGTTACCAACTTACTGAGTAATCTAACCTTTATCAGTCTGTCTCATCTACAGCTCAGCACTGGGAACCTGCATCTGGAATTCCCTGTACTACCGTGTGCTGCCAACATCTGCCATTGCGAGACGGGTCTCCTCTGCTGAGGGCCCCTGGACTGCTACGACTGGATCACCTCACCACTGCCACCTCTGGTGGTATCATCCAGCTGTATAATAAAAGACAAATCTCTGTGTGTGCGTGTATAGAGTCTAGTCTAGTACTGCAGTTCCTCACGGGGCTCTTCCCCATGGGAGTGGCCATCATCACAGTACCCAACAATCCACTCCAACACCTCAAAACCATAACAGCGAGAAAGCCAGTGGAGGGTTACCATAAGGAGGTAAAATGACCAGGCCCTGGGATTTCTGGACAGCACTGTTATTTGGAACAGCAATGTGAACATACTAGAGGTAGCTGACACCTGTGCCATGCTAAGGGGAAGCCTGACACACAGTGATAAAATTGAAGAGGAAGAACAGTTTTAAATCTGGGATTCTTTGCTATGATGTCAGAGGTGTGTTGATCCCTCTGGGAAGAAAAAGAAAACCTCGTGGACACAGTTCAGCAGATATGGGGCTTGCTGCTGACTGGAGAGGCTACCATTTGCCAGGTGGAGTTTGCACTCACAGAGGAATGATTATGGGGCACTGATATGTGTTGGATGAGAGCCTGAAGAGAATGTTTAAAGATTCTAAGATTAAAGCATGGAAGACTTGTTATGGTTTTAAGGGTTTAGTGTGCCCTTGGGCCTCAGCCCAACCCCAGACACAACCAGGGCCGACCCAAGGGTTGACGGCATATTCCAGCATGGCTGGCGGGCTACCCTCCACCAGGCCTGCAGGCTCCCATGGCCAACAACAAGGAGATGTTGGAATGTGAATGGTCCTCCGACCATTCCGAGCCCTTTCGGACCTGCTGCGAGGAACAGCATGGAGCAGCAGGCCTGGCCTGAGGTTGAGGGCAGTCGGAGGCCTTGACACAAAGACAGGACAATAGTGGGTGCAACGGCATCACAGACGAAGACACTTGGGCAGATGCAACGGCATCACCGACGAAGACACTTGGGTTGATGCAACGGCATCACAGACGAGACACTTGGGTTGATGCAACGGCATCACAGAGGAAAACACGGGCTGATGCAACGGCATCACAGACAAAGACACATGGGCTGATGCAACGGCATCACAGACGAAGACACTTGGGCTGATGGACAATTGCACAGTCTCTCAGGGCGCCCTACTCAGCCCACCCGCGGGACAGAGTCACGGACCACCCTGTCCCACTGCACGCCCTACACAGCCCGCAGGCTGGTCACGGACCACGAGGAGAGCGGAACATGCGCAGGGAAGATCCAGGCGAGGAGGAACTCCGATGTCAGGACCAATGACATCCGAAGCTCCGACGGCTGGCAGGAACAGAAGCTCCAGAGCACAGGGATGGATCCCTCCTGTTGGCCACTCCATGGCACAGCAGGTCAGAAGGCTAGGAGCACAGACGAAGACGCAGGGAAGAACATCCGGGAAGGCAGGAACATCAGGACGTGGAAGATCATGGCAGAACATCAGGACGAGGAAGATCATGACGAGACATCTAGGCTTGGAGGATCAAGACAGGAACATCAGGATATCTGGACAGGATATCTGGACAGGGACCTCAGGCAAGACATCAAGACAGGAGACATGGAACGAAGGCAGACGAGACATGGAGCTCCACAAAGAACAGGAGAACTTACAAGGTTCTGGCAGGCAGGAGCCTCCAGAAGGATGTCACTCCGATGCAAGGCGAAGACGTACTGTGAAGACAGCCCTTTTATAGGGCTGGAACAGGAAGTCCAATCTTAGGTGGGGTCAGCCACACTTCCTGTGGCTGGCCCTTTAAATACAGAAGAGAGGTGCGGCCGCGCGTCTAGGGAGCAGGAAGCAGGACTATGCAGGACCGTGGAGAGCGGCCTGCACAGCGTCGACGTCGCAGAAGCAGGGCAGAGCCTGAGGAGCAGGCCCTGACGACGGCAGTGGCTCCAGCCGCTATAGGCAACCCCGGGGGGCGGCTCCTGCCACTACTCCAGCCCGGGGATGTGGCCTCCTGGCCGCAAAGATGTCAACGACGTCGGCGGCGGCTCCAGCCACAACAGCAGGGGAGAGAAGTCTGCGGCTCTGGCTGCGGTAAGGTCCGAACACAGGGGCAGCCTCCGGGCTGCGGGAGGGGCTTCAGTCCGCGGCTCCAGCCGCGCAGGCAGGCCCGATGGCGGCGTCCATGCCGCGTCGGGAACAGCAGAGGTGAGTGAAGCGGGCAGGTTCACAACAAGACTGAGAGTTTTAAAAGTAAAAGAACTGCTTAGAACATGGATGTTTTAGACCCAGAGTAACCAAGAAAAGAAGAAAACTATATATAAATGTAACTGATATTTAAAGCCATAAAGTTTGAAGTGAGAGTCAGCCTGACATTTCCCTGCCTAAAAGAGGTTAATCAGTTGCTGCTGGCACTCAGATCCAGTAACATTTCATCTCAGAGTCACTGCATAAAATGAGACATTGCTACCCAGTGCTCTGAATTTAAGACTTTATTCAGTGTGTAAGCAGTGTTGCAAACACAAATGAAATAAAAAAGAGAGAGGAATCTCTGCCTGCCGGCAACTCTGGCTGTAAGAAACCTGTGGTTGTGTCCATTATATTGGAGCTCGATTTGAAGGAATAAGAGACTGTGATTTGTTTTTTTTCAAGATCCCTCACTGATCCAGTTTGCTGATCCCTCTGCACCAAGTAGATAGAGTATGCTGCAATTATTTTTTTATTTTCTTCCTAAGATAAGCACGTTCAATTAGACACACAGTAAGATATTAGCACTTGCAGAAGATTACGGTGCTAGTGTAGCCAGTTACACTCTTATTTAAAGCATAGGGGAGAATTTTCTTTCTTCAGGAGAAGATTTTCATCTGAGGACAGTGTGCGCCAAGGCTACTGAACGCTGGAGGAAGCAAGAGGCGGTGGAGAAAAAGGTCATCAATGGAGTTGTAGCAGCACCAGCTTCAACTGCCAGCCAACGGCGTCCGCAAGTCACCAGAAGGAGAGGACCGTGCTTCTGTAGCAGATAAATAGGTTCACTCAGTGAGACACAAAAACACAAAGCACTAGCATAGAGAAAGAGAGACAAAGGACAGACATCAAGAGAAAAAGCAAACATAAACCACAGAAAGAAAGGACACAGTATAGATTACTGACTGTTTCTTGCTCATTGTGGTGACTACTTTCTTTCCATTGGGTGGACCTTGATAACCCTGATTTTGCCTGGAGGCAACTGAGAAGGAAAATATAAAAGTACCTGATAGTTAATGTACTCTTGAAAATATTGTTGTGAACTATAAGGAACTGTAAGAATATAAAATCATGCCATACTGGGTCAGACCAAGGGTCCATCAAGCCCAGCATCCTGTTTCCAACAGTGGCCAATCCAGGCCATAAGAATGTGGCAAGTACCCAAAAACTAAGTCTATTCCATGTTACCGTTGCTAGTAATAGCAGTGGCTATTTTCTAAGTCAACTTAATTAATTGCAGGTAATGGACTTCTCCTCCAAGAACTTATCCAAACCTTTTTTGAACCCAGCTTCACTAACTGCGCTAACCACATCCTCTGGCAACAAATTCCAGAGTTTAATTGTGCGTTGAGTGAAAAAAGTTGTTATTGAGTGAATAATATAATTATTAAATACCTATCTGAGAAAGCTTATTATACTGTTCTTGTTTGATAAGAAGTGAAGATCCTGAGATTTCATATATAACCTGCACAATTCCTAGAATACTTATGACTAGTATTGACAAAATTGTTACTGGTAAATTTTGTTGTTGTTGTTGTTTCTAACTGCTTAACCTCATTTTCTTCTAGTCCAAACAATAAATCTTGTTATTCACCGGCGGAATCTATCCAACTATTTTATAATCTCTGCTGCCCCACTCAACCTCTGGGAGCATCACTGGCTGGGTGGGGGTTTTCCAGAGACACAGAAGTACCCAGTCAGGAAGAGGGCAAATTGTAGAACCCCTCTGAGTTGCAATTTTGACTCCAGTACCACCTGTCTACCCCAAAAACTACTCAGAACATTTTAACCACCTTAGTCGAGGCAGTCATCATTACACCGATTGGCTCAAGGGAGTGCTTCAGTAACACATTAGTGTTACTGAAGCACTTAAAATAACATTTATATAATTTTATTTATTTTATTTATTTAAGGGTTTTTATATACCGCAGTACGTAAAGAGATACATCACCGCGGTTTACATTTAACAATAACTTAGCAACAGGCTTTACATTGACATTATTAATAGGTATTACATATACTAAAATCGATATAACAGTTTTGACAGAAAACAGGCTGGACAGACTGTGGACCATCCAATAATGTATAACATGCAATTAAAATATTGATGTAATTATTAAACCTTAAAAAAAAAAACTAAATAGTATCTAATACAAAACAGGTTCTGAGAATGGATACAACTACTATATTGTACCGAGGATATTTCTGTTATTTAAAGCTAATTAATATCATAAGGGAAGGGGGGGCATGTAAGGTGAAGAAGGTGATTGAGGAGGGCATGTGGTTAGGGTGGGAAACAGGGCATGGGGAGAGGGTGGAGAATTAATATTTTTAGCTCAGAAAGACGGAACTTTGAATGTCCCTTTTCATGTAGAATCTATTATTTATGAGGTCAGCAACTTTTTCCGACTCTGGGATGAAGCCCATCAGTTCAAGCTGCTGGTGACTGTGTTATGCTGCCACATGCTCGTCCACTGGATATAGAAAAATGAGCTGAAACTAGTAGATTTCTTGTTGAATCAACATGCTTATGAAACATTTTATAAACGCTATGTTACGTATTTAAAATCTGCACTATCCATTATTATTACAATGTACTTTATTTTTATATGTCTATTTTTATTCTATTATCTTGTTATATTTAAGTGGTCAAGGAATTTCTTAAAATTATATATACTGCACATAATTATTATTTTTTTAATGCAATTGGATACACATAGGCTGGTATGGATAAAAATCCGCTGGACTGATATTTTCCCTCAATCCATCCCTGCCAATAGTGATATCCCTTGTGTTGACCATGTTCTTCATGGCTTTGTTAAACTTGTCCTTGAAGATGAAGTAGGTTCCGAAGGACTGGAGGACAGCACATGTGATTCTGTTATACAAAAGGAGGAACAGGGAAGAGGCCCACAAGAGACCTATTAGTTGAAGTACAGTAGTGGGCAAAATTATAGAAACACTATTAAAGAAAAAGACAGTGCAGCACCTTGAAACACACACAGTAGAGAACATTAGTCAGTATGATCTCATACACGGAAGATCTTGTCAGCCCTACTTGATTGAGTTCTTTAGAAAGGTGGCAAAACTTGGTAAATCAAGGAAGTGCGGTAGATGTGACTCTAGTAAGACTTTTGACACTGTTCCACATAGAAGATTGGTAAGCAATGGGAATAGACCAGAAAGTTATGAATTGGATGAGGAACTGACTGAGCAGTAGGATGCAGAGAATGGTACAAAATGGAATCCACTCTGGTGAAGGCAAAGTTATCCCAGGACTTGGTATTAGAACCAGTTCTTTCCAACATGTTTATTTAGAGACATTACAGAGAATTGAGGGAAAAATATGCTTATTCACATATAATACAGAAACTTGTAACAAAGTTGACATGCCAAATGGGGTGAAAAAACTGGAAGAGAACTTGAAAAAAAAACCAGAAGAATGGTCAAGGGTCTACAACATGAGCTTCAGTGCTAAAGAGTGTAAAATCATACATTTGAGACACAAAATACACTCCATATATCAATTAGAGGGACAAGAACTGGAAACTATCATAGCAGGAAGAGATCTAGGAGTAATCACTCAGATGCCCTCAAAGTAGCCAATCAATGTAAAAAAGCCACTAGGAAAGTAAATCTGTGTTCTCAGTTGCATAGGTAGAGGGCATCCTGAGCAGGAAAACTGAGGTAATGTTGCCTCTGCTGATGCCCCACCTTGAGTACTGGGTTCAGTTCTGGAGGATGAACCTCTGTAGGCACACTGAGGGAATGGAAGCAGTTGAGAATAGGCCTGCTGAAATGAACCAAGGTCTACAACATAAACTCCATGAAGAGAAATTTAAGAAACCCAATATATGCTCGCTGGAGAGAAGAATAGAGGAAATGATAAAAGCATTCACATATTCCACGTGCTTTAATACAGTATAGGAAGGTGGAATTTTCCATAGAATTCAAGGACAAGATGGTAACCTATAGAGAACCTTTAAAATCCTGGCCTATCTTTTAGTCCCGGTATATTTTTGCTGCTATTCATGCTCTTAGTTTCGCAGAACCGGCTCTATTATGGTAACACTGTAACAGATGGCAGAAAAAGACCCAAGTGGTCCATCCAATTTTCTCAGCAAGTTTTTTAGTGCAGTGCCTGCTGCTCCATGCAGCTAATCCCACCTTACACCTCACGATAACAAAGTTTACCCCTTGTCTTCATGTCCATCTTTTAGTCACTAGGGATCCTTTGTATTTATCCTACACCCTTCTGAATTCCATTACCGTTCTTGTCTTGTCTACCTCTTCCGGTTGGGCATTACATGTATCCACCATCCTTTCTGTGAAGAAATGTTTCCTGACATTGTTCCCTTGGAGTTTTGTATCATGACCCCTAGTCTATGTATTTTAATAAGTATATTTGTCATTATAATGTAACTAGAGTTATGCCTAGTTGTTGTTTAACATGACTTTGTTCTTAAACTATTTTATTTTGTAAATTTTGGGGTGAATTTTCAAAGAGTTGTACACTTAAAAATTAGCTTATATGTGCGTAAGTAGCCTGTACTTACTTTTTTTTTTTTATATAAACATCAAACACATGCATGCATTTTCGCTTTTGCACGCACATCTATAAAAGGAGCAGTCTGGGGATGTTCCGGGGTGGGACCAAGAGTTACGCACATAAGTTGCTATTTTACAAAAGACTTACCCGAATACATTTGGTAACTTATTGGTGCAATATTACACCTGCTAATTATTTTGCTCACTTGATATCAGATGGGTTGGGTGGGTGGTCTCAGTAAACTGGGAGAGATGAGGTTGAAGAACTAGGAGGGTCTCAGTGACCTGGAGAAGGCCTTAGCTTCCCCCACCCTCCCGACCCCCCCAAAATGTTTTAAAATTACCTGGTGATCCACTGGGGGTCCCGGGAGCGATCTCCCGCTCTCAGGCCGTCGGCTGCCACTAATAAAAAAGGCGCCGATGGCCCTTTGCCCTTACCATGTGACAGGGTATCCGTGCCATTGGCTAGCCCCTGTCACATGGTAGGAGTAATGGCGCGGGCCATCCAGTTCTCCTACCATGTGACAGAGGCCGGCCAATGGCACGGATACCCTGTCACATGGTAAGGGCAAAGGGCCATCTGTGCATTTTTATTAGTGGCAGCCGACGGCCCGAGAGCGGGAGATCGCTCCCGGGACCCCCCCGGACCACCAGGTAATTTTAAAACGTTTTGGTGGGGGTTGGGAGGGTGGGGGAAGCTATGGGAGCTATTATAAAGGGTCGGGTGGGTTTTTTGTTTATCAGCCGATAAAAAAAACCCCGATCGGGCCGCACGAAAAAAAATTCACGATGTGAATCGGAACCGGAATCAGAACCGGTTCCGATTAACATCTCTACCGTGCACTCATATTCCAGTCAAGAGAACTGGAGAATCATCTCCCTTAGGTAAGGTACACTGTGCTCAAGGACGGTTCTATCATGAGGCAGGGTGAGGCGGCGGCCTCAGACGGCAGAATTTTGAAGCGGCAAAAAGTGCCTCTCCAAAACATCTCTACCACAGCTGCTGCCTCACCCTGCCTCCAGAGTCAAACATCGGATTGGGAAGGGATAAATCAAACCCCTGCCCGATCCACTCAGTAGCAACACATGACTTTTTAATTGGCTGAATTTATCAGCAGATTTGACATTCTTTTTATTGTTATGTTTAATGTTTTATATTTCTTGATTGTGTTTGCATTGTTTACAGAGTTTGGCTTCTTGTGATTTCCAGTTCAGGTTTTGTCTGCACGTTTCAATTTATATTTTATGATCTCTTTATTCTGTATTTGGTGAGAGTTTGCTGTGTTCTGCTTGTGTGATTGAGGCGTTAGTTATTCTGCTAGCATGTAGTTTCTGTGTAGGGATTTACAACAACCTGGCTTTAATCTGTTTTCCTAATAGGAGGTGTATTGGTATTTAGGGCCTGATGTAATATTTGCAGTACGGCTTTTTCATAGGTTGAGTGCTGGCAATTATGATATGGAAGGCTTACTATATTTGAATTGTAGTTCAGTTTATTCCTGGTTTTCTGTGAGCCAAGTCCACACCCAGTGCACTTTACCATAGGCCTAATACCATATGGGATCCAGTAAACTGCCTTGATTACTATTAGACTATTATTATTGAAAATATGGTTTTTTTGCAGTGTATGCCTATATAATATATATTTTGTTGTAAGTGATATTCTTACTTCAGAAGATTGTACTTTGAATTTCTTTTTTTCCATATGCAATCTGCCTTTTTAGGTTGGAGAAGTTAATACATTTAAAAATGGAAAAGAATGCATATGTTTTAATTATGTTGGGAAGGAAGGGGGAATGAAAGGCTGTAACAGCTTGTCTAGGGCATCTGATACCCTTGTATCAGCCCTCAGAGAGTGTGTCACACACATAGATTCCCTCCATTCACCAACCTCTCGCACCCACAGGGGGCAGATCCTGGAGAAGGGAGGGAGGCAGGCAATAGGGAATGGGGGGAGTCCTATTTCTAGACCCAGGAGGTGGGGCGGCCTTGGTAAGAGCAGTGAGCTGCAAACAAGGGAAGCCAAGGTTCAAATCCTTTTGCCATTCCTTGGGACCTCGGGCAAGACACATCACCTGCCATCGCCTTCCCCCTGCCCTGGCCCTCAGTGATTTCACCTGTACCAGGCTCGGAGGGGGGGGGGGGGGGGAGCACCGTTTCATCCTTCACCTCAGGCAGCAGATTGCCTTGAGCCGCCCCTGGACTGTCTGCATCCTGGTCAGTTCCTTACAAATGGCCTGGTACAGTAGAAGAAAAGCAAAGGCAATCAAGGGGTGATGAGTAAGAGGCAAAGGGCAAAAGACATTATAAGCAGAAATTAGGCAGGGTCATATGGCTGTGTACCTGATTCATGAGTATGGATGGGACATACGGACACACACAGACATGACAAAGCTAACTGGCAAGTTCACTCTGTTATGAAACAAAGCTAAAAATACACTGAATTTCATTGTGGACATAAGTGTGTTTACTTTTGCCTCCTCTATTGGTGCTCCCCATATTTAAAACAGGAAGAGAAACTTTGTGGGAATGCAGTTGTGTGTATATCAATTAACAGAACATTAAAATGCACACTGGCATTCTCGTGAACAGTTTGCTAATTTTCTCTCCATGGTATTGTCTTTATTCTCTTTTGTGCAACACATGAGAATTAGATGCAGTGCAAATGGCATTTCACAGCAAAGGGTATGCAGCCCAGTTCTCTCACTTGGTCTTTTTATAGGCAGCCTGTTCACTTCCTCTGGGGAAGGTTCTGGGCAACCGGTTATTATCAAGAGTGAAATTAAATGGAGGGAGGAGTGATCGCACTCAGCTAAATTTAAAATCCCACTTAATTTAAGGCTACATGATTGAAATAAAGCATTCTAGTCCAATTTTTTTGGTGGGAGGAAGAATGGGACAAAGGCATTCTACTTTGGATTAGAGCAGTGTTTCCCCCGACCCTTTCAAGCCTAAGGCACACCTGCATTACCAAGAATAATGTGTGGCGTACCAGCCTCCGTGGTGCAGGCCGTGCAGACATGAAGAGCTGGGGGAAGCACTGGAAACCGACCAGTCTCTTCCAAATTGTAAAGAGAGAGAGGGTGGAGACAGACACATTAACTGGTCACAATGAACCCGTTCCCTCTGTGTACCAGTGAAGGAGAAGGGAGAAGGGAGTGCAAGCAGCTGGCTCAGTTACCTTGGCTGCCACATATGGTATGGCTTCCAGAGCTCCTCCGCTGCTGCTGCTGCTGCTGCTGCTGCGTTCAGCACTCAGAGTCGCATATTTGCTCAGTGTCTGCTCTCCCACTCTCATTCTACCTGGGGATGAGAGGCTGAAATGACTCAAATGAGAAAGATTTATTTATTTATTTATTTATTTATTTATTTATAACTTTTTCTATACCGAAGTTCAGGTAACAGAGTTACTTATCACTCCGGTTTACCTTGCAACAGGTAGTAAACAATGACAACATGTGTCTTACAATGAACAAGGAAGTGAGCAACTTGGATAACATAACTAGGAACAAAAACAGTACAAACTATTAGAGCGAATCAAGCCCATGGGGAGGGAGATTTGCTAATGGGGGGGGAGGGGGGAAGAGGTTTGTTAGGGGAGGGGGGGAGGGTGATGAGGGAAGATGAGGTGGTGCTGTGTGCACCACACAGAGCAGGTCTTGGCTGTGCGGGTCCTGCCTGCTGCTTATTAATTACTGATAGCTGAGTTAACTAAGTTTAAATCGTTGGTTTTGACATTCTGATGTACGCTGGTCAATGGTCCGAAGTATCTGACAAACTGGCCTGGTATAAGGCTGGGCGAGTGCTCAGACCTTCCCAGGCTAGTCTTTAAGGGGCCGATGCAATACGGTGCGCTGAGCCGAGCGCGCTCTTAACGTGCAGTCGGACGCGGGTAAAATAGGCGCTAATCAATCCCCTAACGCAATAAGGGGATTAGCGCCTATTCAACTCGCGTCTAACGCGGAGCGAATGCGATAGCGCTCTCTTCACATGCACATGCATGCGAATGAGGCTGTTAGGCATTCACGCCCGATGCAAAAAAATGTGTGCATCGAAAAAAGAAGAAAAAGAAAAAAAAGAAAAGAAAAAAAAATGTCCTTAGCGGCGGACAGCCACGAAAACCGACACCGATAAACCCGGGGTCGGTTTTCGTGACCGCCATACGGTCACCCGTCTCTGCTTCCTCCCCCGCCTTTCTTTTTCTCTCTCTTGTCACTTCCTCCTACCTCACTCCTCCCAGAGCAGCAGCGCCTGCCCTCCCCCGTCTTCTCTTCACAGTTTCGGCGATTTCCTGCCGCCCGGGGCTTCCTGCCTTGCCCCCCCCCCCCTCCCGGGTCCCTGCTAAGGGGGTGTCTTGCCGCCTTTTCTCCCGGGGACCGCCCACCACAGCCCGGGAACTCCACTCCCGCCACCGCGGGTCTCCCTGGCACCGTCTCTGCTTCCTCCCCCGCCTTTCTTTTACCTCGCTCGCTCGCTCTTCCCTTCCCCGCCGCGTTTATCGGCGTTGGTTTCCCTGACTGCCGTACGGCGGTCACGAAAACCGACGCCGGCTTTGGGTTCGTGTTAGCAAGGATGCGCTGAGGGTTCGGCGCCCGCTTTCTACGCGCCTTTATTGCATGGGCCCCCCCTAAGAGTTTTCACGGGGGCGTAGGTTTAACGCTAGCTGCCGTGCATTCACACTTATGGCCCCGCAGGCTTGGAACTGTCTCCCAGCTAAAGTAAGGAGTGAATTGAATTATGCAGAATTTCAAAGTTGGTTAAGGCCTATCTATTCCCCTTTAAGGATAACTGAAGGGGATTGTAAAATATGCTCAGTCAGGCTAATGTGTTTGGGGGTTAGTGATAAGGGCTGGGATTTGGGCATAGTTGGCAAGAGAAATCTTGAGGGAGTGGTAGGCAGTATGACATTTATTTACTTGTTTTTATTATGAGTGAATCTGTATATTGCTTTTATTGTTGCTACTGGTTATGCGTAATATACAATTTTTTTTAAATAAAGAAAATTTAGAAACATAGAAACATAGAAATGACGGCAGAAGAAGACCAAACGGCCCATCAAGTCTGCCCAGCAAGCTACGCACTTTATCCATTTTTTTTCCCCTTTTTCTCTCTCCCACCTGTTACTATTGGCTTCCAGTACCCTCCAGCCCTAATTCCCCTCCACCCTACCACCAATTTAGAGAGCAGCTCCGTATCTGCATCCAAGTGACATCCAGCTCAATTAGGGGTAGCAACCACTGTAACAAGCAGGCCACCCCCTTGCCCCGTACTCTTACCCACCCCTGTTTTTATTTTTTTGTTTGTTTTATTTTTTTTTTTTTTGGAGATAGCAGATTACAATTTATGGTGCCATAAAAGCTGATACTGTCTGGGGTCCTATGTGGGTGGGAGACAGTGGATTGAAACTGACAGGCACTCTGATTCTATGATACCATTCCTCCTTATATACATAAATTTTCAAAAAATATTTTATTAACATTTTGATTGGGAATATATTTTTCCCTCTCCTTGTTTTGTGTTTGTATATTGGGAGAGGAGTTGGCTTCTGTGTTGTGATTTCTATATTATATATACACTCACACATATATATATATATATATTTCTAGTTAATTTAGTGCTTGTGAAATTTGATGGCTAGACTGTACTATATGTTACGCGCCCCATCCGCAGTAGTTCCGTGCACGGGAACGCTCACCTTCGGGGTCACACAGCGGATCCCGGTCCTGTCTCCCTCGTGGCCCTTGAAAGTCCGGCTAGGCCCTGGCGCCCCGTGGCGGCGGTCGCCGGGCCTTCAGTCACGCGCCGAGCCTCACGCCAGGCCTCGGCATCTCAGCAGCTAGCCACACCCCTATGCTCGCGTGCGCGCGGACCAGCCGCCCTGATGTAGGTTGAAGGGCGGGACCTAGTTCCGCGGCGCACCCTGATTGAACTCATGTTATAAGGAAGTTCCTGGCCTCACTTCCTTGCCTTGGCAATCGGGTCGGTTTGTTCCTGAGATTGCTCTTGCTCGTGTTCCTGCTTGCTTGTTCCAGGATCCTTCTGTTCCAGTTCTGTTCCAGCTTGTACCTGCTTCCTTGTCCTGCTTGTTCCTTAGGGATGTGAATCATTTTTTGACGATTTAAAATATCGTCCGATATATTTTAAATCGTCAAAAATCGTTAAAGGCGATATATAATAGGAATTCCCCCGATTTATCGTCAAAAATCGTAAATCGGGGGAAGGGGAAGGGGGAGGGCGGGAAAACTGGCACACTAAAATAACCCTAAAACCCACCCCGACCCTTTGAAATAAATCCCCCACCCTCCCGAACCCCCCCAAAATGTCTTAAATTACCTGGGGTCCAGTGGGGGGGTCCCGGTGTGATGTTCCACTCTCGGGCCACGGGTGCGTTGATAGAAATGGCGCCGGCGCTACCTTTGCCCTGTCATATGACAGGGCAAAGGTAGCGCCGGCGCCATTTTGGTTCCTGTCCCCCGACGTCACGAGCGTAGGAGATCGCTCCCGGACCCCCGCTGGACCCCCAGGGACTTTTGGCCAGCTTGGGGGGGGCCTCCTGACCCCCACAAGACTTGCCAAAAGTCCAGCGGGGGTCCGGGAACGACCTCCTGCACTCAAATCGTGTTGCCGTAATGCAAAATGGCGCCGGCCATACGGCTGGCGCCATTTTGCAGTACGGCAATATGGCCATACGGCCGGCGCCATTTTGCAAAGTACTCCAGAGTATTTCCTTTAATATTAACTGTACCCCACCTTAAGGACAAGTATCCTCCCCAAGGGAACACAATGGACAAAAAGGAATATGTAAAAGGTCTCCCCTGTCACATTGGACCCTGGAAGCAGATCCCCCCCCCCCCCACCTACAAAGGATCTGGCCCTGGGAGTAAGAGGGAATGTGAGAGAGAGCTAGCCAATGAGTGGTTCCAGCCCCAAAGAGAAACAAATTCTTTTATGGTCCCACCCCAGGGTGTGATTACACTTATATTTACCACCTCTTCTGGGAGGGCATTTCATGATCCACCACCTTTCCTGAAATTGTTTCTGTCTTCCCTCTTGGAGTTCATATCCTGTACCCTTAGATTTACAGCGTCCTTTCCATCGGAAAAGATTTGATTTTTGTGCATCATTTTTGGTAGTAGAAGATCTATATCATTTCTCCCCTAGCTCTTCTCTTTTCCAGGGTATACATATCAAGATCCTTCAGACTCATCTCATATGGCTTTCTGTACAGATCCCACACCATAAGAACATAAGAACATGCTATACTGGGTCAGACCAAAGGTCCATCAAGCCCAGCATCCTGCTTCCAATAGTGCCCAATCCAGGCCATAAGAACGTGGCAAGTACCCAAAAACTAAGTCTATTCCATGCTACTGTTGCTAGTAATAGCAGTGGCTATTTTCTAAGTCAGATTAATTAATAGCAGGTAATGGACTTCTCCAAGAACTTATCCAATCCTTTTTTAAATGCAGCTACACTAACTGCACTAACCACATCCTCTGGCAACAAATTCCAGAGTTTAATTGTGCGTTGAGTGAAAAAGAACTTTCTCCAATTAGTTTTAAATGTGCCACATGCTAACTTCATGGAGTGCCCCCTAGTCTTTCTATTATCCAAAAGAGTAAATAACCAATTCACATTTACCCGTTCTAGACCTCTCATGATTTTAAACATCTCTGTGATATACCCCCTCTCTTCTCCAAGCTGAAAAATCCTAACCTCTTTAGTCTTTCCTCATAGGGGAGCTGTTCCATTCCCTTTCTCATTTTGGTCGCCCTTCTCTGTAGCTTCTCAATAGCAACTATATCTTTTTTGAGATGTGGCGACCAGAATTGTACACAGTATTCAAGGTGCGGTCTCACCATGGAGTGATATAGAGGCAATATGACATTTTCTGTTTTATTTACGATTCCCTTTCTAATAATTCACAATATTCTGTTTGCTTTTTTGACTGCCGCAGCACACTGAAAAGATGATTTCAATGTGTTATCCACTATGACGCCTAGATCTCTTTCTTGGGTGGTAGCTCCTAATATGGAACCTATCATTGTGTAACTATAGCATGGGTTATTTTTCCCTATATGCATCACTGTTGCGACTGTCACTGCCCGACGTCTCCACTCCACCTTCCTTACCTCTTTGGCGACTCCCTCTTTGGTTGATGGATGTTTGGCTGCCGCGGCATCATCTTGCCGACCTCCTCCTGCGTCCCGGCTAGAGTAGACGCTGCCTTCCGCCATGTTCTCCTGAGGCCTAAGGGCGCATGCGTGATGCAGCCCCGACTCAAGTACCAGCTGTGGCGCGAACCTCCAGGGTGTCCCCCTGAGATGATGTCATCCTCACCAGATACTTAAGGTCTTCGTTTTTGCTAGCTATTCGAGTTAGCAAAGTTTGTCCTAGCTTCCTCCAGGTTGCTGCGGATGGGATTCGTTCTCTGCATACCTTGCTACTCTGCCTCCTCGGACTTTACCAGGGGTACCCGCTCCTCGGGGGCCTCACTCTCTCTCTTACTTTTCAGATCGCAGTCTGGAACCGGTACTCGCTTCTCGAGGGCCCACGTTCCCGAACCTGCTACCGAATACTACTTCTGCCAGGAAGTCACCACTGCCTACAACACCAGTGAGTTACCATCTCTCTCTTAGAGCTTTCCCTGGAACCAGGTACTCGCTCCTCGAGGTCCTACTTCATTCCAGCCTCTGGGCTGCTTCAAGAGACTATTGTGTGAGTGTTACCATCAAGGTTCTGTTCCTGAACTCTGCATACTCTGCCTACTCACTATATTCAGTTTCTCTACAGCTCTGCTATCCTGGGATCGCTGTTCCAGTGCCTGAGGGACTACAGCCCAGCCGGGCTCTTCCAGCTCACTACTGCCATCTCTGGTGGTTCACTATACAGTTTAATAAAAGATCTAGTGTGTGTCTGTCTCCCAACTCTGAGCCTGACCAGTGGCCCCTCTCGGGATCTTCCCCCGTGGGCATGGTCATCTGCCACCGGCCCAAGGATCCACCCACAAATATCACAGATGATAACAATCACCTTGCACTTTTCCACATTCAATTTAATTTGCCTTTTGGATGCCCAATTTTCCAGTCTCACAAGGTCTTCCTCCAATTTATCACAATCTGCTTGTGATTTAACTACTCTGAACAATTTTGTATCATCTGCAAATTTGATTACCTCACTCGTCGTATTTCTTTCCAGATCATTTATAAATATATTGAAAATTACGGGTCCCAATACAGATCCCTGAGGCACTCCACTGCCCACTCCCTTCCACTGAGAAAATTGTCCATTTAATACTACTCTCTGTTTCCTGTCTTTTAGCCAGTTTGTAATGTACGAAAGGACATCGCCACCTATCCCATGACTTTTTACTTTTCCTAGAAGCCTCTCATGAGGAACTTTGTCAAATGTCTTCTGAAAATCCAAATACACTACATGTACCGGTTCAACTGTATCTACATGTTTATTAACTCCTTCAAAAAAGTAAAGCAGATTTGTGAGGCAAGACTTGCTCTGGGTAAAGCCATGCTTTGTTCCATTAAACCATGACTTTCTATATGTTCTGTGATTTTGATGTTTAGAACACTTTCCACTATTTTTCCTGACACTGAAGTCAGGCTAACCGGTCTGTAGTTTCCTGGATCGCCCCTGGAGGCCTTTTTAAATATTGGGGTTACACCCCAATACACATATATATTATTGGGATAGCAGTGCTCTGAAGTCAAATCCCCAGTTGGCCTCTTTTGTACTTACAAGCTTGGTGTGTGCACACATAGGGCCAGATTTTTCAAAGGGGTACGCGCGTAAGATAAATAAAGATTGTATTTTGTTTCACATCGTATTTACAGATTTTATTGTTTGCTGATATACAGCATTGCTTTCTAATTCACTATGGGACTTTTTTGAATGGCAAAACATAATTGAATCAAATACATAAAGTCAATTTGCTTGTATAATTTCAAGTAGTACATGGCTTTTTTTATTCATTGAATTTCTTGCAACTTCCAGGTATGCAGGAAGATGAGGAAACTTGTGTACTGCTGCTGATTGGGAAACTGAGATCCGTTACTCCAGTACCTGAGTAGGGTTGCCATTCCCAACTGTCCTGATTGTTTCTGGACTGTACAGATTTTTGGGATACTGTACTAAAAAAAAAGAATAAGGGATAAAATGTTCAGAAATGTCCTGAGTTTTAGCACTCCATTCGATTATACAATATAGTATGCGCTTTGGTTGCTACTGAATATTCAGTATGGGGTAGATTTTCAAAGGGTTGCACGCTTAACCCCCGAAAACCTACCCCAACCCCTCCCTGCGTGCACCGAGCCTATCTTGCATAGGCTGCCGGCGCGCGCAAAGCCTTGGATGCGCGTAAGTCCTGGGGTTTTCCTGGGGGCGTGTCGGGGGCATGCCAGGGGGCATGTCGTGGCTGGCGTGTCATCAGGGGCATGGCTGCGGCCTCCGGACCAGATCCCGGAATGGACCATGGTACGCCGGCGGCTGGCCCGGCGCGCGCAAGTTACGTCTGCCTTGGGCAGGCGTAACTTGTGCAACAAAGGTGTGGGGGGGGGGTTAGATAGGGCTGGGGGGGGGGTCGGTTAGGTAGGGGAAGGGAGGGGAAGGGGGGGGGGTGGAGCAACCTTGGAGGGAACGGAGGCAAGCTGCGCGGCTCGGCGCGCAGGCTGATGATTTTGGGAAGCCTTGCGCACGCCGACCCCGGATTTTAACAGATACGTGCGGCTACGCGCGCATCTATTGAAATCTGGCGTACTTTTGTTTGCGCCTGGTGCACGAACAAAAGTACGTGCGCACGTAATTTTATAAAATCTGGCCCTATGTGTTGGATACATTTATTTTGCATCACTTAAATAGAGTTCAGGCCATGATTTAATCAGAGGCCCAGAAAGTGTTACAAAGCAGTAGTTTGGCCCCTGGACTTGTAAAAAGCAAACCTTTTCAGCATAAAGACATTTGAGAACTAGTGGTCATGATATGAGGCCCCGAAGGGGTAGACTCAGGAGTAACATCAGATAATATTTTTCACAGAAAGGATGGTGGATGCATGGAACAACCTCCCAGTAGAGGTTATAGAGGCAAAAACAAAATAACAGGAAAGTACAGAGGGTCATTAATTGTAAGTAGGTGAGGGGAAAGTAAGAGATCAACTCTATGGAACTGTGGCAACAAGCAAACTGTGCAGACAAGACAGGTCCTTATCTGGTATTATATTCTATGGGGCGGATTTTAAAAGCCCTGCTCGCGTAAATCCACCCGGATTTATGCGAGCAGGGCCTTGCGCGCCGGCGCGCCTATTTTCCATAGGACTGCCGGCGCGCGCAGAGCCCCGGGACTCGCGTAAGTCCCGGGGTTTTTTGTCGGGGGCGTGTCGGGGGCGGGGCTGATCGACGCAGCGTTTTGGGGGTGGGACGCGGCGTTTGGGAGCGGGCACGGGGGCGTGGTTTCGGCCCGGGGCGGTCTGGGGGCATGGCCACGCCCTCCGGAACCGCCCCCGGGTTGCGTCTCGGCGTGGATTTACTTCTCCCTCCGGGAGGCGTAAATCCGTGGACAAAGGTAGGGGGGGGGGTTTAGATAGGGCCGGGGGGGTAGGTTAGGTAGAGGAAGGGAGGGGAAGGTGAGGGGAGGGCGAAAGAGAGTTCCCTCCGAGGCCGCTCCGATTTCGGAGCGGCCTCGGAGGGAACGGAGGCAGGCTGCACGGCTCGGCGCGTGCCGGCTGCCCAAAATCGGCAGCCTTGCGCGCGCCGATCCTGTATTTTAGAAGATATGCGCGGCTACGCACGTATCTACTAAAATTCAGCGTACTTTTGTTGGCGACTGGTGCGCCAACAAATGTACGCGAACGCGCATTTTTTAAAAATCTACCCCTATGTTTCTGTGTTTTTCTAATGGTGAAGAGTAGCAATAATCAATGGAATGGATGTGCATAGCCCTAAATATTAAGGGCCTGATTTTAAAAAGCATTTACTCGAGTAAAAACCAGGTTTATTGGAGTAAATTCACTTTACTTGAGTAAGTGGGTTTTTGAAAATTGCTACAATATATGCCATTGACTTGTCTATAGGATTTACTCACATAAGTGCACTTTACTTGAGTAAATGGCTTTTGAAAATTGCTACAATAGTAGCTACATTTACGCATGTAACTGCTTTTGAAAATTACCCCGTAAGGGTTTGCATTCTAATGTATATGGTAGCTTCTGTTATGCCTGCAGTAGTTGGAAGCAAGGTTTGGCCTATGTTCAGGCTGTACATATGAATAAATCAGCTTTGCGTTATTATACCCATTAAAGGGCTAATTAACGTAGGATCTTCCAACCTGACATAAGTAGACAACAATGTGCATAAAATGGGAGCACCAGCCAGCAACACTGCAGGCCAAGTGGGATATAGCAGGCTCAAATTCCCCAGAAATCAACCAGGTTGATGTTAGGCACTATCCAGCAAGGCCACGGGGAACATAGGTGGTCAGATATTTGGGCAACAGCCTCATTAGTTTTGGTAGATTGGTGGAAAAGGAAGGCCTGGCTGTTGAATTAAGTATGAGAATTTGGATGCCCATGTACCCAAGATGGGAAGACAACAAAAGCTAACCTGGAAAATAAATTATATCCCACAAGTGATTAAACTTTTCTGGCTAGCAACTGGGATGTAATCCTTAGCAATGTAGAACAGAGTAACTGAGCAAACTGGATATGTCAATCAGCATTTATCTGTCAGTTATTATGTCCTTGTTACTATGATAATCGCCATTCCTGCTATAGCCAGTTCTGTAGAAAAAGCAAGGAGAGAGGGAGGAAGCTGAGATTTGGTGCCATCAGATGCAACCTAAGAGCTGTTTTCCACCTTACTCCCTCTGTCTTCCAGCAGTGCTTTGTTGTTTGCGGTATTCCTCTGTATTTTATGTGAAAAGAGATCACGACAGGTACACATGAAAAAATGTTAATGTGGACAGTGATTGCATTAGAGATCAAATCACACCGAATCCGTCTTAAAGGTATATTTTGTCTAAAGTATGCAAGAGGAGGCCTTGCACATGAAAGGAAACGTTCATAGTTTCACCTAGGATAAAAAAAACTGCTGTGATAAACATCTCCTACATCCAAATGTAGTGAAGCTTTTGAATTTTCTGCTCAAGAAATACCGGTAGCTCTGTATATGTAGAGAAAAAAAGAATAAAAATAACAGCCATTTCTCAAGGGATATTTAGGGGAAAAGCCTTGGTGTTACCATGGCAACCATGACAATTTTAGACCCCCACAAATAAATGCTGAAGAGCGGCACTTGAGATATTTCCTGCAACAATGGAACGCCTGAATTTCTAGGAAACTCCAGCTCTGCGCAGCAAGGTCGTGATGGATAGAGTGTTTGAGATATCAAAGAAGTCAGCATGAGTATGGCATTCAGTGTTCAGTGAAGGGTGTCTGCCTTCTTACTTACAGAAATTGCACTGACACCTTCCACCCACCAACTCCCTTTTGCCCTAGATACAACCAAGATATGCTCCTTATTTCTGTAGGTGGAGCAGATCTAGTGCCATGATTGAGCTAGAGGTGAAAAACATTTGCCCCTTGCACCACGGGGATATGTAAGTTCATATATTGAAACTGGCAGACCAGATCTCTGTATAAATATAGCTCCAGAACATCTTTGGCCTTGTATATTCTAATTCTTTCAAATATTTTGTAAAAATAGTTAGACCTTCAGAGCACATTTATTTATTTATTTATTTATTTAGAGCTTTTATATACCGGCAATCATGAAAAACATATCTTGCTGGTTTACATCGAACAGGAGTGCATTATATACAAAAACTAGAACTGTGGTGTCCGAAGGTACAGTTACATTTAACAAGGGTAGCCGAACTAGGAGAAGGAAGAAGAGAGGAGAGAAAAGAGATGGTTAAACAATATACAATTTAAATATAGTATACAAAATAAATGTTATATACAAGAGGAATGGTGTTTTAGGAGTCATTGGAATGTGTCATTGGGTTGTGTCCGGAAATGCTTGTTTGAATAACCAAGTCTTAAGTTTTTTCCTAAAAGTTGGGAGGCAGGGCTCCTGTCTGAGGTCTGTAGGAATGGAATTCCACAAAAGAGGGCCAGCTGTGGAGGTGGCGCGATCTCTTATGGTGATGTGTCTGGTCGTTTTCGCTGGGGGAACTTGGAGGGAGCCTCTATAAGCATCTCTAGTAGGTCTGGTAGAATTATGTGTTTGGAGAGGGAATTGAAGATCGAGAGTGGTGAGTTGATGTATAGTTTTGTAGGTGATGGTTATGGCTTTGTACATGATGCGGAAGTAGACGGGTAACCAGTGAAGCTCTTTCAGGACGGGGGATATGTGGTCTCTTTTCCTTGCGCCTGTCAAGATTCGGGCTGCTGAATTTTGAACCATCTGTAGGGGTTGGAGTATGATGATGGTAGACCTAGCAATAGGGAATTGCAATAGTCTAGTTTCGAAAAAATGACTGCTTGGATGATCGTTCTGAAGTCTTGAGCGTGGAAAAGAGGTCTTATCCTTTTCAGGACCTGGAGTTTATAGAAGCAGTCTTTGGTTGTTTTGTTGATGTGTGCCTTGAAGTTTAGCCGGTTGTCTATTATTACTCCTAGGTCTCTAGCTTGTGTGGTAGGCAGATTGGTAGGAAGAGTACTGTTGGAGGTGTTGTTCTCAGGAGAGATGAGTAGGATTTCAGTCTTAGAGGAATTTAAGATGAGGTGTAGGCTGTTGAGTAGTTGTTTGATTTTTTTTGTGGCATGATTCCCAGTAGTCAAGAGTATTAGAGTATGTGTCTTTGATAGGGATGATGATTTGAATATCATCTGCGTATAGGAAAAACTTTAGATTGAGGTCGGTGAGAAGTTGGCAGAGAGGAAGAAGGTAAATATTGAATAGAGTCGGAGATAAAGACGAACCTTGTGGGACTCCTATGGCAGAGTTGAATCTTGAGGATTCCTTGTTTTGGAGTTTAACTTTGTAAACTCTATTGTTGAGAAAGGTTTTAAACCAGGAAAGGACGGTGCCGCTGATTCCTATGGATGACAACTGGTTAAGGAGGATAGCGTGGTTGACCGTGTCGAACGCTGCGGATAGGTCTAGCAGGATCAATAGGTATGAATTTCCTTTGTCAAGGCCCAGTAGGATATGGTCTGTCAAAGAGATAAGGAGGGATTCTGTGCCTCGATTTTTTCGGAATCCGTGTTGTGGGGCGAAGAGGAGATTGTTGTCTTCGATGTAGTTTGAAAGTTGAGAGTTGACTAGTTTTTCCATGATCTTGGCGATGAATGGAAGGTTAGCTATGGGGCGGAAGTTGTTAGGGTCCTTCGGATCAAGGTTGGGTTTCTTTAGGAGTGGTGAGATTGAAGCCATTTTGAGATCATCTGGGAAGGATCCTTGGGCTAGAGAGCAGTTAATGATGTTTGTCAATGATGTGGCTATTGTGTCTGGAATAGATAGAAGTAGTTTGGTGGGGATGTGGTCTGCGGGATGAGCCGAAGGTTTCATTCTTCTCAAGATGGCTTGTATCTCAGTGGAAGAGACGGGCTCAAAAGTGTTTAGGCTGGAGTTTTTGAAGGTTGGGTGTTGATATAAAATGAAATGTATGTTGAGGAGTCACATGTTGCTTGATCTTTAGAACCTTTAAAGTGGTTCTTTCCCAGTCTAGAATTTGAAAAAAATAAAATTAACCCACAATCTGGAGGAGATCAAACTTTAATTTTAAAGTTAAAAGTAAATGAGAAATTACTACTTACCTGATAATTTCCTTTTCTTAGGTCAGTCAGATGAATATAGACTAAATGGGTTTATGCTCCCTTACCAGCCGATGGAGATGGAGCAAACTGACGTCACAGTATATAACCCCCTATAGTGACATCAGCCTGCCAGTATTTTCTTCAAAAGCAACTGTGGCCAAACTAGCAAAAAACGATTTAAAAACAGATAACCATTTCAATAATCAGCCAATAGGCAACAATGAGCCCAGACAAGAATGTTATAACACCGGTCTAGGGACTGGAATAACACTTACCAGTAATCCCTGTAACCACACAGGAGGACCATAATACAATTATTTGGCAGCCAAGGGAGGGAAGCTGTATTTGTCTGACTATCCTAAAGGAAAGGAAATTATCAGGTAAATAGTAATTTCTCATCTCTTAGTATCCAGTCAGATGAATCCAGTCAAGTGGAATGTACCCAAGTTACTCCCTCTTAGGGCAGGAGGCTGCCTGCAGCCCAGTCAAAACCACACATGCAAAGGCTACATCTTCCCGGGCCTGCGCATCCAGACGATAATACTTGGAAAAGGTGTGTAAGGACCACCACATCACAGCTCGGCAAATGTCGACAGGACACAACAATCTAACTTCTGCTCATGACACTGCCAGAGCACTAATGGAATGAGCTCTAACCTGACTAGGTAACGGCTTCCTGGCATCCATGTATGCAGCCGTGACTACTTCTTAATCCAACGAGCTATTGTAGCCTGCAAGGCTGGCTCTCCCTGTCTAGTACTGCCGAGAAGGACAAACAGACGGTCCGACTTCCCCAAGGGTTCAGTAACCTTGAGATACCTGACAATATGCCTCCTGACATCCAAGGGTTGCAATAAACGAATCTCTTCTACATCTCACTCTCTGTCTGTGGACGGCAGGGAGATGGAATGATTCAAGTGAAACTCAGTGACCACCTTTGATAAAAAGGAGTGAACAGTACGCAGCTGTACTGGCCCTGGAGTCACCTGTAAAACTGTTCCCAGCAAGATAGGGCCTGCAGTTCAGAAACCCTACACGCAGAACAAATGGCCACCAGAAATACCATCTTCAAGGTCAACAACCGCAAGGAGAGAGTACGCAGCGATCTAACGTAGGGCCTGCCAAGAAGTCCAATACCAAATTAAGACTCCACAAGGGCACCAGAATCCACAAGGGAGGCTGAAGATGTTTCATGCCTCTCAGAAAATGGGTCACATCAAGATGAGCCAACAAGGATCCATCATTTACCTGACCCCTAAAACAGGAGAGTGCCTCTACCTGGACCTTCAAGGAATTGAGAGCCAAGCCTTTATGCAAGCCATCCTGCAAAAATTCCAAGATGAGTGGAATCTTGACCAAGGAAGAGTACCTCGATCCTCGCACCAGGCCTCAAACACTTCCAGACCTGAACATAGGCCAAGGAAGTGGAGAACTCTCTTGCTCTTAGTAAGGTGGAAATCACTGCAGTGGACTAGCCAGGTTTCAGCAAGTGAGCCCTTTCAAGGGCCAAACCATAAGACAAAACTGATTTGAATCTTTGTGAAGAACAATTCCCTGTGCATTGGAAGTCAAAGAGGCAAATCCACCAGGAGCCTCTGCAGATCTATATACCACAGTCTCCTGGGCCTATCTGGAGTGACCAAAAGCATCATCCCTCTGTGGCGCTCGATCCACCTGGACGTGGCCCCGGATGATGACGTCAACCTACTCACAGTATATAAGCTCAGGCCCCACTCCTTAGCATTGCCTTTGCAACAGGTCTCCTCGCTGGTTGAGTACTCATTGCTACTAAGAGATTCATCTCTTCTCTGCATTCCTGATCCTTGTTGTTTCCGGCTCCTGTTTCCTCATTCCTGCCCTGCTTATGCACCGGATTGACTACAAGGACTTTGACTTCGCTTCGCCTGACTATGCTACAGCCTATCTCCAGACCCAGACCTCTGCTTCGCCCGACTACACTACAGCCTATCTCCAGACCCTGACCGTCGCTTCGTCCGACTACGCCATTGATCATCTCCGTGATCAGACCTCAGCTTCGTTTGACTACACTTTTGACTATCTCTGTGATCAGACCTCAGCCTTGCTTGCCACTACCTCTTGTTCACCGCCAGCCCTGACTCAAGCCTGCCTTTGGATGCCTCTTCTGCCTACTCCCTGGACATGGATTCATCAGGCTTTGGCCTATCTTTGCTCAAGCGCCCTCTGTCTGCCTTCATTCCATTGGCGCTCGAGTTTCCAGGACATTATCCAGTCCGGAGCAAGACTGCACCATCTCTCGTCTGCTGTCTTTGGGGTGAACCAACTTCTACAACTCAACACAGAGGCCTACCTAAGTCCTTCCGGCCCCGGCACCCAAAGACTCAATCCGTGGGGAACAAGGGCTGGTATAGGTGAAGCTCCAGCGGCCTCTATCAGCCCACTCCACCTGCCGACAGTGGGGACCCGTAGGTCCTTACCTACAGGTTGCATCAACCACACTTCGGCGCAACAGGTTGCAAAGGCCATGGACTCAGTGGAGCCGCGTGCCCTCCAGGCCATCCCAGGCCTGGCATCCAAGGTGCAAGAACAACAGCAATTTCTTGAGGATCATCTTCATGCCTGGCTTGATGCCCTCACCAATAATCCAGCTCCACCTCATCCACAGCCATCTCCATTGATGCCTCGAGCCTTGCTGGTCCTACCAGTGCCCCATGCTTCAATGGTGACTCCAGACTCTGCAGAGGGTTCATTAATCAATGCTATATGCAATTCGCTCTGCAACCCTCCGTCTTCCAGGACAAGTTGACCAAAGTCACATTCATCTTGTCCCGTCTTGAAGGGAAGGCGCTGGCTTGGGCTTCCCTCCTGTGGGAACGCTCGGATTCCCTTCTAAGGGAATTGTCTCAGTTTGTGGCTGTGTTTCAATGGACCTTTGATGATCCCAGGTGGCATGCCATGGCAAACACCAGCTTATTACATCTTTGTCAAGGTCAAAGATGTCTTTTCGACTATACCATCGAGTTTCGGACTTTGGCTACCAAGCTCGCCTGGCAGGAAGACTGCCTGTGAGCTATCTACCTAGATGGACTTTCCTCGCAGCTGAAGGATAAGTTGACTGCAAGGGAGCTCCGTTCTTATCTCGAAGGCCTTATAGACTTGGCGGGCTATATTGACCACCGTCTCCAAGAGCGTCACCGGGAGAGTCGGATGCCCAAGAAACCCTTTCAGGTTCAGTCCCGTTCGCCACTAACCACCAACCCTACCCTGAACAGGGCCACTACTGTAGCTAAGACGGATGAGCCCATGCAGTTGGGTCGTGAACAGCTGGCACCGGAAGAGCACCTCCAGCGGAGATAAACCGGTCTGTGTCTGTATTGCGGAGCACCTGGCCACCATTTACAGACCTGTCCTATCCATCCGGGAAACTTCCCAGCCTAAGTTCAGTAGGGGTCCTGAACTTGGGCGCAACTTCTCCGGCCCCCAATTTTCTGTAATGGTCACCCTGATTTGGGATACCTGGTCCTTTCCAGTTCTTGCTCTGGTGGATTCCGGAGCAGGAGGTAATTTCATTCTCAAGGATCTTGTCCAGCTCCTGGGTATAAAGACCCGTTCACTTGAGATCTCCTTGTGTATAGCATCTATTTATGGAGAGCCACTACCCAGCCGAATCTTCCTTACCACGGAACCTCTTAGATCGGAACCACTTAGATCGTGTATTGTCTACTGCGGCCTAAACGCCATCACCCATAAAGACAAATATTCTCTGCCACTAATCTCAGAATTATTCGATCATCTTCAGGGAGCATCTATATTCACAAAATTGGACCTACGCGGAGCGTATAACCTGGTACGAATCTGTCCCGATGATATTTGGAAGACCGCCCTTTACACCCGGGATGGGCACTATGAATAAAAGTGATGTCTTTCGTCCTCTGTAACCTGCCCGCAGTTCAGTTTTCCAAAGAATGATGAACGAAATTTTCAGAGATTTGCTGTATACCAAGGTTGTGGCCTACCTGGACGATATTCTTGTCTTTTCCAAAGACCTGGCCACACACTGCACTGATGTCCATACCGTCCTCCAATGCCTTCATGAGAACCACTTGTTTGCAAAATTGGACAAATGCTTGTTTGAGAAATCCAGCCTGCCTTTCCTTGAATACATTATCTCCCAACAAGGTTTTTACATGGACCCAGCTAAGTTAAAAGGAGTCCGGGATTGGCCACAGCCCGTAGGTCTTAAAGCTCTCCATCGCTTCTTGGGGTTTCTAAACTACTATTGCCATTTCATTCTATGATACTCTACCCTGGCTGCTCCTTTGACAGCCCTAACCTGCAAGGGTCAAGATACTCGAAGTTGGACTCCGGAGGCTGTCACAGTCTTCCACCACCTCAAAGAAGCCTTCCAGGTGGGGTCATGTTTACAGGCACCCGTATGACATAGTGAGGGCAAAGGTAGCGCCGGCGCCATTTTGAAGATTGGCAATACGGCCCGCGTGCAGGAGTTCGCTCCCGGACCCCCGCTGGACTTTTGGCAAGTCTTGTGGGGGTCAGAAGGCCCCCCCAAGCTGGCCAAAAGTCCCTGGGGGTCCAGCGGGGGTCCGGGAGCGATCTCCTGCATGCGTGACGTCGGGAGCCAGGAACCAAAATGGCACCGGCGCTACCTTTGCCCTGTCACATGATAAGAGCAAAGGGCCACCGGCGCCATTTCTCAATGCAGCCGTGGCCAGAGAGCTGGAGATCGCGCCGGGACCCCCCCCCCCCACTAGACCCCAGGTAATTTAAAACATTTTGGGGGGGTTCGGGAGGGTGGGGGATTTGTTTTAAATGTTCGGGGTGGGTTTTAGGGTTGTTTTGGTGTGCCGGTTTTCCCGCGCCCTATTTAACGATACAATACAAATGCCCCTGACGATAAATCGGGGGCATTTGTATTGTATCGTGCACTCTAACGATTTTGGACAATTCTAAAATTATCTGACGATAATTTTAATCGTTCAAAAACGATTCACATCCCTAATAGGCATCCATAGAATAAATGTCGCTTAAGGGACAGATGCACAACAAACGCTCAAGTAAATGCTAGCCTGGACACACAAGCCTGACTAGGTGTCCAGTAAAACTGGTCACACAACTGGATGCACAGCTAGATGCCCACGTCAAACCCACAATCCTGTAGAGGGCTGCCTAAGAAGTGCGCAAACAGCCATTGAGGCCTACCTTACAGTGCACAACCAAGAAGCCTTAGAACAGGGCCTAGCCAACTGAGGCTGCTCAACCCGCCCATGTCCCTCAACCTCCCCCAGAGCGGAACAAATGTTGGAACACACCCCAAGAACAGAGACCGGGAAGAACTCTCCTTCAGTGTCTCAGTTTTTGTTTTTTTTAAACACTTACCAGAGCTTAGCCTTACCTGACTGAATACAGAGACGGTCTCCAGCTGCGGGGGGAGAGGGCATTTCCCATCACCGCCATGCTCAGCTTTCTGCACCTGCTGCCTTTCAGTTGCACAAGCAGCTAAGTCCACGCCGGCTGAAAAACCAGCTACTGAACCATGGCACACCTCTGAGGGACCATGGAAATCACCTCAGGAATTCACAGCCGGGGGAGGGACTTTATAGTATCACCTCAGGAGAGCGGGGCAAATCCTCTCTTTCCTCCTTAATTTTCCTATTTCTTCTCAAATCGAGCAATCCGAAATGGGGAGATACACATCCACCATCTGCTGGAGACAGAGAATACTGGCAGAGGGGGTTATATATTGTAATGTCTGTTTGCTCCATCTCCATCTGCTGGTAGGGGAGCATAAACCCACTTGTTCTGGATGCATCTGACTGGACATTAAGAAACTTTATTTTGTCTGGCAGGTTTCTTCTCCTTTGAACACCAGCTCAATTGGAACTGCCATCTATAAGGGTATGCGCCATGACCCTTCATTTGCAAGTACCCTGGGTTTTCTCCCTCTATTTTAGATCCCCTTTCCCACCTCATTTAGTACAGTCAATGTAGCAATAGTCCTCAGCCAGGGGCCACACACCATGACTCCATCAGCATATGTTGTCTATTTCATATTCACACAAGGTCAGTCTTTTTTTAAAAATCAATTTTTTACATGTTTAAAAAATAAAATACTTTTCCAATTTTTTTTATTGTACTTTTCATCATTTATTTTTTTTCATTATTATGCGTTGTGAGAAAGAATGTATTAAGGGGACACAGCGTACAACCCTGTCTCCATTCATACATCTGTCCCGATGCATGCACAAATCAGCCTCTCCACATGCAAGTCCTTTGTGCCACCCGCCTAAGATATGGACAAGCCGACTCATGCTTGCACTAAGAGAAAGCCACAATCCAGCGTCCAGGTTGGAGAGGAGGATCGTCGGAGCCCACAAAGAATGCCCACCTCGATGGTCCCAAAGGGAGTATACTTTGCCAAACTTATTAAACTTTTCCCTCCCTCTTCTATTTTCTTTTGTTTTTCATTTCTTTCTTCTCACTATAGCCTGTCTCTTCTTCCAAAGGGGGTGATTTTCTGCTCTCACCTCTTTCTGCTCCCATTGTTACACAACAGAGTTACAGATTACTTGTCGACAGATAAAGACCTTTTGATCCATCAAGTCTACTCAGTTGTCTCTATTTGTTGTATTTCATCACAGACCTAACTGTATCTCTGGTCTTCTCCTTATTTTCTACTGAATCTATTCCAACTGTGCTTAAATTCTGTTTCTGTTTGCTTACCCATCTGCTGGTAGCCACTTTCCACCTACCACTCAATAAATATTTCTTTTCGTTTTCTCTCTTGTTCTTGAGAACATTCTTATCTTTGAGCTTCTTTTATTCAAAATGCTACTTTCTTGTATTTTATGGAAGCCTAACAATATTTAAATATTTATATCATATCCCCTTTTTCCATCTATTTTTTTTCCTAGTGAAGATAAATTTCCCAAAGGATTGTATTGCAGGCCAAGTACCGTTTTGGTAACCCTTCTCTGAACTGTTTCCATCCTCTCAAATTCTTTATAAAGGTGTGACCTACAGCAATAAGCACAGTAATTCAGTTGGATCTTATCAGTAATCTACATCAGGGTAAAATGACCTTCTTGTTCCTCTTGATGATATCCAGAAATTCTTTAATGTCAAATGTTTGTGGCACATTTTTACCAGAATGGTTTAACAGCCCCACAAAATATAGGAGACTTTGGGGGGGGGGGGGGGTTATCCAAAGAGGAACTGCAATGAATTTCTATAGCCATTAAATAAACTTCCCCTGAGATTAAAATACAGAGCTGCACATGAAAGTCTGGAGATCTCCTGTACAGTGTTGTGAGAGGGGCACAGAACGGAATAAAAGGGCACATGGTACAGAGGGAAGTCAGCTGCTTATCTGATCAATAATAATTATTATTGTACATTTCATTTGTGGGAAAACATTTAACATTTTGAAAATACTTGCAGCTTAAATAGCGCTCTTGCGTCCGTCGGTTGCAGACGGCTGCGACCGCTCTGCCTTACCTCTTCTTCTCCCCTTTCTCTCTCTTTGGGCAAGATGGCTGCCTCCGGTGCTGACTGCCGAGGGTCTCAGCATTTACAAACCAGCATGGGCGTCCCCATCCACCATGCTCACTCCCGTGGCCTCCTAGGGCACGAGTGTGCACACCTCCTATGCTCAAATACACGTCATGGCGGGAACCTCGGGGGCAGCCCCACCGCATGACGTCAGTACCTCCGCTTTCACTACCACTTCGGTTTAAGCTACTCTGACCGCTCTACGTTGCACGCTTAGACTCTGCCTTTCTTCAAGGGCCTCGCTCCAGTAGAAGCTCAAGATACCCACTCCTCGGGGGTCTCTCGCTTCCATCTACACTTCGGGGTCCTCTCTAACTATACAACCGCTCCTCGGGGGTCTTTCTCTCCTACATTTCAGAATATCGGACCATCAGGTACCATCAGGTACTCGCTCCTCGAGGGCCTACCAGCTATTATATCCTGCACCATGGACCTTCTGTCCCAACTTTCCCCCATCAGGAAGACGCCATCATTCCTGTGAGTACCTCCATTGTGACCAAGGGTCTACAATGCCACAAATACAACAAGCACTTGAAACTTTACTCTCCCTCAGATCAGGAGTAGTGCTATGAAAAAAATGCATTAAGCCGGCATGCATCTGGGGTTTTTGTTTTATTTAAATGTTTATACATTTGTGTATGCAGTAATAATGACTGGCCACAGTGTGAGCATAATGTGCTTATGGGGAAATGTCTGTCTGTTCTCTTTAATTGGGTGCCAAAGGTTGATGCGGGAGGTATAAAAGTGTGAGATTTTGCCCTTGTCCCTTCCAGGGTGGGGTGGGGTATAGGCATACCTGGGAACTCTCTGGATTTAGCCTGGAGACTATGGAAATTTAGACAAATTTCTGGGTAGGACAAGAGCTTCTGCTGCTATTTCCACATCTCTTGTGCTGTAGCCATTGTATTTCTGTGAATGTGCATTGCTGATCGCATGTGTGTGCTGACAAGCTAAAAGGCACTCAACGGCTTCAGTCAAGGAGAGAGAGAGAGCATGCTATGAGAAGGCAAACACGATGACTATATATACACCACAGTAAGAGCACACTTTCAACTCAGGGTGGGTGGGCTGGGCAAGGTTTCATTGGTCTGCCTGATGAATTGATGATTAATATTAAATATTGATACTGATTATAGTGATTGAATAATAGTGAATTGAATAATAGTGAGGAATTGGTGATTAAAACAATGATTATGAATATATGAATGATAATTAATGATGGTGATAAATAGCCACTCCCCTCCCCCTGCTAATCTTGAGAAATCTCAGGGTGAGCAGGATTCAAAAGTTCCCAGGTATGGGTATAGGGACCTCTAGTAAATGTGATCATCTGGTGTACCCAGCTGTGAGCTGGAAGGCCCAGGAACCCTCCAAGGGTAGTGGGACCCTGCAGGGACTTCTCCATCTCAAGGGGAGAGGCCCGAGGCTTGAACGGTGAGGCAGAGTTCCCTCCACCCACCCCAAAAGGCTGGGACTGGAGTCCAAGATGGAGTCAGAATGTGGAATTGGTGTTTTTTTCCCCTCCTTCCAAGGAACTACCCAAGGAGGTGAACAGCAGGAGTTATAAAGGTGTTTTTGATGTGCCGCGTCCAGTGAACCCTGCACTATGAGGATGGTGATGAGGAGCCTGCAGGAATAAGCCCAAAACCATAGGAGGTGTGAGTAACCCTTTTTGAAATCTGATATTGTTTCTGCTCCCAACTAGATTAAACATTGTTTGTAAAAGCGGTATAAAAACATTTTTAAATAAATAAATAAATGAGAGTTTTGGTATGGCTATGTGAGTGGAGAGGAACATGTCCTGAACGGTTCCTCGCTGTGATTTCGGGTAATGTGAAATAATGTGCAGAGTAGACAAGCCTCCCAGGTTGGCCTAGAGGGAAAAGTATGAGGCAGGAAAAAGGTTCCCTTTTGTTACCCGGGGACGAAGGAGTTGTATATGCTGACTGTGTGATACCATGGATTCTGATTAATTCAGTGCATTGCTTGTGATCATGCTTGTTTCATTCCTGCATATAGTTTTGTTGGCTGGGTTACACCAGAGAATAACGTTAAAATAGTTTTGCATTTTGGAACAAGGTGTCTGTCACATTTACTCTTCCAGCCAGTCTTGGGGCGAGGTTGTGCTCTGAGTTCATGGAGGAGATTGAAGGGTGTCCTCTCTACTTTACTGTCACCATAAAGGTCCACTTCACCATCTGTATAACCATTAGTACAAGCCCACAAAATAAATTGGGAGGGGATGACCGCTATTTATTTACTTATTTATTTGTTTTATTTAACATTTTTTATATACCGATAGCCATTTGCACATCGTACTGGTTTACAAAGAACAAGCGGAAGGCCAGGAGAAAAGGCACAACCGTTACATGGAACGCATAAGAGAACATTTGAACGCATTTAAGGAACATAGGAAAACATTTGAAAACATATGAAAGTGATTAACTTAGTCATATAATACAAAGGTATAAGAGTTATGTTTTACAATTATGAGAAGGTAGAGACTGTACAAATCTTAGTGATTTAAGGGGAGGGGGAGGGCAATTGAGGAGGGAAATAAGTTAGCTATTTATTGAAGATATTATATATAGAAGGGGGAAGGGAGGGGGGAAGTTAGCTTATGTACAGGCCGGGATGGACTGCTAGGCTTAGTCCAAACTCAAGGAAATGATTAAGAGGTATGCTTCGAAGAGACGCAAGTATATATACTTGCAAGTATATATAATCAGTATATACTTGCAAGTATATATAATCAGTATATATGCAAGTATATATAATCAGTACCTCTTCGAAGCATGCCTCTTTAGGTAAAGGCCTTTTGAAACAGCCATGTTTTTAGTTTTTTTTTTTTTAATTTAGGTGTGAAGGTTTCTGTATGGAGGTCGTGGGGCATGGAGTTCCACAAGATTGGACCAGCTAAAGAGAAAGCTCTTTTCATTGTGGAGGCAAATTTTGTGAGCTTATGGGAAGGAAGGTATAAGGTTCCTTGGTGGACGGTGCGTGTCGGTCTGTTGGAGATGTGGAATAGGAGAGGCTGTTTAAGCCATTGAGTGTTTTCATTAATTATAGATTTATGAATGAGGGATAAAGATTTGTACTGTATTCTAGAGTTGATGGGAAGCCAGTGTAGATCTTTCAGTATGGGTGTAATATGGTCTCTTTTGCGGTATTGGTTAGGACTTCAGCATTCTGAAGGAGTTAGAAACATAGAAACATAGAAATGACGGCAGAAGAAGACCAAACGGCCCATCCAGTCTGCCTAGCAAGCTTCACACATTTTTTCTCTCATACTTATCTGTTTCTCTTAGCTCTTGGTTCTATTTCCCTTCCACCCCCACCATTAATGTAGAGAGCAGTGATGGAGCTGCATCCAAGTGAAATATCTAGCTTGATTAGTTAGGGGCATTAGGGGGTAGTAACCGCCGCAATAAGCAAGCTACACCCATGATTATTTGTTGTACCCAGACTATGTTATACAGCCCTTATTGGTTGTTTTTTCTTCTCCCCTGCCGTTGAAGCAGGGAGCTATGCTGGATATGCGTGAAGTATCAGCTTTTCTTCTCTCCTGCCGTTGAAGCAGAGAGTTATTCTGGATATGCGTGAAGTATCAGTCTTTCTCCCATGCTGTTGAAGCAGAGAGCCATGCTGGATATGCATTGAAAGTGAAGTATCAGGCACATTTGGTTTGGGGTAGTAACCGCCGTAACAAGCCAGCTACTCCCCACTTTGTGATTGCGAATCCTTTTTTCTTCTCCGCTGCCGTTGAAGCTATGCAGAATTGTAAGCGGAGTTGTAAGGGCTTGGTGGTGGCGGTGGGGAGGCCGAGGAGTAGTGAATTACAGTAATCGATTTTGGAGAATATAATGGATTGGAGCACTGTGCGAAAATCAGAGAAGTGTAGTAGAGGTCTTAGTTTCTTCAAAGTGTGTAGTTTGTAATAGCATTCTTTTAGGGTGGCTTTAATGAATGGTTTTAGAGAGAGTTGGTTGTCTATGGTGATTCCGAGGTTTCGAGTGTGTAGGGAGAATGGATTGGGGAGTGAGGGGGGGGGGGGTTTAGCAAGGAGGGTGGGGTTGGTGGAGATAATAAGTAGTTCAGTTTTGTGAGGGTTAAGGGCGAGGTTCATATTAATGAGGAGATGGTTGATAGAGGTAAGGCAGGAGTCCCAAGATTGGAGAGTTTTAGGTAGAGAGTCTGTGAAGGAGATGAGTATTTGAACATCATCAGCGTAGATGTAGTGGGTGATTCCAAGATTTGTGAGGAGTTTGGCTAGGGGAAGCATATAGATGTTGAACAGAGTGGAAGATAACGAAGAGCCTTGGGGGACACCACGGTTGAGGTTGATGGGGTCAGATACATGATTACCTAGGGTGACTGTGTAGTGTCTGTTTTGTAAGTAGGATTGTAGCCAAAGTAGTGCAGTTCCAGTGATGCCGATGTTTATGAGGAGATTGATAAGGATGTCATGGTTAACTGTATCGAATGTGGCTGATATGTCTAGCATGGCTAGAAGATAGGAATTGCCGCTGTTGAGCCCTTTGAGTACATTGTCTGTGAGGGATAGGAGAAGAGTTTCTGTGCTAAGGTGTTTGCGAAAACAAAATTGGGATGGGGAGAGGATTTTGTGCTGGTCGAGGTATTCAGTTAGGCGGGTGTTGACCTTAGAAAGGAACAGTAGATTAGAGATGAGTCTAAAGTTGGAAAGAATTGAGGGATCAAGGTTAGGTTTTTTGAGGATTGGTTTGACTATTGCCTGTTTTAGAATGGTAGGTATGGTGCCTTGTTCTAGGGAGTGTTATGCTCAGGCTTGTGAACCCTTGGGCTGACAGGATGATGGAGTACCTTAGGAGGAAGATCCGTAGGTTCACCCGTCGGGTGGCAAGGCAGGAACAGAAGACGTGACCAGCTGACCCTCAGCACTGGAGATGGAGGCGACTATGGAGGCAGACGAAGAGTTGTGACGTCGAGGAAACGAACTGTGTCTTCGCCACTGGAAGCTCGCGGTTCCCCCAGGAGGAGCCCGTAGGGACCCTGACCACTGGGACTTAGGTGGACCTTTGAGAGGTCGAGCCTCGGTGCAAGGGCTGACTGGAGCTTCACCCCTGGAAGCCCACAGTCACCCAGGGAGGAGCCCGTAGGAACCTGGGCCGCTGGGACTTAGGTGGGCCCTTGGAGTCGATGGTCAAGAAGAAGTCCAAGGTCAAGTGCCAGAGGGTCGTCGCTTACCAGTCCGAGGTCACACACCGAGGGATCACCACTTGCCAGTCCGAAGTCACACACCAGAGAATCACCGCTTGCCAATCCAAAGTCAAACACCAGGAATCACCGCTAGCCATAGCCAATCCGAAGTCAAACACCAGGAATCACCGCTAGCCGATCCGAAGTCAGGAACCAGGAACACCAAGACAAGACAGGAACAATGATCCGAAGTAGAAGCACTCACTGAAGCAAGCAGACCTGACTAACCCAAAAGTTGCCAAGTCCAGGAATGAGCAGAGGAAGCCTCCTTTTATACTTTCTCTGCTCTGGCTCATAGGGAACAGCTGAACCTGGTTAAAGGGATCAGGTCCCTTTAAATCTAATGAGGAGGCATGGCCTCGCACCTAAAGATGGTGGTGGCCATCTTGGATTTCCGAGGAGGAGGAAATGCTGCAGGACACCGCGAGGGAGGAGCAGAGATGGCTCAACACTCAGTGGCCAGAGCAGGGGCCCGCGCCGAAGCGACGGGCATCGGTTCAGGGGTCTCTCCCGGAGTTCCCGTGGCGGGTTGCGGGCAAGGTAGGGGGCCGCGCTTATGGCTTTCCACGAGCGCGGAACACAACAAGGAGCAGTTGATTATGTCTGATAAGGGTTTGGTGATTATGTTGGGAATGGAGAGGAGGAGTTTAAGTGGAATGGTTTCTGCTGGGTGCGAAGAGGGTTTCATCTTCTTTAGGATATTTTCTATTTCTAAGGATGATGTGGATTCGAGGCATGAAAGAGATGTGGTGGGTTTCGAGAGATGAAAATTGGTGTTGTTGGTGTTATGGGGAAAGTGTGCGGTAAGAGCGGAGATTTTATTTTGGAAGAAGAGAGCTAGGTCATAGCATTGGATTTTGGATCCGGAGTTCGGTGTGTGTGTGGAAGGGGATTTGGTGAGGTATGTGACAATGGCGAAGAGAGCTTTAGCATTTTATTGGAGATTATGTATTTTTTGGGCATAATAGTCTCATTTCATTTTTTGTATGGTGTTCCTGTAGTTGTGCATAGAGAGGTAGTAAGACGCTCTCATAACTGGTGTGGGGTGCTTTCGCCATTGTCTTTCTGTATTTCTAAGGAGATTTTTCTGTGACTTGAGTTCCGGGGAGTACCAGGGTTTTTTGTTGGTGTGGGCAGGGTTAATGGTTTTTGAGGCGGTGGGGCGGAGCTGGTCGGCAATGTTGAGGGTGACATTGAACCATGAGGAGATGACCTTTTCAGCAGTTGTGAGATCAATTTCATTGGGGATATTGGAGCAAGCTAGTATGAGGTCATCTCTCGAGCAGGTTTTCCGGTATTTGAAAGTGTGTGTTTGTGGTGGTGGTGGTGGGGGGGGGGGGTAGTTTGTTTTAGGGAAAGGGTGGTTTTTATGATGGAGTGGGGAGCATGTAGGGGATTCAATGTGATGGAAGTCGGAGTTAGTGAAAATGAGATCTAGAGTGTGGCCTGCTTTGTGGGTGGGAGAGTGTATGATTTGTGTAAAGCCCATAGCTTCGTGAGATTAAATGAAGACTTCACAGGCTGGGGATTGTGGGTGTGAGTCCACATGGAGATTGAAATCCCCGAGGAGAATAGTGGGGAGGTCAGGGGCTAGAGAATCAGCAAAAAATTCAATTAGAGGAGAGGAGTCACTTCTAGGAGACCTGGGGGAGTGTATATAAGGCAGAGTTGGAGGGAACATAAGAACATAAGAAATTGCCATGCTGGGTCAGACCAAGGGTCCATCAAACCCAGCATCCTGTTTCCAAAAGAGGCCAAACCAGGCCACAACAACCTGACAATTACCCAAACACTAAGAAGATCCTATGCTACTGATGCAATTAATAGCAGTGGCTATTCCCTAAGTAAACTTGATTAATAGCCGTTAATGGACTTCTCCTCCAAGAACTTATCCAAACCTTTTTTGAACCCAGCTACACTAACTGCACTAACAACATCCTCTGGCAACAAATTCCAGAACTTTATTGTGCATTGAGTGAAAAAGAATTTTCTCCGATTAGTCTTAAATGTGCTACTTGCTAACTTCATGGAATGCCCCCTATACCTTCTATTATTCGTAAGTGTAAATAACCAAATCACATCTACTCGTTCAAGACCTCTCATGATCTTAAAGACCTCTATCATATCCCCCCTCAGCCGTCTCTTCTCCAGGCTGAACAACCGTAACCTCTTCAGCCTTTCCTCATAGGGGAGCTGTTCCATCCCCTTTATCATTTTGGTTGCCCTTCTCTATACCTTCTCCATTACAACTATATCTTTTTTGAGATGCGGCGACCAGAATTGTACACAGTATTCAAGGTGCGGTCTCACCATGGAGCGATATAGAGGCATTATGACATTTTCCGTTTTATTTACCATTCCCTTCTTAATAATTCCTAACATTCTGTTTGCTTTTTTGACTGCTGTAGCACACTGAGCCGACGATTTTAAAGTATTATCCACTATGATGCCTAGATCTTTTTCCTGGGTGGTAGCTCCTAATATGGAACCTAACATTGTGTAACTACAGCAAGGGTGTTATGAATCAGAAGGTGGACCCCTGTTCCGAGGTAGAGTCAGCACTACCTAAAAGGAAATAATCCCCTTAGGTCTCTACCATTGAAGGGCGAGGCCAAATGCTGTAGCTGTAAAATGAAGACCGCCCTGGAAGCTCGAGATCCCCCCAGGAGAAGCCCGTAGGGACCCGGCCGCTGGGACTTAGGAGACTCCCTTGAAGACTGAAGAAAGGTCTGGATGCAGGTGCCTCCTTCGGGTCGTGGGTTCCAGATGGCTGGCGCCTCCAGCAGGTCATAGTAGTCTTGAGGACGGAGTCACAGAGTAGTCCAAAGCCGGTCCGAGGGTTCGGTACACAAGAAGAGTCAAAGTCCAGGCCAAGATCAAAACAGGAGAAGGGTCCGAAGCCAGTCCAGGAGAAGTCAGGAGAAGGGTCGCAAGCCGTACCAGGATCAAGCCAGGGAAAACACAAATGCCAGTCCAGAGGTCAGAAGCCAAGAGTCAATCCACAGAGCGGGGAAGCAGAGTGGGACGAAGAACCAGGAACAAGAAGCTCTGAGTCAAACTCAGCCAGGAACCTTGATACCAAGGCAAGGTCTGAGGATCAGCCGTCAGCTGAGCCGCAGACGAAGGAACACGCAGTGGTATGGGCAAGGGTGGCCTGGGCTGACGACCAAAGACAATCTGAAAAGGAGATTCCCCGTTGAGGTGCCGGCATGCAAATTGTGCGAGAATTCAGCCCAGGAAAGAAGGGATGCCCAATCATCCTGTTGAGAATTGACATAAAGCCATAGAAACTATTTCAACATACGATTTGTACATTCTGCCTGACCATTAGCCTGAGGATGGAATGCTGTATAAATCCAGAGAAATACGGAACTTTTTGCAGAGGTTGAGCCAGTATCAAGCCATGAACTGAGGACCACGGTCTGAGGTGATGTGCTGAGGCAGTCCGTGAAGGCGGAAAATGTGAAGCATGAATAATTGAGCCAGACGTGGAGCAGACGGGAGGGAGGGCAGTGGGATAAAGTGGGCCATTTTTGAAAAGCGATCTACCACTACCCAAATCACAGTGTTACCTTCAGATGGTGGGAGTTCCACAATAAAATCTGTGGAGATATATGTCAATGGTTTCGTGGGAACTGGTAATGGATGTAAAAGGCCCCAAGTTTTCCCTGTAGGAATTTTATGTTGAGCGCAAACTGGGCAAGAGTCAACATAAGCTCGTATAACCTTACGTATCTCAGGCCACCAATTGTATTGTTGGAGGAGTTTTTGAGTTCGTACTCATCCAGGATGACCTGCTAACTGGGAATCGTGACCCCAAGCCAATACTTTATTACGGAGTCTTTTAGGCACCACTGTTTTACCCGGTGTAACCGTGAATGTAGCAGAAAGAATAATGCGAGCTGGGTCAAGGATATGCTGTATGGGCTCTTCAGTATCGTTGATGGAGAAGGATCTGGATAAGGCGTCAGCCTTAATGTTCTTATTGGCTGGTCGGTAGCATAATTCAAAATTAAAACATGTGAAAAAGAGGGCCCAACGAGCCTGGCGGGGGTTCAAACGTTGAGCTTGCTGAAGGTATGTCAAGTTTTTATGATCTGTGAAGACTGTTATGCGATGTTGTGCTCCCTCCAACCACTGCCGCCACTCCTCAAATGCCAGCTTAATCCCCGATGGAGTAATTGCTTTCTGCTGGAGAAAATTTCTTGGAGAAATACGAGCAAGGATGAGATGTTCCCGATGCGTTGGTTTGACTTAAAACGGCTCCAACTCCTTCTGCTGATGCATCCACTTCTACAATAAATGGAAGTCTGGGATCGGGATGTTGAAGACACGGTTGTTGCAGGAAAGAGTTCATGAGCGCCTGGAAGGCTTCTTCAGCCTCCATGGGCCAAGCCTTGATGTTGGCCCCCTTATGAGTCAGGGCAGTGAGAGGTTCAGCTAGTTTAGAAAAGTTCTGAATAAAACTACGATAGTAGTTCGCAAACCCAAGAAAGCATTGAAGTGCGCGTAGTCCTTTAGGCTGTGACCACTCTTTGATGCATTTCAACTTGGAGGGGTCCATTTGAAAACCCTGTTTGGAGATAATGTACCCCAGGAAGGGTAGTGATTCTTTTTCAAAAGTGCATTTTTCAAGCTTGGCATATAGTCTGTTTTCTCTTAGTCGTTGTAAAACCTGAACGCCATGTTGCCGGTGTGACTGAAGATTGGGAGAAAATATTAGAATGTCGTCTAAGTAGATCACTACGCAGACATAAAGTAGATCTCGAAATATTTCATTAATGACGTGCTGAAAAACTGCAGGAGCATTGGTCAATCCGAATGGCATAACGAGATATTTATAATGGCCATCTCTAGTATTAAAAGCTGTCTTCCATTCATCTCCTTCACAAATCCTGATTAGGTTATATGCTCCTCTGAGATCTAATTTAGAAAATACCCGGGCTCCTTGTAAACGATCAAAGAGTTCAGCAATTAGAGGTAATGTGTAGCGGTCCTTTATGGTAATGGCATTAAGTCCACGGAAATCTATACATGGACGCAGAGTCCCATCTTTTTTTCCCACGAAGAAGAAACCGGCTCCAGCAGGAGAGATAGATCGTCGAATGAACCCCTTCTGTAGATTCTCTTGAATGTATTGGGACATGGCGTGGGTCTCCGCGGTGGATAATGGGTAAACCCTACCCCGAGGTGGAGTCGCCCCTGGAACCAGATTAATGGCACAGTCAAACTCTTGATGTGGAGGCAAGGTATCAGCAGCTGTTTTGGAGAACACATCCACAAACTGGTCAAACTGGGACGGCAAACCCTCAAGAAGGGTAGTACAGATATAACTGTCTGCGGAAGTAGTTCCTTTAAGGCAGGTTTCTTGGCATGCTGAACCCCAGTGAAGAAGCCTTAATGACATCCAGTCGAACTGAGGGTTATGACGTTGTAACCAGGGGATGCCCAAAACCACGGGATGTATGGCTCTCTGAATAACGTAAAAGAAGATCTGTTCCGAATGATTGGGTGCAATGTGACAACCCAGTGGAACAGTTTGGTGAGTTATTCTCCCTGGTAGAGGATCTTCGTGGATGGAAGATAGAATTAATGGCCTAGGGCAAAGGCGAAGAGGAATGTGTAGTTGTTCCACCACATCTTGGAGGATGAAGATCCCTCCTGCCCTCGAATCTACTAATGCCAATGTAGAAAATTGGAGACCTCCAAGAATCAAGGAGACCTGTAGCGTGAGTGGGGGAGCCGGAGAAGTGATGCCTAGGGTTAATCCCCCGCATGAACCTAGGCTTGGAAGTTTTCCGGAGTGTTGGGCAATGAGGTCTGAGATGACCCGCTCCTCCACAATACAGACAGAGTCCCTCTCGGCGGCGTCTTTGCCGTTCCTCCGGAGAGAATGGGCCATGTCCTAATTGCATAGGTTCTGCAACAGTCCCTTCAGTAGTGGACGTAGTTCGTGGAACGGAAGCAACCGGGCGAGAGGAGGAAGTAACCGTCATGGACCTTCTTGTGTTAGATCCCTCGCGGGCTCTTTCTTGAAGTCGGTGATCGATCCGTGTTACCAAGTCCATTATAGAATCTAATGATCGAGGTAACTCTCAGGCTGCCATCTCGTCTTTTATTCGGGGTGACAGGCCCTCCAAATATATCGATTATAGACAATTCTCCTCCCAGTGGAGTTTAGATGCCAGTGTTCTAAATTCAATGGTATAGTCCGCCAATGGTCGACTTCCTCGCCGAAGTTGTAGAAGCTTAGAGCCAGCGACCACCTGTTTCCCTGGGTCATCAAATACTGCTTGAAACAGTTCCAAAAACTTCAGAAGATCCTGTAGGACTGGATCCGACCGTCGCCAAAAAGGAGAAGCCCAAGCCAGGGATTTACCCTCCAACAGAGACAGGATATATGTAGTCTTCGTAAGGTCATCCGGGAACAAAGAGGCTTGAAGATGAAAGTGCATGCTGCACTGGTCGAGGAATCCTTGGCATAGGCAAGGATCACCTGTGTAGCGTGGAGGAACAGGTAATGGAATCATAGTCCGGGTATTACTTGGCATTACCAATGGTACTGGTGGGGGAACTGCCTAAGCAGCTGCCATCGCATCAAGACGTGCATTGAGTCGTTCCAAAGAAGATGCCATGGACTCCAGTATACGTTGCTGCTCCATGACCTTCTGGGCTAGTCCTGGAATGGCTTGTCGAGCTGAGGTCTCTGCCGGATCCATTTATTTATTTATAACTTTTATATACCGACATTCAAATGAATATCACATCGGTTCACATACAACTGGGGAGACCAAACAACTAGTAGGGAGAAAGGAAGGATAAAGTTACAATTAACAGGGAAATCGTAAGGAACGGGGTGAGAATGCGGAACGGTCAAGGGACCAAATGAAAGTACTAGCAGGAAGGATACAGCAAACATAAAACTATGTTGAGATAACAACTATAGTACATAATATATTTACAAGAACTGTATAACAGTTCTTGGTATTCTATTATGAACCAGAAGGTGGACCCTGTTCCGAGGTAGAGTCAGCGCTACCTAAAAGGAAATAATCCCCTTACATCTCTACCATCGAAGGGCAAGGCCAAATGCTGTAGCTGTAGAACGAAGACTTCGCCCGGGAAGCTCGAGATCCCCCCAGGATCTCGAGCTTCCCGGGCAGCCACTGGGACTTAGGAGTCTCCTAAGTCCCAGTGGCTGGGTCCCCTAGGGACCCAGCCACTGGGACTTAGGAGACTCCCTTGAAGACTGAAGAAAGGTCTGGATGCAGGCGCCTCCTTCTGGTCGAGGGTTCCAGATGGCTGGTGCCTCCAGCAGGTCATAGTAGTCTTGAGGACGGAGTCACAGAGTAGTCCAAAGCCGGTCCGAGGGTTCGGTACACAAGAAGGGTCGAAGTCCAGGCCAAGATCAAAGCAGGAGAAGGGTCCGAAGCCAGTCCAGGAGAAGTCAGGATAAGGGTCGCAAGCCGTACCAGGATCAAGCCAGGGAAAACATGAATGCCAGTCCAGAGGTCAGAAGCCAAGAGTCAATCCACGGAGCAGGGAAGCAGAGCGGGACGAAGAACCAGGAACAAGAAGCTCTGAGCCAAACTCAGCCAGGAACCTTGATACCAAGGCAAGGTCTGAGGATCAGACCTTGCCTTAAATGCAGGAAGTCGAGGGAGGAGTCTCAGGAGGAGCCATGACAATTTCCTGTCATGGCTCCTTTAAATTTCCTCTTCAGCCGAGCGTGCGGCTCTTAGTATAGGCAGAGGCAGAGGGGGAGGAGTCAGCCCAGCCGAGGGAACCATGCGGCCGGGCTAGCAGCGATCATGGCCGTGAAGACAAACACAGGAGGGGCTGTCTGCCACAGCAGGCGTCTCGGGACCACCCGACCCCTCGGGTAAGGTTAGTGCCGCGGCCGCCGGCCCGATCCTGGTCGTGGCCCGCCGCTGCCGGCGGCCATGACACCCAGCCCCGGACGCGGACCGTCGCGGCCAGCGGTCAAAACAAAGGGTTATTTTTCCCTATATGCAACACCTTGCACTTGTCCACATTAAATTTCATCTGCCATTTGGATGCCCAATCTTCCAGTCTTGCAAGGTCCTCCTGTAATGTATCACAGTCCGCTTGTGATTTAACTACTCTGAATAATTTTTTGTCATCTGCAAATTTGATAACCTCATTTGTTGTATTCTTTTCCAGATCATTTATATATATATATTGTAAAGCACCGGTCCAAGTACAGATCCCTGAGGCACTCCACTGTTTACCCTTTTCCACTGAGAAAATTGACCATTTAATCCTACTCTGTTTCCTGTCTTTTAGCCAGTTTGTAATCCACGAAAGGACATCGCCACCTATCCCATTACTTTTTACTTTTCCTAGAAGCCTCTCATGAGGAAGTTTGTCAAACGCCTTCTGAAAATCCAAAAACACTACATCTACCGGTTCACCTTTATCCACATGTTTATTAACCCCTTCAAAAAAATGAAGCAGATTTGTTAGGCAAGACTTCCCTTGGGTAAATCCATGTTGACTGTGTTCCATTAAAACATGTCTTTCTATATGCTCTACAATTTTGATCTTGAGAATAGTTTCCACTATTTTTCCCGGCACTGAAGTCAGGCTCACTGGTCTATAGTTACCTGGATCACCCCTGGAGCCTTTTTTAAATATTGGGGTTATATTGGCCACCCTCCAGTCTTCAGATACAATGGATGATTTTAATGATAGGTTACAAATTTTAACTAATAGATCAGAAATTTCATTTTTTAGTTCCTTCAGTACCCTAGGATGCATACCATCTGGTCCAGGTGATTTGCTACTTTTTAGTTTGTCAATCTGGCCTTCTACATCTTCCAGATTCACAGTGATTTCATTCAGTTTGTCTGACTCATCGCCCCTGAAAACCATCTCTGGAACTGGTATATCTCCCCAACATCCTCATTAGTAAACACGGAAGCAAAGAATTCATTTAGTCTTTCTGCAATGGCCTTATCTTCCCTAAGAGCCCCTTTAACCCCTTGGTCATCTAATGGTCCAACCGACTCCCTCACTGGTTTCTTGCTTCGAATATATTTTAAAAAGTTTTTATTATGAGTTTTTGCCTCTATGGCCAACTTCATTTCAAATTCTCTCTTCGCCTGTCTTATCAATGTTTTACACTTAACTTGACAATGCTTATGTTTTATCCTATTTTCTTCAGATGGATCCTTCTTCCAATTTTTGAAGGATTTTTTTTGGCTAAAATAGCCTCTTTTACCTCACCTTTCTTAATGTGTGGAATACATATGGACTGCGCCTCTAGGATTGTATTTTTAAACAATGTCCAAGCCTGTTGAACACTTTTAACCTTTGCAGCTGCACCTTTCAGTTTTTTTCTAATTATTTTCCTCATTTTATCAAAGTTTCCCTTTTGAAAGTTTAGTGTTAGAGCTGCAGATTTACTTATTGTCCCCCTTCCAATTATTAGTTTAAATTTGAACATGTTATGATCACTGTTGCCAAGTGGCCCCACCACGTTACCTCTCTCACCAAATCCTGCGTTCCACTAAGAATTAAATCTAAAATAGCTCCCTCTCTTGTTGGTTCCTGAATCAATTGCTCCATGAAGCAATCATTTATTACATCCAGGAACTTTATGTCTCTAGCAAGTCCTGATGTTACATTTACCCAGTCAATACTGGGGTAATTGAAATCTCCCATTATTATTGCACTGCCAAATTGGTTTGCTTCCCTGATTTCTCTTAGCATTTCATCATCTGTCTGATCATTTTGTCCAGGTGGACGGTAATATACTCCTATCACTATACTCTTACCCAACACACATGGGATTTCTAACCATATAAATTCTACTGAGCATTTAGTCTCTTGTATGATCTTTATCTTGTTGGACTCTATACCCTCCCGGACATAAAGTGCCACACCTCCACCAAGTTGATCCTCCCTATCATTGCGATATAATTTGTACCCTGATATAGCACTGTCCCATTGGTTATCCTCCTTCCATCAAGTCTCTGTGATGCCAATTATGTCAATCTCATCATTTGCTGCTATACACTCTAACTCTCCCATCTTACTTCTTAGACTTCTGGCATTGGCCTACAGACATTTCAAAGTGTGTTTTTTAAAGAAGCCAACTTCTTATTTGGGAGGAGTGTTGACCTATACAACTTCATATTTGGGAAGGGTGTTGACCTATACAACAGGGAAGTCTCATTCTATCATTTCATGTACCTGGTTGGGGATGTTACAAATAGTAAAAGGTCTGTAACATGATACAGTCAGTGATATCACCACCAGAGGCATTACTAGGTAGCTAAAAGATCCAGTCACAGGCCTATAAACCTTCCTCTTCCCTCCCCCTGAGATTTTAATAATTAACTCAGTCACAACCAGCAGCTTCCCCTCCCTGCAAGTATAATCTATAAAAACACATAATTTAACATCACATAAAATTATCTCTATTTTACATTCCTAAACATCTGTCATCAGGGAATCAACAGGGTAACCACCTTGTTATTTCGATCCTGGCAGGGGTCCAAGGGCACTCTCCACACCCGTCTCTTACCAAATTCCATACATGCAGAGACAGGACACTCCTGCTCCTAAAGCAGGAAGCACTGCTACAAACATTTTGCACCATTGTTGCATGGCGCCGGGCGTGCATGTCAGTGGCGTCGCTAGACAGAAGAACATTCTAAGTAACAAAAAAATAACCCCTGGACAGTTTCAAACATCTAGTAAAACTATCGATAACATTATTCGAGAGCATCAATCACTAAAAATTCTATATGAGAATAAAATTCGGGATCTGTGCAGGATAGGACAGAATCCCAAAATAAACTCTGCACCAAAAGTTCTACAATACTTTGCATTCATAGAAATTCCCCCTTGAAAGAGTGCAGAGCAGAATGCTCCCCATAGTAAATCAGCAATTATCCAACTAAGGAGTGCTGTCCCAATCTGCCCATTCCCTGCTCCTGAGTTATCCGGCTAACTACTTAGCCCAGATAAGTGACTTATCTGGCTAAGCGGTGACCATTGAAGGTAGACGAATATACATTGCCTGCCACTTAGCCCGATAAATTCTAATTATCGGGCTAAGTAGCATTTCAATTTCAACCTCATTTAGGATCTTTTTGGTTCATTTCCAAAAACCAAAAATATAAAAAAAAGTAGCTTCCTCGGACCCCCACTGCCGCTTCCCCAGGTTTAGTGGGGTATCTCCGGGCCTCTCTAACTATCCCATCAGCTCCTGGAGCTGAGGCCTATCCAGCTGGGCTGAGATAAGCCCAGCCAAGGCCTCTCTGGGCTCCTCTGACTGCCCCACCCCTCACAAATGAACCAAGGCCAGAGATCTTCCCGGCCCACATTTACACCATCTGTGGGTACTTTCCACCAAGAAAGGGGCAAGAGCTAACCCCAGTCATTCCTGCCCTGATGGCATCTTTTTGAAAAATGGTGCCGACCAGCTCAGAGGTCTCAGAGCTGACTGGTGCCATTTTATTGCAAGGCATATGGTCGCACAACAAAATGGCAACAGGCAGCCCTGACAATGGCACCAGTTTGATATCATACATTTCACCAGTTTCAGTGCTAATGACATTTCTAAAGAGATGCCAGCAGGGCAAGAGTGAATAAGGATCACTTCTTACCTTTTCTTAGTGGAAGACCACCATAGAAAGGGTAAGAAGGAGCCAAGGAGGTCCTCAAGCCCTAGCTCATTCCCAGGGCTAGAGGTGCTTGGGGAGGCCCTAGCTGTGCTCGGCTCAGCCCAGCTGCATAGGCTCCAGCCTCAAAGTATTGGCAAGAGGTGGAGGGGTTGTTGGAGGGAACAGGATAGAAACATAGAAATGCGATAGCCACAAGAGACCATTTGACCCATCTACTCTGCCCATCGACCCAACTATTTTAGCTTTGCAATTCCCATAACTCACTCAAAGATCCCCTTTGGATAAGTTCTTGGAGGAGAAGTCCATTAATGGCTATTAATCAATTATACTTAGGGAATAGCCACTGCTATTAATTGCATCAGTAGCATGGGTTCTTCTTAGTGTTTGGGTAATTGCCAGGTTCTTGTGGCCTGGTTTTTGGCCTCTGTTGGAAACAGGATGCTGGGCTTGATGGACCCTTGGTCTGTCCCAGCATGGCAATTTCTTATGTTCTTATGTTCTTATGTGTTTATCCCATGTTGTCTTGAATTCAGGTACTGTTTTTGTCTCCTCCACATACACTGGAAGGCTGTTTCATGCATTCATTACCCTCTCTGTAAAGAAATATTCCCTAAGATTACTCCTGAGTCTACTCCCTTTCACCCTCATCCCATAACCCCTCATTCTAGAACTTCCGTTCCATTGAGAGAGGCTCATCTCTTGTGCATGGAAACCTTTGAGATATGTAAATGCCTCTATCATCTCTCCTCTATCTTACCTTTCCTCTAGGGTACACAGGTTTAGATCTTTAAGGCTGTCCCCAGATGCTTTGGAATGAAGTCCACTGACTATTTCAGTAGGCACCCTCTGGACCTACTCCAATTGATTTACATCCTTTTGAAGGTATGGTCTCCAAAATTGTACACAATACTACAAATGAGGTCTCACCAGGGACCTGCGTATACAGGGGCAATATCAGCTCCTCTATTATTCCTCGTCATCTGCAGCCAAGCATCTTTCTGGCTTTTGCCATTGCTTTTAAGATCATCAGATTCAATTACCCCCAACTCCATCTTTGGGGCCGATGCAATAATTTTCACGGAAAGCGGGTGCTGACTTTTCAGCGCCCGCTTTCTTAATGCCTTAATGCGCTTGTGTGAAGACTGATGCCGGTAAACTCGGCATCACTTTTCATAACCGGCCATCTGCCAGTAATAAAAATGGATGCCGAGTTTATTGGCGGCCATTTTCCGGCAGACGGCTGATTATGAAAACTGACGCCGAGTTTACCGGTGTCGGTCTTCAATAACTTGGTGGTCTGCCGAGGTATTTTTGTTTGTTTGTTTGTTTTTTTACTGAAGAAGTACAGAAAAGCAATTTTTTCTGCTTTTCTGTACTTCTTTTACATGCGCTCAGCTATTAACGCCTGCTCCAGGCAGGCGTTAATATCTGACAATAAATGTGCGTCTGAGACACACATTTATTTTTTTGAATACGGAATGAATGAGTAATAGCCTCATTCACATGCATTTGCACGTGATGAGCGCTATCTCATTCACTCTGCGTTGGACTAGGGTTAAATAGGCGCTAATCCTTCTATTGCATTAGGGGTGGATTAGCGCCTATTTAACCCGCGTCCGACAGTGGGTTAAACAGTGCGCTTGTGTGAGCGCACTGTATTGCATTGGCCTCTTTGTGTTTAAAAGAATTTCATCTCAAATGCTGTACCTCTCCCTAGGTTTTTGCATCCTAAATGCATAACTCTACAGTTTTTGCATTAAATCTTAGCTGCCAGACCCTAGATCATTAACTGAGCTTCACTCCCTCCTCTTATTTTCCACACCTTCATGGTGCCTACATTGTTACAGATTTTGATATCATCGGCAAAAAGACAAACCTTTCCCAACAATCCTTTCGCGATATTGCTGATGAAAATGTTGAAAAGAACCAGTCCAAGGACTGATCGCTGAGACAGCACCGCTAGTAATACCCTCCTCCTCAGAATGAACTCCATTTACCACTACCCTTTCTCACCTCCAGGGCCGGTGGTAGGTTTATTGCTGCCCAGTGCGAGCAATAACTGTGCTTTCCCCCACCCCTGTTCGTTCATTCTCTGTCCCAGGCCCAGCTCCCTTCAGTGATACAAACTTTAAAAACTGACACCATTCCCCCTCCCCCGGAACCCACGGCTGGTGCAAGGGTATTAGGTGCTCTAGGCAAACCTTATCGCCTTGCACAACGCCCCCCCCCCCCCCCATTCCCTACACACAGTAATGAGTTATGCATTTATATTTTACATGAAAAATATCAAAGTACAATATTCTGAGGTAAAAATATCACATTATATTTACATGCACTGCTGAGATGCCAACCAGAAATCCCAGCAAATAGGACACTTGGAACCCATATGGTATTGGGCCTATTGTGATGTGTGTTGGGTGTGGGCTTGACCCTCTGAAAGCCCAAATACACTTCTTATTAGGAAAATGCCTCACCTCAGTCACACATGCAGAACATAAACAGACCCTCACCAAATACAGAATAGAGCAACCATAAAGTAGAAATACAAATGTGCAGACAAAAACTGAACTGGAAACCGCAAAAAGCCAGACTCTCTATGCAGTGCAACAATGAAAAAACAGAACCATTACCATTTCTCAAACATCAAACAATAAAATCAAGAAATAAAATAAATACATAATCATAATACTAAAAACATACTAATATTATTTAAAAAAAAAAAAAAAAGCTGATGGATAAAGGATCAAATAATTAAAAACACATATACAAGTTTTTTGTTTTTTTTAAATGTCCCAATCACCAATAAAATATTTCAAAATAGCAGATACAGGAAATAACATGTGAAAAATAAAACTAAAAAGAATTTTAAAAATTCATGCTCTCCATACCTGGGAACTTTTGATTTGTAGTTACCTTGGGATTGTCGTGGAGTAGTGGGAGTGGGATGCACAAACTTTCTCCTCTCTTTCTTATATATAAACACACTCACACACAAACTCATTCACACATTCGCTCCCTCTCAGACAAACCCGCAGACATCTCCCCAACCAAAAGATAGCTGATCTACCAGCGGTCCCAGGCCTTCATCTTCATTTCAGGTGTTGGCAGATTGGAATCCACCTGCACTCCCCATTTTCTCTCTCTTTCTCTCACACCTCCCCCCCCCCCCCCCCCGGAAAGCTCCCATTTATATGCACACACCCTAGGCAGGCATCCATTCACATCTACCCAAATCCAGGCAGGCTCCCATTCTCACACACACACACCCTGCTCATCCCAGGAAGGCTCCCAAGCATGCATGTGCACATACACACACACATACACCCACCAATCCCAGGCAGCCTCCCATCCACACACACCCACCCATCCCAGGCAGCCTCCCATACACACACACACACACACACACAGACACATCCCAGGCAGCCTCCCATATACAAACACACACACCCATCCCAGGCAGCCTCCCATACACAGACACACACACATCCCAGGCAGCCTCCCACACACACAGATCCCAGCACTCTCACATACCTCGGGGTTAGCACTGGAGGAGGAGCTTAAGGATAGGCTTCCTCTGCTGTGGCCTCCTTCTTCTGCCGCCAATGGAATTGGGTCCACCAGCAGCAACACGGACCTCCACTTCTTATGCTCCTGGTGGTATCAGGTGTACCTGCGGCAACACGGGCCTCCTTATTCTGCCGCTGGTGGGATCAGGTCCACTGGCAGCAGCACAGGCCTCGCCATGCTCCTGACACCACTCCATCGGGTGTGCCACTCTGTGCAATTGCACACCCAGTAGCACCAGGATTGGTCACCTCCCACTTAACCAGCTTCTAACTCAGGGGGTTATTTTCCAACTCGCATTATGGCCTTTTTAAATGCAAAAAACACCTTAACGCATGGTGTGATGCTAATTTGGAAAAGGGGGAAGAGTTCGGGGCAGGATTTCTGTCAAAGTGGGCTGGCTTCACAGTTTGCAAAGCCATATCGTACAGTTTTAACTGCACCTTTTTCATTGGCATAAATAGCATTTTAAGGAGAGAGAGAGACTAGCTATAAGGCCCTTCTAGTAGTTAGATATTTATACCTCTATAGGAGGCCACCTAGTAACTCAAGGTGAGGTTTAGGTAGTAGTGTAGGGCTGAGGGGCCACTGACATTCAGAGTGAGACGTACAAACTGAACAGTACACTCTTGTGAAGATTTGATGACCTTCAGAGTGAGGAAACGCACACAAAGATGAAATTTGTACAATGTTCTCAGCTTGATGTTACCCAGCTTGAGAGTCCATCGAGCTAGGTTAAGAGAACATTGTACAAATCTCTGTGTGAGTTTTCTCACTCTCTCTCTCTCAACAATTGTGGTATTAGTGTGAAAAAGTTATCACACTCTGTGGTAATATCTATGCAAAGTGCTAAGATAGCCTATTTATCACGTGTGCTATTACCATAAAACATGCCCCTCTAACTATCACTTGTGATAGTTTGATTAATCTAACCCTCAGTCATTCTAGGGTTCATACCAAGAGTTCTCAATTTATGTCACCTATGCAGAACCAGGTCAAAGGCCTTATTGAAGCCCAAGTACACTACATATAGCACTCTTTGGACATCTGTTCAAAGAAGTTGATCAGATTTGTCTAACAAGATCTACCTCTGATAAAATTATGCTGACTTGAATCTTGCAATATATTGGATTCCAGAAACTGCCCTGTCCTCAGTTTTAGCAGCAATTTCATTAATTTGCACACCTTAGAGCAGAGCTTTCCAAAGTGTGTGTTGCGACACTTTAGTGTGTCGCCTGCAGTGTGCCGATGTGTCGCTCAAGCCTGGTGCACGTGATGGGGCGGAGCAAGTGGAATACCGAGGAGAGGTCAGGGGGAGCCAATGCGGCCGCCGGTGGACCTCATCCCACTGGTGGTTGAGTAGTGAAGTATCGCTGTGCCATGCTGGAGACACACAGCAGGAAGATCGACAGGGCCGTGGTGGAGCTCACGTCACCACGGCCCGAAGTTAGCATGTGGCACATTTAAAACTAATCGGAGAAAGTTCTTTTTCACTCAACGCACAATTAAATTCTGGAATTTGTTGCCAGAGGATGTGGTTAGTGCAGTTAGTGTTAGTGAAGTTAGCATGAGGCACATTTAAAACTAATCGGAGAAAGTTCTTTTTCACTCAACGCACAATTAAACTCTGGAATTTGTTACCAGGGGATGTGGTCAGTGCAGTTAGTATAGCTGTGTTTAAAAAAGGATTGGATAAGTTCTTGGAGGAGAAGTCCATTACCTGCTATTAAGTTCACTTAGAGAATAGCCACTGCCATTAGCAATGGTTACATGGAATAGACTTAGTTTTTGGGTACTTGCCAGGTTCTTATGACCTGGATTGGCCACTGTTGGAAACATGATGCTGGGCTTGCTGGACCCTTGGTCTGACCCAGTATGGCATTTTCTTATGTTCTTATGTTCTTACCTATAAACGTGCAGGTGCTCTTCCTCCTTCCTGCCCACACGGCCTCGGAAGAAAAATGTTGCCGGAGCTGCGTGGGCAGGAAGGAGGAGGAGCATCAGCCACATGCAGAAGAGGAGCAGCGTTCTTACATTGAGCTGAGAACAGGAGGAGGCCCGGTAGCAGGGCCGCCGCCGCTGCGGATCGGCCCGAGAAGATCAGGGCCGCTGCAGAGCATATCCTGCAGTGACCCGTGAAGAGGAGGCCCAGAGGTAACAGAGGGGCTGAGGGCCCATAGAGTGTGTGAATGAGATGAGTTGAGCGATTGTGTGCGTGTATGAGATGTTGAGAGATTGTGTGTCTGTGTGTGAGAGTGAGTTGAGAGACTGTGTGTGGGAGTGAGGACCTGAATGTTTGCAGAGACAGCATGTGAGAGCCTGTGTGTGTGAGAGAGAGACAGCATGTGACAGTGAGAGCCTGTGCTTGAGCAAGACAGCATGTGGGAGTGAGAGAGAGCCTGGGTGTGTGAGTCAGACAGCATGTGCAAGAGAGAGACTGTGTATGAATGATTGTATATGAGAGAGAGCATTTGAGAGTGAGAGCCTGTGTGTGTGTGTGAGAGAGAAAGCATGTGAGAATGAGAACCTGACTGTGTTTGAGGGAAGAAGATAGATGGCGAGAAAAGAAATAGAAAAAAAGACAATATGAAAGGAATTGGCAAAAAAATAAGAAAGGGAAGGTGGGACAAAAAAACCTGTGACCAACCAATTAGAAAACTAAGATCAGACAGCAAAGGTAAAAAAAAAAATAAATTACTTTTTACTGATTGGCACATGTAATCTTTGATAATTTTATTTATTTATTTAGCATTTTTATATACCGACTTTCCAATAACAGAATTACTGATCAATTCGGTTTACATTTTAACAGAACAATAACATTGACAAGTAAATGTCTTACAAAGATAATGTGCAAGAGTAGCACTTTCTCTATGCGGATTTCACAATGTACGAGATCAACATGGAGGAAGTGGAAACCCACGCGGCATGCACAGAGGGAGGCAGCAGAATGGGCTTCAGTGCCAGTAGCAGCAATCAGCGCCTCCCCAATAGCCATGCGGCATCAGTGGCAGCAGAGGAATGAGAGAGGCTCCGAGGTTGCTTGCAAAAGAAAGAGAGGGGGTCTGCCTTTAGTGTGCATGTGTATGAATGGGAGACTGCCTGGGGGTGTAAGTGTGTGAATGCATGGGTGCCTGCCTGAGGGTGTGTCAGTGTATGAGAATGAATGGGTATCTTCCTGGGGTTTGTATGTGTGAGAATAGGTGCCTGCCTGTGTGTGGTGTATGTGTGTGTGAGAATGAATTGGTGCCTGCCTGGGGTCTGTGTGTGTGAGAATGAATGTGTGTATGTCTGGGGGATGGTGAGGGAGTGGTGTGAAAATGAATGGGAGCTTGCCTGGGTGTGTGTGTTTGTGTGTATGTGAGGGAGCCAGAGAGAGTGAGAGCATGAGTGTGTATGAGAAAATCCAGGGGAGAAAGAGTTTGTGTGTGTGTGTGTGGGGGGGGGGGGGGGTGTGTGGAGGAGGAGAGAGTGTCTTAGAGCCTGAGAGTGTAGTCTGTCTGTGAGAGCGAGAAGTTATGTGGGTTTAAGAGCATGAATGTGTATGTATGTGACAGTGTATGTGTGAGAGAGAATGGACATGTGAGTATGTGTGAGAGAGAGAGAGGATAACCTCCTAATCCTTGACAATATCAGGGTGACTGGAAATCAAGAGCCCCCACTTATGGACAGCAGGGGCTTTTAAAAATCCTTATTAGTTTTAATTATTGGGTGTTATTTGATATGTGCTGTTTTGAAATATTTTATTGGTGTTTTTGTAAAAAATGTATATGATTTTAATTAATAGAAATTCTATATATCAGTAGTTTTAAAATATTCTTTTATTAGTATGGTTTTACTATTATAACTGATGCTTTATTTTCTTGATTTTATTAGTTTTATGAGGAATGGTGGTTCTGTTTTTCCATTGTTAATACACAGAGTCTGGCTTCTTGGGTTTTCCATTTCAGTTTTTTCTAATTTGTGCTCCTTTATTTTGTATTCTGTATTTGGTGAGGGTCTGTCTCTGCTCTGTGTGTGTGACCATGATGAGAAATTCGCTTGCATAGGGATCTATAGCAATCTGGTTTGTTTTGTTTCCTCAGTAGGTGGTGTATTGGAATTCTAGGACCCAGTGTAATATTTACCCTTGCTTTTTCACAGGTAGGATTATTGTTGTTTGAGTCCTTGGTGTTATTACTGTTATGTTACGATGGGATTGCAGTATAGATTTTGAGTGTCTTTTTTTGCGGGGTTTTGTGTTAGTTCACAATGGGGCGGATTTTCAGAGCCCTGCTCACCTAAATCCGCCCAAAACCGGGCGGATTTAGGCGAGCAGGGCCCTGCGCGCCGGTATGCCTACATTCAAAGAGGCCTACCGGCACGCGCAGACCCCGGGACTCGCGTAAGTCCCGGGGTTTTCGGAGGGGGGCGTGTCAGGGGCATGTCGGGGGGCGGGCCAGGTCGTCGCGGCGTTTCGGGGGCGTGTCGGCAGCGTTTTGGGGGCGGGTACGGGGGCATGGCTACGGGGCGGGGCGGTCCGGGGGCGTGGCTGCGCCCTCCGTACCCGCCCCCAGGTCGCGGCCCGGCGCACAGGAGGCCCGCTCACGCGCGGGGATTTACTTCTCCCTCCGGGAGGCGTAAATCCCCGGAGAAAGGTAAGGGGGAGGTGTAGACAGGGCCGGGCGGGTGGGTTAGGTAGAGGAAGGGAGGGGAAGGTGAGGGGAGGGCGTTAGAGGATTCCCTCCAAGGCCGCTCCGATTTCGGAGCGGCCTTGGAGGGAACAGGGGTAGGCTGCGCGGCTCGGCGCACGCCAGCTATACAAAATCGATAGCCTTGCGCGCGCCGATCCAGGTTTTTAGCAGATACGCGCGGCTCCGCGCGTATCTACTAAAATCCAGCGTACTTTTGTTTGCGCCTGGAGCGCAAACAAAAGTAGGCCTATTCGCGCTGTTTAAAAATCTACCCCAATGTGTCTGGCAGTGGAAGGTGTTTGTGCTGCTGTTACTGTTAGGTGACACCAGAATTTGAAACTATCTTTTAGTATGATGAGCTGTAAGGGAAACATCTAAGCTCCATTGTTTGGGGGAATTTCAGTGGATGCAGAGTTACAGAACTGGAGGTGCAGGATTTATATTGACATTCTGTCCCTTCCTATAAATTCCAGACTTCACTCTCATAGCCACATGGAATTAGTTGAATGAGGCTATCAAATAATTTTATAGTGTGAAACTGGCCAGCTTTTTAAAATTACGCAGAAGATCCTTTGGACTTTTTTATTAACACCAAATATTCAAGAACTGTGGTCATCCCATCAAGCTCATATATCTCATTAAAGAGGTAAATTGAATAACATAATAACTTTGTTTTATTATTGTTACTCATAAATTATAACAATAACATTAATCTTGGAATATTATATATATTTAATATAAATGAAAGGTTTTCACAAGATAGGTTGTGTCGTGAAACATTTTATTATGTATATATTTAAGGAAACATACATAAATTGTCGAAATACATTTCGTTTGTTTAACCTTTAACCTCTGGTTTGCTAGTAGACTGAATTACTGTGTCCCGAAATTATGTTTGTCTAAAAAGTGTGTCACCAACATGAAGTTTGGAAAGCTCTGCCTTAGAGGTAAGACTAACCAGCTTCTAGTTCAGAGCCTCTTCCTTACTTCCACTTTTATGAATAGGAACCAAATCCCTCATCTTCAGTCCTCCAGAACTATTCTAAATTCCCTTAGAACCCTCGGATGTATCCCATCTAGATCCATCATCGTATCTACTTTAAGATTAGTTAGCTCTAGGGATGTGAATCAGGTGCCTGATCGTTCCCGCTTTCGGGATTGTCTGGCTGTGGGAAAATCTTGTTTTCCCATGGATCCCCGTTTTTTCTTTTAGTGAAAAATCATTTTTCGGGTTAGTGCGCGCTAACTCATGTTAGCGCGCACTTTCAAAAATAGCAAAAAGTAACAAAAAAATAACAAAAATACATGGTTTTTTGTTAGTGCGCACTAACATGAGTTAGCGCTAACTCCTGTTAGCGCGCTAACCTGAAAAACGATTTTTATGAAAATTCGGGGAGGAAAAGTGATTGTTTCTTTTTTTACCCGATATATTAACAAATTTAGAAATATCGTACGATATTTCCATTCGTTAGAAAAACGATTCACATCCCTAGTTAGCTCCTCACAAACAATTTTCTGAAAATCGATTGAGGTTTATCTCACTTCCAATCTTATTTGTGTTTGTTTATGTGGACCTGCTCTTGGGCCTTCCACAGAGAATACCGAACAGAAATATTTGTTAAGTAATTTCACTTTTTCCTCATCAGCCCCTACATATTTCTCCCCTTCACCTCTGAGTCTCAAAATGCCATTTTCACACTTCCTTCTATCACTAACATATTAAAAAAAAAAAGTATTGTTCCCTATTATACCATATTTGTTATTTTTAATTTCATTTGAATTTTTTCACTCCTGACTACTTTCCCACCTTCTCTTAGCTTTTCCAGATATTGTGACCTGTTTTCCTCTTTCTATAATCTCTTGTATTTTATGAATGTTAACCTTTGCTTCCTTACCCTTTCAGCTACTTCTCTAGAAAATAAAGTGGCCTTTCTTTCATCTTTCCTAATGAAAAGGTTAGTTGCCCTTATAATATCTCCTTTTAGTTTTGCCCACTGCTCTTCTACTGCTCCTAGATTTTCCCATCTAATTAATGACTCCTTGAGGCACTCCTCTATTTTAAGAAAATTAGTTGTCCTGAAGCCTTTGAATGAATCATCATCTTGTAACAATCCTGGCTGCTGTGCAGCCCTCCTGCCTGTAGGGGGCCATCAGTGGCCCGCAGTCCGAGCTGCGCAGGCTTGCCTTGAAGGCACAAGAGGCAACCCAGCCATGTCTTAAACAGCCCACTGCCCTATCATCAAGTCTTCCTTGCTCCTTGCTGTGGCCACCCCTGCACTGTACTTTCCCTTGTTCTTCTTCCTGATTTTACGGTGTCCTGTTAGAGGTTTACTTGCCCTGTCTTTTTTCTGTTTGTTTGCTTCCCTAATTCCTATAGGGCTTCCAGAGATCTTCATGTCTGTTTTTCCTGTTTCCTTTGTAGCCTCCCAGTGGCCCACTTGCCTGTTTTCTGTCCTTGTTTGCCTGATCCCTGTCTTGACTTGTATGCTGTTTCTGTTTTGCCTTGCCTTGTGCTTGCCAAGCCCTGCCCCTGTCCTGCCCTGGCTTCTTGCCTGTCCTGCCCCTGCCCTGCTTCTACCTTTGCCCCTCTGGTGCTTCTACCTTTGCCTTTCTGGTCCAGTTTGCCCTGCCTTGTACTCTGTCCCTGCTTTGTTCCAGCTCCTGTCTCCTGGTCTGATATGTTATTATTGTATTTATCATTGTGATAATCAATTATGTATTGTTACAAATTTTTATTGCACCTCACCTTGATTTTTTGCTTACAAAGGTGATCAGATATAATAAACTAAACTGTACCGATATAAATAGATGTTCCATTCTTTCTTTCCAGTTTCTCCTCCTTACCGCGTAAGGTCTGCAATTCTGTTGCTTTAATATTTTTAATATATAGTGTCATGCCTCCTCCCATCCTACCTACCCGGTCGGTCCTTCCTGACCAGATTATAGCACAGTATATCTGTATCCCAGTCATGGGATAGGCCCTAGGTGACCCCAGAAGTAGTAGTGGAGTACCAGGGAGGCCCCATGTGTGTGTGTTTTGGAGTTTTTTAATGTTTTTTAATAAACATTAAAACTAACTGAAAAATAAATCTCTTCCCCCAAAAAATAAACCAAAACAACATTTTTTGTCTGTGCATACTCCTTTTCATCACAGGGGGAACCCCCAACTCTTGCATTCTCAGTGGAGGATGCACCTCTCCTTGCTTTTGTGCATAAAGATGCCTAAGAGGGATAATAGGAAATGATGGAGAAAGTCCACTAATATTTGGTGCATCTACTGAATCCCTTTCTGTGAATCTCACCAAGTACTATAATGTCTGAAGGCCTTCTCATTTTTGCTATTGAAAAAACTAAGGAAAAATCAGGAAATAAAATCAAAATATCAGATTGTTGACGCCACTTAGATAAAACCCATTTCAGAATAGTAGAAATCCTTCTGACACTTGGTAATCATGTGACTGCCTAATGATAAAAAATATAGCCAAACGAATTCCTATGATTGCAAATGGCCACATGCTCACCAAATTTCTGCTACACGGTGTGGCCTCCTTCAAAAAACTCTGTCTTGGTCTGACTAGTTGAGTATGACACCCATTAACATGCTAGGGGTTACTCTTTTCTCCTGAATGAATCTGCCTCATGTTATGGGCTCAGGAATCCAAGAAACTCATCTGGGGAGGTGCACAGGACTACAAGGCAGGATTTGGAGGAAGACAAGTGCTGGTCTTCTGCCTAGCCAGCCCCTTCCCCTACATGTTGAGTCCTTGAGTTCTCTGCAGCAGCAGTACTTCATAGTGGTGAGTTCACACAGGCAAGGCTTGGACAAGACAGGCTGGAAACAAGGCTTGGACAAGACAGGCAAGTCTGGGCAAGCTTGACAGGCCAGATGAGGCAGACAAGGCTAGGCAGGATACTAAGCAGGACCTGGAACTAGTCAAGGGTGAGACACGGCAAGGACAGGACTCTGGTATAGGCAGGACTGGAAACTTGAACAGTCAGGACAAGATCAACAAGGCAAACTAGGGCAGGAGTAGACAAGGGAAACACTGAACAAAAACACAGAAACCCAAAGGCAGCAAGGCTTAGAACAGGCAGAACAGGCCTGAAGGCCTTAAGGCAGGATACAAGAAAGAATAGGCCAAATGGCCTCAAGACAGGAAATAAGGCAGGATAGGCCTGAGAGCCTCAAGGTAAGGCCTGGCAGAAGGCCCATAGGCCACAAGGTAAAATAAGAATAGGGGTCAGATCATGGAGCCAGAAGTGATACCATGAGAGGACAAGGCTACTATAGCAAGATGGGTTTACATAGGACTGGGACTTAGGCATGGCAAGAGCAGTGAGGAGGAACTTGGCAAGACTAGTGATGAAACACACTGAGGGCCTCTGCTGGTAGGGAAGCGTCATAAAGGTAGCATAAGGTTGTGTAGCAGGCAAAATCCTAACAGTACCTCCCTTTTAAGACCCCTTACTCCTGGGTCCCAATTTTCTGAGGGCTATGGACAAATAAATAAGGGATGGCTCCGTTGGAGTGACAAGGCAAAATAAATAAGGTATGACTTGGTTGGAGTGACAAGGAAAAGCTTGGCTGGAAGGCTGGATATCCAAACTGGCAACTGGAAAGTCCCCTCTTCTGGGTGCTTAGCATCAGGTTGTGAAAGAGCACCCTCTGCTGGACAAGCAGGCTTTGGAAGAGCACCCTCTGCTGGACAGGCAAGTTATGGAAGATTGCCCCCTTCAGGGCAGTCCGTGCTTGGGCAGGAACACTGCTGATTCAGAGTGAAAGACAGAACCATTAGCATACAGTGACTGGAGTGTAGAGCCACTGACTCAGTATCCTTGGAAAACTGGACCACTGGCACAGTGTGAGTAGAACCACTAGCATGGGGTGCAATTAACATGAGACCTCAGGATCCCTTGACTGGACCATCAGCACAGGGTGAGCAGAAAGTTAAACCGCTGGTATGGCAAACTGGGGCTCCTCCTGGAGTGGCATAGCCAGACTGAGCTCCTCCTGGAGCAGCCCAACTGGATTGGAGTCCCTCAAGGTTGGCAGAGGGTTAGACAAGGCAGGCTCCCACAAGAATAAGACTGTGGCTGCAGGTTCTTCCTGGAGTGGATTATGTAGACTGGGTTTCTCCAGAGGCTGAGGTAAAGCCATTGCTGTTGAAGCAGAGGCTTGAACAATGTTCTCACTTCGCTCACTGGCTGACAAGAAGTGCTGGAGGTACCTGGAGACAGAATAGAAAGCTGGCATGGACTCTGTGGAACAGGAAGAGTTTTAGCCTTTGAGCTGGATTCTGAAATGACAGGCAGGAAAAAATTGCAAGCTAATTTCTTCTTAGCTGTTAGTGTAGAGCTTGTTAACAAGTGGCTGCCACCAGATGTGATTTTCTGGGTACTAGAGGAAGGATTAATTAGCTGTGTTTGGCTCATGGCTTTTACTGATGGGGACAGAATTGAATTAAACAGAGCTTTTACTTGTGGCAGGAGTGTTAAAGAGGAATCACAAGATTTAACTTTTCCAGTTAAAATTAGCTGTGTATTTAGAATTAGCTTGACAAACTGTGTTTTGGGGAAAAAAACCAAAACTGTACTGGGAGTTTTTTTCAGTAGCCTGCAGTGTTTTTGGCCCCATAAGCTTACAAGCAGAGCATGTCTGTTAATAATAATGAGTAGCAAACTAACATTTTTGGAATTTCCAGCTAGCAGGGTTAAAAGAAAAAAAAACCCACAACAGGTGCACTCAGAAAAGGTGGACTTTGAGCTTGACAAACAGGGCATATAAAATACAATGTGGATACATATTGAGTTACTAGGGCAGAAACATTACTATACTTAATGATAGTAGGAAAAACTAGTTTGGACCCACTGGCAGGACTAAGGGTCTCGAACCCACTCTAACAGCTCGCTGTTGGTCTTCTCATTCAGTTACAGGTCCCGGAGTCTGGAAAACCCACATAGGGAGCAGCATGGGAATGCAAGGCAGGACTCTGAGCAAGACAAGGGTCAGTCTTCTACCTAACCAGCCGCCTCCCCCACAAATTGAACTCTTCTGGGGGTCAGTAGATCTTTGCGGCAGCAGTACATCATAATGATGAGTCCACACAAGCAGGAACACAAGTAGGCACAACAAGGCCGGACAGGAAAAGCTTGGTCAAAGCAGACTTTGCAGGCAGGACAAAGCTGGACACTAAGCAGGACCTGGAACTAGACAAGACACGTTTAAGGCAAGGATAGAATGGTACGGGCAGGACATGACCAACAAGGTGGACTCGGGCAGGAGTACACAAGGGAAACACAGAAGCCCGAAGGCAGCACAGCTTGGAACAGACAGAATAGGTCCCAAAGCAGGATACAAGAGAAAATAAGCCAGCGATCACAAAGGCAGAAGTGACACCATGAAAAGACAAGGTGTTTCTGGCAAGGCTGGGTTACATAGAGCTGGGGTATGGGTGTGGCAAGGGCTGTGAGGAGACTCACTGAAGGCCTCTGCCGGTGGGGAGTTATCATGAAAGTAGGATAAGGCTGTGTAGCAGGCGAAATCCTAACAAATCCTGTTTCTGTTAAATTGATGTCTGAATAAAACTGGACTCTGAAGGAGTCTGTAGCTTGCATTGGCAGGGACACCAATATCCTGACAGTAAGGTGACCCAGAGGCAATGGAGAAGAGAAGCTGGTGATGTTGGAGATAGATCAAAGACCATACAAAATGATAAGTTAGTAGTGCCAGGTGCTCAAAGATTGCAGAGAACAGAGCAGTTGGCGGTGCATGAGGCAGTCCACAGGACATGGAGAAGCTACTGGTATGTGAGGCAGGCCGGAGGCCACGGAGAAGAAAGCAGCTAGTGGTGGATGTACACGAAAGAGAGAAGCTGGTGGCAGTAGGTGCAGGCCCATGGTCACAGTATAAAGAAGAGTCAGCAGTGTGTAAATTAGTCCTGAGATCATGCAGGAGAGAAGAGCTGCAATGCGCAAGAGGAAAAGGAACAAAAGAAAGGAGGAGGCAGAACAGTGTAACTCCTGTGCCAAGGGGCCACCTTCTCAGCCCTGGGGAGCAATGAGTTGACTCACCCAGGGTGGGGTATACTCAGTCTCTGGGCATGGGCTGGGGACAGGTTTCCCTGCAGAGTGAAACTGGCTGTCCGCTGCTCACTTCATTATTGTGCTCCAAACCCAATAAAACATTTATTGTTAAATTTAAAAACAGCAGTAGCGAAAAGAACAGGGTTTGATTCACAGTTCATTTTTAAAGTCCATGTCCTTGCCAACTTGGTCATTTTAACCAGAGCATAAGTCTCAAAATTTCCATTTCTCAAAGTCTGCAATTACAGTTCGCTTAGGTTACTCCCCAAGCCTAACGAGCTATGGTTCACCTTCCTTGCAGTCTCCTTCTTCCCGACTATTCCCAGAATCACCTCCCTTCATAAACTTAAGTCGCAGTTCTCCACAGGGGAGACTTCTCATGAGCTTTGTCTAAACTCTTCCCTGAGAAAGCTCTTGCCTGGGAATCCTCCCCACAGCTCTTCTTGCTCTCACATTCTCTCTGGGAACCAAGACGAGCTCCCTGCTGTATTTTTTTTTTAGACTCCAAAGAAACTCGGCAGTACTCACACGTCTGGTCTTTCCACGCCAGAGCAGCTCCAGAGGCAGTACCGCCCCCTCTCCCCGCCAGTCCATTAGAGCCAGTGCCAGTCTTGAGCCCTGTGGTGAAATAACTGGCCAATGCCTCTCCCTTAGACCTAGTCAGCGTCCCCCCCGCCCCCCCCCAACACAGTTCCTGGACAATCCAAATGTCCCCACGGTATCCAACTGCCACCGACTTCTTCTTCTTCTTTCTCTTGAAAGCAGATGGAAGTTTTCTGATGCTGTTCCGGTCCTTCCTCACCACCACACTTGTGCTGACGCACTATTCTCTCTCACAACACTTGTGATCCATACAGTATGCCTGCTCAGTTTCCCAAGCATTTCCCTATTCATTCCTCATACAATTGTCTCCTTCTGCACTCTTGAAGGGAACACAAGATGTCAAATCACTTCCCGGCTTGTTTCCTCCTCTTCTCCGTTCATCAGACAACCAGTTGCTTGTCCATGTGCACATTCAGCTTTTACACCTCACTCATCTCATTCATCCATTGGCTACCATACACACTTGCCACTCATCAAACAGTTACACTCCCATAAGGGCTGACCTATCACCTACTCCAGAAGATTTCCCTTGTTAAAAATGCAATAAACTTCTGACCTTCCCCAGAGGCTCCTCCCAGAAGGCATGGGCTACTTCAACCCTCTGGAAATCCGAAACAACCCTGCTTGTGAACATTTAACCTCTATCCCACATAAACCTATTACAAGAATAGATCCCAGGAGAACCGGCCTACATTGATATATTGGCGGAGAAAACTTTGGTGGCTCCGATAGGTCTGAGTTACATTTTACAGGCGGAGACCTCCAGGATTTCTTACCCCCCAATGATTGCGGTCTTACTGGCCCCCCTTCGACACACTTGGCGGGTGCTGACCCAAAAATTAGGTATACCCAGACAAAGTGCTTACTTTCTGCCTCTATGAGGCAATCCTGATTTTTTACCAGGATCTCAAGCTGCTAACTTTCAAGATTGGACATCCCGAGGTATCTTATACTTAGGTCATGTCTTAGATAGTGAGGGTAATCTAATGTCCCATAAAAATTTAATTGAACAATATGGGCTGTCTTCTAAGCACAGTTTTCCATATTTACAAGTGCAACATTACATAAATTTGCTCCCGTTGGAGACTAGACATTCCCAGTTTTTTCACAAGTTGGAAACATTCTTTGCTTTATCAACACAGAAGATCCCCACGTTAGCTAAGTATTATAAAAAGCTTATGGGGAATAATATAGAGGAAATCACTGCAACCTTGGCTGCGTGATGGAATGGGGTAGGAGGGATGGTGGTTAAGGCTTCTGACCTTCACAGTTGCTTCAGTCACATCTCTAGTATCTCCTCTAATACTTATTATCATGAGATGCAATTTAAGTTTCTATGGAGAGCCTTCATTCCGCCAATAAGAGCGGTCCATTTTAAATTAGTGGACTCTAGACAGTGTGGGAAATGTAATACGGCTGAAGGCTCATTACAACATATGTTTTGGGACTGCACACGAGTGCGGAAATATTGGGCATGGATGGTGCGATATCTGGAGGGGCTGTTGGATGTAGCGCTTCCCTTTACTATAGACCTGATATTGTTTGGACAGCTTTCACAGAGCAGGGTTTGAGGACGAGGCCCACGACTGCTACTGCGGAAAGCCTTCGCAGTGGGGAAGAAGATGATATTACTGTGCTGGCAATCCTCCACACCACCATCATATTGGCAATGGCGAAATCATTTTCATCGTCTACTATTGATGGATAAACAATGGGCAAGCACTTCCTTTCAGTGTGAACATCGCTTTCTAAGTATTTGGGACTTATATATTCAATCTCTCTCTCATCGGGTTTGTAGTCAGGTATTGAATGGAGTGACCACAGGGTCTTGGTTCCTCGTGATATACCATGGGCCTATTGGGCAGATGATGGGCCAAGGAGCTGTGGGAGGGATTTCACACAAAAGGGGGGGGGGGGGGGAGAGTATGGGATTGGATGGTTGATGCCTCAGAGGTTACTGGTTGAATATCTGTCTGGTCCAACCTCTCGTTGACTGATGATTTCACACATTGTAAATGTGGACACAGATATATTCTATTTGCTGTAAACCATTTGTCTCTCTTTGTTTGTTAAACTTAATAAAAACCATTTTGACTTACAAGAATAGATCCCATACAACTCGGTGGTTCCCTACACCATCTAAAAGGAAAGGAGAACAGAGGGGAAGAGGAAGAGAGGAGAGCAAAGGAGGGAAGAAAAGGGGAAAGTGGTATTGAAGGGAGGTGTTTAAAAGAGAGCAGGAGGTTAGTAGGGGTGAGAGCTGGGGATAGGAGGTTGAGAGGTGGCTCAGTATTACCCCAGGCCTGTACCAGCCTTGAAAAAAAGACCAGTAGATGCAGTACACCGTGAGAAGGCATGTAGTACCCTGTCCTTCCCTGGCCTCTGAGACATGCATGGAGACAGTAGGGGCCAATCCATTGCACCTACCCCTGAGTGCAGGGAGAAAGCTCTGGACTAAGATCACAGTGCTCCCCTAAATACCAACAGAAGAGATATCCACCACTGGCGATCACTTAGGCATATTTATACTTATTTGAGGCAGGGTCACAGATGTGGCCTGCAGAGATGTAACCAGGCAATTTTGGCACCTATGGCCGAATAAGAAAGTGTACCCACAACATGTACACAACGCAGGACTCCACGAGCTAGAAGATTCTGTTAAATATTAAATAAAAAAATAAGCTTCTATTTATATGGGAGAAAAGTCTGGAGTTTATACTGAATGGGACTGAAAGGAGGCAAAGATCTTTCACAGGCCAGAGGCTGCGGCTTCATCTGAGGTGCAGCCGTGCTATTCCCGCTGCAGGCCCTTTAAATTAAACTAGGTTGAGGAGGAGTGCAGGAGCAGCAGCATCTGCTGCACACTGGCAGTGTCCTGATGCGAAGAGAGCAGTCAGCCTGGGGAAGAGCAGGAGCAGTGGCATCTGCCGCGTTTGCTGGGACCAGGTCCAGAGGTAGGAGTTGTGGTTCGTGGGGCAACCCATGGACCATCAATCATAACGGTACCTTCACCTTAAGCCCCCTCCCGATGGCTTGGGTTTGCGAGGGTACTGGTCACGAAGATTCCTTCGGATCCCTATGGGTTTCTTGGCTCGGCTGGCAGCTTCTACAACCAAATGATTGGTTTTCTCCCTCAGCTCATGCAATTCCTGGGACTGAAGCTGTGCCGCAGGTGAAGGGTTGGTCTGTTCTGGGCTGCTTTGGCAGAGGACCTGCCCCACTACAGGAGTGGGGGCGGATACCTTCTTTTCAGAATCCGGACCAGTCAGCAATATGGGGTTCCTTTTCTTTTCCTGCTGAAGTCAGGTGTGCAGGATTCGTATCTCGTCTGTTTTTTTCTAGTGATTAGGGACTTGAGCCTTTTCCTGGTACGTTTGTGTTGCTTTTCCAAACTCTCTCATTCAGCCATCTCAAGTCCCAACTGTTCCTTTAATTGCCACTAGACTATCTTAAGAATATTTTCCAGGAGACACTGTAGAGAGGTTTGAGTTCTTGTGGACTGCTTATCAGGAGTTAGAAATGTCGTAAGGATGGGTGAGCCGGGCCTTTGGCTGCTGTACAAGATTCGGAGCATTTGGGTCCCCAGTGGGTGAGTTCCAATGTAGACCAGTTAAACTGTGGCTAATGTTTCTGCAGCTACGGCAGGCCTAGAATAACTGGATAGAATGTGGAGGCTGATGACTTCAGTGTGTCAGGGCCCAATTTGAAGGGGGTCTCTGTGGAGGGCCATAGGGATTTGAAGTCATTCAACGAGCTCTTGCAGTATGAAGTTCTCCCCAGATCCGGAGTCCACCAAAGCCTGGATGGAGAAGCATCCAAAAGACTGTTTCAACGAGACTGGCAAGAGAAACTGAGGTACTCAGGCCTAGAGTCATCTGCCCAGGTGACTCTGGGTGTGGTGAGGTTCCCATTCTGACTGGGCATTGAGCTAGAATGTGTCCTTGAGCTGCGCAATCTAAACAGAGGCCTAGTTGCCTGCTTTGGATCTTTTCCTCAGGGTTCAGGCAGCTTTGACCCACTTGCATGGGCTCTTCTTGTGGTAGTGTCAATGACGTAGCTATATCAGGAGTAAAGTTTGTGCAGCCGGTGCCCATGTGATCTTACATGTTGAGCAACTGTCTCGGGCTCTTTCCTGGAGACACCTGTCTATTTTCCCTGTGAAGTCAGTTAGCACTTCCTGTGAAGTGGGCAACTCCTGGGCAGCAAGCTCTTCTTTGATTTTTGGTGCCAAGCCTTCCAGGAATATAGCAAGCAAGTTATTTCCCTGCCAATTCAGTTCTGCTGCCAGGGTCCTAAATTCTATAGCATAGTTTGCCAAAGTTCTGGAGCCTTGTCAGTGGTGGAGTAAGTCAGAGCCCATGGTAATTGTACCCCCATGCTCTTCAAAAATTGTCTTGAATAAGTTTGTAAATTGCTGTAGATTGTGCAACAGGGAGTCTGCATGCTCTCAGAGGGGAGCGGCCCATGCTAGAGCCTTCCCATCCAATAGTGAAAGGATATACGGAGATCCTTTGGTGTAGGAGGTCGGAGCGGATGGATATTAGGCATATACTGAGGCAGGCAGTGGCCAGAGGCACGCGGCAAGCAAGGACGTCCAGGAATCAGGCTAAGGTCAAGCACAGGTTATCCATCCATAGAGAAGAAGGACGGATAGGCAGGGCAGGATGGCAAGGAGTAAACAGGCAGATGAGGAAGATGTAGCAGAAATGAAGAACTGAAGAAGTACCATGGACCCTGGAGTCAAAGACAAACTGGAACTGAAGAACAAAAGGCTGACTTGTTGCCAAGGTGAGGACTGAAAGGAGGCAAGGGCCTTTTATAGGTCAGAGGCTGTGGCATCATTCAGGGGCGCCAAGGGGCTATTCCTGCAGCAGGCCCTTTAAATTATACTAGGTTGCATGTGAACGCTACAGAGTATGTCCTGTAGCCCTGCCTATCACTTCCTTTGAACATCCAAAATCTCATATATTTTGCGATCTGTGTGTCCACTGGTGTGATTTACGTTATTATTTGCCTATGTCCTTTGCTTTATGTTGGGAAAACTTCATAGTCACTTAAAACATGAATATTTGATCACCTCCGTGGTATTTTCCATGTCCGTATCCATCTCTTTTCATTAACCATTCTGAATCTGACTTACATTTTTTTGTCATTGAGCAGTGTACGCCATTCTCACTTGGAAGGGGATTTCTCCTGGTACCTCTTCATATGTAGTCAATGGTTGATCTTTACTTTATCACAAAAAACCGCCCAAATACTCCTATATTCCAGAAACCCTCAAAAGTGTAACACACTCACAAAAACAGTAGGTTTCACTGGTCAAAATGTTTTTCTTTTCAATTGTAACCACATATCTAGCAATACCCATACATTGTTTGTAGGACCCACACTCTATGAGTTTGTATTTCAATCAAACTCAGTCTGGTTATGGTCCATTTACTTTATTTAATTGTTGACCCCTTTTTATATTTTTATGTTTCAAAATTTTTCTTAAAAATAAACCAGCTGGAGCTGACTCACTAACCCCATGTGTCAGTAACTCCTCGGATCAATGGTGCGAATGAATAGGTAGTCCTTTATAATCCTTAGGAAACAATCCCATATCTCTAAGTATGAAACACACTGCAGAGTAATATTCATCTAGTATAGCAAACAGTCCCACTTCAAAGTAATACTCATCTGATGCAGCAAACAGTCCCAGTCCCGACACGATCGTGTTTCGGACCACCCAGTCCTGCCTCAGGGGAAAACGCTCATGACAAGGCTGCACTCCATATCCCGTGACGGCTCCAGTCAAACGCTGTTCATTCTCCAAAACATCTGTGGTTAACGCAACAGTTCCTTCTCTTCGCAGTCTGGTTTATTTTTAAGAAAAATGTTGAAACATAAAAAGGGGTCAACAATTAAATAAAGTAAATGGACCATAACCAGATTGAGTTTGATTGAAATACAAACTCATAGATTGTGGGTCCTACAAACAATGTATGGGTATTGCTCGATCTTTACTTTAAACATAATCCATCCTTATCATATGACAGGACCAAAGGATGGCTGGTGCCATTTTAAAAGATGGAGTCAACTGGCCCGGGGTGATCCTGGCCCCCCTGGACACCAGGGATTATTTCTAAAGCTTTGGGAGGTCTACGTGGGGAGTGGGCCACTAGACTACCAATGACTTGTTTCAAAGAATGGGGGGAAGGTGAGGCCACTAGATGACCAGGAACTTCTTTTATAGAAGGGGGTAGGGGACAGGATTCCTTTTGAGGGGTTGGAACCAGGAGGGGAAGGGTTTTGAAACCATGAGGATTTATTTAGAAAGGTAAGTGGTTTGGGGAGGGGGGCGGGATGGGGCATTACTGTGCAATTTTAAACTTATATTTTTTTTCATTTTTTTTCTTCTGGGCCACCTTTAGAGGTGGTGGAGGGGTGAGTGGCAGTTTTCCAAGATCCCTGAGATGGTTTGTACATGGGTGAGGGCCGTGTTAGGACTGATGTTGGCCTTTTAGAAACATCCCAGCACATCAGGATGTGCGTTAGCATTCTAATGCCCCTGGGATCAGTTAGCTACACCTTATGAAAAAGTACTAAAAAAGTGGCTTCCCCATTTTTTGGTAAGCCAGTTTTATGTGCATAGGATTACCTAGCAACAGACACCATTTTGTGTTGAGCAGCAAGTAGAGTTGGAATATCATTGCCTTTACAGCGATCCACTGTTAAAAGTGGCCATTTTAAATATAGTTCCAATAGTTTATGCTGATAAATATATCTCTGATTAAGATATATGAGAGGTCCATGCTAATTTGAGCCAATTCAAGTGGCTCTTAAGCCCCTGAGGCAGCTCGTTGAGCGAAACTCGGCCAGAGTTGGGCAAGATTCAATAAAGTCCATTTCACACCGATTCTACTTTTTGTGTCTGTTGCTATCTGCCATCTTGGATCGGTTACCGGTTTGTTTTCTTGGACCATAGGATTACCTATGCATTAGCTGGATAATTGGATAATTTTATGCATACAAATGCATGCAAAGCTGCTAATTTCAATAGGGTCAGAATTTTCAAGCAATATCACATGATATTGCTGCGATATGTGATTATCCATCAATAAACAGCATTTTACGTGCAATAAAAGTTTTTTGTGCATTAATCGCTTATTGTAGCTTAGTACATGTACCTCCAAATTTGTACTTTTCCTCCAGGAATTTACCCAAACCTTTCTTAAACCCAGCTATGCTAATTGCCTTTACCATATCCTCCAGCAATGAATTTCAGAGCTTAATTTTGCATTGAATGAAAAAAATATTTTCTCTAATTTGTTTGAAATATGTACTTAGGAGTGTCTGCTAGTCTGTTCATTTTTTTTTAAAGTAAACAACTGATTCACATTTACCTATTCCACTGAACTCATGATTTTTTTTTTTAATTCATATTTTATTGCTTTTTCACAAAGTATTATTAACATACTTCGCCAGGAAAAATAAGACATATATTATACAAATAAAATCAAGGAAGTACTAATAATATTTAGCAACCAATACAAACATATATATTCTTGTATTCGAAGATAATAACATATGACTCCTAGCCAGGAATGTAAAGGAGTTCTAAATTTAACTAATCAAGAAAAACTGGCCTGGCGTGCGATGTCAGTTATTTTCTTTAGATTGACTTATTAGCCTACTTCGATGGAATTAGTCACATTTCTGGCATACAAAAAGGACTTGAGTTGTTCTACAGCTGAAAACATAAATCTCTCATCTTTTCGGCCTACTAAACAACGACTAACCTGGAAAGATCTTTACTGCCTGGCCGTGAAATTCTATTCCCAAATTTAGGAAATAATTTCGCATTATTATTATCAGAAATGAAGGAGACTAATATTTCAACAGCAGAACTTTCAATGAATTGGGTTAAGATTTCCAGGGCTTCCATGCGATTTTCTCCAGTTTTTCCTAAGCATCTTGTCAGAAAAAAAGCTTTATTAACTAACGGCATTTGGCAATCATCAAACTTTAAACATTCGAGAAAATATGAACTCATGATTTTATAGACCTCTATCATCTCTCCCTCAGCTGCCTCTTCTCCAGGCTGAAGAAGAGAGTTGAGGCAAGGCTAACCTTTTCAGGGAAGCCTCATAGGAGAGCCATTCCATCCCCTTTTCTAGTTCCGCTATATCTTTTTTTAAAAAGCAGTGCCAGAAAACTGCATACAGTGCACTAGGTGCAGTTGCACCATGGAGCGATACAGAGATATTATCAAATTCTCTGTTTTATTCTCCATGCCTTTTCTAATAATTCCTAACTTTCTGCTTGATTTTTTTTTTTTTTTTTACTGCTGCTGTACCCTAGGGCAAGGATTTCAATGTATTGCCCACAGTGATGCCCAGATCCCTTTCCTGGATGGTGACTTCTAATACTGAACTTAACACTCTGTACCTACAGTGCGGATGAGTTTTCCTTATGTGCATCACTTCTGCCCACATAAAATTTCTTCTGCCATTTAGATGCCCAGTCTCACAAGATCCTCCTGCAATTTCTTACAATCTGCTTGTGATTTAACATCTTGGAATAATTTTGTGTCATCTTCAGATCTGATCACCTCCCTCATTGTTTCCTTTTCCAGATCTTTTATAAATATGTTGAAAAGCCCAGGTCCCTGTACAATCCCTGAGGCACTCCATTATTTAGCTTCCTAAAAATATAAGAGAAGCCATGCTGAGTCGGACCAAGGTCCATGGAGCTCAGCATTCTGCCTCTAACAGTAGCCAGACTGGGTCACAAGTACCCGGCAGATCCCCAATAGTTGATCTATTTCTTGTCTCACTCCCAGGGATAAGCGCTGGCTTTCCCAAGTCTACCTGGCTAATAACTGTTTATGGTCTTTTCCTTCAGGAACTTATCCAGTCCTCTTTTGAATCCCAGTGTGTTGTTTGCCTTTACCAAGTATTCCGGCAACAGATTCCATAGCTTTATAGTGCACTGAATGAAACACTTTCTGAGATTTGTTTTAAATTTGCCGGTTGCTAGTTTCCTTGTCCTAGTGTTTATTGAAAGGATATATAACCATTCCCTATTTCACCCCACTCATAAGTTTATAAATCTCAATCATATTCCCTCTCAGTTGTCTCTTTTCTAAAGAGCCCTAATTTGTTTAGCCTTTCTTTGTAAGGGAGATTTACCGACCCCATTATCAGTTTTGTTACCCTTCTCCATACCTTTTCTATGTCTGCTTTATCTTTTTTGAGATGAGGTGGCCAGAACTGCACCCAATACTCAAGGTGCAGCTGCACCATGGATCTATACAAAGACATTACAATATACTCAATTTTGTTCTCAATTTCTTTCCAAATAATTCCTAAAATTCTATTTGCCTTGTTGACCACTGCCACGCACTGAGTCAAAGATTTCAAGGTATTGCCCACAGGCTGTTTTGATTGGTTTACCATACACTACTCTCAGATCCCCCACGAATAGTACAGAACGCAGCTGAACGCTTACTTACAGGAACCAAGATGCGTGAACATATTTTACCAGTTTTAGAAGCCTTGCATTGGCTTCCAGTATAACAAAGAATTTATTACAAAATAATATCCACAATACATAAAACTCTGCAGAACGCTTCACCATGGGCTGACGCTAACCAACTAGTGTGCTTAGTTCTGAAGGCAAAAAACTGTTAGAAATTCCCTCTATTAAAGTAGCAAGGCTTGGCATTACCCACGAAAGGGTTTGCAGGACCCATTATTTGGAATGCGATTCCTTAAAAAGTACATTTAATAGCATGCAGCAAGATGTTCAAAAAGGCACTTAAAACTTACCTATTTAAAATTTTGTTTGAAGATAGGTAAAAATGTGTAATGATCTTATTTCTATATCTTTTTTTCTTATATTTTTATATCTTTTTAACTTTTAAAATCTTATTTAATTTTATTGCTTTTTATTGTTTTATTGTTGTTTTTATTTCCTTTGTCTAAATGTCTTAAATGTTTTATATAAGTCTTCTGATTTGTATGTCAATTTGTACTCTGTTAAGAAGTATGGAATATGCGGAATATAAAAATCTTTTAAATAAATAAGCACTTCAAGGTCTTTTTCCAGGGTGGAGACTCCTAACATGGAACCCAATCTCATGTATCTGTAGCTGGGATTTTTTCCTACGTGCATTACTTTGCACTTTTTCACATTCATTTGCATCTGCAGCTTAGATGCCCAGTCTCCTAATCTCACAAGGTCCATCTCAGTTCCTCACAATCTTTTCATGACTCAGAACAATTTTGTATCATCTGAAAATGTCATTTCACTTGTTCCTTTCTCCAGATCTTTTATGAATATGCTAAATAGCACAGGTCTCAATCCAGGGTACTCCATTAACAACTTCTCTCCATTTTGAAAACTGATCATGTAGTCCTACCCTTTGTTTCCTGTCTTTTATCCAATTACCAATCCACAATAGGACACTGCCTCTTATCCCATGACCTCCCAATTTCCTGAGGAGTCTCTCATGAGGGACTTTGTCAAATGCCTTCTGAAAATCCAGATATACTATATCCACCGGCTCACCAATTTCCATATAGCATAAGAGAGAAAATAGGTGACGAAGGGAGAAATGGATTCAAGCTGATCTGGAAGCTGAAAAACAATCAGGAGGCAATGTAGCCCTCAGAATCAGAGTATTTTGGTTCTGTTTTTTTGAATAGGTGAGGAGATGAGCAGCAGCAATCTAGACACACTTTACTAAAGTTAGGATTTCAGGAGGCCACAGAAAAGTAAGTTGTAATAATAAACGGGCCGATACAGTAAAATGCGCGGGAGAGCCGGCACTCCGAGGCAAGCGCCTGCTCTCCCGACTCCTGGGCGCGCGATTCTCTATGCTAATGAGGGCCTGTGGTAATAAGGAGGCGCTAGGGACACTAGCACATCCCTAGTGCCTCCTTATTGGCAGAAGTGGCGACTGTCAGCGGGTTTGACAGCCGACACTTAATTTTACTGGCGTCGGTTGTCGAACCCGCTGACAGCCATGGGTTCAGAAAACGGACACCAGCAAAACTGAGCATCCATCTTCCAACCCGCGAGCCGTGGGCTGATTTTTTTTTATTTTTGGGGCCTCCGACTTAATATCGCTATGATATTAAGTCGGAGGGTTTACAGAAAAGCAGTTTTTTCTGCTTTTATGTACACTTTCCCAGTGCCGGCCGAAATTAACGCCTGCCTTTGGGCAGGCGTTAATTTCTGAGAGTAAAATGTGCAGCTTGGCTGCACATTTTACTTTCTGGATCGTGCGGGACTAACCAATAGGCTCATCAACATGCATTTGCATGTTGCGGCGCAATTAGTTTCGAGGGGGGGGGGGTTGGCTGCATGTTTTCTACGCGCCATTACCCCTTATTGTATAAGGGGTAAAAATAGCATGTCGAAACGCGCAGCCAAACGGGGGCTAACGGTGTGCTCGGTCGAGCGCACCATACTGCATCGGCCCGAAAGACAGGAAGAAATAAGAGCATAAGTAATCTTAGAGAAGCGAAATAAAGAAGGAAGTAGATGCAGGCAAAATTGTACAGATGATAAACTAGATTAGAGAAGCGAGACACAAAAAAATAGGTCTGGATCAAGGACGGCACCAAAAAATAATGACAGAAGAAAATGAGACATGTACATGTTCAGAGTCAAAAGAGGAGGCAGAGGATACAGAACTGTGACTGATGATGGACTTCTTGCCCTGGAGGAGGATTTCAGCCTTAAAGATATTTAGTTGTGTAAACACCATGGTATGATGGTGTTTTGCATGAAAAGGAATGTAGCTTACCCAGGCCAGACAGCCTAGAGAGAATGGCAGGCATACCAGGGCATACTCAGGAAGTCAGTGGTAGTATAGGTAATAAAAACCCATGGACGTGTGTCTACAGCCCTGAATTCCAGTCAGAGCTGACTAAGCCACAGCTGGAAAAAGAAATGGGGACCCCCTTCATAAAAAGCAAAAGCAGATCTTTATATTAAAAAAAGAACTTGCTCATTAAGCGCTCCTTCCAAAACCATTATCCCCCCACCCCCCACCACAGGAATGTTTTCCCTGTTTCATAAGCTATGGTGCGCACACAAAGCCAGAGAATGAAAACAGCAGAAAGTGTGTAGGAGTCTCATTGTTACAGTTCCAAGGTGCGGTCCCTGCGGGTGCCAAACCGAGTACAATGCTGAGCTTTCCAGTAACAGAGTCGTGCTAAGAAAAACAGATCAGCTTCCAATGAGCAATTAATCCTCTCGTGCAGCAAAGAGCAAACTTACTGATCACACTGGGCTTGTCCTCTGTAGAGATAAAGAAAGCAGTAAATAATTGCGGGTTATGGGATCCGGAGAGTGACGGTGTTTTCTCTGCTGTAAGTCTGAGGTGGATGACATCTATTGTTCAGCATACCTGGCTTACAGGTCGATACAGTAAAGTGTGCTCCGTCGGAGCGCACTGTCAGCCTGCTCTGGACGCGTGTTTTCCCTTACCCCTTATTCAGTAAGGGGAGGAAAACACGCGGCCCACCCGTGGCACCTAATAACGCCCTCAACATGCAAATGCATGTTGATGATGGCCCTATTAGGTATGAGCGCGGGATCCAGTAAGTAAAATGTGCAGCAAAGCCGCACATTTTACTCTAAGAAATTAGCGCCGACCCAAAGGTCGGCGCTAATTTCTTCCGGCGCCAGGAAAGTGCACAGAAAAGCAGTAAAAACTGCTTTTCTGTGCACCCTCCGACTTAATATCATGGCGATATTAAGTCGGAGGTCCCCAAAAGTAAAAAAAAAAAATAAAAAATTTTGAATTCGGCCCGCGGCTGTCGGGCCGAAAACCGGACGCTCAATTTTGCCGGCGTCCGGTTTCCGAGCCCGTGGCTGTCAGCGGGCTCGAGAACCGACGCCGGCAAAATTGAGCGTCGGCTGTCAAACCCGCTGACAGCCGCCGCTCCAGGCCAAAAGGAGGCGCTAGGGACGCGCTAGTGTCCCTAGCGCCTCCTTTTCCCCGTTTGCACCGCGTCACCTCATTTGAATACTGGATCGCTCGCACCGGCGAAGGGCCGGTGCGTGCGCCGGGAGAGCGGGCGTTCGTCCGCTCTCCCGCGGTTTTACAGTATCGATCCGTTACATAGTTAAGCTGACATAGTAACAGCTTAGGAAGTTTTTCTACTGTTAAAGGTTCTTGCTGGGTACCTCCACTCACTTACCTCCCCCATCTAGTAGCCTTGATTCTTCTGATACTTTGCCTAATGGCTGCTTTATTTATTTTTTTTATCAATTCAGTATTCTGTTGAAGCTGTCATGCAAGTGTGCAGGCACATAAATCAGCTTCACAGCTACCCATGCCAGAGGTGATTGCATGCAAGGCTTACAATTTACCGACTCTAATAATGGCGGGTTTTTTTTTAAATTTAAGTTTAAAAAAAAAAACCCCCCACAACATAATTTCCATGTTAAGGTTTGGGGACAGGTGTAATTTGAGACTTTACTCAGTTTACTGCTATGTTCTGATTATATTCTGGGAATTCATGGGATCACATTGAATTGCACACTAGTTATTGTTTCAAAAAACAAAATAGGACTCGCTGGTATAGAAAGACGACTTTTATTATTTTCAGAGTTTTGAAAACCCACTCATCTGGGGCAAGCACATTATCTGGGAGGGCGAAATAATCCCAGGAGGAGGTGGTGGCATCAGTGTCTTTGCCCTGCTCGGGGGCCCAAGCAGAGGCGTCTTCAGCCCCAGCTGGAGCTTGGGAGGCGGCAGCAGAAAGGCGAGTGAAAGGGCTGCAGAGGAGACGGGCGTGAAGGCTGCACAGGAAGAGGACTGCATCTGGGGAAGGGGTGGGAAGGGGAAGCAGGCAGCAGGGAAGAAATGCATTGATGCACTCATGCCAACCCCATACACCCCTCCCCCCCCCCCCCCCCCCAAAAAAAGCAAGTGATTTATTGTGGTGGGTGAAGCGAGAAAGAGGAGCGTGGGATTACATGGCAAGTACATTTTACCCCTGGTGAGTAAACCCTGGAGGAATTCTTTAATCTCTGATTTTTTTAAAAACATTTTTTTAATGTAAGGTTGAATCCTCCCTGTTTGGTCAGGGTCCAAATGGTTTTGTGTCCCCAGTGGGGTAAGGTGACAGGGCATTTAACCCTGCTGAGTTTACACAAAATATCAAGACTTGGTCTATTAAACAAGCCTATGGGACCTGGTTAGGTTCCTGTATTTCCATTATTTTAATTGTATTTATTTAAATTTAGCATTTTTTATCCTCACCTTAGCCAGCTGGCTAATTGCACAGGCCAAGAAGAAACCATCTTCAGCTTCAAGCCTTATGTTTGATCGTAGACAAAATGTGGCCAAGGTGCACTGTCATCACCAAATATAGCGAAAGGCTTGCAGTTAACATCTGTCAGTACTGTGTGATGGATGCATTCTGAGGTTATTCACAATAATCCCATTAAAATCCATTCTACTTACTTGGGATTCTTGGTTAGTCTCTCTCTGGCCCTTTCTCATACCTGTGTCTGATCACAGGAGAACCACAAGCTCATGTTTCCAATTGCTGATGGTGTTATAAAGAGCACCTAGGAGATGCTAACCTAATGTAGAAAGAAAAGAAGGATTCAGGTGAGGCAGTAAACCAATGTGCATCCCCAATGTGAGGTAAATCTGGGGAGTCTGTCCAACTCCAGTCATGTTTAACTAGCAAACAGATGAAAGGAATAAAATTGAACAACTCAAAATGTTTGGATTGGATCTCATGAAGTTAATATAGGCAAAACATATTTTGACCGATTTCAAAAGTCCACAAAACAAACGCTGAGCAACTGGGCCCAGTGAACATTTATCTCGATCAATTGCACACACATTCTTTGTGGTTAACTAATAAATTCTGTTCCTAACTACACCACTGGTTAAAGTGAATGTTCTACCTACACAAAAAGTCAATCACTTCAACTTGCATTAATGCCTGCTTTGCAACAGAAAAAAAAAAGTTTTTGATAAGGAGGAAATATTCATACATGACCTCCACGTGTGTGCTCAATATAATTATCAATACCTCCTTATCTGTGGTGTCTAAAGCATTACACTGTCTCCTTTTTTTTAAATCACTTTTTCATAATGCAATTAAAAAAACTGTCAGAGCTGCAGCGTCCTTTCTGTTCATTTGCAAAGCTCAAATGAACTAATAAATTCAGGCTGGGAAAACCGCACATAGCAGACAGTAACTCCAACAATGGACAAGAAAAGTATATTACTCAATCCAAAGGCTCAGGCATTTGCTTTGTTCCCCCTTTAAAAAAAAAAGTGCTCATACCATTGGTTTACTTTACTTTAGCTGAAGACAGCAAGTTGGTATTTTCAGGGCAGTATTTAGCTGTGGCTTGAAGTTAATGTGTACCTGTCGTAACATCTGAGAGCTTTAAATGCAAACAGCATAATAACAAGTGCCAGTATTACACATAAACATGCAGCACGCTCAAAGCCAGTAACAGAGCCCAAGTCTCTGATTTCAGTGCTAGGATTACCAGATGGCTCCAGGTCATCAGGGACAGGCTGACCCAATCCTGGTTTTATCCCTCCTCCCCCATTGCATGCAGATAAACACAGGACTGGATCTGTCGGTCCCTGATGACCTGGAGCCAGCTGTAACCGTATTCAGTGGAATGAAATGCTGGTTAAGGCCTCATGATATCACACTGTGGCATCAGAACTTCAGACATTCTAGTGCTGGCCTAGTAATTTTCTTCATTCATGGGGTTGAAGCCTTGATAATTGATGCTACTGCTCACTAGAGGGTTAATTTTAAAAGATGCATGCGGGCGTCCATGTGCACACGGTTCCCTGGTGCGTGCATATGGACGTGCCGATTTTTATAACATGCGCGCATCGCCTTGCACATTATAAAATCCGATACCTGTGCACACTTGAGCGCCTCATTTTATATCGCTGCGCGTATGTGCGGGCGGGTGGTGACTCGCACATGCAAGAAGGGGAATTTTTTAACAATTCACACCAATGCGATTAGGCCTTTCCCCAGTTCCAGTCCGCTCCAATAAAGGAACAGACTGGGAGGGAATTTCCATAACCCACTAGCTAACCTTCCTCCCTTTTACCCTCTCTGCCCTGACCCCTAAACCCCCCTAACTAACCTATTTTTTTTATTTTAGAACTTACCTGCTCTCATGAGCAGTGGTAAGTTCTGTGCGCCGGCCAGCTGCCAGCATGCACTTCCCTGGGACAGCACCTAATAGTGCTGTCCCGGCTGGCCCTCGGCCCACCCGTTTTCCGAAACTCAGCTCTGCCGCACATACCAGGAGATACATGCGTGGCCAGGCCACTTTGAAAATGCACCACGTGCGTATCTCCCGGTATTTGTGCACATCAGGGTTTTTAAATTGACCCTTAGGGTTGCCAACTGGCTCCAGATTTTCAGGACAGGTTGGTAAGGGGAATGGAACAGCTCCCCTATGAGGAAAGACTAAAGAGGTTAGGACTTTTCAGCTTGGAGAAGAGACGGCTGAGGGGGGATATGATAGAGGTGTTAAAATCATGAGAGGTCTAGAACGGGTAGATGTGAATCGGTTATTTACTCTTTCAGATAATAGAAAGACTAGGGGGCACTCCATGAAGTTAGCATGGGGCACATTTAAAACTAATCGGAGAAAGTTCTTTTTCACTCAACGTACAATTAAACTCTGGAATTTGTTGCCAGAAGATGTGGTTAGTGCAGTTAGTATAGCTGTGTTTAAAAAAGAATTGGATAAGTTCTTGGAGGAGAAGTCCATTACCTGCTATTAATTAAGCTGACTTAGAAAATAGCCACTGCTATTACTAGCAACAGTATCATGGAATAAACTTAGTTTTTGGGTACTTGCCAGGTTCTTATGGCCTGGATTGGCCACTGTTGGAAACAGGATGCTGGGCTTGATGGACCCTTGGTCTGACCCAGTATGGCATGTTCTTATGATCCAGTCCTGGTTTTACTCCCCTGCATGCAGGTACTTATAGTCTTGCTTTTCTTAGGGAAGGCAATAGCGAATCAGAATGCAATGGGGTAAAACCTGGACTGGAGCAACCTGTCCTGAAAATCTGGAAGCAGCTGGCAACCCTACTGCTCACAAGTTTCAAACTTATGGTAATTTGACCCCATTTTGTATCTTATTCAAAATGTCAGATTTGGGAATAAAAGCAGTAATATACAGAAAAGATTTTAATAATTCAACGAGCAATTAAATTACTAAAAAAAACACCATTCCTGGTGTTTTGATTCTGAACAGAAATGCTGTCTTAAAATTTATTGAAAACGCCCACTGTTTAGCTACTCCTAGGGTTATACACTTTTTTTTTTTTTTTTTTGTTAATCTGAAAGTTACCTGCTCCTTTGAGTTTCCTTTTCAATCAGAACCGGCCTCTTTGGAGCCAGGGCAATATGGACTTTCATTCCCAACCACCACGGAGGGAAGGAGGTCGTTCCCGAACATTACACACACCCTCCCTGAAACTCCTCAGACTTTCCTCTACTAAAAGAGCCCTTTCCCTAGCTGGCCCTTCCCTCTGGAACTCTATGCCACACGATTTACGCACTGAAACCTTCACACCAAAGTTCAAAAAAAAAATTAAAAACATGGCTATTTCTACAGGCCTTCAACTAAATACCTCAATGCCACAAAGCACTCTGTAGTCTTTCAACTGCTGCCCCCCAGCTCCCAATGAAGTGCTCCCCCCTGTTCTGGTCTCGGTGATGCACTCATTACTATTCTATCCTATCCCAGCATTCTCTTCCCCAGCTTTCAAAGGCCTGTCAAGCCAACTCCTGTTCCTGTGCACCCCTCCTTATGCACAGGTTTGCTAATAAATCCCCGCTTTGTAAATACCCTCGTCTAGCCTATGTGAACGTTAAATATTTATTACCATCCTCCTCGCTTAACTGCCCTTGCTCTTAGAACTTATGTTAACTGTTCATCGTTAATCTATGACCTCCTTTGTCTTTAAATCCGTAACCAAAGTTTTTCCGTTATTGTTCACATGTTATTTTATTAACTGTTCTCTGTTCCATATAAAAGATACGCCTCTTTTTTGGCTTGTCCTTTTGTTACATGTAAACCGGTACGATATGTAAACGGCTACTGGTATATAAAAATTTTAAAATAAATAAATAAATAAATATTCCCTTTCCCAATTCAGCTCCCTTTAGAACTCAGCCACTGTGGAGCCTACGTCTGCCACCATTGGGTGCTGCTGTCAAGAAATCAGGGGCGGTGAATGCCGCCAACACAGGATCCCCAGTCCTGGCCATCCTGGGGAGCAAAAGCTAAGCCTGGGAACTGAACCTAGTTCTCCTACATGACACTACACAACACTTACATTGAGCCACTGAACCAGCCTAACAAGCTTCATAAATTAAATCTGGGCCCTGATGTATGTGATATATGTTAATCCTAAATAAAACATGAAAACTAAACGGTGGACTTACAGAATTAGATTTATATGTATATATAGTTAAGGGGCTGTGATGACAAAAAATTGAAGAAATAACATTTATTAGTGCAAAAAAAGTAAGACCTTGATCTCGGAGCAAAAGAGGAAGCAAAGTCACTTGATACTTTGAGCAATCTAGGTAGTACTGTTGCTTTAAGATTAGTAACTAGATTCCGAATGCAGAGAGGGGAAAGTCTGATATAGTTCACTGATGTTATAAAAACAACAACCTGCCTTAAAATGCAAACACAAAGCCAAACCCAATAAACCACAGTCGAGTTGAGGCTGGAAACCTTCAGGGTTGCGTGCCACTTGATTCTGGAATGCTTTGCTGCACAAAAATTTCTTTCAGGAACTGCAGTGATGTTCTGGCTCTCTGCCAGTGATGGAGAGCAGTTTCCCCAGTCACAGGAGCACTTTGCAAGGGAAGGGCCACATAGGACATTTCAAATCACCAAGAGGGCTGATGTGTATGTGTTTGTTTGCGCGGGGTCTTCCCTCAGATGAGGAAGGGGGGATGTCTGGCCCTCTGGATGATTTGAAATGCCGGGGGGGGAGGGAGGGGCAGGATACCCGGGGATGTGGCAGACAGAGCGCCAGCATTATTTCTAGATTTCTTGGAAGTTAGCCACCCTACCACAACCCCAGGAGCCCCGCTCTCTGTCTTCCCCTTCATCTGGCCCCGCCTGACGTAAGTAAGTGTAGGTGTGGTGCACCCTTTCTCTTCCCTTACTTCACTCATTACTCTCCTTCACTCCCTTCCGTCTCTCTTTCTTATTCTTTCTCTTCCTTTCCCTTCCCTCTTCCACCCCTGCCATTCACACCCTTCCCCCACCTTTTTCATGCGCTCCTTTTCCCTTCCTTCCTTCTCACTCTCCCCTCTCCCTCCCTCTCTCATCCATTCCCTTTCCTCTATCCTCATTCACTGCCCCCCCCCCCCTCCCCAGCAGGTCCTGTTGGGTCTTCTCCTGCTGGTAGGGCATGGCCTGTGGCCTCCCCGTCAGCGGCAGTCTTTGCAAGTGGGCCTGGCCAGGTCTTTCCTTGCCGGCTGGGCCTAGGGTACCCTGCCAGCCTTTCTGCCACTACATCTTAAAAATAAATTCCTCTGCAATCCGGATCCAGCTATGCAAATGCAAAGCACGGAGGCCCGGGGAGATTGGCGGGCGGGGTCCAGCCTGTGGGCCGTAGTTTGGGGACCCCTGCAGTAAGAGTGAGAATGCCATGTTAGGCAGAGGAAGGCCTGCCCAGGTGGGTTGCAAACCTGCTGAGACTTTAGAGAAAGTACATGTCACTGTCCCCATGTCTCTCCCTCATCGGGTCCTTGTCTCAAGTCAGTGATGAGGTGCAGCAGAGTTCACAGATCCATAGGAATCTGACGGGAGCTTCTGCTACTGCCCCAGAACTGGATTGAAACCACCATAAGAACATAAGAACATAAGAAAATGCCATACTAGGTCAGACCAAGGGTCCATCAAGCCCAGCATCCTGTTTCCAGCAGTGGCCAATCCAGGCCATAAGAACCTGGCAAGTACCCAAAAACTAAGTCTATTCCATGTTACCATTGCTAATGGCAGTGGCTATTCTCTAAGTGAACTTAATAGCAGGTAATGGACTTCTCCTCCAAGAACTTATCCAATCCTTTTTTAAACACAGCTACACTAACTGCACTAACCACATCCTCTGGCAACAAATTCCAGAGTTTAATTGTGCGTTGAGTAAAAAAGAACTTTCTCCGATTAGTTTTAAATGTGCCACACGCTAACTTCATGGAGTGCCCCCTAGTCTTTCTATCATCCGAAAGAGTAAATAACCGATTCACATCTACCCGTTCTAGACCTCTCATGATTTTAAACATCTCTATCATATCCCCCCTCAGTCGTCTCTTCTCCAAGCTGAAAAGTCTTAACCTCTTTAGTCTTTCCTCATAGGGGAGCTGTTCCATCCCCTTTATCATTTTGGTCGCCCTTCTCCATCGCAATTATATCTTTTTTGAGATGCAGCGACCAGAATTGTACACAGTATTCAAGGTGCGGTCTCACCATGGAGCGATACAGAGGCATTATGACATTTTCCGTTTTATTCACCATTCCCTTTCTAATAATTCCCAACATTCTGTTTGCTTTTTTGACTGCCTCAGCACACTGAACCGACGATTTCAATGTGTTATCCACTATGACACCTAGATCTCTTTCTTGGGTTGTAGCACTTAATATGGAACCTAACATTATGTAACTATAGCATGGGTTATTTTTTCCTATATGCATCACCTTGCACTTATCCACATTAAATTTCATCTGCCATTTGCATGCCCAATTTTCCAGTCTCACAAGGTCTTCCTGCAATTTATCACAATCTGCCTGTGATTTAACTACTCTGAACAATTTTGTGTCATCTGCAAATTTGATTATCTCACTCATCGTATTTCTTTCCAGATCATTTATAAATATATTGAAAAGTAAGGGTCCCAATACAGATCCCTGAGGCACTCCACTGTCCACTCCCTTCCACTGACAAAATTGTCCATTTAATCCTACTCTCTGTTTCCTGTCTTTTAGCCAGTTCATTTCATATAAGCCACCTTAGCTGGTCTATTTATTTATTTATTTAGCATTTTTTTATATACCGAGGTATAGCAGAGTTGCCTTCACTCCGGTTTACATACAGAAACAACATGTTACATAGAACGATGTATGAAGATTACAATTTAAAATTAATGATAGTAAATACAACAGGAGAATGTATAACAAGATAACACAGGATAGAACCCTGAATAGATGTACATATATCTCATGAAGCATTGAAGGGCATCTGTATCATTGTAACAGGGAGATTGAAGATTGAAAAATGGCAGAATATATAAAAGAATTTTAAAGTCATTGAGTGCTATCTTTAAAAGATTGGCTGAGAAGCCAGGGTTTTAAGTCTTTTTTGAAGGATTTTAAGTTATCTTGATTGGTGAGTTCCAGAGCTTAGGGCCGATGATGGAAAAGGCTCTGTTTCTGGTGGAGGATAATTTAGCCTGTGGTAGTGAGGGAATCACTAGATTAATTTTGCTGGCGGTTCGTGTAGTGTAGTGTAGTATAGAGCTGAAAGGCTCTGTAATGCTCCGACCATTTCCCTGAGTCCGACCAAGACTTATTTAACTTTAGTCTACCCAGGAGACAGGGTGTCTGAGGGCAGGGGTTCTAGACTCTGGCCCTGAGGAACTACACACAGGTATGGTTTTCGGGGTAATCAAGTTATATGAATTAGCCTTGCTCCTAAGCCTTATGTAATGCAAATATACCTGATGAATATTCACTGTGGATACCCTGAAAATCCAATGTAGGGGGTTCCTAAGTTGAGACCTACGTTCCCAAAAGCTGGAAAGGTGTTTGACCTAGAACCCCCTGACCTGTGGGGAATCCTTCTGTCTGAAGGTGGATGAAAGAGCAGCTCAATCAATGTACAGATCTGCTGTTTGAACTCAAACTTTCAAAAGACTCGTAGATTGGTCTGTTTCTCATTTTGTGAGGCACGAGAACAGTTTGATCTGAGTATAGAGCTGATGTTTGAACCCACTTTTGTGTAAAATCTAGATTTGAATTGGAATAGTTAGCTGGCAAGGAGAGAGCATCTCTGTACTTTGGCAAAGCTAAGAATTTTTTTAACAACCTTCCTGGAAGAGTCAAGCTTAAAGATTCTGGAAGTAAAAAATATATATTGCTGCCAACCTGAGCAACAATGATCTGAAGAGCTCAGTAAATAAAATCCAGTCAGGGGATGGGACTGACCTTTTATGACTATGCTTGACTAGGATGAGGAGGACGATCCTAACCCTGTGGGTAGGGTCCTTCATTTTCAGTTTAAACCGATTTTCACCCACAAATTCTAGGCTGATTTTAAAAGCTGCTCCAGAGCTGTGGATGCGGCATTTCAAGGCCTCCAGCCACTGCTGAAAGCCAGTGTGGGCCGCAGCGTGTACTGTATTGCAAGTCCCACCCTTCACCAGTGAAAGCGCTTGCCCTCCAGTGCCACCCATGCCATATTTCAAGCCCTGGCTCCTCACCCCCCCCCCACCCCCCCAAGCAGCCAAAGTGCTTACTGTCTGGTGCCGTGAATGCATTTCAAGCAGGCCCTATTCAGCAGAATCCCATCCCATCAGGCTCCCTGGCCCTGCGTAAAAGCAGAAGTGCAGTGCTGCAGAGCGAGGGAGCCTCAGTAAGCAATGCTGCTGAGGGCGAGAGAAGAAGCCAGGAGCCACCACCGGTAAGGATGAACGCTATTGCAGTGTGTGTGGGGGGAGGAGAGAAAGCAGGCATGTTAGGCAGGAGATGAGGGTAAAGGTGGGGATGCTGCTGAGTGAGTGGGTGGGAGAATCTAATAATGTTGTTTTATCATCCTGGCTTCTGTCCCCCAAAATAAACTTTACCTAGAAAATAAGCCCTTTTTTTTTTTTCAACTGATTTTCTCCTGTTTTTGTTCTTATCATAATAAACCCTGATAAATTCCCTGGAAAAATAAAGAACAATAAAAAATGAAAATGAAGGTCCCTACATGTAGGCATCAGATCAACTGTTTCAGGTTACCGGAGGTAAATGAGTCGTTTGGAAACCATAGAATAGTTTCCATTCAGCCATAAGTCAAAAATGCTTTTCATGCGGAAGCAGAGACAAATGCCATTTTTTGAACTTTAAAGCTTTCACATTCTTTTTGCATTTGAATTTAACTGGACCCAAATCTTCTGAACTCTCTTTGTTGCTATGTTGAATTTGCAAGGAAACTATGACCCACGGGGACTAGTAAACTGCAGAAACTGAACTGGGTTGTGCTCTTTTGCTTTGCTATATCTACCTCCTTGTAAAGCAAGCGCCTAGGAGACAGCCAGTCATTATATGGCAATTCCCCTTAGGTCATTTTCAAAGGAGTTGCGCACGTAAAACTAGCGTATATCATGGCAATTTTCAAAAGTGTATTTATGCGCATAAAATATTTTGACAATTTAGCCCCATGGAGTAAAATTTCAAAGGAATTACACACGTAAAAGTAGCAGTTTTCAAAAGCCCATTTACACGTGTAAAACTCAGTTTTACATGTGTAACTCATTTTGAAAATCATCTCCTCATTGTCTTTAGTTAAGGCTTCACTGTTTCTCCTCTCTCATCTACCAGACCCATTTGTTATAGATTCTGGTTAGGGTACAAAAATCTATGTCAGCATGTCAGACTTTGAGCTGGTCTAAGAGAACCACAGCTACATATAGATCTGTTTGCAGCCCTTGCTGGCAAGCCTAGGTCTAGGAGTTAGAATTTGGAACTGTGGCAGTGGGAATTAGAAACTCCTGCATGTTGTACAATTCCATATGCGGCAACAAAAAACTCACAAAAATGACCCGTATTAGAACTTTCATAGTTATTTATTCAAAATCTTTTATATTCTGCTCATATTGAATGTACATGCTGATGACATGTTGGTGCAAATCAAAAAATATCCCACCATCTCTGTTGCACATTTAAAAAACACAAAAAGGGCCGATGTTTAAAAGCAGACGCCGTTTTCAAAACCACAGTTTCCCAGGAATATCTGTGATATCCTTCCTTTGAATTATTCCCATAGAATAACAGTTTTCCACTTTTAAGTAAATTAGGAATACAAATCCCATAATATATCAGGACAAAAGATATGGAAAACCAGCATAGGCTCAATCCGTCAGTAATGATCTGCAGCCATCTAGTAACTAATGGACAGGCTGCGGCTTGGAGGAATTTGTTTACTGTATTTTCTGCTCTGATGTGGCTTTTGTGCCTACCGATAGAGGCTGGCGAAACTTTGAGCTAGCAAGGCCAAAAGTGTTTGTTTTAGATACTCTCTTCCTTGAGTAAGTTACCAATGCTACAGGCCCATTTACTGCACCATAGCCTGCCACACCTGTTTGTATGATCTGGCTGTTACTTGCTAAGACTAATAAGGAAATAAGCAGCTGGTGCTCTGTATCTAAGAACTGCTGGATGACATTAGAGATATGGTTCTCTACCACTTTAGGTGGAGCATATAATAAATTCCCATACTTGAAATCCAAATTGGTTTTGAAAGCGGTGCCTTTGCCTGGCTGCAAGGCCATAGTAGACACAGTGTGCTTCAACTTATTATTATAAGTTTAGTTGTGGTAGTAGTATTTATGTATTTTTGTCTATTGCATGTTATTTTATACTATGTGTTTATTATTGTACACTGCCTAGGATTTTAGATAGTGTGATCTATGAGTATTTTTAAATAAATAAATGAATACATATTATGACATGCTGATGCTGTAAGCTATGTCAAGTTTAAGAGATCCTATAAAATATAAAACTTTAAATTTAGTAAATTTTTGTATTTAGAGGCCCCTCCTAATCTGAGGCCCTAAACTGTAGCTTGGATAGTTTGTGCCTAAATTTAACACTGCCTGGCTCTACATGGCTCTCTCTGCAATACCTTTTTGGAATGTAATTGACATTAGCTTTTTGTGAAAGGTAATTTGCATCTACCTGCAGGAGTCACCTGTCAAATTTCATTTTTATTGTTATTTTTTTTCTAAGGTTTTTGCTTCCTTAGTGAATTTTAGTGCTCTGATAGGAGTCAGATTTATTGTGCTGGAAACTGAAGTTCTCAATTTATCTTTGGAACAAGAACATGTAAGAGTTTTCATCTGACTCATATATACATTCCCCACCCACTGGTGAGAATGGTCTTTGGGAATCTTTCTCTCCCATATCTACACAGGGCATTGCTCATATTATCTCCAAATTGAACCAAACTGTTGTTTGAATCCATGTCCAACAGGTTCATTTGTGCCTTGAAAGAGGACCTTGCCCCATTTATCACCATGATCATAAATGCATCATTATCCCAAGGTTCTCTCCCGAGTCAACTTAAAAATGTCTTGGTCTGGCCCCTAATCAAGAAGCCTGGATTAGAACCAACCATTCTAGCCCATTACTGTCCTATCTCTTCCCTTCCGTTCCTTATAAAAATCCGGGAATCTGCTGTTCTAAAGCAACTAACTGAGACTGGATAATTCTTCCATCCTGGACAATCAGCAATACGACTTCAGAAAAATATTTAGTACAGAAGCATTGCTGCTGTCCAGTCTGGATAAAATTCAGCATGGTTTCGATTTAGGAGAAAATCTACCTGCTAGTGATGTTGGACAACTCCACTACGTTTTGATATGGTGAACCATAACATCTTGATCTCAAGGTTAGCAGAGGTTGGGATAAGAGGATCTGTATTATCCTGGTTTTCCTCTTTTCTCAATAATCACCTGCAGCACGTTTGTATAGGAGATGGTTTCTCTTCATGGGAGCAGATTATTACTGGTATCCCACAAGGATATGTGCTTTCCGCAACTTTTTTCAACATCTATCTAACTCCATTGGGTAAACTGTTGACCACTCTGGGCATCTCATATAAGCTATATGCAGTCAATATTCAGATTTTCTTCCCCATTATGTCATCCTGGTCAATTCTTATCAATCTATCTGTTTACAATAAAACAATGGCTTGCTCATAACAGACTAATTTTGAATGTTGAGAAAACAGAGTCAGTTCATCTATGTAGATTCTCCAAATCTAATGTTCCATCTGCGTTTTTATTCGCTGGTACTACCTTTCCTATAAAACCACAGGCAAGAAATTTGGACGTGATTGTAGATGTTTCCTTTTCTATGAGCGAGCATATCAAAGGGCATCAGTAGCTTTCATTACATTAAGAATGTTCTGTAGATTAAAACCTTTAAGACCTGATGATTTTTGTTCTGTGTTGCAAGCATTAATATTTCCATCTATTGATTATTGCAACTCTTTTTTTGGGTTTGCTGTGGTCTCTCCACCTAATACAAAATACAGCAGCATGCATTCTTACTTGAAAATCAATGTCTGAGCATATCACACCAACATTAGCTGCTTTACACTGGCTTCCGATAGTTTGGAGAATTAAATTTATTTTTTTTTAATTCTTTATTTTCAAATTTTTGAAACTTCCTAAGAATAGTCTTGTACAGAAAAGTAAGGTGTTGAATTCTGCGATCTGCTCATTTCGCTGCTATAGCAGTGCTACAGCAGCGAAACGAGCAGATCGCAAGCAAGCAGATCGCAATCGCGCAATCCCAGAGAGGAAGAAGCACTTTGACCACGAAAAGCCATCGTTCCATTTTCAGCGCACGTACAGCATTCTAATGAAGGAGCACATTTGCCATCATTACTGAGTGTGTTATTACAGCCGAGATATATTAGTATATTCCATGCTTAAAAGTTATTCCCTGATGAAGAAATCCTATTCGAAACATTGCAGTGTCCTTGGCGTCATAACAGTGAGTTTTGATTGGTATAACACTCTTTTTTGTATACCATTATTCACTCCCACAACAGTGGACTTGCACTGGACTGTCAAGATAGCCTAATGGAGTAATGGATTAAGCATCTTGTCTTGCTGGGGTTACCAATGATTACAAACTTATTCTAACAACCACATTGTTGGAGTTAGAGTTTCAGAACAAGTAGCCATATAGGCATTTCCATTTAGCCTAGTATTGGCACTTTATGAGGTTTCCCCAGTTTGATTACATACAATCTCTTTGTATTTGAGCTAGACTTTCTCATGGTTTATTGTTGATATTACAAGTGTCTGGCATTTTCTGGACCATTTTTTGAGATTTTATAACATAAGCATGTATATGCGCACATGTTATAAAATCCACTACCTGCGTATGTGATTTTATATCGATATGTGCACACAAATGTCATCTCGTGCACATAAGTGGGGGGGATTTTAGTAGATGCGCGTGGCGATGCATTAGGGCCTATTTCCCTGTTCCCTCCCAATTCGCCCCTGTAAAGGAGCGGACTTCCTAAACCCCCTACATTACCTGTCTCCCTTTTACCCTACTAGCCCCAACTCCTAAAACCCCGCTGACTACCCAAACCTTTTTTATTTTACAACTTATCCGCAGTCCATAGCAGCAGCAACTTACGCTGTCGACAGATCCTGGCGTGCACTTGTGTACAACTTGGACTTAATCGCGCTGTCCCGGCATACCCCCAGCCCGACCCTTTTTGCAAAATCCTTTCCAATGCACGTGTTGTGTGTCCCGGCCGCGTGGGTGCCACGACCAGTCTGCTCACCTCGCACTGCCTTCCACAAGTGCTGGCCTGGTTGCTGCTGCCAATCCCCGACGTCCCCGTCACTCACCACGGCCTTTCCTCAGCATCCTCATCCCTGCAGGCCTTGCAGCGGAGCTCCCGATGGGGCTCCGTGTCTTCGGCCGACTCAGCCCCGCCCCTAGTCAAGTACGCGGCCGATGTCCAGTCTTTTAAAGAGGCAAGCGCGGGAAAACCGAGGGGGGCGCGTTTGGATGACATCACCAGAGCCCTGTATATAAGGCAGGGCTCAAACCCCTGATCCCTGCCTTGGCAATCGGGTTGACACCGTTGGTGAACTAGTTTGCCTTCGTTTTCCAAGTGTTCTCCTGTTCCAGTGTTCTCCTGTTCCAGCGTCTCTGTGGTCCTGTGTCTTCCGTTCCCAGTGGTTCTGTGTGTTCCTGTATCCTTCTCAGTTAGTACCTCTTCAGACTGACCTTTGGTACTGACCTCTGCCTGCCTGACCATTCCCTTGCCTGCTGCCCAGAACTGACCACTGCCTGCCTGACCATTCTCTTGCCTGCCGCCTGGAACCAACCCTTGCTTGCCTTGACTACGCCCGGACTGATTTGGTATTGACCCCTGCTTTGGCTGACTTCTCCTGGACTAATACTCTGGCTCTGACCCTTGTGCTTCACTCAGACACTCTCTTCTGGCCTACTGTGACCATTTGACCAACCTGCTTGGAAACCAACCACGGCTTCCACTTGGCTAGACCTGCAGGCGCTGTCTCGCTCAGAGAACCTTCCTGAAATGTTGCCTCCTGAGGTCTCTGGAGCTTCTAGTTCGGGTCTAGCCCATTCACCCTGCATAAGCTGCGCACCCTTGCTCGTGGGGGGCACACCCCTCCGCTACCTCTCCAGGAGACCACCAGAGGCCCACCTAAATCCAGGCGGTCTGGGTACCCAAGGGCTCAACCTGTGGAAACCCCAGACTGTTATTGGTGAAGCTCCAGTTAGCCTCTGTCTCCTTGTGTGCTCTGCCTCCTGGTGGCAGGCGCTCTCTGGGTCCGACCAGAGGGCCGTACCAATCCTGTACCAGGCCAAGGGACCACCTCCAGTGCAACAGCACGTACCAGGAGATACGCATGTGGCTGCGGGCCTCTTAAAATTCACGTGCATATCTCCCAAATTTGCCACACATAGGAAAATTTGCCCTTTAGTCAATAACCCAAGTATTCCATGGATCAACTCAGTCCTAACAATTTACAGGTCCTACTGTTCTCTTCACTCTGCCACTAAAGGCCTCCTTTCCCTGAATTTGTACATTTTATTTATTTATTTAACTTCTTTTACTATACCGATACTCAAGACGAGGTCTTATCGTACCGGTTTACAATAGAACAGGGGGAAACCAATTTAACAACTAGCTACAACTAAGTAGAAAGGTAAAGTTACATTAAACAGGGAGCGAAAACATGGGAGATGGAAGGCAGGAAAGATTTTAAACGATAACAACTGGAGAGTGATAAAAAATTAATTAACGAAAACAATAGAGTAGCGAGACATAAACAGAGATTTATCCTAGGCGATTATTAATATAATATATCCTGTGGGAAGGAGGAGACATGGGGAGGTGAGCAGGGGGGGGGGGGGTGGTGTCAGGGCAGGGACTGGAGAGGGGAGGGGGGGAGGGATAGGGAAGAGGAGGCAGGAGCCGTATCTTGAAGATACGGCTCCTGCCTCCTCACTTAATGGAAACAAGAGATTGAGCTTTCTCTGTGGCAGGTCCGATCTTATGGAACTCCTGACCTGAATACCTTCATCTTCTTACAGATGTCAAGCAATTCAAAAAAGAGTATTTTATTTTAGATTATTTATTAATCGCTTTCCTGATCAAATTTTCCAAAACGATTTACAATATACAGTAAAAACATTATAACAGCATAAAATACAGCAAACATAAAAACAAAAATAAAACAGCATTTAATATTATAAGCCTCTTTCATTAGGTCTTTTGTTACGGTTGTGGACCCTTGGGCCGGTTGGGACAGTGGATGGTGCGCTGTGGAGGACCACAGCAAGCGCCCCAACCGGGAGGCGGCTCGGAGGAAGGCCTCGGGCCTGGGACAAGGTGGAGTCCTATGCGACCAAGGACTAGGTGGCGGCAGAGAGGACGGACGAGGTTGGGCCCTGGTGACTGACGAGTCTTCACCCTGGAGACCGGTACTCCCCCGGGAGGAGCCCGTAGGAGTCCAGCCGCTGGGACTTTTGGAGATTCACCCTGGAAGCCGGAACCCCTCCAGGAGGAGCCCGTGGGGGCCCGGCCGCTGGGATTAGGCGAATCTTCGGGGCCAGTGAGCACCAGGTACCCAAGGAGCGACGAAGCCCAAGGATGAGGTCCAGGAACGAAGCCGAGTCGGAAGCCGGGAGTCGGAGGTGAAACCAAGCCAGGGATGAGACAGAAGACGGAGTCGTGGACGAAGCCAGGGTCAGAAGCCAGGAATCAGAAGACGGAGTCAGAAGCCAATGGATCAAGCTGAAGCGGAGTCGTGGACGGAGCCGGGGTCAGAAGCCAGGAAACAGAAGATGGAGTCGAATACTCAGAACAAGCAGCAACTAGACACTCTGGGGGCAGAGGAACCTCGTTGCAAGGCACTGGAGTGATCTAGGTGCAGGGTACTTATACCCTGAGGGCGTCTGACGTCACCTATTGCAGGACTGAGGTTTCCCCGCGCTGGCCTCTTTAAATGGAGCTCCTCCCTGCACGCGCGCGTCAGGGGGCGGGGCCAGCTGCGCCGAATCGTTGGCGTCTCTCCCGAGGAGGGAGAGACACGCTGGAGGGCCTGCAGGCCCGAGGAGCCCCCGAAACGGCCCGGGCCGCCCCCGAGGTAGGTGGAGGGACCGGGGCACGGCCCGGGACCGTAATATCTTTAGAGTTTCAGGCATACGCATTTTTCTGTGATTTACTTCAAGTACCTTACCATACATCTATTTAATTTATGCAGTTGCTTTTTGAATATTTTATTATTTTTTATAATGCTTGTTATTAATTTATGCATGTTGTTTTGTCACCTGCCTCGATCATTGGAAGAGTGTGGGAAATAAATTCTGTATGTAAGTAAATAAATATAAAGCACATGTAGCAATTGTGCCAGCATTCTCAAGCTGCCCTATCTATGTGGCCAATGTGCTAAAATGTATGTTAGAATTCACCCTTGCGCAGGGGCACTAGCGAGCAGCAGAAAATGATGGTGGCTTAATTTTTCTTCCTTCTCCACGGTTTTTCATAAGATTTAATGACCTCAAAGTTCTATTTGAAATACATTTCAAGTTCGGTCCCTCCCAAAGGACTTGCAGATAGAATTGTCTGAAGCCTATGAAAGGTGTCAACCACATAGGAGACAATGCTGGCTGATATCACCTCCAATATGCATATTGTGGAGAAGAGTCAGCAAGACAGAAATGGTTCAAGTTATTTTCGGGGGAATTATGCAGGCAGGATAGTACTGCACTTGACAAGCTCCAAACAAAAAACCAGCGTGGAAAGTACAGTGAGCATTACTGGGATCTCTGTTTCACCAGGGTCGGGTAGAGGCAAAAGACTGGTGCATAGCAGACAGACAGAGGTCTAACCACATGACTGGTGAAACTGAGCAGACAAGAAAGCACAGGAACTGTTAATTCTCTCGGTGCATGGAATAAATTGAGACCTGGCTAATGGGCTGCCTTATGGTAGCCTGGTAGTGCAAACGGCAACATTGATCCCCAGCACAGGTGAAGGAAGAGCAGCTGAGTGCTGGTCAAACATGGGGGAAATAAAGGGAATGTCTGGCCACATGGGTGTATAAATTGAATTGTAAAATAAGCAAGGGTAGTACAGCAGTGAAGGTTTAATTGGCCCGAATTACTATAGAGCATAAGAATCAAAATTTCTTTTTAGCATAGTTGGGAACAATATAAAAGACCACCAGGTAATTTTAAAAGGTTTTGGGGGGGTCGGGAGGGTAGGGTCGATTTAAAGGGTCGGGTGGTTTGTTTTTTTTAGCGGCGCGGGCCTCCCTAAAAAAAAAGGGTCGGGAGGGTAGGGGAGGCTAAGGGGGGTCAATTTAAAGGGTCGGGTGGGGTTTTTTTTTTATCGGGCCATCGGCGCCATTTTAATTAGTGGCAGCCAAAATGGCGCCGATGGCCCGAGAGCGGGAGATCGCGCCGGGACCCCCCCCCCCCCCCACTGGACCACCAGATAATTTAACATTTTGGGGAGGTTCGGGAGGGTGGGGGAGGGTAAGGAATTGGTTTTAAAGGGTCGGGGTGGGTTTAGGGGTTGTTTTGGTGTGCCGGTTTTCCCGCCCTCCCCAACATAATTCCCGTGCCCTATTTAACGATACAATACAAATGCCCCTGACGATAAATCGGGGGCATTTGTATTGTATCATGCACTCTAATGATTTAGGACGATTTTAAAATTATCTGACGATAATTTTAATCGTTCAAAAACGATTCATATCCCTATCAATTATACCTTTTTTACACCCCTCCTGGTCTCCTTGAAAGTAACTCCTCCCCTCTAACTGAATTTTTCATAGAGAACCATATCCTTGACTTACCAACAATCATGCTCGGAGATTTCAACCTACACGTAGACACATTACCCCAATCCCCCTCCTGCGAAGCTTTCCTCTCCTCTCTTGATACCATGGGTTTTACGCAACTCATAAACCAACCAACACACAAAGCAGGTCACACACTTGACCTAATCTTCACGAATTCTAATATCCTCTCAGCCGAAACCCCATCTTGTTCTCCTGTCCCCTGGTCTGATCACACACTCATAAACACCCCTCTCTCTATAAATAAAACATCCCCCACCCTACCTCCCCATAACCACACCTTCCAAATCCACAAACCATGCCCTAGAGATGACTTAATCTCCTCCTGCTCCGACATCACCGACAAAATAGACCTAACCAACCCCTCCTCAGCACTCGCCTCCTGGAACAAAATCACAAAAGAGTTAGCTGACAAAATATGCCCACTTACTACAAAAACTATCAACCCATCACACAACAATAAGAAAGCATGGTACTCACCTTAACTAAAAAAACTTAAATGCGAATTAAGAATCAAAGAAAGAAAATGGCGCAAACACCCCTCACCCACACTGCTTGCCTCTTACAGATCCTCCATGCATATATATAGAACCACCATTCTCAAAATAAAGCGTAACTTCTACGCACTCAAAATTCACGACTTCCAATTCAACGCTAAGGCCCTCTTTTCCCTTGTATCTGACCTCACCAATACCTTTCCCTATTCCAGACCAGACAAAGATTCCAAAAGTAAATGTAATAGGGATGTGAATTGTTTTTTAACGATTAAAATTATCGTCCGATAATGTTAATATCGTCTTAAATCGTTATAGAACACAATACAATAGAAATTCTAACGATTTATCGTTAAAAATCGTTAAATCGTGTTAGTGCGCACTAACTCGAGTTAGTGCGCACTAACTGAAAATGATACAAATTGACACTTTCCAGGTCAGTAAAGGTCAGTTAGGAATGAATATGTGTTCCTATTGGCTGGCTGCCCTCTTATCTATTGATGTTATCCAGGTTCCCACTGAGGTGATGGTTGGGGGGATGGGAAATGGAAATGGAAACTCAGGAACACTAACAGAAAATGATACAAATTATTGACACTTTCCAGGTCAGTAAAGGTCAGTTAGGAATGAATATGTATTCCTATTGGCTGGCTGCCCTCTTATCTATTGATGTTACCAAGGTTCCAACTGAGGTGATGGTTGGGGGGATGGGAAATGGAAACTGTTGGTACTTGACAAAAAAAGTAATGTGATCAGTCAATATGACTAGAACCTGTGCCCTATTCCTGATACCAGGGGTGTTGTGATCTTCCTGCACTCAGTGCCCTATCCCTGATACCAGTCTGAGACAGCTCCCTCCCTGCATTACTAGTGAGAGGCTGGCTTCACAGACAGGGGGGAGCTGCCTGACCCTCACTCCTGACTTCCCCCATGTCCCAGCCAGTGAATGGTGTGTGGGTGGGGGGGGGGGGGGAGGGGTGGGGGGGAGGATGGTGAAGTCTGAGACAGCTCCCTCCCTGCATTACTAGTGAGAGGCTGGCTTCACAGACAGGGGGGAGCTGCCTGACCCTCACTCCTCCGGGGTATTGTGATCTTCCTGCACACAGTGCCCTATCCCTGATACCAGGGGTGTTGTGATCTTCCTGCATGCAGTGCCCTATCCCTATTAATACCAGGAGTGTTGTGATCTTCCTGCACGCAGTGCCCTATCCCTAATACCAGGGGTGTTGTGATCTTCCTGCATGCAGTGCCCTATCCCTGATACCGGGATGTGTGCAAGAAGATCACAACACCCCCGGTATCAGGAATAGGGCACTGTGTGCAGGAAGATCACAACACCCCCGGTATCAGGAATAGGGCACTGTGTGCAGGAAGATCACAACACCCCTGGTATTAGGGATAGGGCACTGTGTGCAGGAAGATCACAACACTCCTGGTATTAATAGGGATAGGGCACTGTGTACATGAAGATCACAACACCCCTGGTGCCAGGGTTAGGGCACTGTGTGCAAGAAGATCACAACACTCCTGGTATTAATAGGGATAGGGCACTGTGTGCAGGAAGATCACAACACCCCTGGTGTCAGGGTTAGGGCACTGTGTGCAGGAAGATCACAACACTCCTGGTATTAATAGGGATAGGGCACTGTGTGCAGGAAGATCACAACACCCCTGGTGCCAGGGTTAGGGCACTGTGTGCAGGAAGATCACAACACTCCTGGTATTAATAGGGATAGGGCACTGTGTGCAGGAAGATCACAACACCCCTGGTGTCAGGGTTAGGGCACTGTGTGCAGGAAGATCACAACACCCCTGGTGCCAGGGTTAGGGCACTGTGTGCAGGAAGATCACAACACCCCTGGTGCCAGGGTTAGGGCACTGTGTGCAGGAAGATCACAACACTCCTGGTATTAATAGGGATAGGGCACTGTGTGCAGGAAGATCACAACACCCCTGGTGTCAGGGTTAGGGCACTGTGTGCAGGAAGATCACAACACCCCTGGTGCCAGGGTTAGGGCACTGTGTGCAGGAAGATCACAACACTCCTGGTATTAAGAGGGATAGGGCACTGTGTGCAGGAAGATCACAATACCCCTGGTATCAGGGTTAGGGCACAAGTTCTAGTCACATTGACTGATCACATTACTTGTTTTGTCAAGCTACCAACTGTTTCCATTTCCCATCCCCCATATACTGTCAGTGGGAACCTTGTTAACATGAATAAATAAGAGGGCAGCCAATAGGAATACATATTCATTCCTAAACTGACCTTAACTGACCTGAAAAGTGTCAAATTGTAACTCCCGTTAGTGCGCACTAACTTGAGTTAGTGCGCACTAATCGGAAAAAACGATTTTTAACGATTTTTTAACTAAAAAATCGTGCCTAACACGATTTTCTTGCCCTGCCACACGATTTCTATCGTTAAGACGATATGGAACACGATTCACATCCCTAAAATGTAACAACCTTGCCCTTTTCTTCAAAAACAAAATATCCAAACTCACAGCGAGTTTTCCCGCCGACACGCTCAACTCCAATGTCCGCACCACAAACCCCATGGCCAGCCTTGACTGCCTTGAAACAACATCATCCTCTGAAATAGAATCTCTACTAAAGAAAATGAAACCCTCCACACACCCGACTGACACCTTACCCACCAAACTACTACTATCCATTCCAAACATAATAGCCAAGCCCATATCAGAGATCATTAATTGTTCCCTCACACTCGGTAATGTCCCCACCATACTAAAACAAGCAATTATCAAACCCATCCTAAAGAAACCCAATTTCGACCCAACAGAACTAATTTTCAGCCAATTTCCAGCCAATCTCATACCTTCCTTTCTTAGCCAAAATCACAGAAAAAGTAGTCAACACCCATCTCTCGGAATACCTTGACAAACACAAAATACTAGCCCCTTCTCAATTTGGTTTCCGTAAATTCTACAACACAGAAACATTCCTATTATCACTCACGGATACCATTCTCAAAGGTATGGACAATGGGCATTCCTATATCCTAGCAATGCTCGATATATCATCTGCATTTGACACAATCAGCCATTCAATTCTATTAAACCAACTCCAAACATCGGCATAATAGGAACCGCCTTCCAATGGTTTGAATCCTACCTCAAAAATAGACACTACAAAGTCAAATTAGATAACTTTGAATCTGACTCCATCGACTTAACCCGAGGTGTACCTCAAGGCTCCGTCCTATCCTCTACCCTCTTTAACATCTACATGTTACCCCTCTGCCACCTCCTATCTGACCTAGGCCACCCCCATTTCATCTATGCGGATGATATCCAAATCCTCATCCCAATCACTGATACCCTACACACCTCTCTAAAAATCTGGAACAATTGCATCAGTGCAATCAATCAACTATTCATGAAACTCAATCTCTCACTCAATACGAGCAAAACAGAACTATTCATCATATCCCACAATCCCCTCACCATTACACACACTCCCCCCAACAAATTACCCCCTCCTCACCCAGCACTCAACATGTACGCAATCTAGGCATTACTTTCGACAACCAACTAACTTCAAAACCTTCATTAAATCCACCTTGAAAGAATGTTACTTCAAGCTGCACGTCCTGAAGAAACTAAGACCCCTACTACACCCCAATGATTTTCGCACAGTCCTTCAAGCATTAATCTTCTCTAAAATTGACTATTGCAACGCCCTCCTCCTAGGCCTACCTGCCTCTACCATTAAACCCCTCCAAATGTTACAGAATGCCGCAGCCAGAATCCTCACCAACACACGTAGGAATGAACACATTACACCCATTCTGAGAGATCTCCATTGGCTCCTTATATCCTACAGAATCCTTTACAAGTCTCTCGCCCTCATACACAAAACCTTACCCAACCAAAACTTCCAATGCTGAACGACTCTATACACCTCCACTTATCCAATAGACTTATCAGATCCATCTATAAAGGAACCATCCGCACACCATCCCCCAGACTCTTTCACCTTTCCTCCACAAAAGATAGAGCCATATCGATTGCAGGTCCTATAAACTGGAACACAATGCCGCCTGACCTCCGCACGGAACAATGTACTCAGAAATTAAAAAAAAAATTAAAAACATGGCTCTTCAAACAGGCCTTCCCTTAAAGCCCTTTATCTTGTCCCCTCCATTCCCCCTTCCCCCCTTTTCTCCCTCCCTCTTTTCTCTTCCTCTCCCTTCCTCTTTATAGTCTTTCCCCATGACTATCTGTAAATATTTTTTGTAAATTTGTTTTATTTTCCCATGCAAATTATACTCCTTACTCCTTACACCTAGCATTAATATTTAATTACTTCTCTCCATAGTTAGCTACCTTCTCTATCCATATGTATCCTTATTAATTTATACTACACACCGTTCCATGTAACTTTTTCTGTTCTTCTGTTCCATGTAAACCGATACGATGTGCAAACGGTTATTGGTATAAAAAAGCCTTAAATAAATAAATAAAGGTGACATTCTTCCTTGTTGTCATACTATAAGAGGTCCAGTGTCCCATTGGTGGACAGTCTGCAATTGCTGCATCTGATTTTGTTTGTTATTGGAGACAATAATGGGATGTGAAGGTATGAAGAAAGGACCAAGTAGCCACTCTACAAATGTCCAGAACTGGTATGTTATGAAGGTGAGCTACAGAAGCTGCTGTGGCTCTGAACTGATGTGCCTTAACTTTAGCTGCAAGCCTCGATGGCTGGGTCAAGTAGCAGAAATTAATACATTGGGACAACCAGTTAGCTAATTTTCTTTTGGTGACCATCAATCCTGGTGCTGCTGTGATCCTGCCCGCGAGGAGCGTGGGCAGGCTCTTACCTTCTCACAGCCAGTCGGGTTGCTGACGCTGCTGCTTCTTTCTCCCTGAATCAGCTGGGGCTGTCCCCGCAGCTGCTGCCATGCGGCTGGCTCCTGCTTCTGCCTTCCCCCAACGTACTGCGATCCCGGGACCTTTCAGCCAGCAGGGAGGCCGTCCTTGCCGGTGCCTGCTTCAGCCCGGGTCCTTGCCCAGCAGGGAAGCCGTCCCTGCCGGTGCCTGCAGCCTGCTATTGCTCTCTACTCTGCCTGCAGTCTCTCTGTTCTCTCTGCAGCCAGCTTATCTTGCTTCTGCCTTTCTGCTTCAGCCTTGCAGCATGGAGCGGTGCCTGGAGCCTGCTACAGCTCCCTACGTCCCCTGCAGCCAGCCTTACCTTCTCCAGCTCCAGGGCAGGGCTGCTTCGCTGCTTGCCTGCTTCCATGGGTCCCCCACGTGGCTGAGGATGCCACCAGCTTCCAGCTCCTCCCTGGGCGTTGTCCACCTCAGCTCTACAAAGAGATTCAACGTTCAGTCTGTCTTTGCCTTCGCAAGGAGTTGGTCACTCCTGAGATCCTCGTTCCAGGAGCTGCCTTGTGTTCCAGCCTTCTGCAAGGTTCAGTGTTCCATGTTTTCCGTTGAAGCTTCTTGTCCAGTGTTCCAGTCCTGATGTCTTCAGTGTTCCAGTCCTGATTTCTTCAGTGTTCCAGTCCTGTTGTTCCTGCTGTTCCAGTATCCGTGTTCCAGTCCTGTTGTTCCTGCCGTTCCAGATGTCCTTGTTCCAGCACTGAGGTCTGTCTTAATCCTTGTTCCCGATCCTGATGCCTTATCCTTGCCTCGAAGCTGCCAGGAGTGCAGCGTATCCTTGCCTCGAAGCTGCCAGGAGTGCAGCGTATCCTTGCCTCGAAGCTGCCAGGAGTGCAGCAACCTGCTCTTCCCTGCGCTCTCCCGCTCACAGGGTGGTCCGCGACTCAGTCCCGCGGGTGGTCTGAGTAGGGCGCCCTGAGGGACAGTGCCCATGTTTTCCTTCAGCCCTCATTCCTGACTTCACCTCTGTGCATCCAGAACCTTGTCCTGAGTCCACGTCTTAGCCTGAGTCCATGTCTGTGCATCCTGCACCTCATTCCTGAAGTCCACGTCTATGCCTGAATCTACGTCAGCACGTCCAGTACCTTGTCTCTGAGTCTACGTCCGCACGTCCAGTATCACGTTCCGGAGTCTCGTCTGAATCTATGTTCCAGTCATCGCTGTCCTGGCCTCCATCCGGCCTGCCGCTTCGTGCCGTACCCCGCGGCAGGTCCGAAAGGGCTGGGAACGGTCGGAGGACTGTTCACAAGACCAACATTGCGTTGTTGGGTCTTCCGAAGCGTGCGGGTCCGGAGGAGGGCCTGTCTCCAGGTCATCATTCCAGTCCTGCTCCCGTCCAGCCCATGCTTGGGCATGCCACGCCTCCCGCGGCACCTCTTCAGAGCCCTCTGGGGTCGAGCCGTGGCCCAAGGACACACATCACCCAGGAGTGGGATCGCTCTCCTAGCGCTCCACAACAGATTGCGAAGGCCATGTGTCCGGCGTTCATGTCCTTGGGATGGGCCTGTGCCAAGTTCCGGAGTTACTTTGCCAAAGGAATTTTTTTTTTTAAAAGGGAAAAACTTAGTCCCAGTTTTTTCGCTGTGTTTACCGACCTGCTGGAGGCACCAGCTTATTTGAACTTTTGTTTTCCCACACCGCTAGAGGCCTAGCACTTGTTTTTCACCAAGTGCCTTCTTGAGACTTTTTGCTTAGCCTGGGTACACTTGCTGTACGACCTGCAGGAGGCGCCTGCACCCAGGTTCACCACCATCTTCCACGCTGCAGCATCTGGTTCCTGTGTTGCACAACTATCTTGTCCAGAATTTTTATTTTTTCCCTTCGAGAATGCTTGTTTACCAGCAAGAGGTACCTGCCCAGAAGAGCTTACTCTGCTGAATTTCCCGCGCATCTCGCTCACTGAGTTCACCATGTTACAAGTGATGCCTACTACATGCCAGCTTGTGGTAGACCTCTCCAGACGACCTGCAGGAGGCGCCTGCACCCCATCTGTGGTCATCTCTCCAATGGGGTCTGGAGTGTCAGTCATCTCTTCCAGCTGAACCAGCAGATGCCTTCGCTCTTCCTGCTCAGCCTCTACAGTACTTCTGTTACCACATGCTTGTCTCACTCACCACCCCGAGCACCAGTCCAGTTCCATGTTACAGCCTCTTCAGGGATCCGCTGCAAGCTTCACCATCCAAGCAAAGGTACTGGTCCAAGTGTGCCTTTCCAAGTAACCTACTATCAGCTTGCTCTCAAGCCATCCTGAAGATGTCCATATCACCACCAGCCTAGGACTACTCGAGTGTGAGTGTCAGCAACACCAAGATTCTGCCCAGTCTTAGGGCTCACTCCTAGACGGGAGTTACTGAACTTTTGTACCTATGATCCTCTGCACTGTCCTAAACCTGATTCTCACCACCAGTTACTTGAGCTGCCAGTTCTACCCACCTGAGCATCAGCAATGTCTTCACTAAGGAGTCCAGTTATCAATCGAAGAACTTCGGCCTACATGCTTTGCCAAGCTTGAATTCAGCTGTGACAGCCAGCATTGACTAGCAGTCCACCTGCCTTCTTGTACCAACATCTAGCAGGAGCTCACACTTGCACTTACTGCCCATCTTCCAGAGACTGGAACATTATTTGGTCACCAACCAAAGGACGTTATCCAAGGTTCTTTGTCAAGTATAATTCTGTCCATGACCACCAGTAGTGCATGTCTTCAACCTGTCATCTTAAACTATTGGTGTCCCACCATACTTCGAAGTCAACTTAAACCTACTGTGAGTCACCTTCCAGTCTCCAGTGCTACCAAAGTCTACTCCTCGATGCATTCAAGCGGTTAGCAGGTCTGTCAAGTCGTCCAGTCATCAAGTCCCTACGCATATACTCTTGACCAACTTGGGGACGTCTGCCGTCATGTTGAGACTTCTACACCTCTACTCGCCGCAGCTCTCACAGCTACCTGACTCCTTGCATCCATCGTGAGTCACTGAACTGCCAAGTTCCTGGAATCATCTACTCAAATGGCTAACCTTCACCTAGTATTCCAGCCTGCACCACAGCTTCAGTCTTAAGTCTGAGGGCCTCCATTCAAGTAGAGTCTTGGAAGGAGTCCTGCCTCTGCTACTTGATCCTTGACCCAAGATGCCATCTTGCGGTTCAGTACCCTGCCTTACCAGCGCCTTCCACATTCCATGTTCTGTGTTTGTCTTGTCTGGACCTTGACCACTTCTGCCTTGTCTTCTGCTTCAGTATTCGTCTCGCTACAGTTACTCGCCAAGAAGTACCAGCTCGTCCTTGGATCCTCGCTTGCCCTTGACGGTATGGACTACCGCCTTCTTCTCAAGCTATTGGCAAGAGGCTTGAGGGGGGGCTTTTGAGGAGGGGGGTACTGTTGTGATCCTGCCCGCGAGGAGCGTGGGCAGGCTCTTACCTTCTCACAGCCAGTCGGGTTGCTGACGCTGCTGCTTCTTTCTCCCTGAATCAGCTGGGGCTATCCCCGCAGCTGCTGCCATGCGGCTGGCTCCTGCTTCTGCCTTCCCCCAACGTACTGCTGCGATCCCGGGACCTATCAGCCAGCAGGGAGGCCGTCCTTGCCGGTGCCTGCTTCAGCCCGGGTCCTTGCCCAGCAGGGAAGCCGTCCCTGCTGGTGCCTGCAGCCTGCTACTGCTCTCTACTCTGCCTGCAGACTCTCTGTTCTCTCTGCAGCCAGCTTATCTTGCTTCTGCCTTCCTGCTTCAGCCTTGCAGCGTGGAGCGGTGCCTGGAGCCTGCTACAGCTCCCTACGTCCCCTGCAGCCAGCCTTACCTTCTCCAGCTCCAGGGCAGGGCTGCTTCGCTGCTTGCCTGCTTCCATGGGTCCCCCACGTGGCTGAGGATGCCACCAGCTTCCAGCACTCATCTCCAGCTTCCTAGGGCGCGGGCGCGCGCCTCCCGTCTGTTCTTCAAGGGCCAGCCAGGTTTGGCCCCCTGCTGGCTCCTCCCTGGGCGTTGTCCACCTCAGCTCTACAAAGAGATTCAACGTTCAGTCTGTCTTTGCCTTCGCAAGGAGTTGGTCACTCCTGAGATCCTCGTTCCAGGAGCTGCCTTGTGTTCCAGCCTTCTGCAAGGTTCAGTGTTCCATGTTTTCCATTGAAGCTTCTTGTCCAGTGTTCCAGTCCTGATGTCTTCAGTGTTCCAGTCCTGATGTCTTCAGTGTTCCAGTCCTGTTGTTCCTGCTGTTCCAGTATCCGTGTTCCAGTCCTGTTGTTCCTGCCGTTCCAGATGTTCTTGTTCCAGCACTGAGCTCTGTCTTAATCCTTGTTCCCGATCCTGATGCCTTATCCATGCCTCGAAGCTGCCAGGAGTGCAGCGTATCCTTGCCTCGAAGCTGCCAGGAGTGCAGCGTATCCTTGCCTCGAAGCTGCCAGGAGTGCAGCGTATCCTTGCCTCGAAGCTGCCAGGAGTGCAGCAACCTGCTCTTCCCTGCGCTCTCCCGCTCACAGGGTGGTCCGCGACTCAGTCCCGCGGGTGGTCTGAGTAGGGCGCCCTGAGCGACAGTGCCCATGTTTTCCTTCAGCCCTCATTCCTTACTTCACCTCTGTGCATCCAGAACCTCGTCCTGAGTCCACGTCTGTGCCTAAGTCTACGTCTATGCATCCTGCACCTCGTTCCAGAGTCCACGTCTATGCCTGAGTCTACGTCAGCACGTCCAGTACCTTGTCTCTGAGTCTACGTTCGCACGTCCAGTATCACGTTCCAGAGTCCACGTCTTAGCCTGAGTCCATGTCTGTGCATCCTGCACCTCATTCCTGAAGTCCACGTCTATGCCTGAGTCTACGTCAGCACGTCCAGTACCTTGTCTCTGAGTCTACGTCCGCACGTCCAGTATCACGTTCCGGAGTCTCGTCTGAATCTATGTTCCAGTCATCGCTGTCCTGGCCTCCATCCGGCCTGCCGCTTCGTGCCGTACCCCGCGGCAGGTCCGAAAGGGCTGGGAACGGTCGGAGGACTGTTCACAAGACCAACATTGCGTTGTTGGGTCTTCCGAAGCGTGCGGGTCCGGAGGAGGGCCTGTCTCCGGGTCATCACTCCAGTCCTGCTCCCGTCCAGCCCATGCTCGGGCATGCCACGCCTCCCGCGGCACCTCTTCAGAGCCCTCTGGGGTCGAGCCGTGGCCCAAGGACACACATCACCCAGGAGTGGGATCGCTCTCCTAGCGCTCCACAACAGGTGCGATCAGGTTGAAGGAGATAAAGAGTTGGGATTGTCACTTAGGAGATTGAGTTCTCTGTTTGTAGAAAGCCATAGCTATTTTACAATCCAGAATGTGTAGTATCCTTTCCCTATCGTCACATGTGGTTTTGGAAAGAAAATCAGTAACATGATTGTCTGATTCAGGTGAAAAGCTGAGACTTTGTCATGGTACAATTGCAAGTAAGGAGGTAGTGGACTAATACCTAAAGTTCACTAACCCGTCTTGCTGAAGTTATCGCCACTAGGAACAATACCTTCCATCTCAGAAATTTCACGGAGGTAGTTTGCATCGGCTCAAAGGACAGAAGCATAAGTTTTTCCAATACCAGGTTGCTATCTTAAGGAACTGCTGGTTTTGATACCAGAAGGAGTCTTAGAGCCGCCTTCATGAAATGAGACACCAGCAGGTGCATCAAGATTGAGTTTCCCTTTGTGAAAGGATGATATGCTGCTATGACACTTAGGTGCACTCTGATGGATGACACTGCTAGGCCAGAAGTGTATAACAGATGCAGATATTGCAGCAATTGTTTTGGGGAACATCCAAATGGGTCTACTGCCACTGTTGCACACCAGTGAAGATACCTATGCCACTTGCCAGCATAATTTTTTCTTGTGGATGGTTTTCTGGCAGATATAATATCCTGAATCTCAGCAGGGAGAGGGAGATGACTCAACACCTCCCTTTCAACCTCCAAGCCATCAGGTATAAAGAGGACTGTAGTGAATGAAGGAGTGTGGCCTCTTCCTCTAACAGCAGGTCCGCTCTGTTTCCCAAGAAGATTGGTGGTTGAGTTGAGAATTGTACGAGATAAGCATACCATGCTGGTGCAATGAGGATGAGATCTGATTCTTCCATGAGGCATTTTTGGATGATATCGGTGGATATATATAAAACAGGTCTCACTTCCAGGGAATTAGAAACGCATCCTGAGCAATCCTACGTCTGCTCTACTAAAGAGAGCAAAAACTTGGCAATTTTGTGTTGGACTCTGTTGCAAAGAGGTCCATGTAGGGTATTCCCCACCTCCTGAGCAGTATGTTCGCCACTTCTTGATGCAATGCCCACTCATGGGGATGAGAAATTCTGTTGAGCCTGTTGGCTTATGTGTTCTTGATACCTGGAAGGTAGGTCACCTGCAACTGAATGGAATGATCTAGCGCCCATTCCAGGATTAGCACTGTGTCCTTGCAAATTATTCTGAAACAGGACCTTCATTGTTTAAGTAAAACATGGCCACCTGGTTGTCCATATAAATCATTACTCTTTTGCCCATTAGCAGATGAGAGAAGGTGTAGATGGCGTTTCTTACAGCTCATAACTCCAATAGGTTGATTTGAGAGTTCTCTCCTGTGGAAACCAAACTCCCTGTGTTTTCAGTTGTAGCACATGTACTCCCCATCCAGTTGTAGATGCGTCTGTCATCATGACAATCTGATGTGCCGGGATACAAAATGGTGCTCCTGATTTTAGAACCTGGGGAGATAGTCATTAGTCTACGTCAGAGATCATTGACTAAGTCATGACCACCTGTAGCAACATCGGGTGGTCGTACTGAGACCACTGTGCCTTGAGTGCCCATTGCAGCTGTCGCATGTGAAGGCAGGTGTGTGGAATGACATATATGGCTGCTGCATGTGATCTAGAATGGTGAGTATTTGATGAGCTGGGGGATGAGACTGGTTCCATAAAACGTAACAACACAGAGAAAGGGCGGAGTTAACAGCAGACACATAGAGAAATAGCAACAGAAATAATGTGTGGCAAATAATATGCTGGTCAATAACAGTTGACAGCAGAAACTTTTTTATTTTGCATACGCACACGTCAATTGTGCATAATACTCAACTCATAAATAAATTGTAATATGTAATCGGAGGACCCCGACATGGTCCCCCTGACGCAGCCCTGATGCGAAACACGGCCGTGTCGGGGTCTTCTGATTACATATTACGATTTATTTATGAGATGAGTATAATGCACAATTGACGTGTGCAGATGCAAAATAAAAAATTTCTGCTGTCAACTGTAATTGACCAGCATATTATTTGCCACACATTATTTCTGTGTGGCGTAAGCCAATATGTGAAAAGTTTGGATTTTTTCTGATGAAAGGAAAGCCTTGCAGAATTTTGTGTTTATCACCACTCCTATAAACTTAATGTTATGAAAGTGGACCCTTGTGTCAAGGTTGTTGGCTACCGTCAAAGGGCGAGGCCTCTTGGACTGTAGAGACTTGCTAGAAGACTTCACCCTGGAAGCACGCGACCCCCCCAGGAGGAGCCCGTAGGGGTCCGGCCACTGGGACTTAGGCGACTCCTCTGAAGACTGTAAGAGGTCTGGATGCAGGCGCCTCCTGCAGGTCGTGGGTTCCAGACGGCTGGCGCCTCCAGCCGGTCGAGACAGTCTGAGGATGGAATCGAGGAAAAGTCCAAAGCCAGTCTGGGAATCAATATACCAGCGGGGTCTGAGTCCAGTCCAGGGTCAAAGCAGGAGAAGGGTCCAAAGCCGTAACGGGGTTGAGCCAGGAGAAGGGTCTGAAGCCGTACCGGGGTCAAGCCAGAGAAGGGTCCAACGCCGTACCAGGATCAAGCCAGGAGAAGACACGTCCACCAGTCCAGAAGTCAGCAGCCAAGAATCAATCCACAGAGCAGGGGAGAAGAGCGGGACGAAGAACCAAGAACCAGGAGCCAGGAACACACTCAGGCAGGAACCTCAATACCAAGGCAAGGACTGAATGCTCAGCCCTTGCCTTAAGTACAGGAAACCGGGGGAGGAGCTTCAGGGGGAGCCATGACACTTTCTGTCATGGCTCCTTTAAGAATTCTCTTCAGGCGTGCGGCTCTAAGGGGCAGAGGAGGAGAGGCCGGATCGTTGGAGCACGCTGCCGACAGGGCGATGGCAGCGGCCAAGAGAGGGAAAAGAAGAAGGGTTGCCTGCCCCTGCAGGCACCCTCAACCATACCCGGCGATCCGGATGAGTTCGTTTAGCTGCGCTGTCGGCCTTGCCTCAGTCGCGGCCGAGCGCGGCCAGCGGCCATGACACCCGTTCCCGGTCGCGGTCTGCCGCGGCCGATGCCGCTAACAGTACCCCCTCCTTTAGGCCTCCCCCTAGAAGGTTTGGGTTTACCAGGGTGTTTTGAATGAACAACGATTTATCCAGTATATTCTTTGCCGGTTCCCAAGAGTTCTCCTCAGGGCCAAATCCCTCCCAAGCCAGGAGATACTCCCAAATGGTGCCTCGTTTCCGGACATCCAACACCTCACGCACTTGATAAATAGTCTCATCCACAGCCTGATGGTGCTCAGGCGGTTTCCGACTGGGCCACCTGAGGATCAATGTTTAAGAAGAGACACATGGAAAGAATTTTGAATGCGCAATGAAGAAGGTAATCGAAGTTGGTAGGTTACTGGACCTAATTGTCTCAATACCGAAAACGGACCAATATACCGAGGAGCCAGTCTCATGGAAGGGACCCTCATACGGATATGCCGGGTGCTGAGCCACACCTTCTCCCCGGGATGAAATTGAGGAGCCTGGCGACGATGCGGATCAGTGAATTTCTTAGCGGAGCGGGCTGCCTTCTGTAGCATCTTTTGAGTATAGACCCAAAGTTGTTTCAGTTGTGTAGCTGTCAACTGAGCTGCTGGCGAAGGCACAGGTAAGGGTACCGGCAAGGGCGGGCGGGGTTGACGACCGAAGACAATCTGAAAGGGGGATGCTCCCGTAGAGGTCCCAGCATGCGAATTATGCGAAAACTCTGCCCAGGAGAGAAGTGATGCCCAGTCATTTTGTCGAGAGTTGACATAAAAACGTAGGAACTGTTTTAGTGTTCGATTAGTGCGCTCTGCCTGACCATTAGCCTGAGGGTGGAAGGCCTAGTGAAATCCAATGAAATCTGGAATTTCTTGCAGAGGTTGAGCCAATATCGAGCCGTGAACTGCGGGCCCCGGTCCGAGGTGATGTGTTGAGGCAGTCCATGTAGACGGAAGATGTGCAGCATGAATAATTGAGCCAGTCGTGGAGCAGACGGGAGGGAGGGGAGTGGAATAAAGTGAGCCATTTTAGAAAAGCATAGAAACATAGAAACATAGAAATGACGGCAGAAGAAGACCAAACGGCCCATCCAGTCTGCCCAGCAAGCTTCACACATTTTTTTCTCTCATACTTATCTGTTTCTCTTAGCTCTTGGTTCTATTTCCCTTCCACCCCCACCATTGAAATATCTAGCTTGATTAGTTAGGGGTAGTAGGGGTAGTAACCGCCGCAATAAGCAAGCTACACCCATGCTTATTTGTTTTACCCAGACTATGTTATTCAGTCCTTATTGGTTGTTTTTCTTCTCCCCTGCTGTTGAAGCAGGGAGCTATGCTGGAAATGCGTGATGTATCAGTCTTCTCCCATGCCGTTGAAGCAGAGAGCCATGCTGGATATGCATCGAAAGTTGAAGCAGAGAGCCATGCTGGATATGCATCGAAAGTGAAGTATCAGACACATTTGGTTTGGGGTAGTAACCGCCGTAACAAGCCAGCTACTCCCCGCTTTGTGAGTGCGAACCCTTTTTTCTTCTCCCCTGCCGTTGAAGCAGAGAACTATGCTGTATATGCATTGAAGGTGAAGCATCAGGCTTATTTGGTTTGGGGTAGTAACCGCCGTAACAAGCCAGCTACTCCCCTCTTTGTGAGTGTAAATCCATTTTTCCACATTTCCTCTTGCTGTTGAAGCTTAGAGCGATGTTGGAGTCACAGTAAGCATTTGTATGTTTATTGAATAAGGGTATTGTCTCCAGGCAGTAGCCGTCATTCTGGCGAGTCACCCACTCTTCATTGGCGGCCTCTTGACTTTATGGATCCACAGTGTTTATCCCACGCCCCTTTGAAGTCCTTCACAGTTCTGGTCTTCACCACATCCTCCGGAAGGGCATTCCAGGCATCCACCACCCTCTCCGTGAAGAAATACTTCCTGACATTGGTTCTGAATCTTCCTCCCTGGAGCTTCAAATCGTGACCCCTGGTTCTGCTGATTTTTTTCCTACGGAACAGGTTTGTCGTTGTCTTTGGATCATTAAAACCTTTCAAGTATCTGAAAGTCTGTATCATATCACCTCTGCTCCTCCTTTCCTCCAGGGTGTACATATTTAGATTCTTCAATCTCTCCTCGTACGTCATGCGATGAAGATCCTCCACCTTCCTGGTCGCCCTTCTCTGTACCGCTTCCATCTTGTCTTTGTCTTTTTGTAGATACGGTCTCCAGAACTGAACACAGTACTCCAGGTGAGGCCTCACCAAGGACCTGTACAAGGGAATAATCACTTCCCTTTTCTTACTCGATATTCCTCTCTCTATGCAGCCCAGCATTCTTCTGGCTTTTGCTATCGCCTTGTCGCATTGTTTCGCAGACTTCATATCATTAGACACTATCACCCCAAGGTCCCTCTCCTGCTCCGTGCACATCAGCTTTTCCCCCCCCATCGAATACAGTTCATTCGGATTTCCACGCCCCATATGCATGACTTTGCACTTCTTGGCATTGAATCTGAGCTGCCATATCTTCGACCACTCTTCCAGTTTCCTTAGATCCCGTCTCATTCTCTCCACTCCTTCCGGCGTGTCCACTCTGTTGCTGATTTTCGTGTCATCCGCAAAAAAGACAAACCTTTCCTTCTATCCCGTCCGCAATGTCGCTCACAAAGATATTGAACAGGACCGGTCCCAACACCGATCCCTGCGGCACACCACTTAAAACCGCTCTCTCTTCAGAGAAGGTTCCATTTACCATCACACATTGTCTTCTGTCTGTCAGCCAATTTGCAATCCAGGTCACCACCTCGGCCCTCACTCCTAAGCTTCTCGTTTTATTCACCAGTCTCCTGTGCGGAACCGTATCAAAAGCTTTGCTGAAATCCAAGTATATGATATCAAGCGCTCTTCCTCGATCCAATTCCTTGGTTACCCAGTCAAAAAAGTTAATCAGATTTGTCTGACAGGATCTTCCCCTGGTGAATCCATGTTGCCTCTGGTCCATCAATTCTCCGGACTGTAGATAGTTCACTATTCTCTCTTTCAGCAGTGACTCCATTACTTTTCCCACCACTGAAGTGAGGCTAACCGGTCTGTAGTTGCCAGCCTCCTCCCTGTTCCCACTCTTGTGAAGCGGGACCACCACCGCTCTTCTCCAATCACTCGGCACCACTCCCGTTTCTAGGGATCTATTGAACAGGTCACACAGCGGAGCTGCCAGAACATCTCTGAGCTCCCTCAATATCCTTGGATGAATCCCATCAGGCCCCATGGCTTTGTCCACTTTCAGGTTCTTTAGCTCTTCCCACACATTTTCTACTGTAAAAGGATTTTCATCCATTCCACTTCCCTCCAGTTTCTTGTTGTGTAGAGATGGTCCTTCTCCAGGGTCTTCTTTAGTGAACACAGAGCTGAAGTATTCGTTTAATATTTCTGCCATTTCTTCGTCTCTCTCCACACATTGATCATTACCACCTTTCAATTTCACTATACCACTTTGGACCTTTCTCTTTTCGCTGATGTATCTGAAAAATGTTTTGTCACCATTTTTTATCTCCTTGGCAATCCTCTCTTCTGCTTGACTTTTTGCCAACTTGATTAATTTCTTTGTCTCCCTCAGTTGATACAAATATTCTTCTTTGTGCTCCTTCCTTTGGGATCTTTTATATTTCTTGAATGCTATTCTTTTAGCTTTAATTTTGTCAGCCACCTCCTTTGAGAACCAGATAGGTTTCAATTTTCTTTTGCTTTTCTTTACATTTCTAACATATAGAGCAGTTGCCTTGGTGATTGTTCCTTTTAGATTGGTCCACTGTTGATCCACATCTCTCTCGTTCTCCCATCCTTTAAGTTCTTCCTCCAGGTACTTCCCCATTTCCTCAAAGTCTGTGTTTTTTAACTGTAAAACTCGGGTCTTTGTGGTTCTTTTCCCTATTCTTTTAGTGATATTAAACCATACCGTTTGATGATCATTACTGCTGAGGTGGGCGCCCACCTGGACATCTGAGACATTATCTGCATTAGTGAGCACTAAGTCGAGTATAGCTCCTTCTCTCGTGGGTTCCAACACCATTTGTTTGAACAAAGATACTTGCATGGCATCCACTATCGCTCTACTATTTTTAGTTTCTGCAGAAGGGATTTTCCAGTCTACATCTGGCATATTAAAGTCACCCACGATCACCACTTCTCCCTTCTTACCTATCTTATGGATGTCTTCAACCAGATCTCTGTCCAGCTCTTCCTTTTGGTTTGGAGGCCTGTAAACAACTCCAATATAAATGGACGCTCCGTCATCTTTTTTTAGGTCGAGCCATAGAGCTTCTTCCTTACCCCAACTTCCTTGTAGCTCAGATGCTTGGATGTTGTTTCTAACATAAAGAGCCACACCTCCCCCTTTTCTATCCTCTCTGTCCTTCCTTAACAAGTTGTAGCCTGGTATTGTTGTATCCCATTCATGAGATTCTGTGAACCATGTTTCTGTGATAGCAACAATGTCCAATTCTGCCTCAGCCATTAGGGCCTGCAGATCTGGGATTTTATTTCCCAAACTATGAGCATTTGTGGTCATAGCCTTCCAGGTACTCTCTTTAAGATTATTGCTTTTCCTGGACTCCTTATAAGATATTAGTTGAGATTTGTTATTCACTTCACTCTTTCTTTTTGTAGTTGTGCCACTGTTGACAGAGTTATTCATCTCAATTAGATTTTTCTTTTGGTTATGGATCTTGAAATACTGCATGCATTGTATTTTCTCTCTCTTTGCTGGTAACACTTCAATGATTTTCTCAAGAACTTCTTCAGTTTTTAATATAGAGAAGTCTTGTTCTTTTTGCATTTGGTACATTGTGTGTCTCCTCATCACAGGTCTAATTCTACCAGAGCCCACTGTAATCCTGGATTGTAAAGAATTTCTTAATGACCTGTTTGAGTGGGGGGGTATACCTGTTGGCTGCCCATCTGTCAAGAATGGGTGACTGAGGGGCCTACCTGAGCCTACTGAATCTCCTTTTCTTGACTCCTGGCTTTTCTGTGATATTGGGGAATTATTTTCTGAGTAATGCAATGTGGGTGTATTACTTTTAATTGAAGGTAATTGATCTTTAATCTCAGTCAGCTCCTTTTTCAAGGAAGAGAGTTGTGCACAAATTGGGCAAGCCCTAAGTTTCCAGATGACTTCCCTGACAATAAATGCTCCACAATGGTTACATTGGATAGTCCTCATTTTGATAAATTTATCTGATGGATAACACCTAAGGAACAACTAAATTACCAATTTATCCTGTTGCCAATTGTATTTAGGTAGACTATATTAGAACAACCAACCTAGGGGTGGGTGGGTAGAGGGGTAGGGTGGGAGGGAAGCAGACAGAATAGCAAAATTAAAGCTTTGTAAAAAGGCTTAATGTAAAGAAATCTTAGCTTTGCCAAGTAGCGATCTACCACTACCCATATCACTGTATTGCCATTGGATGGAGGAAGTTCCACTATAAAATCTGTGGAGATGTGTGTCCATGGACTAGTGGGAATGGGTAAAGGTTGTAACAGGCCCCAAGGTTTCCCGGTGAGGACTTTATGTTGTGCGCAGACTGAACAGGAATCTACATAAGCTCGTATATCTTTATGCATCTCTGGCCACCAATAATACTGCTGTAAGAGCGCCTGTGTTCGCAGTCGTCCGGGGTGTCCTGCCAATCTGGAATCATGACCCCAAGCCAAAACTTTATTGCGAAGCCGCTTAGGCACCACTGTCTTCCCAGGTGGCACCGTGAAGGTAGCAGACAGGATGATACGGGCCGGATCAATGATGTGTTGTTCCTGATCCTCAATATCTTCTGTGGAGAATGAACGAGATAAGGCGTCAGCCTTAATATTCTTGTCGGCAGGGCGATATCGTAATTCAAAGTCGAAACGCGTGAAAAAGAGGGCCCAACGGGCTTGACGTGGGTTTAACCATTGAGCTTGTTCTAAATATGTTACATTTTTGTGGTCAGTAAAGATGGTTATGCGATATTGGGCTCCCTCCAACCATTGTCGCCATTCTTCTAGTGCCATCTTGATAGCAAGAAGCTCCTTATCTCCAATGAAGTAGTTATGTTCTGCCGCTGAGAATTTCTTGGAAAAATATGAACAAGGATGCGCTGCTCCCGATGTGGTCGTCTGACTCAGAACAGCTCCAACTCCCTCAGCCGATGCATCAACTTCAATAACGAATGGACGCTTGGGGTTGGGATGCCGAAGACAGGGTTGTCAAAGAAAGGAGTCTTTCAGGGCTTGAAATGCTTCCTCGGCCTCCACAGACCATGCCTTGATGTTAGCTCCTTTTCGAGTCAGAGCAGTCAGAGGTGCGGCTAGTTTAGAAAAATTCTGGATAAAACTGCGATAATAATTCGCGAAACCCAGAAAATGCTGAAGCGCATGCAGTCCATTAGGCTGAGACCATTCCTTAATGCATTTCAGCTTAGCGGGATCCATTTGAAATCCTTGTTTAGATATAATGTAACCCAGGAAGGGTAAAGATTCTTTTTCAAAAATACATTTTTCAAGCTTAACATACAGTCTGTTCTCCCTAAGCTGCTGTAATACCTGAATGACGTGTTGTCTGTGTGCTTGCAAATTGGCCGAAAAAATAAGAATGTCATCCAAATAGACCACAACGCAGATGTAAAGCAAGTCTCGGAATATTTCATTAACAAAGTGTTGGAATACTGCAGGGGCATTAGTTAGTTCTAGTGTTAAAAGCAGTTTTCCATTCATCACATTCACAAATTCTGATTAGATTGTAGGCCCCTCGGAGATCTAATTTGGAAAATATATGGGCCCCCTGTAAACGATCAAACAGTTCAGTGATCAGAGGCAATGGGTAGCGATCTTTGATGGTGATAGCATTGAGTCCGCGGAAATCAATACATGGTCTCAGAGTTCCATCCTTTTTTCCTACAAAGAAGAAACCAGCTCCAGCTGGCAAAGTAGAGCGTCGAATGAACCCCTTTTGTAGATTTTCCTGAATATAGCTGGTCATCGCCTGAGTCTCTGAAGCGGATAATGCGTAGACCTTCCCTCAGGGAGGCGAGGCTCCTGGAACTAAGTTAATGGCACAGTCGAACTCTCAATGTGGAGGCAAGATATCAGCAGCCTTTTTAGAAAAGACATCTGCAAATTGGCTATACGGTGCGGGTAGACTCTCAAGTCGTGCAATGCAGATGTAGCTGTCGGTAGGTATGGATCCCCGTAGACAGGTCTCCTGACAAGCAGATCCCCATTGCAGAAGTTTCAGGGTTGTCCAATCAAACTGGGGATTATAATGTTGTAACCAGGGAATACCCAATACCACAGGGTGTATGGCTCTCTGGATGACATAAAACGAAATTTGTTCGCAATGTTTGGGGCCGATGTGACATTCCAGCAGAACAGTCTGATGAGTTATCCTCCCTGGTAGGGGGTCTCCATGAATAGAGGATATGATCAATGGCGTGGGGCAAAGTTGAAGGGAATATGGAGTTTCTCCACGATATCTTGAAGGATGAAACTCCCGCCTGCACTGGAGTCTACTAAGGCCATGGTGGAGAATTGGAGGTCCTTCAGTGCCAAAGAGATCCGAAGAGTGAGTGGGGGAGCTGGAGAGGTACTGCCTAGGGTTACTCCCCCGCCGGAGCCTAGGCTTTAAAGTTTCCCGGACGGATTGGGCAACGGGCTATGAGGTGACCCATTCCTCCACAGTACATGCAGAGGCCTGCACGACGGCATCTCTGTCGTTCCTCGGAAGACAGAGGACCACGCCGCAGTTGCATAGGTTCTTCTATACTTCCTCCAGAAGCAGATGTAGGTTGTGAGGCAGCCGGTACTGGACGAGGAGAGTTCCAAGAACTGGTTCTTCTGGCGTTAGCTCCTTCACGAGCTCTTTCTTGCAGACGATGGTCTATTCGGTTTACTAAGTCTATGAGAGCATCTAAGGACCTCGGTAGTTCACGAGCCGCCATCTCGTCCTTGATCTTCGACGACAGACCCTCCAGGTATATAGAACGCAAGCAGTTCTCCTCCCAGTGAAGTTCCGAAGCCAGTGTTCTGAACTCGATGGTGTAGTCTGCGAGGGCTCGGTTTCCTTGTCGCAGTTGCAACAGTTTAGAGCTGGCTACTACCTGCTTCCCAGGATCATCGAAAACCGAGAGGAAAAGTTCCAGGAACCTTTGAAGATCTTGCAGGATAGGGTCCGATCGTCGCCAGTAGGGAGAAGCCCATGCCAGGGCCTTCCCCTCCAAGAGTGACAAAATGTAAGTTGTCTTAGTGAGGTCGTCTGGAAATGAAGAGGCTTGGAGTTGAAAATGCATATTGCACTGCTCGATGAATCCTTGACACAACTGAGGATCCCCTGCATAGCGTGGAGGTATGGGTAGCGGAATCGTAGTTCGGGCGGAGCTTGACGCCAACGCAGGCACGGCGACAGAAGCAGCCTGGGCAGCTGCCATGGTGTCCAGACGTGCATTAAGTCGTTCTAGAGATGAAGCCATGGATTCCAAAATACGTTGTTCCATGACCTTCTGAGCCAGTCCTGGAATGGCTTGGCGAGCCGAGGCCTCTGCCAGGTCCATGGCCTTGGTATTCTGTTATGAAAGTGGACCCTTGTGTCGAGGTAGTTGGCTACCGTCGAAGGGCGAGGCCTCTTGGACTGTAGAGACTTGCTAGAAGACTTCACCCTGGAAGCATGCGACCCCCCCAGGAGGAGCCTGTAGGGGTCCGGCCGCTGGGACTTAGGCGACTCCTCTGAAGACTGTAAGAGGTCTGGATGCAGGCGCCTCCTGCAGGTCGTGGGTTCCAGACGGCTGGCGCCTCCAGCCGGACGAGACAGTCTGAGGATGGAATCGAGGAAAAGTCCAAAGCCAGTCCGGGAATCAATATACCAGCGGGGTCCGAGTCCAGTCCAGGGTCAAAGCAGGAGAAGGGTCCAAAGCCGTACCGGGGTCGAGCCAGGAGAAGGGTCTGAAGCCGTACCGGGGTCAAGCCAGAGAAGGGTCCAACGCCGTACCAGGATCAAGCCAGGAGAAGACACGTCCACCAGTCCAGAAGTCAGCAGCCAAGAATCAATCCACAGAGCAGGGGAGAAGAGCGGGACGAAGAACCAAGAACCAGGAGCCAGGAACACACTCAGGCAGGAACCTCAATACCAAGGCAAGGACTGAATGCTCAGCCCTTGCCTTAAGTACAGGAAACCGGGGGAGGAGCTTCAGGGGGAGCCATGACACTTCCTGTCATGGCACCTTTAAGAATTCTCTTCAGCCGCGCACGCGGCCCTAAGGGGCAGAGGAGGAGGAGCCGGATCGTCGGCGCACGCTGCCGACAGGGCAATGGCAGCGGCCAAGAGAGGGAAAAGAAGAAGGGCTGCCTGCCCCCGCAGGCACCCTCAACCATACCCGGCGATCCGGGTGAGTTCGTTTAGCTGCGCCGTCGGCCTTGCCTCATTCGCGGCCGACCGCGGCCGGTGGCCATGACACCCGGTCCCGGTTGCGGTCTGCCGCGGCCGACGCCGCTAACACTGAAGGGCTTGAGTGGGAAGTAGACTGGACTTCTCGTAGATTGTGAATCTTAGATTCTCTAAGCAGGTTATGGTCTGTGTTAGGTGTGAGTGGAGCCTTTTGGATTTAGAGGACACTAGAAGCCAATCGTCTAGATAGGGAAACACATTTATCCCTTTCCTGTATAATTGGACCACAGCCACAGCTAGGCATTTTATGAACATTCTGGGTGCTAACGACAGGTCAAACGGAAGCACCTTGTATTGTTATTGTTGAGCATTCACTTGAAAGCAAAGGTAACACCAGGAAGATGGATGCATCGGGATGTGGGAGTATGCATCCTTGAGATCTAAAGAACACATCCAATCATTGGGTTGGAGAAATGGAAGAAAGATTTTGAGAGATGTCATCTTGAATTTCTCTCTCAGAATGAATTTGTTGAGGGCCCGCAGGTCCAAGATGGGCCAGAGTCCTCTGCTCTTTTTTGGGATGAGGAAGTATTGGGAATAGAATCCTCTATTGCACTGAAATTGAGATAGAACTTGGATCACCTGTTGTTGGAGTAGCGACTGAACTTTTTGCTGGAGAAGCATATTGCCCGTTTGATCCCAGAAAGATGGTGCAAGGTGGGGCACTGGAGGAATTATTTTGAAGCTCGGTCTGTAGCCATTCCTCACCACACTGAGAACCCAACGATCTGATGTTATGGAGATCCAGGTGTGGTACATAAGAACATAAGATATGCCATACTGGGTCAGACCAAGGGTCCATCAAGCCCAGTATCCTGTTTCCAACAGTGGCCAATCCAAGTCACAAGTACCTGGCAAGATATTATGCTGCCTACTGCCGACAATAGCTGTGGCCAAGTTATATTCAAAAATTCTGTTGTGGGTTTTGATTGGGGCCCTGCTGTTGGTTTTGTGGACGTTGCAATCTTGTGCATCCCCTTGGTTGAGTCTGTTGAGGCTGTTGCCTCTATGGTTGATAGGGGGCAAACGGCCTGTATTGCTGCCTATGGAAGAAAGGTTTTTTATATGTTGGATAGAATCTTCTTGAGAAGAATGTTCTGCTGATGATGTAAGCAAGGAAACTGCCACGTTCTGCTCTTTTAGGTGGAATATAGTCTCCTGTAGTCTGTCTCCAAACAAATTATCCCCTTTACAAGTGAGATCGGTCAGTTTCTTATGAATGTCATCCTGGATTACATTTGCTCGAAGCCAGGCAATTCTGTGGGCAGCTATCAATGATGCGGACATTCTAGCGGATGTTTCAAAGGCTTCATAAATTGTGCATAGCAGATGGTATAATACTTCTTCCATGTCAGCTACTGCCTGGTTCAGTGACTGGACAATAGTTGTTGAACCTTCCTTTGGCTTTAAAGTCTTCAGGCATTCATACAAATACTGGGTGTTATACAACTGATGCTGTTGAATCTTGGCATTCAACATCGTCCCCTGGAAAATTTTTTACTGTAGACATATAGGTACTTGTTATCTTTACCTGGTGGTGTGTTAGATTGTAGGCATGTCTTTTTTGCCTTGTTCATGGCCGACTCGACCACAACTGATGCGGGAGGGAGCAGTACCAACCCATACTGCAAGGATCTACACATGCTATACTTCAAGTCAGTCTTCCAAGAAGTGGTGGGGACTGAGAATGGAGACTCCCATGATTTGTCCATTACCGCATCAAGAACCACATGAGATGGAAGTACAGTTGGTTCCAATGGGACGTTGAAGATCTTAAATATACCATGGACCTCCGATCTTGGATCCGGTAACATTTTGGTCTCTATCTTTAAGAGGGAGCCCACTTTCTCAATAAAATTTGAATAAGATATGTCCTCCAGAGACAAGGATAGCTCTGGTGGCTCTTCTGGAGGGTCCGATGGTATTCCAGTCAATGTGCCTGGTAAAGTTGGAAAGGAGTCTGGAGGCTCCCTGTCTCATTCTGGAGGTTGACATCTCCCTCTCCTTTATGCTTCTATCAAAGAGAAGGGAGCGAAGGTGGTGATAAGGCTCCTTAGAGGGACTAGAAGAAGGGCAAGGCTGGTAGCCAGTAGGCAGAGAAGCAAAAAAGGTTTGCAGAATATCCAATATCTGGGACATAGTCTGTGAGGCAGGCCCCCTAACTCTGGGAAGGAAGGACAATATTTCTTTTTTTGTACAGGTGGAAATGCATCTCCATCCCTTCCTGACCAACCTGATGATCGTCTTTGTGTTGTGGAGGAAGGTAATATCGTTAGTAGAATTGAGTAATCTGGGCCTCTGTTGTACTGTGTCTGACCTTGTTCTTCATGGTGAGACTTTCGCCTCTTGACCAGTGGATCCTGAAGCTGAGGTTGCTTCCGTTTCTGTTTGGAAACTGCTAATAGGCTTGTGTAGACACTTCCTTTGGAAGACAAAGAAAAAAAGCCCTCAGAGAACTGCAAATTTCGATATCAGAAGTGTTGGAATCCATAAGCTCTCTTGGTATGAAGACCACTTGAGGGTTTGGACGCCATTGCTCTTGGGAGGCCCCTCCTGGTGATTCCTCACTGTGTGCTGCGACGCATGTTTTTCATGAGTCGAGTGCAACACATGATGCTCCCGCATTGATTGAGTCATCTTCAGTTTCCATGCCATAGGGGATTTATCTTTTGACGCATGCGCCGATGGACGATGTGTCAATTCTGTGCTTCACCCTGCGACATACATTGTACTGTGTCGTGCTCTGCCTGTGCCAATTTTTTGGGAGCTGTGGCTATGTGCATCGGAGGGTGCAACTCCACCTGACTCCCGACGCTCTTCAGCACCAGTTTTGGTGGCGCTTTAAGGTTTTTGTGGGGGTTTTCACCTGAATTCTTAACTCCAAGCTCTCTGGGGGTTTTCCCCACCTGGCCCTGATTTTTTGAAGTCAGCCCTAGCGAAGAAGACCGTTTCGGCGCAGATGGCCTCTGCAACTTTGGCCCGGGTGAAGACTTGGTGGTACAATGCATTGGGGCATGTGAGCTCGAGGAAGCTCCCTCATTGTCTGGCCATCTTTTCTACCCATTGACACTGGGCTCTTGGTGACATCCTGCTGCAGTCGCAGCAGGATGTTTGGTCATGGTCCGGTCCCAAGCACAGGTAACAATAGTTATGTCCGTTGGTGACAGACATAACTTTGCCACACTGGTAGTACTTAAACTCTGGGGTCTTGGAAGCTTTTGGGGATTCAATGAAGTGAGAATGGAGAGAAATAAAGAGAAAAAAGTGAGAGAGAAGGAGATCCGTGTCTGTGAGTTGCGCGGGAAAAACTAGAACTGAGGCAGTCAGGCAATCATGTGGGAACCACCACACAGGCACATAGAGCAAAGCTCTGTAAATCTGTAGAGAAGTTTCTGCCTTGAGCCACCTCGAAGGGACATCCCAGTCAGCATGGCTAATTCTGCCTGCTTATTGATGGGAAAAAATTAAATTCAGTTTACAGTTTCCTGCAAAACTAAAAGTGTGGCATAATGGGCAAGTTTCAATATTTGCTATGGCAGCAAAAGCCTACTTGGCTTCTTTTTTTATTGATCACTGAAGGTGCCTATATAAGGCTGGAAGATTATGTATTTCCTTAAGTTTTGAGCAATTTTGGACTTCCTGTCCTGACACAACTAATTAGTTGAGGTTTTCTGTTCTGGACGAAAGTGTTGCGTCAGAGGTGGACCCTTGGGCCGAGGTGGGGTTCACGCAACCCGTAAGTAAGGATCTAAGGGTCCCCACCATCGGCAGATGGAGTGGGATGATAGACAGAGGCCGCTGGAGCTTCATCTATACCAGCTCTCGTTTCTCGCGGGTTGAGCCTTTGGGTGCCGGGGCCAGCAGGACTTAGGTGGGCCTCTGTATATAGTTGCAGGAGAAATTGCTTCAGCCCAGAGACAGCAGGCAAGAGATGGTACAGTCCTACTCTGGACTGGATAATGTCCTGGAAATTTGGGCGCCAATGGAATGAAGACAGACAGAGGGCGCTTGAGCAAAGGTAGGCCAAAGCCTGATGAATCCATGTCCAGGGAGTAGGCAGAAGAGGCGTCCAATGGTAGGCTTGAGTCAGGGCTGGCGGCAATCCAGAGGCAGTGGCAAACAAGGCTGAGGTCTGATCACGGAGACAGTCAAGAGTCAAGCAAAATTGAGGTCTGATCACGGAGATAGTCAATAGCGTAGTTGGATGAAGCAGATATCAGGGTCTGGAGATAGGCAATACGTAGTCGGATGAAGCAGAGGTCAGGGTCTGGAGATAGGCAATACATAGTCGGACAAGCAGAGGTCTGGGGCTGGAGATAGGCTGTAGCATGGTCAGGCGAAGCAGAGGGTCTGGGGCTGGAGATAGGCTGTAGCGTGGTCAGGCGAAGCAGAGTCACATTCCATGTAGTCAATCTGAAGCATAAGCAGGGCAGGAACAAGGAAACAGGAATGCAAGGAAGAGACAAATCTCTTAGTAGCAATGAGTACTCAACCAGCGAGGAGACCTGTTGCAAAGGTAACGCTATGGAGCGGAGCCTGAGCTTAAATATGGGGGGGCTGGAGATAGGCTGTAGCATGGTCAGACGAAGCAGAGTCAAATTCCATGTAATCAATCCGAAGCATAAGCAGGGCAGGAACAAGGAAACAGGAACGCAGAGAAGAGAAGAATCTCTTAGTAGCAATGAGTACTTGACCAGCGAGGAGACCTGTTGCAAAGGCAACGCTATGAGCGGAGCCTGAGCTTAAATCTGGGGCTGCGGCTAGGTTCCCGCCGCGGTTCCTACTTAAGGATCAGTGATGCGCACGTGCCTAGGGAGGGCCACAGCGCAGGTAGTGCATCTCTCCGCGGGCCACATGGAGAGGCCCAATGAGCAGTGTCAGCAGGACCGGGAACGCTGGGGACTGTGGCAGAGCTGGAGGCACTGGGAGAGACCTGAGGACAGAGCTGGCGGCTGACCACCACCAGTGAGGAGGAACCAGAGGCTGGAGTCCCTGTGGAAAGGTGAGGGGGCCGTGCCGCAGGTCTTCTGCAGATGGCACGCATAACAGTACCACCTCTTTATGCCCCCCTCTTGGAGGTCGGGGTTTGCCCGGATGGGCACGATGATAGTTCAGGAGGAGGGTTTTGTCCAGGATGTTCTGAGCTGGTTCCCAAGAATTTTCTTCAGGTTCATAACCCTCCCAAGAAAGGAGGTTTTCCCAATGGTGGCCCCTACGGCGGACGTCTAGGATTTCATATACCTTGTACATCGTATCCGTTTCAGCCACGAGTGGAGGTGGTTCAAGAGCCTTTCGGGCAAGCCAGGATAGGACCACAGGTTTTAAGAGAAATACGTGGAACGTATTATGTATTCCCAGTGTAGGAGGCAGCCAAAGCTGGTATGTAACGGGTCCAATGTGTCGGGTAACTATAAAAGGTCCAATATACCTTGTAGCGAACCTTTGGGAAAGTATTCTGAGTCAGATATACTGAGTACTTAACCAGACTTTCTGGCCAGGGAGGAATTCAGAAGCCGAGCGTCGGTGACTGCCAGCAGTTCTCTTGGCCCGGAAAGCGGCTTGACCTAAGCGAAGATTCGTCTGCTCCCATAAAATCTTGAGAGCATCTGCAGTAGCCTATGCTGCAGGGGACGCTACTGACAAATGTATGGGCAGCGGTGGTCGTGGTTGTTTTCCATAGCCGATAGAGAACGGTGACGTGCCTGTAGCAGTGGCGATGTGGGAGTTAAGAACATAAGAACATAAGAAAATGCCATACTGGGTCAGACCAAGGGTCCATCAAGCCCAGCATCCTGTTTCCAACAGTGGCCAATCCAGGCCATAAGAACCTGGCAAGTACCCAAAAACTAAGTCTATTCCATGTAACCATTGCTAATGGCAGTGGCTATTCTCTAAGTGAACTTAATAGCAGGTAATGGACTTCTCCTCCAAGAACTTATCCAATCCTTTTTTAAACACAGCTATACTAACTGCACGAACCACATTCTCTGGCAACAAATTCCAGAGTTTAATTGTGCGTTGAGTAAAAAAGAACTTTCTCCGATTAGTTTTAAATGTGCCCCATGCTAACTTCATGGAGTGTCCCCTAGTCCTTCTACTATCCGAAAGAGTAAATAACCGATTCACATCTACCCGTTCTAGACCTCTCATGATTTTAAACACCTCTATCATATCCCCCCTCAGTCGTCTCTTCTCCAAGCTGAAAAGTCCTAACCTCTTTAGTCTTTCCTCATAGGGGAGTTGTTCCATTCCCCTTATCATTTTGGTAGCCCTTCTCTGTACCTTCTCCATCGCAATTATATCTTTTTTGAGATGCGGCGACCAGAATTGTACACAGTATTCAAGGTGCGGTCTCACCATGGAGTGATACAGAGGCATTATGACATTTTCCGTTTTATTCATCATTCCTTTTCTAATAATTCCCAACATTCTGTTTGCTTTTTTGACTGCCGCAGCACACTGAACCGACGATTTCAATGTGTTATCCACTATGACACCTAGATCTCTTTCTTGGGTTGTAGCGCCTAATATGGAACCCAACATCGTGTAATTATAGCATGGATTATTTTTCCCTATATGCATCACCTTGCACTTATCCACATTAAATTTCATCTGCCATTTGGATGCCCAATTTTCCAGTCTCACAAGGTCTTCCTGCAATTTATCACAATCTGCTTGTGATTTAACTACTCTGCACAATTTTGTGTCATCTGCAAATTTGATTATCTCACTCGTCGTATTTCTTTCCAGATCATTTATAAATATATTGAACAGTAAGGGTCCCAACACAGAACCCTGAGGTACTCCACTGTCCACTCCCTTCCACTGAGAAAATTGCCCATTTAATCCTACTCTCTGTTTCCTGTCTTTTAGCCAGTTTGCAATCCACGAAAGGACATCGCCACCTATCCCATGACTTTTTACTTTTCCTAGAAGCCTCTCATGAGGAACTTTGTCAAACGCCTTCTGAAAATCCAAGTATACTATATCTACTGGTTCACCTTTATCCACATGTTTATTAACTCCTTCAAAAAAGTGAAGCAGATTTGTGAGGCAAGACTTGCCCTGGGTAAAGCCATGCTGACTTTGTTCCATTAAACCATGTCTTTCTATATGTTCTGTGATTTTGATGTTTAGAACACTTTCCACTATTTTTCCTGGCACTGAAGTCAGGCTAACCGGTCTGTAGTTTCCCGGAACTCCACCCAGGATAAAAGTTCGGACCAATTGTCTTGGCGGTCATTGGTGTAAGCACGCAGGAAGGCCTTCAAGGAGCGATTCATTCACTCAGCTTGTCCATTAGCTTGGGGATGATGGGCAGTTGTTAAACTGATATTAATACCGAATTTTCAGCAAAGAGCACGCCAATATCTAGCAACGAACTGTGGACCTCTATCTGAGACAATGTCCTTGGGTAGGCCATGCAATCTAAAGATATGGTGAAAAAAAGTGCCAACTTTGGAGCGGATGGTAGGCCCGGGAGAGGGACAAAATTGGCCATTTTTGAAAATCGGTCTATGGTTACCCATATTACGGTATGACCCTTCGATGGAGGTAAATCCATGATGAAATACATAGACAGGTGGGTCCACGGTTCCTCGGGAGCTGGAAGTGTTTGTAGGAGATCCCAAGGTCGACCGACCGGGGGCTTTTGCTGTGCACAAGTGCTACAGGATTCGACGTATGCTTTAGCATCAGAGACCATAGTAGGCCACCAGAAGAACCGCTGGAGCAGTGCCAAGGTTCGTGCTTGTCCTGGATGACCGGCGAACTTAGAATCATGCGTCCAGCGGAGAACTCTTTCTCGGAGTCATCGGGGCACGACAGTCTTCCCAGCAGGGACTGGTTGAGTAGCAGACAAACAGATACAGTCTGGGTCTATTATATGGCAGGGTTCTTCCGGAGTGTCTTTAGGCTCGAAAGAGTGTGATAGGGCATCTGCCTGGAGGTTATTATCGGCTGGACGGTAACGAAGCTCAAAATTGAACCTGGAAAAGAACAGAGCACATCGAGCTTGACTGGCGTTGACGTTGGGCCTGGCTCAGATGTTCCAGATTCTTATGATCGGTGAACACAGTGAACTTGTGTTGCACACCCTTTTAGTCACGGGCGCCATTCTTCGAGGGCCAATTTTATGGCAAGTAACTCACGATCTCCTATCCTGTAGCTCTGCTCCACAGATGAGAATTTACGGGAGTAGAATGAGCACGGGACTGTAATACCGGAAGCAGTGCATTGGCTCAGGACCGCCCCAGCTCCAATAGTGGAGACGTCCACTTCCCCTTGAAATGGTCAGTTCAGGTCGGGATGATGTAGACAAGACCCCGGCTGGAAGGCTTCTTTGAGGCGGTGGAAGGCTGCGACTGCCTCTGGAGTCCAATTTCGAATATCTTGACCCTTACAAGTTAGGGCTGTCAAAGGAGCAGCCAGAGTAGAGTAACGTGGGATGAAATGGCGATAGTAGTTTAGAAACACCAGGAAGCGCTGGAGAGCTTTAAGACCCCCGGGCTGTGGCCAATCCTGGATTCCTTTTAACTTAGCCGGGTCCATGGAAAATCCTTGTTGGGAGATAATGTATCCAAGGAAAGGCAGGCTGGATTTCTCGAACAAGCATTTGTCCAATTTTGCAAACAAGTGGTTCTCGAGAAGGCATTGGAGGACGGTACGGACATGAGTGCGGTGTGTGGCCAGGTCTTTAGAAAAGACAAGAATATCATCCAGGTAGGCCAGAACCTTGGTATACAGCAAATCTCTGAAAATGTTGTTCATCATTCATTGGAAAACTGCGGGTGCATTACACAGGCCGAAAGGCATCACCAGGTATTTGTAGTGCCCATCCCGGGTGTTAAAGGCAGTCTTCCAAATGTTGTCGGGACGGATTCGTACCAGGTTATACGCCCCGCGTAGGTCCAATTTTGTGAATATAGATGCTCCCTGAAGACGATCGAATAATTCTGAGATTAGTGGCAGAGAATACTTGTCTTTACAGTATGGCATTTAGGCCGCGGTAATCAATACATGTCCTAAGTGACCCATCTTTCTTGGTCACAAAAAAAAATCTCACCCCAGCAGGAGAGGTTGAGGGGCGGATGAATCCCTTTGCAAGGTTTTCTTGGATGTACTCCGTCATGGCCCTCATCTTGGGTAGAGACAGAGGGGTAGTTACATCCTTGAGGAGGCGTGATCCCTGGAAGAAGATCAATAGGACAATCAAACCTTCTGAGGAGGTGGAAGAAGGTCTGCTTTTTGCTTGGAAAACACATCCTCAAAATCTGCAGAACGAGCGGGTATCCCAGAAGAAGTGACAGCCAAAGGAACTACGGATGGCGGTACTACTTTATGAAGACAGGACTGGTGGCAGGCAGGACCACACTCCACCAGTTGCAACGAGCCTCAATTTATTTATTTATTTATTTATTTATTTATTTATTTAATTTATTTAAAAACTCTTCTATACTGTCGTTAAGTTAGATAACCATCACAATGGTTTACAGAAAGGCACGATAAAGAAAATTATAAGTGGTATAGATTACAAATTAAACATGTGCCATCATAGTATGGTAATATATTTTAGTACGATAAACTATGTATTTAAGTTAAGCCTATATGTTGGTTAGTAAACTGTTAAGCGGTTCAAATCTAACATTAATATGCATTTGTAGGTTAAAAACAACAACTGCTTGCTTGGTGCGTCCTTATCTATCAACTGTTTTTCTCCTTCTCTTTGTCTTTATAAAAAGCTTGTTTAAAGAGCCAGGTTTTCAGGTTAGTTTTGAATATTTTCAAATTTCTCTGCAGCCTTATTTCGAGTGGCATGGTGTTCTATAGCACAGGACTAGCCAGTGACAATGCTCTTTCCCTTACTTGAGTGAGGCATGCTGATTTAACCGAGGGGACAGTTAGTAGAGCCTTATTAGCAGATCTCAGGTTTCTGTGCGGGACATGTACGCGCAGTGCTGTGTTAAGCCAGTCGGCTTTTTCGTCATGGATTAGTTTATGAATTATACATAGTGCCTTATATTGTATTCTTTGTTCAATTGGAAACCAGTGTAGTTCAGCAATGTTCCTGTAATGTGGTCACTTTTTTTTTGCCAGTCAAAATTCTAGCAGCGGAATTCTGCAATATTTGCAGTGGTCTAATCGTAGATTGAGGTAGTCCTAATAGCAGGGAGTTACAATAGTCTGTGCTTGCGAATATCATTCCCTGTAGAACTGTGCATTCTCCCCAATTAAATTGGGGAGAATGCACAGTTCTTCCGTGGTAAGGAAGATTCGGCCGGGTAATGGCTCTCCTTAAATAGATGCTATACACAAGGAGGTCTCAAGCATCCGACTGGGCATCCGACTCTCCCGGTGATGCTCTTGGACGCGGTGGTCAATTCAGCCTGTCAAGTCTATAAGATCCTCGAGAGAGGAAGGGAGCTCCCTTGCAGCCAGCTCATCCTTCAGCTGTGAGGAAAGTCCATCCAGGTAGATAGCTCGCAGGCAGTCTTCCTGCCAGGCGAGCTTGGAAGCCAAAGTCCAAAACTCGATGGTATAATCAGAGACTTCTTTGACCTTGATGAAGATGTAATAAGCTGGTGCTTGCCATGGCATGCCACCCGGGATCATCGAAGGTCCATCTAAACACAGCCACAAACTGAGACAGTTCCCTTAGAAGGGAGTCTGAGCGTTCCCACAGAGGGGGAGCCCAAGCCAGTGCCTTCCCTTCAAGACGAGATAAGATGAAGGTGACTTTGGTCAATTTGTCCTGGAAGACGGAGGGCTGCAGAGCGAATTGCATATAGCATTGGTTAATGAACACTCTGCAGAGTTTGGAGTCACCGTTGAAGCGTGGAGTCGCTGGTAGGGCCAACAAGGCTCGAGGCATTGATGGTGATGGCTGTGGTTGAGGAGGAGCCAGGATAGAAAATGGATTATTGGTGAGGGCATCAAGCCAGGCGTGAAGACGATCCATGGAGGAGGCCAATGCCTCAAGAAACTGCTGCTGTTTGTGTACCTTGGATGCCAGGCCTGGGATGGCCTGGAGGGCACGCAGCTCAACTGAGTCCATGGCCTTTACAACCTGTTGCATCGGAGGTGGACCCTTGGGCCGAGGTGGGGTTGATGCAACCCATAGGTCAGGACCTACGGATCCCCACCGTCGACAGGTGGAGTGGGCTGATAGACAGAGGCTGCTGGAGCTTCATCTATACCAACCGTCATTCCCCACGGGTTAAGCCTTTGGGTGCCGGGGCCAGCAGGACTTAGGTGGGCCTCTGTATATAGTTGCAGGAGAAGTTGGTTCAGCCCAGAGACAGCAGGCAAGAGATGGTACAGTCCTACTCCGGACTGGATAATGTCCTGGAAACTCAGGCGCCAATGGAATGAAGGCAGACAGAGGGCGCTCGAGCAAAGGTAGGCCGAAGCCTGATGAATCCACGTCCAGGGAGTAGGCAGAAGAGGCATCCAATGGTAGGCTTGAGTTGGGGCTGGTGGCGATCCAGAGGCAGTGGCAAGCAAGGCTGAGGTCTGATCACGGAGATAGTCAATAGCGTAGTCAAGCAAAGCTAAGGTCTGATCACGGAGATAGTCAAGAGCGTAGTCAGATGAAGCAAAGGTCAGGGTCTGGAAATAGGCAGTATATAGTCGGACAAGCAGAGGTCTGGGGCTGGAGATAGGCTGTAGCGTGGTCAGGTGAAGCAGAGGTCTGGGTCTGGACATAAGCTGTAGCGTGGTGGTCAGGCGAAGCAGAAGTCTGGATCTGGAAATAGGCTGTAGCGTGGTCAGCAAAGCAGAGTCAATGTCCGTGTAGTCAATCCGAAGCATATGCAGGGCAGGAACAAGGAAACAGGAACCAGGAACAACAAGGAACAGGAACGCAGGGAAGAGAGAAATCTCTTAGTAGCAATGAGAACTCGACCAGCGAGGAGACCTGTTGCAAAGGCAACGCTATGGAGCGGAGCCTGAGCTTAAATACCATGAATAGGTTGATGTCATCATCCGTGGCTGCGGCTAGGTTCCTGCCGCGGTCCCTACTTAAGGATCAGCAATGCGCAAGCCTAGGGAGGGGCATGGCGTAGGTAGTGGCGTCTCTCCGCAGACCATGCGGAGAAGCCCAACGAGCAGTGGCAGCAGGACCGGGAACGCCAAGGACTGTGGCAGAGCCTGAGGCACCGGGGGAGGCCCAAGGATGGAAGTGGCGGCCGACCGCCGCCAGTGAGAAGGAACCAGAGCCTGGAGTCCCTGTGGGAAGGTGAGGGGGCTGTGCCGCGGGTCTGCCTCAGATGGCATGCATAACACAAAGTTTATATTTCCTTCATGTATACAGTATTATTATGGCTTATAGTACAATTTGTGGTTCACTGATTTTTTTGGGGGGATTAGTAACTTGATAGACACTTGGAGGTGGCACCTGATTGTCTGATAGTGGACCTCTGTTCCTGAAGTGGTTGGGAATGAATGCCTGTGTTGTGTTGCTGTTCACTGTTTTCAGGATGATTCAGTTTTTTGAGGTGGGTAGGGTAGATTATGGGCTGGACGGTGGGAGGGATTGTAGGGTTAGTCTGATATGTGTTGTATGAGAGAAAGTGGTAATGTCTGAGTGGATGGTTTCCTCTGTTTTCCTTTAGACCAGTCTGATTTGTGCAGATGGCCACTGTTGGGGGCTGGAGAGTGGTCATCATTTCTTATTACATTCTTGTCACATTATTTACATGTCTGGTTCCAATTATATGAGCCACCTTAGTCGCATTAATTATGTTACTTGGAAAGTGGCTGGGTTGAATATGCCTATCAAGAGGCAGAAGTTGTTAAGCAATTTAGATAAATTAAAGGTAAATGTAGCCTTCATTCAAGAGATACATTTTACTGATGAAGAACAGCATAAGTTGAAAAGACAGTGTGCATCTCCAGTGTTTTATTCCTCTAGCAGTACTAAGAGTTGTGATTTTGATTGATAAAAAGATACCATTCCAGATAGAGTCTGTGGTTACTGACTCTAATGGCAGATATGTGGTTGTGGTTAGGAAAATTTATACTAAACCAATGGTGCTTGCCTCTATATATGCTCCAAATAATTATTCTCACTCTTATTTGACCAATTTAATTGTAGATCTTTCTTCTTTCCAGGGGTATTCATATGTTCTGGGAGATGACTTTAACTATGTGGTTAACCCTAGTCTAAATGCCCCTGGGAATCCAACTAAGATGAATATGGGGTTCGATAAGGGTATTCCCTTTATATGTAGGCAGTTAGATCTGGTTGACAGGATGCTAGCTTATAAATCCTATTGATACTGATTTCACGCACCTGGGACTAGATCCCAGACAGAATATATTCTTATTTCCATGGAACTTTTTCACTTAGTGGGGGAGGCATGCATAGAAGCTCTTATTATTTCTGACCATGCCCCAGTGTGCTGTTTTTTGGAATCTGGTGTAATGCTAGAAGGAGGCAGATTTTGACATATGCCTTCATGGTTACACACATGGAGATCCATATTCAAACGTAATTTAGATGGATAGTTCAAAAGTTAGCCATCTAAATGGGAAATGTGGCATATTCAGCCACTTAACCATCTAAATTATAGCCTGCTTCAGAGTGTAATTTGCAGCTTTTAAAATACGCATTGCTGGTATGTTGCCCAGATGCTCGCATATATTGGCCTTTTAGTACAAGCAACACTTTTAAAATTCATCCCTAAATTAAATGCCTCCTTCTCCACACATGAAATACAATCTATTATTAGTTCTCTTCTGTTTTGAAAACTCCAGGGCCCGATGGATTAAATTCTGTATACTTTGGCTATTTTTCAGAGCTCTATTTCTGGTTTTAGGCCTGGACGTATCTGAAGGATTGAGAGACACATGGTCGACTTTCCTGCTGAAGTGGGCGGCAAACAGGCTGAAATAGCTGGATGTTTGGATCCCTCGGAAATGTCACCATTTATATTCCTTGAATATATCCCCTTATTCTAGTCTAAAGTTCCCTCTGTCTTTGCAAGGTAGTATTTTAAGATGGTTCTATTTCCCAAACTATTTTATACTTTGACGATGTTGCCTATAGTCTTACAGACTAAAAAAATCTTGGTTTGAATGTGATGTGCTTTTGGTTTTTGTACAGGATTTAAAAATCTAGGACTGGGTTGCATAGACTACCAATCTTGGTTGGAGGATTAAATTCCCCTAATTTTAAATATTACAATATGGCGGTATTGTTAGATCTGTCTGATTGTTCGGAACTAACCGCTTTGTGGATATAGAAGTGGAGAAAGGGCAGTACCCGATGTAAGACTTGAAGTTTGTGTTGCATGCTGACAGAGGTCAATTGCCATGGATTGTCACCACACATATTTTGGTGGTAGCTGCTCAAGCTGCCTGGAATTTTTGAGGCTGCCCACTGGTACCTCGGTGTCGGTTTCTCCTTATTTGCCGATTCTTGGTAATTCTTTCTTTCTAGCAGCTTCCCTTTATCCATGCTGTGATAAATTGGATCGGAAGGGTATTAGAACCCTAGGAGGTCAATATTCGAAATGCATTCAGCGTGATTTAGCCACATAAGTGGGACTTATGTAGTTATGTAGCACCAGTAAATAATTGACTATGTTCAGCGACTGCCACTTAGCTACTAAGTCCCTTAAATTGCTAAAAGGTTAGCCATATAACTTATAAGCATGAGGTAGGCAATTGGGACAGAGTGAGTTATGCAGCTAACTACCGATATTGGGGTAGATTTTAAAAGGGTTACGCGCATAACCCATTTAAAACCCCCCCTGCGCGCGCCGAGCCTATTTTGCATACCATGTGACAGGGCCTGGCCAATGGCACGGATACCCTGTCACATGGTAAGGGCAAAGGGCCATCGGCACCATTTTTATTAGTGGCAGCCAACGGCCCCAAGAGCGGGAGATCGCTCCCGGGACTTCCACTGGACCACCAGGTACTTGTAAAACGTTTTGGGGGGGGTTCGGGAGGATGGGGAAAGCTAAGGGAACAGTTTTAAAGGGTCAGGTGGGTTTTTTTGTTTATCGGCTCGGGCGCAGCCGATAAACAAAACCGCGATCGGGCCGCACAAAAAAAATTAACGATGTGAATCAGAACCGGAATTGGAACCGATTCCGGTTCCGATTCACATCTCTACTTTTTAAAGGTTAATGTCAGCAGCCTGGCTCCACCCTGGTTAAGGTGGAGTCCATCCTTTCGGAAAAGACTCTTACTTCCTAAAAAGGTTAGCCAGTTCCTTCCAAAACTGAGTCTCTCTTCCTTGCACCATCGTCTCATCCACGCATTGAGACTCCGGAGCTCTGCCTGCTTCTGTTGTCCTGCGTGTGGAACAGGAAGCATTTTCAAGAATGCTACCCTGGAGGTTCTGGATTTCAGCCTTTCTACCTAAAATCCTAAATTTGGCTTCCAGAACCTCCCTCCCACCCTTTCCACATGTACTACAGTAGCCAGCTCCTACTCAGCACTGTCTAAAATCATATCCAGGTGAAGTTAAATTCCGCCATCTTTGCACCAGCCAGGCAAGTTACCAGGCGATCCTCATGTCTAGCAGCCACCGAGCTCTCTACATTCCTAATAACTGAATCACTATTAATCATGATGGCTGATCTAACCTTTCTCTCTTGGCCAGTAGCCCTGGGAGATTCGTCCTTTGTGCTAGGACATTGCATCAACTGGTACCTCTCAGTAGAGAGATGGTACCTAAGCGCAACTCCAGATCTTGGAATCCTCTCTCCTTCTGCCTTTTTACATTACACGGGTGCAGCTGTCTTATATTCCCTTGGTACCCCTCCCAATGGGGAGTGGTATACCTCCCTAACACACTGACTCTACACTGATGTCACACAAGGGCAAAAGTCTAATGAGACCTGTCACTCTGAAGGCATTCAGACCAGATGAAGCCACAAAATGCATATTTGTAAGGCAGTAGTATTAATTCTAAGGGGCAGTCAAAAGGGCACCCCCTTACAGATAGAAAAAAAAATGTACTGCAAAGCCACAAGACTGCTCAGGTGAATTCGGGTGACTGCCCATGGCCCTGCACTGCTGCAGTAGGTCCTGTCTACAGCAATATAAGTTCCAGTCAGCGCACAGGCAAATCCATGTACGTCAGCATTTCAGGACCCTGTTCTAACTGATTCATCCCGGGCCACATATTACCCTAAGGTCAGTCCTGCTGAGCCAGCTATAAACTTAAAGGTTTGAAATTATATGTGATTGGTGATCAAGCTTTCAGTTATGCCAAGAGAAGTATTTTTGTTGACTACATTAGTTTATTTTCATCCTTGCTGGTTTAGATCTGCACTAATTAGAAATCTGGATATTAGTAAAAATGCATCGCCATGAGAACTGGCTAATGTAATAGAAAATGTGATTGGTCCTTCTGTGTTATGTGATTGTTACATCTGCATAAGCAGAGTGAAAAACAAGATTGACATGCATTGCAGAGCTGCGAATAGCAGCATTAAAACGATAGGAGGTGCTATAGGTTAAGTATTCAGGTTTGTTCGTAGAGCTCTGTTGGTGCAATTTTCATAATATCTGCAGTATGGTTGGATCTGGTTTCTGCTTTTTATAAGAAGAAAAAAACCCAACAAAAATACATAAAACCACTAGCTGATAATTTTAATCTGCCTATTCTTGCCGAGGTACTCTCCTGTGACTATGTTGTGAGAATTATTTATTTTATTTATTTAAATTCTTTTAATATACCGATGCTCAAGACCAGGTCCTATCGTACCGGTTTACATAAAACTAGGGGGAACCAATTAACAGAGCAAACAAAAACAAAAGTTACATTATAACAGGGAATGTGGAACTAGGCTGTTAGAGAAAAGATAGTTTAAACAAATTCTAACTGGAGAGAAGGGCAAAAGCAGGAGAGGGTGCTTACAGTATAAGAATTATGTACAAATTTACATAGTGTGTATGAATTAAGCAAGTTATAAAATAATGCAGTTATTCGGACAACAATAATAATATTTAATATCTTCTCTTCCTATTATTCCTGCATGCACCCCTTTCTCTTGTACTCTCCTTTCTCCATCACTCTCCATCCCCTTCCTCCTCCATTATCTCCCTCGATTCCTTCTTCCCACCCCTAATCCAGGATCCTCCTCCCCACTCCGTGTTGTCCCCAGCCCGCTAGCTTTCCTTTCTCCTTTCCTGCCATCCAGTACTTGGTGCTTTTATCATCCAGCCTGTCTTGATAGATCCTTCTGTCCCTCTGTCTCACTGTCCTTCTCCCTGCCACCACCCATTCCTAGTCCTCGACTCCTTTTCCTCCATCTCCAGTTCTTTTTTTTATCTCTCTCACCTTTTCATCTTCATCATCCTTTCATCCAGGGTCTCTATCCCTCCCCCTCATCATATCTTTACTCTCTCTGTCCTTTGTCCTCTCTCCTATCCCCCCCCCCCCCCGACTCCTCTCTCTCTCTCTCCATTCTGGTTATTTTTCATCTTTCTCCTTGTCCCCCATCTAAGGTTTGATCTCTTTCCCTCCTATTCTTAGGCTTTCCCCCCACCTCCCAGAAACCCAGTGCAGCATTGTCTTCTCTTCCCCTGACTTGCTCTGTCCTGCACTCCCCAATAGGGTTGAGTCTGACCTGTTCTGCCAGTTCATAACTGAATTCTTATAGAGCAATTAATAATAATAATAGTACTGTATATAATGTGTTGTGACATGCTGCCTTCTACTGCATAAACACTGCAATGCATGGTGGCATTCATAATCTGAATTTCTCTGTGATTACAAGGCAGATAAAGACAGATATAGCTCATCCAGTCTGCCCATCAACATCTCCTATTCAACTTTACAGTCCCTTCCTCTCCCTCAAAGATGCTCTGTACTTGTTGCATGTTTTCTTGAATTCTGGTACTGCACTTGTCTCCACCACCTCCACAGGCAGAACGATCCATGAATCCATAACCTTTTCTGTAAAGAAATATTTCCTTAGATCTCTCTTGAGCCTGCCCCCTCTCATCCTCATACTGTGACTCTTTGTTCTGAAGCCTCCTTTCTGTTGGGAGAGACCTGCCTCTTGTGCATTTACTCCTTTTTAGCTATTCAAATGGCCCTATTTTATCTCCCTTTCCTTTCTGAACTCTTGGGTACACATATTTAATTCTTTAAATCCATTCCCATATGCTTTCTGATGAAGACCATTTTAGTAGCTGCTCTTGACTCATTTTACCTAGTTTATATCCAAATAAGGTCTCACGAGACTTAGGAGGGAGCAATATTGTATTCTTTTTCCTACTGATGAGAGCAGAGGTGGTAGGAGGAGTAGGGCATAAGAACATAAGAAAATGCCATACTGGGTCAGACCAAGGGTCCATCAAGCCCAGCATCCTGTTTCCAACAGTGGCCAATCCAGGCCATAAGAACCTGGCAATTACCCAAAAACTAAGTCTATTCCATGTTACTATTGCCAATGGCAGTGGCTATTCTCTAAGTGAACTTAATAGCAGGTAATGGACTTCTCCTCCAAGAACTTATCCAATCCTTTTTTAAACACAGCTATACTAACTGCACTAACCACATCCTCTGGCAACAAATTCCAGCATTTAATTGTGCGATGAGTAAAAAAGAACTTTCTCCGATTAGTTTTAAATGTGCCCCATGCTAACTTCATGGAGTGCCCCCTAGTCCTTCTACTATCCGAAAGAGTAAATAACCGATTCACATCTACCCGTTCTAGACCTCTCATGATTTTAAACACCTCTATCATATCCCCCCTCAGTCGTCTCTTCTCCAAGCTGAAAAGTCCTAACCTCTTTAGTCTTTCCTCATAGGGGAGCTGTTCCATTCCCCTTATCATTTTGGTAGCCCTTCTCTGTACCTTCTCCATCGCAATTATATCTTTTTTGAGATGCGGCGACCAGAATTGTACACAGTATTCAAGGTCCAGTCTCACCATGGAGCGATACAGAGGCATTATGACATTTTCCGTTTTATTCACCATTCCCTTTTTAATAATTCCCAACATTCTGTTTGCTTTTTTGACTGCCACAGCACACTGTACCGACGATTTCAATGTGTTATCCACTATGACACCTAGATCTCCTTCTTGGGTTGTAGCACCTAATATGGAACCCAACATTGTGTAATTATAGCATGGGTTATTTTTCCCTATATGTATCACCTTGCACTTATCCACATTACATTTCATCTGCCATTTGGATGCCCAATTTTCCAGTCTCACAAGGTCTTCCTGCAATTTATCACAATCTGCTTGTGATTTAACTACTCTGAACAATTTTGTGTCATCTGCAAATTTGATTATCTCACTCGTCGTATTTCTTTCCAGATCATTTATAAATATATTGAAAAGTAAGGGTCCCAATACAGATCCCTGAGGCACTCCACTGTCCACTCCCTTCCACTGAGAAAACTGCCCATTTAATCCTACTCTCTGTTTCCTGTCTTTTAGCCAGTTTGCAATCCACAAAAGGACATCGCCACCTATCCCATGACTTTTTACTTTTCCTAGAACCCTCTCATGAGGAACTTTGTCAAACGCCTTCTGAAAATCCAAGTATACTATATCTACCGGTTCACCTTTATCCACATGTTTATTAACTCCTTCAAAAAAGTGAAGCAGATTTGTGAGGCAAGACTTGCCCTGGGTAAAGCCATGCTGACTTTGTTCCATTAAACCATGTCTTTCTATATGTTCTGTGATTTTGATGTTTAGAACATTTTCCACTATTTTTCCTGGCACTGAAGTCAGGCTAACCGGTCTGAAGTTTCCCGGATCGCCCCTGGAGCCCTTTTTAAATATTGGGGTTACATTTGCTATCCTCCAGTCTTCAGGTACAATGGATGATTTTAATGATAAGTTACAAATTTTTACTAATAGGTCTGAAATTTCATTTTTTAGTTCCTTCAGAACTCTGGGGTGTATACCATCTGGTCCAGGTGATTTACTACTCTTCAGTTTGTCAATCAGGCCTACCACATCTTCTAGGTTCACCGTGGTTTGATTCAGTCCATCTGAATCATTCCCATGAAAACCTTCTCCATTACGGGTACCTCCCCAACATCCTCTTCAGTAAACACCGAAGCAAAGAAATCATTTAATCTTTCCGCGATGGCCTTATCTTCTCTAAGTGCCCCTTTAACCCCTCGATCATCTAACGGTCCAACTGACTCCCTCACAGGCTTTCTGCTTCGGATATATTTTAAAAAGTTTTTACTGAGAGTTTTTGCCTCTACAGCCAACTTCTTTTCAAATTCTCTCTTAGCCTGTCTTATCAATGTCTTACATTTAACTTGCCAATGTTTATGCTTTATCCTATTTTCTTCTGTTGGATCCTTCTTCCAATTTTTGAATGAAGATCTTTTGGCTAAAATAGCTTCTTTCACCTCCCCTTTTAACCATGCCGGTAATCATTTTGCCTTCTTTCCACCTTTCTTAATGTGTGGAATACATCTGGACTGTGCTTCTAGAATGGTATTTTTTAACAATGACCACGCCTCTTGGACATTTTTTACTTTTGTAGCTGCTCCTTTCAGTTTTTTTCTAACAATTTTTCTCATTTTCTCAAAATTTCCCTTTTGAAAATTTAGCACAAGAGCCTTGGATTTGCACACTGTTCCTTTTCCAGTCATTAAATCAAATTTGATCATATTATATCACTATTGCCAAGCAGCCCCACCACCGTTACCTCTCTCACCAAGTCCTGTGCTCCACTGAGAATTAGATCTAAAAATGCTCCCTCTCTCGTTGGTTCCTGAACCAATTGCTCCATAAAGCTATCATTTATTCCATCCAGGAACGTTATCTCTCTAGTGTGACCCGATGATACATTTACCCAGTCAATATTGGGGTAATTGAAGTCTCCCATTATTACCGCACTACCAATTTGGTTAGCTTCCCTAATTTCTCTTATCATTTCACTGTCCGTCTCACCATCTTGACCAGGTGGACAGTAGTATACCCCTATCACTATAGTCTTCCCCAACACATAAGGGATTTCTACCCATAAAGATTCAATTTTGTATTTAGTCTCATGCAGGATATTTATCCTGTTGGACTCTATGCCATCCCAGACATAAAGCGCCACACCTCCTCCCGAGTGCTCCTCTCTGTCATTGCGATATAATTTGTACCCCGGTATAGCACTGTCCCATTGGTTATCCTCTTTCCACCATGTCTCTGAGATGCCAATTAAGTCTATGTCATCATTCACTGCTATACATTCTAATTCTCCCATCTTACTTCTTAGACTTCTGTCATTAGCATACAAACATTTCAAAGTTTGTTTTTATTTGTATTTTCATTCTGCTTTTTAATTGATAGGGATAAGTTAGAATTTTTTTAGCTCAGGTGAGTTTTTAGTTACAGGCACTTGGACTACTTTTCTAATTATTGGAACCTCACTGTTGGGATGCCCTAATTCTAATGCATCATTAGTATCCTTTAAAGATACCTCTCTCCGAACCATGCGCTGCTGAGCGACTGTCGGCTTTCCCTTTTGTTCTAGTTTAAAAGCTGCTCTATCTCCTTTTTAAAGGTTAGCGCCAGCAGTCTGGTTGCACCCTGGTTAAGGTGGAGCCCATCCCTTCAGAAGAGACTCCCCCTTCCCCAAAAGGTTCCCCAGTTCCTAACAAAACTGAATCCCTCTTCCTTGCACCATCATCTCATCCACGCATTGAGTCTCCGGAGCTCTGCCTGCCTCTGGTGACCTGCGCGTGGAACAGGGAGCATTTCAGAGAATGCTACCCTGGAGCACTCTGTTGTAAATCTGCTGCTGGAAACTCCTGTTGGGGAAGGAGGCAGCAATCTGTTATGAGTCACCGGGCGGCGTTAGCAATCAGTTAGGGACTGGCTCCCATGGAAGGAGGAGTTCAGCAAATCTGATATGCTCCGTAGGCGGAACTAGCAATCTTGTTATGATATAGACTGCTGAGTTGGCAATCTGTACCAGCGGAGTGCTAGAGAGGGTACTCAGCTGGAAAGGAATGTAAATAGGTGAATCCTTGGGCCTATGGCAGATGACAGTGCCCCCAGGAGGATATCATGAGAGGGACCACTGGCTAGGCTTGGGTATGGAGACAGACACAGATAGTTCTTTTATTAGACAGGTTAGTAGAACTGCCAGAGGTGGCAGTAGTGAGCTGATATGCCCGGCAGAGCTGAAGACCCTCAGGTACTGGAACCACGATCCCAGGGTAGCTGAGCTGCAGAGAAACTGTAGATAGTGAATAGACAGGGTATGCTGTATACATAGCCAGTACTTAGATGATAACTCACATAGAGATATTCCCACTTTCTGCCACATCTCCGGACATCGAGAACTTCATGAATCTGAAAGTGGACAAAGCCATGGGGCCTGAGGTTCATCCCAGGATACTGAGGGAGCTCAGAGATGTGCTGGTGGGTCCACTGTGTGACCTGTTCAATAGATCCCTAGAAACGGGAGTGGTGCCGGGTGATTGAAGAAGAGCGGTGGTGGTCCCGCTTCACAAGAGTGGGAACAGAGAAGAGGCTGGTAACTACAGACCGGTTAGCCTCACTTCGGTGGTGGGAAAAGTAATGGAGTCACTGTTGAAAGAGAGAATAGTGAACTATCTACAGTCCGGAGAATTGCTGGACCAGAGGCAGCATGGATTCACCAGGGGAAGATCCTGTCAGACAAATCTGATTGACTTTTTCGACTGGGTAACCATGGAATTGGATCAACGAAGAGCGCTCCATGTCATCTACTTGGATTTCAGCAAAGCTTTTGATATGGTTCCGCACAGGAGACTGGTGAATAAAATGAGAAGCTTAGGAGTGAGTGCCGAGGTGGTGGCCTGGATTGCAAACTGGTTGACGGACAGAAGACAATGTGTGATGGTAAATGGAACTCTCTCTGAAGAGAGAGCGGTTTTAAGCGGTATACCGCAAGGATCGGTGTTGGGACCGGTCCTGTTCAATATCTTTGTGAGCGACATTGCAGACGGGATAGAAGGTAAGGTTTGTCTATTTGTGGACTACACTAAGATCTGCAACAGAGTGGACAAGCCGGAAGGAGTGGAGAGAATGAGACGGGATTTAAGAAAGCTGGAAGAGTGGTCGAAGATATGGCAGCTGAGATTCAATGCCAAGAAGTGCAAAGTCATGCATATGGGGAGTGGAAATCCGAATGAACTGTATTTGATGGGGGCGGAAAGGCTGATGTGCACGGAGCAGGAGAGAAACCTTGGGGTGATAGTGTCTAATGATCTGAAGTCGGCGAAACAATGTGACAAGGCGATAGCAAAAGCCAGAAGAATGCTGGGCTGCATAGAGGAATATCGAGTAAGAAAAGGGAAGTGATTATCCCCTTCTACAGGTCCTTGGTGAGGCCTCACCTGGAGTACTGTGTTCAGTTCTGGAGACCGTATCTACAAAGAGACAGAGACAAGATGGAAGCGGTAAAGAGAAGGGCGACCAGAAAGGTGGAGGGTCTTCATCGAATGACTTATAAGGAGAGATTGAAGAATCTAAATATGTACACCCTGGAAGAAAGGAGGAGCAGGGGTGATATGATTCAAACGTTCAAATACTTGAAAGGTTTTAACAATCCAAAGACAACGACAAACCTTTTCCGTCAGAAAAAAATCAGCAGAACCAAGGGTCACGAGCTGAAGCTCCAGGGAGGAAGACTCAGAACCAATGTCAGGAAGTATTTCTTCACGGAGAGGATGGTGGATGCCTGGAATGCCCTTCTGGAGGAAGTGGTGAAGACCAGAACTGTGAAGGACTTCAAAGGGGCATGGGATAAACACTGTGGATCCATCAAGTCTAGAGGACGTGAATGACGAGGGGGTGGCTCGTGGGAATAAAGGCTAATACCTGGAGATAATACCCTTATTCAATATACATATACACGGTTAATGCGACTTCAACATTGCTCTAAGCTTCAATGGTAAGAGGAAATGTGGGAAAAAAAAAAGATTTGCATTCACAAAAAAGCGGGGTGTAGCTTGCTTGTTACGATGGTTACTACCCCCAAACCAAATAAGCCTGATACTTTACTTTCAATGCATATCCAGCATAGCTCTCTGCTTCAACGGCAGGGGAGAAAGTCTGTTACTTCACTTTCAACGCATATCCAGCATAGCTCTCTGCTTCAACGGCAGGGGAGAAAGTCTGTTACTTCACTTTCAACGCATATCCAGCATAGCTCTCTGCTTCAACGGCAGGGGAGAAAGTCTGATACTTCACTTTCAACGCATATCCAGCAAAGCTCTCTGCTTCAACGGCAGGGGAGAAAGTCTGATCCTTCACTTTCAATGCATATCCAACATCGCTCTCTGCTTCAACGGCAGGGGCAATGTAGAAAAGAGGATCTATATATAGACAACAACCAACAAGGACTGAATTACATAGTCGAGTAAACAAAAGCATGGGTGCAGCTTGCTTATTGAGGCGGTTACTACCCCTAACTAAGCTACATATTCAATTAGATGCAGTTCCAACACTGCTCTCTACATTAATGGTGGGATGGAAGGGAAATAGAACTAAAAGGTACTAAGAGCCAAGCGTAACAAGTAAGAGGGAAAAAAAAAAGTGCATAGCTTGTTGGGCAAACTGGATGGGCCGTTTGGTCTTCTTCTGCCGTCATTTCTATGTTTCTATGTTTCTATGAGAAAGTTCAGTAGCTGGAAAGGGTTAGGCCCTCGAGGAGCAAGTACCTGGTTCCAGGGAAAGCTCTAAGAGAGCGATGGTAATTCACAATTGTCTGTATCTGTAATAGCTTCCAGGCAGTAGAGAATCTTCAGTGTGTTCAGGAACATGGGCCCTCGAGGAGCGAGTACTGTTATGCTCAGGCTTGTGGACCCTTGGCCGACAAGAGGATGGTATACCTTTCGGAGGGTCCGTAGGGTCTCTTGTCGGGTGGCGAGGCAGAACAGGAGGCGGGAGCAGCTGACCCTTGGCACTGGAGGCTGAGACGAATACGGAGGCGGTGAAGAGAAGAGATGAGGCACTGAGTCTTCACCACTGGTGGTCTGCGGTCCCCCCGGGAGGAGCCCGTAGGGACCCGACCGCTGGGACTTAGGTGGACCTAGGGAGGTCAGAGCAATGGTGCAAAGGCCAACAGGAGCTTCGCCCTGGAAGCCCGCGGTCCCCCCAGGAGGAGCCCGTAGGGACCCGGGCCGCTGGGACTTAGGTGGGCCCTTGGAGACGGAGCCTTGAAGGAATCCTAGGTCGAGTGCCAGAGGGTCGTCGCTCACCAGTCCGAAGTCGTGCACCAGAGAATCACCGCTTGCCAATCCGAAGTCAGGAACCAGAGAATCACCAAGACGTAACAGGAGCAAGCAGCAGGAACTCACCGAGGCAAGCAGACTCAAACAACACTCGCAAGAGACGTTGCCAAGTCAAGGAATGAGCAGAGGAAGCCTCCCTATATACTTCCTCTGCTCTGGATCACTGGACGCAGGTGAGTCTAGTTAAAGGGACCAGGTCCCTTTAAATGCAAATGAGTTGATGGCGGCCATCTTGGATCCCATGGTGGCGGCCATCTTGAATCTCCCCGGTGCAGGAGAGACGCCGCTGGGGAAGCAGGACGGCTTCCCCTGCAACGGGCAGCACGGGCCCGAGTCGGAGCCCTCCCCCGGAGCTCTCATGGCGCTGTGAGTCAGGTAGGGGGACGCGGTCGTGGGGCGCCACGGCCGCGAAGCACAACAGTACCCCCCTCTTTAGGGCGTCTCCCTGGAGGCCTGGGTTTGGACGGGTGATCTCTGTGGAACTGGTCCAATAGACTCCGATCCAGGATGTTAGCCAGAGGCTCCCAGGAGTTCTCCTCGGGGCCGAAGCCTTCCCACGCTATCAGGTATTCCCATTTCTTCCTGTGTTTCCTTATATCTAGGACCTCTCGGACTTGATAAGTGAGGTCATCTTCAGAGGCAACAGGTTGCGGAGTCGGAGGCATGCTGGAAGGCCATGATAATACCAGAGACTTCAGTAGGGAGACGTGGAATGTATTGTGAATCTTGAGCGAAGGGGGGAGACGAAGTTGATACGAGACTGCTCCCTCCTGCCTGATGATGGGAAACGGTCCAATAAATCGCGGGGCCAGTCGCAATGATGGCAGCTTCAAGCGGATGAACTGCGTGCTCAACCAAACCTTCTGGCCCGGCTTGAGAGGCGGGTACGGTCTTCTGTGCCGGTCAGCATAACTCTTAGCTGCCTGGCCTGCCCCTCCTTTAGGCCTCCCCCTAGAAGGCTTGGGCTTTTCTGGGTGATCCAGATGGAAATTGTGTAGAAAGTTCTTATCCAGAATATTCTTAGCAGGTTCCCAGGAATTTTCCTCAGGCCCAAATCCCTCCCAAGCTAGGAGATAGTCCCACTTTCTGCCACATCTCCGGACATCGAGAACTTCACGAACCTGGTATATAGGGCCTTCCTCCACTGTGGGCGGCGGAGCAGCAGGCACCTTCCGAGTAGGCCAAGCAAGAACCAAGGGCTTCAGAAGAGATACGTGGCAAAAATTGTGGATTCTTAATGTGGCAGGCAGACGAAGTTGATAGATCACTGGACCCAGCTGCCGCAGTACCGGGAAGGGACCAATGTAGCAAGGAGCAAGTCGCATGGATGGAACCCGTAGATGAATATGCCTGATGCTAAGCCACACCTTTTCTCCTGGGTGGAAACGAGGAGCTGGTCTTCGGGGCTTGTCTGCAAATTTTTTCGCGGTTCGAGCCGCCCGTAGTAGCATTTGCCGAGTATGCACCCAAAGTCTTTTCAATTGTGCTGCTGTTAGCTGTGCTGCAGGTGAGGGAACAGGCAATGGCAGGGGTAAAGGTGGCCGGGGTTGGCGACCGAAAACAATCTGAAACGGAGAAGCCCCAGTCGAAGTGCAGGCATGAGAGTTGTGGGAAAACTCAGCCCAAGGAAGAAGCGCTGCCCAATCGTCCTGACGGGTGTTAACATATAAACATAGAAATTGTTTCAAGGTACGATTAGTCCATTCCGCTTGACTGTTGGCTTGTGGATGGAACGCTGTGGTAAAGTCCAGAGAAATATGAAACTTCTTGCAGAGACTGGACCAATATCAGGCTGTGAATTGCAGACCGTGATGAGATGCAATGTGCTGTGGCACGCCATGGAGGTGGAAAATATGAGACATGAATAGTTGTGCCAGGCGGGGAGCAGACGGGAGGGAGGGTAGTGGGGTGAAATGTGCTATTTTGGAGAATCGGTCCACAACGAGCCATATTACAGTATTGCCTTCAGAGGGTGGAAGATCCACGATAAAATCTGTGGAAATGTGAGTCCATGGCTTTGTGGGCATAGGAAGCGGTTGTAAGAGACCCCAAGTTTTCCCTGTAGGAATTTTATGTTGAGTGCAACTTGTGCAAGAGTCAACATACGCTCGAACATCCTTGCGCATCTCAGGCCACCAATAACATTGCCGAAGCAGATTCAGAGTCCGGTAATGTCCTGGATGTCCAGGCAACTGGGAGTTGTGTGCCCAGGCTAGCACCTTGCTACGGAGCCTCTTTGGCACCACCGTTTTCCCTGGTGGTACTGTAAAGGTAGCAGAGAGGATGATACGAGCCGGGTCAATGATATGCTGAATGGGCTCTTCCGAGTCTTCTGCGGAGAAAGAGCGGGACAGGGTATCTGTCCATATATTAAGTATATATGTGTTACGATACCCCCTGTTGCTGCGCTACAGGAGGTATCTCACCTTCTCCTCCGGAGGCCGCTCCGAAGCCAGAGCCTCGCCTGTGTACCATCCCGGATCTGCTCCAGGGCCTGGGAGGCCTAGCTGTTCTGAGGCCTGCCTGTGGCTTGCTTGTGCTGGCTTGGACTTCCTGGTTCCGGCCACGCCTTTCTCCCTAGGGGCCGGCCCGCGGCTCTCCACCTTAGTTATAGGGCCAGCAAGGGGCGGTCCAGGCAAACTCCTCCCAGGGAGTTGCCTGCATCCTGCAGTATAAAAGGACTTTCATTTCACTTCCTACTTGCTTTCGGATTGGGTTCCACAGTTGCCTGTGACCTCTCCCGATCCAGGTCCACCATGGTCTCCTGTGTCTTGATGGCTTCGTGTTCTGTGTCTTCTTGTTCCTTGTTTCCAGTCCTGATGTCTGTTCCGGATGTTCCTGATGTCTGTTCCAGTTCCTGATCCAGTCCCAGATGTTCCTGCCTGCTAGAGCTGCCAGGAGTGCAGCAAACCTGCCTAGAGCTGCCAGGAGTGCAGCAGACCTGCCTAGAGCTGCCAGGAGTGCAGCGAACCCGCCTTGAGCTGCCAGGAGTGCAGCAAACCTGCCTAGAGCTGCCAGGAGTGCAACAAACCTGCCTAGAGCTACCAGGAGTGCAGCAGACCTGCCAAGAGCTGCCAGGAGTGCAGCAGACCTGCCTAGAGCTGCCAGGAGTGCAGCAAACCTGCCTAGAGCTGCCTGGAGAGCAGTATCCCACCTCAGACTGCCTGGAGAGCAGTATCCCGCCTCAGACTGCCAGGAGAGCAATATCCCACCTCAGACTGCCTGGAGAGCAGTATCCCGCTTCAGACTGCCAGGAGAGCAGTTCCCCGTCTCAGACTGCCAGGAGTGCAGTACCCTGCTCCTTCCCTGCACTCTCCCATTCTCAGCGTGGTCCGCGACCAGCCTCCCTGGGCTGGGTAGGGCGCGTATGGGACAGGGTGGTCCGCGACCAGCCCATGGGGTCCGCCCATGTCGGTGGGCTGAGTAGGGCGCCCTGAGGAACAGTGCCAATGTCTTGCTTCAGCCCTTGTCTATGATGTCTCTGCTTCAGCCCTCGTTTATGATGTCTCTGCTTCAGCCCTCGTCTAAGAAGTCTCTGCTTCAGCCCTCGTCTATGATGTCTTTGCTTCAGCCCTCATCTATGATGTCTCTGCTGCGGCCCTCGTCTATGATGTCTCTGCTGCAGTCCTCGTCTATGAAGTCTCTGCTTCAGCCCTCGTCTATGATGTCTTCAGTGTACTATGGACTCTGTCTGCCCTCGTCCCCTGTCCGGCCTGCCGCCCAATGCCGTTACCCAGCGGCAGGTCCGAAAGGGCTTGGAACAGTCTGAGGACCATTCATCAACCAACACTGCGTTGCTGGTTGCCATGGGCGTGCAGGTCCGGCTGAGGGTCAGACTCCGCTCCTTAACCCCTGCTTCAGTATCCGCCTGGCTCACCATGCCTGCACCGGCTCACCTCCCACGGTGTGGCTTGGGCTCCCCCTAAGTCTTGCCGTGGCCCAAGGGCTCACCATCTGCTCTAGAGGCGGCCGCGCTCCACGCGCCTACAACAGTACCCGAGGGCCTCCAAACCCTCGGCCCGTCGGCGGCGTGGTGGATGCGCCCGCAACGCAATTAAGTATATATTAAATATATACCTTTTTTTTTTTTTTTTTCTTCAAATTTTCAAAAATCACAGCAAGTGTAAACTTACTTACAGAAAAGAAAATGCAATAAATCTACACTTCAACCATTACAAACGCTGAAACATTGTACTGCATCTCATCTATTAGATACATTATTGCATTTCACCATAAGAAACATATACCAGTGGGTACAGAAATTTAAGGAAGTTCAAACACAAAAATCTAACATGCAAGTAATAAGCTTTGCGTAGTTAAAGGTACTACTATTTTTTGCTTCCATATTAAGGCTTAACTACGGAGGGAACTATTACCCTCCTAGCATTAAGAAAGGATTTTAACTGTTCAGGGTATTGGAAAGCGTATATATCTTTCGCAGACCTAACAACACACTTACATGGGTATTTCAAAACATAAGAAAAGCCCAAGGCTAATACTTGGGGTCTCCTTACGAGGAACTCACGTCTCCTAGTTTGGGTAATAGGTGCATAATCAGGAAACACTCGTATATTTGCCCCCCGGAACTGATTCTGAATATTTTTTAAATACCGTTTCATTATGTCATTAAGATCTTTTTCTACAATAAAAGATACCATTAAAGTAGCGGTTTCATAATATTCCATTGTTGAATCCTCTAGGAATCTAGTTAGATTCCCTTCATTATCATTAGTCTGCAAGAAATTCCTGTTTTTATTCGATGTAGGTATATAATACAACTTATTCACTAGAGGGATTTCTCCCTCTTGAAATTTCAGATTTTCGACGAAATATTTTTTTAGCGTTATATACGGAAGTTCACCAACAATTTTGGGAAAGTTGAGGAATCTTAAATTTAAATGTCTAGAGTAGTTTTCCATATATTCCATCCTCCGCGAAATCATAGTAATATCTTTTATAATCTTTACATTGCATTCCTGATTTTTCTTTACTTCAACCTCCATCAGGACGGTTTCCAAATTGTCCTGAAAGTTTCCAATCACATTCACTAACGCCACCATAATATCCCATATTGCTTCTAAGGTGATTTTCTCTGGCTTAGAGGGCATTTGAAAATGGGGTTTCACTACAAACTCACCCGTTTTTAACACCGGTGATATTCCGGCCAGGCAGGTTTCCCTCTCCAGTGTTGAAGCAGCACCTCTCAAGATTCCATTGTCCTCACTCCGAATCGGGGTAGATACCGGGGGCATAGCCATATTTTCTGCCCCTGAAGTTCCGGGGACCTCTGGTTCTTGCTTCGGCGTTTCAGCATCAACCGCACTCTGACTTCCCTGCGCCGAACCCGACAATGACACGTCATGTGTCTGCGACTCAGCGGCCTCCGGGCGTGAGGGGGAAAAGGCAATCTCGGGTTTGCGAGGAACAGGGGTGCTGAGAGTCACATCTCCTGGAGAGACCAGCGCTTCCTCGATGGATCCCTCAACGGAGTTCACTCCCCCAGCTTCAAGGACCTTCACAGATGCGTAAGTTGTAATCAAGCGCTGAGCTGCCATAAGCTCTGTATCTGAGGGATAGATACGGAGCTTACCTTTCCTCTTCACGGGCATCTTAGCAAGAAAAAAAATTCAAACAATGGAGCTCAGCGTATTAGTGTCTGCCACGCCACCATCTTGCCCCGAGCATATACCATATATTAAGTTATAATTCTTTTCATATTTTGATGCCTTCTTTGTTATGTTGCTCTTTGTTATTTATTATTTGTTATTTGTTATATGTAACGCTCCTAAGTGAATTTTGTTATCATGTAAACCGGTGTGATCTGTATTCGTACAGGAACTTCGGTATAGAAAAATTAAAAATAAATAAATAAATAAATCTGCTTTAATGATCTTACTAGCGGGTCGATAGCGGAGCTCGAAATTAAAACGTGAGAAGAAGAGTGCCCATCAAGCTTGGCATGGGTTAAGACGTTGGGCTTCTTGAAGATATATTAAGTTCTTATGGTCCGTAAAAATGGTTATACGATGTTGTGCTCCCTCGAGCAATTGATGCCATTCTTCTAGAGCGAGCTTAATGACTAGGAGCTCTTTGTCCCCAATTGAGTAGTTATGTTCAGCTGGAGAGAATTTCCTAGAAAAGTAGGAGCATGGGTGAGATGTTCCAGATGCGTCATTTTGGCTGAGCACAGCTCCTACTCCAACAGCAGAGGCATCTACTTCTACCGTAAACGGACGTCTAGGATCCAGATGCCGAAGGCAAGGTTTCTGCAGGAAGGACTTCTTGAGGTCCCAGAAAGCTTCTTCAGCTTCCACAGGCCATGCCTTGATGTCCGCCCCCTTATGAGTTAAAGCAGTGAGGGGAGCAGCCAGTTTGAAAAGTTCCGGATGAAACTACGATAGTAGTTGGCAAACCCCAGGAAGCGTTGGAGCGCACGTAACCCAGTAGGCTGAGGCCATTCTTGGATGCATTTTAGCTTGGAAGGATCCATTTGAAAGCCCAGATTGGAAATAATGTACTCCAAGAAGGTCAGAGATTCTTTTTCGAAGATGCATTTTTCAACCTTGGCAAAGAGTCTATTCTCTCTTAACGCTGCAAAACGTGTAAGACATGTTGTCGATGCATCTGTAAATCCCGAGAGAAAATTAATATGTCATCCAAGTAGACTACCACGTATACATAGAGCAAGTCTTGAAATATTTCATTAATAAAGTGCTGGAAGACTGCAGGAGCATTAGTTAGACCGAATGGCATGACGAGGTATTCATAATGGCTGTCCCTGGTGTTAAAAGCCGTTTTCCACTCATCACCCTCTCGTATCCTGATCAAATTGTATGCACCTCATAGGTCCAATTTTGAGAACACCCTGGCTCCCTGTAAGCGGTCAAAGAGTTCGGCTATTAATGGCAATGGATAGCGGTCCTTGATAGTAATAGCATTAAGCCCCTGGAAATCGATACAGGGTCGCAAAGTCCCGTCCTTTTTCCCAACAAAGAAAAAAACAGCCCCGGCTGGGGATTTTGATTGTCCGATAAATCCTTTCTTGAGATTGTCCTGAATATATTCAGCCATAGCCTGTGTCTCTGGGACGGATAAGGGATAAACTCTTCCACTAGGCGGAGTGGTTCCAGGGACTAAATTAATGGCACAGTCAAATTCTCGATGTGGAGGCAAACTGTCTGCGGCTTTCTTGGAAAATACATCCGTAAACTGATTGTAGTGAGCTGGCAATCCCTCCAGGATAGAAGTGCACAAATAGCTACAGGAAGAGGTTGTTACTTTAAGGCAGGTTTCATGGCATGTGGCACCCCAATGAGTTAATTTCAAAGATGTCCAGTCGAATTGTGGGTTATGGCGTTGCAGCCAGGGAATACCAAAAACAACTAGGTGGATAGCTTTCTGGATGACATATAGAGAAATTTGTTCCGTGTGGTTAGGTGCAATGAAGCAATCCAGGGGAACCGTTTGGTGTGTAATTCTTCCTGGTAAGGGGTCTCCATGGATAGAAGAGATAGTCAGCGGTCTTGGGCATGGACGGATAGGAATAAGCAATTGTTTTACAATATCTTGCAAGATGAAATTTCCTCCGGCTCCAAAATCTACTAGAGCCAGTGTGGTGAATTTCTGACCTCCGAGGCAAAAGGTAACCGGCAATGAAAGTGGAGGGGCTGGTGAAGAGATGCCTAGGGTTATTCCCCCGGAGGTCCCTAAACTTTGTAATTTCCCGGGACGTAAAGGACAGCCAGCAATGAAATGACTCGAACTTCCACAATATAGGCAAAGGCCGGCCTTGCGACGTCTTTGTCGCTCTTCTGGGGAGAGAGGACCACGTCCTCTCTGCCTAGGTTCTTCCGTAGTTCCTTCAGAGAAGGATGAAGTATGGGGAACTGGAGAAGAAGAAGCATGTAGAGAACAAGGGGCTGTACTATGCCCGCTCAAATCCAGAGTCTCACGAACCCTTTCTTGCAGACGGCGGTTAATTTTAGTTGCCAGTTCAATGAGTGCGTTCAATGAAGAAGGGAGTTCCCGAGCTGCCAGCTCGTCCTTAATTTTAGGGGATAGTCCTTCAAGAAAGATGGTCCGACGAACGCGTTCCTCCCAATGAAGTTCAGAGGCTAAAGTTCTGAATTCAATCATATAGTCAGTGAGCGTACGTCCTCCTTGACAGATATGAAGCAGATCGACCCCCGCGGCTGCCTCTTTACCGGGTTCCTCAAACACAGTTTTGAATAACTCCAAAAAATGAGGAAATCCTGTAGAACTGGATCTGAACGATGCCATAGCGGAGAGGCCCAAGCCAATGCCTTGCCTTCTAACAGGGACAAGATGTAAGTCGTTTTCATCAAATCATCTGGAAAGAGATTAGCTTGAAGACGGAAGTGCATGTTGCATTGGTCGAGAAACCCCAGACATAAACTAGGTTCGCCGGAGTAACGTGGCAGTGCCGGTAGAGGAATTACCGGACGGGGGTATGTCGGTATTACAGATGCTGTCGGTATTGGTGGAAGACTGGTTTGAGCCACGAGCACTGCATCCAGGCGACCGTGGAGTTGACCGATGGAAAATGCCAAGGACTCCGACATCCACTGTTGCTCCAATATCCTTTGGGTGCGACCTGGACGGACTTGCAGATCAGAGGCCTTTACCAGGTCCATGGCCTTGGTATTCTGTTACAGATCTGGCAGTGAACCCTTGGTCCGAGGTAGAGTCAGCACTGCCTAGGAGAGTAAACTTTCTAGGTCCCTACTGTCGGAAGGTGAGGCCTGGTGATGTAGACGTGGGAATGAAGACTTCATCCTGGAAGCTCGTGATTCCCCCAGGAGGAGCCCGTAGGAACCCAGCTGCTGGACTTAGGGAGACTCCCTGGAGACCGAAGATCTGGATGCAGGCGCCTCCTGCAGGTCATGTAGTCCAGATGGCTGGCGCCTCCACCAAGTCGAAGTTGATTCAAGTGAAGCTCTTCGGAGAAAAGTCCGAAGTCGGTCCGAGGGACTAAGCCAGAAGACTGGTCGAAAGCCGGTCCAGGGGTCGAAGCCAGAGATTGGTCGGAAGCCGGTCCAGGGGTCGAAGCCAGAGGATGGTCGGAAGCTGGTCCAGGAGTTGAAGCCAGAAGAAATCTGTCCAATGAGGGGAAAACCAGGAACAAGGAACAAGACGAACAGGAACCAGATGAGCAGGCTGCGGACCAAGAACTCAAGACACAAGACCAACAGCCAAGATACCAAGGCAAGGTCTGAGGAGCAGACCTTGCCTTAAATACAGGGCACCAGGAAGAAGTCCCGAAGGGGAACCATAACCATTTCCTGTCATGGCCCCTTTAAATCACATCAGCAGCTGCGCGCGTGGCTCTAGGAGGCCCGGCGGGGGCGGAGTCAGCTGAACAGCGGCCATCTTGGATTCAGCATGTTGCGAAGAGAATCTCAGCGACGGCTGCCGGCTCCTGCAGCCGTCCCAGGAAGGGCCCGACGCAGTGGATGAGTGGCCAGTCCCGGTCTGCCATGGCCAGCGGCCATAACAGTAAGTGAAGACCTTTTATGTTGGAAGCAGATAACGTCAATACAGGGGGATGCCCCAGAGGTACGCGCCCTTGCTGGTACATACTTCGGAGCACGCGAGCGCGCCCTACATCATCAGGAACATGGCGGATCCGCAGCATCGAGCCGGTCCGGGGACGCTGGGAAGAAGCAGCATGGAGACGCCACGGCAGCAAGCTGTCCATCAGGCCCGGAGGGAGTCGCCACAGAGGTAGAGAGGGTGGAGCGAGGGCAAAGAGCAGCCACGAACGCAACAGTACCCCCCTTCAAAGGGCAATCTCCTCTTCAGGTACCAGGCTTAGGTTTCAAAGAATGCACAAGGTGGAACTGATGAAGCATCTCTTAATCCAAGATATTGGTCTGAGGCTCCCAAGTGATCAGATCGGGGCTGAAGCCTTCCCAAATCAGAAGGTATTCAAAATTCTTGCCTCTGTTATGAACATCCAGAATCTCTTTGATCTAGAGTTCAACTTCGTCTTCTACATAGATGACAGATGTATCTTGAGATTTGGAAGAATCATGCAGAGTGTTATTGATGATATCAGCAGCAATGGGTGGAGCTGCTGTGGACGTCACTGAGGGATTCAGTGAAAGTGGTGATGTAGAAGAATGTCCAAAATCCACTTCTAAAGATGACTCTCCAGTAGATGTAGCTGGATGAGAGATGGTAGTATATAGCAGCAATGGCTACCTATTATAGATGCCACTGAAACTTCAATGGAAGTGGCGGTGATAGGGTACGTCCAACCCCACGTCTAAAGGTATCTCGTCAGTAATAATAGAATGAGCTGTTGCATACAGCAGCAATAGCTCAGCTGCCATGTCATCAATGTACCATCAGCGAAAGTGGCAATGTTGGTGAACGCCCAACCCCACTACTAAGGGTAATTTCTTCAGTCATGTAACTGGCTGAAGTATTGAATTCCGCCGCAATAACTCCACAGCTATGACGTCACTGAACCTTCAGCAAAAGTGGCAATATTGGGGTATGTCCAACCCACTTCACAAAGAATTTCTTCAATGCTGAATGAGTAGTGAAATTCAGCAGCAATATCTTAGCTGCTATGGACGTCAATGAAACTTCAACAGAAGTGGCCAAGCTGATGTACGTCCAAAACTCAAATCGTAAGCATAAGTGAACACCTTTTATGTTGGAAGCGGATGACATCAATACAGGGGGACGCCCCTGAGGTACACACCTTTGCTGGTACATACTTCGAAGCGCGCGTGCCCTACGTCATCAGGAACATGGTGGATCCGCAGCGTCGAGCCAGTCCGGGGACGCCGGGGAGAAGCGGCATGGAGACGCCGCGGCAGCAAGCCGTCCATCAGGCCCGGAGGGAGACGTCACAGAGGTAGAGAGGGTGGAGCGAGGGCGAAGAGCAGCCACAAACGCAATACATTCCCTACCCTTAATCCTTCTCCCTCCCCTCTAGGCCTAGTCCTATTCCCTTCCAACTGTGAATTTGCTGCCCCTACAGTCTTCCCTAATCCTCTGCATGGTTCAATTTCTGCATGGGGTGCATGCAATGACTTACGCACAGACCCGGCCTCTTAAAGTGAGGACTGTAACCGCCTGTATTGGTATTGTGTAATGAAAAGGATTCAGTGGAAAGGAAATATAAATGTGAACAGATATTAGATTCTTCTCATTCAGGGTTCTCCTTCCACCATCTGCTGAGAAGAAAAAGTCCCTGCAGAGCTAAAGCCAGAACATTAGTGAGGACACAGGGAAGCCAATAGGGTTGTGTGTTACGGGAAGCCCCTGGAGTGAATTAGCCGATCAGAAACTGCCTTTCACTAGCTTATACCGTAATGGGGTGAATGGAGTCATTCCACTGGGAAACACTGGAAGCCAGCTGGCCAATAGGATCGTTTGTGTGGCTGAACTCTTGTCAGTTTAGTGGCAGCCAATAGCAGAGCTCCTCTCATACACTAAGTGACTCAGAAGCCAACCAATGAGGTTTAGAGGCAGGAGTGTGAGGCACCAATGGGGGTTAGAGATGGGGTATATAGGGAATCAATGAGGGTTAGAGGTGTGTGAGGCACCAATGAGAGTGAAAGCTGGGTGTGTGAGGAACCAATGGGAAGTGTGCGCTCATGTTTATTAATGTCTCCCCGGCTCATCCCGTCTCAGGATGGGAAAAGTGTCAGACAACGAAACACAAGACAGAGCCTGCCCCACTGCCCAGGAGATTTGATATTTATTTCTGCGTCCTGAGGCACGGGGAGACATTACAGGGAGGGGGAGGTAGGGGACACCGTTTTCTGGGAGCTGAGGGTGTGCAGAGAATCTGTGAGGAGGAAGAGGGGGCCTCGCCATCACCTGGGGAGGGATTCTGGGCAATGTAGCTGAGGCCTCAGTGGACTGGAGGGGAGCACTGGGCCTCACCTCCTCCGAGACCCGGCTCCTCCTGAACGAGAGCTCCTGGGCAGTGGGGATTCTCCTAGGCTATGAGGCTGGGGAAGTTTCATTTTACAATGCAGATATTTCTCACCTGTACATCTTAACCCACTCCTTCACCGGCACTCTCCGGCCTTTCTTCTGCACTTGCAAAGCTCCGGGGATCCTTCCAGTGCCAGGCTGGGAGTGAGAGACCCCGGTCAGTGGGGATTCTCCTGGCTACGAGGCAGGGGAAACTTCATTTTATAACGCAGGTGATAACTCTCACCTGTACACCTTCACCGGCACTCTCTGTCCTTTCTTCTGCACTTAGGGAGCTCTGAGGATCCTCCCAGTGCCAGGCTTGGAGTGAGAGTCCACAAACAGTGGGGATTCTCCTTGGCTACGAGGCAAGGGAAGTTTTATTTTACAATGCAGATACATCTCACTATACACCTTCCCCATACCTTTACCGGCACTCTCCGGCCTTTCTTCTGCACTTACAGAGCTCTGATGTTCCTCCCTGTGCCAGGCTAGGAGTGAGAGCACTGGCTCAGATTATCAGCTTGTTTCTCAGAAATCCCAGATTTTCATTCCATGTCCTCAGAAGGAGGATGATGAAGAGGAAGGTTTGTGACAGCAGATTGAAGGAGCTGCTCCTTGTGACCTTGGGAAATGTCACTTTATCCTCCATTGCCTCAAGTATAAACGCAGATTGTGATCTCTCTGGGGATAGGGACAAATCTAAAGGACATAGAATCCAAATTACTATGATTTGCAGATGACATGTTGATGACCTTAGTTAATGCCAAACACTCGATGAATAGAATAAGTTGTATGGTAACGTTTCTGGTTTAAAATTAAATCTACTGGATGCGTACCTGATACTTGGTGTAAGCATTTAAATACAAAGAATCTGATGTTGAAATATAATAAGATAAATGCCACAACTGTTTAAAAACAATGAGCACAAATAGACATAGAGGTCAATATTTAAAGATATCTGGCTAGGTACAGAGTTAGGGCCCCTCGTAGCTTGGCATCCAGTGTTCTCTGGCAGCATGCTGGGGCATGATACACAACAAGCATTGCTGAGAAGCAACAGTGGATGGCAACTTCCAAAAGTATATCAAACCTGTCTGCGGCCATAAACATATAAGAGACTATCAGTAGGGCATACATCCATACAATGCTCGGACTGGGAGAGGGACCTTGGGTGATAGTATCTGTGACCTAAGGCAAGGAGCAATGTGACAAGTTAAAAGATAAAGCCAGAGAATTCTGGTTGCATAAGAGAGGAATACCAATAAGAAAAAGGAGATGGTGATGCCGTTGTACAGGTCCTTGTTGAGGCCTTACCTGGCGTATTGTGTTAAGTTCTGGAGTCCATTTCTCCGAAAGGCTAGAGACAGTTTGGAGGTGGTCCTGAGTTGGGAGACCAAATGGTGTGGGTCTGTATTAGGAGAGACTGAAGGATCTGCATCTGTACAACTGGAAGAGAGGACATGCAGGGGAGATACGATACAGACCTTCAGCTGAATGAGAAAACTTATATACTGGAGAGCGATGACATCATCAGGGAACACCACAGGAAGTCCAGGATGCTGGGCCTATGAAACCAGGAAGTGAGCATTGCAGGGTGCAAACAAGGAGCCGGTGCCAGAGGCTATGCCAGAACCATCACAAGTATCAGAAGTCAGTGCTGAGCCGGAAACGTGACCCACTGGGTGCCCATCCGTGAGCAAAGGCCCGTGGCTGGAGATAGATCACTCCCTTCTTCCTCCCAATTCCAACCTTTGCAGCAATCTCACCACTCCTGTCTGCACGTCTGCCTGCCAGCCCATAGGGACTCTGCATCCCCCACCACCACCGTCAATCAGGCCTCCCTGGCAGCGAGTGATGAGTCTCGCTTATAAAGTGTAAAAAACTTTAATTTTTCCTGCATCGCCAACAAGTCAGCAAGGGGCTCAGGATGTTCTGGAACCTAAAAATAAATGGAATAACACTGATTATTCTCTCTCTGCTATAGGTGCTAAGTAAATAACCTGCATTAGCACATTACAGATAGATATATTTACAGATAATTTCTCTTTCAATTCACCTTGCCTTCCTCTACCACCTGGAAGGAGGGGGGAGGGGATGCTGGAGGGGGAAGGGGGAAAAGAGAGGGAGAAGGTGTTGGGGAGAAAGAAAGGGAGGAGGAAGATTGGAACAGATCAACTGAAGAGGAGGTTGGATTGGTTGAAGGAACTGGGTTGATGGATGACAGGGAGGAAGATGGAGATGGGGAGGGAAGGCTTATGGGGGAGAGTATAGAAAGAGGAGAAAAAAATAATGGGGGCCAGAGGAGGTTGGTGGTAAGGGGTGAAAAATATGGGAGGAGATGGAGAGGGAGGGTTGAGGAGGGGAGGAGATGGAGGAGAGGAGATGGAGAAGGTGGAGGGCGGAGGAGGAGGGGAGAAGAGAAGATGTGGGCTGAAGGAGGAGGAGGAGATTGGGAAGAAGAGGGGAGAGAGAAGAGGTGGGCTGAGGGGGGAGGAGATGTGGCTGAAAGGGTGGGTATTTATAAAACATTCTATTGGTAGGGGTAAGCGGAAGATTGGGATTTATTAGGGGGAGGGGGTATTTTGAGGGCCTGGGGAAGAGGTTAATGGAGAGGGAAGGATGGTTTGAGTAAGGGAAGAAGGGCTTTGGGTGGTGGATGGGGGATGGCTGATTGGGCAGGAAAGATGAATGGGGAGGGGCAGCTATAGGGGGATGTGGGTGACGGGAAACTTTGGATTTGGAAAGGGGTGAGGGATAATGGGGTAGGTTTTTAGAAGGGGTGTGGGTTATTTTGGGAAGGTGTTGGGTGGGAAGGGGGATGGGATATAGGAGGGGGATGGGGCATAGAAGGGGGCTGCAGAGGAGGGAGGGAAAGGAGTGGGGTGAAGGAGTTTCTCGGCTCCCTTGCTGGCTCTCTGTCTCTGGTCTGACCTGTTAAAGCAAGGTTCAGACATTAAAATGTGTAAAATAGAAAGCAAATCACAAATATACACAGGGAGGCCAATATTGCAAGCCATTTTTTAGAGTAAAATCGTTTGACAAAGTTCCTCGGAGAGACTGCTCAGGAAATTACAAAGTCATGTCATGTTGTGGACTGGTATTACTTTCCTGTCTGCGTTATGCCTATTGGATATATGGGATGAGCCCACCCTGAATGCATGTCAACACAAATTAGGTGCTGCAAGATTCACTGTAGCCACCTTTACAAAATCTACCCCACAACTTTCACAACTGCAGAACAAATGCATGAGATTGCTAGGATGGAAAAGTCAACCTATGTTGCATAATAATGATGAAATGTATGCCAAGATATGGGGTAGTTAATAGCATTATGTGGAGTAATAACGTTGCACACCAATTCTTCTCTTTGGCTGTAGATTGAAAGAATTTCTAAGTGCAATTGACATAAGACTGATAATTTGAATTTATAATGTTGCATATTTTCTATCATCTGGTTATTGAATACATTAAAAGTTATTTTATAAAAAGAGGTTTGGACACGTTCCTAGAGGAAAAGTGCAAAACACTTTTGGGCCGATACAGTAATGCGCACTGTTAACCCCCGTTTAGCCGCGCGTTTTCCACGCGCTATTTTTACCCCTTATACAGTAAGGGGTAGTAGCGTGTGGAAAACGCGCGGCCAACTCCCCCGAAACTAATAGCGCACGCAACATGCAAATGCATGTTGATGGGCCTATTAGTTATTCCCGCGCGATACAGAAAGTAAAATTTGCAGCCGGCACCGGGAAAGTGTACAGAAAAGCAGAAACAACTGCTTTTCTGTACACCCTCCGACTTAATATCATAGCGATATTATGTCGGAGGCCCCAAATATTAAAAAACCGGCCCGCGGCCCGGAAAACGGATGCTCAATTTTGCCGGCTTCTGTCAATATTTTTATTTACTGAATAAGCAATCAAAACAAGAAAACTAAATAACGACAAAAAAAGAACAAAATAAGCAAAAAAATAAACAATAAGAAGAAAAAGAAGAAAATAATAAACAGCAAGATAACAAAACATAACTAACTGGAGAAATTACTTACCTAATAATTTTGTTTTCCTTAGTGTAGACAGATGGACTCAGGACCAATGTATATAGTGTACTCCTGATAGCAGTTGGAAGACAGAGTCAGATTTCAATCTGACATCAGCCTACATGTACCTGTGCAGGAAGCTTAGCTCTTCAGTATTCTCCTCGAAAAGCAATTGTGGATATATGTGTGATTTATTAACTTGGACTGGCTAAACTGATTTCCAATTGGAGACCGTTGTTGGTCTCAGACGGCTTCAACCTCTGTGCCTCACCTTTCTTCCTTCTCTCTCCTCAAGCCTTGGGAAGATGGCTGCTGCCGCGTCTTCATGCCACTCTCTCCGGTGTCCCCGGAACGGCAATGGCGACAATGTTCCCCATGGATTTCCTGAGGGCCTCCTAGGGTGCGCGCACGCATGCCACCCACGTCTTTATCCATGGCATGGCGGGAACCTCGGGGGCATCTCCCCCGAGTGATGTCACAACATCTGGGTATTTAGTCTGCCCTTCGTTTACTAACAAACAGGTCAATCCAGTACCGAGCGGTAGGAAGAGCTGCGTTAGTGTCCGGCACACCCGCGGTTGCCGCACGCACAGTGCAGCTCACCTACCACTCGATCCTGTATGTAAATAGCTTGCAAATGCAAGCTGCGTCTAAGAAGCGTCCGTGATGCGTTAGGCCCGCGCAACCCATTTTACTGTATAGAGCGCTATACAGTATCCTGGGTGCGCTGGCCTAACGCTTCACGGCCACGCTGGTATCTGTCATTTCAAATGTCATTTCAAATGACATTTGAAATGACAGGTACCAGGAAGTGGACAGTTCTCCGACGCTCGGGATTGTCAGCCCTCTCCCCTCCTCCCGAAGCAGGGCGCGAAAGCAGCCTTGCTCCGGGAGGAGGGGAGACAGGACAGGCAGTGTAAAGCGAAAAAAAAAGTAGCAAGAGTGAGGGGAGAGAGGACGGGCAATCCTACGCTCGGGACTGCCAGTCCCCCCTCCCCTCTTCCAGAAGCAGGGTGCGAAAAGCAGCCTTGCTCTGGGAGGAGGGGAGGGGGGACTGGCAGTGTAAAGCGACGAAGCGACTTACTTTTTGCAGCCTCCCTCCGGACATCGGCGAGGACGACCGCGGCTCCCCTCTCCTGCCTCCAGCTGCCCGGGAAGATGGACGCCTGCACGGGCGAAAGCGGCCCCTGTTCGTGCAATTGGGCCGCTCAAGGCGTGACGTCACGACGTTTTGCATCACGGCATGTGACGTCACGCCTTGAGCGGCCCAATTGCACGAACAGGGGCCGCTTTCGCCCGTGCAGGCGTCCATCTTCCCGGGCAGCTGGAGGCAGGAGAGGGGAGCCGCGGTCGTCCTCGCCGATGTCCGGAGGGAGGCTGCAAAAAGTAAGTCGCTTCGTCGCTTTACACTGCCAGTCCCCCCTCCCCTCCTCCCAGAGCAAGGCTGCTTTTCGCACCCTGCTTCGGGAAGAGGGGAGGGGGGACTGGCAGTCCCGAGCGTAAGATTGCCCGTCCTCTCTCCCCTCGCTCTCTTGCTACTTTTTTTTTTGCTTTTTTGCTTCGGGAGGAGGGGAGAGGACTGGGGCTGCCCCGGAGACCAGCACCCATGGACGCGGCCAGGGCAGGAGAGCGGGGGCTGGGGGAAAGTTTGCCGCCTACCCTTACCCCTGCCTCTAACACAGGGGTAAGGGTAGGCGGTAAGTTAGCAGGTTAAACATGCGGCAAAACGGCAGGGTAAAATAGCGATAGTCGGGGCGCGCGTTACTGGATGGTAGGGAATAGCTAATTCGATCGTTTACATGCAATATACATGCTGCGTGCGGAAGGGGTTGCCCGGTGATTTTAGGACGCGGTAGGAGTAGGTTAAAGGGGATAGTGTATCACAGGAAGGGCCAACGCGGCCGGAAAGTGAGTAGAACACGAGTTAGGAGCGGGGTAAACGCGGCCGCACTTTACTGGATTGACCTGAAACTGAGTTAGCAAGGTTTGGAATGCCTCCGGTCTAAGCTGCTTTGCCGCTTCCTAGCTGCCGCGGGAAGCTCTCTCTCTGCCCTTCGGGGTCATTCATCTCTAACCTGGGCCGCTCCTCGGGGGCCCTTATGCTTCTTTCAGGTACCTATCTGGGATACCGGGTACTCGCTCCTCAAGGGCCTGCTCTCCCTACCTTGGTGCCTACAGTTCAACTACTTCTGCCTGCCAGGATCTTCATCAATACAGCTATCTACTTCAGTGAGTAACTAACCTTGTCAGTCTGTCTCACCTTCAGCGCTGCGAGTCTGCATCCGGGACTTCTCTACTAACTTGGCAGCCTACCAACTACCTGAGCGTGGGACTGGTCTCCTCTGCTGAGGACCCCTGGACTACTTCTATTGGGTTACCTCACTGCTGCCATCCCTGGGCAGTACCACCAAACTGTATAATAAATAGGAATTCTCTGTGTCTGTGTGTATAGAGTCTAGCCTAGTACTGCGGTTCCTTATGGGGCTCCTCCCCGTGGGAGTGGCCATTACCGCAGTACCCAGGAATCCACTCCAACACCTCAAAACCATAACAACTGCCAGTGCACTCAACCGAAAAACGCCAACACCCGGCAACTATGGGTGTCTTGAAACTAGGGGTAAGACCTGGCTTACCCGTGCTTGTCTTGCTCTCGGGGATTGTCACCTGAGGTTTCCGGATTTTGGAGCTGCCATGGGTGGGATGCTGAGTCCATCTGTCTACACTAAGGAAAACGAAATTATCAGGTAAGTAATTTCTCCATTTCCTAACATGTAGCCAGATGGACTCAGGACCAATGGGATGTACAAAAGCTACTCCCGAACCGGGTGGGAAGCTGCCTGTGGCCCACTTATTACTGCCCTTGCAAATGATGTGTCCTCCCGGGCCTGGACTTCCAGGCGATAGAACCTCTAGAAGGTGGGTGAATGGAGGACCACATCGCCGCCCGACAGATCTCAGCAGGTAACAGCATCTTAGCTTCTATCCACTACATTGCCTAGGCCCTTGTGGAATGGGCCTTGACTTGTAGGGGTGGAGACTTCCCTGCCTCTACTTAGGCCGCCTTCATTACTTCTTTAATCCAGCGGGCTATGGTTGCCCGCGAGGCCGCTTCCCCTTGTTTCTTCCTGCTGTGAAGGACGAATAGATGGTCCGATCTTTGCAGGTATCGGACTAGGAGTCTGCCGACGTTAAGATGGCGAAGAAGGCGTGAGTCTTCTGAGTCCTTATGTTTGTCTGGAGATGGCAGCGAGATGGTTTTGCTTAGATGGAAATGCGAAACCACCTTCGGGAGGAAGGAGGGACAGTGCGAAGCTGTATGGATCCCGGTGTGCATCTGAGGAACGGTTCCCGACAGGATAGTGCTTGCAGCTCGGAGATGCAACGGGCTGAACATATTGCCACTAGGAATGCAGTCTTCAAGGTCAGGAGCCATAGTGACAGACCGTGTGTAGGTCTGAAGGAAGTCCCCGCTAGGAAGTCTATTACTAGATTGAGATTCCATAGGGGCTCCGGCCACTTTAGTGGTGGTCGGATTTGCTTGACCCCTCTCAGGAAGCGGGAAAAGTCAGGATGTGATGATAGACCGATGCCGTCCACTTTGGCTCTGAAGCAGGCCAGCGCGGCCACCTGAACCTTGAGGGAGTTGAGAGACAACCCCTTCTTCAAGCCGTCCTGCAGAAATTCCAGGATCATGGGGTTTTTGACTGTTCGCGGAAGGATGTTGCGGTCCTCGCACCAGGCTTCGAATATTCTCCATATTCGTATATAAGTTAGAGACGTGGAAAACTTGCGTGCTCGGAGCAAGGTGTCAATCACTGCCTTAGAATATCCGCTCTTCTTCAGGCGAGTCCTCTCAATGGCCAGACCGTAAGAGAGAATCGAGTCGGGTCTTCGTGGAGGATCGGTCCTTGCCGGAGAAGGTCCCTGTGAGGAGGTAGGCACAGAGGGTTCTCCGCAAGAAGTCGTCGCATGTCTGCATACCATGGCCTTCTTGTCCAGTCCGGGGCCACTAACAGTACTAGCCCCCTGTGGTGTTCTAACTTGCGGATGATCCCGCCTAGTGGCCATGGGGGAAAGGCGTACAGCAGGTCTTCCTGTGGCCAGGTCTGGACGAGGACGTCGATTCCCTGGGATTGCAGTTCTCATCTGCAGCTGAAGAACTTGGGAACTTGGGCATTGGACCGGGTTGCCAGGAGATCCATGGCTGGGGTTCCCCAGCGGTTTACTATCAACTGGAATACTGTGGTTGACAGCATCCATTCCCCTGGGTCTAGACTCTCTCTGCTGAGGTAGTCCGCAGTGACGTTGTCTTTTCTCGCGATGTGGGCGGCTGAGATTCCTTGCAGGTTTGCTTCCGCCCACGCCATTAGGGGGTCTATTTCCAGGGACACCTGGTGTCTTCTGGTTCCTCCCTGGCGGTTGATGTAGGCCACTGGTGTGGCGTTGTCCGACATAACTCTGGCAGATTCGCCCCAAAGTCTGTGACTGAATTGTAGGCAGGCTAGTCTGACTGCTTGGGCTTCCAGTCGGTTTATGTTCCATCCCGACTCTTCCTTGTCCCATTGTCCCTGGGCCGTTAGTTCCTGGCAGTGGGCTCCCCACCCTCGCAGGCTCGTATTCGTGGTGAGCAAGATCCAGGTTGGTGGGGATAGTCTTACTCCCTTGTTCAGGTGGTCTTCCTGTAGCCACCATTGGAGCTGGGTTCAAACCTCTGCCGGTAGCTGGAGGCAAATGGAGTGGTTCTGGGACATAGGGTTCCATCGTGACAGTAGGGGACATTGTAGTGGGCGCATGTGGGGCCTTGCCCATGGGACGACTTCTAGGGTTGATGTCATGAGACCGAAAACTTGGAGGTAGTCCCATCCCTTGGGGCAAGCATAGTTCAACAGTTTTCGCAATTGGGCCACCAGTTTCCTTCTCCTTGTAGGAGGAAGAACAACCCTGTCTTGTTTGGTATCGAACCGGACTCCCAGGTACTCTAGCGATTGGGAGGGCTGCAGGCAGCTCTTGGCTATATTGACGACCCACCTGATATTCTGCAATAGATTCTTGACTCTGGTGGTCGCCTGGTAACTTTCCTCTGGAGATTTTGCCATGATCAGCCAATCGCCCAGAAACAGATGTACGAGGATTCCTTCTTTCCTCAGCATTGCCACCACTACCAGCATGATTTTGGTGAACATCCAAAGAAGAGTAGCTAGTCCGAAGGGTAGCGCCCGGAACTGGTAATGATGGTTCAGAATCGCCAAGCGTAGGAAGCACTGATGGTCCTGGTGGACCGGGATGTGGAGATAGGCTTCGGATAGATCCAGTGAAGTCAGGAATTCTCCCAGTTGTACTGCCCTTGTGACTGAGCGTAGGGTTTCCATGCAGAAGTGCGGTACCCTCAGGTAGCGATTGACGGTCTTGAGGTCCAGGTTGGGCCAGAACGTTCTCTCCTTCTTGGGGATGATAAAATAGATGGAATAGTGAGCAGTATTTTGTTGGTGCATGGGCACCGAGAATATCGCCTTTAGGCTGAGTAATTTTGTCAGTGTGGTTTCTACTGCCGTCCTCTTGGAGAGGAAGTGGCACGGTGATCTCACAAATTTGTCTGGAGGAATGCTGTGGAAGTCCAGATAGTATCCCTCTGGAATGATGGTTAGGATCCACTTGTCCGACGTTATCTCGACCCATCTTTGGTAGAAGAGGGTAAGTCTGCCCCCTATGGCTTCTTCCTGTGGATAGGTCTGTTGATTCTCATTGTGGGGTGTGGCCAGGCCTGTACCTGAGCCGGCTCCCCTCTTGTTGTGCCTGTTCCGAAAGGACTGTGCCCTGCCTGCAGGGTGCGGTGCTTGGTATGTGTTTTTATATGGTCTAAAACGCTGGACTCCTCTGCCCTTGGTTCTTCGGGGAGAGGAGCGCTGGGTTCTTTTGTTCCTGTCCTTCAGTAACTGAGGGACTGGGGATTCGCCCCATTTGTTGGCTAACTTCTCCAGTTCGCTTCCGAACAGGAGGGATCCTTTAAAAGGCATTCTCGTAAGTTTCGTCTTGGAGGTTGTGTAGGCTGACCAATTTCGGAGCCATAGTTGTCTTCTGGCTGCCACTATGGATGAGACGCCCCTGGCAGAGGTGTGCACCAGGTCTGAGGTCGCATCTGTGAGGAAAGATATTGCCGGTTCTAATGTTTCAGCGGAAGTGGTTGCATCCCTGGAGAGGAGCAAGCAGGCACGTGTCACCATGGCGCGCAGGAGGCGATTTGCAGGGTCATTGCTGCGACATCAAATGACTGTTTAAGGATGGATTCCTGCCGTCTGTCCTGAGCATCCTTGAGTGCAGCTCCTCCTTCGACTGGGATGTTAGTGCGCTTTGAGATAGTGCAGACCATGGCGTCGACTTTAGTGAACCCTAGGAGTTTTTGGCCATGGGTTCCAGGGGGTATAGGGCTTCTAGGGCCAGTCCTCCTTTGAAGCTGGCCTCCGGGGCATTCCATTCCAGGTCAATCAGTTGTTGTACGGCCTGCAGCATTGGAAAACAGTATGAGGCCTGACAGAGACTGACCAGAACTGAGTTCGTCTTTGGCTCCGCTGTGGAACCTGCGCCAGGAATGGCCAGCGTCTTCAGGCTCAGAGACATGAGATCTGGCAGCATGTCTTTGGAGAAGAACCGCATCATGGTTCAGTATGGTTCCATCCCTGGGGGCATTTCCCCTTCCTCCAAGGAGTCAGGCTCTTCCCCCGAGGTGTCTGTGTCCTCCAGGGGGAGGCTTTTGCCCAGCTGGAGCACGTCTCAGGGGATCTGAGAGGGGCTTGGAAGGTCTTGCGCTTCTGGTGGAGACTGTGGCTGTGACGCAGGCGGCACCGATTGTGCCTGGACAAAGGTTTGTAGCCCTTTGAAGAATTCCACCCAGGAAAAGGTCCCTGGATTCATATTGAATCCAGTGGAGTTCCCTGAGGTGCCCATCTGAGGAGGGTCCGAGCCGGAGATACAGAGGTCTGGAGTACTATCATTGGTAAAGCCGGATTCCTCTACTGGCTGAGGGTGGCCTTGCTTTGGTTCCCCCTGTCTCTTCGCACTGCAGGCATAGGGCAGAGGCCACTTCGGGTTGCACAGCTCTCAGGTGGCAGGCTGGTCAGAGGGCTTGTCCCTTGGCTTTCTTGGCCGGCGGTGCCATGATTTGTACGCGTGGAGTGGCTCAAAACACGTCAATGCGTGCGCCGGGAGACTTAGTTGTGCGCACCAGGTGTGCCGATGATGTGCGTGCAGGATGCGCGTGCCATTGTGCGCACAGGTCTATCTGGGCGCCTGGCACCATTGTGCGCACCGCTGTGCGCTCGGCACAGTTGTGCTCATCGCTGTGCGCACGGCACATATGCGCACGCCGCTGTGCGCACAAGTCCTTTGTGCACCCGGCTCGCCGTTGTGCGCACAGCTTAGTTGTGCCGACAATACGGTAATCAAGGGGGGGGAAATGGCGCCAACGACCACGCAGGCAAGATGGCGCCCCCCCCGGAGGGTCTCCACATGTGTGGACCCTCGCACAGGATTGGGGTCTAGCGCGGACGGGGCTACTCAACCCGATTAAACAGATGCCGGAAGGACGATCTGTGCAGCTATTTATTTATTTATTTATTTAAGAGTTTTTATATACCGTCATTAAGTTATTCACCATCATAACGGTTTACAATAGGGCACCTATATAAAAATGGGTCGTACATTACATAGGTGGTGCCATTAGTATTCGGTAACAAAAAGGCATTTATTTGTGGGGATTAAGTGTTTCATGGCAATGTGTCCTGAAGGTTGCCTACAGTTAAAAAGGTTGAACTAATTCAGTAAGGAGCATTAAATTAGGCATTCGGTGCTTTATGCCGCATCTCTTTTACTTCAAATAGCCTGCGTCAATTTTCTTTCTCGAAGGCTTGTATGAAAAGCCAGGTTTTGAGTTGTGTTTTGAAAAGTTTATGATTGCTCTGGAGTCTAAGGTCAAGGGGCATGGAGTTCCATAATATGGGACCGGCTAGGGACACAGCTCGCTCCCTCACTTGGGTAAGTCTTGCGGTTTTCACAGAAGGAATGGGAAGGAGTGCTCTGTTTGCTGACCTTAGATTTCTGTGTGGGACATGTACTCTAAGTGCTGTGTTCAGCCATTCTGCTTTATCGTCGTGGATGAGTTTGTGTATTAAGCACAGTGCTTTGAACTGTATTCTTTGTTCTATGGGAAGCCAATGTAGGGTGGCGAGTGTACCTGTTATGTGATCTCTTTTGTTTTTTCCAGTGAGGCTATCCAAGCCTCGGAGACTTTAAGAACGTTTTCCACCTTACCTTGTCTCGGCGCTTCCCGGTCTCGTGCCAGGCAGTCTCTGGCTGTGAGGGGAGAGGGAAAATACCTTCACCGCTGCGGTATTGCACCCGCTGTCTCTCAGCCACTCTGTGGGCTAAGTCCACACTGGGAACCGGCTACCGGTTCCCAGTGTGGACTTAGCCCCGAGATCCCTCAGAGGCTTGCCTCTGAGGGATCTCGGAAATCACCTGAGGAATTCTCAACTGGAGGGACCCTTAGGTATCAAGGCAGGAGAAGCGGGGCTCGTCTTGTAGAGGTAAGATTTTCTTTCTTCTTTGGTTTGGATTTTCTAACGCTGTGCAAGTGTGTGTAGTGTCCCTAACTGCTTCGGAGATAGAGAAATACTGAAGAGCTAAGCTTCCTGCACGGGTATATATAGGCTGACGTCAGATTGAAATCTGTCTCCGTCTCCCAACTGCTATCAGGAGTACACTATACCCATTGGTCCTGAGTCCATCTGCTACACGCTAGGAAAACAGGAAATAAAAAAACAAACAATAAAAGGGCAAAACTTCTGAAACATAATTCATAGCAACTCAACACCACTTCCTCCTTAATCCGCCTCTCTCAACCCACAAAAGCCTTTGTCCTGCCGCGAGCTATTTTCTATCCTGAGGTTCCGCCGCTGTCACAGAGTCCCCTTGTGACCTCATCGCTTGCTCTGCTTGGCTGCAAAGTTCCAAGGGACAGAAAAAAACCAATAAAAAACTCCTTAAAACCCGCTGAAGGTCCCCAAGATGTTACATTTCTGGAAGAAACAGGATACAAGGTTACCGAAAGCCCTGAAGTACACGGGGAGGACAATGTTCAAAGCCACAGACATGGATAAAGATTGATTATATGAGAAGGGGACTCCCTCACTCCAGCTTTAGCCACGTGCGCCTTCATGACGTGTGGATCTTGGGTTGTACAGGGGGGAGGCATCCTCAGGGGCGTGTTTCAGTCGGGGCAGGAATATAACATGCACTGATTGTACGCATATTGCTTTCCTTACAAAATCTACCTGTAAAGGTTCACGACAATTTTCTTCCTATTCTAATAAAAATCCTTCTCCACCAGCCCCTCTGCAAGATTACTTTTATGCTGTCTTTGTCTCCAGCACCTCCCAGGGAGGCTTTTCTAGGCTTCCACCACCCTCTCTGTAAAGAAATATTTCCTCGCATTTCTCCTGAGACTACCCTCTGTCACCCTCATCCTACGACCCGAGTTCCAGAGCCTCCTTTCTGTTCAAAGAGGATCCCTCTTGTGCACTGATACCTCTGAAGAATTTAAATATCTGTCACATTTCCTCTAGGCAATATCTGTAAGTCTGTCCCCATAAGCTTTGCTACGAACATCTCTGGCCGTTTAAGTAGCCACCGCTGTGCAGACTGCATTCAGTTTATGTCCCTTTTGAAGGTGCAGTCTCCAGGATTGTACACAGGACTCCAAAGGAGGTCTCACCAGGGACCTGTGCAAAGGCAATATTGCCTCCTTCGATCTGCTGACCATTCCTCTCCCTGTTCATCTTTCTGGCTTTTGCCATCACCTTATCCACCTGGGAGGCCCCCTTAAGACCATCAGATATGTTCACTCTCAGAAAAGCTTTGGAAGCTTGCAACCAAACTGCGGTTTCCACTAGGCAAAAAGAATCCACAGAGGTGTTATATTTAAATATTAATATTTTATTTAGATCATTTGAAGACTTGCATTTTGATAATGTCGGAGAACCAGCAGCCAGGGCTGGTCTCTGAGGGTAGGCCTCTGGCCACTACGAAGGCCCTTTCGGACCACGGATAAGCGTGAACCCCTGTGCTGTGACGCAACCTGCACAGCCCCGAGGCTGGCTGTAGTCCAGCCCACTGGCAGGTAAGCACATCCAGTCAGTGATTGTCATCACTGATGATGCTACATTCACTGGAGAGGATCCAATGATTACATGTTTCTGTTAAGGGTAGCAGCTGCCACTCCATGCAGGTTGAGAAACCCCCATGTTTCTGTTGAGGGTAGTAACTGCCGCTCCATGCAGGTTATCCCCATGTTTCTGTTGAGGGTAGTAACTGCCGCTCCATGCAGGTTATCCCCATGTTTCTGTTGAGGGTAGTAACTGCTGTTCCGTGCAGGTTATCCCCATGTTTCTGTTAAGGATAGTAGCTGCTGTTCCGTGCAGGTTATCCCCATGTTTCTGTTAAGGGTAGTAGCTGCTGTTCCGTGCAGGTTATCCCCATGTTTCTGTTAAGGGTAGTAGCTGCTGCTCCATGCAGGTTATCCCCATGTTTCTGTTAAGGGTAGTAGCTGCTGCTCCATGCAGGTTATCCCCATGTTTCTGTTAAGGGTAGTAGCTGCTGCTCCATGCAGGTTATCCCCATGTTTCTGTTAAGGGTAGTAGCTGCTGCTCCATGCAGGTTATCCCCATGTTTCTGTTAAGGGTAGTAGCTGCTGCTCCATGCAGGTTATCCCCATGTTTCTGTTAAGGGTAGTAGCTGCTGCTCCATGCAGGTTATCCCCATGTTTCTGTTAAGGGTAGTAGCTGCTGCTCCATGCAGGTTATCCCCATGTTTCTGTTAAGGATAGTAGCTGCTGCTCCATGCAGGTTAACCCTATGTTTCTGTTAAGGATAGTAGCTGCTGCTCCATGCAGGTTAACCCCATGTTTCTGTTAAGGATAGTAGCTGCTGTTCCGTGCAGGTTACCATGTTTCTGTAAAGGATAGTAGCTGCTGCTCCATGCAGGTTAACCCCATGTTTCTGTTAAGGATAGTAGCTGCTGTTCCGTGCAGGTTACCCCCATTTTTCTGTAAAGGATAGTAGCTGCTGCTCCATGCAGGTTAACCCTATGTTTCTGTTAAGGATAGTAGCTGCTGTTCCGTGCAGGTTACCATGTTTCTGTTAAGGATAGTAGCTGCTGTTCCGTGCAGGTTACCCCCATTTTTCTGTAAAGGATAGTAGCTGCTGTTCCATGCAGGTTACCATGTTTCTGTTAAGGATAGTAGCTGCTGTTCCGTGCAGGTTACCCCCATTTTTCTGTAAAGGATAGTAGCTGCTGTTCCATGCAGGTTACCATGTTTCTGTTAAGGATAGTAGCTGCTGTTCCGTGCAGGTTACCCCCATTTTTCTGTAAAGGATAGTAGCTGCTGTTCCATGCAGGTTACCATGTTTCTGTTAAGGATAGTAGCTGCTGCTCCGTGCAGGTTACCCCCATGCTTCTTTTTTTTTTTTTTAATTTTTAATTTTGCTTTTCCAGTATAAACAAAGACATTCATTGAATAAAGATGTCCAAAGTAAACTCATATAGTTCCAACCAATTACCATCATAAAAGTACATCATATATTCAAAAAAAGAAATATAATATTTACGTAATAACTCATGAAAGCAGATGAAAAAAAAAGAGCAATTGAAAAGGTAAATCTGAGGTTAACAACTACCCCCTTGATATAACAATTGAAATTATTGAGAACAACTGGTTATCTCACTTCTTTACACTGATTCTACAACTACATTCTCTAGGGTTATTAAATCGAGGAATACACGAAGCTGTGACATTTCAAAGAATATATATTTCTGTTGTTGAAAGACAACCTCACATTTGCAAGGAAATCTCAACAGCATCTTTCCTCCCTTTGCTTCTGTCTCTGATCTCAAACCCAAAAATTTTCTCCTTCTATCTTGCGTCATTTTAGAGAAATCTGGGTAAATCCAAATTCTCTCTCCATGGAAAATAGCCATTCGATTACGCATATATGCTCTTAAAACTGCATCTCTATCTACAGCAAAAGAGAAGGAAATATGCAAAACTGATCTATTTGTTATTATAGTATCTTTGTCAGATTCAATTATTCCTGTTAGATTTAAATTTAAAGATGTTTCTTGCGACAATTTTTTTCCTAAAGAGTTACCTCTTGGTGGTACAAAATAGATCTTTGAGACAGTAGGAATAGCTTGATGGGGAAATTTCAAAACCTCCACTATGTACTCTTTAAACATATCATAAGGGGCAACCAAATCCTGCTTTGGAAAATTTAAAACCCTAAGGTTTAAATATTTCTGGGTATTTTCTAATGTTTCTAACTTTTTTTCATAGACTATCTCAGCTTTCGCATATTTCTGCTGACATTTCTCCCATCTTTTCAACTCTTCTCTCTATTTGTTCCACTTTTACATCAGAATTTAAAATAGATGATTCAATATTCTTAAAACGCAGATTAGAGTCTGTAGTAATTTTAGTTAGATTTATCACTGCTGTCTCTAAAGATTTTATAGCACCCCAACGAGTGTCCAATGTTATTTCTGGAGGTTTGATCAGGACAGGATAAGAACACACTGGTGATTCCGACTCTTTTTCCCCTAATGTAGCTGGAGCTTCTCCTCTTCTCTCTTGTGTCAAACATGATAATTTCAAAAAATCAGAAGCAATATTTAGAGGTGGAGGAGGAGTACTCGGTGCGCCGGGGCTCAAAGATATTTCGGCCATTAAGGCTGGAGTTTGCTCACCACCAGAACTTACAGCGGCCAAGTCCTCCAGTTCTGAACCTGTTGTAGGGGTAAAAAAGGCCTATCTGGGGCTGAGAAGGTTCCAGTAAAGGGGTTGATACAACCATCTCCCTGACTTTCGCCTTCCGCTTTGTGTGAGGCATGTTAATCCAGAAGAAATCGTAAATACACCCACAGATCGCTTCTCAACCCCGTTTCTCAATAAATTTACTGAAACTGCTTTCTTGAGTAAGTGGAGGCTTCAGGAGAGAGTCAAAAGTATTAAATTGAGGTACTTACTTTCAGAAATTAAAGTCCTTCTTATTTATTTACCCAGTGACTTCACATCCATCGATGTTACACCAAAGCCGCGCACCCCTTTGGCGCGAGCGGCTTCGGCGACGCGCCGGCACGTCGAAGCGCCTGGAGGGGTCAGATCTTATACCTCGCTTAAGTCTCAGCCTGATGACGTCAGCCACACCCGGAAATCCTTATACGGGCAGGGAACTCCCCTCACAGGAAAATTGAATCAGGAAATCAAACAGCGGTCCTCCGATTCAGGCGCTTCCTCTCTCCTCCACCTCACTGAAGCGCCTGGAGGGGGGTCAGATCTTATACCTCGCTTAAGTCTCAGCCTGATGACGTCAGCCACACCCGGAAATCCTTATACGGGCAGGGAACTTCCCTCACAGGAAAATTGAATCAGGAAATCAAACAGCGGTCCTCCAATTCAGGCGCTTCCTCTCTCCTCCACCTCCTATCCCCATGCTTCTGTTAAGGGTAGTAGCTGCTGTTCCGTGCAGGTTAACCCCATGCTTCTATTAAGAGTAGTAGCTGCTGTTCCATGCAGGTTACCCCCATGTTTCTGCTAAGGAAAGTAGCTGCCGTTCCGTGTAGGTTACCCCCATGTTTCTGTTAAGGGTAGTAGCTGCCGTTCCGTGCAGGTTACCCCCATGTTTCTGTTGAGGGTAGTAGCTGCCGCTCCGTGCAGGTTACCCCCAATGTTTCTGTTAAGGACAGTAGCTGCTGCTCTGTGCAGGTTATCCCCTTGTTTATGTTAAGGGTAGTAGCTGCCATTCCGTGCACGTTACCCCCATGTTTGTTATGGGTAGTAGTTTTCATTACATGAAGGTTACCTCCATGTTTCTATTAAGGTTAGTAGCTGGCCTTCCATTCAGGTTTCTCCCTTCCCACCCCCTGGGAATCTCTTCAGAGGCAGAATGCACAGATAAGAGGCTTGGGGGGAAGGGGGGCGGGTTTCCTCCTTTGCCACCCCCCTGAGAATCTATGGGGGCCAGAATGCACAGTATGGAGGGGGAGGAGTGTTAAAGCACTGACTCCCTGTCCACCCCCATCCCTTGCAGGCAGCAGAGAGAATTCAGTGCCACTGATTTGTCATTTACACGCCGGCAGCCTCTGCCTGCAGGTTTCTGCAGTGGGATAAATGTGTAACTTCCTCACGGCCGGGAAGCAGGGTCAGAGGACCCTACTGCTGTGGGTCTGACTGCGCCTCAGGGCTGCCGCCCGTTTCACACACGCCCAGAAAACTCCAGAAGCTTCCCAGATCTGAATGGCTAAAAAGTGTTGTTGCTTCCTGCATATTCGGGAAGGGGTGGGAGGTGGCCGCCTCCACCCAGCTCTGATTAGCTAAAGGTAGAGACGCTTCCTAAATATTCGGGAAGGGGGTGGGAAGTGGCTGCCACCACCAAGCTCTGATTGGCCTGTGCGGGCTCACCTTTCCGCGAATGTTCCCGATGGTTGCCGGGGTTTCTGGAAATGCTGTGCTCTGATTGGCCATCCCTGCTGACTTGATGGTTAGGCCATGGTGAGAGCGGAGGAGGAACTCTGTCAGCCATGCTCCGCCCACTTGCATGAGCCGGCTCCATGAATAGCAGAGCACGAGTTCGGGGGGGGGGGGGGGGTAGCAGTCAGCAAGAGAAGCTGGAGGAAAGGTTTTAGCTGTTGCGATCAAATCGTCTCCAGTTGCTTATCCTGACACAGAGCGGAGACCCGAGATGTCTGCGTCCAAAGGAGTGGCTATCGGCATCAACCTGGGCACCACCTACTCCTGCATGGAGGTGTTCCAGCACAGCAAGGTGGAGATCATCGCCAACAACCAGGGCAACAGGACCACCCCCAGCTACGTGGCCTTCATGGACACCGAGAGGCTGACCGGGGATGCCGCCAAGAACTGGGTGGCCATGAACCCCCAGAACACCGTCTTCAACGCCAAGAGGCTTCTCGGCAGGACGTTTGATGACCCCGTGGTGCAGTCGGACATAAAGCATTGGCCCTTCTGCGTGCTGAGCGATGGGGGCAAGCCCAAGATGCAGGTGGAGCACAAGGGGGAGGGGAAGACCTTCTACCCGGAAGAAGTTTCCTCCATGGTGCTGACCAAAATGAAGGAGACCGCGGAGGCTTAGCTGGGCCACCCGGTCAGCAACGTGGTCATCACGGTGCAGGCTTACTTCAACGACTCCCAGCGCCAGGCAACCAAGGACACTGGGGTGATCGCCGGCCTGAACGTGCTGAGGATCATCAACGAGCCCACGGCGGCTGCCATCACCTACGGCCTGGACAAGAGCGGCCAGGGAGAGCGCAACGTCCTCATCTTTGACCTGGGCGGGGGTACCTTCAATGTCTCCATCTTGACCATAGATGATAGGATCTTCGAGGCGAAAGCCACAGCAAGGGACACTCACCTGGGAGGAGAAAACTTCAATAACCGAATGGTGAGCCACTTCATGGAGGAGTTCAAGAGGAAGCAAAAGAAGGACATTAGCCAAAATAAGAGGACAGTCAGGAGACTGAGGACTGCCTGCGAGAGAGCCAAGAGAACTCTGTCATCCAGTACCCAGGCCAGTATTGAAATTGACTCCCTGTACGAGGGCATTGACTTCTACACCTCCATCACCAGTGCTTGCTTTGAGGAGCTGTGTGCTGACCTCTTCAGAGGAACGCTTGAACTGGTGGAGAAACCCTTGAGAGATGCTAAGATGAACAAGGCTCAGATCCACGACATTGTTCTGGTTGGGGGATCCACCCGCATTCCTAAAATCCAGAAGCTGATCCAAGATTTCTTCAATAGCCGTGAGCTTAACAAGCGCATCAACCCGGATGAGGCCGTGGCCTATGGTGCAGCCGTGCAAGGAGCCATCCTGATGGTGGACCAGTCTGAAAATGTACAGGATCTGCTGCTCCTGGATGTGGCTCCATTGTCCATGGGTCTGGAGACAGCAGGAGGAGTGATGACCACCTCATCAAACGCAACTCTACCATTCCAACCAAGCAAACTCAGACCTTCACCACCTACTCGGATAACCATCCTGGTGTCCTGATCCAGGTGTATGAAGGTGAAAAAGCCATGACTAAGGACAAAAACCTATTGGTCAAGTTTGAGTTGTCTGGAATTCCACCTGCTCCTTGTGGCGTGCCGCAGATCGAAGTCACCTTTGACACTGATGCCAATGGCATCCTGAAAGCCGCTGCCATTGACAAGAGCTCAGGCAGGAATAACAAGATCACCATCACCAATGACAAGGGCCGGCTGAGCAAAGAGGAGATTGAGAAGATGGTGCAGGATGCAGAAAAGTACAAAGCTGAGGACAATGCCCAGCAGGAGAAGATCTCTGCCAAGAACTCCTTGGAATCCTATGCCTCCAATCTGAAGAGCACTGTGGAGGATGAAAACCTGAAAGGCAAGAGCAGTGAGGAGGACAAGAAGAGCGTCCTGGAGAAATGCAATCAGACCGTCTCCTGGCTGGAGAGCAACCAGCTGGCTGAGAAGGAGGAGTATGAGCACCAGCAGAAAGAGCTGGAGAAGGTGTGTAAGCCCATCATCAGCAAACTCTCCCAGGGCGGGATGCCAGGAACCAGCTGTGGGGCCCAGGCCTGCCGGGGCACCTCTAGCACCGGTCCCACCATTGAGGAGGTGGATTAAACAGACTGTGATGGACATTGAAAGGACTTATTAACATTTTGATAAAAATGAGATAGATGGCATAAAGTTATATCTGTAAATAATGCATCTTGTGTCAGAAGGTGGCAGACAACAGATCTTATAGAGCTGAAAGCATTAATTATACAGTGATAGTATGTGCTAAATAATGTGGTTTAAAATTATTTTTATACTTCTGTTCTGTTTTACAGTGTTTGCCACTGTGACTGCCTTATTCATTTTAATAACTGGATTTTAATATATATTTTATTAAAAAGATATTCAATAAATCAGTGCTTCTCAACCTTTTTTTCGGCTCGGACATATCTGACAGATGGTTCTCACATGCGTGACACACTGAACATGTGACGTCATGGGGCTATATGTAAACATACACTCTGCACCCAAGGGAACCCCCTCGACACCCAACAATGGGTCAGAACAGAACTAGGTCCTTATCCATACAACTCACCATACAAAAAAGATATTCTGGTTCTGGTGACATCTTAGTAAAAGTAAAACAAACTCCCTTTACTACTAGGTACAATAGCCTTCTTTATGAAAAGACAGTAATTTACCACTAATGCATATACTATTGAGAAAACACAACAAATAAGATTGATACAAATGCCTACATGCTAGTAAAATACCTCACCTCTGTCACACAGAAAGCTGACCTTCACCAAGGACAGAAAGACCACAAATTATAAATATGGAGACAGAAACTGGAATGGAAAACCAAAAAATCCATTCTGCATGCAGTGCAAACCTGGAGAAATGGAAACAAATATAGCACCTAACATAGTCCCAGGATCTGCAATAATGCACAAAAATTAATCTGCACAAAGTTACACCTGCTTCATGGCATGCACTCCAACAGTAGCAACTCTATATACTAAAAGGTAACACTACAGCATCCACCTCCCTACTCCAGGTACCTGAGAGAAAACTCAAAATAAAGCAAAGAAGGCTTGACAAGAAATTCAAATCAGAAAACTTACCCCTCGGAGAAAGAGATGGGAGAGGGAAAGGAGACAGGACAGCACTGCCTGCAAGCCAATAGAACCTCCCTAACCTCCAACTTTTGTTTGTTTTTTTTGTTTGTTTGTTTTTTAAATAACTTGATCCAACTTCAGAGAGAGTCAAAATAAGAGAAAAACCAAAGAGGAGGAACTATCCTCCAGACAGGGGAAGCCAAGGTTCCCCTACTCCTATCTGCTGGTTTCAGAAAGATACTGAGGACTCACAGAGGGTGCACTGGTTTATATGCCAGCACCCTCCGAAGCCTTGTCTGACTCCATCTGCTGGACAGAGGCATAACCCACCGTCTGGACTGATCCTGTTACGTACAGGGAACAGCTGATGAACAGAATAACATCCAACAATTAAAAACTCATAAAAATTATTTAAAAAATTATCCAAATACCAATTAAATATTTCAAAACAGATTACATAATACCCAATAATTAAAATAGCAGTCAATCAAGAAAAATAAACTTAAAAAGACACCTTTACTTAGAATCTCCAGCAACTCTCCTACTCCTTTCTCTTGCAGGCCAAAAGCACTCAGCAGAAGCAGCAGCAGCTGCTGAAACTCTATCCTCACGATCCTCTTCTTAGGGGCCCACAACCAGTCACTCACACACACACCCCCCCAAATTAGACCCCATGACCAGTCTTGGTCTCTCACGCACACACCAGTCATCTTCCTGACCAGTCTCTCTCTCAATCACACACACATGCTCTCCCTTATATACAAGCTCAAAATCACACACAAATGCTCTCGCACCCATTCACACCCAACACACCAGCTCACACCCGTTCACTCCCACACACACACACCAGCCCTCACCCAGGCACCCATTCACACCCACACCAGCCCTCACCCAGGCAACCATTCATACCCACACACACCAGCCCTCACCCAAGCACCCATTCACACCCACACCCATTCACAGCACACCCAGGCTCCCATTCACACCCGCACCCATTCACACCACTCCCAGGCTCCCATTTACACCCATTCACATCACACCCAGGCTCCCATTCACACTCACACTCTCACATGCATGCACTGGGCCTCACCGCCAAACTTCTTCTTCCTTCGCTGCAGGGATGGGATCCAGTTCCACCTCGGCTTTACTCCAACGGGACTTTTTTTTGTCGCCACAGGGATGGGCTCCCGTGGCAGCCTTGCTTCGTTGGGGTCCGGTTTCCTCTTCGCTGCCACGGGGATGAGCTCCTGTGGCGGCCTTGCTTCATCGGGGGGTCGGGTTTCCTCGGCCTCGCTTCTACACTGCCACTCCTCCCAACCCCCGGCCTATGCTATGTCCCTTCTTCCTGCCTCAGTGGCCAATCAGAAGCTGCCTCCCTTCTTTCTACTCCCACTGGAGGGTAAAAAGGAGGAGACTTCCAATTGGCCTGCATGGGGGCAGGAAGAATGGAGGAGGCTTGCCATTGGCCTCCGGGGGCAGGGAACGGGGAAGCACAAGCAGGGCAGTGGGACACCGGGATCTGCGACACACCTGCTGGTGCTTGGTGACACACTGGTGTGTCGCGACACACAAGTTGAGAATCACTGGTCTAGACATTAGAAGAGTGAAAAACCAGGAGACAGAGAAAAGAGAAACTAAAAAAACCCAAAATAAACAATAAGATTCAGTACCATCACAACGCATACTTACCAGACTAGTACTCTTAAGGTTTGATTCAGAACAATCTTCATCTGATGTTTGGATCAGCTTACCTATAACAGTAGGTATACAAAGAATCTCATTCTTGATATATCTACTGATCTAAATTACTACAACTAGTATCACGTCAACACCAGGAAAGGACTACTAGAAATAATTATCTGATAGTTTACTCAATATATATATATTTGGTCAGAACCGCTTCTATTAGTCTTTTGAGCTAGAATAAATAGAAAAGAGCTCTTATTAGCTTATAGCTGGTAACATTTATTAAGTTGTGCAATATCATTACTTAATGAAAATATAACAATGACATTTTTTGTCTGTTAATAAAATTAAATACTTTCAGCAGTGATTACATTGCTTAAAGTGATTTCATCTGTTAATTATAAAATATACAACAAATTGTATTTTATTACTGCCTCTCCTCCCTTCCCCTGGGAGACTTACTGGGTGGATTCCAGACCCCTTTTTCCATTATACAGGGGACCCACAGGCCGATACAGTACAGAGTGCTCCGACGGAGCACACTGTTAACCGGCATTTGGACGCGCGTTTTCGATACGCTAACTTTACCCCTTATTCAGTAAGGGGTAATAGCGCGTCGAAAACGCGCGTCCAACCCCCACAACCCCCAGACTAAAAGCGCCCGCAACATGCAAATGCATGTTGATGGTCCTATTAGTCATTCCCGCGCGATACAGTAAGTAAAATGTGCAGCCAAGCCGCACATTTTACTTTAAGAAATTAGCGCCTACCCAAAGGTAGGCGTTAATTTCTGCCGGCGCCAGAGATGTGCTTTTCTGTGCACCCTCCGACTTAATATCATAGCGATATTAAGTCGGAGGCCCCAAAAGTTAAAAAAAGTAAAAAATTAAAAAAAAAAAATTTAAAATGGGCCCACGGCTCGTGGATTGAAAACCGGATGCTCAATTTTGCCGGCATCCAGTTTCTGAACTCGTGGCTGTCAGCGGGCTCGAGAACCGATGCCGGCAAAATTGAGTGTCGGCTGTCAAACCTGCTGACAGCCGCCGCTCCTGTCCAAAAAGAGGCGCTAGGGACATGCTAGTGTCCCTAGCACCTCTTTTTACCGCAGACCCTAATTTAAATAAATTAATTTACTGTATCACGCGCACAGGAGAGCGGGAGCTCGCCCGCTCTCCCACGATTTTTACTGTATCAGCCCGCCAGTAAGGAGGAGATTGCCTTTTACTTCTATTCTTCCCTATGTTTTATGTTTATCCTTAGTGACTCTTTAAATAACTGAAACCCCTTAGTCACCAGTCATCTAATTCCACACTGCGGGAGAGTCACCAAGGTATGTCAGAGGAGTGGGGATTGGGCATATATGTGTGCACAAATCAATGACAGCTTCAGTGCATCGTATTACACGGGCCAAACGTTTCCTAACTCTCGGGCCGATACAGTAAACCATGCGGGAGAGTGGGCCACTCTCCTGTGCGTGCGATTCAGAAAGTTAATTTATTTAAATTAGAGCCCGCGGTAAAAAGAGGCGCTAGGGACACTAGCACATCCCTAGCACCTTTTTTGATGGAAGCGGCATCTGTCAGTGAATTTGACAGCCGACGCTCAATTTTGCCGGCGTCGGTTCTCAAACCCACTGACAGCCACGGGTTCGGAAACCGGACGCCGGCAAAATTGAGCGTCTGGTATTCAACCTGCGAGCCACAGGCCCATTTCAAATTTTTTTTTTTTTAATTTTTAACTTTTTGTAACTTTGGGGGCCTCCAACTTAATATCGCCATGATATTAAGTCGGAGGGTGCACAGAAAAGCAGTAAAAGCCCGGCGCCGGCCGAAATTAACGCCTACCTTTGGGTAGGCGCTAATTTCTTAAAGTAAAATGTGCAGCTTCGCTGTACATTTTACTTTCTGTATCGCGCGGGAATGACTAATAGGGCCATCAACATGCATTTGCATGTTGCAGGCGCTATTAGTATTGGAGGGGGGGGGGGGGGGGGGACGCGCGTTTTGGACACGCTATTACCCCTTAATGAATAAGGGGGTAAAGCTAGCGCCTCGAAACCGCGCGTCCAAATGCCGCGTTAACAGTGTACTGTATCGGCCTGTCAGAGAGCATGACTGTGGGTGCGTGAAAGCAAGCGACTGTGTGTTACCTCCGACTCTCTAACGATCTATATCAATCTTAGGGTCAGCAGACCTCAAGATTTCCCTGCTATGCAGGCGCTTCTACATAGCTACGTTTTACCGATTCTGGAGACTTTTCACCGTGAATCTAGATTATAGTGCTTTAATTCGGGTTCGACGTGTTGGAAACACTGCCCAGCACCCGCCCAAATCCTAGCTTCTGGTGCATAGAACTAACACCGCTTACACATAACTCACGCATATCGTCCTTGCACCTACTCCCCACTCATTCATACGCACTAGCGAGCAAAAGACCCTGCACAGCTCGAATTTCAGTTTCGCTTCCCTCTTCCATCACATAATGTGTAATGTAATATTTTACAATCTTCTGACAGGTGTGTGGGCTGCCCAGACAGGTATAAAAATAGACTGAGCATGTGATTAGATGTGAAGCCCTTATAGCCATTTTTGATTCGGATTAGAAGCCCATTAAACTTCTACGGAGAAGAAACTTTTACAATTTTGAAATTTTTTTTCCAGTAACTGACAGGCACATCAAGAAGATATGTCTTCTTTAAAACATATAATAAAACTATTTTAACATAATATAATTATTGCAATTGTTAACTGGTAACATGCTTTTTCCTGTTCAAAAAACTTAAACAAATGTCAAGGTGATTTTAAGAGGTAGAAAGTGGGAAATTGTAAGCTTTTTTGGTCATAAACGGGGAGGGCAGGTAGTACCGTAGTAACTCTGCCTTAGACGTCCGCTAGCAAATGTGTCCGTTCCCTTACTTTTTCTGCCCAGCACTGCGTGACCTAACACCTTACCCGCTTCAAACATGGCCGCCATGCACCACACGGTAGCACGGAGGGTAGGCGGGGCTCCGCCTTTCGCAAGGCATATTGGGAAGCCGGATTTGAAAAGGGCCGCCCAAGCTTTTTACTGGTGTTTTTGTGCTGCTCTGTTGCCCGCTAGTGGAACGGCACAGCGGTTCAGGGTGTGCCTGCACCCCTTGTTTTGGGAAGGCGACTGTGGCAGGCTTGGCTTTTTTTTGCCAATCATGGATACCAGCAGCCACGAACACATAAGGTCCAGTAGCCTTGCCGATTCTGGAGTTGATGCAGAGCAGGCGGCGAAATACGAAAGGTATGGTAGCAAAGGAATAAAAGCAACTGGGCCTGTTCTGCGGATGGATGGTGCTCAGCCTGCCCATGGAGCGTGTTTACTTAAGATGCCCGACCTATCAAAAGGGTTTGTCGTAGGCGAAAATGGGCAAACGAGCGCGACCTATATTGATTGTGGGGAGAAAACAGATTGGGGACGGAGTGATGGAATGAGGCTAATGCATGGGAATAACCATTGAGGAATAGTTAAAGGGGGGCGTAAGTATGTTAAGGAGAGCTTTTGGCAGGCGAGGGTACCGGGTGAGAGCTTGGTTTATTTATCCCCCCCCCCCCCCCAAAAGAAAAACTGGAGCAAATGCATAAAAACTTCAGTAACGATCTTCTAATCTGAGGGGCATTGTGGGTGACCAACCTTGTCTATTCCAAAGACTTCATTTTATTTAGTTTCAAAATTAGTTTTTGACATAGTTCTATTTAGCACACAGGAAAGTATGCACATTAGGCTGTTGGTAAGTGGCCTGGTAGTGTAAGGGACATCAATAGTTTCTCTGAAACAGCTTATTAATAATTGGCTAGCACATACTAGATCATCTTGAAACTCGGCATTTGTTTTGATTTAGGACACAATTTGCAAAAGAAATCAGTGGGGTTTTGTTTTTTGTGCGGTGGATATAAGTGAGTTGTATTAGCAGTACCACTTTTTTTGGCACATAGGTGTGAGATAAACTGTACTGAAATTCAGTGCACAGCTTTTAACCCTTGCCGTAAAAAAAAAAAAAATACTCCCAATGCTGTAATATTTATTTATTTATAAACTTTTCTATACCGATATTCGTGGCAACATCATATTGGTTTACATGATAACCGCAAGGAGGAAAATACATTGAACAGGGAGGGGAGGGGGATACATAGGATAAATAGGAACAAAAAACTTAGTACAGGAAGAAAGTGAACCAAGCAATAAAATCAACACTAGATGTTCAATAGTAATTGTGGTTGAAATTAAAATTGCAGCCACCATCACAATAGAAGAAGTTATGACTGAGATTGCAACTACAATAACAAACCAGTTATAACAGAGGTTGTGACAGATAAATGTACAGGTACTCAAAGAGCTGGCATGTTAGGAATGAAAAGGGAAGCAGGGCAGAGGTTATTTGGGGGTACACTTGTTTGAATAAATAAAATAGTATGCTAATGAATAGGGTGGTAAATGCTCCAACCCAAGTTAAAATGTGCACTCAGCCTTTTGCATGGGTTGAATGAACATTTAAATCTGAGAAGGGGGGGGAATCTATGCACACAGTCTTATGTGCATAAAATCTTGAAGTGAGGGACCATCACTTTTGTGTACATCCAGGAGTACAGGTCCCTAGTATCAGGAACCCCTAATCACCCCCACACTAATACTAGGATTCTGGGGTGACCAGGAGTAAAAGTTCCAGCATAAACCAAGCATCAGTTAAATAGCACACCTTTCTGCATGTGGGGGATGTAATGGCTAACATCTTCATTATCGCTGAATTTATATCTGGGGCACTGATCTTATACATAGTTTTTGTATACAAAACTCCTTCTTACACTGGCTGTAAAATTTGCTTACAAAAAATGTAAGCACAACAGGAAAACCTGTGTGATCTATCAACTGTACCTTATTACATCAGCCCCAGAGTAACTGAAAAAAAAAAGTGGCCTAGTATTTAGAGCAATAGACTCAAATGCAACTCCCCCCCCCCCCCCCCCCCCCAATTTATTCTCCTTGTGACCTTAGGCAAGATCCCTTACCTCCCATTGTCTCAGGTATCTATTTAGAGGCTGATGCAGAAAGGTGTAGTCAATTGAACTGTGAATGAGATGGAGCTAATTTAGCTATAAATCTGGCAACTCTCTCACAGCTCTAAATTTTCATTGGACGGAGCATATTTGGAAGCAGAAAAGTGCGAGTACCATGGTGGCTGGTCCTGTCCTTGCTTCCCTCGCCACAATCCTTCACTCAGAACAGGCTTTGCTGGTTCAGTCTCTTCCCCCTCCCCAGAGAATCTGATGACATCACCAAGCTGTCTTTGCTAGAAGGAGAGAGAACAAATCACAGCCACTTTAATTTAAAAAAAAAAAAAAAAAGCAAGAAGGAACTGCAGCAGCTTTATCACCTTTGGCAGGTTGGCAGCAACAGAAGACTGACAGTTTTATCTTCAGTAAATATTTTTTTTTATTTTTTTAAATGCTGTGCTGTTGGAAGTTCTCTGCCCTTCTAGTAAGGCCTCCTAATATCAGAAAGGCAGTGCAGTAGCTGATGGACAGAATGAGTGTTGCTGGGTGGGTAAGAGCTAGCAGCATGTGCAGAACTTTACATGATGACACTGTAATGCTCTTGGTTAGCCAGTGCAGGGGAAGGGACTAAAAGGCCGATACAATATTGTACCCTCAGGCTACTGCACAGGTTAATCCACGGTTGGACATGTGTTTTGGATGTGCATCCATAACTACTGATGCAATAAGAGGATCAGCGTGTCCAAACCAGCACATAGCTAATAGTGCTCATTACATGTTGATATTAGCTAGTACCCCTGAAGTGTGTGTAAAAAAAAAAAAAAAAAATTGCCATGTGCCTGGCGCGCACATTTTAACCTTCAAAAAATTAATGCCGGCCCTGGAGCTGACATTAAGTTCTGAGGCGCTCCAAGCCCTGAACAGAAAAGCAGAAAATAATGCTTTTCTGTGGTTCCTCAGACTTATCGTGATATTAAGTAGGAGGAACCACAGAAAGCAGCAACATGAAAGTCTTCATAGCAGTCAGGTTATGATGGTGATGTCCTTGGTGAGGCTTCACCTGAAGTATTCAGTTCTAGAGCCCGCATCTCAAAAAGGATAGAGTCGGATGGCGGTGGTCCAAAGAGTGACCAAAATGGAGTGAGGTCTATATCCAAAGACTTATGTGGAGAGGCTGAACGATCTGAATATGTACACCCTGGAAGAGAGGAGGTGCAGGAGAGAACTGATCCAGACCGTCATATACCTAAAAGGTTTCAATGGTATATGGACTTCGAACCTTTTCCAGTGGAAAGAAAACAATAGAACTGGGAGTCACAAAATGAAACTGCAGGAGGGAACGACTCGGAATAAATGGGAAATATTTCTTCACGGAGAAGGTGGAGGCCTAGAATGCTCTTCTAGAGGAGGTGATGAAGAGAACAGTTAAAGAATTCAAAGGTGCATGGGATAAACACTGGATCTCTTAAGGCTAGAGGATGGAAATGAGAAAAGTGTGCAAGGGGATAACTTCCTGGTGCGGCGATTACTACTACTCTTAACCAATATGCTTTGATGCTTTAAATGCAACTGCAACATTGCTTTCTGCTTAGATAGCAGGGGGGGGATAAGAATAATTATAATTGGATTCAGACAACCAAGGGCCCTGATTTCCATGGTCTGGGATACTGTTATGTGGACATAAGGGGAAAAAGCATACTGCTTCTATGGTCAAGTCCTAAAGGAAATGAAGAAAGTGTGCATGGGGGTAACTCTCTGGTGTGGCAGTTACTACCCTTAACCAATAAGCCTTGATGCTTTTCATGCAACTCTAACATTGCTCTCTACTTCAGCGGCAGGGGAAAAGAGGAATTGGATTTAAAAAGAGAGCCCCCTACCTTTACAGGTACCTCAGTTGTTTCCCGTCTATAGCAGGGCTGAATTAGCCATGCTATCATGGGAACTGTCAATCAGGCCCGGGAGGTGGAGTTTCAAAGTTATGTCAGAGCTTTGCTTTAAGGCTGCGCATGAGTTCCCGTGCTGGAATTGACTCTCCTCAGTCTATTTTTCCGCGCGTGGGATCGCACGCGGAGCTTCAGACCTCCTCAGCATCACCTTCTCTCTGAGGGGAAAAAACTTAAAAAAAAAAAAAGTCAAAAAATAGAGAGAAAAAGATGAAAGAGCACGGTAAGAAGGAAGGGGGCGCGGCAAGGTCATGTCCAACATGGATGGACATGACCGCTGCTATCAGTGTCTGGGCCCAGACCACCCGATGCAGGCCTGCCAACATTGTGGCGAGAGATCCCCCAGAGTGCGCTGACGGCACGAAAAAATGATGGCACTAACTGGGCAGAGACAGGGATCCTATGCCCCACCCTGACGCCCCCGCAGATGCGTCAAGCATCGTCGCTGGAACCGGCGACCTCCAAATGGGGTGAAGACCGAAGGATGAAGCCCAAGCACAACGTACCTCGAGGCAGAGACCCGAAACGCGTCGACCGTCATGGTCGAGACGCTGTGTTGGGAAGGACGAAAAATTCGGAAGCCGGCACTGGGGACCGAGGCTTCAGTCAGGGCACAGCATCATCAGTTGACGCGCAGCGCATCAGTCGCACACCCTCGACGCAGGCGCACCCTCTTCATCGATGCCGGCGCGGAAGCACAGCTCCAAGACCGTGCCTATGAGGGAGCCGGAGACCAGTCAGACACGAACAAAGTCGGATGGGAATCGGCCATCGACGCAATCACGGGAGAGGCCACACAGACCATCCCCGGTATGTCTCATCACGGTGCCTTCGACGCAGATATCGACATCGGGGCTGAAAGTTGCCTACAGGTCGCATACGACAACCAAATCACACGGGGCGTCCACTAGTGAACAGGGCTTCTCAGGTTCCTCTTCACCATCCGGGGGCGAAAGTCCCCCACCGATAACATCTATATCCTCTGGATCCTCTTCGCTTTCCCTGCAGGTATTCTCGGAAGCGATTCAAATCACTGGCACCGCGCTATTGGCCCTTCTTCCCTCCCAACTCTTCTATTGTCTAGACCAGTGGTTCTCAACCTTTTTTCTGTCGGGACACACCTGACAGATGGTTCTCACATGCGTGACACACTGACCCATGATCGTCACAGGGCTAGATGTAAAAGTACAGTTTGCATCCACGGGAACCCCAGGACCCACAATAATGGATGTAAAGCAGAATTATGACATTCCCCATACAACTCGCCCTACAAAAAAGATGTTCTGGTTCTGGTGTCATCTCAGTAACAGCAACTCAAACTCCTTCTACTTCCAGGCTCAATAGCCCTACTTATGAAAAGACAGCAGTTTACCACCAATGCATGTCCTCTTGAGAAAACACAACAAATAAGACTGATACAAACGCTTACATGCTAGTAAAATATCTCGGTAACAGACACAGAACCGACCTAACATACTCCCAGGATCTGTAGTAATGCACATAAACTAATCCGCACACAGTTACACCTGTATTATGGAATACACTCAAACAGGAGCAACCCTATCTATGAAAAGGCAACACTACAAATATTAAATCAGGTCCTAAAAACCAATACACCTCTTATTAGGAAAACAAAACTAGCAAGCAACTATAGATCCCCTCACAGAAATAATTGTAAAACTATACTAATAAGCAGAATAAATGTTTCACAACAACTATGAACAGAATAACATCCAACAATTAAAAACATAAAAACTATTAATTCTCCAAACACCAATAAAATATTTCAAAAAAAGCAGACACATCACATAATATTAAATAATTAAAATGGCAGTCAATCAAGAAAAATAAACTTAAAAAGCCACCTTTACTTACCCCCTCCAGCAGCTCTCCTACTCCTCTTCCATGCAAGCTGTAGCACACACCAGAAGCAGCAGTAGTGGCTAAGCTCTATACTCATGGTCCTCTTCCTTAGGACCCATGTCTCTCACATACACACCATATCAGTCATGCCCCCATGACCAGTTTCTGTCTCTCACACACCAATCATCTCCCAAACAGTCTTTGACAAACACACCAGTCACCTTCCTGAACAGTTTCTCTCATGCCATACACTCACACAGGCTTCCCACTCCCGTGTTCCACTTACATATATGGGCTTCTCACTCTCATAATCACTTTCTCTTTCTCAAACACACACCAGTCTCTCACTCCCATGCTTGTTCTCTCCACATGCACAGGCTTCTCATTCCCATAAACACTTTCTTTCTCTCACACACAAACACACACACCAGTCACCTGATCTCTCTCATGCATACACACACAGGCTTCCCACTTCCATGTTCTGTCTTACATATACAGGCTTCTCCCTCCCATGCTGTGTCTCACACACACCCAGGTTCTCACTCCCATGCTCACTCTCTCTCTCTCTTACACACACACACATGCTTGCTCTCCATGTGCACAGGCTTCTCATTCCCTGAATCACATTCTCTCTCTCACAGTCACACCGTCACCTTACTAACCAGTCTCTCTCTCATACATGCTCGCACACACACACACAGGCTTCCCACTCCCATGCTCTCTCACATACCCAGATTTCTCACTTCCATGCTTTTTCTCTCTTTCTCACACACACACACACATCAGTCACATCCCTGACTGTCTCACACTCTCACATACACATCAGTCATCTCCTTGAGCAGTCACTTTCATTGTCTCTCACATATACACATACATCATCTCTCTAACCAGTTTCTCTCAATCACACACATGCTCTCGATCAAATACATTCTCTCACTTACAACCAGCCTCTCAATCACACACACATTCTCTCACACACTGACTGGCTGGCTGCTTCTCTCTCTTTCTCTCACTCACTTCCTCTCCCCCCGAGCACAAATGGTAGCTGCAGCAGCCTCCTCCTCCAGCCCCCGCAGGCCAAGAAGGAAGAATTCCATCGACCACGGGAGGCTCATGCTGCTGTCTCCTTTCTCGATTACCGGCTGCTTCAATTGCTCGGGGGCCGATGCTGCAGCGGTCGCTGCTACTTTATCACGTGGCACGGCTCTTTCTCCTTCCCGCGCACCGCACTGCGTATCACTTCCTGTTCCGGGTCACGGGGGGGGGGGGGGGGGGCAGGCGCGAGAAGAAGAAAAGGCCAGCCACGGGTGCCACAGCTTCTTTTAGCACTGCTGTCATTCCCACTGGGCTTGAACGTGTTGATAGCCCGGCGGCAACGGCAGCAGGGAAGAAAGAGCAGCGGGAGAGACCGGGAGCATGCGACACACCAACCGGTGCTTGGCGACACACCGGTTGAGAACCGCTGGTCTAGACCAACGATTCTCAACCAGTGTGTCGCCAAGCACCGCAGATCCCGGTGTCCCACTGCCCCGCTTGTGCTTCCCCGTTCCCTGCCGCCGGAGGCCAATGGCAAGCCGCCTCCATTCTTCCTGCTCCCATGCAGGCCAATTGGAAGCCGCCTCCTTTTTACCTGCCAGTGGGAGTAGAAAGAAGGGAGGAAGCTTCTGATTGGCCACTGAGGCAGGAAGAAGGGACATAGCATAGGCCGGGGGTTGGGAGGAGTGGCAGTGTAGAAGCGAGGCCGAGGAAACCCGACCCCCGATGAAGTAAGGCCGCCACAGGAGCTCATCCCCGTGGCAGCGAAGAGGAAACCGGACCCCAACGAAGCAAGGCTGCCACGGGAGCCCATCCTTGTGGCGACAAAAAAGAAGTCCCGCTGGAGTAAAGCCGCGGTGGAACTGGAGCCCATCCCTGCAGCGAAGGAAGAAGAGGTTTGGCGGTGAGGCCCAGTGTATGCATGTGAGAATGGGAGTGTGAGTGTGAATGCGACGTTCCTCCCGCAGACTTCGCTGCCGCATGCCTTTTCACTACAAGCCTGCGCCGCCGCTCATACAAACACATTTTTTTTTTTTTAACCTGGCTACTAAATCATTACTGGGTAGTATCCAAGTTTCTAAAATGTTTCCACCCCGTGCATTCCTTCCAACTGTGCTCTGTTCCTGTTCTGGAGCAGCGTGTGCTTTCTGTAGCACTGCAGGGCTCAGAGGGAATGAAATAGTACTCAGAGGGGCTGTTACAATATTGTGGGCTCAGGCTAGCGCACAGGTTAACCTGCGGTTGGACGCGCTGCCTCCTCAAGAATACAGTAGAGCAGTTGCTAATAGGTTTTTTGGGTAGAATTCTTGAGGGATGACTTTTGGGACTGGTTATAGGAAATGTACTTGGCCTCCTGCGATTGTGGGAAAAATAGCATACTGAAGGTGTTGAATATTTTACAATCTGCCTCATAATTAACATTCTTGAAGTCTTTAACACCTCTTAATTCAAAACTGAACAGAACTTCAGGGAGCGTGCCTTCTTTCCGTTGAGCTTGCTCTCTGCTCTTGTTCAGTCCTCCCCTTACAAGCAGCCTGCAAGGAGCCTTCTGTTCACCTAAGGCCCCCTTTCCTCCTGTCCTGAAGGGAAGTTGGAGAGGACAGAAAGCAGTCCATCTTTGATCCCTCAAAGATCACTTAAATCCTCAAACCTAAGATTATTTAGATATAATTCCTGGATGGAGTGATGTCCCCCATAGAATTCAGAAGTAGAGGTCTTCCCTATACACGAATGTCACTTTATTCAAAGGTTCTTGCAACTGCATATGTGGCCAGTTACAAAGGCCTGGATGTGTTTTTTGGAAGGCCGCAACTGCTGGTGTCCACAGCTGGCAGAGATGGCATTAGTTTCAATTCCTAGAAGCCTTGATGACTGGGCACTTTTTGCTGACAAGTTTCAGCTTGTGCGAATTCAACACCTTTTTTGTACCCTTTGCCAAATGTCCAATATGATGCATATCTTTCTATGTAATTAATAGCATGACAGACTGATACTGAAGACGTTTTCAACATAAACTCTCATCTGAAAGACAAGGACTTTCCCAAGAAAATATAAGGATGGTTGCACGATTTCAATTTTAAAACAAGTCACATTTCACAGCTAAAAGATCCTAACTTAGTCTGAACTTGATTTGATTTTTGTACTTAGTATATTTAATTGTATATCTAAAAACAAGTATAAATAGTTTCAATTTTAAAAAATTGATTTTTTTTTTTTTGCATAGTCGGTCAGAGGTATGACGCTTCATGCAAATTTGCCACCAAATTTTGAAAAATCGGTGTGGCATGGCCCAATTTACTCTCCTTGACTTGTGCGGGACCAGGCATCTAGCTTGGGCCACCTTACATCCTACAGAGAGAGAGAGAGCTCTGTGTGTGGGACCTTGCTGGGAGGGACCCGCAGGAGCTCAGTCCCCTCTCTGGGAAGATGTATTGTGAGTACACTGCAAAGATAGGCAGTCTTCTGTTTTATTCTGTTTTGCTGTTTTACATGAATAGAGTTAAAGTTGCATGCAGAAAGGCTGGAGTCAAAGATTTCACTATGCTGTCCTGCAATCAGTCATAGGAAACTAGGGGCTCTGTTTATAGGTTTTCCTACTACAAGGTTTGGCTATACATAATCTAGTTTTATGCTATTTTTGTATCTGGTTATGAGGGTTTATTGGTTGTAGCTTGCTATGAGTTAGCACAAGAATAGCATGTAACAAATGAGATTAAATCATAGGTGTGATGATGAAATAGTTGCTTTTCAAATAAATTATGGTTAGCAAGCAAGGAACATGATCCACCTCGCCTTTATCAAATTTTAGAGAAAAAGCTTTACTGTTCTGATCCTGTTGTCCAGGTGATAGGCTCAGAAATTAGCAGAGGATCACAGCTTCCCTTAAAACACCTAGGGCCCAAGCCCCCTTTTATGTACTGAGCAGGATACACAAAAGTAAATGTTCTAGTGTCCAGATTGTAAAACTGCTGGTGGCCAGAGAAAATTAGATTTGTGCCAGATGTAGGCTGAGCTCGGAGCCTGAAACTCATCCCCAGCAGATATTTATGTTCTTTTCTAAATCTCAAGCGCATCGCCTCACATGTGGCTGCACATTAATGGACAGGAGACCCAAAGTAGTTTCTCCTATATTTTTAGCGCTCAGGACCAATCCACTGGATTAACCTTTCTGGTCTCTTTCTCAAGTGAAGTGGGAGGGATTTAATCACAGAATGTGTGGCATTTCTTTATTTGACTAATATTTTGAGACCTGGGAGTCCTGATCATGTAACTAGATGGAATAGAAAAAAAAGGCAGCATGGAAAGGGCTGAGATGACTGGGACTCTGTAGAAATCATCATATACGTCTGTAACCTCTGGAAACTGGCAGAATTCACACGCTCTGCATTGCTGGGAGAGTTGAAGCTTCAATATGGCTATTTTTATCCATTCTGTTGTGTTTTCAGATATTAAAACCGAGACGTACTAGAAGTCTGCCTGCAGACCTTTTTCCATATGTTTACTTGGTGTATGGGTTTTTTTTTCCCCTTCCACACTTGTTACTTTTATTTATTTTTCCATTGCACACAGCTAAAAATTATCCTTTAGCCATATATTAAACTTTTGTGTATTGTAAAATCTACCTCATAAAATTCCCAAACGGTTTTATACTTTCATAATTCTTGCATAGATACAAACCCATTTATTAACTGTAAATGTTCAGTGTCTATATTTTGGATAAACTTGAGAAGGGGCTAGAAGGGGTAAGGAAACAGTGTTCACAAGTAGGTAGAGTCCAGGCAGTTTGAGAAGTAGTGGTTACAAAGAATAGGGGCAGGTAGGGTTAGGTTTAAAAACTAGCATATCTGAATGGCCAAACAGGTTATTTCTATTGCTTTTTATAAATAGATTAAAACCTGGGGCTACTCAGTAGCAATGGCAAGCAAGTATTGCAGCTTCAATTTGAAAATAAGGTTAGCAAATAAATTGAAGGTGATAGCTTTCTTGTTTATGAACTTAATATTTATTTTTTATTGCCATATTAGTCCAAAATGTTATTTGGCCTAATATGGCAGCTTGGTTTTTTACTTTTTAAAATGTTTTTTTTCTTTTTTTGCAGTTATGTCAAGAAAGCAAAAGAAGAAGCCAAGATTGGAAATCTGACACAGTCGCTTGAATTATTCAGACTGGCACAAGAAATTTATTCTAGTGAAAAGGTGAAAAGCAGGATTCAGAAACTAGAAGCAGCACTGGCAGAATTAGCTCTTCAAGACGAAGAGGATGATGAATTTGTTGATGTATTGAACAGTGGTTTAATGATTTATAAAGACCTATACACTAAACTTTATCAGTATCAGAGAGAAGGGTTGACCTTTCTATATGGTCTCTATAGAGATGAAAAGAGAGGAGGCATTTTAGCAGATGATATGGGTTTGGGAAAAACTATACAAATCATTGCATTCCTTTCTGGCATGTTTGATGCTGAACTTATAAAATTTGTACTGCTGATCATGCCAACAACCCTCATCAGCAACTGGACAAAAGAGTTTGCCAAATGGACTCCAGGGATGAGGGTTTACCAATTTCATGGTACTAGCAAGACTGAACGTACTAAGAACCTGGAAAAAATTCAAAGAAAAGGAGGTATTATTATTACGACCTATCAGATGTTGATCAATAACTGGCAGCAGCTTTCTAGCTTTAATGGAAGAGAGTTTATTTGGGATTATATAATTCTTGATGAGGCTCACAAAATTAAAACCTCTTCTGCTAAGACCACTAAATGTGCACACTCCATTCCTGCAAAGAATCGCATCCTTCTTACAGGGACACCAGTCCAAAATAACCTGCGGGAGTTGTGGTCATTGTTTGACTTTGCCTGTCGGGGAACGTTGCTTGGAACATCAAAAACATTCAAAATGGAATATGAAAACCCAATCACAAAGGCAAGGGAAAGGGATGCTACCCCAGGTGAGAAAGCACTTGGTCTAAAGATGTCAGAAAATCTTATGAAACTTATTAAACCATACTTTCTCAGAAGGACAAAGGATGAAGTTTTGAAATGCAAATCTGCTGAAAAGGAAACAGATATTCAAGTCGACAGCAACCAAAAGTGTAATGTTGCTCCTTTGATACCTTCGCTTTCAAGGAAAAATGATTTCATTGTGTGGGTGTATCTGGGACCGGTGCAGGAGGACATATACAGAAAGTTTATTTCTTTGGAGCAAATAAAAGAATTGTTAATGACAACTCGATCACCCCTGGCTGAACTGAATGTCTTGAAAAAACTATGTGATCATCCTAGATTACTGACAGCACGAGCTTGTATCCAACTTGGTCTTGAAGGACATGACTACTCCACATCAGACAATGAAAGCAAAGAGAGTGAGTATGCAGGAGCTTTCAAGATTGAGCACATTTCTGATGAAAGTCTGATTCAAGAATCTGGAAAGTTGGTATTTCTAATGGGACTTCTGGAAAAACTCAGAGATGAGGGTCATCAAACCCTTGTATTCTCTCAGTCAAGAAAAATGTTGGATATTATTAATAAAGTCTTAAGTAATAAGGGTTTCAAGATCATGCGTATTGATGGAACAATAACTCATATTGCAGAACGAGAGAGAAGAATTAAGAAGTTTCAGAGTAATAAAGATTATTCTGTTTTTTTGCTTACTACACAAGTAGGAGGAGTAGGCCTAACTTTAACTGCAGCTGACAGAGTGGTAGTCTTTGATCCAAGCTGGAATCCTGCTACTGATGCCCAAGCTGTAGATCGAGCTTACAGGATTGGGCAAAAAGAGAATGTAGTGATATATAGGTTGATAACATGTGGAACTGTAGAAGAGAAGATATACAGGCGACAGGTTTTCAAAGACTCATTAATAAGGCAGACAACTGGTGACAAAAAGAACCCGTTCAGATACTTCAGTAAGCAAGAGTTAAGGGAACTTTTTTCTTTGGATAATACTCGAACTTCTTCCACTCAGATTCAGCTTCAGGGTTTGCATGAAGCCCAAAGAAGAACAGATACACGTCTGGATGAACATATTGCTTATCTTCACACTCTGGAGATCTTTGGCTTATCTGATCATGACCTCATGTACACATGTGAGGCAGCTGCCCATGATGATGATGAAATGAATGGAGAAGATCATAATTATATTCAGCAGAGAGTACAAAAAGCCCAAGAGCTAGTTCGGTTAGAATCTCAAATGAATGAACAGTTAATGGAACAAATAAAAAGTGGAACTGAAGGTGCATGGTTGAGACAAGCAGTCATTTCTTCCCAGCCAGTATTTGCTTCCAAACCAAAAGAAAAGAAACTGCCCAGCAATGAATTTAGTACACAATATATTTCACAACCTATCATAGTCAATCTTACAGAGAATGACTCGAATGTCAGCTGCCAAATGGCGAGTCTGGTCATAGAAGATTCAGTTGAAGAGATGGTAACTCAAAACCTTTCTAATTTAGATAAAAGTACTTCTCAAAAGTCAGAGAGCAATGAAATCAGGCACTCAAGTGAACAGGATTCTAGATTTGTGCCTTCCTCTAGCTATCCTTCATTGGTTCATAATAAAAATGGAACTAAAGTTAATTGTAATGGGCCAAGTCCAGTTTTAGAAAAGTTGTCATCCCAGTTGCAGGAAAATTCAGCACACTATGTCCACAGTAATGACCAAATGTCTAGCCATGAACCTCAAACTGGTGACACTGAATTTGAACCTATTATAAAGGATCAGCCTTTGAACAATTGTATGTTGCATGATGTTCCTGTATTGCTAAACGATTTGAAGTCCACAAATACAAGTAGAACTGGTGAGTATGAAACTTTACAATTTGCTTCAAACACAAAATTATCACAAAGCTTTAAAGTCACTGGAGAGTTTAAGTCTGATCTGAATGAGGCCAATGTGGAAGACAAAAGTTTGGAGGGCAGCTTTCTAAGATCTGGATCTCAATTTCAACCTGACTTCAATCTTGTTTTGGATGATTCAACAGAATACACCAATAACCCTGATTTTCATTGCGAGACAGAAAATAGTTTGTATGAATTGGAAGAAAATTCTTGTGTAAAAATAAATGATGGGAATGCTCATCCTAGAAAAAGTGATATTGGTAAAAATCTAGAGGAATCTAAAGTTAGTGAAGAATCGGAAGATGATCAAATCTTAATAACTAAAAAGAAGACTGTTAGAAGAATTGTTTCAGATAATGAAAGTGAGTCTTTGGTTGGTTGGGAGGAAAATATGCACGAAAAGGGGTTCTCTCCCTTTAACAGTCCTATATGTAAATCGTTGAAAGGCATCAGTGCTTCTACTCCAAAACATAATAGCTCTATAACAAGTGGCCTCTTCTCACCTAGAAGAAGCATAGGTGCAAATAAATCTACAGCCTCAAGAAGATCTCTAGTTAATATGATTGTAGAGGACCTGGATGATGTGGAAGAAATCTTGGAAAGAAAAAGTACTACAAGTTTTGAAGAGATAGAAGATCTGGAAGATTGTAATGCGGAGGAAGCTGAGGCACATGACGAGTCAGACCAGTCTGAAGAGGGATCGTCTGGAGAGTCTCACCCATTAGAAGATACTGAACCCAGTTATTTGGATGAGGAGGAATCTGGAGTCAAGAGCTCCAGCGATGATCAGGAAAACTTTCTAGATGAATCAACTGATGACCATGAACTAGAGTCTGGAGAAAAAATGGACTGCTTTACAGAAGAAAGAGACCTATGCAAGGAAAAAGTTATTCAAAGCAATAAGCTGAATCCTTCAAACTGTTATGACATTCTAGTAAAACAAGGAAAGGAACTGATTGACACTGGAAAACTGAAAGAAGCTCTAAATTGTTTGCTGCAAGCTCTTGATATAAAAAGTGATGATCCTGAAATTATGCTTCTGACTCTAAACTTATATAGGCAGCTCTCTCAAAATTAAAGATTTTTTTTTGGTTTCTTTTTGTTAGAACTTGAGAAGGGAGGTCTGAAGAAATTTTCACTGCTCTTTAGATAAGAACTCTAATTTATGATAAATATCTGGTCTGTACTTATGCATTTAGTTCAACAATGTTTAGAAAAAAAAAAGTGTGAAAATGATTACATTAATAAATTTAATTATTCATGGTGTAGTGATTTTTGCAAGTGTGATTGAGGCTTAAGGTATATTGAGTTAAGTAGCTATAAAGGGGACAGTGTTAAGTGTCTCGAGCAATTACTGGCCTTCGTAGCCATCTGATTAAGTTCATAATAAAAAAAAAAAATCTTATTCCAATTTTAAGGAAGTTTTTTTTTTTTTTTTGCTAAAACACTCTCTCACGTTGCCTCTTAACCATGCCAGCAGTCATTGGGTCTTCCAACTTTCTAAATGTGTGGAATACATCTGGACTGTGCTTCTAAGATATTTTTAAAGTGTCCATGCCTGTAGCTGCACCTTTTCTATTTTCCTCATTTTATCAGGTTTTTTTTTTTAAGTTTTTGGTGCTAGAGCTGTAGATTTATTTATTGTCCTCTATCAAGTCTTTAAGTCAAATTTGATTATTATAATTATTGCCAAGTAGCCCCATCACAGTTACCTCTCACATCAAATCCTGTGTTCCATTAAGAATTGGATCCAAAATGGCTGCTTCTCTTCTGTTCCTGAACAAATTGCTCCATGAGCAGTCATTTATTCCATCTAGAAACTTTCTCTAGCAAGTCCTCATGTAACATTTACTCAAGCAATATTAGGCTAATTGAAATCTCCCAGTAGTGTACTACTACATTTTTTTTTAGCTTCCCTAATTTCTCTTAGCATTTCATCATCCATCTAATCATTTTGGCCAGGTGGATGATAGGGGTATCTATCACCATACTCTTCCCCAATACACATGGGATTTCTACCCATAAAGATTCTGCTGCATATTTAGTCTTCAAGAACTTTATGCTGTTGCACTCTCTGCCATCCTGAAACTAAAGTGCCACCCCCCACCAAGTTGATCCACCCTATAACTGTACTATAATTTATTCCCTGATATAGCACTGTCCCATTGGTTATCCTCCTTTTATGTCTACCTCTTAATTCAGTGCTATGCTCTCTAACTATCCCCTCTTAGACTTCTGGCATTGGCATACAGACATTTCAAAATGTCTTTTGTTTGTATTACCTGCTTATTAGTTGAGGGATAAATTGGAATCTTAATACAGATGGTTCTTTAGACACATGGCCTACTTTTATTGGAACTTCTGTGTGGGGATGCCCTCTCTTTCATTAGTATCTTTTGCAGATACGTCCTTCCTACCCATGTGCTATTTAGTGACTGTCTTAATCCCTTAGAGTAGTTTTTAAACTAGAACATTTCCTTTATAAAAGTTATTGCCAGCATCTTGGTTCTACCCTAGTTAAGAGCACCAGAGTTCTGCCTGCCTCAGGGACCTGCATTTCAGAAACATTACCCTGGAGGTTCTGAATTTCAACTTTCTATCTAAAAGCCTAAATTTTGACTTCCAGAACCTCCCTCCCCCACTGTCCAAGCTCAGTGCCCACATGTACCATGACAGCAAGCTCCTCCCTAGCAAAATCGTATCTAGGTGATGCATGAGGTCTGCCATCTTCACACGTGGGAGGCAAGTTAAGCAATCCTTGCAGCTACCAAGCTATCTACATTCTTAATTAAATTGCCAACTGACAGCTGCCCTAACCCTTCACTCGTGGGCACTAGCTGTGGGAGATTAATCCTAGGTGTGAGGATAATGTATCACCTGGAAGCAGGTCTTTGCTGCAGGATCACTTCCTGCTCCACCACCATGGTGCTCTCCAAGCAGCTGCCATTCTTCGAGGACAAGCAGGATGTTAGTCTTCACATGGGTGATGACAGATGGAGCCCTGATGTCAAACTTATGTCAAAGTTTCTAGAACTTTGACTAGGCACACTGAACAAGTCCTATACTATGTGTCCAAGTGGAGTCCCTCTTCAGTCTCTTCTTTTCCGGAGCTGTAAGCCGCGTGGTGTGATTGAGCTCATTTTTTGGCTGTTTTTAGCCTTATGGAAAACTTTTTTGCTCTTCACATTTTCATGGCTTTTTCTTTCTATTCTGTCGTAGGGTCCCTCTCTGTGCCTGCCCATAGTGTGTCTAGGCAGGGGTTAGGTAAGTTTCCTTTTGCAGTTTATTTTCCCTGTGGTGGTAGTGCCTCGGTGCCTGCCAGCCATTGACATCCGCCACCATCGCTTTTGACTTTGCAGCCCTGTTTCACCATGTCATGGCCACAACCAGTTTTTGCTGATGCGGCCAGTGCCTGAAGACCATGTCTATCTCTAATCCTCATGAGTTATGTATCCTCTGCCTGAAGCCATTGCATGATGTCCTGTGCTACCGTTTATGCACCCAGATGACCCCAAACGGATGTAGGCTTCGACGCAAAATGGATCAACTCTTTTTGGATTTGAGGAAGTCCAAGCTTTATCTCCTCCAGACTGAGGATGCCAGGTTTGTCTTTGTCATCTTTGACCTGGGCACAGGGGAAAATCCAGACCAAGCATCGAGGAAAGCCTAAGAAGGATTGGCACCGGTACCTGTTGTTGCACAGGGATGCAATAGCTTTTGCCGTGGTGCCCCAGAAGTAACCCCACGCTGAGGAGAGCCCATCCTCTATCAGTGCTGGGTGTCTGCAACTGTCTCCACCAGACCTTGTGCCAGTCACCAATCCTCCCCTTCCAGGTCCAAAGAAGCTCTGGCCAACCCTCCTTACTACCAGTCGATGTTGGCATTGACAATGTTTGAGGAGGAGCTGGAGTATAGAGTCCAGCTGGTGTAGGAGCAGGTGCCCCAGGGCTTCGGTCCTCTGGCACCAGACCTGGTGCTGCCCCTCCTTGTATTGCTTCTGGAGAAACTCAAAATGCTCATCAGTGTTACCGACCCAGCTGGTGCCAGTTCCTGGGACAGCATCAGTGCCAGGCAGGGCAACAAAGCCCCCCCCTACTGATACAGTGGTTGTTGCCAGTTCCTCTGAGGAGGAAGCTCCAAGCTCCACAGAGGCCAGCAGAGACGCTTAGGCCTGTAGCCCCCCCCCCCCCCCCCCCCCCCCCCCCCGGTCCTGTTCTACCAGTGCCTGCACCTCTGGAAGAAGGCTGAGCACCTAGGGCCCTAGCCCCTGTAGTGTACAATGAGCATGAGAGTCTCTAGGACCCCCTGAGATGATGATCTGACTCTCTCATCAGACCCTTCTCCAGATGATCGAAGGTTGTCCCTTCCTAAGGACTGTGAGGGTGATGGCGAAGTCCATCCCATATCAACTTTTGACAGAGGAGGATGCCAGGCACAAAATGCTCGAGGTCCTCCAGTTCATGGAGCTTCCTAAGGCGATCGTGGAGTTTCCAGTAAACAAGATCTTTAAGGAGTTGGTGAGGATATGGGAATACCCCCTCACAGTTCCTCTCATTAACAAGGTGGACAGGATCTACCTCGTCTAGAAGGCTGCTGGATGCAGTAAGCATCAGCTGCTTCACCAGTCATGGTCGAATCTGTTCTAAAGAGGGCTAAGTGCTCTCAAGCCCATTCCTTGGTGCCCCTGGGAAAGCCCTACAGAGCAATGGATGCTCTTGGGAGGAAGGTGTTCCAAGGTGCTCTGCTCTATTACCTGTATCGCTGCCTAGCAGCTCTACGTGAGCCAGTACCCACAGGACACCTGGAAGCAGGTACCAGAGATGTCTGAGCAGCTACCTCAACAGCAGCAAGATCCCCTCATTTCGCTGGGGCTCAAGAATGGCTGGAGTGCGGAAAACATGAGTTCCATGTGGTCTACAATGTTTTTAAAATGGCATTGAGTCTGTACAGAGGCAATCTGCACCTGCAGAATGGCATGGGTGCAGACCTCGATCTCCGACTGGAGGTACAGGCATGACTCACTGACATGCCATGTACTGGAGAGAATTGCTTTGGAGATAGGATGAGGGATACTGTGGGACCACCATGAGACTCTCTGCCAGTACTCTGGACCTATCCTCCTCATCCAGGAGCCCATCAAGGCTGGGGCCAAGGAAGTCTTTTTTACCAGAACTGTCATCTGCCTTCTCACTCCTGTCAACATCATCAGGGCTCCTGCGGTTGTCCCAGGCATCAGAGAGCCTCCAAACTCCAGCCAGCTCCTCAGTCAACTCGGCATGGGTTTTTGACTGGGTTTCTAGGGGGAGTGTGTTTCCTATACCTTGGACGATGGACCCTCCGGCCAGGGGCAGGCTGCAGTTCTTTGAGAACCACTGGCCCAGTGTAATCTTGGACCAGTGGGTTCTAGCAATTGTCTGCCAAGGGAACCAATTAAATCCATTGGGTGTCCTGCCTAATTGCCCTCATTGTCCATTTTGGGGGCCAGTAGCACATCAGCAGCTGATACAAGCGGAGTGGACAAGCCCATACCACCAGGGCAAAGAGGGCAGGTATTCTAGTCCAGGTCCTTCCTGATTCCAACAAACAGGAGGAGGACTCAATCCCATCCTAGACCTAAAGGCCTTGAAAAAGTTTCTAAAAAGAGCAAAATTCAAGATGGTTTCCCTGGGCACCTTGAACCCTCTTGCAAAAAGGGGACTGGCTATGCTTCCTCAACCTAAAGGCTGCATACGCTCATATTGAGATCTTCCTGGTCACAGCTCTTCTAGTGCAGAATGTTGCTGTTCGGGGTCATGTCCACCCCATGGGTCTTCACAAACTGTCTGTGGTGGCGGCGCACCTCCGCAGACTGGGAGTGCATTTCTTTCCTTATCTGATTGACTGGCTGGTCAAGAGCACGTCTCACGCAGGGGCTGTCAGGTCCATGTGATTCTCCATTCTGGTGCTGGAGTCACTAAGGTTTGTTCTCAACTACCCAAAGTCCCATCTCAGTCCATCTAATCAATTGGACTTCATAGGAGCCCTGCTAGAGATGGCTCAGGCCAAGGTCTTTCTTCCTCGGCAGAGGGCTATCGCTGTAGCATCCGTTGCAGCAGAGATTCAACAGAGGCAGCAAGTGTCAGCCTGACACAAGTTGAGACTGTTGGGCCATATGGTCACAATCATCCATGTTATTCCCTCTGCACTTTATACATGTGCAGAGCCCAATGGACCCTGAGGTCACAGTGGCGCCAAGCCAGTCAGAGCCTCCAGAATTGCATCAAAGTTACCCTGTCTCTCTGGGACTCATTGTCCTGGTGGTGGGCACTCCAATCTGGAACAGAGGCTGTCATTTTGGGATCTCCACGCTCAAATTGTCCTAACCATAGATGGCACCTATCCTGGGGTGGGGAGCTCATGTAGATGGGCTTGGTACCCAGGCTCGTCGGTCCACTAAAGCACGTTCTTGCCAAATCAACTTCCTGGAGCTTTGGGCAATCAGGTATGCACTATGGGCTTTCAGCGATTAGCTGTCCAACAGTTATTCTGATACAGACCAACAACTAAGTTGCTATGTGGTATGTCAACAAACAGGGAGGCACAATATTGTACTTCCTGTGTCAGGAAGCGGTCCAGATAGGGTCGTGGTTCCTGCCCCATGGGATGATGCTCGGGGCCATGTACCTGGCTGGGATAGAGAACATGGTAGCAGACAAGCTGAGTCGGTCCTTGAGACACCGTGAATGGTCCTTAGACTAGGGGGTAGTGAATCGGATATTCCATCTCTGGGGGAGCCCAGACGTAGATCTGTTTGTGTCTCCCTGCAACAGACAGGTGTCTCGGCTCTGTTCTCTGCACAGGACATATGGCAAACCATCCTCTGCCCTTGCATGTTATTAGGGCAAGGATCTTCTGTATGATTATCCTATGATTTCCTTAGCGGGTAATCGGTCAATCAGCCTGCCCATGTTCTTTCCCAGGCCCCATTCACGCCAAGACGAGTGAGCACTGCAGTTTGGACTGCAAGTAAACCTTAGTCTTCTATCTGGAGCGGACAGAAGCCCATAGACAGTCTATCCAACTTTTTATTTTTTTTTAATAATACATTGGGTGTTGCCATTGCCAAACAGGTGATATCCAATTGGCTAACAGATTGCATCTCCTTTTGTTATGCTCAGCCATGTCAAGGCTCATTCTGTCAGAGCCATAGCAGCATCAGTGGCCTACTTGAGAGCAGTTCCCTTGGAAATCTACAAGACTGTGCTGTGGAGTTCCTTCCACACATTTATATCACATTACTGTCTGGATGGGGATGGCTGACGTGACAGCAGGTTCAGCCAGCCTGTCCTTTAGAACCTGTTCTGAGGTATAGAAACCCACCTTTCCTATCCTAGAGCCTGTTTGGTTTCAGGCTGTCTTCCCCGGTGTTGTGCTCATTGGCACCTGGTTATGTCTGTTGGTCCCCTTGTTGTGTTGGGATTCACCCATGAGTAAGGATTTCCATCCTGCTTGTCCTCTGAGAAAGAGTTGCTTACCTTTAACAGGTATTCTCAGAGAACAACAGGATGTTAGTTCTCACAAACCCCACCTGCCTCCCCTGAGCGTTGGTTTCTCCATGTACTAGCTATATCATGGACTGAGGGACTCTGCCTAGGGGGCAGGGTGATAACTACAGCTGCACATGCTCAATAGGGCATGTGTGAAAGTTCTAGATTCTTTGAGGTCAAAGTTCTGGGCCGGGCTCCATCTGATATCACTCATGTGTGAGGACTAAGATCCTGCTGTCCTCGGAAAACACCTGTTACAGGTAAGGAACTCTGCCATGGGGGTGACATCTGGTGCTACTCAAAGCATTTGTCTTCTCAAGCTGTAGAGGTCTGCTCTCTAGTGAGTATGTGTGGGAATTCTTACACAGCTGTTGCCTCATGAGCCTCATCTTTTTGTCCAAGCTAAAGCATAGCCATGTGCTTTGTCTCTCCTCTAATTTTCCCTTCAACCTGCCTTTTTTTCTTCAGAAACTTCCTACCTCTCCTAGCTGTTTTGGTAGCTACCTAAAAAAACATTTTTAAATGCTACCCAAGAAAATGAGCAGTCATGAGTGTATTCAAATTACCTCATAAGGGCAGGCCTCAACAAAAAAACAGAATTGTTTTTAAAAGTTGCCAATGTGAAAAAATTGTCCCTCACAGACAGCCATGAACTTTGCTACCTGGTGGGACCAGACCCTAACCAGCAGAATTGTGCAACCTATGGCTGGATGACCCTATGCTCATAATATTCCAGGGTCTTAAAAATGGAAGAACTCTGAAACCTCAAGAATAGTAGTCATTCTTCCCACAGTGCAGCAGCATCATGAGGCCATGAGTCGAAACAGCCCAAACTTCCCTAGCTGCACAGGCTGAGACTGCAGGATCATGTTCAACTGCCTGGAAAGCACTCTAGATTTGGCCCCCAGTCGTGGATTTATCACTTGGCCCCTGTGCCTAGGATAGCATGCTGGCCAACTTTTGCTGTCTTCCCTCAGTTGAGAATTCCTGAGGTGATTTCTGTGGTCCCCCAGATGAGTGCCTTGGTCTGGTAGCTTATTTTTCAATGGGCGTGGACTTGGCTGTAAAAAAAAAACTGAAAGGCAAACGAGTGCAGGAAGCTGAGCACGGCAGTGAAGATATATATCCTCTCCCCCTGCAGCAGGAGACCGACCTTGTACTCAGCCGGGATGGACTAAGCTCAGTAACTTTTAAAAAATAATAAAGTGAGACGAAGGGGAGTTAAATAGGGTTTCCTCCCCCCCCCCCCCCCCCCACCCCATGGCTCCATGCTTGGCTTGCAATGTGACTGTCATTCCCACTGCAGGGAGAGCTCGGGGGGAAGTGGGCAGCCTGGTGGGTAAACAGCCTTTGGCGTAGGCCCCGCTCTCAGGCTCATCTTGTTTGCCATGGCAGCGTTTTCGCGAGCTGTTTGTTAGACTTCCCTCTTCAGTTTCCATTAGTTTGTGCTTGTGCATCTGGCTAAGCGGCCCATTGGGCATCTGGCTGGGCGCATAGGAGCACCTATGGGCCCCTGATTGTGTGCGACTATCTGAGCTCAATTGTGCACTTATCAAGGCACAGTGCTGAGTGCCTAATTTTTGAATACATAAATTTGAGCGCACTATTGTCAGATGCCTGTTAGGGCGTATTGACAGACTGATGGCGCCCTTAGCAAAGACTCCTAAGCACCTTGCCTTATGTGTTGCTTGTCATATTTGGACACATAAGAGGTGTTCCCTCTAAGTTGTATCAGCATTGTTTGGAGGTTCAGGGAGTAGTGCATCTATCTGATTTACTAAGACCAGTTCTTCCCAGCCTAGTACGGGAACGGAAAAAGAGTTGCCAGAAGGGTCGCCTGACTTTGGTGCTCCCCTAATTGGTTTGTCAGTGGGGTAAAGTAGTTCCATGGGCACAGGACAGGTGCCCCCTGGTTTTGGCATGGATCCCTCTGCCTTTTCTTGGGTAGAATTATTTTCAAGCACTGTAGTCTTTTCTTCAGGCATAGTCCTCGGCCCTGGCCAATTTTAACAGGTCAGGCAGGGGCGGTCAAATCCCTGGTGCTGCGGGTAAGCAGCGGGGTATGCCTGGAGCCGGTGTTCCTGATGGGGACCCAGATGGCAAGAATAATGAAGCTGATCCTTACTCCCTGGAGGATGGAAAATTCCTCCATGATCGGAACCCTATAGAACTATGTTGCTGTTCCTTCATAGAAATGAGTTACTGGTGCTGATTTCTCAGACATTGAAGATGCTGGGAGTACCTGGGGCTGAATCCATATCTGAGAAAGATCCCATTTTGATTTCTTTGCGTAAAGCCTCATGTTTCTTCCCTATTATGGAGGCCATTCAAGAATTAATTGATCATGAATAGGGTGCCCTAGGAGCTAATTTTAATGGGGGATGAGTCCTGGAAGGACTGAATCCCCTATCTAGTTGCGAAGGAGCAATTGTGTTTTTCCGAAGATGGATATGCTTGTGTGTACAAAGTTGCCTTTTTTAAAGGCTCGCTGCTGTTTGGGAGTGAGCTGGAGAAAATGGCCAATAAGTGGGTGAATCCCTGTCTCCTTGATTACAGAGAATAAGAACGAGATGCTGCAATCCTTCAGCATGAGATGTCGTATTAGGGGTCCAGATGCTTTCAACCCTACAGAGGAGCAGCTTTTCAGAGGCCTCGACCTGTGGGTAGATCTCAATCCTTTCGTCCCAGGCAGCCCAGATGGGGTTCAGGTAGTGGAGCACCCCAAACCTCCCAATTAAGGTGTGCTGCCCCACCTCCGGGAACAGGAGATGGGTCACCTCTTTTTTTTTTTTTAATCGGTGGTGGGTCAAGGTCACATCAGATCAGTGGGTTCTGGTGGTGATAAGAGATGGCTATATGCTGGAGTTTCACAGTGTTCCTCGGAATGTGTTCATGGTGACTCCTTACAACTCTCCGCAGAAGAGACACGCAGTGGAATGTATGTTGTCAAAGCTCCTCAGGCTGTGGCTTTGATTCCAGTGCCCAAGACACAAGAAAATACGGGATACCATTTATTCCGTTGTGCCCAAGAAGGAGGGCTCTCTTTGTCTCATCCTGGATCTCAAAGGGGTCAACCGTCATTTGTGTGTGACTCGTTTTTGCATGGAAACTTTGCATTGAGTGATAATAGCAGTACAGTCATGGGAGTTCCTGACATCTCTGGATCTGTCCAAGATGTATTGGCATCCATTTAGAGCATCCATTCCCATCCATTTAGAGCATCAATGATTTCTGCGTTTTGGGGCGTCATTATCAGTTTTGAGTGCTACCTTTTGGTTTGACTACTGTGCCCAGAATTTTTTCCAAAATTATGCTGCTGGTGGCGGCGGAGTTGAGGATCCTGGTACACCTGTACTTGGACAACTGGCTGATTCGGGCCGACTCTGGAAGAGAGCCTCCGAGTCTCATGCAAGGTAGTCTCCTTATTGCAGGAGCTAGGTTGGATTGTTAACCTAGCCTAGAGCAAATTTCAGCCTTCACAGTCACTAGAGTATCTTGGTGTTCAGTTTGACACAAAAAGGGCAGGGTGTTCCTGCCAGAGGGCCATATGTAGAAGCCGATGGCACATTTGCATCTATTGACGAACACAATACGCCCGATAGTGTGGTCCTATTTACAGGTGCTAGGATTGAAGGCGGGGACCCTGGAAGTGGTGCCGGGGGTGAGGGTGCATATGCATCCTCTTCAGTGCACTCTTCTGTCTCATTGGAGCCTACAGTCTCAAGACTATTCAATTTGGCTCCATCTGCTGATGGAGGTCTGCACTACCCTGCAGTGGTGGTTAAAAATGGATCATCTAAGAGAGGGAATTTTCCTGAGATCACTGGACTGGCTTGTACTCAGGACAGAGGCGAGCCTCCAGGGTTGGGGAGCTCACTGTCAGGAGCTGACAGCGCAAGGGTGCTGGAGTGCAGAAGAGTGTCTGGAACATCAATCGGCTGGAAGCCCATGTGGTCCAGTTGGCATGCTTGCAGTTCGGTAACAGATTGCAGCATCGAGCAGTCCAAATAATGTCGGACAATGCAACGAACAGTGGCTTACTTCAATTGGCAGGGAGGAAGCAAGAGCCAGCAAGTGTTGCAGGAAATAGACTAACTTATAGAATGGGTGGAAATGCATTTTCTGGAGATCTCAGCCTTGCACATTACAGGAAAAGACAATGTAAAAGCCGACTTTCTCAGCAGACAGTCTGTATCCAGGAGAATGAGAATTGTCAAATGAAGCATTTCAGTTAATAGTGGATTGCTGTGGCCTTCCCTTCATGGACCTACTGGTGACTGCTCACAATGCGAAAGTCCTTTCTTCAGTCGCAGGAGAGATACAAAGTCTGGGCATTGATGCCCTTGTGCTGCAATGGCTGGACAAGCTGCTGTATGCCTTTCCTACATGGCCCATGTTAGGCAAAATAATTCAGAAGATCAAAAGTAACAGGGGGTGATGCTTCTTGTGGTACCAGATTGGCCCAGAAGACCGTGGTATGCAGATACGTGAAGGCTCCTGGTGGCCTCTATCCTCTGGTTTTTAGCACACAGGGATCTGCTATGGCAGGGACTTCTTCACAAAGATCTTAATCAATTTTGTCTTTTGGTATGGCCCTTGAGAGGGCTCGGTTGCTGAAGTGTGGATATTCTACTGCAGTGATTGCCACCTTACTACAAGCAAAGACGTTTTCCACTTCCTTAGCTTCTGTGCGAGTTTGGTAAGTATTTTGAGGCTTGGTGTGAAGATTGAGTTCTTCCTCTTTCAGTTAAGATCCCGCTCATTTTGGAATTTTTGCAGGATGGTTGTCCCTGAATTTATTAAAGATACAGGTGCTGGCTCTTGCCTGTTTGAGATCAGGTGCATAGTGGGCCCTTGTTGGCTCATCTGGATGTGGCCCATTACTTGAAAGGAGTGAAGCAACTTCATCCTTCCTTGAGGTTACTGCCCTAGTTTTGGATTTTTTAGTGGGCCCTACTTTTCAACCAATGCATAACCTTTCCTTGAGGTTACTGACCATAAATATGGTGTTTTTTGTGGCTATTTATTTTGCACATCTAGTATCCAAACTACAAGCCTTGTCTGGCCGGGTGCCGTTTCTACACATGCCTCCAGAGGTGATACAGCTGCAGCTTGTTCCTTCCTTTTGCCAAAAGTGGTCTCGGATTTTCACTTGAATCGGTCATTTTCCCTGCCGTCTCTGGATAAGGCAAGAGATGTGGAGTAATATTGCCTGTTACAGCCTTTGGATGTTGAGATATTTGCAGGTTTCTGAACCTCTCAGGAAGATGGACCCGCTGTTTATACTATTTATTTATTTATTTATTTATTTAAAAACTTTTATATACCGGTATTAGTATGCATACATCATACCGGTTTACAATGTAACTTTAAAGGTAGAAATTACAATGAACAGGGAAGGCGAACAAGGAGGAGTATACAAAGAGCAGGAGGTGGAGGAATTAAAGCAATAAATAAAAACTGCAACGGACTATTTACAGGAATATACAAGGCGTAGGCAAGATACTTGCAGAAGTCGGTGTACTTAATCAGGGTAGGCTTGTCTACATAGTGGGGCGGATTTTAAAAGCCCTGCTCGCGTAAATCCAGGCGGATTTACGCGAGCAGGGCCTTGCGCGCCTATTTTCCATAGGCCTGCCGGCGCGCGCAGAGCCCCGGGACTCGCGTAAGTCCCAGGGTTTTGTGTCGGGGGCGGGCCCGGGGGCGTGGTTTCGGTCCGGGGGCATGGCCGCGCCCTCCGGAACTGCCCCCGGGTTGCGTCTCGGCGCGCTAGCGGCCCGCTGGCGCGCGGGGATTTACTTCTCCCTCCGGGAGGCGTAAATCCCCGGACAAAGGTAGGGGGGGGGGTTTAGATAGAGGAAGGGAGGGGAAGGTGAGAGGAGGGCGAAAGAGAGTTCCCTCTGAGGCCGCTCCGATTTCGGAGCGGCCTCTGAGGGAACGGAGGCAGGCTGCGCGGCTCGGCGCGCACCGGCTGCCCAAAATCGGCAGCCTTGCGCGCGCCGATCCTGGATTTTAGCAGATATGCGCGGCTACGCGCGTATCTACTAAAATCCAGCGTACTTTTGTTTGCGCCTGGAGCGCGAACAAAAGTACGCGAACGCGCAGTTTTTAAAAATCTACCCCAGTGGGAGTAAACAGGGTGAGCTGGCATCGCTGGCTACAATAGTCCTCTTTACAAACCTTTTCCAGGCATTCCTGCCTGGATGTGCAAGCCCAGGAGAACTCAGCCTTCGCATGTGTGGTTTTGACTGGACTGCGGGCAACCTCCTGCCCTGTTAATGAGTAGCTTTGGTACATCCCAGTGGTTTTGGATTCACCTGTCTGAATGCTAAGAATTGAGAAATTACTACTTCCCTGATAATTTCCTTTTCTTTAGTACAGACAAGTGAATCCATCTTTCCACCCTTGGCTGCCGAATGGTTGTGCTATAGTCCTTCCTGCGTGGCAGCATATTCCAGGGAGTACTGACAAGTGTCTGAGCTCACTGTTTTCCTGTTGGCTGAGTGCTGGAATGTTATCTGTTAATCAAGTTTTGTTAGTTTGTCCACAGTTGGCTTTTGCAGAGAATACTGGCAGGCTGATATTACTGTAGGGTATATATACCGTGATGTAAGCTTTGCTCTATCTCCAGCTGCTGGTAGAGGTGATTTTGGATTCACCTATCTGTATTAAAGAAAAGGAAATTATCAGGAACGTAGTAACTTCTCCTTGCATATCCGGAACCAATTCTGGTTTTGGAAGAATATGTCCCTCCACTAATCTGGGACAGAGAGCAGTCCTACCATTAAGTTACAGGTATAGAGAGGAATTTCTTTACTTGCCTTGGCAAGAAAGATGGGTGGAACTCTCCAGCCTCTTTTCTCTCATATCATCGATTGGTTCTTGAGAGTAGAGTTCCAAATTCTTCTTTCAAGGGACGTTTTCATCATTGGGACCCTATCTCAGAGCCTCCTCAACACTTCAGTTGCAGTTGAGTCCACTCAATTGGAGGACAGGGCAGGCCACTCCTATTGAACTCCAAATGGAGGAACACCCATTGTTCCCATCTTTCTCACCAGTGGTGTGGATCAGTGAGCCCAAGCCCCTACCAGCGGCAGACAAATCGACGTCAATACCATCTCCTTGACCCTCTGGAACACGCTTCTCCAGATTACCTCACCACCTCCAAATTTGTGGAAAAGTGTGATATTGCCTAGGGTAGTCTGGTCTGTAAGAAGAAAGAGCGGTGAACAGAGCTACTTGGTCTATGCATGATTCTGGATACATCAGCTGAACTGGCACCCTTACCAGTTCATGACATTCTAAAGGTGCTGCTCATGAACTTATGGGCAATGTCCATCTAATGTTCTCTGATGTCTAGAAAACTTGACCTTTAAATTTAGAGTCCATCATTCTCCCAGTTTTGGAGCAGTCTAACTTCCACACCAGTTGATTTTTGTGGCGTAGGCTTTGAAAAAGGTGAAGACACACTCCTATTTCCTCAGTGCATAAAGATCATACACTAGTTGAATGATGTGACCAGGAATAGAGGTATATTATGTCATAGAACATACTAATACAATCTTGTAAAAGCAAACAGCAATATTACATATTACATCTAAGAAAAGATTATTATTATTATTATTATTATTATTAATATATAAATATTTTTTTTTTACAAAGAATACTTCCCTCAACTGTTTTCCTATGAGACAATGTACTCCGTAACACAGAAGACTGCGAGCCTGGAGATACACACACACCAGGGCCGGAGGAACCACTAGGTGAGCTGGGCCTGTGCCTAGGGTGCCGAGACTTAGGGGGCGCTGCGGCAGGCAGCAGAATTTTGAAAGGGCAAAAAGTGCCTTTTCAAAATTCTGCCAGCCCCCCGACTCGCCCTGCCCCCCCCCCCCCCCCCTGGTGGTCCAGCGGTGGGCCTGGGAGCGATCTGCCGCTTCCGGGGCCTCGGCTGCCACTAACCAAAATGCCATTGGTTGGCCCCTGTCACATGGTAGGGGCTAAAGGTCACTGGCGCCATTTTGCTTAGTGGAAGCCGAGGCCCCAGGAGCGGCAGATTGCTCCTGGGCCCTCCGCTGGACCACTAGGGAGGTGCTCGGAGGGTGGCACGGGGGGGGGGGGAGGCAGGGCAAGTTGGGGGCTGGCTGCCTGCCTGCTGCGGCGCCCCCTAAGTCTCAGCACCTGGTCTCCAGCTACGCCAATCTTCCTTTCTTCAGCCACGTGATCAGCTAGACCGGCTGCGCCTATCTTCTTTCTGTGTGTGTGTATGTGGTGTATATGTGAGAGAGGAATGGAGCTTCTGTGTATGTGTATGTGGTATGTATGTGAGAGAGGAATCTGCCAGTTTAAAAAAATGAAATGTGATAATACATATACCTCAACTTTTGTGCTGGTAGTGCAACTTTTGAAAAGTTGGATGAAAGAAGAAATTACTGAATTTTAAGCATCCCTCTTCAGGAAAATAAAATTTAACAAAGTGGGTAGAGACAAATACTAAAGCAAAAATAAAAATTAAAGTATTTAAAATGTTCATCTTAGCGGGAGGAAGGAGAGGTGTACCGGCTATTGCAGGAGTCCCGAGGCGAGTGCTGACGCTGTAACAGAGAGAGAAACACTCTATCTCCTCGTCGAGGGAGAGGAGGACGCGGCTGTGGACACGCCCCCAGGTGACGTCACTCTTGAGCACCCAGAACAGCATAAAAGCAGGCACCTGCGGCGCGCAGCCGAAGCCGCGCGCCAAAGGGGCGCGCCCCTGGTAAATTTTGTTTTTATAGAAGTTTACCATGGGAAAGAAACTCAAGTCAAAGAACTGGACCTCCTCACCAACTACTCCCGTCACAAGGAAAGGACCTATGGACAACCATATAATTCATATGGGTGAGTCCATAGCACGGGGCGATTTAGAAGGTAGCTCCCCTCTCGGGGTTACCTTGAGCCCCAGGTCTAGTCAACCCCCCCTACAACCTTTAACGGAAGGTACTGGTGAGACTGTAACAGCTGAAAACTCACGAGTGAAGCCCCTAGGAAATCTAGAAGGGTGTATCACTGGAGGGAATAGGCTGTTTGGTACTAATATAGAAGGGAGAACTGAAACTGCTAGTAAAAATATAGTGCCTTGTCCAATGGTATTGCCAGAGTTGACTGAAGAGGTAGATGAGTGTAATATAGAACCAGAAAATGTTACTCTTTCTGATGTTTGGAAATTGTCAGCAAAAATAGATAAAAAATTAACTAGATCTGTAATGCAAACACATGAATTTTCCCTTCAGGTAAAGGCAAAATTTGAAGATCTTGATAATAGAATTATGAGAGTAGAACAAGCGGTTGAGACGTTGGGCCCACAAGTTAATACAATTGCTGTCACCAATACCTCATTCATAAAAGATAATTTAATGCTACATAATCAGATAGAATTATTGGAGAATGAATGTAGGTCATTCAATTTAAGAATGTTAAATTTTCCTAAAACAAGATTATTGTCAGCAGGAGAATTATTCAATAAATATGCAATGGAGATTTTATCCTTTGAGAGTGATAAAATACCAATACTATCAAGGTTATATTATTTACCTACAAGGAAGATTACTCAGGTACAAGAGGAGGGGATGGATATGCTGAATAGTCCTGGAATCTCCACCTTTTTGGAGGATTCCATGGATATCATTAACACTAGAGCTACATTGTTAGTTTCTTTTTCTTTAAAGAAAGATAAAGATAGATTTTTTCTAAATATTTTCAGGTCAAGGATATTAATTTTTGTGGGCATAAAGTCCAAATCTTTCCAGATGTTTCCCGTGCTACCCAAGCACGTAGGAAACAATTTCTTAATTTGAGGAAACAGGCTCTTGATTTAGGGGCCAGTTATTTTCTAAAATTTCCTTGTAAATGCCTAATAACTTTCCAGGATAATAAGTTTCTTTACCGACCCCATCCACTTGGAGAGATTCTTAAAGGATAAATCTCAGCAGTAGGTAGATTTTTTTTTTTTGTTAGGAGTTAGGGTTGTATAAGAAATAAAGACAAAAGCAAGTAGTTAGGAAACCCTCCTTCCTACCCTTGAAGTGGACTAGGATTGTTATGAATTATGATTTGTGTGAAATACTTATTGTGATATTTTATTTCTTTACTTTTCTTGGCAATTGTATTTGTGAAAAAATGTTATAATTCAATAAAATATTAAATTATATAAAATGTTCATCTTAGCAAAATCACAAATTTAAGATACTGATGCCAGGTGGGGTTTTTTTTGTTTTTGTTTTTGTTTTTTGAAGCATAATTTAAGCATGAAGACTAGAATAGTTCCAATCCGAAACTGTTTTTTTTTTGTTTGTTTGTTTTGTTTTTTTTAAGCCTTTAGAAAATGTATATTTTTAAATGACTAAGACTGGAATCTTCCCATTTAAAAGGGAAACTGACTAAGGATGTCTTTCTGTTCCATATTTCCTACATGAATAATCATATGACTGATAGTTTGAAGAAAGATACTTGCTTTATTGCCTGAAAGCGTAAAACAAGAGAAGCTGTACGGTGTGGGTGGCTGTCCCTTGGGAGGACAGAATCTGAAGGAAGGGTGTCATTTTGCCTTCTGATAGGAATGTAGTTTTCTTATTTAACAGTTGGGAGCATCACTTTCACTTTTAGTAAAAGTGAAAAATGCTGCAAGTCTGAAAGCAAGGTGCTTCTGTGAGAGTGTAATGTGTATGTGAGACAGAGACAGGGAGGGTGCGTCTGTATGTGTGTGTGTGTGTGTATATGTGAGACAGGGAGGGTGCATCTGTATGTGTGTGGTGTATATGTGAGACAGGGAGGGTGCTTCTGTATGTGTGTGGTGTATATGTGAGTCAGGGAGGGTGCTTGTGTGTGTCTGTGTGTGTGCGAGAGAGATGGAGCATGTTTTTGGCTGGCTTGTAGCTGTGAGAGAGGGCATGTGTGTGATTGAGCCTGTTTGTAAGTGAGATAGAACATGTGCGTGATTGAGAGCTTGTGTGTAAGAGAAAGCGAGAGCATTGTGTGACTGAGAGAGACTGGACAGAGAGGTGATGTGTGTATGTGTGAGAGAGACTGATCAGGGAGATGACTGGTATGTGTGTGCTCGTGTGTGTGTGAGAGAGAGAGAGAGACTGGTTGGGGAGATGATTGGTGTGTGAGAGACAGAAACTGGCCCTGAGAGTGTGACTGGTGTGAGTGAGAGAAGAGACTGGTTGTGGTCCCTAAGGAAGAGGACTGTGAGGACAGCTTCAGCAGCTACTGCTACTTCTGGTGTGACCTGCAAGGGAAAGGAGTAGGAGAACTGCTGGAGAGGGTAAGTAAAGGTGGCTTTTTAAGTTCATTTTTCTTGATTGACTACCATTTTAATTATTGGGTAGTATGTGATGTGAATTTAGTGAGATATTTATATTAGATTAGCAAGCAAGTTCAATGAGTTTTATTTCTACTACTTTCCTTAAAAATTATCACATATGATGTACTGCAGTAGTAGATATATGCTCTCCTTTGGATGAGTTCAAAGTTCTTGATTTAAGTGATTCTTCAAGTATGATAATGGGCATGAGACGAACAACAAACCATTATTATATGTCTTTAAACATATAATGATGAAAGCTGTTTGAAATATTTTATTGGTGTTTGGTAAAGCTTTCAAAATTTGCACAAGTATATAATTATTGGATATTCTATTCATCAGCTGTTTTGAAATTATTTTATTTGTATGATTTTATAATTTTGATTAATGATTTATATATCTTGATTTTATTGATTTGTTTCTCGAGGAATGGTGAAATTTTTGTTTTTCGATTGTTACACTGTATAGAGTCTGGCGTGATGCGTTTTACAGTTCAGCTTTTGTCTGCACATTTCTATTTATACTTTATGTGGTTTTATTCTGTATTTGGCGAGGGTTTGTGTTCTGCATGCAAAGACTGAGATGAAGCATTCTTTTAGCATGTGGTTTCTCTGTAGGGATCTGTAGTAGCTTGGCCTGTTCTGCTTTCCTGATAGAAGGTGTATTGATATTTTAGATTCTGGTGTAATATTTGTGGTATTCTTTTTCATAGGTGGGGTTGTTATTTTTTGAGTTTTGGCAAATAGTACTGTGTTGATACGGGAGGACCATGCCGAAATATATCACAATAGGTATGATGCCATATGAATTCCGAGATGCAAAGTTTTCTTGTTGGCATCACAACAGTGCATGAAATTATCACAACTTGTATATTAATTTTACCTCAGAATGTCATTTTTCATGTAAAATGTTATACATGCATAATTTAAAATTGTGTATGGGGAGGGGGCACCAGACTATAAGGTTTGCCTAGGGTGCCTGATACCCTTGCACCGGCCCTGCACGCACAAGCTACGTGCTCATGTTTTCCATAGGCCTGCCGGCGCGCGCAGAGCCCCGGGACTCGCGTAAGTCCCGGGGGTTTTTGTCGGGGGCGTGTCGGGGGTGGGGCCGATCGCGGCGTTTTGGGGCCCGGGCCCGGGGGCGTGGTTTCGGCCCGGGGCGGTCCGGGGGCATGGCCGCGCCCTCCGGAACCGCCCCCGGGTTGCGTCTCGGCGCGCCAGCGGCCCGCGGGGATTTACTTCTCCCATCCGGGCGGATTTACACGAGCAGGGCTTTTAAAATCCGCCCCATGGTATAGAGGTCCGGGCAATCCAGAATTTAAAAGGGTATGCCGTCAAGGCTTGCTGATGCGTTTTATCTAAATATATTTCAATAAACTCACAATATTTTTTATATAAACATTTCATAAAGGGGTTTTGGGGGTTTTTTTTGTGAAGGTTTTCTTCCTTTTTAGGAGTTTCCTGGTTTTTGGGATAAACCTCCTTGTGCCAATAACAGCACATCCAGGGCCAATCTATGATCCTATAAGGTAGCTGTTATTTCTCTTAGTTAAATGGCAGTATACTCCTGTGATTCCACTGTAATGTTTTTAGATCTACAATAGCTTGGAGACAGAATTCATGTAGCTAATCTGTACTACCGGTATGGCCAGCTCCAAATATGAGTGCTGAAGCTGCACTAAGTCTCTCTCTCTTTCATTTAGAGTTAAGGGATCCCATGTGTCAGCTTCTTCCAGACGTAGCACACTTACTATGTTGTAGGTGTTTAGGGGTGAACAGATGACTCATTAACAAAGGTGTTACTGAAACCCAAGGAGAAGGACCACAATCTGATAAGCCTTGCTGGGTATGTGTGTGTAATTAGAGCAGTATGTTTCAGTTCTATTAGGGTCTGACATGTCTCATGCCCATAAAACTAAAGGGTAGTATAAGAGGAATATCCCAAACACCATTCCTGCGGGGACTGTTAGTAACATTACAAATCATACAGATCATTACTGTGGTCCAATTGGTGGTATATTTAACAGAAAAGTTATTGGTAAACTGTGCAGAATTATAGGGTAATTGGGATGACAGCTTTTCATGACAAATGGTTGGGCTATGTATTGTATATACCCCGGTGGCAAGCGGGTGAAAGTATATTGTTGCTTAAGCCATGAGAACAGCATATCCAGATTAGCTGGTTGAAGAGGAAAGCTAAAAAATGCATCGCTACTATCCTTCACAGCATACCAGGTACCATTATGTTCCTGTGTTGCACATACCAAATCACCCAAGGAGGGAACAGCAGCGATAATCTACAAACACCATGAACCATATGGTTTTAACACTGGCCACACAGGATTGTTAAAAGGAGATTTTACAGGTTTCACTACTCCAGCCTCCCTTAATTCATCAGTAGTAGTTTGCACAACTGCTGTGGGGCATTTTGTCTGAAACTGGTCCGTATGCACAACCTCAGTAGGCTGTGGGAGAGAGATGGGATCTAGCAAAAACCCTACACGAATAACTAGAATCAATACAGAAGGAGGTGTCGCCTTGAAATCTGTTCTATGGCACCCAAAAATATTTCTGTTTAGGTTGCCATTGGAAGAAAGTCCTCAATAGTGTAATGATGATTTAATAACCCACTGCTTAGTAGCAGGTAAAACAGTAGTGTAATATTTATTTATTTATTGGCTTTTATATACCAATAACCGTTTGCACATCGTATCGGTTTACATGGAACAGGGTGATTAAATAATTTATAGGATAACATTTACATGGAATATTTGGTAACATAATGAAAATTAAGATATGGTACAAACTGTAAATATATTAATAAATAAACGTGAATGATACCAGGGTTTCAATAGGAGAAAATAACAATTAACATGTGGAGAACTCAGAGAGGATTACAGTGAAAGAGGATTAAAGTTTGGGGGCGAGAGAAAGCATGGTGAGGAAACATCAATGTGTAAGAGGGGGGTGGGAAGGGAGAAGGATCAAGCGAGTAGGGGTGTGAGGAGTGGGGTGAAAGGGAGGAAGCATGAGATGATAAGGGACATTAGGTGAAGGCCTGTTTGAAGAGCCATGTTTTTCATTTTTTCTTGAAATTCTGTGTACAAGGTTCCATGTGGAGGTCATGAGGTATTACATTCCAGTTTGAGGGACCTGTTTTCGATAATACTCGATCCCTTGTGGAAGGGAGGTGTGTGAGTTTAGGAGAGGGTATGTGAAAGGTTCCTTTATAGGCAGATCTGGTGGGTCTGTTAGATGTATGAAAGTGGAGGGAGTCGTCTAGCTATTGGATGTTCTGGTTGTGTAGGGTCTTGTGTATAAGGGAGAGGCTCTTGTAGATAATTCTGAAGGAGATAGGGAGCCAGTGGAGGTCTCTTAGGATAGGTGTGATGTGATCTTTCCTGCATGTATAGAGTATGGAATGTATATTTAATGGAGAATCTAACTGATTTGCAAATGATAGATATGACAAATTTTCCTGGATGTGAAATCCTTGCGTAGACTACATTTACTTATTACTAAAATGTATATACTGTTTCTCTGGTCCATTTGGCCTACCTAAAGCGGTGTACAAGTAAATAATGAAGAGCAAAATCTATATCAAAATTAAAATTACACAGTACAAATTAACACAAATAATAACAAAACATTAAAAACTGCAGCTGATAGTGCAGAAGCTCACCCATGTCAGTCAGTACCTTCCCTTTCATAGTTTACTGCCACCACTAACCAGTTTGCACCACATCTGCCAAGTCATCTATCTGATTATACCAGAAAAATCCATGATTTTATCTTTTTCTGAAAAATCTGATAATTCAATTGCTGTCTACAATCATACAGCAAACTATTCCACAGCAATGGAACTGCCACTCAAAGGCATCTCTTGCACTATAGAGACTCTCACCACATCTGCCAAGTCATCTATCTGATTATACCAGAAAAATCCATGATTTTATCTTTTTCTGAAAAATCTGATAATTCAATTGCTGTCTACAATCATACAGCAAACTATTCCACAGCAATGGAACTGCCACTCAAAGGCATCTCTTGCACTATAGAGACTCTCAATAGATACCCCTGGCTCAAGCAGAGCTCCCATGTAGGTGTATATTATGGGGATTCTATATAGAAACATATAAAAATGCGGCAGAAAAAGACCAATCGGCCCATCTAGTCTGCCCAGCAAGCTTCTACACTTATTTTCCCATATTTATCTGTTTCACCAACCACCAACTTCAGGGCTCAAGTTGGTAACTGTTTGATTCAGATTTCCTGCCATCCCCTGTCATTGGTGCAGAGAGTAATGTTGGAGTTGCATCAAAGGTGAGCGTAAGGCTTATGGCTAAGGATTGTAACCACCGCATCAAGCAAGTTACCCCGATGCTTGTTTACCCAGATTGCACAGATCGATGCCTTGTTGGATGATGTCTGAATGTAAATCCTGTTTTCCTCACTTCCCCCCGCCGTAGAAGCAGAGAGCAGCACTGTATATGTATTCAAAGTGATGTATCAGGCTTAATTGGTTTAGAGTATTAACCGCCGTAATAAGCAGCTACCCCTACGATTATTTGTTTATCCAGATTATGAAGTTCAGTCCTTGTTGGTTGTTGTCTGAATGCAAATCCTCTTTTCCACATTTCCCTTTGCCGTTGAAGCAGAGAGCAATGTTTGGGGTTGCATTAACCGTGCAAGGGATTTTTTGAGTAAGGGTAGTAATCACCAGGTAGTAGTTAACATTCCAGCAAGCCACTCCCATGGCTCAACTCTTCATTCCTATCCTCTAGCCTTTATTGATCCAGAGTGTTTATCCCATGCCGCTTTTAAATCTTTCAGTTTTAGTCTTCACCACTTCCTCCGGAAGGGCATTCCAGGCATCCACCACCCTCTTCGTGAAGAAATACTTCCTGACATTGGTTCTGAGTCTTCCTCCGTAGAGCTTCAAATCGTGACCCCTAGTTCTACTGATTTTTTTCCATTGTAAAAAGGTTTGTTGTTGACCATGAATCATTAAAACCTTTCAAGTATCTGAAAGTCTGTATAATATCACCTCTGCTCCTCCTCTCCTCCAGGGTGTATATTTTTAGGTTCTTTAATCTCTCCTCATAAGTCATTTTATGAAGACCATCCACCTTTTTGGTCACCCTTCTTTGGACCGCCTCCATCCTGTCTCTGTCCCTTTGGAAATACGGTCTCCAGAACTGAACACAGTACTCCAGGTGGGGGCTCACTAAGGCCCTGTACAAGGGGATCATCACTTCCTTTCTCTTACTAGATATTCACTCTCTCTATGCAGCCCAGCATTCTTCTGGCTTTAGCTATTGCCTTGTCACATTGTTTCGCCGACTTCAGATCGTTAGACACTATCACCCCCAAGGTCTCTCTCCTGCTCTGTGCACATCAGTCCTTCACCTCCCATCAAATACAATTCTTTCGGATTTCCACTCCCCATATGCTTGACTCTGCACTTCTTGGCATTGAATCTCAGCTGCCATATCTTCAATCACTCTTCCAGCTTCCTTAAATCACGTCTCAATCTCTCCACTCCTTCCGGCGTGTCCACTCTGTTGCAGATCTTAGTATCATCCGCAAAAAGACAAACCTTACCTTCTATCCTGTCTTCAATGTCGCTCACAAAGATATTGAATAGGACCGGTCCGAACACCGATCCTTGTGGCACTCCACTTAACACCGCTCTCTCTTCAGAGTAAGTTCCATTTACCATCACACATTGTCTTCTGTCTGTCAACCAGTTTGCAATCCAGGCCACCATCTTGGCACTCATTCCTAAGCTTCTCATTTTATTCACAAGCCTCCTGTGTGAGATTGTATCAAAAGCTTTGCTGAAATCCAAGTAGATGACATCAAGCGCTCTTCCTCTATCTAATTCCCTAGTCACCCAATCAAAAAAGTCAATCAGGTTTGTCTGACAGGACCTTCCCCTGGTGAATCCATGCTGCCTCTGATCCAGCAATTCTTCTGACTGTAGATAGTTCACTATTCTTTCTTTCAGCAGAGACTCCATTACCTTTCCCACCATCGAGGTGAGGCTAATCGGCCTGTAGTTTCCAGCCTCCTCTCTGCTCCCACTCTTGTGAAGCGGGATCACCAACGCTTTTCTCCAATCACTCGGCACCACTCCCGTTTCTAGGGATCTGTTGAACAGGTCACTCAGTGGACCCGCCAGTACATCTCTGAGCTCCCTCAGTATCCTGGGATGGACCTCATCAGGTCCCATGGATTTGTTCACTTTTATTTTTCCCAGCTCTTCCCATACATTCTTTTCTGTAAGCTTATATAGATTGCTTAGATACGTAGTATGTTATTACTAGGGATGTGCTTTTGTTTAAAAGAAAATAGAAATGTCATTAACATTTCTTATTGTGTTTCATTTTGTTTTGTAAATGAAACAAAAGAAAAAACAAAAGGCAAAATCTACATAAGGGAACACTTTTCAGGACCATCACTATGACCAGAACTATAGTGACCCTATAGTGAATATCGCCTCATCCATAGATGTCACTGCCCAAAGGGCATTTTATGACATGCTGCTGGCCTGCTGCACAGCAGGTGTGTATTTGAGAGAGACAAAGATGTCAGAGAGTTGGTGTCTGTTCATGTGAGAGAGAGAGACGTCTGGGAGTTGGGGTGTGTATGTGTGTAAAAGGGACAAAGAGACTGGGCTTGGCCCTATGGAAGAGGCCCATGAGGACAGAGCTTAAGCAGCCCCTGTTGCTTCTGGTCTGTGCTACTGGTCTGCAAGGGAAAGGAGTAGAAGAGTTGCTAGAGAGTGTAAGTTAAGGTGGTTTTTTAAGTTGATTTTTCTTGATTGACTCCCATTTGTTTTTCTTCCAAAACAATTTTTATTGAGAGGTTGTCAGTGTCAATTACAAACAAGCTTCAACCATATATAATGTAACAGGGTGCACCAACATCCCAGCCCCATTTTAATCTTAGTACTCCCCCCTCCTCCCCCCCCACCCCCTATGATGTCAGACAAGTCCTTCATCCAAATATAGTCCCGAAGGTGACCAGCTAGTTGTAGATGCTACTACTTCCATAAAGACCTTCAGATTTCTCCTGATAAAGGAATCAGTCTTTGAGAAGAGATTGGGAGAGAACAATAAAACTTAAACCAAATGTCTCTGAACAGTATTTTCTTCTTCTTCAAAGAGAGGATATTAAGGATCCATATTCCAATTGGTACAGTTCGGTCATTAGTGACGTCCATAGCGTTCCATCCGGTGGGGTAGGTTTCAACCAGTGTAATAAGATATATTTCTTTGCAATTAGGCATGTTTTTGAAAAAAAAAACCAGCATGTTTTATCACTATTTAGAGAGATCTCACCAATATCATTATTAAGCAAGCAATATGAACATGACCAATTAATCTCAGTGGAAAAAATGTCTGAGAACTTTTTGCATACCGTTTCCAGAAGGCTTGCACAGTTTTACATTCCCACAATGAGTGGCTCAAGGAGGCAGGTTGTAAGATACATTTTGAGCAGATATTTGAGGTGGTTATTCCCATCTGATAGGCTCTCTATGGGGATTTACAGGAATACAGATATCAGAGATCAATGTATATTCAGTGTATTCAGATGTTCCATTCAACCAATCCCCTAAGAATCGGAGATTAGCCGTCCAAGAGTACATTTTAAAATCTGGTAGTTTCAAACCTCCTTTTGCCTTTGGAGCAAGCAAGGTGGCATATGCCAACTGAGCTCTTCCCTTTCCATGGAAAAGCAGTGATACAATGTTGTATAGTTTTCAAATCTTTGCTTGATAGGATTATGGGGATCTTACTAAGAAGGTATAATATTTTGGGGGCAATAATCATTTTTATGACTGTTACTCGACCTTGTAAAGATAAAGGAAATTGCTTCCATGCTTCCAGCTTGGATTTGATCTTGTCTATTAGGGGGTAAACATTTATGCGGTACCATTTTTTAGGGCATTTATGAATTAGGACGCCCAAATATTTTCTTATCTCCTGCCCATTTAACTGGCAAGGAGGACCATTTAGTTTCCAGAAGACCAGCAATATCCAAAGCTTCAGTCTTATCCAGATTTAGCTTAAAGCCAGATGCCTCTTGATATTTTGTGAATATATGTAATGCTATAGGAAGCGATGATCTGGCTTTGGACAGGAGTTAAGAGTAGATCATCCGCAGATAGCAGAGTTTTGTATTGATGTGTCCCTACGGGGATGCCCTCTATCACGGGGTTAGACCGCAGTGCAATAGCTAAGGGTTCCACTGACCGTATGAAAAGGAGAGGAGGCAGAGGGCACCCTTGCCTCTTCCCCGGACACAGAGGGAATTCACCAAAATTCTGGCTGTGGGATTGGTATATAATAAAGTAATATATAATCAAAACTTTTTCCCTTGGAACCCAAATTTGAGCAAGGTCTGCCGCAAAAAAAGGCCATGCTACCCTGTCGAATGCCTTTTCTGCATCACATGCAACTAAAAGGGGATCCCGAACTTTTTAAAGTTGACATTGTTCTAAAGCACAAAGAACTTTGTTTGACAGTATTGACAGTAGATCGCCTCCCTTGCACAAACCCCACCTAAGCCCCGGCTATTATGTGAGGCATAATGCCCTTCAGCCGATTGGCTCTGATCTTGGCATAAATTGTAATATCCAAATTCAATAAAGCTATGGGTCTCAAAGACGAGGTGAGAAGTGTGTCTCCCAGGTTTTGGCAGAACCACAATTGTCGCAGCTTTTATAGAACCCAGCATACACCTCTCTTCACACATTGCCTCATATACCCCTTTCAAGGCTACCGGGACATCCTTAATTAACACTTTATTAAAAATATTAAGGGAGTCTAAGCCATCGGGTCCTGGTGCCTTTAACACAGGTAAAGATCTGATGGCCTCTATCACCTCCTCCAATTCTATATCTTGATTCAATTTCATCCTCATCTCTTCAGTTATGGAGGGGCTTGTAACCTGATCTAAAAATTTCCCTTTACAGTTTGGATTTGCCTCCTCGGAGGAGTAAAACTCTCTAATAGTGGGGAAAAAATTTGCGCTATGTCTGCAGAGGCAGTCATCAATTCCCCTTTTCGATTTTTTATGTCTGATATAAATTTGAGGTTCCTGACTTTTGAGGAGGCATGCTAACATACGGCCTGATTTATTTGCCTGGTGAAACATGCGATATTTGATTTGCTGTAGAGCAGTGGTTCTCAACCTTAATCACTTTACTTCACATACCCACACCCCAGTCTCTCTCTCTCTCTCTCACACACCATCATCTTACCAACCAGTCTCTCTCTCATGCATGCACAAACACACAGGCTTCCCACTCCCATGCTGTTTCTCACATATACAGGCTTATTAGTCCCATGCTTTCTTTCACACACATCCCCACAACACTAGGCTTCTTACTCCCATGCTTTCTCACATACCCAGATTTCTCACTTCCATGCTTTTTCTCTCTCACACACACACACTCATACATCAGTCACCTCCCTGACCAGTCACTTTTATTGTCTCTCACATATACACACATTACCTCTCTGACCAGTTTCTCTCAATCACACACATGCTCTCAATCACACCACATTCTCTCACTTACAGGCTGGCTGTCTCTCACTCACTTCCTCCCCCCGAACACAAATGGTAACTGCAGCAGCCTCCTCCAGCCCCTGTAGGCCAAGAAAGAAGAATCCCATCGGTCACGGGAGGCTTATACTGATGACTCCTTTGTCGATTGCTCGGGGCCACGCTATTGCTCGGGGGCCGATACTGCTGCCGCTGCTGCTTTTCCACGCGGCACGGCTTTCTCCTTCCCGCACACTGCACTATGTATCACTTCCTGTTCCGGGGCAGGCGCAGGAAGAATAAAAGGCCAGCTGCGGGTGCCACAGCTTCCTCTAACAACGCTGCCATTCCCATTGGGCTTGAACGTGCTGTTAGCCTGGTGGCAATGGCAGCGGGAGAGACCGGGACACGCGACACACCTGCCAGTGCTTGGCAACACACTGGTGTGTCGCGACACAACGGTTGAGAAGTGCTGCTGTAGAGATTGTACCGCCTTCTCATGTAGCATACTGTTAATTGCCACCTGAGTGGCTTTGTAATGTTCGGGGCTCCAGTTAATTTACTCTTCAGGTCCCGTAATAGTGTTTGAAGGCGTATGATTTCCCGATTCACTTTTTTCTGTTTCTAACTGACGTAACTAATAATGTTTCTCCGCAGCACCGCTTTTGTGGCTTCCCAGAACAAAATAGGTTGGGTAGCATGTTGACTTTTAAATTCTACATATTCTTCCCATTTCCTCTGTAAAAAGGCCGGAAAATCAGGTTCTGAATTGAGACTCAACGGCTACCAACACTGGGTACCCCTGGAAGATTCCGCTATTTCCATATGTGCTAGTACGGGGCAATGATCAGAAATTATTAAGTCCTCTATAGAAATTTTCAAGAACCTGGGAAGCAAAATTTCCGAGATCAATAGGTAGTCAATCCTAGACCATGAGAAGTATGCACGTGCCATATGGGTGTATTCCCATACCTCTGGTTGAAGTGTCCTCCACAGATCTAACAGTTTCAATTGTTTGCACAAAAATGGTGGGCTCTTATTGTCACTCATGGGTGTCCTCCCTTACATGGCTTCCTGTCCAATGTAGGGTCTACAATGCAGTTTAGATCCCCTCCTAAAATAATTGGGTTATCTTCTAATTGTGTTACTTGTGCCACCAATTCCACAAAGAATGCTCGTATTTATTTGGTGCATTCACTTAGATTGTCCCATTAATTTACCCACAAGTATTAAGAACCTTCCTCCGGGGTCACGACTTGTAGCATACATAGTGGAAATAACACACAATAGGAGGGTTTTATAACAGTATCGCAGGACCTTGTCCAACATCATGTTACCCACTTGCCCTCCCTCCCCCACCCCCCACCCCATACAACCTACAAAGAATCAAACACAGAACTAAGAACTTATATTCCCCCCCCCAAATTTGCAAATATGCAAACTGTGTCCCTCCTGCGGGATTGGGAATCATCTAATGTTGATGTGTTCAGCCGTCTCCCAACTGTGTAATTCTGGTGCTCAGTTGACTGTCCTCATGCCGCCAACAGTTAAATTCTGTAGGGGAAAAAAAAATTAAAAATTCACACACATCCTGTGGTTCCATCTGTTCCTTGGCGCTTCTCTCCCTTAACTTAGATTTTGGATGCCGCACTTAGCACGTGCACCTGAAAATGTCTCGTATTGGGAAAAATAAAAATAACTGCAAGGAGGAAAAATTATTTAGAAAAGAGCTCTGGAGGGTATGTATACTAGAGATGTGAATCGGGTGCCGGAATCTGTTCCGCTTTCAGGATCGTGGACCCGCAGGAAATTCTGTTTCCCGCGGTCCGGATCGTTTTTGTTTTCGGCTGTCCTGAGCCGAAAAAAAACCCAACCACCCTGACCCTTTAGATCTATTTACAATCCCCCACCCTCCCAAAACTTTCCTAAAGTACCTGGTGGTCCAGCGGGGGTCCCGGGAGCGATCTCCCGCTCTTGGGCCGTCGGCTGCCAGTAAACAAAATGGCGCCGGTGGCCCTTTGCCCTTACTATGTGACAGGGGCTATCGGTGCAATTGTTGGCCCCTGTCACATGGTAGGGCCGTCCATTGCTCCTACCATGTGACAGGGGCCGGCCAATGGCACCGATAGCCCCTGTCACATGGTAAGGGAAAGGGCCACCGGCGCCATTTTGTTTACTGGCAGCCAACGGCCCGAGAGCGGGAGATCGCTCCCGGGACCCCCGCTGGACCACCAGGTACTTTAGGAAAGTTTTGGGGGGGTCGGGAGGGTGGGGGATTGTAAATAGTTAGATCTAAAGGGTCGGGGTGGATTTGGGGGTTTTTTTCTGTGTGACCTCCCCCCCCCCCCCAAAAAAAAACCCCACAAAAATTTCGTGGGGGGTTTCCTATCGTTTTGGAAATCTGCCAGGCTGCAACCTGGACCTCTCTCCACACATTTGCAGCTCACTACTGCCTTGCCAGGGATAGCGTCAGGACAGTGCCTTTGGTCAGTCGGTCCTGCGCAACCTGTTCCAGACCTGAACCCAATTCTCTCTACTCGTGCTCCTTGTGGGACCAGACTACCCCTGTTTTCCCCCACAGTGCCGCAGTTGTGTTGTGCCCATTGGCACCTTGTTCGGCCGCCTTTGATCTCTCTCTGGTTGAATGGGGCAGTCTACAGCTCTGTACTCACCCACTTGTGAGGACTACCATCCTGCTTGTCCTAGGAGAAAGCGCAGTTGCTTACCTGTAACAGGTGTTCTCCTAGGACAGCAGGATGTTAGTCCTCAGGAATCCCATCTGCCTCCCCACGATGTTGGGTTCACCTTTGGTTTGTTTTTCGTTTTTCACTCGTATTTTTTGCTATGTTTCGAGACTGAAGGGGGACCTCGCATGGGCATGCTCAGTCTGCTGGCCAAAGTTTCCCGTGCCGGGCTCCATCGGATGATGTCACCCACGTGTGAGGACTAACATCCTGTTGTCCTAGGAGAACACCTGTTACAGGTAGGCAACTGTGCTTTCTCCCTGACCAGTCTCTCTCACACTTGCACATCAGTCACCTCCGTGACCAATCTCACACACACACACACACATTCAACTCTCTGACCAGCCTCTCTCTCTCACATGCACACCAGTCACCTCCCTAATCAGTTTCTCTCTCAATCACACACATTCTCTCTCACTTACACACATGCTAGCTTGCTCTCAATTTCATTCACTTCTCATCCCTCCCAGCACATCTGGGAGTAGCAGCAGCCTCCTCCTCCTCCAGCCCCGCGGCCAAAGAAATAATCACATCGGCCGCTGGGACTAATGCTGCGGAATGTAGCTGTTTTTCTCCGCGTCTTTGTTGCTCTTCAGCCCGATGCTGCCATTCCTTTTGAATGCAGCATGGACCTTTCTTCTTCCCGCATGCCCCGCTGAGCATCACTTCCTCTTCTGGGCCATAGGAGGTGTGAGAAGAAGAAAAGGCCATGCTGCAGTTGCCAAATCCCACTAATACTGGTGCTGTTCCTATCCAGGCTTGAGCATGCTGATAGCGCAGATGCCAACGGTAGCAGTGCAAGGATGTCTGCACTCAGTCTCTCACTGGAGGGAAAGAGAAGAACAGCCAGGTCAGCGGGAGTGCGCGATACACCTGCTGGTGCTTGGCGACCCACTAGTGTGTCGCGACACGCCGATTGAGAATCACTGTCCCAAAGCATCCAACAGTGGTGCCATCACATGGGTACCACGTCTGTGTCTGAGGCCCTCACTGTCCAACAGCCCACCCCTAAAACAGCTAATCAGCAGCAGAAGCCATTTACAGAGATCCCACTGCTGCTAGTTATTACTGCCTTTCACTTTCTTTTGCCTCTGCTGACCCTTGGAACAACTGATTGCAGAGAAAGAAAAATTAAAAAAACAAAAACCTTCAGGCTGCCTGCACTGAATAATTCTAGTCCCTCCTAAAGAAACAGCTGCTGACTCCGAGTAACTAACTTTTCAATCCTACTCAGAGGCAAGGAGATGTGGGGAGAGGGAGGAAGGGTAAGGCAAGATGCAAATGCTTGAGATGGGGTTTAAGTGGAAGGAGAGAGGATGATGAGGGAAGGAGCAGGGGCGTAGTTAGCCTTGGGCATGGCCCATGCTCAGTTTCCTTCAGCAGCTGTCAAGCCGTGGATCCCATCTTGCTGAAGAAGAGGCATGGCAGACTGCTGCAGATCCCATCCTACGACAGCCGAAGAAGAGGCTCAGCAGGCCACTGAAAATCTCATCCCGCAGCAGTGGAAAAAGAGCCCCAGCAAGCTACTACAGATCCTATCTCAAGGTGACTGAAGAAGAGGCTTACTCGAGAGCCTGTGTGAGGGTGTGTGTGTGTGAATATGTGGGAGTGTGTGTGTGTGTGAGAGAGAGAATGAAGATATGTATGTTATAGAAACTATGTATATGACAGAGGATAATGTGTGTGTGGGCCCCTCTCTCTGTTCCCACCCTAATAATCCATGATAATCTCAGGGTGATTGGAGAATAGGAATTTTTTTATCCTTATGAGTTTTAATTATTGTATGTTTGATATGTCTGCTATTTTGAAATATTTTATTGGTGTTTGGTAAATTTTTAAATGAGTTTTTAATTATTGGATGTTATTCTATTTATTAACTGTTTAGAATTATTAATCTTTTTATTAGTATGGTTTTCCTATTATGATCTATGTTTTACATTTCTTCATTTTATTGTTTGTTGTTTTATGAGGAATGGTAATGTTTCTGTTTTTTCTTTTGTTGCACTGCATACAGAGTGGCTTCTTCCAGTTCAGTTTTTGTCAGCACATTTGTATTTCTACTTTATGGTCTCTTTATTCTGTATTTGGCAAGAGTCTTTCTGTGTTCTGCATGTGTGACTGAGGTGAAATATTCTGCTAGTTTGTAGTTTGTGTATTTATTTATTTAAAAATGTTTATGTACCGCCTTTACAAGTAAATTGATCAAAACGGTCTACAATAAAAGTAAAATCAAATAAAGTATAAAAGTAAAAGAATAAAAAACAAATATGAAGAACAATTTTAAAAACTTGGTTAATATAAAAAGAATAAGATTATTCTTTTTTTTTTTTACAAAAGCAAAGGAAAATGCTCGTGCCTGATAACTATGTTGATAGTTTGGAAACATTTGAATATTTTTTGGTATTATTTAGTTATTGGAATTTTATACGCCATCTGAAATAGATATGTTTTCAAGGATTTTTTAAATTGCTGTCTGTTAGAAATTTGACGGAGTGAGTTCGGTATAGAGTTCCAATGAAAAGGACCTGCAATGGAGAAAGCACATTTTCTTGTGAAGTGTAATATGGCAAGTTTTGGAGAGGGAATTTCCAGTAAATTTTGTGATACTGATCTTAAGTGTCTAGCTGGTTGATAGATACAAAGCGTAGAGCATAACCATGTAGAGGAGGAATTATATATGAGTGAATGGATTATTGTTAAGATTTTATATTGGATTCTTGATTTTATAGGGAGCCAATGAAAAGATTGAAGTATAGGAGATATATGATTTTGTATAGATGTACCTGATAGGATGCGTGCTGCAGTATTCTGAATCAGTTGTAGTGGATGCAATGTAGAATCTGGTAAACCAATAAAAAGAGCATTACAGTAATCTAAGCCGGAAAATACTAAGGATTGGAGAACAGTGTGAAAGTCTTATTGGAAGTCTTTTAAGTAAATGAATTTTGTAGAATGACTTTTTTGTGATAAATGAAATGTGTTGAGTCATAGATAAGCCTGAGTTAATTATTGCTCCTAAGTTAGTGGCTTGATTTTTAATAGGTACGGAAACACCATTTAAGGAAAGATGAGGGGGTGGGGGCGATCCTACAACTGGAGATAGATGTAAGATGAACTAGTTCAGTTTTAGATGTATTCAGTTTCAGACGGTTGTGCGAAAGCCATGTATTGATTGTATTAAAGTATAATATAACTGAGGATAAAGGCATTCTTCCCATGCCTACCACGATCCATCCTCTTCTCACCACTAGTCACTGCACCACTCCTCCACACAAAGGGACAGACAAACTAGAGAAATGCACAAAAACTTCCACACACATATAAAGACAAGAGTCAAAGGTAAAGGAAAACAGAGAACACTAAACAGGACAACTCGCTCAGGTAATTAATTGAAAAAGCTCCTAAACTCCCAATAACTAACTAGCCCACTTCCTCTCCACTGCCTGACACACCCTTAAAGAGGTAGCTGCAGGAAGCCGGTGTGGGTGGGTGTGTGTATAAAATATTCAAATTCTGGTGTCACTCCAGTAACAACAGGTTGCAAGCGCCGGCAGCCTGCCAGCACGCGATCCTCCAACACCACGCCATGCCCCCGGACCACCCCTTTAGTAAAGTCCTGGGACTTAGATGTGGCGGAAGCGGTCCATGGAGCATGCCTTAGAGTTTGGGTGGCCTCTGAGAGGTCAGCAGTATGAGAGGTATAATATTCTGGGAGAATAGTCCAGGCACTCAATCAGTCCTTCCACTAAGGAATACTGGGAGGAAGACAGTTCAGGCAAAGTCAACATAGGTTCAGGCCTCATATTGGGCACGTGAGCTTTGATGAATTTCATTCAAGAATTTCAACTACATTTCTTTCTGAAAACATTAGTGATGTGTGGGATGATTGAACAATACAAGAAAATACCTCCTATAGAACACAGGCTTGCTTGGGCAAGATGGCTGTCTCCGGTGCAGAGGGCCTCAGCGTTCTCAGACCAGCATGGGCATCCCCATCCGCCATGCTCACTCCCGTGGCCTCCTAGGGCGTGAGCACGCACATCTCAGACGCTCAAATACACGTCATGGCGGGAACCTCGGGGCGGCCCCACCACATGACGTCAGTACCTCCGGGTATATCTAGCCTCCGCTTCCGCTACCTAATTGAGTTATGTAGAACATACTGATGGAAAAAATACCAGAGGCCTCAAAATGAATTAAGGCTCTGAAGAAAGAAGAAGCAGCTATGGTGAACTATGGCCTAGTTTTGCAAAGCAACATATGAACTATGGCCTAGTTTTGCAAAGCAACACACACATTAGCAGAATCCAGGTGAAACGTCAACAAGTAAGTCACAGGATGAGCATGAGATAACAAGATGAAGGATCTGAGAAAGGGTATCTGTGAAGATAACAGATCTGAGAAAGGGTATCTGTGAAGAAAGTTTGTGCATATGAAGTAAGATAAGATCAAACGGGAACAAAGAGTAGCTGCATTTAGCAGCAAGGTTAACTGAAATCTTGTGGTTTGGAACAAATAGTAGTTATCAATTAGCTTACAGAAAATGTATATAAAAAGAGCTTGCAAAAAGAAAAAAACAAGCAAACGTTCCAGACCTCGATGTGCTATGTACATGTTGTAAGTATACCTTTGCTTCCTAAGTATACCTTTGCTTATACTCAGTATAATAAATATATTATTGTGTGATTTAAGACTTGGTCAGAGTTGTTATTACAAACAGTTAGCAAAGACTTCGCTTTGCTACTCTGACTGCTCTAAGCTGCACGTTTAGACACTACCTTCGCTAAGGGCCTCGCTCCAGCAGAAGCTCTAGACACCCGCCCCGTGGGGGTCTCTCGCTTCCAACTTCCTTTCGAGTTTCCTCTAAGACAACCGCTCCTCGGGGGTCTTTTCTCTCTATTTTATTTCAGGATATTGGACCATTGGGTACTCGCTCCTCGAGGGCCTATCCACTTCATATCCTGCACCATGGACCTTTGGTCCTACCATCTATCACCAGGAAGACGCCTTCACTCTGTGAGTACCTCTACGATCCGGTGCTCCAATTCCGCCCACCAGCCATGGCATTACCCACACTGTGGACTCCTGCCTATTGTGAACATCTGGGTGAGACTATACTTCTGAGCCTGTTGCATGTATTGGCACCTCGTGGACTTGTGCCTTACTTTCCTGCTTCACCATCTACTTACAGCAGTACAATAAAGACTCTATCCATTCTGTGTCTATCTGTGTCAGCCAGTTGCAGTGGTTCCCCATGGGGCTCTTCCCCATGGGCGAAATCATCTCCATTGTGACCAGGGGTCCACAATGCCTCAAACACAACACCCACCTGTATGGACTAGTCTGCTAGGACTAAAGGAAAGGAAATTAACAGGTAAGTATAAATTTCACCTTATTGCATCACTGTGTAGTGGGATGGGATTGGGTGAGAGGAGGGTGTTAGCCTGTTTAATGTTAACATAAGAACATAAGAAATTGCCATGCTGGGTCAGGCCAAGGGTCCATCAAGCCCAGCATCCTGTTTCCAACAGAGGCCAAACCAGGCCACAAGAACCTGACAAGTACCCAAACAGCAAGAAGATCCCATGCTACTGATGCAATTAATAGCGGTGGCTATTCCCTAAGTAAACTTGATTAATAGCCGTTAATGGACTTCTCCTCCAAGAACTTATCCAAACCTTTTTTGAACCCAGCTACACTAACTACACTAACCACATCCTCTGGCAACAAACTCCAGAGCTTAATTGTACGTTGAGTGCAAATGAATTTTCTCTGATTAGTCTTAAATGTGCTACTTACTAACTTCATGAAATGAAGTCCTATTATCCGAAAGTGTAAATAACCGATTCACATCTACTCGTTCATGACCTCATGATCTTAAAGACCTTTATCATATTCCCCCTCAGCCATCTCTTCTCCAAGCTGAACAGCGTAACCTCTTCAGCTTTTCCTCATAGGGGAGCTGTTTCATCCCCTTTATCATTTTGGTTGCCCTTCTCTGTACCTTCTCCATCGCAGCTATATCTTTTTTGAGATGCAGCGACTAGAATTGTACACAGTATTCAAGGTGCGATCTCATGACTTTTTAGTTTTCTTTGAAGCCTCTCAGGAGGGACTTTGTCAAATGCCTTCTGAAAATCCAAATACACTACAGCTACCGGTTCACCTTTATCCACATGTTTATTAACCCCTTCAAAAAAATGAAGCAGATTTGTTAGGCAAGACTTCCCTTAGGTAAATCCATGTTGACTGTGTCCCATTAAACCATGTCTTTCTATATGCTCTGTGATTTTGATTTTTAGAATAGTTTCCACTATTTTTCCCAGCACTGAAGTCAGGCTCACTGGGCTATAGTTTCCTGGATTGCCCCTGAGCCCTTTTTTTTTTTTATAATATTTTTATTATTTTTTTCAAGAGGATTACAGTATGAATGAACAACGTAAGAACAAAGAAATCAAGGAAACATCCCTTTCCCCCCCCCCCACCCTGTCTCTGCAACCAGACTCTCTGTGGTATTTTACAAAAGTCCATTAAATGGCTTGCTCCTTGTCAAAGTAGTTCACTGGCGTGTCCTCTAGATCCGGTAGGAATTCAGCATCATTCCATGGGTCCAGAGGCAGTCCAACACAGGGAGTAAGGTAATCTGTAAAAGACTTCCATGTTCGGGATACAAGTACAGCCCTCCTTGGCATAATCGGTGTAAGAATAGCGTGCTCCATGGAGCACAATCTGACCATTTTGCGAAACCAATGGTCAACGCTGGGGGTTTCTGGGCTTAACCATTGTGTCAGAATAATCTGTTTCCCCACAACTCCCGCCTTAGATATAAACGATCGTGTAGAAGCAGGGGTTGGCCCTGGTATAGAGCTATCAACCCCAAAGAGCCAAAGGTTGGGGTCTAGTGGGAGTGAAAATTTCAATATCGTAGAGCAAAAGAGGCCCACTCTCTTCCAGAACCTTGAGACTTGTTCACAGTCCCAAAAACAATGAAAATAAGTGCCTATACTGTGTTTGCCCTTAGGACAACGACGGTTGTGCGTTATTTTCATTCGGTGAGCTCGTTGCAGTGTAATAAAATACTGCCAAAGGAATTTGTAATTTGTTTCTTGTAAAGAGACATTTTCAGACAATTCTGGTAATTCCCTAAAACATTGTACATATTCTGCTGATGTTAAGGAAAACAAAGCCCATGTCTGCCATCTAGTGAATAAATGCTGAAGAAACTGTGGCTCGTCTAATTTCAGAAATGCTTTATAATAATGGGAAATCATAGCTTTGGATCGTGTCCCCACCTGTATGGTATCTCTAAGCTTTTGCATGTCTGAGGTTTCCACTAAAGAAGGCTTCCGAGAGTGAATAAAATGAACCACTTGTATGTAAGCAAATGCGTCTGCTGCTGGTAAGGCAAACCGTTGTTGTAAATTGTGAAAAGGGAGTATACTCCTAGTTGTTCTATCGTATAAATCAGAAATATGGGTGAGACCTAATTGTTGCCAACGCTGAAAACCCCCACTGTCCTTTCCGGAGGAAAACAAGTCATTACTGGTGATATTTATAAGGGTAGTGAGGGTACCAGGCATCTTTCCCAATTTACAAAGTAGTTTCCAGGCTTGGCGGCATAAACGCAGCAGTTCCTGTGTTTTTAGGTGTTGGGGTACCATAGAATATGGAAGCTGAATTAAAGGGTTTAAGATTTCACCCCATACCACTCAAGAAGTAAGAAATATGGGGTAAAGGAGGATGTGGCAGATAGCCAGTCTTTTATATAACGAACCCCACATGCTAAATTATATAGCTCTAAATTTGGGCACCCCAAACCTCCCGTTTCTCTAGAGCTCATTAAAACAGGCAGAGGAATACGGGCTCTCTTCCCCTGCCGCAGAAAGTTCTTCAAAGCCTTGTGTATCCTATGGTGGTCTGTCCTGGTAAGCCACATAGGGGCCAGTTGAAGGAGGTAGAGCCACTTAGGTAACAGGACCATTTTAAAGAGCTGTACCCGGCCATTAAGAGAGAGAGGTAGAGATGACCATCTCCGAAGCGTGGTCTGCGTGGACTCCAACAGGGGCCTTACATTGAAACTAATGATGATTTAAAATAATTCCCTATTCTCCCTATGGTTTTTGATTTCCAGTCACCTTGAGATTGCCCTGGATTAGTGGGAGAAGGGGATACACACAGGCTTTGCCCACTCTGTCTCACACACACACACAAAATATATCACTTTTCAACCCCTGTGGAACAGACAAGCGGCAGCAGCCTCTTTCTTCAGCCCACAGAGCTGATTGGACTCCTCTTTCATCCCGGGGCACGGGTCAACCCTGCTCCTGCCAGCTGCGGCAATTGCACCTCCTTCCCGTCTTTACAGGCTTTCGGGAAGTGATGACTTCCTCTTCTGGGCCCATACTGGAGGGAAGAACAAGGAGCCACAATTGCTAAGATTTGTGGATTGGCGGAATACAAATTTTTTAAATAAAAAAAATAATAAATTCTTGCAGTCTTGCCATATAAATCCAGTTTCCTGAATGTAGCCTCCTAAAAGTCATGAAATAAAAAGTTATATTAAATTAGGACTAACATATATAGTTTCAGAGCAATCCCCCCTGCTTATCCCCTCCCCAAAAACATGGCAAGATATTTCTACTCTTAAATATATTTTTTGAACAATGGCAATAAGCAGGCATGGTTGAACTTAAAAATGTAGTATCACAGGCAACGGCACTGTCTTTCCCAACCCCCCACTCCAACTCTGTCCCAGCAAAAAAAACCAACCTGTTTTTCCTCAAAGGATGGGAACATTCAGCTTCAAGGGATTGGACCCCAATATGACCAAGCCAAACAAGACCTCACAGATAGCAGCTTCAAGCACTCTTTCTTCACTCTCACACACAAACAGGCATTCTTACCACAGATACAGAAGCACTCTCACACACACACACAGGTACTCTCTTACACACAAGCACTCTCTCTCATGCTCACATAAAGATACGTCGTCTCAAACAAACATACGCAGTCTTTCTCACATACAGACACAGAGGCACTATCTCTTCCTCACACGTACACAGGCTCTCTCACGTTCTTGCACAGACACAGAGGCACACTCACACATGGCACAGAGCACAAACACACAATCAATCTCTCACACACAGAGTACTTTTTCTCAAATTTGCATGCACTTTCTGGACTTCTCCCTCTTTCAATGGCTGCTGGCTCCAGGAAATGCTGGTGGCCCTAGAGGACATCTTCCTTCACCACCGACTACAAGAAATGTCAAAGGCCCCTCAAGGCCTCTTCCTCGGCTGCCAGCTTCAGGAAACACCAGTGGCCCAGGTGAGATTCTTTCATATTGGGTAGATAAGCATATACAGTATCATATGCAACTCAACACGAAGTCCCCTCTAATCTTGTCTTTTACCTGATTTCGTAACCCTTTAGCTACTATTTCCTTCCATACCTTTTCTAAGCATGCTCAAAAGCTACTAAAAGTGCTATTGCTGCTACAGGCGTTCGCACTTGTGCTACAGCTGTTCTAGTCAAATAGAAGGTTGAACATTTAGGTGGACCAATCCTCCGCACAGCATATTGAGTTCTGAATCATCCCAGATTACTTACTAGCCAGTTGGAACTTTGTTGTGATTGACAAATATTAGAACACTGATATCCATCAATTAGTTGACAGCTGAGTTAAAACATTCATGATTTGAAGTATAGGTGTGTTGTTTTATGGTGACTTATCACCGGTGTTAGTTATGAATAATCTACTTTCATTTCTATTTTTGGTTTCTACCAATATTGCACACACTTCGCTGTAACATTGTCTATGGAGAGTTAGTAGTCTGTTCACAACGAACATAAGATTTCTTTAGGAAGGACTTATAGGCCGATACAGTACAGTGCGCTCCGGTGAAGCGCACTGTTAACTGGCATTTGGACACACATTTTCGACACGCTAGCTTTACCCCTTATTCAGTAAGAGGTAATAGCGTGTCGAAAATGCGCGTCCAACCCCCCCCCCCCCCCCCCGAGACTAATAGCGCCCGCAACATACAAATGCATGTTGATGACCCTATTAGTCATTCCCACGCGATACAGTAAGTAAAATGTGCAGCCAAGCCGCACATTTTACTTTAAGAAATTAGAGCCTACCCAAAGGTAGGCATTAATTTCTGCCAGCGCCAGGGAAGTGCACAGAAAAGCAGTAAAAACTGCTTTTCTGTGCACCCTCCGACTTAATATCATGGCGATATTAAGTCGGAGGCCCCAAAAGTTAAAGTTAAAAATAAAGAAAATAAAAAATTTTTAAATTTTAAATGGGCTCGTGGGTCAAAAACCGGACGCTCAATTTTGCAGGCGTTTGGTTTCCAAACCCGTGGCTGTCAGCGGGTTTGAGAACAAACACCGGCAAAATTGAGCGTCGGCTGTCAAACTTGCTGACAGCCGCCGCTTCCGTCAAAAAAGAGGCGCTAGGGACGGCTGTTTGTGGGAGTTTCCAGTTTACTCCCTCACACTGCTCTTTTAATAGCTCCTTTTTAGTTTAGCTCACTGTTTTCTCCATTTCACAAGCACCCTCCCTGCCAGGCTACCAACATCTCTAGGGTATTTATCCATTTTACCAGAGTTGTATTTTTTAAATACAGGACTTTGATTTCTACGGGACTCCTCCCTGAAGTGGCTGCTATATCAAATCCTACCATCCGATGATCACAGTTACTCAAGTGTGCACCTACTAACAGGCCAATACAGTACAGTGCGCTCTGATGGAGCGCACTGTTAGCCTGCTCTTGGACGCGCATTTTCCCTTACCCCTTATTCAGTAAGGGGAGGAAAACGCGCGTCCAACCTGCGGCACCTAATAGCGCGTTGAGGGCCCTATTAGGTATGCGCGCGGGATACAGAAAGCAAAATGTACAGCCAAGCCGCACATTTTACTTTCAGAAATTAGCGCCAACCCAAAGGTTGGCGCTAATTTCTTCCGGCACCGGGAAAGTGCACAGAAAAGCAGTAAAAACTGCTTTTCTGTGCACCCTCTGACTTAATATCATGGCGATATTAAGTCGGAGGTCCCGAAGAGTAAAAAAAAAAAAAAAATTAGAATTCGCCCCGCAGCTGTCAGGCCGAAAACCGGACGCTCAATTTTGCCGGCGTCCGGTTTCCGAGCCTGTGGCTGTCAGCGGGTTTGAGAACCGACGCCGGCAAAATTGAGCGTCGGCTGTCAAACCCACTGCAGCCGCCGCTCCTTTTCCCAGTTTCTACCGCATACTGAATTGTGCGCACCAGCGAGGGGCTGGTGCACGTGCCGGGAGAGCAGGCATTCGTCCGCTCTCCCGCGGACTTTACTGAATTGGCCTGTAAGATATTAGAAAAGCTTTCTCCATTCATAAATATCAAGTTTAGCTATCACCCCTTTTCTTGTGGATTTCATTTCCATTTGTCTGAAGAAAGCACAATGAAAGGGGGCTTCTTCTGACTGCTTCCACAGATGGATTACTCCAGTCCACATTCAGCAGGTTAAATCTCTTGCTAACACCGCCTCCCCCTTCATTTGTACTGTTTGTATGTCTTTGATCAGATCAAACTTGTTTAGCTCACAGCTGGAAGCTATCATTTCCTAGAGCAGTGTAGGTTGGGACAACCATGCATATTAAGTGGACTGATTGGCTGTCATCAACATAAACAATGTAGCTTTGCCAAGAAAAATATGAAAATCATCCTTTGACCATGACTGTGATGGCAGATAAGCAACTTAAGGCCCATGTAGTCTTCCCGATTTGTTCCTGTTGGGATGCCATAAACCCCCGTTGATCTCTGACTTTCCCTTCACTTCTTCACAATGTTTCCTTATACTATTCTCTTTTTTTGGTGGCCTGGCAGTTTCTTCTTGATACTCTGGCTTTCCAGCTCAGTCACAGCTAGCTAGTTAGCTTCTATTGAGCTATGGCAGCATGAGCCTTCTTTCACAACTAGCCAGGAGGCAACTACCTGTATATTCATAAGCTTATTTACAATTTAATCAGTATATCAAGGCAATTTTACAGTTCTAAAAAACAATAAAAAAAATGCTTAAAAATAGAGACTTCACATGACAATAACTCAAATATTTGGAATTTTATCTTTAAATCCCAAACATTTGTACTAATGTAGGGCTATGTTTCACTAAACTTTAATATTAGGAATTCTCTGGTAAAGGGAGTTTCTGCATCCCCTGGAGCAGAGGTTCCCAAACCTGTCCTGGAGGACCCCCATCCAGTCAGATGTTTAGGATATGCACAGTGAATATGCATGAGATAAAATTTGCAGGCTATGGAGGGAGTGCATGCAAATTTATCTCATGCATATTCATTGTTGATAACCTGACGCTGGCTAGGGGTTCTCCAGGACAGAATTCGGAACCACTTCCCTGAGTGTGGGTCAGTATTAAGAGGAGCATAAATAGTGCTTGGGTCACTAGAGGGAGTTTTGAGATCAAGTCACCGATGTGAAGGGAGCTGATGAGAGGCAGCCATGGCCTGTGGGTCTTGCTTGGTTCCCGAAAGGGACAGGTATGTTGTCTTCTCTTTTCCATTTCTGAACATGATTCCATGGGGATCCTGGTGGTGTCCAAATCCAAGGAGGGTTCCTGTATCCCAAGAGTGAAGGAAGGAGGGAAGACTTTGCCAGCTGAGACAGTCATCAGGTAGAGTCCCACCAGTTCTTTGTGTGTGAAAAGAGGAGTTTCCTATATACCAAACATTTCAAAGTAAGAAAATACCTTTTGGAAGAGCTAGGAAGGATCCTTATAGTCCTGGATTAGTACTTACTTAAGTGATATGAGGACTTTTCCTTGTTCTTTTAGGCACTGTGTCTGTTCTATTTTTGTATTTGCTTCAGTTGCAAGAACCATGTGGCACTACTTGCTATGCTGCGGCCTTGTTAACTTTGGACTGTTTTATTCTGCATATGAACTGCCTTATTCTTTATTATCATGTAAACTTTATTTTTGTTTGGAACACGACACTTGGGGTGTGGACTGTACTTTATTTTTAAGAGTGATCCCTTTTATAGACCTACGGGTTTATCCTGTCCCCGTCACAGAACCCATGTCCTCAACCTTGCAACGAATGGGTAAGTGTTCAGCAGGACTTGGAAGTGTCACCCCCTTGAAGAAAAATGAGGCGAGGGGTGGTCCTCTCATACCCATACATCACCACATTCATTCATCTTACCTTGAGTCTCAATTACATACCAGTTCTCATTTTAATCAGGATATTCAATAATTAATCTTCCCATCTGGTCTGAAGCAGAGCATTTATGTTCTCTCTCTTTCTCTCTCTTCAGCTGGCAAAGAGTTGAAGAAATCCCTCCAAATATCTATAAATTTCTCTAGGGCATTTTTACTTTCCATTACAGCCACGAATTTGTTCATTTGCAATTCCTCCATCAGTAAAGATTGCCATATTGATTGGTCTTGTAAATCCCCATTGACCCATTTAATTAAAATAGCTTTAATCCTAGTATGTAAATGGTAACATTATAAATCTCTCAACATTTGCAGAAGCCATCATTGAATCTTTCTTCAAACTTACTAAACCTGATCGATTTATGTCGGGAACTTTCTTAATCGTTTCCAGATTTTTTTTTTTTCTTCAGAATATCTGACCAGAAGCCCTTAATCTTACAACAGCGTTCTCTGTGCCAGGGGCCTGGATCAAGCGAGATTATCATCATGACAGGCTATCTCAGAGCCCTTTGCCCGAGGTAGAGTCCCATGCATGATCAGTGCTGCTGGAGGGGGCCCAGCTTAGGAGCTGCTGAATGTGAAATTTGTGTGTTGTATGAGAATATAAATTTGGCAACACTGTGGCAAGCTATCTGTGATTTAAGAAAAGCCTTGCTTCCACATATGGAAACTTTTAGAGATGAGGAAGGGTGTGAGACCCAAGATGGCACCATCCTGCTTAGCAGCCACTGTTTGGAGATCCGTGCTGACTGACTCTCAAATAGCTGTCTTTCTTTCCTTTGTTTCCCCCCCCCCCCCCCCCCCCCCCCTCTCCTCCTGACTGGATTCTGAAATCTCTTTGAACTCTGACATGAGAATGCTACCCCCAGACCCCAGGAGTTGCACGAGGATTGTCATTTGGCACAATGGCTTCTGTAGGTGTAATGACAGATGCTGCATGCACTGGGGGGTGGGTGGATGTCTCACCTGCTCCTGCAGCATTCCAGACAAGATTGTCAGTGAGTGCTGTTTCAGCAAGGGATGTTGGACAGTCAGCGAGTACAGTGAGCCTGGGTCCAAGTTTGGGGGCGTGAAGATTCAAAAGGAGCGTTAAGGCTCCCTCCTTGGATTCCCTGCTCTCTCTCACTCTGGCACCACCCGTGCAGCTTGTGAATGTAGTAGCTGATTGGTAAAGCCTAAAATTGTTACTATTGACTCAATATGGACTCCTGTCACCATTTTGGAAATTTTCTGTTGCTAAGTGTGTGAATGGTTTGCTGGGTGCTCTGTCGGACTTGCAACAAAGTTTCAAACCATGTTGCTGCTCTCCTAGACCAGTGTTTCCCCCTCCCTCTCCTGGAGGCACACCTAATGAGTCGGGTTTTCGGGATTGCCACAATGAATATGCACGAGATAAATTTACATACCCTGTGTTTCCAACGCATGCAAATCTTTCTCATGCATTTTTATTTCTCTTGCATATTTATTGCGACCATTCTGAAAACCTGACTGATTAGGTGTGCCTCCAGGAGAGGGTGGGGAAACCCTATTCTCTAGACCATAATGGGAAATTGGAGATTGTCGATCAGTAAGTGGCTTCTTTACCAGCTACCAATGTAACACTGGTCCAGGATAATTTGATGATACATTCCCCAAAATGAAGGCCCTTGAAAGTCAAGCCAAGTGTTTGAATTTTCCTAAGTCACCCCATGTACTGTGGTGGTTTTCAAAATAACAGCATACAAACACAAGAATTGTCGTGCTGGGTCAGCTCAGCATCCTGTCGCTGACAGAGGCTAATCCAGGTCACAGATAACTGGAAGATCCCATAAGTAGATCTAATTCCTATTATTCATTCCCAGAGATAACAATGCAGATGTTCTTTTCTTCACCCCAGACCACTAAAGTTTACCCAATGGGCAGCATAGTGGAGAGCAAGGGAAAGATGTAATGGTGGGACAACTCTTCTTGGATGGCCTGAACCCTAACTGAAATCCTGTAAAGATCAATGGAAGAGGAAATAGGCCCTCCCTGCTGGTATTGTTTGCTTTTAAGTCAAACAAGAACTGGATCTTGAAACTTTAGTCATTGCAAGGATGTAATTTTTCTTGTTAAGAAAGTACAGATTTTTTTCTGACTTATGCAAATCAGCGCAGAGTAAAATAAAAACATTTCTACATATGCTCTAAGAGGTTTTATCTCTAGAGGCTAACTATTTTCTTTGCAAGGGTCTAATTAAATATTCCAATCTTGGAAAAGGTGGTTTTAAAACAATTTCAACTTTTCTTAGATGATCATTCTATTTTAGGCCTTCATCAATATGGGTTTCATGCAGGTCACAGTATAGAAACTTTATTTTCTCTTTTTGATATTTTTCGAAGGGGGTTTTCATAGTGGGGAAAAAAATTCTTCTTGGTCCTGCTTGAGCTCACTGCGGCATTTGATACAATCACTCACGATCTCCTCTTATCTAAACTCACTGAAAAGGATATAATTGCGATGGAGAAGGTACAGAGAAGGGCTACCAAAATGATAAGGGGAATGGAACAACTCCCCTATGAGGAAAGACTAAAGAGGTTAGGACTTTTCAGCTTGGAGAAGAGACGACTGAGGGGGGATATGATAGAGGTGTTTAAAATCATGAGAGGTCTAGAACGGGTAGATGTGAATCGGTTATTTACTCTTTCAGATAGTAGAAAGACTAGGGGGCACTCCATGAAGTTAGCATGGGGCACATTTAAAACTAATCGGAGAAAGTTCTTTTTTACTCAATGCACAATTAAACTCTGGAATTTGTTGCCAGAGGATGTGGTTAGTGCAGTTAGTATAGCTGTGTTTAAAAAAGGATTGGATAAGTTCTTGGAGGAGAAGTCCATTACCTGCTATTAAGTTCACTTAATAGCCACTGCCATTAGCAATGGTAACATGGAATAGACTTAGTTTTTGGGTACTTGCCAGGTTCTTATGGCCTGGATTGGCCACTGTTGGAAACAGGATGCTGGGCTTGATGGACCCTTGGTCTGACCCACTAAGGCATTTTCTTATGTTCTTATTGCTAGTACTGTTCATAAATGGTTTTCATCCTTCCTAAAGGGGCGTTATCAGAAAGTGGTCTTTAAAAATATTAAATCTTCATTATTTGATCTTAAAACCGGGGTCCCTCAGGGTTCGGCTTTGTCCGCTTCCCTGTTCAGTGTGTACTTATCACCAACTTGCAAAGCATTTTCAAGCCTTAATGTTGAATTCCATACATTCGCTGATGATATTCAATTTTATCTACAAATTGATAAATCAGTGAATGATACATTAGAAAAGATCGTCCTTTATTACTCTCAATCAGTGGCAGATGATGAATAATGTGACTCTGAACATGAAAAAGACAGAAATCTTGTACCTTTCAAGGAATCCAGAGGTAAATCTCCCTTCCAAATGTGTCCATTAATGGAATTGCTGTTCCCATATTAAACAAAAGTATGAAATTTGGGTGTTATTATGGACACCTCCTTATCTTTATGTCTACATGTAGTCCAATTTGTTTGCAATGCAAATTATAAATTACGTTTGATTCATAGGATTCGCCCGTATATTGAAGAAAATGATCTAAAAACAGTTGTGCATTCTCTGATTATGACTCCACTTCACTACTGTAATATCTTACTTTTGGGCTTACACTAGTAACACTAAAAGCTTTAAAATATGTTCAAAATTCGACAGAAAGAATTATATCTGGAATTACTACATCCCAACATATTTCTCCAACCATGAAACAACTTGGCAAATCAATTTTAGATTTTTAAAGGATTCAGTGGGCTTCTGTCTTCTTGTATTAATGCTAATCTAAAGTTATACCAACCCACAAGACCCCTTTGATTGGCATCCCAATTACTATTAGAGGTTGCATCAGTTAGATTTGATTAAGATAGACAAATTTCATGAAAGTCTGTTCATGGTCCAAGGGCCTGACATTTGGAGCTTAAGAAAGAGACTTCACTTCTCAGCTTTAGAAAATTACTTAAAACTAATTTGTTTAATCAGGCATATGATAATATTTAATTTTTTAGATGTTTTTAGATTGCAACAGGTCAGGTATTGCTTATGTTTATTTTTTTTCTTTTAAAAATAAGAGGTAACTGCTTTTTTAATATTAGCAGTAGTGAAGTGTGCTATTTATAAAAAATATTTCCTTTTTTTTTTTGCAAGCAAGCCCTGAGTGATATTTACAAAATGATTACTTTTGTACAGGTAGATGTTTTAGGATGTGAGGAAATGAATATATTAGGGATTGATGCAGCTAATAATATATGTTGTTTTTATTTGACTGGCCCATGTGCTTTCTATTAACCTTTTGTTTTAATAATGTATTTTCATTATGATTGTTTTATTGTGAACCACTTAGACATTAGATAAGAGGCATATACATATTTTAAATATATAAATATATATGACTCCAAGCAGTTGAGAGTTTTCCGGTGCTCAATAGTTTCTTCTGTTATGGTGACAGAGAAAATTGTAGCTTTGAGAGTTTAATATACATGTACTGTTTGTCTGCAGGTAGCGACAACATTTATTGGATTCCATGGAGCATTATTGCAATTGCTAGCACTTTGGTTATATTGGTTCTCTTTTGTATATTTCCTTTTATTTTTTAGATCCCATTATTTCTGTATTGGGTCCCCTAAATTGTAGGATCTAAAGAAGTATGCGTTTTCCTTGAGTTCTACCTGATTTTCATTTGTTTATCTTTGGGCCTCATTTTCTAAATTATCGCAGGCCTGCGATACTTTAGGTAATGAGGGGCGGGGGACCGAAATGGGGGGCGGTCCTGCGCTAGCCGGCAGTGATTGCACCGCTGTGGTGCGATCGCTGCCGGTTTCGCACCCAATAGCGCCACCATAGAAGGTGTAGCTATTGGGCGCGAACTAGGACACGAAAAGGGCCTTACCTTTTCATCATCTGCGGCGTCTTCGCACGCAGACGTCCGCGGCGTCTTTTCGTCGTCCGCGGCGTCTTCGCATGCGATAAGGGACTTTTCGCATGCGAAACGTCCCTTATCGTGTGCGATCCGTCTGGAAAATAAGGCCCTCTGTGGTGTTAAATGCTTTACTACCTGATTTCAAGTCTTCTTAAAATGAAATTATTTTATTTATTTATCGAGTTTTATATACCATCGTTCGGTTTCGCCATCACAATGGTTTACAAAGTTTCGATGTTTAACAGAGTTTCCGAAGATTCATGTGATTGTCAACATAAATAGTGTAGTCTTTATAAACGTAGATTGTATTTCAACTTATGTTGTTTCAGTTAAGTTTGTATAACGTGCTTGCATTGGTTCCATAAGTTTGCATAGGGCTGGAAGGAGTGAAGTAATATCTGAGAGTCATTGGGTGTTTTGGTAGGCTCTGGTAGACATCCAGGTTTTTAGTTCTTTTTTATAAATTATAAATGCATGATAAAGTAAAATACAATTTTTTTGGAGATAAAGCTGAGCCATTAGAGAACAAGGTGAATGCCCAGCAGAATAATAATCAATCTCTGTATTGGTAATTTGTAGCAGAAAATGGAAGAAATAGAATTTTTAAAAACTTTCATTGCCAAAATTACTGCCAGAAGGCTTAGAAATGGGCATATATTAGAATGTCAAATCAATATGGCCTAATTGTCCTCTTGAATTCAATTTCTGATGCTATTCTGCTTATCAGTGAAGCCTAATTCAGAACTTTAGACCAAGTGGATTGGTTCAGTCTCTTCTTGAACATATATTCCTCCTATACTGGGACATAAACATCAGGGGCCGGATTTTTAAAAGGTTACGTGCGTAAATCCAGAGGAGAGTTAGAAAATTGGGTGTACATGTGCACGCGCAGGGTAGTGCGTGCACACGTACGCCTAAGCGCACCTTTTTAAAATCTACCTCCAGATGAAAAAGTCTGAGCTGAACCTTTTACCTATCTAAATATTTTCTGCATGAAGACATTCTAAGTGCTAGAAATACCAATTTAGCAAATCAGATCAACCAGTTCAGATTTTTCTGTGCAAGACCCAAATCCATGTATTGTGTGTGCTGCAAAAAATGTGAACGAATCTGTTCCTGAATAGGTCATAATGTTCTTGATAAATCTGTTCATCTGCAAGAAAAATAAATCTGATAGGAAATCATTTAATAGTTTAGGAAGTCCAGTCACTGGTTCTTTTTTTTACCCTGTGGGAGAAGGCTGGACTTTTTAAGTAGCCAGACACCTCACTATAAACAATACTTATAACAAACCAATATATTTTATTAGCTGAATGCAAAAAAAAAAAAAAAAATCCATATATTTAAAATTCACACAAATTCATTGGATACTTAAAATGCAGAGTAATTGCTCTTGGCCCACTTTGTTTTTAATATTTCTACTTTGAGAAATATCTTCAAATCTGTGCCTCCTACCCAACAAAATCAAAGTTGATATTTTCATCATCATAGCAAAGAGCTCCGAGTGATCACAACAAATTAACACTTGCACACATTTTGTTTTACAATTATCAGAGGTTTACCAAGCTTGCAATAGTTAAAAAGTGCAACATTCAGAAATATATATGTATATACTGTATATATATATATATTTATATATATAAAAGATATCCATCAATGTACAAGTATGTGGATTAGGGTTACCCTATGGAACTGGCTAATTTACTTCTGCTCCAGTCATTCTGCTACAAGCAAGCCCACTAGTTATATATACTAGGGTTGAGATGGAAGTTTAACTCCCTGCTCACCATGGCATATCCTTTGCCATACAAACCCATTTGGTCCCTTGTCTATGAATGCCGGCCATCTCTTCAATAGAAGTAACCCATGGGCTATTTGCAGGATCAAAAAGTCCAGATTAATTTGCCTGCCTGCATAGTGACCCCGACCCATTCAGAACTAACAAGTTCAAGTAGAGGACTTAAAATTCCTAGTTACTGTGCAAAAAAAAAAAAAAAAAGTCAAAAAGAGTTCATTAGAGAAACTGTAATCAGAATTCCCTGAAGGTTCCATTCCAACCCCTGACCATTAGTTGCTGCAGAGAAATGATAATGAAACATAAATCAGCCACGTTGTTTTGTGTGAATTACACTTTGGGAATGTAGCTTTTATACCAAAGTGCTTTTTTTGGTGTTAAAAAAAAAAAAAAAAAAGAGAAAATATTTTCCAAAGAAAACATTTTCAGACTGTTTTCCTGTAATAATTTTAAAAACCACATATATTTGTGAAGTTAGTATGCAAAGTGAACGCATCAAGGCATTTGTAGTCTGAGGGGTGAAGTTCTATATCCACCAAGCAGCAGATCTTTGAATTTATTCACCTGAGCACAGAAGCACAGTACTACATAATAACTGTTCACAGGACCGGAAGAATCAGCAGCAGATTTCAAAGCAGCTTATCGGGCAAAGAATATTATTTTTGGATACCTTTTTGTTCTTACTAACATTTGAAATGATTGTCATCTAATTCCATCACTTTATGTTGCTCGTTTCATTTTGAGACCTGATCAGTCCTAAAATGACGACAAACATTTGAATGATAAAAATAACAAATGTGCGAAAAAATATAACATTTGGATTTAATAGCACAGGGCCCAGTTCAGAGAGGTTTCTTGCTCAAGTCTACGCGCGGCAAATCCGGGAGATATGTTAATTGTTTAATAAGTTATCTATATAATCCACCATAACTGCTGTAATTAAGCTTTAATATATATCATTATATAATCTATTTATTCCTCATTAACCGCTGTAAAAAATCAACCTTGTTCTAACCTCATTAAGCAACCTATCCTGTAAATACTGATATGTTCCTTGTACCTTTCTCAGCTGCTGTCTTTCCTCCTTTACCTCTCTCCCCCCTCTTCCCCCCCCCCTCTCTTCGCTCCTGCTCCACTCCCCCACTCCCTGTTTTTTGTAATTTCCTCCTTTCTCAAGTTTATTGTAAACCGGCGTGATGTGCTTGCACGAACACCGGTATATTAAAAGCTGTTAAATAAAAAAAATAAAAATATGCGAATGACTGGAACATGCGCTGGCCGCACAGATTTTTAAGGGGCCCGCAGCCACGCGTGTATCTTCCAGTACGTGTGTTGCAAAGGTTTTTGAAAAAAATGGAGTCTGTCTGGGACGGGAGTGGGCAGGCCGGGACGTTGCCATTAAGTCAGTATCACGCAGAAGCGCGCACCGGGATCCCACACCCACGTAACTTGCTGCTGCTATGGACTACGGGTAAGTAGTAAAAAAAATAAAATAAATAAAATTAGGGTAGTCTGTGGGATTTTAGGGGTTGGGGCTAGTAGGGTAAAAGGGAGGCAGTTTAGGTAGGGGGTGTTTAGGAAGTCAGCTCCTTTACTGGGGCGAACTGGGAGGGAACAGGGAAATAGGCCCTGACGTGTCGCTGCACGCATCTACTGAAATCCCTTCACTTATGCACGCAAGATGGTATTCCGCACACATGCACGCATTGATACAGAATCGTGCACACCTGTGTGCACAGGCAGTGGCTTTTATAGCATGCATGCATATACACGCACGTGTTATAAAATCAGCGCGTCCATGTGGGCGCACCGGCAAACATGCACACACGTGCGCGGCTCTTAAAATTTACCTTGCACAGTGGGTTAAACTTTAGGGCCTAATTCAAACATAAATATTGAGAAACATATTAAATATCTAGGGTATATTTTACATCCAGAAACTCTGAATCTCTCAATCTGATTGTCTCATTTGGATTTCTGGTCATTTAAGAGTAACATTTCCAGTAGGTCACCTAACTGGAAAAATACACCTGTGCATGATATTTGAATAACAGCCTGTTACATAGCTAAAAGTTTGTGTGCACACTTAAACAATTTTATGTCATGGAATGAAGCGTGTAAATTAGTGGCATTTCTATTACATGTATGTAGTTTTAAAACTCAAATGTATGAGTATAGATTTTAAACGCTTCTGAAACAACCCCCTGCCCCTTCCCCCTCCCTCCCAAAAAAACCCCCCACATCTCTTTTCTCTAAGGCCAAACGTATGTGCGAATTTCAGATGGCTAAAAATACACTTATATATGGCAGACTTAAGAAGGTTATCTCTATTTGTTCCCCTGTAAAAGGCACCTACACATTGAAAGTTTATCCTATACTACTGAATTTGAATCAGATCTTGTGTGAACAATCCATACAGTAATTTGTAATACATATTAAGGATAATTTTCAAAGGAAAATGTAAATGTAACATACTGTCAAAGCAATTTTCAAAAGCCCATTTACCCGCATTAAGTGGTAGATTTTAAAAGGTGTGCGCGGGAGTAGATTTGTTTGCGCAACCCGGTGCGAACAAATCTACTCCTGATTTTATAACGTGTGCGCGCTGCCGCGCACACGTTATAAAATACAGGGTCGGCACGTGCAAGGCTGCGCAAAATCGGCAGTCTGCACGCGCCGAGCCACGCAGCCATCCTCTGTTCCTTCCGAGGCCGCTCCGAAATCGAAGCGACCTCAGAGGGAGCTTTCCTTCTGGCCCCCCCACCACCACCTTCCCCTATCTAACCCATCCCCCAGCCCTAATTCCTCCCCCTACCTTTAGTTTACAAATTACGCCTGCCCGAGGCTGGCGTAACTTGCGCATGCCGGCCGGTTGCTGGCGCGCCATGTTCTGGTCCGGAGGCAGTGGCCCCGCCCCCGGAACGCCTCCTGCTGATGCGCGGGCCGTGACACACGCCCCCCCCAGGAAAGCCCTGGACTTACATGCGTCCCGGGGCTTGCGTGTGCCACCGAGCCTATGCAAGATAGGTTCGGCGCGCGCAGGGGGTGGAAGGGGCAGCTTTTCAGGGGTTACGTGCGTATCTTACGCGCGTAACCCTTTGAAAATCTCCCCCTAAGTGCATGTAACATGGGTAAAATCCTTTGACAATTCAATAGCATATATTCTAGCAATTTTCAAAGGCATAATTTAGTGTTTTTCCCCCATAGACACAGAATGGGAAATAAAGCCTTAATAAATCAGGCCCTATGGTAGAATTTACAATACCTGCTCTGTTAGAGCTTGATCTAGCTCAGTAGTCTTAAAAAATGTTTTTGGTTTGGGACTCACTTTGGAATTAAAGAAAAATCCTGTGCATCACCAACACTACCATTGTACCATATTAGGATATTTATTTCATATTGCAGGTGCTCAGCTTTTCAGATAACACTGCTTCTCCTGCCAGTCAGTGGCTGTGGTTAAAAATATCTGCAAGTGGTGGTCCTGCTGCTTTTCAGCTTTCTTTACTGTATCATCTGCGCTAGTGCTGCTTCAGTCAGAGCTCATATATCACAGAGATGCACAATCCTTCTTCTCGGGCCAGAAACAGGAGTGGTTGAGCTGCACAGCGATTTGAGCAGCAGGTAGGAGAACCAGAGAAGCCAAGGTTCGAATCTGGCATCTTTCACTGACATTCCTGGTGACCTTCGAAAAGCCACTTCACCCTTCATTGCCTCAGGTACAGACTTAAAGCTGAAATTAGGGGATGTGCAAATATGTTGGGCCTGTGCACAACCGAGTGGATTTTAAAAGCTGCCCCGATCCACGCATAAATGCCGCTGCACGTACGTATCGTAACTTCTCAAAGGAGCATGGGTGTTTTGGGACTTTAACCTAAAATTTGCACGTAAATATGCGATCCGGCATGCGCCGAGGCCCCCCTGCCATGTTACTTTACTTCTGCTATGGATGACATGTAAATCCAAAATAAAAAGCAATTTCGGAGAAGTTTAAAGGGTCTGAGGTAACTGGGAGGATGTAGTCTATCAAACAAGGGGGTTGGAGGAGCTATCTGTTAACGGGGTGAACTGGGAACGAACTGGTAAAACTGGCAAATACATAGGCACGCGTCTCTTTTAAAATCCCCCCCCCCCTTACGCAGTAGAAGCAGGATTTATGCACACCGGGATGCATCCACTTAAAATTCAGCGCGCGTGCGCGCAGCCAGGCCATTTTATAACATGCGCACATATACATGGGTACGTTATAAAATAGCCGCGTCCCTGGGCGGGGGATGGCAAACGCGTGCTGGTTTAAAAGTTACCATCCCTGACTGTAAGGCCTCTGGGCAGGGACATACCTACTTGCACCTGCACTGCAACTCACCTTGAGCTCAGGTTTGGAGAGGCAACTAATGAAATCTAAAATTCACAGCCCAGCTAAGCAAGTTAACCTGGTTCTCAGAGCAGGTGTATCCAAATATGCCTGAAGAATATTCATTTTGAGCTTTAGTATTCAAAGGTAACCTTTGGAGTCAGCCGAACCCTGAGGTTTAAATTTTTTCCCTCTCTTCTTGGCTACATTTTGTCCCAGCAAATTATTACCTGGAGACAACTTACCCACACACACAAAAAAAATAGAGACAGTGCTGGGGAGGTTTCCAGGACATGTTTTCACTTTGTCAGCACTGCCCAGACAAAATTTTCCCAGTAACTTCAGATTGGATATTCAGCTGGTGCGGCTTTGGGCTGAATGTCCACATAAAGTTAACCTGGATGTGGCAGGCTGATTCTCAGCCTTTTTGGACTTCCTGAAAAGTAGGACTGTTTGCAGCCTTCGAGGACCAGGGTTGTGCACGCCTGCTGTACTGGGCCATTGTCCCTTAACATTACTGTTGAAAAGCACTGATGGCTCCCAACTGACTTTCACACATGTGTCATCTTTCCCCTATTTGGATGACGTAGCTTGGAGAAAGTACAGCCAAATTGTTAAAGATTTGTCATAATCGTCTTTGGGTTTCCAAAGCAATTTTGTGAACGTCCATGGCAAACTCTTGAGATGACTACAAACAGCGTCTTCCAACTCTCATTTTCACCGCAGTCCTGGGGGCCTGGATTGAACCAGATTTTGGCGGAGCCTGAAAGCATGGCTCCCTGCGATCATTTAGCTCTGCTCTCACACCTTGTCAAAACATGAAAACCCTCTATCTAACGACTCTGAATTTCAAGCCCTAACAGGTCAGAGATTCAGCAAAGCTGTCAGCTTTACCAGGCTAATACACTCATTAGGTTAAAAAAATGTTCTGCCTCCAAAGAATTCATTGTTATGGCATAACAAGAGCTATGCAGGTAATACGAGTTATTTACAGGCCCCTCTTATACCAAACAGAAGTCAAAGTATGCATATATAAATAATTACAATTATTTGTACCCTGTAGAGCGCCATAATGCTATTTTTTGGCCTGTCTTTGGAGAGCGAGGGGGAAGTGCTGGAGGTTTGGGGACTAGTACTTAACAGCAGTGGTGTGTAGGAAGGGAGTAGAGATACTGGGTGCTGACAACAGGAGCTGTGAGAGTAGATGAAGCTGTTAAGTATCTCCCCCTACTGGCCAGCAGGAGGCTGAGCTGTGCTAATACCTGCAACCCTCTGATATAACCTAACTGGGTGCTTCTTCCTCTTTTCCCTTTCTTATAACTCTGTCCTGTCCTCCCATCAAAATATCCCGTGTCTTAATTTTCAATCTTGGTAACTTATGCAACAGTGATTGTCAAGAGAATTGCACTTGGGGAATGGAAAAAAAAAAAAAAGAGGACAAGCAGGCTTGTTAAATGACATGGAAAAGAAGTCCTGCTACGGTACAGTCCGATTCTCTTTTAAGCATTATAGCAGCAGAACCCAATGAGAAAACAGAACAGATCATCAAGTACACGACTTGTACGTTAAAATGGCGCGCTCACTGGATAAGTGAATGAGAGGAGACAGCACTGACCATAGAACTAAGCTGCCACACAAGTTGTACATCTCTTTTTGCAGCCACTATCTTGAATATTTACTCAGTGTAAATGAGGCCAATCCGTAAGCCAAGCAAATTATTTGACTGGATGTGCTTGTAATCGCTCGACAACTGAATACAGATAGTGCAATATTTTTTGTATACTGTAATTCACTGTCTGCTTCTGTTTAAAGTATATTAAGAATATATATTTTTTTCCAAAACATAAACGTGGATAAATCTACAGCTTGCACGGTTAAGACTGACTTATCACAAATACCTGTAAGTTCACCAGTGGCTTCATATCTCATTATGGGTTTGGGACCGCTACTGCTAGTGAAATGTTTTATAATACATCATGAGCACTTAAGAAGCAGAATGCTCATGCTCTGGCAACAGTCTGTATAAAAATAATACTTTCTTCCTGAGATTTTTGAGCCTGGTTATGACAGGCTACAGCTTGAATTTCTGGAAAATTAAACAGCAGTTCGCCCATGCTACAATACTTTTTAGTCAGACAACCCTCTACTGTTTGGAAAAAAAAATGAAAGGAAATTTAAAACATTAAAGAAAAAAACTAGAAATAATGCTTGATAACTAACAGAGCATTCCTGTGCCTGAACTTGTCCGTGGAGTGCAGAAGGATAATATGTTTTATATGTTCCGCAGCTCAGAATTAAGGATCACATTTAGCAAAAATTATCTGTCTGGATGCTTAAACCCTTAGATTGTAAAAATTGAGTGGCTAATTCAGATTTCAAGCATCCTTGCTAACATTTGTAATATTTAATATTATTGATTATAGCCCTAAAATCTGAAAGTTGGTAGCGTTCTCGTTGAGCACAGGCACACCACAAACCTTTTAAAGGGCAATATTCAGCAGCCCGTGTATGGCTAAAGTTTGCTATACTGTATGCTTATTGCATGTACATTTATGTGCACATCTTCAAAAAGAAAAGTATGCACGTAAATGCTTTCCATACTCCACTCCCTGGAACAGCTACCATAAGTTTTGGAAAAGGTACACGCGTAAACAATTTATGAGCATACGTTCCCCTGCACATCCCCCGGGATAATTATCCAAAGCTGATTTACATGTATAAACCAGGATTTATGCATGGAAATCCTTCGGAAAATTACTCCTGTAATTAAAATGGAAACCTATAGTCTCATGATCTGAATACTACACTCAAGTTATTTGCATTCTTGATGGTGAGCCCCTCTCCCCAAGATTCCTGCACGCCGATGACGTGTTCCCATCCCCAGGTTACTTGGTATGCTGAAGACTGCTTGCTGAAGTTGATGCAACTCTACTTTAGCAATATCACCGAGGCATTCGATAGCCAAGTATCATCCAGCAAGGCCACAGGGACCTAGGCAGCCAGATGTTTGGGCAACAGTCTCACTAGTTTTGGTAGTTTAGATTAATTACTAAGCTTGGTTGTAAGAGATGGGGTGGGAGATATTGTCTTAAGTATGAGAACAGGATGGTAGAGAACCAAAGGGAAAGACAACAAAAACTGACTTAAACTCTTGATACAAAAACGTTTTGGCTGGCAGGTGGGATATATCCTTGGCAGTGCAGATTTTTTAAGCACAAACAGACTGAATGGGTCAATTAGTCTTTACCTACTGTCATCTATTATGATTCTAGGTTATGTTTCAGGGCCACAATACAGTACATTGAGAAGCTTCAAATGAAACTGCTGGGATTAATGGCGCTGTCATTTAGGGAGGTGAATAGGATTTCAAGCATTTAGGTTATCCCTATGAATCCTTATTGGACTATGAAAGGACCAATACAGTGCTTTTCTGAACTACATTAAGCTTTCCATCTAAAATTTTTAGTGCATTTAGAATATTTGAAAAGCGCAAGTAATTTCAATATATCGGTCTGTCCATCATAGGAGTTGTCCAGACCAGGTTTATCAGTTATCCTTGTTAATTAAAAACAATAATGCCAAACCATATTAATTTTATGCCAGAGTGCTATACTTGAACTTCTGTCATCGGATCTCTAAAATATTCTGTTCTACCAACACTGGTTTAAAACACACTAAAGGATCTATTTACTAAGTTGAGGTGCTTGCCCCCAGACTAGGAAAATACCACAGGGTTTACTAAGATTCAGTTCTCGATACTGCAGCTTAGGAAACTGTGCAGTATTTTCCCCAGCAGTACAATACTATGGGGAAAAATATTGCAATTTAGTTGCCCCACAAATGATGTGCAATGCTGACCCCTCAGCCTCAGGATGCCATCTTGATAAAGGGCCAGAGCTACCTGAAGCCCCTCACCAAGGTGTAAAATAAAAAACCATAGGTCTTGTAAGACCCTCCTTCCCACTCACTACTGCCGCCCTAGAGGAAGTCCAAAGCAAGAAAATGTAAAAAATGTTTTTACATGCAGGCCCCTTCCTCCTTTCAGCTCCTCCCCTTTGTCCAAATCCCACCCCCTCCCTGGCCTTCGGACCCCTCCTACTGTAGCTCACCTTCCTGACTCCCCCAGTCATACCTGTAAAACCCTGGTGGCCTAGTGGGGCCCAGAGCACCATCTCTGAAAAAAATGGCACTGGTTGGCCAGTTAACATCTTATGCTCTTAGGCCACCAGAGTTTTAAAGATATGGCCAGGAGGAGGGCTGGGAAAATGAGCAAGGGCAAGGAGTCCAGAGGCCAGGGGGAAATTTAGACAAAGGGAGTGGAGGAGACTGCACCAAGCTTGTAAAAACATATTTTTTTTACATTTTCTTGTTTTGAAGCTACCTCTAAAGGCAGCAGAGGAATGAGATGGGGGTCTCACAAGACCCCACCCAGGTTTTTATTACACTTTGGGGGTGGGTGCTTTGGGCTACTCTGGCTCTTTAATAATACACTGTCCCGTGAGCATCAGGATTAGCACTAGTGTCCTAATGCTTCCAGGGAAAGATAGCTACTCGAGTTGCAGCTGACTTTCATTACAATAATGAAATTGCCTAGTTATGAGTTGCTTTTCATGCAATTGCAAAGCAGCTCATTACCATACTAACATTTTTTGGAGTAAAATAACATGCAGAATTTAAAATACCATGAGTTATAACTACCACAAGGCATTTACCGCATGGTAAACACCTAACACAGCTTAGTAAATGATCCCTTAAGCTTTCCGATTATACTAGTAAGCACTATCAGTGTAACAATACCTCTTCTAGAATTCTGTAGGGGACCTCAGCAGCCCTGAAAACTTGTGCCTTTAAATATGGTAGCCTGCTAGTCAATTACTTTGTTTGGCATTCTTTTTAACAAATTTTAGTTTTTTCAGCCTAACTTGATACTCTCTCTTCATTTTCCATGGGTTTTTTTTTTTAGAATTTATGTATTAAAGAAGATCAGATGCTGCATTAATTGAACATTACAATACCACAAAAGTGCATGGTGAGGTGAGTATGAAGATTGTGTAACTCTAGCAACCTGTAAATATGTCGTCTCCTAGTGCTAATTTAAAAGGGATCGCTTTCCCTTGCTTGCTCTTTTGCTATATTTATAATAGGCATTTTGTTCTTATTACTAAGTTTATCTGCTTTTAGAGGTAAACAATTACAATTGCACTGTCTTGCTTTCAACAGGGCACCAGAGGTACGACATTTCGGAAGCAGTCTCTTCACACAGATCTCCTAAATTGATATACGGTAACTACTGGACAGTAATGTGGTGTACAAGAGCTTTATGACTCCGGATTCTACCTGGAAATCCATTTAAGACGTGTTCTTGTTTCCACTGTCCTTTAAAGGAAAGGAGGACACTCTCCTTGAAAACCTTACTCAGGAAGCATTTCTCCTGTTCTCTTTTTAGGACAGAGCTCTAACTGGCAGCTATAAAGTGCAGAGAGAAATTCTGCTTCAGTTACTGTACAAACAGATTCAGTTCGGGGGAGCTATCTTATCTGCCAAGTGGATTTCCAGGCAGGGTATCCCCTGTATTCTTTAGGGTTCCTCTCTGAGAGTTGGCAAAAAATGTTTACATTCTTCTTTTAAGGAGTCATACTTACCGACTCCTTAAAAGTTCCTAGTTTTCAATGCATACAAGTAATAGGAGTGTGCAGAATTATTTTTGTTGTTTTATTGGTGGGGGAGGGGTCATTTTATTGTTTGTCTTTTTTTTTTTTTTTTTATAATAGAGAGGGTACTAAAAACAGAAAAAAAGCTAACCAAATTCACCCCCCCCTCCACATATCTTATCCTACCTGTGGTCAAAGGGAGAGCAGGAGTGATCCCCAGTTGCTTCTGTCCTGCTGGTGCCATCATCCAAAATGGCGCTGGCTGATCTATGACTGGTGCCATTTTGGTTGTACTCCAAAATGGCACCAGCGTGGCAGGACTGACCGGGGATTGCTCCTGACTCCTTTTTGAACATGGAAGGGGTAAGATTTGGGGTGAGGGACACAAGATTTAGAGAGTGCAGGGGACTTTGATCAGCTTTTTATTTTTCTCTCAACAGGGTTGGGAGTGGTCCTTTAAAAAAAAAAAAAAAAAAAAAAGGAATGGACCAAATTTTGTTCTTTTTTTTCAGTTTTGTTTTGGGGTTTTGTTTTTTTTTAAATGAAAGGAAATAAAATACTAAATTTTGTTGAAATTTCCTTTTCATTTTCAGTAATGCACATCCTGAATAAGTAGAGCCATAAAGACATCTACTTCTTAAGAGCTTTTAAACACTGACACATGATCAGCCAGTACTTTTCAACTTTGAGAGACAGATTGTGCTTTCTTAGGGACCTGTCTGTTTCTGGACAAAGCCTTTTTTCAATACTCACTCTGATGCATACTATCTGCGTTCTCTTAAGGACAGAAGGAAAGAAGTGCATTATAATGGAAATAAAAATTCAGGCTGAATTGCCAGACATACACTGCCAGTGAAATCTGGCATTGCTTGTTGCTTCCTCCCCCCTCATTTTGATGACTTCTGGCATTATCCCTGTGAGATCCTTACTCCTTCCCCTGAGTAAAGATTCGTACAACAACGTTAGCCCAGCCTCATTTCTTCTCTACGGTTTTGGAATTGATTTCCTGAGGCAAACAAAAAAGTGACAATAAATCCATCACGAGGTGATGCAGTCCTCTCTGTTTACAATATGACATCTGAGGCAGAAGGTCCAATCTTCAAGGCCTGCTTTGCTTTTAAAAATATATCTTGTTTGTTTTGCAAATTAAGAAAATTAAACTATCCTGAAATTCAACACTTTACATCTCCAAGGTGACAAAACTTCCAAAAGGTATAAATACAGTGTCATTTCATAAAATGCATACATACAAAACACTGAAGTGGAGGCACCAACTTGTTCTAACAACAGAGAGATTTGCAGAGTAGCTTGTGCAATAAATTAACAAAAATGCATCCTTACAAATGTGTTCACCTAAATAAGAGCTCCAGCTGAGCGCAGTCAAACGTGCTCAAGACCCAGAGTTAGAACCTTCCAAGTCAGGCGCAGAGCTCCCTGTTTGTCAACACGGACAAATGTGCCCTCATCTGTTCCTGGTAATTGACAGGTGAAGCTGATTCTGCACAAAATCTGACCACTTTTAAACAGTCCCTTGCGCAACCCAAAGTGCAGTTATCCAAAATCTGAAGAACATTGTTGGTGATAGAGCATAGAACACCTTTGCAACTCAGAATGCCTCCTCTTACTATTGGTATTTTTCAAACATGTATATACACATTCACACACACTTTTGGGTTTTGTTTTGGCAGTTCATCTTTTGTTTAAGAATCTTTTATTGGGTGCCCAAACTGCACCCAGGAATTCAAAGTAATTTTCCTCCAACTTCAGAGAAAAAAAAGGAAATAAAGCCCCCCAAAAACTGGAGGTTTCCCCACTGAAAACCTCTCTCTCTTCCACTAACAATTTTTAGGATGCAAGATGCCAGCAAATTAAACTATAACTTAACAGTAGACAACAGGCTAAGGAAGAGAGCTGTTAAAAGAGTCTTTCAGAAAAAGCTTCTGCTGTGGACATTTCTGCTTTTGAAAGACTAAGAATAATTCTCAGGAACAGTTCTCTTTAACAAGTCCAACTCCACCCTGGCACTTCTCCAATTCTGACGCTACAAAATCCCATGGAATTATTTGTGTGTGTAAATTACTTATAGCTCTGCAACATAGTTCTTCCGACCACTGAGGTTACCAAACATCCTTTTCACTTAAGAAATCAGCTGTGGCCTGGTCCTAGCTGCAGAGTTGAAGGCATGAATGCCATCAGCCTCTGGAGTAATGTGATTTTTGGACTGTCCTATTTTTTTTTAACTCCTGTTAAGCTCCAATGCACATTTATGTGGCACTCATATGTTGTCATCAAATAAGAATTTAGAGTTACTAATGCATAGTAAAATAAAATGTAACATTATCCCTGAATTAATTACACTACCCACCAAAGCAATGGATTGCTGTAGTGAATACAGGACAAGACAAAGACACACCGGCACTTCCACTGCATACAACAGAAGGTGTCAGCTCTTACTCTTGTTGGCATTTCCGTCATGGTCATTTGGTTAAACTTCGCTAAAGATTTCCCGTATCCAAATCTGGAATTTTACTCGAAAGAAAAATTAGAACATCCCAATGTATTTTTAAAGCGCAAAGGGTCTACTTTACCTACTTGCTTTCAGCTGTTTTGGATGTGCCTTGGTGAATATTACCTTTGATACTCTCAGCTCTTAAAAGTAATCACAATTGCGTCAACATCCTTGGAGCTTTAAATCTGGACATGCTTATGATAACTCAGCACTCTGTTTTCAAAACATTTACCATAATTAAGGAAAGAAAAAAAAAATAACAGCCATTAGTAAACGCATTATAAAGCCATTTAAAGTACCACATGCCAAAGTCACTGAATATTTCAAGCTAGCTGGAAAGGTGAGGGTCAAACAACTTGGATGGAGTTTATGCTGCACTTCATTTACACGTCCACAAAGAATTAAAGGAAGGGGCTCCAGACCCCAGAACAAGGCAGCTCAATGTAGAAAGGTAGGGGGTGGGCTGCTCAGAGAGGTGCAAGGCCTTCCGTCTTACGCTTTCCACGAAGACAATCTAGTGACCATCTCTAGGAGAGGTCCGAATCCCATCTGAAAAAACATGACGTAGAAGAAGATTTTGCAGGTGTTCATGTGCTCTTGAAGTTTTAAAAAAAAATACTTCAATCCATGTCCACTGGAGAGAAAAAGACAACCCTTAAGGGGCCAAAAACAAAGTGTGCATTATCATTAAATAATGTATTCCAGTCCATTAAAAAAAGCTGTTTCAAACTTCAATGACTTTGAATGTGACAATTTCTCTCCACTTGTACTATAACCATAGAATCAGGTTGAGCTGATATTTTTTTTTCTCCTCTTCCAACTTTTCTTTGCTTTCTTAAACACTTCACGAGACCCTAGGCATGGTGAATCATGGCTGAGGTTTGGAACAGGCTGTGTTTTCTAGTTCTGGGGCAAACTCAGTCAGGACTCGTCGAGCCAGGGGATTGGTGGTCTTGAGAAGTTCCGCGGCAGAGGTGCGACTGCCCAGGCTGGTCTTGCTGCCTTTTCTCTGCAGAAGGGCCTTAAAATCTTCATTTTTGCTGCAGGATTTTAAGCTGCCTCCACCTCCAGTAGGAGACTCATTGGTAGGAGATTCAGGTGTATTTTTTACAGGAGAAAGGGAACTCTGTCTGCTGCTGAAGGCATCTCCTGGATCTTTCCATCCAAGCAACTTTCTCTTGGACCTACAGAAAAACACACACAGAACATGTTTACAAAGAATACAGAATAAGAAATCTGGAGGGTACGCACAATTTGCATCCAACCATACAGCCTAAGTTTTAAACATGTCCACGGTAGAGCATTTATATGCTTAATGGGTGTAGCTACCAGGGGGGGCTATGGGGCCTGTGCCCTCTCACATTTGTCTCAGACCCTCCTTGCCTAGCAGCAGGATCATGCCATATCTGAATCAGCCCTTAAAAGTGCTGCAGTGAGAAGGCCTGGAGGAATTGAAATCATTGCCAGTCCATGATCCCCTGCGCCTTTAAAAAGGCTAACTTAAATAGGGAAAAAAAATACCGCCCTTGGGCTAGTCCTGTACGGATTTCAGGCCATCAAAGTCTTTCTGTTTAATTTTAGCAGGTAATTATCCTTTTTCCTCTCAGAACCTTAAAAGTTCAGGAATGCCTTGGAAATCTGTTTACATAATTGCTCTTTAGCAGCCTGAGAATTAACACTTGCATAAAGTAGCTGTCAAAACCACAGAGGTAGAATGAGAGACAGCCAGGGCAAGGACAGAGTGAAAAGGTGATACAGAGTGTTGCCAGAAATTAAAGGATTTTGTAGCCACTGTCATGAAAATTCATGAAGGATGGGGGAATAATGGGGGCAGGATACATATATTGAGTATTGCTTCACAAGCGTTTAGTAGTAGCAGTGAGGAGGGGGCTAGCACAATGCCTCCCTAGGTAAACCTTGGTCCCCTCCAAAGATTCAGTTCTGGCTACACCCCTGGTGTGTCAATAGACACTCGGAGACTATTATTACTATTTTATAAACTGTGTAGCGGGAGCTGCAGCGTTTATAAAATACCGATTATTTCTGCTCCAAAAATACGCACATAAGTTTCAGTACACGAGAATATTTCCAATGTGAGAAAACACAAACGTTCTTTACTTATTTTACAAACATACATATATATAATTTTAGGTGTGAAAAAATATAACAGTATGCATAATATATCCGGATGTATATGTAGAGGCAAATATTTTATAAATATATGCATATACCACTTTGAAAATACTTACCTGCTTGTGTACTTGGAATCACTGGTTTGCCAATACATGTATCATTTCTTCGTCCTTCAATTCACCTAGACCCTCTAGCACTTCACCGTGAACCTCTACCAGCTCATCCCCACTCCCCACCCAAAAACTGCAGACAACAGACAAGTGCAATTTCACTTCTGTTAGTCAACAAGCAGATGTACATGTATATGAATAAGCTCGGTAATGTATACGTGTATGCTATTTTTATGTGGAAAACCCCTTTGAAAATTCACTTCATGGTGCATATATAATAAATAGGAAGATTTATGAAGTTGCAATTTTTTTATTGTGGGAGAGACCAAATATCATGTGGAGGGCATACCTGCAATATTGTGCCCCTCCCTGACAAAATATTGTGGCTTTATCGTGTTGCGATTTTTATTGTAGCATAAATGTGTGACAACAAAATTGCACCATGGTATGGGTCCTACACACCTGATAAGGGCCCACATTGGCTGGGGCTAGAATCACATTAAAGGGCCAAGTAGCCCAAATCTCCCACCACCTTTGGAATCTCACAATTGCCCCTGGGGTCTCTGGAGAAACCCCCCTCTCTGCTGCCTTCCATGGCCCCCTAAAATCAAAAAAGGTATAAGTGCAAATGCATGGGGACGGCTCAATTGCTTGCAGACCCCTCCTCTTTTAGCCAAAAATATATCCCCCATGCCAACAAAACCCCCTTCTAAACCCTTACCAGCAGCCCCCCTTCCCTGGGGTCTAGTGGTCCCCTGCCCTTCCCCAACCTCATGTCTGAAAAAAAGGTCCTGGTGGTCTAGTGGACCCCCTGTCCCCCTCATCCCTAAACCCCCCAACTTTAGGAAGCATTGTTGGTCTATAGTGGGGCCCAGATTGCCCGGTTGACATTTTTCAAAATGACATTAGCCTGACCTCGCCCCATCCCATGACAGCGGCAAAGTCTGGGGACTGCACCTATGCTATGTGTAGCCTTAGTCCAGTCCCCAGATTTAGAAAAATGGCATCAACTGGGCCTGGAGTTAAGGGGTGCTCCTGGCCCCGAATGTAGACCAAAGATGCTTCCTAAAGGTAGGGAGGGTCTGGGATGGGGATCGAGGTGGAGGTGGGGGGGGACAAAGACACTCGGGGTGATTTGTGTTTCAGGCACTTTGACACTTTAAATTTTCCCATAGGACCATCTGGGACCCACATTAGTATCCCGATGCTCCCCCAAGAAAATAACCACACCTTCCTGAAATGCAATAAAATAATGGGGCTGAATTTTTTCCAAGTGAACTGTTATTTTATCAATATAGAATTGCCTATGCATAAGCGGCTTTACATGCATTAGGCAAGTTTATGCATGCAAAGCAACTTATTTCCATAGGGAGAGGAAATCTTCAGGAATATTGTGCGATATTGTGTGATAAACAGTATTTAATGTGCATTACACACTAACTCGCGATATTGGCTTATCATGGCTTAGTAAATCTAGGCCAAAGTTTGCTGTACATGAGGTAGTAAGCAACTGCCATGGAGATCAGGGATGTGAATCGTTTTTATAAAAAATTGAAATATATAACGAATTAAGAAATATCATACCATATCAGTTAAAACGAGAAATGAACACTTTTTCCCCCGAATTTTCGTGAAAATTTTTTTCAGGTTAGTGCAAACTAATGGGAGTTAGCGAACACTAACAAAACACAGTTTATTTTTATTTTTTGTTACTTTTTGTACTTTTTGAAAAACGATTTTTTACTAAAAAAAAAAATGCCGATCCGCGGAAAAACGAGATTTTCCCGCGGCCACACGAACCCAAAAGCACAAACGAGCGGGCACACGATGCACATCCCTAATGGAGATTATTGTATTCACATGGCCCAATTATAACCATCTTTACTTGTCCTAGCTAATTAATTTTGATTGTTGATGTCAAAGGCAAATACATTATATAAGCATACTGAAAAGGCATCCATATATTCCAAATATTTTAGATAAAAATCTTTTTTTCTCTCCTCTGGGTGGCTCAATTTTAGAGAACTGAGCACAGACAACTCCGCTTATCATGGCCACCCTATTACAGCTTTGGACATCAGGAGTGCAAATGAAACTTGCCTTGTGCTTAGACACCAAAATAAACAGGGGTCATTCAGAATTTCTTTTTCTATTTCTGGATTTTTACTTCTAAAGTGCTGTTTCAAAGGTTCTTCCTCCTTCGTCCCTTCCATAGACAGGAGTGAATCAACATATACATCATAAAGCCTGTTTTAGCAGCTCCCTGACACATTCAAAGCAGAAATATGGAATGAGAAAAGTGACATCTTTAACACAAGAGCAAGGGTGTATCATTTATAGTCAGGCTTCATCTTTTCTGCTGCCTCTTTTCTTCATTGTGGAGCTCTGCTTTAAGGTTTACATGCTTTGCTTTTCTTTTAATTAGAATTTATTTTTCTGTCTTTAATATGTTTTTCCTTAAGCCTCGTAACGTGTGTGCGTGTGTGTGTGTGAACTTGCATATTTGAATTTAATAAAGAGAAAGTTATAAAACAGTGAGAATTGTTGCGCTCGGGGGTGGACCCTTGTCCTGGAGCAGTGGAGAATGGCTCCCTGGTAGGGACCAGGAAGCACCTGCCCCCAGGGGGCAGAGCACTGGAGGAGACAGAGGCTAGGATGAGCTTCACCACTGGAAGCCCGAGGTCCCCCCGGGAGAAGCCTGTAAGGGACCCGGGCCGCTTGGACTTAGGTGGGCCTCGCAGGGTCTCCTGGAGAGGTAGTAGACAGGCATGCCCACGGACAGGAAAGGAGCGAGGTCAGGCTTGAGATCGTAGGTCTGATGGAACAAGGAAGACCAAAATAACGTAGGCAATGACAAGGCAAGGGACAGAGCCAGAATCAGGAGACGTAGTCAATCAGGCAGAGGTCAGAAGCCGAGGATCAGTCCGAGGAGTGGTCAACAATGCAGAGATCAGGTTCCGGAGGTCAGACGAAGTCACAAGGCGGTCAGAAGGCAGGCAGCAGGCAGAGAGGTCAAGGAACAACAGGCTGAGGTCAGTACCAGAGAGACAGTCCAAGGGTACTACCTGGGGAGATGGCCAGACGAACACTGGAACAGAAGGATGCTGGAACAGTAGGATGCAGGAACAAGGCTGGAACAGGATCCTGGAACGAGACTTAATAGCGCAGTACAATCTAGCACACAATGCCGACCCGATTGCCAAGGCAAGGAAGTGCAAGCAGGGACTTCCTTAAGTAGTTCCTTCAATCAGGGCGCGCCGTGGAGCTAAGACCCGCCCTTGGCCCTACAAGAGGCCGGGTGGTCCGCACACACGTAGGGGCATGGCCAACGCTACGGGAGATGCCAAACTCCAGCGTGAGGCCTGGTGCGCAGTGGAAGGCCCGGCGACCGTCACCGCGGGACGCCAGGGCCTGGATGAGCTTGCAGCTGCCGCTGGGGAGGCTGACCCGGGACCTGCAGAAGAGCCAGAGAGGTGAGCAGGCCTGTGCGCGGGCCGGACACGGACGGGGCGCGCAACAAGAATGAGGAGAAGAGGAATTGGTAATAAAAACATCAAAAATGTGTTTTCTCCAAAATATCTGTAAAGTGCATTGTTAAACATGGACAATACAGAACTACAGAAAACAGTAAAAGAAATATAGAAATCAGAGTTTTAGAAAAATAGATTCTATTTAATAGATCAACATAAGAATTATTCAAATATTTACTACAAAAACTTTCAATATCATATAGGTCCTAAAATCTGAATAAGGAAAAACGACAGAAGCTGGTGGCAGCAAATAGACCAGGGGGTCTCCAAACTATGGCCCAGGGGCTGGATTTGACTTTTGAGGTTTTTTTTGTCTGCAATACATTTTCCTTCCCACAACTGAATCCACTCTATGAAGGAAGATTTTTTTTTTTTTATTCCTATGTGATGTATTGACAGCAACGATACAGGTTGGCAGGCTTTCCTGGGCTCTGCTGACACAAAAGGAGCCCGCCAAACCTGTGCTACTGCAGAGATCTACTGATGGGGACACCAGGCCCTGCCAGTGGAAATTCAAGCAGACATGCGAGGTGGAGTGATGAGAATGAAGGGAAGGAATGAGGTATTGAGTAGAGAGGGTAATCAGAGGCACCACACTGAGCCAACAATTTCAATGTACTATCCACTATGATGCCTAGATTTTTTTTCCTGGGTGGTAGCTCCTAATATGGAACTTAACATTATGTAACTAAAGCATGGGTTCTTTTTCTCTAATGTAACACCTTGCATTTGTCCACATTATATTTCATCTGCCATTTGGATGCCCAATCTTCCAGTCTCACAAGGTCCTCCTGCAATGTATCACAATTCGCTTGTGATTTAACTACTCTGAATAATTTTGTATCATCTGCAACTTTGATAATCTCACTGGTCATATTCCTTTCCAGATCCTTTATAAATATATTGAAAAGCACCGATCCAAGTACAGATCCCTAAGGCACTTCACTGTATACCTTTTTCCACTGAGAAAATTGACCATTTAATCCTACTCTCTGTTTCCCGTCTTTTATCCAGTTTGTAATGCATGAAAGGACACTGCCACCTATCTCATGACTTTTTAGTTTTCTTAGAAGCATCTCAAACATCTTCTGAAAATCCAAATACACTACATCTACCGGTTCACCTTTATTCATATGTTTATTAACCCCTTCAAAAAATGAAACTGGATACAGAGAGGACTAGAGACATGACTGGAAGCAAGGTCAAGGCTTAGGCTGGAGACAAGACTGGTACTGAAGGCAGGCAAGAGCTGGATACAGACAAGACTAGAGACAAGGACTTGAACAGTAGGCAAGGCCTAGACTAGAGACAGGGCTGGTACTGAAGGGAATGCAAACAAGGGCTTGAACTGAGGGCAAGGCCTACACTGGAGACAGGACAAGACAAAGACAGGACTACAGGAGTTCCAAGATGGCCGCCAGATGAAAGGCATGGGTCAGAGGAGCTCCTCATTCCTTTAAAAATAATTTCCACTATGCTGTATACCAAGAGGAAGGCAAAGATCAGTGAAATAGGGGCTACTACCCCAGATCCATGGCAAATGTCTATACAGGTGTTTCTCTGCCCAGCCGCTAGCGTGATTACTCTGGAGGCGTCCTTGGTGGCAGCCCACAAGGAGCGGATGGACCGGTCGCCGGACATTCAGACCATGCTTAGCCCCAGAGCCCAGCTGACCCCTCCTTTACCTACAGTACCACTTAATTTGGATTTCTCCTCACCACCATGTGGACCTTTAGGTCCTAGATTGGTGGTTTCGGAGGAAAATGCTAACTCCAAGAGAGTGACTGGGTTAATGGCAGCCCCTTCTTCTGGCTTTGAGGCCTCAGTGATTTTGAAGAGCTCGATACCGGGGACTGACGTGCCAGCCCTCTTGCCGGTGAAAATTTCAACACCAAAAGGTAAAAGTAAAGACTCTGCAGAGTCGAAGCTTGGACAAGAAGATCGAGGTATGGAATTTAAATTAATACGCCCAGCCTTACCGAAGCCATCCGTTATTACTATGGATACTTTGTGGTCTGCCTTAATGGTATTAGAAAGGTCTATTTCTCCTTAGTTGAAGTAACTTCTGCTTTTGCTGGAAGATTTCAAGTTTTGGAACTGGAAACAGACTCTCAGAAAAAAAAATTTCGGCTTTGGAACTTAAAGTTTCCTCTTTACAGCAAATCCAAGAGCAGTTAATCAAGCCTGATTTTTCACATCTGCGAAAATTGGAAAATATTGAAAACTCTACCCGTTATCTAAGTCTATGTGTCTTGAATTTTTCCTAATCTAATGTCTCCTACGGACTTGATTAAGAAATATCTTATTGGGATATTAGAAATTCCTCAAGAAATCATGCCTACATTTGCTAAAGGCTATATGACAAAATCCATAAGATCAGATACGCGGGAACAAGTTTTGGATGCAGAACCTGATTTAACACAGCTTTTGGAAACTTCACCTGACATTTTGATAACTAGACGTGGGACTCTTTTTCTTTCATGCGTTTTTTCTTAGGACAGAGATTTGATAATAAGGTCTTTCTTTCACCATAGGCAATCTTTATTTCTTGGGTATCCTGTTTGGGTTTTTTCAGATATTACCCGTTCCACTCAGGAACATAGGAAAATGTTTCTTCAAAAGCGAGCAGAGGTTTTGGCGGTGGGGGCTAAATTTAATCTTAGATTCCCTTGTCAATGTATCTTAATTCATCAAAATGTTAAACGAATATATTTTGATCCTGACATCTACGTACATATTTAGATTCTTGTACTCCGATTGGCATTGTCTAAAATGTATAAGCTCGACTGCGGGAATTATTGGTAAATGGTTTAGTGGCAGCCTTTCTGTTTCATATATTATTACTATTGTATAATTCTGCTCCTGTTATTCTACATTTTGGAACTCCCTTTTTTTTTTAATATTACCAGAGAGATATGCTATGTTCTTGAAATAAGATAATCACTAAGTATATGTTTTCTTTTGTAAATCCTCTCTTGTATTTTTTCTATAAGCTGTAATGCTTGTTAATTTGTGAAAATGCAATAAATAATAACAAAAAAAAAGACATGACTAGAACAAGCAAACAAAAAACAAGAAGGTCAAAACAGGCCACAAGGCTGGGCTAGGTGAACCTAGAAGGCCCAAAGGCCATAAGGCAGGACAGGAAGGCAAAGAAGGTCACTGAGCAAGGTAGTGAGGCTGAGAAGACCACAGAACAAGGTAAGAAGGCCACAGAGTAAGGCAGGAAAGCCTGAAAGGCCACAGAGGAAGGCATAGCAAGACAAGGAGGGCCAATGTAAAGAGTCAGAGTGACTCAATGAAGAGGCAAGAAGTGCATGGAGAGGCTGAGCTAAATATGTCTGGAACTGCTGCATCATGTGATCAGCAAGAAGGCGGCTAGAGCGGAGTTCCCCGATGACCTCTGCTGGTGGGGAGACTGCGTAGCAGGCAGAATCGTGACAAAGATGAAGGAGGAAGGCAGGAAGCAGGGTTCTCAGGAGTGTGGCAAGGGTACCAATGTCCAAGAAATATTTTTATTGACACTCTTTACTATCTGCCATATCCCTAGAAACCCTGCCTCTTGACTGCCCCTTTCCCTGCATTTCAAATAAGCGAGAGGCCCCCCCCCCTTCAATAAACTCTGATGGGCTCCCCCTTCCCTTGAGTGATCTGAAATGCTCCAGGAGGCCATTCTCTTAAAGTTTGGACTAGTTGGGCCAATTTTCAAAAGGTTTAGGAGCCTAACATTGGGAGTTAGGCCAATAAAAGCCTCTTTGAAAACTGACTGGGACCGGTACTGGTACTGGTACTCTAGCTTATTTTTCACTAGGCACCTATCTTTCATATTTTTAAATTATGATTGTTTTATGTATTCAGCTCTGAACACTGGATAGGGTGGGAACAAATTATTTCAAATAAATAAATAAGCGTGAGACTGTGGGGACAGTATTAGGGCACGGGGAAAAATTAGGTGCTTAGCAATTAGCATGGATTTTCAGCACTAGGCATTTAACTGCAGGCCTACATTTATGTCCTTAAATCTTAGGGACCTAAATTAAGGAAAGTTTTAAGCCAAACATTTAGGTGTCTAAGTGCAGCTGAAAATGTGCCTAAATTTAGGCTCTTACAATGTAGCTTTCGCAATGAAGCAGTGAACAGTTTCTGAGAACGGACAGATTTATTGAGTCGTAAGCCTTCAAGCCAAGGAATCCATTTAGAAATAAATTGAGCGCCCTTGGTATGGGCCCTAAAGTAACTGACTGCATTAGAAACTGGTTGAGTGGGAGGTCGCACATTCACCTTGAAGAAAGGGAGCTACCTGTAATATGCCACAGGGATCGGTCCTCAGTCTGCTTTTGTTCACCATTTTTGTAAGTGATAGTGCGGAAGGGCTATCAGGTAAGATTTGCTTTGTTGAGGATACCAAAATCTGCAATCGGGTAGACATATACAGGAAGGTGTGGAAAACCCAAAGAAGCGTTAGAGTGTAGAGGGTATTGCATGCACAGAAGAATAGCAGGATCTGGGCGTGATTATATCAAATGATCTTAAGGTGGCTAATGTACTGGCAAAAGCCAAAAGGATGCTTGGGTGCACAGGCATGGGAATAGCCAGCAGGAAAAAGGAGGTGATATTGCCTCCGTCTAAGTCTCTTTTGTAGTACTGTGTACAGTTCTGGAAACCTCACCTTCAAAAGAATATAAACTGGATGGAGGCAGTCCAGAGGGCGGCTACTAAAATGGTCAGTGATCTTCAATCCATCATAAAACATGTGAGGACAGACTTAAAATACCTAAACATGTATATCCTGGTGGAAAGGAGTGTGGTAACTCTTTGGGATCACCATTAAATGTCCTTAGTTCTCAGCCTTTGAGATAAGAGTAGGTTTTAGGTAGTAGAGAAAGGAGTGCACCATTTTCAGACCAGCATCTCCACTGAGGAGTTTAGATGCAGAAGGAGCTTTTTATTATTTGCAGTTTGGCTTACTCACGGTCTGTAAGCCAGGAGAGGCAAGAGACTTGACTCACCTGCCTGGATGGGGTGCCTCCAGTGCTGAGTTCCCAGAATTTTACTGAGTTTTTTGTGAAACCTTTGGTTCTTTGCCTGGGAAAGGATTATGCGGAGGTTCCTTTTATGGGGTGGCCAGGATGGGTAAGACTCTGCCCGCTCCAATCGACAATCTGTGGTTGGTGGCAGGTGGTGACCTGCTGCAAAAGAGTTCCAGTGTTTGGACTTTCGGGTAGAGACTTTGCTCTTATGGATCCGGGAGGAAGATTCTTACTGCTACTCTTCCTGCCCTGGAGTGGGGAAAGCTGGAGGAGATAATTGTTTCCTGCTGCCTAGACCTATCATCCAAAAGATTCTGTTTGTCATCTGGAAAAGAGAACTGTGACCATTTTGACTCATTGGGAGACTCCCATCCATGGTAGCTGTGCATTGTGGAAGTCCTGTTTTGTCTGCCAGTATTTTGGAAGGGGATTAATGCCCACACCTAGGATACCCCTGTCCGTTTCATAAGGCTTACTTTTCCATGCCCTGTAAGGTGAGATTTTCCTGGTCTATGGGCTGAGGAATACTTGCACAGATAGAGGAAAGTTGGAGAACTGTGATAGCAATTTACCTAGAGGAAAGGCGAGAGAGGGGAAATATGACAGAGACATTCAAATATCTCAAAGGTTTCCATGCACAGGAGGTGAGCCTTTTTCAATGGAAAGGAGGTTCTAGAACGAGGGGGGTCATGAGATGAGGTTAAAAGGGGTAGACTCAGGACTAATCTTAGGAAATATTTCATTACAGAGAGGGTGGTGAATGCATGGAACAGCCTCCCAGTGGAGATTGTAGAGACAAAAACAGCATTTGAATTCAAGAAAGCATTGGATAAATACAGGGGATCTCTATGTAGCAGATCCTATGGTCACGTTACCATTAAGACCTGGGTGAGCCTTTGGTTCAGCTACAGAGAGTGCAGGTTAGTTGTGAGGGGGAGGTGACCATTCAAATGCAGCCCCTCCCTTTGAGGGTTCTGGAATGGCCACTCCCCTGGAGAGTCTATATTGCAGCTCCCTACAGAGAGTTCGGGGGGGCAGTCCTTTTAGGTCTGCTGAGAGTTAGGAGGTAGAGAAGAGGTTTTTTTGTGTTGTTTTTTCAGGCCCACTCGGAGGAGCCAGGCAAGCCCTGCTTGGTGGAACTGACCAGGGTTGGGAGGGTTTTCTCTTCCAGTCCACTAACTGGCTGGTTGGGATTTTCCCCCCTGGGTCTATTTTCAGGTTTTAAGTGGTAAGAGCCTCACTGGTCACCTGAGCCTTTCTTGGCCTTAGGGCATGAGGAATCCTGGGTATGGGATGCCCAGGGATTCAGAAGAACTGCTCCTGAAGTGGTGGTGACCTATTATGATGAGGAACTTCGGTGTTAAGTTCTATTGGGGAAAACAGACTTTGATTTCAAGATCCAGGAGGAAGTTTTAGATGCCCTTCTTTCCTGTTTGAAGCAAAGAGAGCTGCTTGCTTCAAGGGGATCCCTCCCATCAGGGATCCAGAAAGAATTAAAAAAAAGACTGCGTAAGAACTAAAGAGATCCTGAAGATCTGCTAACCATGAGTAAAGGAAATCACAAATCACTGGGGACACCCATCCAGTGTTTTCACTACTCTGGGGAGAGAAAGAGAAGATTTACTCTCTGTGCCATAGACTTTTACCATTATAATTAGATTGGAAGGGGTTTTTGACCAGTCTAAAGAGACCCTGTCCACCTGGGAGCTCCACTTTACTTAAACTCGCCCTAATATGCGAGTCCTGCACGGATACAGGGAAGGAGACTGTAAGAAAAGAAAACAAGAGAATTCTGTGGTGCTGCAGTTTGAGTTATTGTGCCATTCATCACCGTTATCTGAACAGTCAAGGAAAGAGAGAGAGTCAGCCACACACCTTGGGCTTTGAAGGAGTATTCCCCCTCCTGTCAGAAAAATCCACACCCAGGACTGTGGGACAGAGAGAGGATTTAGTCCCTTGACCCCGTGTGACCCCTGCCTTCAAGGCCCACCACCAGAAGAGGGGCTACAGGAGGGAAAGGGGAGATATGACAGAGACTTTTAAATACCTCCAAGGACTAACTATACAGGAGATGGGCCTCCTTCATAAGAAAGACTCTGGAATGAGGGGTCATGGGATAAAGATGACAGGGAGAAAACTCAGGAGTAATCTAAGAAAATATTTCTTTATGGAGAGAGTGGTGGATGCATGGAACGGCTTCCCAGTGGCGGTGGTGCAAACTGGGCCTGTGTCAGAGTTCAAGAAAACAAAGGAGAAGCACAGGGCATCGCTGTGGGAAAGGAAGAGACTGTAAAGTTAAGTGGAAGGTGTATACGGGCAGACTGATTGAACTGTATGGTCTTTATCTGCCATCATGTTCTGTGTTTCATCAAATGCAAGCTTCACCTGACAAAGTAGACTCTTGTCCTCAAAAGCTTCTGCCTCAATAAAGCTTATGCTACCAGCCTTTGTGGAATTTCTAATATTATAGATTAATATGTCTACCCCTCAGGAAGGGTTCTGTGTGATCTTGAAATGTATCTACAATGACATCTTTGTTTACTTTCCCTGTTGATCCATAACAGGGATCAAGGCCAGCAGAGGATCCAGCTAAAGATTGTAATGTGCATAACCAAGTGTTCTGTTTTAGTAACTCTGAAGTGAGTTAAAAACTGAAAGTATAAATTACTTATTTTAGTTTCTTGCATCATTTGGCACATATTGCACTGTGCTCATCCTAGAGAAAGATTAGCATGGTTAGATTTTCAAAGGCTTAGTCAGGACATGCCTGTGTAAGTTCGGGAGTTATGTGGGTACATCCAGCTAGAAAATGTATTCCCAATTAGCAGGTAAAACGTAGGCATGCATTTCACTACGTGTGCACTATTATTTGCATACAAAGTGGGCATTCTGTCTGGGGGGGGGGGGGGGAGTATAGCTAGGCTGGGGGAGTAACATAAACAAGTGCTTTTTACTTTTCAGACGTACTTGTGTACGTTATATACAGAGATATCGTGGGTGAACCAAAAGCTGGTGTAATTATACTTGGATAGTTTTAGACACAAAACTTATGAATTTTATGTCACAAACTAAAGTTATATAGCTAAAACCACCCAGTTAAATGGCTGAAATGGCTTTTGAAAATCTACTACATAATATGTCAACAAAACACAGTTTCACATCGCTGTATGTGAGTTATTCTTACAGTTCTCTAGTTAACACAAGCTTTACGTTCAATAGCTTAAATGACAGGGCCGATACAGTAAAAATCGCGGGAGAGCGGGCAAGCGCCTGCTCTCCTGTGCGCACAATACAGTAATTTAATTTATTTAAATGAGGGCCGGCGGTAAAAAGAGGCGCTAGGGACACTAGCGCGTCCCTAGCACCTCTTTTCGGACAGGAGCGGCGGCTGTCAGCGGGTTTGACAGCTGACGCTCAATTTTGCCGGTGTTGGTTCTCGAGCCCACTGACAGCCACGGGTTCGGATGCCGGCAAAATTGAACGTCCGGTTTTCAACCCGCAGGCCTATTTCAAATTTTTTTTTCTTTTTTTTTTTTACTTTTTTTTAACTTTCGGGACCCTCCGACTTAATATCGCCATGATATTAAGTCGGAGGGTGCACAGAAAAGCAGTTTTTACTGCTTTTCTGTGCACTTCCCCGGCGCCAGCAGAAATTAACACCTACCTTTGGTTAGGTGCTAATTTCTTAAAGTAAAAAGCGCGGCTTGGCTGCACATTTTACTTACTGAATCGCGCGGGAATACCTAATAAGGCCATCAACATGCATTTACATGTTGCGGGCGCTATTAGGTTCGGGGGGTTGGACACGCGTTTTCGACGCGCTATTACCCCTTACTGAAACCTCCACTTTCTGCCTCACTTCTCCTACCGGCACTGAGCAGAAGTGCCGGTAGGAGAAGTGAGGCAGAAAGTTGAGGTTTGGAGAAAGCTACTATAAGTGCAGAGGAGGCTCACTGGAGGTAGTCCTGTTAAGCGGCCCTGGAGAGAGTGAAATGCCAACCTAAGGAGCATGCACTGAGGCTGGCCTCATTGAGATACAGTGCAAGCAGGGTAGACGATTGCTGCGTTCTCCAACAGTGATGAAATCAGGGCTGCCTTTTGGAGTGTGCAACCTGTGTAGCCACTTTGGGCACCATACTCAAGGGAGTGCCTCTACCCTGCCTTCCTGCTCCCTTCTATATGATGTCTGCACCAGGAGTCTCAGCAACACTGTGCAGAAGGAGGTTTCTGCCTGTGGTGGTAGGTGAAGGATCAGCCTGCAGGGAGGAGGAGAAGGAGCAATGAGAATAAGAGAGGGATGGGGATGGGCAGGAAGGGGGGAGAAATTTCTGTGGGTAGGGGAAAGAGAGAAGAGCAGAGGAGATATTTGTACTAAGAAAAGAAGGAGGGAAGTGTGTAGCAGAGGAAGTGATAGGTATACTTGGCCATCAAAGGAAAACACAAGATGCCAACTAGAAATACAACTAGAAATACAAAAGATCCCAAAGGGAGGAGCACAAAGAAGAATATCTGATTCAACTGAGGGAGACTAAGAAATTAATCAAGTTGGCAAAAAGTCAAGCAGAAGAGAGGATTGCCAAGGAGATAAAATATGGTGACAAAACATTTTTAAGATACATCAGCGAAAAGAGAAAAGTCCAAAGTGGTATAGTGAAATTGAAAGGTGGAAATGATCAATGTGTGGAGGGAGACGAAGAAATGGCAGAAATATTAAACGAATACTTCAGCTCTGTGTTCACTAAAGAAGACCCTGGAGAAGGACCATCTCTACACAACAAGAAACTGGAGGGAAGCGGAACAGAGGAAAATCCATTTACAGTAGATAATGTATGGGAAGAGCTAAAGAATCTGAAAGTGGACAAAGCCATGGGGCCTGATGGGATTCATCCAAGGATACTGAGGGAGCTCAGAGATGTGCTGGCGGGACCGCTGTGCGACCTGTTCAATAGATTCCTAGAAACAGGAGTGGTGCCGAGTGATTGGAGAAGAGCGGTGGTGGTCCCTCTTCACAAGAGTGGGAACAGAGAGGAGGCTGGTAACTACAGACCAGTTAGCCTCACTTCAGTGGTGGGAAAAGTAATGGAGTCACTGTTGAAAGAGAGAATAGTGAACTATCTACAGTCCGGAGAATTGATGGACCAGAGGCAGCATGGATTCACCAGAGGAAGATCCTGTCAGACAAATCTGATTGACTTTTTTGACTGGGTAACCAAGGAATTGGATAGAGGAAGAGCACTCGATATCATATACTTGGATTTCAGCAAAGCTTTTGATACGGTTCCGCACAGGAGACTGGTGAATAAAACGAGAAGCTTGGGAGTGAGTGCCGAGGTGGTGACCTGGATTGCAAATTGGTTGACGGACAGAAGACAATGTGTGATGGTAAATGGAACCTTCTCTGAAGAGAGAGCGGTTTTAAGTGGTGTACCGCAAGGATCGGTGTTGGGACCGGTCCTGTTCAATATCTTTGTGAGCGACATTGCGGACGGGATAGAAGGTAAGGTTTGTCTTTTTGCGGATGACACTAAGATCTGCAACAGAGTGGACACGCCGGAAGGAGTGGAGAGAATGAGACGGGATCTAAGGAAACTGGAAGAGTGGTCGAAGATATGGCAGCTGAGATTCAATGCCAAGAAGTGCAAAGTCATGCATATGGGGAGTGGAAATCCGAATGAACTGTATTCGATGGGGGGGGAAAGGCTGATGTGCACGGAGCAGGAGAGGGACCTTGGGGTGATGGTGTCTAATGATCTGAAGTCGGCGAAACAATGCGACAAGGCAATAGCTAAAGCCAGAAGAATGCTGGGCTGCATAGATAGAGGAATATCGAGTAAGAAAAGGGAAGTGATTATTCCCTTGTACAGGTCCTTGGTGAGGCCTCACCTGGAGTACTGTGTTCAGTTCTGGAGACCGTACCTTCAAAAAGACAAAGACAAGATGGAGGCGGTACAGAGAAGGGCGACCAGGAAGGTGGAGGATCTTCATCGGATGACTTACGAGGAGAGATTGAAGAATCTAAATATGTACACCCTGGAGGAAAGGAGGAGCAGAGGTGATATGATACAGACTTTCAGATACTTGAAAGGTGTTAATGATCAAAAGACAACGACAAACCTTTTCCGAAGGAAAAAAATCAGCAGAACCAGGGGTCACGATTTGAAGCTCCAGGGAGGAAGATTCAGAACCAATGTCAGGAAGTATTTCTTCACGGAGAGGGTGGTGGATGCCTGGAATGCCCTTCCGGAGGATGTGGTGAAGACCAGAACTGTGAAGGACTTCAAAGGGGCGTGGGATAAACACTGTGGATCCATAAAGTCAAGAGGCTGCCAATGAAGAGTGGGTGACTCGCCAGAATGATGGCTACTGCCTGGAGTCAATACCCTTATTAAATAAACATACACAGGCTTACGGTGACTCCAACATCGCTCTAAGCTTCAACAGCAAGAGGAAATGTGGAAAAAAGGATTCACACTCACAAAGAGGGGAGTAGCTGGCTTGTTACAGCGGTTACTACCCCAAATCAAATAAGCCTGATACTTCACTTTCAATGCATATACAGCAAAGTTCTCTGCTTCAACGGCAGGGGAGAAGAAAAGAGGGTTCGCACTCACAAAGCGGGGAGTAGCTGGCTTGTTACGGCGGTTACTACCCCAAACCAAATGTGCCTGATACTTCACTTTCGATGCACATCCAGCATGGCTCTCTGCTTCAACGGCATGGGAGAAGACTTATACGTCACGCATATCCAGCATAGCTCCCTGCTTCAACGGCAGGGGAGAAGAAAAACAACCAATAAGGGCTAATAACATAGTCTGGGTAAAACAAATAAGCATGGGTGCAGCTTGCTTATTGCGGCGGCTATTACCCCTAACGAATCAAGCTAGATATTTCACTTGGATGCAGCTCCATCACTGCTCTCTACATTAAAGGTGGGGGTGGAAGGGAAATAGAACCAAGAGCTAAGAGAAACAGATAAGTATGAGAGAAAATATGTGTGAAGCTTGCTGGGCAGACTAGATGGGCCATTTGGTCTTCTTCTGCGGTCATTTCTATGTTTCTATGTTCTATGTTTCTAAGAAGAGGGCAATTTTCTCAATAGTAGGATTTTGGGGGGGTTTTTTTACATTTAGAGATAATTTATTATGATGTAACCAGCTTCTCACAGATGATGAACAAATTGAGGCAAACTGAGAGATTAAAGACCAGGTGGACTATAATGGAAAACAGAATATCATCAACATGCAATTTATGTGAAACAAAACAAGTTGAAGTAATCTGAATAATGCGACTGATTACCGAACCTTGAAGCACACCACTGGGCATAGAAAGCTACATAGAAGTTTCAGTATTTAATCTAACTTGGGCACAATTGTGAAGATAAGAACAGAATCAGCTCAGCTGGTTCTGGATGAAGTACAATGTAAATGTGTCTAGAAACAAACACAGATTAATGCATGACTGGCTCCAAATAATGTGAATTACATTGCCTGAATTGTACTCAGCTGAACTATTTCCTTATAGTTTGACTGGTGCATTGAGGCTTACAATACCTGAATATGGACAAACTGAATTCAATATTGTAAACCGCCCTGAACTGGGTCTAGGTGGTCTAGAAATTTTTTTAAATAAATAAACAATAGACATAAAAACGATTCATCTGGCAGGGAGGATAACTTTCAAACAACTATGTGCGGCCACATGTACGTGCGTATATAGCTGCACGTAGCTTTATTGTTGTACCTTATAACATGCACATATGATATATGTGCATTTTATAAAATACACGTATGTTTACCCTGCAACACGCATGCGTATGTAAGTCTACGTGCGAATCTATACAATGCACTGAAATCACATATATCAATGCACTGAGCACGCGTAGTTTACCCACCTATTTTAAAAATATATTCGCATACATTTTACGGGTGAAAATTACCGTAAGTAGCACTCAAGAACGTCAAGATTTACATGGTGTAGTCAGTGTGTTTTAAGACATACGCGCGTGAATAAAATGACCAGTGTTACCAATTAGTCCACCATTTTCCCCAGTCCTTCTGCAGATCAGCTAGATCCTCCTGGTTCTTCAGCCTGAACTCCACAATAAACACGTTTATCATCACTTCTGGCAGATAATCATCAGGTGGGAAATACACGAGTAAATTGGAATATCTATGCCTGTATCTTTTTTTTTATATCATTTTTATTAAGATATTTTCACACATACATCAGCTGAAGAATATAAAAAAACATAACAGTGTAGTGTTTAAACAAACCCTACGTATAACAACAAAGAATCCGAGCTTCGCGACACCCGTGGCTCATTAGGTAGGCAAACTCCCATCCCCTTCCCTCCCTCCCACCCCCCACCCTATTTGACACCCCCTTATTTTACTCTGACTGTACTCAAGTTAAAATATGCTTAAAGTTCTTTTCTGTTGTTGCCCGAAGCAAGGGGATAAACAGTAGTTAACTGACAACAAAGAGACAGTAATAGTTTTTGAGTTGCGCCAGAAGATGGACACCTCTGTTCCTATAATAAAGTAAGTCACTGTGGGAGCCACTCTGGAACAGACTCTTAAAATTCATATAGGAGAGAGTGAGAGTGGGGCCTGTAGCTCGATGTATGGCCAGACTCCCAACACTGATGAGACGGATAAGATGAAGTGGGGTGATTAGACCTGGGGAAGGCTTGCTGAGATCTCAGTAGGAAGGCATAGGAGAAAAGGCAGCCAGTGAGTGTGGTTCAACTCCTTCTTCTTAGCAGAATACAATGATGCCGAGATGGCTGCCATAGTATACATTTTGACCATTTTCCTTTCCCGAATTGAATTAGAGGGGGGGGGGTTTGGACCAATCCAGCAAGTTAATATAGTTTGGCAGCAAGGCTGGCTCTATCTATAAACAGTTTAGTGCTTTTAGTTAAGGGATGGGGAAGAGATGTGGTGCGCCCAAATAACCAGAAATGTAAATCCAGTGGGAAAGGAACTTGGGGCTATAAGAACATAAGAACATAAGAAAATGCCATACTGGGTCAGACCAAGGGTCCATCAAGCCCAGCATCCTGTTTCCAACAGTGGCCAATCCAGGCCATAAGAACCTGGCAAGTACCCAAAAACTAAGTCCATTCCATGTAACCATTGCTAATGGCAGTGGCTATTCTCTAAGTGAACTTAATAGCAGGTAATGGACTTCTCCTCCAAGAACTTATCCAATCCTTTTTTAAACACAGCTATACTAACTGCACTAACCACATTCGCTGGCAACAACTTCCAGAGTTTAATTGTGCGTTGAGTAAAAAAGAACTTTCTCCGATTAGTTTTAAATGTGCCCCATGCTAACTTCATGGAGTGCCCCCTAGTCTTTCTACTATCCGAAAGAGTAAATAACCGATTCACATCTACCCGTTCTAGACCTCTCATGATTTTAAACACCTCTATCATATCCCCCCTCAGCCATCTCTTCTCCAAGCTGAAAAGTCCTAACCTCTTTAGTCTTTCTTCATAGGGGAGTTGTTCCATTCCCCTTATCATTTTGGTAGCCCTTCTCTGTACCTTCTCCATCGCAATTATATCATTTTTGAGATGCGGCGACCAGAATTGTACACAGTATTCAAGGTGCGGTCTCACCATGGAGCGATACAGAGGCATTATGACATTTTCCGTTTTATTCACCATTCCTTTTCTAATAATTCCCAACATTCTGTTTGCTTTTTTGACTGCCGCAGCACACTGCACCGACGATTTCAGTGTGTTATCCACTATGACACCTAAATCTCTTTCTTGGGTTGTAGCACCTAATATGGAACCCAACATTGTGTAATTATAGCACGGGTTATTTTTCCCTATATGCATCACCTTGCACTTATCCACATTAAATTTCATCTGCCATTTGGATGCCCAATTTTCCAGTCTCACAAGGTCTTCCTGCAATTTATCACAATCTGCTTGTGATTTAACTACTCTGAACAATTTTGTGTCATCTGCAAATTTGATTATCTCACTCGTCGTATTTCTTTCCAAATCATTTATAAATATATTGAACAGTAAGGGTCCCAATACAGATCCCTGAGGCACTCCACTGTCCACTCCCTTCCACTGAGAAAATTGCCCATTTAATCCTACTCTCTGTTTCCTGTCTTTTAGCCAGTTTGCAATCCACGAAAGGACATCGCCACCTATCCCATGACTTTTTACTTTTCCTAGAAGCCTCTCATGAGGAACTTTGTCAAACGCCTTCTGAAAATCCAAGTATACTATATCTACCGGTTCACCCTTATCCACATGTTTATTAACTCCTTCAAAAAAGTGAAGCAGATTTGTGAGGCAAGACTTGCCCTGGGTAAAGCCATGCTGACTTTGTTCCATTAAACCATGTCTTTCTATATATGTTCTGTGATTTTGATGTTTAGAACACTTTCCATTATTTTTCCTGGCACTGAAGTCAGGCTAACCGGTCTGTAGTTTCCTGGATCACCCCTTGAGCCCTTTTTAAATATTGGGGTTACATTTGCTATCCTCCAGTCTTCAGGTACAATGGATGATTTTAATGATAAGTTGCAAATTTTTACTAATAGGTCTGAAATTTCATTTTTTAGTTCCTTCAGAACTCTGGGGTGTATGCCATCCGGTCCAGGTGATTTACTACTCTCCAGTTTGTCAATCAGGCCTACCACATCTTCTAGGTTCACCGTGATTTGATTCAGTCCATCTGAATCATTACCCATGAAAACCTTCTCCATTACGGGTACCTCCCCAACATCCTCTTCAGTAAACACCGAAGCAAAGAAATCATTTAATCTTTCCGCGATGGCCTTATCTTCTCTAAGTGCCCCTTTAACCCCTCGATCATCTAACGGTCCAACTGACTCCCTCACAGGCTTTCTGCTTCGGATATATTTAAAAAAGTTTTTACTGTGAGTTTTTGCCTCTACAGCCAACTTCTTTTCAAATTCTCTCTTAGCCTGTCTTATCAATGTCTTACATTTAACTTGCCAATGTTTATGCTTTATCCTATTTTCTTCTGTTGGATCCTTCTTCCAATTTTTGAATGAAGATCTTTTGGCTAAAATAGCTTCTTTCACCTCCCCTTTTAACCATGCCGGTAATTGTTTTGCCTTCTTTCCACCTTTCTTAATGTGTGGAATACATCTGGACTGTGCTTCTAGAATGGTATATTGAAGGACTTCTGGCGGATGGAGTCCCATAAACTCTGGACCTTTGAGCAAGCCCAAAAACTGTGGAAATAATCGTTTGTAGTCTCTTTACACTTTTCAGAAATTGGAGAAGGGCAACATTTAAACTTAAAGGCTGACGCTTGTGAAATGTGTAATTGCCAAATAAATCTGTATTGCAGTTCTCATTGTGTTTTCTGAAGTTTTGGGGATTTGGGAGAAATATGTTTGTATATCAGGTAATGTAAGAGATATTTTGGGCCACCGAGACCAGCGAGTAATCACTGTTGTAAGAAATGAAGGGGAGGGTATCTTAAACAAGCGCTTTGCAAAGGAGGCACAAGAGGGTTTTTGATTTTTAACGAAATAAAAGAGCGTTACTAATTTATCATAATGACCTAGGTTGGGGTTTTCCATTAGGAGAGAATTGATATAATGGCGAATTTGTAAATATGCAAAAGAATCAGTACGGAGAAGGTGTAATGACTTTTGTAGATCCAGGAAACTAATTAGAGTATTCGAAGAGGGCAAAAACAACTGTGAAATATACTGAAGACCTTGCCTGTGCCATTGCTGGAAAACTCCTAGTGTGGTACCAGGAGGAAAATCCGGGTTTGCACTAATTTCTGTGAGGGCCATAGTGATGCTTCTGAGTCCCATTTTCGGACAAAAGGCGGACCATGCCTTGCGACAGGCAGAAAGTATTAAGAACGAAGCCAGAAAAGGAGGTACAGATTTAACTGGGCATTGGAATAGGGCGGAGAGAGCACACCCACCTAGCCACGTTCTTAATAGATTGTGGGGGGAAATAAAGAAGAGGCATGTAGCCAATCATTGATGATACGGAGCATACAAGCCAAATTGTAATGATGAAAGTCTGGACATTTGAGTCCCCATTGGCTCCCAGGGATTGAAGAATGGTTAAAAGGAGTCTTGCTTTTTTCCCTTGCCTCAGGAAGCGGGAGAATTCTTTTTCGACTTCTCGAATGTCTTTCTTCATGAGCCATATGGGAGCCATTTGTAACAGGTAGATCCACTTAGAGAGTTCAATCATTTTTAGAAGATGGATTTTGCCGAATAGTGAAAGCGGGAGGTTTATCAATTTTTGGATATTCTTTCGAAGGGATCGTATAAGTGGGTGGACATTAACCTTGTAGAATTGTGATAAATGTGTTGAGATATGAATTCCAAGGTATTTCATGTCCGAAACTACCCATCTCAATGGGAATGAGCTCGGCCAGGACTGTTTGAGTTGATCTGTGATGTCAAGAGCTTCTGATTTGTCCTGGTTTATTTTTAAACCAGCAAACCTGCCAAATTGGAGTTGAAGTGCGAGAACTTTAGGAAGGGAAAGGGATGGGGATGTTAAGAAAATGAGCACGTCATCCGCAAAGGCGGCTACCTTAAAGGAGGTGCTACCCAGTTCGAGCCCTGTAATAGAAGTATCCTCCGCGATTTTCCGAAGAAGCGGGTTGATTGAGAAAAGATATAGTAAAGGAGAAAGGGGGCAGCCCTGACGCACCCCACGACCTATGGGGAAGGGATCAGATTTCCCACCATTGGCTAAAATGTAAGAGGTCGGGCTGTTGTTATTTAGAAAATCGCCTGAGAACCCAAATCGACCAAGGACTGAGAATAAATAAGGCCAGGAAACTCGGTCAAATGCTTTTTCTGAATCGAAACTCACGGCCATTGCCGGAGGCCTGTTTTTACACAATATTGCATGGCAGTGATAAGTTTGATAATGTGGGAACCAGCTGATCTGCCCTTGAGGAATCCTACTTGGTGGGGAGAAATAATGGATGGGAGAATAAGGTTCAGCCTATTTGCTAGTACCTTAGCAAATATTTTAAGATCACAGTTGAGTAGAGATATTGGCCTATATAATGCTGGAAGAGTTGGGTCTTTTCCGGTTTTGGCAAAACTGTAATATGGGCATCGTTAAAATCTTTTGAGAATTTCCCTGTTTGAAGGGCATCTTGATACAAGGCTTGTAGGGGAACTGAAACATGCTCTTTTAATAGTTTGTAGTAATCAAAAGGGAAGCCATCTGGGCTGGGTGCTCTGCCTGCTTTGCTTTTAGAAATAACACTTAGTATTTCATGAGATTGAATAGGACTGTTTAGAAAATCTGATTGTGGCTTGGAGATACAGGGAAGGGACATGTTATGAAAAAAAAATATCCTCTTCCTCTTTGTTGCCGGGCCAGTCATCACTGTAAAGCTTAGTATGGAAATCTTTAAAAGAATTGCAAATGTTGACTGGTAAAGTCATCCAATTACCCTAATGAGTTTTCAGTTTCCCTATGAAAGATTTCCCTTTGGCGATCCAGACTGTGTTTGTGAGCAGCTTGCCTGCTTTATTTCCGTATCTAAAGAACTTGTGTTCTTAGGGCATATTGTGCTCTTTGATGCAGGTAAGTATTTAGAGAGGTGAGAATGGAAAGATATGTTGCTCTGGACTCTTCTGTTAAGGATTGGATCATTTTGAGTTTAGCAGCCTGCATTTTAGATTCTAAATCGAGAATAGTTTTATTTAACTTGGCATGCCTAGTTTTGACAAATGCAATAATTTCTCCTCTGAGCACAGCTTTGCCAGTGTGCCAAAAGAGAGAGGGACTGTGGGCATGCTCTTTATTATGAAAAGAATAGGTTTCCCATTTCTCAATTAAGAATTTCTGCAGGGTTTTGTCATCACAAAGAGAAGCAGGGAATCTCCATAATCTTAATGATTTTTTCGCGTTTGAGAGATATAGATCAATCCAGATAAGAGAGTGGTCCGATATGGCTGTGGGACCTATGTCAGCTCTGGTGACGTGGGGGAAAAAGTGACGAGATCCAAGAATGATAAAGCGGTGTGTGCACGAGAAGTGTGGGTATAGTCTTTGGCTGTTGGGTGCAGAGTTCGCCAATAATCAAGAACTTGAAGTTTTTGACACATAAAGTATATGCCCTTTGAAGAGTTTGAAAGTTGTGGAGATTTTTGGGGAGGGAGTCTATCTAGGAGTGGATCAGCTACGCAGTTAAAGTCGCCAGCTACAAAGAGCCAGCCTTGCTGGTTAAGTAACAAAGTTTGACCCAATTTTTCAAAAAATGTGTTCTGGTAGTTATTAGGTCCACAGAGATTGCAAATGGTTATCTTTCTACCTTTAATGGAACCCATTAGAATTATAAAACGTCCTGCTGGGTCTTTAATCTCTCAGGTTATGGAGAAGGAAATGGATTTATGGATAAGGATAGCTACACCCGCTTTTTTGCAGTGGGCGTTGGAAAAAAACCAGGAGCCTGCCCAATCCCTTTGCAGTTTTTTATGTTCTGTTTTGGAAAGATGGGTTTCCTGTAGGCAAGCTATTTTAACTTTGTGCCTTTTTAGAAACTGTAGTATTTTGGCTCTCTTAATTGGGGAGCCTGGGCCGTTAACATTTAGGGATGCCAGTCTAATAGAGTCAGCAATGCATGCCAGCCAAGACTAGAGGACTAGACAGCTGACAGGAGATAGTAGAACTCTGAGCCTCCCAGCCTGAGCCCAGGGGTATGGTGAAGTTTGGACCAATTAAGTGTCGCCCCTTGCTGCGGATAGACAGCAGAAAATAACCTAAAAAGTTTAAGATTGACCCCTTGCTTGAAAAACCATAATGAAATAGAGTAACATAATCCCTTCCCACCCTCCCCTCCCCCACATGTAACATCCTTTTGTGCTGTATAAAGCACATAGGAAGTGGAGGTACGTTAACTGATTTGTGAGCATATGTAACCAAGAAAGCCTAAATCAGGAACCGGAGTTGCGAATGCTTCTTATATGTGTATATATATATTTTTTTCTTTTAATAAAGTCCAACCACCTCTTAATGTGTCCCCATCCCCCCCCCCATCACTATCCAATCCCCCAGCAGGGAGGAAGTCATAACACTACCATGCTGGACAGGGACAGAGAGTCCAAAAAGGGCCGAGTCACCCGCGCCCCCCTCCCCCCCAAGTCCGATACCACAGTCTTTGAAAAAATGAGAATGAAAATGTCCTGGCTTCCCTGCTATAGTTTGGAGGGTACCACTGAGGCTGCAAAACGACCCCGGGGCCGCCAGACCACGTCCCTTGGAACCTGGAATCCTTTCGATCAGGCAAGCCCCCCTGGAGAGTGTGACCAGTTTGCACCGCAGCTCACCAAACTAAAAGCTCTGTCTCTTCCGGGTGAACGTGGACATCGGGGAGGACTGCCCTGCACGCCAGAAAGCAGTAATGCGGTAAGATAGTTCAGTCAGCTGGCGTCGGGCGACTATGTTAGATCTCTTTAATGGAGGTTCTGGATGGGGTGGCAGGCTCGGGCCCGGCTCGCACAGTACTGATACGGTTGGGGGGAGGATGTGGCTGTGCCCCCCCCGGAGAAGGGCCTGGAAAGGTTATACAAAGGTCTCTCGAGACTTGAGCAGAAGAGGTAGCTCGTGGCCTTTAAACAAGCTTTATTGAAAAGCCAATTAACATATAAATTAACAACTGCTTACCAAGGCTAAAGTCAACGCAACTCAGCGATAAAAAAAAAGAGAAAAAAAAACACAAAAACTTTGCGCTTATGATTATTCAGTTCCGAATTGAGAGGAGGAACTTGTCCTTGCTGAGCCTCTCCTTCGCCGGTGCCCCAGCTAAGCCCTCGAGGAATGTCTGTGCCTGGCTGGCTTCCTCAAAAAGGTGCGTAGTACTGGCATGCCAGACTTTCAGTCTGGCTGGAAATTGGAGTGAAAATTTGATCTGTTTGGCCACGAGCGCAGAGCAGACTGAAGTAAAACATTTGTGGCTTTGTGAGACAGTCACTGAGTAATCTTGGAAAGCCTGGTACTTGAGCTCCCAAAGTTGTCTGTAAATTCTCAATATTTCCTGCTTGTGAGCTCTGTTAAGAAATCTGGCAATGATGGTTCTGGGTCTGGAATCCTCAGGTTTTCTGATTCCCAGTCTGTGGGCTCTCTCTATCTGTAAGGAGGTGGCAAGCGACGGAATCTCTAGTACCTCAGGTAGCCATTTCTCCAAAACGCTTGCTAAATTAGCCTCTGTGACAGATTCTGGAAGACCTGTGAAGCGCAGGTTATTTCGTCGGGATATGTTCTCCAGGTCGTCCAGCTTTTCCTTGTACGATTTAATTTGGGTCTCCAGGGACGCTAGCTGCCTGGCAGAGGTGTTAGTCATCCTCTAAGGTTGATATGCGGCCCTCTAATACTTCCAGGCATGGATGTAATTGTTCCAGCGAATTCCGGACTGTGGATATCTGAGAGGAGGGGTTGTCAAACCTAGCATCCAATGCCGCCACTACTGCTAGGGTAACTTTCTCTGAAAGAGCATACAGGGTGGCCTGCGATGGGGCCAGGTCTGTACTGTCCCCTCCGTCTGCAGCGTGTTTTTCTGGAGCAGGCCTCATTTTTTTTCTTTTTTCCTTTTTTCTTCCTTTAAGGGCCATGATTCCCGGGGATTTATGCATATACTTGTCTATTGACATAAGATTCGCAGGTTTTGAAAGGAATCTGGCCGATTTTGCTGGGGATGGCTAAGATATCAGCGGATAAAAGGCGGCTGGTGCTCAGAGCTCATGAAAGCACGTCTTCCTCAGCCCATCACATCACGTGACCCCTGCCTGTATCTTTTAAAATAACAACTTACGCGCGGAAGTGTTGACCCTGCCCTGAAACAGCCCCTTTTTACATGCATATATGTGCAGGTGAAAGCAAAAATACACGGAGAACATGTGTAGAGGCTGCTTACACATGTATACGCTCACTTTTATGCACATACCATTTTGAAAATTAACCTTTTAGTTGGTGATATTCATAGGTCAGCATTTATCTGTCTTATTCAAAAGTTAGACAAAAATGAAGAGAAACTATTGCTGACAAAATATCGTAGTTTGAAATGATGTTTCTACGTATCTTTGTCAATGTTATTAAAGGCCTTCATGCACCTACACTCCGTGGAATTTATAATTTCCTGTCAAATACGTCACTAAATTCAAAAAATATATTTATGGAGTAGGAGGGATGTTTCATATACAGTGTAGGTGTCCCCGCACCAATACGTGATTGGTTATAATCATCAACCAGCCTCCTCCTCCGTGGTATTTTTTATAAACTAGAAATGTTTTTGTGAAAGTCCCACTAGAATATCAGACTCTTCCGTGGCACTATGATCATTGAATATATGTACGGAATAAGCACTGTTCAAGCTGTCAGGCTTTGAAATAAATTTTAAAGAGGGTCCACATTCGACTTCCCGAATATGTTGGTCAATAATGTCAAACCTTTAATGATGATCCCGACACGAACCGTCCATGTTTCAGATGTTTGTCTTTCCTTAGGGGAAAATTTCAGACGTCTGTCTTTCCTCAGGGGAAAATTTATTTCAAAGCCTGACAGCTTGAACAGTGCTTATTCCGTACATATATTCAATGATCATAGTGCCACGGAAGAGTCTGATGTTCTAGTGGGACTTTCAGAAAAAAATTTCTAGTTTATAAAAAATACCACGGAGGAGGAGGCTGGTTGATGATTATAACCAATCACGTATTGGTGCGGGGACACCTACACTGTATATGAAACCTCCCTCCTACTCCATAAATATATTTTTTGAATTTAGTGACGTATTTGACAGGAAATTATAAATACCACGGAGTGTAGGTGCATGAAAGCCTTTAATAACATTGACAAAGATACGTAGAAACGTCATTTCAAACTACGATATTTTGTCAGCGATAGAGTTTCTCTTGATTTATGTCCAATTATTGAGGATCGCTGATATTTGTGGTAACTTTTTTGATATATTTGGTTATTCAAAAGTTAGCCAGATTAATGCCTTTGAATATCGACCTTCCTATATCTAAAGTTGTTAAAAAATTATTGCAGTCTGTTGTTCTCCACATATAGAACAATATTAATATTCCACCAACAGTTTAAGGACAATTCAACAGAGCAGGTCCAGGCTATCTCTCAAGAATATTAGTGTTATAAGGCATGTTGGGATTCCTTAGCAAATAGCAGGACATAGATTTTTTTATAAAATGAAGGTTTGAGTATTGTAAGATTGAACATAAGTATGCAATAGAACTGAAGCTTAATGGCATTCATTAAGGGACTCAACTGAGAATCAAGGATGAGGTTGATTTCAAATGTGCCTTAGTTTCTCTGTATGATTAAGCTTTCTTTATATGCATGTATTTCCATTATTTGTTATTTAATAATTATATGTTTGCATCTTAAAACTTAAAAATATATCTTTAAAAAAAGAACATACATACTGTACAATACATGCATCTGAGGAAGAGACATATGAAGCTCTGATAGCTTGTATAAAATAACATCCATGTGTAATTTCTTTTGATTGGACCAATAAAAGACATCACAAAGTGACCTAAAAATTAGCAGGCCGATACAGTACAGTGCGCTCCATCGGAGCGCACTGTTAACCTGCCCTTGGATGCGTGTTTTCCCTTACCCCTTATTCAGTAAGGGGCGGAAAACGCACGTCCAACCCGCGGCACCTAATAGCGCCCTCAACATGCAAATGCATGTTGACGGCCCTATTAGGTATGCCCGCGGAATACAGTAAGTAAAATGTGCAGCCAAGCCACACATTTTACTTTCAGAAATTAGTGCCTACCCAAAGGTAGGCGCTAGTTTCTGCCGTCACCGGGAAAGTGCACAGAAAAGCAGTAAAAACTGCTTTTCTGTGCACCTTCCGACTTAATATCATAGCGATATTAAGTTGGAGGTCCTGAAGGGTGTAAAAAGTAAAAAGAAAAAAAATTTAAATTGGACCGGCGGCTGTCGGGCCGAAAACTGGACGCTCAATTTTGCCGGCGTCTGGTTTCCGAGCCCGTGGCTGTCAGCGGGCTTGAGAACCGACGCTGGCAAAATTGAGCGTCGGCTGTCAAACCCGCTGACAGCCACCGCTCCGGGTCAAAAGGAGGCGCTAGGGACGTGCTAGTGTCCCTAGCGCCTCCTTTTGCCCGTTTCTACTGCACCACCTAATTTACATACTGAATCGCGTGCACTGGCGAGTGGCCTGTGCGCGCGCCGGGAGAGCTGGCGTTCGTCCGCTCTCCCGCGTTTTTACTGAATGGGCCTGTAGGTGTCACAGCTCTCAGAACACCTTTTTCTCAAACAGAAAGAAAGAGTTCAGTGTTCAGTAAACTGTTGTGGCAAAAAAAATCCAGGGAAAATTATGTGCATAACATTTCCTGGATATTCAACAAGACTTATGTGATACAAGTCTGTCACTGAATATACTCAGTTATGTGCGTAACTTTATCCAGGTAAAGTCAGAAATGCTATTTTCCTCATCAGACTTGACTGCATAACTGTATTCGAACAGCGGTGAATATGTGTGCTCAGTGGGTATAGTTCTGCCTCCAGCACACCTCCATTAATGTGTCTTTTTACATGAATAAACTTTGTATAAATACAATTTCTGTGTCCGGTGGGGGAAAATATTCAAAGCTTGTTTTTTATGCACGTAACTCAAAAAGTTACATGCAGAAAGGCTTTGAATATCGATCGCCAAGGGCTTTAATTCTTATATTTATAGATTGTTAGACTGTCCCTTCAAGAGATTGCACTGATTTCCAGTTTTAACGCATATTTTCATTGGTACTGAAATCTTGAGGGCCATTTTTCTGTGTTTTTCAACTTTTCCACTAGAGAAAAGTGATGTTTACTAAAACCTGGAGGGTTTTTTTTTCCCTTAGAAAAATATTACAAAACAATTGCTCATAACTGTAAGCACTAGGGTTAAAACAAGTCAGAGACAGAAAGTTCAGGAGAAAGTCTGGTCATCCAGTACCTGTGTATTACAGTAAATAAATCCTCTGTTGTTCGAGATGTCATAAATACATCATCATCATCTTCTGCTATGGACTCTGCAGTTTTATCACTGACAAAGTTTTTCTCTTCAGCAATGGCTTCCATGGAGCTTCCTGAAAGAGCAGAGAGAATACATAAAAATATGTCGGATCTACAGCATTTTCAGAGCTTACAGATGATTACCAAAGACTGTAAAGCAGAGGAGAAGATTTTAGCCGATTTATCAAAAATTATTTTAATGAATAATGGTTAGGAGTTTTTCTATTTTTAATAGGTGGAAGCTCGAGTCACCTAAACTCAAGAAACAGAAAAACCAGCAAGCAAAAGTAATTCATCACCTTCAGCAAATAAAGCAAAATTGTTCACTTGTCATTCAAGAGTACCGAGGCAGAAAGCATTCTCAGAGCTCGGAAAGACCTCCCCGTGCAGGAGCTGCCGCACAAGTCTCCTTGGTCTTTCTAGCAAGCTGAACTTCAACTCCAAAGGAGAGGAGGCTGGGATTCTGTGGCTGATTTGACCTGCTGCCCTCGGAGAACATCTGTTTCAGGTAAGCAATTTGGCTTGCTCCGTGGACAAGCAGGAGAAGGATTAGCTACACAAGTAGGAACTCCCAAGCTCAGGGCTGAGTGGAAATATTGGTTATATAAGATATATATCTACTGTAAGGAGCATGCAGCCCATAATTTAAACTAGAGGCTGAAGGGGAAAGTTGAAGGAACTAGTTGAATAGGCTTTTGAAAACTGCTTGGCCAAAATTGCTATTTTGACAAGAAGCATTTTTCTAGGCAGAAATGAGCAGTAAAGGTATGCATGGAAGATCAGATGGTTGCTCTGGCTATGTCCTCTATTAAGGCAGAGCGAAGATGCGCTAATGAAGTTGCCATAGCTCTGACTTTATGAGCTTTCACTTAACTACGAAAATGTTTCCCTGATTGACTATAACAGTAAGAGATGCAATCAGATGTTATCTGCCTGACTGGTCTGAAGGTGTTGAATAGTTGTAAAGATTTCCTGAAATATTTTATTCTTTCTAAATAGCATAAAAGATCTGATAAAGATTATACCTTCTATTCTCTATTACATAAATCTTACTGCAGAACAGATTATATATTAACCTCTTATAGTGTTTTTGAGTACATTAATCAGGCAAAAATTAGCGTCAGACTGCCTAACTGATCACAAATCTATATGGACCAGGATTCGGGTACTGCAAAATATCCCACTGAGTTTTAACTGAATTCAGCAACCTTATATATACATTATGCTTCTCAATTCCATGATTATTTGAGCAACAAATGGCAAGAGTTTGTTAATAATAATGCAGAACATTTGGAAGCATGTTTAAGGTGGGAAACAACTAAAGTGGTACTGAGAGGAGATACAATTCCTTTTGCAGCAAACAAAAATAAAAAATGTAAAACTGAATTATGATTTAATGAGAGCTACTCAAGATGCTTAAAACAGCATATATTACTAATTTGACATCATAATAGACAGTTAGGGGAGGGCAAGAAACATTGTACATGCTTTATTACATAAATGAGCTTTGAAGGATACTCTGTATAATAAATATCGTATAGTAGCCAGAACCAGGAGGATGCTGGTTATGCCCAGGGAGAGGCATAACCAGCAGAAGAAGAGACGTAGTAGTAATGCCTCTTCACAGATCATTGGTGAAGCATCACCTGGAGGACTATGTTCAGTTCTGGAGGCCATCTCTCAAAAAGGATAGAGACAGGATGGAGTCAGTCTAACCAGCGTTTGTACAGGAAGCCATATGAGACTGAAGAAACTTAATATGTATATACCCTAGAAGAGAGGCGAGAGAGGGGGAATATGATGCAGACATCTAAATACCTGAAATGTATTAATGAACAGGAAACCAAGCTTTTTCAATGGAAAGGAAGCTGTAGAACCAGGGGTCAAAACATGAAACTCCAAGGGAGTAGATTCAGAAACAATATCAGGAGGTGTTTTTTTTTGTTTTGTTTTTTTTTAAATAGAGAGGGTGGTGGATGCCTGGAATGCCCTCCCGGAGGAGGTAATGATGATAATGACAGTGATAGACTTCAAGAAAGCATGGGATAGACACAGGATCTATGGTGGCAAGAGAATGGCAATGAGGGAACTGCTCAGCCTTCACTGAGCAACAGCTGCAGCCCAGGCAGCAGTGATATGGATGCACTGCGCTTCTTGGAGGGCAAGGGGAAACCTGCACGGGGTGGCAGTTGCAGCTATAAAGGGGACAAGATGGAATTGGGTTCCATGTGGGAATGTGATCTACTTTGGGTAAATGTGTATAAAATCGATGCCGGGCAGACATAAGGGGTAGCGAGTGTGTGAGCCCTTAGTGATACGGCATAGTTGACCCAGTCTTGATGGTGAATCCACAAGGCCTACCTACACTGGCAGCTGGCAAATGCGACCTGTAACTGGACAGTCTGGAGCTTCACCTTTATCAGCCACCTCCCTCCAGAGGTTGAGCCCTTGGATTCCGGTGGCTGGCAGGACTTAGACGGGTCCCTAGGATGGAGGTGTTAACTAGAGTCAGAGACATCAGAGTCAAAGTGCACAGCAGGTTTAACAGAGTCAAGAGATAGGCCAAGGTCAGGGTTTGCAGCGGGCATGAATAGTCAGGTCCAGGTGATAGGCAATCGTGTTCAGGTCCCAGCAAGAGGTCAAGATCTAGAGAGGCCAAGGGAGGACAAAGACATGATAAAGGAAGACAAGGCTTGACTGAAAGGCAAGGCTGGAATGAGTCTGGACTAAAAGGCAAGGCTGGACTGGAAGTTAAGGCTGGATGAGGCTGGCCTGAAAAGCAAGACTGGATGAGGCTGAACTGGAAGCAAGGAATCAGTAATGCTGCAACGCGCACTGCTAGACAGGAAACCCATTGCTGAGGTATTTGCTTGGAGCATGGTTAGAGTTTAAATACCCTGCTGTGCTGAGATCATAAGGGAGTGGCGCAGGGTTCCTTTCCGCCATGGAGCCTTTATAGTCAGGGCAGATGTGTGCATGCCTAGAGGGAGGCATGGCGCAACTGCTGAGCACTTGTCAAGGCGTCCATGCTGCACGGGAATCCAGACGGCATCCTGTGGTCCTGGTGGCATTGGGGCAAGTGCAGCTGGTAGCGGGGACATCCCACAGTCATCCAAATGTAACAGGAGACTAGATGGGCCTTTTGGTCTTTATCTGCCATCATTTACTATTACTATATATATATATATATTTTTAAACTTTTTGTTTATAGCATTTCAAAATACAAATCTCAAGATAAAATAGAACAAGAAATTCTCTTTGGGCTGGTGTTAAATAGAAAGAAACATTGAAAAATTAATATATACAAAGTAATTATAAATCCATCCTTAAGATAAAGTTCACAATATTGAGAGAAATCCAAGAGATCCATTAAGAAATAACATAGGGCAAATAACGAGTAGGTCTGAGGACTACTAAAGAAGAGATGTCGCATTACAGCCACACATCTGGAACAGTAACAGGAGGATCTGAACATACAAACTTATCAACAAGAAAACAGAAAAGTTGGCTGGGCTCAAAAAAGACATACAAGTTAGCATAATATTTAACACAACATTTGCAGGGAAACGAGGAAAAATTGTGCCCTCTAATTGTAACACCCTAGGTCTCAGCAAAAGAAACTGCTTCCATTTCTCCTGAGTTGATCTAGCATCATCAGGAAAGGCCACGACTGCAAAAAAGATACACTCCAACTACAATACATCTTAAGAAGCCAATCTCTGTCTGAGTCTAACACCAAGGTGACCAATAGTGTGGAAGATTTAGCCAAGGTTGTACCAGACATCTCTAACATGGCAGTAAGATCCAAAGAATTAACAAATATAGGGGAAAGTCCTTGAGATTGATTAATTTCACTCCTAGGAGGTGGAAGATAGTAAATTCGAGTGACAGGTGGCAATACTTGTTGCAATTCCTGGTCGCATATGCTCTGCGGCCGGGCCTGCTCACCTCTCTAGGCCAGCCCATGCGCGCAGGCCTCCCTCCTGCTGTCGGTCCCGGCCGTCCCCGTCGCTCTCCTCTACCCGCGGCAGCTCTGGCAGCATCTCAGGCCTTACAGCGGAGCTCCCGCCGGGGCTCCGCATCCAGCATCATGACATTTAAAGGGCTAAGCGCGAGAAACCAGGACCTGACGCTCCCCGATGACGTTTCCAGCCCTCATTATTTAAGGCAGGGCTCAGACCCTTGATCCCTGCCTTGGCAATCGGGTCGACCACGCATGAACGCTGCCCGAAACTGACCTCTGCTTGTCCATTGACCACGTCTGCACACTGCCTGGAACTGACCTCTGCCTGACTGACCATGCTCAGACTGACCACTGGTATTGACCCCTGCTTTGGCTGACCACGCTATCCTTGCCTCTGGCCTTGATCCTCACTCTTCAATCAGAGACTCTGTTCTGGCCTTCTTTGGCTCCTGGATTCCCTGACCTGAACATCGACCGCGCACCCTTGTTCGTGGTGGGCACACCCCTGAACTTTATCTCTCAGAGATCCTGTGAGGCCCATCTAAGACCAGGCAGCCCAGGTAACCAAGGGTTCAACCTGAGGAAACCCTGGGTTGCTATTGGTGAAGTTCCAGCTAAACATGTAAGCACTTAATATAATCTTTAACATCTTTGAACCATATATTTTTAATTCAAAACTACACTACTGCACTACTTATGAAATTGCAAAACATTAACACATACAAAAAAAAACCAACTTTCCATCGAATTTCTTCAAGTCGTCTTAAATATCTACTAGAATTTCTTGCCAGAAGCAAAATAAAACAGACCAAAACCAGTAAAAAAAATCTTCAGCCCGGGGGACCTGCATCGCCCCTCGGAAGTCCTTCTGTCCGACCCGACCTGAAATATTTTGAACCCGACCTGGCCCGCAGGTTCAGGTTGGGCCAGCCCGCAAAATGTAGACGTCTGCCTATATAGCCCATATGAGGTACAATGATTATTTCTTTGGTTAGTTCAACTTATTCACCCAGAAGGTGTATTCAATACAAAAAACAGCGAATAAAATTGACATAAAATGCAGAAGATTTACAACGATTCTCATCTGACATTATAGAATTTTATTGAAATGTTTTGCATTTTGTGTCAAACTTACATTACACCACATTAAATGATGCTGCATAAACAAGCCATAAGTTGTAGGGATGTGCAGAGCAAAATTTTATGTTCATATTTTTTATGTCCGAAAGGGGGTCCCACTTGTGGCCAATATGGACATAAAAAAAATCCAATGAGTTGGGTATATGTACATATGTGCAAAAAAAAAAATTAAACCCCCTCACCCTCCTTAATCCCCCCCCCAGACTTACCACAACTCCCTGGTGATCGAGCGAGGAGTGAGGACGTCATTTCTGCAATCCTTGGCGAGAAGCATGTGACGTCGGTGGCACGTCGAGTGACGCGGCGTCACGTGATTCCCGGCTCGTTCGCGCCGGACGGCTCGTTCGGCCCAAAAAGAACTTTTGGCCAGCTTGGGGGGGCCTCCTGACCCCCTCAAGCTGGCCAAAAGTTCTTTTTGGGCCGAACGAGCCGTCCGGCGCGAACTTGCCGGGAATCACGTGACGTCGGCGTCACGTGATTCCCGGCTTGTTCGCGCCGAACGAGCCGTCCGGCGCGAACTTGCCGGGAATCACGTGACGTCGCGTCTGAGTGACGCGGCGCCACGTGATTCCCGGCTCGTTCGCGCCGGACGGCTCGTTCGGCCCAAAAAGAACTTTTGGCCAGCTTGAGGGGGTCAGGAGGCCCCCCCAAGCTGGCCAAAAGTTCTTTTTGGGCCGAACGAGCCGTCCGGCGCGAACGAGCCGGGAATCACGTGACGCCGGCGTCACTCGACGTGCCGCCGACGTCACATGCTTCTCGCCAAGGATTGCAGAAATGGCGTCCTCACTCCTCGCTCCATCACCAGGGAGTTGTGGTAAGTCGCGGGGGGGGGGGGATTAAGGAGGGTGAGGGGGTTTATATTTTTATTTTGGCTCAACAATCGCGATTTCCCACATATCGAACATATCTATGTTCGATATGTGGGAAATCCGATCGTTTATGTCGAATCAATTTTTTAAGTAAAAAAAAAATATGAGTTGCGTTTTACTAATGCGGTCAATCCGAATGCACACCCCTAATAAGTTGTGTATGTTTCATGTTTTCTAATAAAAATCGCAGCCCCCTTATAATTTGGTGAACACCCCTGTCAACTTTTTCTGCTTACGGCTTTCAGCCCTGAGTTAACAAAACAGTATATAAAAGTAGTAACATATATTTTATGTACCTATTATCAGTAGATATGTAGAAGACAAGCGATATGAGCATAATGAATCTCTTGGAATCACTATTGTAACGCCAAATCTGGAATTTTCCTTTAACAAGTGGTTTACGCTGACGAGCCGATTTTAAAAGCCTTGCTCGCGTAAATCCGCCCGGATTTACGCGAGCAGGGCCTTGCGCACCGGCTTGCCTATTTTCCATAGGCCGCCGGCGCGTGCAGAGCCCCGGGACGCGCGTAGGTCCCGGGGTTTTTGGAAGGGGGCGTGTCAGGGGCGGGACCCGATGACGCTGCATTTTGGGGGTGGGGCGCGGCGTTTCGGGGGCATGGTGCCGGCCCGGGGGCGTGGTCAAGGCCTCCGGACCAGCCCCCGGGTCAGAGAACGGCGCGCCAGCAGTCTGCTGGCGCGTGTAGATTTACGTCTGCTTCTCACAGGCGTAAATCTACGGACAAAGGTAAGGGGGGGGGGTATAGATAGGGCCGGGGGGGTGGCTTAGGTAGAGGAAGGGAGTGGAAGGTGAGGGGAGGGCGAAAGAGAGTTCCCTCCGAAGCCGCTCCGATTTCGGAGCGGCTTCGGAGGGAACGGAGGCAGGCTGCGCGGCTCGGCGCACGCCGGCTGCCCAAAATCGGCAGCCTTGCGTGCGCCGATCCAGGATTTTAGAGGATACGCGCGGCTATGCGTGTATCTTATAAAATCCAGCGTACTTTTGTTTGCGCCTGCTGCGCAAACAAAAGTACGCGATCGCGCTGTTTTTAAAAATCTACCCCTGAGTGTGTGAGAGAGAAATAGCAAATGTTTTTGCATGTGAGTGAGCAAGACAGCGCAAACTGTAGAGATGGGCAATGTAAATGTACCGCTCACTTTATTTAAAGTATATGGATGTATATTTAAAAAACAGCATTTTATATGGCCTTTTCAAAATAATACTGAAAAATTTGTAAATGTTTGATTGCTATTTCTGCTGTATATACGCCCCCCTGACTGCTGCGCCCTAGGCCATGGCCTAGATTGGCCTTATGGGAAATCCAACCCTGGGTCCCTCTCGGGGCGGATTCTAGGTAAAGATCAGCCCGGGGATTTTCCCCAAAACCGGCCCAGAAGATACTCCGTGGTCTACCGAGCGAGGCTCTGTTACGGCCGTGCTCAGCAGACCATGTGACCAGAGGTACCGGCCCACCGAGGGATGCCCGATCCCCCGATAAGCCAATCCGCCCGTGGTCCCTCTTCAGCCTCGTAACAGAGAGTTATGAAAAAATAAAATAAACATAGGAGAAAAAACAAATCCACAGAGTGGTGGGTGGGTTTCGTGAGGACTAACATCCTGCTCTCCTAAGAGAACACCTGTTACAAGTAAGCAACTCTGCTTTCTTCTAGAACAGTGGTTCTCAACCTTTCTAATGCCGTGACCCCGTAATACAGTTCCTCATGTTGCGGTGACCCCTCGCCCCGCCCTCGCCCTGCGAGGGCGGGGCTTTGGTCATATGGGGGCGGGGTTATGGATGGGGTTGGATTTTAGTGCATACTTATTTATTATGACATTTATAAACAGAACCACCATTCCTCATAAAACAATAAAATTAAGAAACATAAAGCATCAGTTATAATAGTAAAACCATACTAATAAAAGAATATTTTAAAATTACTGATAAATAGAATTTCTATTAATTAAAATCATATACATTTTTATAATTTCCCAAACACCAATAAAATATTTCAAAACAGCACATATATCAAATAACACACAATAATTAAAACTAATAAGGATTTTAAAAAGCCCCTGCTGTCCCCTTCTGTGGGAGCTCTTGATTTCCAGTCACCCTGATATTGTCGAGGATTAGGAGGTTATCCTCTCTCTCTCACACATACTCTCACATGTCCATTCTCTCTCACACATACACTGTCACATACATACACATTCATGCTCTTATACCCACCATAACCTCTCGCTCTCACAGACACTGATACACTCTCAGGGTGTAAGACACTCTCTCCCCCCACTCACACACACTCTTACTCCCCTGGATTTTCTCACACACACTCATGCTCTCACTCTTACTGGCTCCCTCACAACCTCAGAGCCTCTCAGATAAAACTCTATGCAGCAGAAATAATGCTGAATGTTGAGAATTGTGTTATGCAGACTAATCTGGAAAATGCACTAATTTCTACATGAGTCATAATGAATCAGTCCTCAGCTGCCGGCTTCAATTGATTATCCTGGCTCCCTTTAATTTAATGTTTGCCAAATACAGTTCATGTGTAACAGCAATCCTAATTCTCCACCAGATCAAGCTGATTTCACATCCCACTTCATACTTTGTCACCTCCAGCTGAGTCAAACAATTAATCTAATTATTGCCACTGCTGCCACGTGGCTATTGGGGAGGCGCTGATTGCTGCTATTGGCACTGAAGCCCATTCTGCTGCCTCCTCTGTGCAGGCCCCCTGGGTTTCCACTTCCTCCATGTTGATCTCGTACATTGTGAGATCCGCCATAGAGAAAGTGCTACTCTTGCACATTCCCAAAGATTACATGTACCAATCAGTAAAAAGTAATTTTTTTTTTTTTTACATCTGCTTCCCTTTATTTTTTTGCCATTTCCTTTTATATTGCCTTTTTTTCTGTTTCTTTTCTCTCCACCTGTCTTCTTCCCTCAAACACACAGTCAGGTTCTCATTCTCACATGCATTTCTCTGTCACACACACATACACACACAGGATCTCACTGTCACATGCTCTTTCTGTCATGCAATCATTCATACACACAGTCTCTCACTGGCACAGGCTGTCTGAGTCTCACACACAGGCTTTCTCACACCCCCACATGCTGCCTTGCTCAAGCACAGGCTCTCACTGTCACATGCTGTCTCTTTCACACACACAGAGGCTCTCACATGCTGTCTCTGCAAACACACACAGTCTCTCAATTCACTCTCACACACAATCTCTCAACTCATCTCATACTCGCACACACCTCTCTCTCACCTCTGGGCCTCTTCTTTACGGGTTGCCACAGGATGGGCTCTGCAGCGGTCCTAGTCTTCCCGGCCCCGCTGTTCCTCTTCTGCATGCGGCTGACGCGCCTCCTCCTTCCTGCCCGTGCGGCTCCGGCAACATTTGTCTTCCGGGGCAGGGCGGGCAGGAAGGAAGTAGGAGGAGCACCGTGACGCGCTCTCTTTTGGGGTTGGAGGAGGCAGGTCTCCAGCTTCGCCCCGCCTCCCCGCTGCAGCCGCGGCACCGCGGACCGGCAAAAAACCCCAACGGCCCGGTACTGGTCTGCGGACCGGGCCGTTGGGGTCGGTCCGCAGACCAGTTTTGGTCGAACGACCTGTGTTTTGGTCGTTCGACCCCTGCCGGGGTCGCGACCCACAGGTTGAGAACCACTGTTCTAGAACAAGCAGGATGGTAGTCCTCACACATGGGTGAATCCCTAGCTACAGGCTGTTCCCTAACAACAAGCAAGACCAACAGGCACCCAACCTGGTGCCAACGGGTACAACAACACAGGTTCCATTAGTAACAGGGAGACAGCCTGAACCTGAACAATGGGACATAGGTAGGAAGAGGTGGGTTTTACAGCTGAAAGAGATTCCATAGGACAGACTGGCTGAAGCTATTGTGTCGGCCATCCCTGTCCAGACAGTAGTGAGAAGCCAAAGTGTGGGGAAAACTCCATGTCGCAACCTTGCAGATCTCGTCCACGGGGACCACTCTCAAGTGGGCCACTGAAGTTGCCATGGCTCAGACAGAATGAGCCTTGATATGGCCCCCAAGCTGCAGTCCTGCCTGAGTATAGTAGAAGGAGATGCAATCTGCCAGCCAGTTGGACAGGGTCTGCTTAGCTACCGCAACTCCTAATCTATTCCTGTCAAAAGAGATGAAGAGTTGTGTGGACTGCCTATGGCCTGCCATTCGCTCCAAGTAGAATGCTAAAGCTCTCTTGCAGTCCAAGCTGTGCAGAGCCCGTTTGCACTACTGCAAAAGAGGCTTGGGAAAAAAGGTGGGCAGGATGACTGACTGGTTAAGACGGAAATCCGTCACCACCTTAGGCAGGAACTTAGGGTGCGTGTGGAGAACCACCCTATCATGAAAGAAATTTGTGTAGGGTGGATACATCACTAAGGCCTGAAGCTCACTGACTGCGCACGGACGTAACCGTGACCAAAAATATGACCTTCCCGGTCAGGTACTTAAGGTCACAAGAATGCAGCGGCTCAAAAGAAGCTTTCATGAGCTGAGCCAACACTGCACTGAAGTCCCAGGACACAGCAGGAGGCCGCAGGGGAGGCTCCAATTGAAGAAGACCCCGCATGAAGCATCCCACAATGGGTTGCTTAGAAATGGGCAAACCATCCACACCCCAGTGGCAGGCTCTGACAGCACTCAGGTGTAACCTAATGTAATTGGTCTTTAAGCCAGCATCCAAGAGGTGCAGGACATAATCAAGCAGTTTTGGTGTGGAGCAGGAGGACATATCCAGGCTGCAGAGCTCACACCACATGGAAAACCTCTTCCACTTCAGGCCATAAGTCTTACTAGTGGAAGGCTTCCTGGAAGCCACCAAGACTCGAGACACATCATCAGAGAGGTCAAGGGGCTGCAGAATTAACCTCTCAATATGCAAGGCCATCAGGGACAAGACCTGGTGGTTGGGATGGCACAGCCTGCCACGATCCTGCGTGATGAGAACTGGGGAAGTTCCCAGACTGATCGGTTCTCAGAGGGAGAGATCCCACAGAAGCAGGAACCAGATCTGCCTTGGCCAATGAGGGGCTATGAGGCTCATATTCCCCCTGTCCTGTTGAAACTTCAAGAGAGTCTTCGTCACCAGAGGACATGAAGGATACACGTACAGAAGGCTCTTGCCTCAATGGCGGACAAAGGCATCCGTCCACCCTGTACAGGAAGCAGAACTGATCCATCTTCCTGTTGCAGGGGTATATGAACAGATCCATGTGCGGGGTCCCCCAGAGGTAGAAGATTCTATCCATCACTTCCTGTTTTAGGACCACTCGTGGGGTCGGAAGGCTCGACTCAGTCTATTGGCCACCACATTCTCTGCCCCAGCCAGGTACATGGCCCGGGGCACCATACCTTGGACAGAACCCAAGACCAGATTTGAACTGCTTCTTGACACAGGAGGAATGACTTTGTACCTCCCTGTTTGTTGATATACCACATCGCCACCTGGTTGTTGGTCTGGATCAGGACCACTTTGGTGATCAGCGAATCACGCAGAGCTCCAGGAAGTTGATCTGACACTGTGCTTCCTGGAAGGATCACAGGCCATGGGTACGGAGCCCCTCCACATGGGCACTCCACTCCAGGTTGGATGCATCTGTAGTGAGCACAATTTGGTTAGGGGGATTTTGAAAGGGCAGCCCCTGCTCCAAGTTGGAAAGACTCTCCCAACAAGACAAGAAGTCCCGGAGAGGCAGAGTAATGAGGATGTGGATATGGAGGTATGGAGTGGCCTGCCACTACTGAGTCCGCAAGGACCATTGAGCTCTACGCATATGTAAATATGCGTAGAGCTCAAAGGGAGTAACATGGACGGTCACGGCCATGTGTCCTGAGTCACAACATGCGGCATGCCGAAATCTGCTGGCTCTGGTGGACCATTCCCACAATGGACAACAACGTGAGCGCCTGATTACAGGGAAGAAACGCTCAGGCCTGAGCCGTGTCCAACCGGGCTTCAATGAAGCTCAACTGAGGCGACAGGTCAAGATGGGACTTTGGGTAGTTGATAATAAACCCCAGGGACTCTAACACCTGAATGGTCAACTGCAGGGACTCTTTCGCTCCCTCCTGGAACTGGCTCTTGACAAGCCAAACGTTCAGGTAGGGGCACACCTGCACCTCCAACCTGCGGAAGTACACACCAACTACAGCCAGGCACTTGGTGAAGACGCAAGGGGCCAAGGCCAAGCCAAATGGCAACACCCTGTACTGAAAGTGTCACTCACCCACCACAAACCAGAGATACTTCCTGTGACCTAAGAAGATCTTGATGTGGGTGAAGGCATCTTTTAGGTCGAGGAAGTAAAGCCAATGTCCTTTTTGAAGGAGGGGAATCAGGGTGCCCAGAGAGACCATCTTGAACTTTTCCCTTTTAGAAACTTGTTCAAGGCTCTCAAGTCTAGAATAGGATGGAGTCCCCTTGATCTCTTTGGAATCAGGAAATATTGGGAGTAGAACCCCTGCCCCACTATTTTAGCGAAATGGGCTTGACAGCCCTGGCCATTATGAGGGCAGCAAGTTCCTCCAAAAGTATTTCCTGATGCAAGAACTGACCCCAAGAGGGTTACGGGGGAGAGTCCGGAAGGTCACCCAGGAAGTTCAGTCGGTATCCTAGATGAATGGTCTGAGGTAACTCTGGTCCAACGGTCCAGAAAGAACGGTAACTGGAGGGCCATAAGTCAAGGGTACGGGCGGTTGGCTTACACTCCCTTACAGCCAGTCAAAACCCCATATCGGGTCTTGCCTGGGGCGCCGGCTGAGGCCTGGGGGCCCGCTGCTGTCTAGGGCGGATCTAGAGCTCACCCGCTGGGATCAGGTGCAAGAAGCAGGAGGCGGTAGAAGGACCTCCTTGGGCCCTGATGTGAGGACTTCCTGGCCGAGGATGGTGGGTCTGACGTACTGGCTGAGAGATGCTATAGAGTCTCATGATGTTCCTTTAACTGAGCCACAGCATCCTTCACCTTGTCACCAAAGAGGTTTTTGCCAGTACATGGCCTCTCCTGCACCTCTGGGTGAAGATCCGAGACCCGAAGCCAGTCCATCTGACGGGCACCAATTCCCACAGCCACCACCCTTGCTGCCATCTCAAAAGCATCATAGGTGGCACGTACCTCATGCTTGCCGCATTCAAAACCCTGCTGAACAACCGCTGAGAAAGCTGCTGGGGCAAGCACTCACTCAGGTCCTGGATCTGCTTCCAGAATTTCTGAAAATACTGCATCAGGTTATCAAATTTGCAGACAATACAAAATTATTCAGAGTAGTTAAATCACAAGCGGATTGTGATACATTACAGGAGGACCTTGCAAGACTGGAAGATTGGGCATCCAAATGGCAGATGAAATTTAATGTGGACAAGTGCAAGGTGTTGCACATAGGGAAAAATAACCCTTGCTGTAGTTACACGATGTTAGGTTCCATATTAGGAACTACCACCCAGGAAAAAGATCTAGGCATCATAGTGGATAATACTTTAAAATCATCGGCTCAGTGTGCTGCAGCAGTCAAAAAAGCAAACAGAATGTTAGGAATTATTAGGAAGGGAATGGTTAATAAAACGGAAAATGTCATAATGCCTCTGTATCGCTCCATGGTGAGACCACACCTTGAATACTGTGTACAATTCATGTCGCCGCATTTCAAAAAAGATATAGTTGTGATGGAGAAGGTACAGAGAAGGGCAACCACAATGATAAAGGGGATGGAACAGCTCCCCTTTGAGGAAAGGCTGAAGAGGTTAGGGCTGTTCAGCTTGGAGAAGAGATGGCTGAGGGGGAATATGATAGAGGTCTTTAAGATCATGAGAGGTCTTGAATGAGTAGATATGAATCGGTTATTTACACTTTCAGATAATAGAAGGACTAGGTGGCATTCCATGAAGTTAGCAAGTAGCACATTTAAGACTAATCGGAGAAAATTCTTTTTCACTCAACGCACAATTAAGCTCTGGAATTTGTTGCCAGAGGATGTGGTTAATGCAGTTAGTGTAGCTGGGTTCAAAAAAGGTTTGGATGTTCTTGGAGAAACCCATTAACTGCTATTAATCAAGTTTACTTAGGGAATAGCCACTGCTATTAATTGCATCAGTAGCATGGGATGTTCTTAGTGTTTGGGTAATTGCCAGGTTGTTGTGCCCTGGTTTGGCCTCTGTTGGAAACAGGTTGCTGGGCTTGATAGACCCTTGGTCTGTCCCAGCATGGCAATTTCTTATGTTCTTATATAAAGTGGTAGGAAATGATGCGGGCAATCACCATGGCACTCTGAAACACCTTCCTACTCAGCGTATCCAGTGCACTGTTCCCATCCCAGAGGGGCAGAGGCATGGATGCAAGAACGCTTGGCCTTCTTAAGGGCAGACTCCATCACAGCTGACTGGTGTGGGAGTTGATGCTTCTCAAACCCCGTAGCATGCTGGACTAAGTACACTGCATCGGTCTTCCTATTCACCGGAGGCACAGAGATGGGGTGTTCACAGATTCTAAGGAGCAACTCCTTGAAAATCTCATGGTCAGGAACAGCCACTACCTCCTTCGGGGCATCCACAAACTGGAGAACCTCCAGCATCTTGTGTCTGGCATCCTCCTCTGTATGAAGTTGGAATGGAATGGCTTCAGCCATGGCCCGCACGAAACCAGCAAAGGTTAAGTCCTCTGGCGCCGCTCCTCCGGAGATTGAAGGGAGGTCACTGGAGCCATCAGAAGAGCCCTGAGGGAGATGTGTCTGGCACTGGAATAGGTGGGGAATGCCTCGGACCCCCAGCCACGATGGAGAGCGATACCTCCTTGCTGCGCGGTCACTTCGGGGAAATCACAACAGTTGCTGGTGCCAGCCTGAGCCCGGCACCATGCAAGGTTTCCCACGGTGCTTGGCCTGGTCTTTTCCCGGTGCCAAAGAGGAAGGAGATGATCCAGAAGTCCTTGAGCGAGAGGAGACCGATGAAGGCCAATCTCTGGCACCCCTCTCCACTGGTGGCCCCGGTGGAGGGGTGGACACCGAGGGATCAGTGGTCATCGGTTCTCCCCGGCCTTTTGGAGTCAAAACCCCCTAGGCCGGTGTCAATGATTCGGAGTTCTTGGATCCAAACAGCTTCTCCATCTTGACCAGACGAGTGCACCAGCCCTTGGGGAATCATCTGGTTGCAAAAATGATATCCTCGAACATCGTGCAATGCCCCCAGGCAAAGGATACAAACCGTGCGGATCCGTGACGGTCATAGTCTGAGGGCACTGGGGGCACCGACAAAAACCTGACGACACTATGGCGAAAAAACAGCCGGTGAGCGGTCGATGACCGGCGGACCTGAAGGACACCACTGCATGGAACCGATCGCACAGAAGGCAAAAATTTACCGTGCTGCCAGCTAACTAAAGCCGGAAAGAATAGAGGGGGGACCCAGTGCAGGAAAAAACGTTTTCCCAAAAGAAAGAGTACAAGCTCCACAATCATGAGATAATAGCTCCATGGAAAAGAAGAGACTGAAGATGGACCCCCATGTGGACATGGGAATAGTTGCATCCTGGGCATGCTCAGTGTGCCACTCAAATTTTCTAGAAACTTTGACATAAGTTTTCCATGCCGGGCTCCATCTGATGATGTCACCCATGTGTGAGGACTACCATCCTGCTTGTCCTAGGAGAATACTATAAATCTGGCTTATTTGTGTTCATATTCTTCCTTTCAGGCACTTCAAATTGGATTACATTAGGTACTGTAGGAATGTCCCTATCCCCAGAGGGCTCAGCATCTAAGGGCCTCATTTACTGAGCATTTTTTCCATAGAGACAGAATGGGAGAAAAGCCTTAGTAAATCAGGCCCTAAGTTTGTACCTGAGGCAACGAACTGCAAGAAAAATCTCTTACTCATCTTTAAAACTGAGATAATAATAATAAATGTAAAGTCTTAGCACAGGCAGATAGTAGATAAGGGCAGATAAAAACTAACTGATTCATCCAGTCTATCCAGTTATTCCAGTCTATACTACTAAGAATATGTATCAGCTGGTACCTATAGAAGCTTGACCACGTGTAGGATATGACTCCTCATCCAAGTCAGATTTTATTTCTCATTGATTCTCTACTGTCTTGAGTAGATGTACTTACAAATTCCTATATTTAATCGAACACCCCGCTCCTTTCCCCATGTCTGATCATCAAGTTTCTCAATAACCTTACTACAGGCCAGTACAGATCGACATGCTCGGCCGAGCACAACATTAACCCCCGTTTGGCCTCAGAAAGGCAGGAGTTAATTTCAGACAGCACCGGGCAAGTGTACAGAAAAGCAGAAAAAACTGCTTTTCTGTACACCCTCCCAAAAAAAAAAATCTGCCCGCAGCCCGCGGGTTGGAAAACAGACGCTCAATTTTGCTGGCGTCCGTGTTCCAAACCTGTGGCTGTCAGCGTGTTCGACAACAGACGCTGGTAAAATTAAGCGTCGGCTGTCAGACCCACTGACAGCCGCCGCTTCCACCAATAAGGAGGCGCTAGGAAAGCGCTAGTGTGCCTAGCACCTCCTTATTAGCGCGGGCCCTAATTTAAATACTGAATCTCTCACCCAGGAGAGTGGCCTGCGCGCACATTGGGAGAGCGGGCACTCGCCTCGGCGCGCAGGCTCTCCCGCGGAGTTTACTGTATGGGCCTGCTAGTAAGCCTGTTGATCTATTCACCAGGTATAAGCTGCTTAGATCCCCATGGCCTTACTGGACAAAACTCACCTACTTGCTGACACAGTCCCAGTTGGTTGTCGGATAGTTGTAGCCTGCTGGTTCCAACCTGGCTTTCCCATGTTCTGTGGTGTTACTAGGTCATGCTTCTTTGTTTTCTCATTATCTTTCCCCCTGTCTCTGCTCTTGGTTGTTTTCAATACTGCAATCAATACTGCAATCCTCCAACCCTATTCCTATCTGTCCCTATTCTCTTTATCTGTCTCAAGCATGCTTGAATCCCGTGACAGTGATTGTTTTCACCACCTTTGCTAGTACATTATTTCAAGCATCTGTCACCCTCTCAGTAAAGACTACTATAATTAAACAAATTATGCAGCATGTAAATATAAATATACTAGCAGTAAAAGCCCATCCAAGGTTGGGGAAATACTGTCCAGTGTAAGAAGTGTGTAACCGAGATGTGCGGTAGAGTGGATTGGCTATTCAGACAGAAAGAGGCAGAGCTGGAGAGTACAACCAGAGAGAGGGTGGAGCTCAATTTCCATAAAGAGAGAAGAGTGGAGCTGGAGAATACAAGGAGGAACAGGGGCAGAGCTCAATTTACATACCAGCAATGCAAGTGTGGGGCAATTTTCCTCTTTATTATAATTAAATAACTAGGTACCATTAGAAAATAATACCATTCAGGAAAATAATACTGACCTGAAATATTACCAAGAGACATGCTGTGACTTTCTGCTTGCACATGGGAATTATTTTCTCTTACATCAGATGAGTGGAAGTCATTGATTGCTGGAAAGCAGGTGGAGTCTGTGCCTACTGTGATTACAGGGCTGGGAGTTAACCTCTGATCTGGTGTGCTGGGAACTGGATTGGGTGGTGGTATTGCAAGCGGAAGGTACAACAAACTGGGTTTTTTAGGAATTGGAGGTGGGATCTTTCCTTTTTTTTTCTCCATGTCTCCCAGACCTTGGATGGTAATTCTTTCTGGCAGCGGTTTCAGTTTGAAGTTCTCTTCACCCTCTTCCTTGCCCTGAGAAACTTGTCTCAGCCCTGAGGGAACTCTCCTGAGGGAACTCTGTGGAGGTGATGATGGCCCCACGAGAGACACTGACTCAGCTGGGTTTCCTGAATCAAAGTTTTTCTTATGTTTTGTTTTCCTGATCACCATGTATATGTCTTGGGGTGGCACCTTCTCTTTTGCGTTCGGGCCAGGAGTCAGTGGTGTGATGGGCAAAGTCATAACAGAATCTTGTGATACATTAGGTGACCTGATGAGGTTTGGACGCCTTTTGGACAATGGTGGTTTCTCTGCAACTGGTGGCTTCACTTTTTTTTCCATAAGGGGGAAGGCTTCATCAATCTGTTCATCAGGGGGATCTAAGCCATCAGCATTATCTTCAGGTTCTGATTTGCTGACAGATCGTAGACGAACTGATCTCAGATCTGACTGCGTGACCATAGGCATTAGGGGTTGAATTGGACTAGTTTTCTGACTAAGCTTGAATCCAAAAGTGGAGTCAGAATGATGTCTACTTGCTTTAATTTTACCCTTTGATGACTTTCTTAGTCCTGATAGATCCAAATGTGTTGGAGGAGTCACTGGCAACTCAAATGGCAATCTGGATTTAGGACTCCTCTCCATTGGTGAGGTTGCAGGCAGTGATGACTTCCTTTCGGGTACCAATGGTCTCACCTTGGTTTGGTGTGGAGAATGTCCTAAAATGAAGGATACTGGAATTGTTGGTGTTGGAGTCTCTGACTGGCTGGAATAACCACTAGACGGTGACATCAGTCCAGGAGGTCTTCCTGGAGAAGATATCTTTGAATCAGGCTCAGTAGAAAACTGGGAAGGTGTTGTGGCCCTGGACACAGATGGAGAATCAAGTGACTCAGAACTTTCACATGTTTTGGTACATTCAATCACAGTTGTACCTGTTGCAGTACTAGAACTGGATAATGACCTGTATGGATCATTGGACTTCCATTCAGTGAGATACCAGTGATGTGAAAAATGCATATTTTCAGTGTCTTTTGGAATAGGTATTGTTGTGTTACCCTGGGCATACATGTGGATATGATTTTCCCTTTGGTGGTCTAAAGGGATGCAAAGGCTTTTAGGTCTCTGATCTTTTGACAGTGAGGTACTGGTCTCCAATTTCTGGACATTTCCATCTTTGATCAAAGAGACACTGCGCATTGGTGGTGATGGCTTTTTCTTGGCCTTCTTGAGGGAGATGCTGCGAGTCCTTTGTCTTTGGCGGTTTTCCTGTTCATTGCCTATGGAAACGTTTTCTGTGCTTGCGCTGCCATCTGAGCTCCCACTAGGATAATTCAGTGCATAATTTCCACTGCCCCGCCGGTTCTCAGTGTACATGATGTCTACTGAGGAAAGAGAACCCGAGTCTGTGGGCATAGAAAGTGATCTCTCGCGGAATATACAGTCATCTGTATTAGCCTGCAAATTTGGTGGCTCCTGTTCTTCTAAGTGACTGGGGAGATAAGACACCGGGTCCAGTCTTGGGTTTTCTGCTGTGGGTGTCAAATCAGCTCTGTTGCTTTTTAGCTGGTCATCCTTTGCCTCAAAAAAGGAACTTCCATCTTCATAATCAACAGGTGAAGCCATGCTTAAAGGTACCCTAGATTTACACTGTGAAGAACATTTCCTGCTTTCATTAGCTTGATTATTTGAATCCAGAACCGGGCTTGATGGTGTCATATAACTAAAGGAGTTCCCCTGCCAACTTGGGGAAAATGCTGAATCCTTTTCACCGTTGCAGGAAGGACTGGCATAGACCATTCCTGCGCTATCCATCTTGGTAGGTGACCGGTGAAACCGTGCTTGCACACTTTGACCTAGGTCACTATATGTCTTTCTTAATGGTGGAGGGAAAGGATGGTGTGCAGTCCCCTGACCTAATGAATTTCTTCCATGAGCGACTTCAGAGATGAAACAGCTTGATGGCGCCTCCACTACGGCTGTAGAGTGCTGGCTGGATGTTGGCCCATTACTATTACCTGTGGTAAAAACAAACAGTTTAGCTACTGTATATTATGCTACATATCAATGGAAGTGCAACAACAGTCACATTAAATCAAAGCTTTGAGGGCAAGCTCTGCTGGAAACCTATTAAATGCCAGAAAATCATGAACTAAGCACAACAAAATCACATTTATTGCTATTTCATTTTCAGGATTTTACAGAAATAGAGCATTCCACCACAAGTTTCCAGACAGAACAATAAATTTATACTGCTAGTATTTTAACATGAATACTATGCCACTGAGTCTTCCCACCTCTGCTATTGAGTGCATTAAGTTACATTATTGTGCCAATAAAGTGTGCTCCTATTCTATCAAATCTCCTGTTTTACTGTTATGCCATAGTTGTTGTTTTTTTTCTTTCATTACTGCTCTGCTGCAGGAACCAGAGACCTAGCTTTTGGCATTGTTTCCCTTTACACCTGTCAATATATCTTTAATTTTTTATAAAGCACAGAAGCAACATGACTCGACTGCAAACTTGTCATAATATTTTGTGACAGGGTTATTGCTATGTAACACAATTTAATACACCCAAAGGTCCATTGAGAAAACTGGCCTTCAAAAAACTTGATTTAATATAGCATATTACTTTCAAAGTGACAATCAATATGTATTGCTGCTCAAAAACATATGCCATTGCATAATATCCACTGTGAATGCCTTTTGCATACAATAAATGAATGAATGGGGCATTCTGAGCACAGAAAAATTTCACCCAGTTACCTAATGTGCAGTTTTTCTCTTCTAGTTAGTTATATGTGAAAGTGTATAAATACATTAAAATGTTTAAGCAGCTTATCAATTATCAGACTTATCACAATAATGATTATAGTCTTTATAGTAAATTAAGTTAACATCCTAACATTATAATCCAGATATTCTTTACCAAATACTGCTAGTGAATCTGTACTTGTGTTTTAATTTTACTCTTAAGTAATATTCCTAATTATGGTATCTATATTTTATTTGCAATGTTGCTATTTAGCATAAAATATTAGGGCACTTTACATAAAAAAATAAAAAAATGACACTCTCATGTTGGTTGTTCCTTACATGAATAAGCCCAGACTGATTGAGAATTCCCCATGCATACCTTAAGAGCTCTTCTAGATCAAGCCTAAAAGCTTTTGAGGCCCTTTTAAACCACAATGTCAACTGAACAGTCCCCAGTTTAGGTTAAGGACTAGACTTGCTTACTATAACATTGTGTGTCTTTTCCTTCTGCAAAACATTTTGCTCTTGGATAAAGGCTAATCACTGTACACTCCCAAACCTACCAATAGATAAGGTAATACATTGCAATTTTAATAGGAATTTCCCATGGCTAAATGGATGTTTACCCACATAAAGCAAGTCCTTTTCAAATTCCTACCCCCTCCCCATGCCCCCAATCTGTGCAGGGGAAAATAGACAGTGCTAGGAGTGGGGGTGAGGACGCCCCGGCAAAATACACATGGGAAGTTTACTTTTAACTGCCCACCCATACTTCCTGCAGGAGAATTTGCACCTGCAAACTCTGTGGGTACTTATGTAACCCCAGTTCTGGCAAAAGGAAATGTTCAAAGGAAAACAGTCCAGGTAGTTCCCCTTTGAAAATCACCTTGCAGGTCTGCAAGCTCCGTGGGTGTGTATGGGGAGGGGATGGGGGAGGTGGGGGACACAGAAAATAGCCTTCTGTATATTTCAATTCATAATTGTTTCACCCTCTGCACAGTGTAAGTGGCTTAAGTTGCTCAACTGTTGTCACCTTGGTCCTGTAGGGAAAGATTAGGAAATCCAATAATGGTCCGTCTCCGCCTCAGGGTCGATTTGGGGTTCACAGCTGTCTCTGTGTTAAACAAGGAGTGATGCGAGCTTGCATGTTTATCAAACAGCTCACCTGCAGTCAAAATAAACATACTGTAGACATCCTATCTAACGTACTAAACAACTAAGATCTAAAGCATATAAGTTTGCATCAGATGTTGGGCCATATTTAAGAACTGGGCAAAAATGGGGAAAATAAAACCCACAGAATTGTAAAAGCTTGTTTACACAAAGGTATTTTTTTTTCATTCTGCCAATTTTTTTAGAACCCCAGTTGTACAAAATTTGCAAAATATGAAAACACCTAGTGTCTGGACTTAGGGTCCAAGTTACCTGGGTCCAAGGTTTTTTTTTTTCATTGTGCCATTTTTTTAAAAACCCCGGTTGTACAAAATTTGCAAAATATGACAACACCTAGTGTCTGGACTTAGGCTCCAAGTTAGCTGGGTTCAGGGTTAGTGGCTCTCAGTCGAAGACTGTCACTACAATAGTAGGGTTGAGTTGAGAAGGGGAGGATACAAAATAGAGGACTCCTCACTCCCCCACGCCTGCCTATGAGGCAAATGAAGTCTTAGAGATGAATTTTAAAAGCCCAGCATGCGCATAAATTAGAGGAAGTACGCACAAGTCGGGCTTACATGAGCCAACTGAATTCTAAAAGCCGTTGCGAACACATCTCACTCGATTTCACAAAGTAGCGCAGTGTGGGTATGGTCTGAGTTGGGTCTGGCTGTTTCGGGGCTTGGCTATAAGATGTGCATGTAAATACTGATATGCAAACATGAGGGCAGCATAGGACTGCTTCTTTGGCCTCATCCGAAAGGAAATGAAGAAAGCGTGTAAAGAGGTAATATACTGGTGGGCAGTTACTACCTATAACAGAACGCTTGGAGATTGCTATCCTTAATCAATAAGCCTTGATGCTGTTAATGCAAAAGCAATATTGCTCCCTGCTTCGACGGCAGGGGGAAAAGGAGAATTGGATTCAGAAAACAATCAAGAGGGCCCCGACTTCTACGGTCTGGGGTACTGATACACAGACATAAGGGAAAAAGCACAGGACTCCTTCTACGGCAAAGTCCATAAGCAAAGCACACCAAGCAGCACTGTCTGAATTTTCAAGAAAGCTCATCTCCCAATAAAAAATGTTGTTAGCTGAAATTTTTATGGGTTACAAATCTTAGAATAACTGCACAGAGCGGCAGTTACTACCCTTAAGAGAAACATGGGGGTAGCCTGCACAGAGTGTCAGTTGCTGAGCAGACTGGAAGGACCATTGGTCTTTTTCTGCCCTCATTACTATGTTCCGGAGAGATGGGGTGATCCTGATGCAGTCCCAAAGCCCTCGAGTGGCCTGGTGCCACTGGGATCATAGTGTCCAATGGGCTCTCTGCATATGTATCTTTCCCAGGGAGTGATGTGTACGGAGTGGCCACGTGCCACACTAAGATCTGCTGGCTCTCTTGAATCTCTGCTGTGATGGTCATCAAGTTGATGGCCCTTTGCCACATCATAAAGTCCAATTGTCGTGATGGGCTGAGATGGGTCTTCGGAAAGTTGGTGACAAACCCTAGTGACCCCAACACCCAGATGGTCAAATGCATGGATTCTTTGGCCCCTGCCTGACAGGTGCTCTTGACCAGCCAATCGTCCAGGTAAGGGAAAATATGGATTCCCAGTCTGTGCAGGTGTGTTGCCACCATGGCTAGGCATTTTGTAAAAACATGTGGAGCTGATGCTAGCTCAAACAACAAAATGTAGCACTGGAAGTGCTGTTTCCTTACTACAAATCTGAGATACTTCCTGTTTCTCTGGAAGATCTTGATGTGGGTATATGCATCCTTCAAATCAAGAGAGCATAGCCAGGCCCCTTTTTCTAATAAGGGAATCACAGTGCCCAGGGAAACTGAACTTTTCCCATTTGAGGAACTTGTTCAGGGCCCTTAGGTCTAGGATGGCTCCTCCTGTTTTCTTTGGAATCCAGAAGTACTGAGAATCCCCACCCTTTTTGCCCTGTTGGAGTGGGCTCGACCGCTCTGGCCATTAAGAGGGAGGAGAATTCCACAAGGAGTACTTCCTGATGCTCTACAGCCTCCAATAGGGGCTTGGGGGACAATTTGGCAGGGTACTCAAAAGATTTAATTTGTACCCTCCACAGATGATGGGCAGGACCTTCTGGTCAAAGGTTATGCTGGGCCACCGGTTCGTGTAGAACCTCAGCTTTCCCCGACTGGGGGTCCCATCACCCCTGGTACAGTGGACTTAGCTATGCTCCATCCAATCCAGTCAAAACCCTGTCCAGGGCATTGACTGGGATGCCGGTGGGGCTTTGGGGCCCTCTGCTGTCTGGGATGGCCATGAGGGTTCTGCTGCTATTAAGAGGGTCGAGGAGGTAGAGGATAGTATCTCTTCAGGAAGAAGAAAGACTTCCTCTGGTCAATCCTTGAAGACCTCCTAGCAGAGGAGGATGGGTCCTGGGTGCCAGCAGAGAATTGTTGAAGAATTGCAAGGTGTTCCTGCATCTGAGCCATCACGTCCTTCGCTTTATATCCAAAGAGATTCTCTCCAGTGCATGACATATCAGCAAGTTAGTCCTGCACTTCCTGATGTAGATCGATACCATCAGCCAGATGGTTAAATGGTTGCTGATTCCAGCTGCAGAGACCCTCGATGCTGTCTCAAAAACATCATAGGTCACTGGACCCTGTGTTTTCTGCACTCCAGGCCCTTATGCTCCAGTGACTGGAGAGCATCTTGCTGTTGTTGAGGCAACTGCTCAGCCACGTCCTGCACCTGCATATAGATGTCCTGCATATACTGCCTCATATAGAGCTGATAGGCCACTATGCAGGCAATAAGCATGGTGCCCTGAAAAACATTCCTCCCAAGAGCATCTGTGGCCCTCTGATCCTTCCCAGGGACAATGAGGAATGGTTCTGAGTGTGCTTGGCCTTTTTGAGAGTGGATTTGACCATAACAGATTGCTGCAGTAGCTGACGCTTGTTGAATCAGAGAGCCTTCTGGATGAGATAAAATGCGTCCACCTTCTTATTAATGGAAGGAACTGAGAAGGGGTATTCCCACATCCTCATCAGTAGCTCCACAAGGATCACATGCACTGGGACTGGCACGATCTCCTTAGGAAGCACCACGTACTGGAGGATATCCAACATCTTGTATCGGGGATCTTCCTCAATCTGTAACTGAAATAGGATGGTCTCTGCCATCACACTAACAAATCCTTCGAGGGAGAGGTCTTCCAGAGGAGACTTCCTTCTGTCAGTGGGAGGAGATGGGTCAAAGGGGAGACCATTGATGAGTCATCAGAGACTCATGAGTCATCATCCCCACAGGGGTCATATGGGTCCTTGTCTTCACTACCTGAAGATAAGGATGGGGCCCTAGGTGCTCAGCCAGTGGAATGGGAACTGAGTCAATTGGCCATGGGGGCTCAGGCCCCAGTGTTGCTCCAGTCCCCTGAGGAGTTTCCTCCTCCAAGGAACTGTGGACTAGCACCAGATTGGCTGGTAGCGCCACCAAAGTCCCACCCATCATTGATGCTGCCCCGGGAACTGACACAGGCTGCAGTGGTAACACTCCAATGAGCACATGCAGGGATTCCAACAGCAGCTCAAGGATGGATGGTGCTGGTTCTGGTGCCATCAGTGCCCCTGCATGCGCCTCTCCAACTCCTTCTTGAAGAGTGCCAATGCCAAGACTGACTGGGATCCAGATGGTGTAGCCACATCCTCTTTGGAACCAACAAGATCAGTGGTGGTTATCAGAGTCGGTGAAGGCCATTTCATACCTGGGTATCGATGGAGGCTTGACTCTCATCACGGGGGTGCTTTGGGGGCATCACAGCTGAAGCTGGTGCATTCCCATGCACAGCACCGTTCATTGACAGAGACTGATGCCAATGCTTCCTTGGCTTCGATGCATTCCTGGTGCCAACAAACCTGATGTTTTTGACCTGGATGAGGCAGCTGATAGCCTATCTCTGGCAGTCACCTACACTGATAGAATTGTCGAACCCACTGATGTTGATGCCCTAGTGTTCACCAATGTGGCTCCATGATTCCTCAGTGATAATGCCTCCAATGCCATTGGTGTTGGACCAGCCTTCTCCAACCTAAATATTTGTTCCATCTTATCGAGCTGGATCTTACTTCCTTCTGGGGTCATTTGGGTGCAATTGCTGCAACCCTGGACATTGTGTGATGCCCCCAGGTAGAGGATACATCCATCATGGTGGTCCATGAACGACAGTCTTTGAGCATAGAGGGTATGGCTTAAACCCGGATGTGATCATGCCAACTTGAAACAAAAGGGACACAAAATCGAACTCAATGGCAGCGGCCTACAATGGGTAGTGGACACCGAAGGAACTACCACCTGGGGTAATGACAGTGAAAGAAAATCTACTTAAATGCCAAATACCCTGGCTAAAGACACTAAGGGGAGAACCGGGAGGATCCTGTGTCAATACTGAGAACATTTTTAATAATACACAAACATATGAAAAAAGAAAAACTTCAAAGAAGTTTAAGAGAGAGAGAGACTCAATGCCGCAGCCTACTAGGCTCTGTGGAAAAAAACCAGATTTGAGGGGACCCCACGTGGATGCATGGTATCTTCAGAGATTCTCAGTCAAAGTTCTAGAAACTTTGACGTAAGTTTTCCATGCCAGGCTCCATCCGATGATGTCACCCATGTGTGAGGACTGCCATCCTGCTTGTTGTCGGAGAAAGGTAATGAAGGGGATATAGATATTTTAATACCTGATAGCCCCAATTTGACAGATTTTCTAAAATCCTCAATGATATTCCAATAAGGGCAACCTTGTTGGTATCTTTTGTGGCAGAACAGGATAAAGATTTAATTTTTCAGAAATATTTTAGAAATAAAAATGTTTTGTTTTATGGGCAAAAAAAATCTGTGTTTCCTGAAGTTTCTAAAGTAACACAGGCTTGGAGGAAGCAATTCCTTTAGCTGAGACCAAGGGTTTTGGCATTAGATGCCACTTTCTACTTAAAATTTCCATGTAAATGTTTGATTACTTTTTCATTAAAACAAGTTTTTTTTTTGATCCATCACACTTAGTGGTGTTTAACTATGTTGGGACAGAGATTAAGTAAGTGCTGCCAGTAACTGAATGTGTAGGTTGGCTGGTTAAATGTATATTATCTCCAATTGTATTGCTTTTTCTTTAAATTCTACTTCTATAATTATGTGGACTTATTTGTGAGATGCAGTTAATTTCCTCTTTATTTTCTTTGCAATATTCTACTGTATACCCATGATTTTCTTTTATGTGTTTGATGTAAAAGCTTAAACTTTAATAAAAATAAATGTGGTCCCCCCTTGGGTCATAGAAACATAGAAACATAGAAACATAGAAATGACGGCAGAAGAAGACCAAATGGCCCATCTAGTCTGCCCAGCAAGCTTCACACATTTTTTTCTCTCATACTTATCTTTTTCTCTTAACTCTTGGTTCTATTTCCCTTCCACCCCCACCATTAATATAGAGAGCAGTGATGGAGCTGCATCCAAGTGAAATACCTAGCTTGATTAGTTAGGGGTAGTAGGGGTAGTAACCGCTGCAATAAGCAAGCTACACCCATGTTTATTCCCTTTACCCAGACTATGTCATACAGCCCCTATTGGTTGTTTTTCTTCTCTCCTGCCGTTGAAGCGGAGAGCCATGCTGGTTATGCATTGAAAGTGAAGTATCAGGCCCTTTTGGTTTAGGGTAGTAACCGCCGTAACAAGCCAGCTACTCCCTGCTTTGTGAGTGCGAATCTTTTTTTTTTTTCTTCTCCCCTGCAGTTGAAGCTATTCTGGATATGCGTGAAGCCTCAGCTTTTCTTATTCCCCTGCTGTTGAAGCAGAGAGCTATGCTGGAAATGCTTGATGTATCAGCCTTTCTCCCATGCCATGAAGCAGAGAGCCATGCTGGATATGCATCGAAAGCGATGGCTCTAGGTCCCTGCTTAGACAGTTTACATCCCTGTGAGCCTTCCATCCTTTTCAGCCGGAGGTCAGGGATTGGTTGCCTCAGCCTATTTACTGCAGCTAGTTTAATATTCAGTGGGGTCAGTTTCGGTTAACTTCAGAGCAGTGAGGATGTAGTTTTTATACTCCCTGGTGAGGTCTCCCTACCTAAACAGGAAATTTGGTTTGGAGGATGCTTCTCTCCATGCACTCTTTCCTGAGGATCTCCCTCATATTTTTTGCCTGTGAGATAGATTTTTGCCCGATTCCCTTTGGGAAGTCCCGTAAGGGAGCTGAAGACCTGTGAGCCTTACTCAGTGACAGTACCTACTGCATGACATTTCTGATGGCCAAGATATATCCTGTTTTTCCAGAAGGGATGGCTGCTTAAACTTTGCAGCCTTTGAAGAAGGCTTCCCCCGGACACAAAGGAAAAGGGCTGAAGATATGTGAGCCCTAATCTACTCCCTAAATAGGGCAAGCACCAATGACAGTATAGCAACAGCCACTGAGAGATTTTTGTGCCATGCAAGTATTCGGATATTATTTTGTCAGGAGGTTTTTTTGTCCCACCTCTTCCCATAAGGGTTCTAGGGCTGGAATAGCGTAGTTCCTGATTCCTAAAGATTTTTTCTGCAAGAGAAGTCACAGGCACCAAGACTGAGAAGTAAGGACCAAGATTTCTGGAGATTCCAACTGGATCTCCACCTTATGGGATTAGGACAGGCTGGGTGACCATGAATAATCTGGTCTCAGGTAGGACTTTTCATATTTGAGGGGACTCCTCCAACAGGATTCACGTTTGGCCCACTGGGAAATGTTTATGCACTTTAAAATCACCATGGGAAGCTTTACCCGGATATCTGAGATAAAACAGAGTCGCTTACCTGTAACAGGTGTATTCTCCTAGGACAGCAGGATGTTAGTCCTCACAGATGGGTGATATCATTAGATGAAGCCTGGCACGGGAAACTTTGACTAGCACACTGAGCCTGCCCAGCAAGCCACTATGTGCGCGCCCACACGGGGTTCCCCCTTAAGTCTCATAACATAGAATTCATAAGCAAAAAATAAAATAAAACGTAGGAGAACCCAACTCTGAGGGGAGGTGGTTGGGTTTCCTGAGGACTAACATCCTGCTGTCCTAGGAAAAAACCTGTTACAGGTAAACAACTTTGCTTTCTCCTAGGACAAGCAGGATGGCAGTCCTCACAGATGGGTGAATGCCAAGCTACAGGCTGTTCCTGGAAACATATATGACCAACCTGCACCAAAAAACAGGCGCCAATGGGCACCAAAACAACTGCGGTGCGGTTGGGAAGACCAGGGGACAGCCTGGTCCCAAACAAAGGGCCTTAGGTAGGAAAAGTTGGGTTTAAACCTGGAAGAGGTTGCGAAGGACAGATTGGCTAAAACTACTTTCTTGCCGACCATCCTTGTCCAAGCAGTGGTGTGCCGTGAACGTGTGCAGAGAACTCCATGTTGCAGCCCTGCAGATTTCAACGACAGGAACTGCCTGTAAGTGGCCACTGACACCACCATAGCCCTCTCAGAGTGAGCTATGACCCGGCCTCCCAGCTGAAGGCCTGCTTGGGCATATCAGAAGGATATAGAATCTGCTAGCCAATTGGACAGAGTCTGTTTGCCCACCGCAACTCCCAATCTATTCTTATCAAAAAAGATGAAGAGCTGAGTAGATTGCCTGTGGCCTACTGTGCATTCTAAATAGAAGGCTAAGGCCCTCTTGCAATCCAATGTGTGTAGAGCCCATTTGCCCGGGTGTCAATGGTGCCTTGGGAAGAAGGTGGGCAGAACAATGGACTGATTACGGTGGAAATTGGTCACCACCTTAGGCAGGAACATATGGAGGACCACCTGATCATGAAAGAATTTCATGTAGGGCAGGTATGTAACCAAGGCCTGAAGCTCACTAACCCTGCGAGCTGAGGTGATCGCCACCAGGAATAGAACTTTCCAAGTGAAAGACTTCAGATCGCAGGAGCACATAGGCTCAAAAAAAGGGCACATGAACCACGCTAACACAACGTTGAGGTCCCAGGACACAACAGGAGGCTGGAGGGGTGGCTTCAATTGAAGCAGGCCCCGCATAAAGCAACCTACTATGGGCTGAACAGAGATGGGCGTGCCAACGACACCTTGATGGTAAGCACTGACTGCGCTTGATGGCCCCCTGACCAAGGTGGTTTTAAGCTCAGCCTCGGAGAGGTGCAACAAATAGTCCAAGAACCTCGGAATGGGGCAGGTAAATGGATCTAAGCCATGTCCCTCGCACCAGATGGAAAACCTTCTCCACTTCAATCGGTAAGACTTCCTCGAGGAAGGGCTTCCTGGAAGCAACCAGCACCTGAGACACGTCGTCAGATAGGTCCAGGGACTGAAGGACTATGCACTCAACCTCCAGGCCATTAAGGCTTACACCCGGAGGTTCAGATGGTGCAGCCTGCCCCGATTCTGCTTTATCAGATTGGGCGCAATCCCCAGACTGATAGGATCTCTGAACAACAGGTCTTGAGAGGGGACTCCACCCTACCGATTAGTGAGGGAGGAGGCGCCTCTCAAATCCCAAAGCCTGTTGGACCAAATAGATGGCATCCGCCTTCCTACTGGCTGGAGGAATTGATATCGGATGTTCCCAAATCCTCAGGAGACGTTCCTTGATCTCATGGACTGGGACAGCCACCACCTCCTTTGGCGCATTGACAAACTGGAGAACTTCCAGCATCTTGTGTCGATCGTCCTCCTCTGTGAGGAGCTGGAAGGGAATGGCTTTGGCCATGGCTTGGATGAATCCCGCAAAGCAGAGGTCCTCTGGCGGAGACCTGCGTCTCTCATCTAGTGGTAAAGGCTCTGAGAGGAGGTCACCAGAGTCCTCAGAAGAAGAGTCCGAAGTATCTCCCCAGGGGTCCTAGGGGTCCTCCTCTTCGCTAAGGTCCCTAGGGGGCCTGCTCGGGTGGGCCCCATCAAAGCCACTTGGCTTGGGCACTGAGGGCACCGGTGGCCTTGAGGGAGCAAAGGCACCAATGGTCAGGAGGTTCCCAATGTCCCAGGCACGGGCTCGGGGACCGTGACCGCGGACCAAAGGACCCAAGGGTGCTGGTGGCCATAGTAAATCTTCCTCCTCGGAGGACCCGATAATGGAAATCACTCCGGAGGAGGACATCGGTGGCCTCTGGGGAACCCAGGGTCCCCTGGGCACTGGCTGCATCGGAAAGACACCGAGGAGGACATCCAGATGCTCTAGCAGGGGCGCCAACAGAGAAGGCGCAGGCTCCGGCACCGGTATGGGGGCCAGTGCTGGGGGCGGTTCGATGCCCCGTAAGGCTCGGGGCACCGCACTCTGTAACCTATGGTCCAACTCCTCCTGGAAGTCCGGGGAAGCCAGGATTGATGGAGGGGGACGAGGAGGCTCTGTGCCAAGCACTGATATCAGTGGGGAACGCCTGGGACTCCCGGGTTTATCGGAGGATGGGCCTCCTCACCATGGGGTTGCTTCGGATCTGGAGCCATGCGCTGACGGCGACCGATGACTGTGCTTTTAGGATTTTCCACGATGCTCGGCCCAGTCGTTCCTCGGTGCCAAGGACGCAAATGCCTTTGAGAGCATCAATGTCAGAGAGGGCCTATCACCGGCTCCTCTTTCTTGGGATGATCCTGCCGGGGGTGTAGAGAGGGACAAGGTATCTACAGGCTCCTCTCAGCCCCTGGGTTCTGACGTCCCTGATGCTGGCGTGGATGCAGTAGACATTTTAGAACCAAAAAGCTTCTCCATTTTATCTAGCCGAGCACTACAGCCTTTGGGGGGGGGGGTCATCTAATCGCATAGCTGACACCCTCTGATGTTGTGCAATGCCCCCAGGCAGAGAATGCAGACCTCGTGCGGATCAGTAATCGACATGGTCCGCGGGTACTGGGGGCACCGCTGAAAACCGGACAACGCCATGAAAAATAACCGGCGAGCAGTCGATGGCCGGGGTTCCGGGCTCCATCTGATGATGTCACCCATCTGCGAGGACTACCATCCTGCTTGTCCTAGGAGAAAGGGCATCTACCCAGAAGAAGAAAATACCGCTGTACATCAATCAGCTATAGTTTTAGTTTTATGGATACACAGACTTTAATTTAATTGTTAAAAGAAGCAGTAAATATTTAATTTAACACCAGGTGCCTTGTCCTGCCTGGTATGTTCAGCATCTCACCCCTTGAGATGTAGCATCTAACACCACACAGGGAGAAACAAACCATTGCCTGGGCCACAAGCGAGCGCTTCCCCCCCACAGAAAGGATCTGCCTTTGGGATAGAGAGTCATGCATGGGAGGAGTGCTAGCCGGATGCATGCCCTGAAGACTAAAAATAAGTTTGTGTGTCCTTGGGACCTAAACCTCTCCAAGAAAGGTTTACATAAAATCCCGGTGTCAGCATGCATCCTTTTAGATGCCGTAGAGAATAAATAGCGCTGGGGACATTTTGAAATCTCCACACTTACTTTCCGCATTTACTTGCGCACCTGCTTCAAAGAAGGTGCCAGATTATGTTAGTAAGAAGTAGCCACGGCTAAGCACACAGCTCGAATTTTCAAGCAATCTCTGGAAGGAGTTTCTCTTTGAACACGTGCTTTTAGTCCCACGAGACTGCAAGCCCCACAGCAAGAGCTTCAATACTGCCTTCCTCATTGGCAAATTTGGAATTCGCCAGACATTTTCAGCAAACAGAGAACAAAAATCAATAAATCATTTTTCAATAAAGACAACAAAGTAGGCCGTACGTTTTTCTTCTGTTAAACAAAGAAGAATAAAATATGATGGGCGATAACGACTATCTTGCAATGGTGTCGCCTTTGTGGCTGGACTTGGGTTCTGTAATTGCGGGGGTAACAGAGGGAACCCTGGTACATGGCCCATGGCCAAGGACTGCCACTGCAATGCCTGCGCTATGTGAGTTGGGAGGGGATATAAAACACGGAAAAAAAATCCTCCACGTAGTTATAGTATGAATGAAGGTTGATGCTGCCTGCCGTAGCCTAAAGGGAATGGAACAGCTCCCCTATGAGGAAAGACTAAAGAGGTTAGGACTTTTCAGCTTGGAGAAGAGACGGCTGAGGGGGGATATGATAGAGGTGTTTAAAATCATGAGAGGTCTAGAACGGGTAGATGTGAATCGGTTATTTACTCTTTCGGATAGTAGAAAGACTAGGGGGCACTCCATGAAGTTAGCATGGGGCACATTTAAAACTAATCAGAGAAAGTTCTTTTTTACTCAACGCACAATTAAACTCTGGAATTTGTTGCCAGAAAATGTGGTTCGTGCAGTTAGTATAGCTGTGTTTAAAAAAGGATTGGATAAGTTCTTGGAGGAGAAGTCCATTACCTGCTATTAAGTTCACTTAGAGAATAGCCACTGCCATTAGCAATGGTTACATGGAATAGACTTAGTTTTTGGGTACTTGCCAGGTTCTTATGGCCTGGATTGGCCACTGTTGGAAACAGGATGCTGGGCTTGATGGACCCTTGGTCTGACCCAGTAAGGCATTTTCTTATGTTCTTATGATAACATATCATAATTATGGCTGAAAAAGACTAAACTGGCCCCGCCCAGTTATTTCAGCCCACGTAAGGGTGTACGCCAGCTGTGGAAGCCTGACTCCTTGTATGATTTTATCCAGCTAGTTCTGACTGTTCCTCCTTGATTCTCTACCCTCCTGTAGGCTGGTTCCAACGGAGATTCAAAAGGAGCAGAGGACAATCTGCACTTTTACTGTGCATACACTGTAGCTAGTTTGAAAATGAGCTGGAGTAAAGTCCGTGCACTAAAAGCAGCCACGTACTTTGCATCTGCTATTTGGGCAAGACAATCTGGGTGAAATGGCCTGCATAGATTTTGAAAACTGAATGAGCATGCACCGTTTTCCTCCCCCCAATTTAAACACTATCCCCCCCCCTCCCCACACCAGGAGGAAATGCCTCTTTCTAACCTTAGTTAAACGTATGTGCACAACGAAAGCCTGCACCGGATATAGGAGGGAAGTTTTAGCGAGGCCCGGGCTTTCGAAAACTGCCCCTTTGGAAATTTGGAGCTGACAGAGACACCTGCCGACTCTGCACCTGCTTTGAGGCAGGTGCAAAATCTGCACCGGGATTTTAAAATTCAACCCCGGCGTGTACTTTATTTCTCCCGCCCTCATCCCATTCCTATTTCCTGCTGAGGGCAAGGCAATTTGCAACCCAGGTAACAGTGCCCAGGCAAATTCCTTTAAGAACTGACCTCTATCTGTGTCCGGATCATTTCCCCTTCTTTGGAGACATTTTAATAGTGAAAAGATTTAAAAGGTATAAAATTATTTGATTTGCATATGGACCATCGTTTTAAAACTTGCAAAGAGCGAGATAAAATCCAGGCAGTGTGATTGCCCAAGCCTTAAATCTCTCATTCAAACTCTTGCTTCTCCAAAACTGCATCAGAAGGAACACTTGGCACATTTCTTAACATAGCTCATTCTTAATACAGTTGTGCACTGGGAAATTGTGCAGATATTTCACCTAAATGCGGCACATGCACAGTTTTGAACAGCATAAATTTTTACCTCTGGCATAAATTTGGTTAATGGCAAAACGTGCACAAAATAAAATTGCCCAAGTTAAAATTTGTGCAGAAAACCTGTCAGGACTTCTGCCCAGACCTTAAATCTGACCCTCTTTAAAGAGATAGGGTGTTGGGGAAGAGAAGGATTAAAACTCAGGGAATAGGTAAATATTGTATTCAAATCATCATTACTTTACTCCCTATTTCATACTATAGAAGAAGCTGATAAGTCAAGAAAAATATATTTATAAGAAATTATCTTGCAGTTACGGGTCCCCAGCTATCATAGAAATAAAATGCTGATAACTGCTCTGGAGCACATGTTAGAAGCCTCAGAAATAAGATAACTACATAGAGAAGAAACTAGGATCAGCCACAAATCATCAAATCAGAAACCTGGAGCTGGAAATTTAGGTAAAGTGAGGTCCAAGCTCAGAAAGACCTCGCATGGAGGGACGTGTGAATTAAACGAACACCGAATGCAGGCCCAAATATCTCTGCTGCAGGATCTCCGTACTCTTCCACAGTGTAGGCCATGCAAGGAGGTGGGGACTGGATGTTAGAAGAGGGAGAGGTGAATATGAAAATTCCAGTTCAGCTTCACTGTCCCGCACACACTGCGCAACCTTGAGCGTGTCATGTAATTTTGGAATGTTCAAATATTGTGCTACAAGTTCTTTGCAAAAGGGGCACTGTAAAGCTATGCATTATCTTGTGCAACACTAAGAACACTGGTAGCCCTACAATGTTGATTATACAGATACACAGCACAAGACAGCAATTATGGCATGACCGTAATGGATGGAAAAGGTGGGAATGGAAGGCAATGGCTGGATGAAAGTGAGGAAACAAAAGTTGTAAACACCACATAAATGGCAGCATCAGATAAAGGTAAATGCTTCCACTATAATCTGAGTGATCCACTGATTTGCTGTAATTAAGTTTTGTTTTATCTAGTATTGTTCTATTGGTGATATGCAATAAGGGGTGCCTGGCCTTCCTCCCTTTTGGAAAACCCTGAAAGCCTATTCTAGGACAGAATCACAGATTCATACCATTTCTAATTCACCACTGTCATGCTTATTTTTATTGTGTACACTATCTGACTATGGTTCCTGTCTCTTTGTTCCTACCCTGCTTCATGCTTCGGATTGACTACACGGACTTTGACTTTGCTTTGCCTGACGCTGCCATTGATTATCTCCAGACCCAGACCTCTGCTTCGTCCGACTACGCATCGCCTATCTCCAGACCCAGACCTCTGCTTCGTCCGACTACGCATCGCCTATCTCCAGACCCAGACCTCTGCTTTGCTTTGTCTGACTACGCTTTTGACCATCTCCGTGATCAGACCTCTGCCTTGCTTGCCACTGCCTTCGGATTGCCGCCAGCCCTGACTCAAGCCTAACATTGGACGCCTCTTCAGCTTACTCCCTGGATGTGGTTTCTTCAGGCTTCGGCCTGCTTTTGCTCGAGTGCCCCCTGTCTACCTTTGTTCTATTGGCGCCCGAGTTTCCAGGACATTACCCATTCCGGAGTAAGACTATCATCTCTCACCTGCTGTCTTTGGGCTGAACCAACTCCTACCGCAACTCCATACAGAGGCCCACCTAAATCCTGCCAACCCCGGCACACAAAGGCTCAACCCCTGGGGAACGAGGGCTGGTATAGGTGAAGCTCCAGCGGCCTCTGTCTATCAGCCCACTCCGCCTGCTGACAGTGGGGTCCTGTAGGTCCTTACCTACGGATTGCATTAACCCCACCTCGGCCCAAGGATCCACCTCCGACACAACATAAGAGCCTGATTAATCAAGGTATTTTCCCAAGCCTAGGTAAATCAGGCAATAAAATAGGGGTTTAGCTGCGTAAATCTGCCCCATTTAAACTTTATCCCCTCTATACATCTAAATTTGTCCAATCAAAGTCACAAACTTTACACATTTCGTCGGCCAAATATGGGGCTGGCCAGATTCATTCCTGCGGCAGGCCTTTCTAATTTAGCCACTTAGCACAATATTCTTCATTAACCGGTTAAATTTGGCCAGGGAAATCTGCGTATTGCAATAGCAGTCCTAAACCTGCTTAGCCACCAATCACCTTCCCAAAGCTGCAGTCCCGTCCCCCCCCCCCCTCCCACCACTACTAGCATCACTGTCAGAGTCTGGACACTGAACCGGAAGAAGGGAAGAAAGAGTCTTCCTGGCAGCTCTTGTCCTCCCTCCTTTCCTTCAACCCTTCCCCGCATCTCTCAGAACCTCCAAAAGTTACCCCAAACCAAGATGAAAAGAAGGCTCATTTTTTTCCTGCTGCCTGCTCATCTGTCCAACTCCCTTATGATTAGCCCATCATGATCTCCTCCTGTGGCTCACTTCATGCAAGCTTTCCATGATTCTCTGTCTGGTACCAACCAACAGGCCCTAAAGTCTAGAAGTTTGAATAAGATTTCCGTTTTACCACAGCAGAACACATCTTGAGGTACTTCCTTTAGCACTCAATGAAGTTTTGCTTCTGGAAGCAGCAGTTTTGGCAGGGACAGATTTACACTGAAGCTTGCAAGTCCTACTATTTTGATCACCAGTAGTAGAACCTCTAAAGGTAACATTTCTGAGAAATGACAGCTTAGATTTTTCACAACTTATCTTTAGGGGGTATCAGGCGCTGGATAAGGACATTTTTAAGGAACCTAGCTACCTTCAAACCCATTGTTTATTGTGTCAAACACTGCCCAAAAAAGGCAGAGTGTGATATCAATGAGTGAGTAAAGGTCTTCAGTTAGAAAGTTCTATGGATCTTGTTTTTGGAAATATATGTCATTAGAGATGTGCATTTGTTTAAAACAAATGCATAAAATACAACAGATGAGGCCAATTTTGTTTTTATTCTGAATGATATGAACTGAAAATAGCCTCCTATGAAAATATTCTAAAATTTGAGGGCATTTTTGTATTCATGCGTATAAAAACGGGCCAAGAGGATCAAGCCATATATTAAAATAGCTCCATCTGCTCGGCATGAAGACACCACAATGATATCACTGTGATGTGTCCTTCAATTAGACATCATTTTTCAGCAAGAGAATAAGAGAGAAGAAGTTGGGAGGCCCGGTCCTAGGCCTCTGAGCCAGCATAGGTCTTGATGATGGGATCAGGCTTCGGACATGGCCCTGGCCTAGGTGATGGGACCAGGCCTTGGGGCTGGGCCCTGGAGATGGGCCTAGGGTTAGGTGATGGAATCTGGCCTCAGGGCCAGACCCAGTGCTGCGCTTACATCTTGATGCCTGGACCAGGCCCCTGCACTAGGACCAGATCTTGGACCAGGCCCTGGCCTAGGCATTGGAACCAAGCCTCAGGCTAGGCTGTGGCACTGGGACCAGACCCTAAGATGAGCCTTGACACCAGACTTAGGCCTCAGAGTTGGGACCAGGCCTCAGTTCTGGGACTCAATCTCTGGGCTAGACCCCAGCTCATCCCATGTTTTGCTTTTCATTTTTAGTCAATGGGGCCTAGGGATTGCTTCCCTTATTGACTTCAATGGAAAATGAAAAACAAATGGAATGAATAAATTATATATATATATGTATTTTTTATTACAAAACAAACAAAGGGAAGTAACCTATGAAACTAATGGACAAAACAAAGAAATGTTTGCCTCTGCACAACCTTACATTTCATGATCTGGAAATTAAAACAATAAAATCATATGAAATCCCAAGTATTTATAAAAATGAACAATATTTGGAAATCAATTACTTCCCTTATCATAATTTTTTACACAGTTTTAAAACCCTTCAAACTGAGTTAATTGGAGCCTTAAATAACAGTCTAGCCTGGGGATGGAAAGCTTCTGCCCTCATATGCTGAAAACGGACCCCATATTTTTCATTTTTAGAGTAACCCAAAAGTACAAATTCAAATGCATCTTGTGCATATTCATTGGGGATATCCTGGAACCCAGGGACCATAGTTTGCCATCTTTGGTCTATCCTGCATCTGCTTACAACTATGATCAGTAATGTAAGACTGGGCAGAGATTATCTGGCTTTTAGAAAATTTTCCAAAATAGGTAGTTTAATTTAGTTTTATTACTAAGATTCTGAAAATTTTTATTTGTGGGTTTCCTTTTTTTTTTTTAATAAGAAAAGCACACCTCTGGATCTGCTGGATAGAAAACCAGCCTGTAGGATATTGTTATTGTTTGTCTTTTTGTGTTTATTATTTTGTTGATTTGGTTATTATATCTTTTGCTTTAGTGTTGTAATTATGATTGCAAGTCATCTAGGGTATCTTGAGTTAGACGTCAAATAAATGTAAATGTAAATATTGTTGAATAACAATATGTTATGCAACAGGATGTCAAATTCTGCTCCCTGTAAGTAATTTGCCCTTCACTTGCATGGCATTAGAGGCTTTATGTTTTCATAGAAATTTTATCTGCACAAACAGCAGATGCAAAGCCCACAGATAATGTGTACATGTGACAGTTTTCAGTACTTTTCCTTTAAAAATTAAGTACAAGGTTCACAAGAACCTGCAGACTTTGCACCTAGGTAGGCAGTTTGAAAATTGCCCTCAAAGATTGGATATTTGGAGGGCAATTTTCAAAGCCCTTGACCTGGATGAAATAGCCCATCTGAAAATTGCTCTCCTGCCAGGCTAAAAGTATGCAGGGAGGCTTCCATAGTGCAGCTACTTTCAGCCACATTGTGAAGATGCATTCTCATGGGCTTGTTTAGGCAGGGGGGGGGGGGAGAAAACTGCATGATCTCCCCCTCCCACCTCAGCTGCATGAACAAATAGGAGGTGCAAAGTATGTGGACGCATTTAATGAACAATACTTAATGCAAGCTAAGTTTCAGAAAGAAACTAATGGTACCTTTCCTTTGAATACTAGATAGAAAGTACGTCCATTAAAAGCACATGCATAAATTGCAATCTTGTTGGCTACCCAATATTGCCCCCTTTGACTCCATTGGTCAATATTCTTTTTTTAAATTGTCTTGGAGAGTAATGGTGAACACCAAGCAGCCTGGCCTAGACTTCTAAACATGCTTCACTGCTGTTTGCACTGAATAAACAACCTTAAGTAATTCAGTGGTCCTTTTTGTTAAAGAGGAACCCCTGCAAGACAAGAAAAGTGCTTCTGAGTAAAGGCAGATGCACGTGGCCTTTGCCAGGAGAGGCAGGTGGCAACAGGAACTGACAGGATACAGGGTTTGCCAACTGGGCTGGCCCTGAGGTCATAAGCAAGGGGTTGAGCTGGTTTTAGTATTTAAAACTTCCACCCCTATGCCTGGTGGACCTAAGATGGAAATTAATTGATCAGATTTAGCTCAGCCAATCTCTTATGACCTGTCCAGCTTGTGATCTTTGACAAGCAAACACAACTATGATGACCCAATGACCAAGGTGAAGACAGGACCTCTTATAAGAAACAAGGCAGGAAAAAAAATAAAAATAAAACTAGCCACAAGGACCAAGGTGAGACCAGAATCAGCTCGATTAATTTTGAATAATGAGTGCATACATGTTCATTAGATGATACAGACAGGACAGGACCAGATGAATGTAACAGTATGATGATTAGTGAAAGTGAAGTTAATAATGTTTTTGAAACCATGTATAAAATACACAAGAGGTCCATATTCAGCAGCATTTAGCTGGATAACTCAGAAGTTATCCAGCTAAATGAATATTTGGGCACTTATCGGGCTAAATTCTAGTAGGATACATTTTTATATGGCTAAAATTTGGCTGAATAAGTCAGGGCTGTTCTGGAGGCGTAACAGGGATGAGCTGAGTTAGCTGGATAAGTTATCCAGCTCAGTCTGGTTGTCCCACAGACCTGTCCTAAAGCTAGCCGGATAATCGTATCTGCTAACTTTAGAATAGCTGGATATATTCAGCAGCACGGCCGCTAACTTGCTGAGCCATACAGCGGCCGAATATGGACCTCTTAGTGTGTGCAAGCCTCATCACGACAGCTTTCAGAGAAGCTCTAGCATATATCAGAAAAGGACTAGTTCTTGCATCTGAGTTAGGTGATGAATCGTGTCTCTTATTCAGGTTATATGAACCCTCTTCCTATCTCTCGTCTTTCTACCCTGGAATCAACTTAGAGAAAACGCTCCATTGCCAGTTGGTTACGTTCTCTTACAAAGTCCTTTAATAAACTGGCTCACCTCCCAATGCCGCCCTATTTACACTGTAACAAGCATAAGTAAGTACACTCTGTATTTTAATGGGTACTCAGAAGGGAATCTATATAGTAGTGATTACAATGGCTGCCTGGAAGTGGGAGATAGTATATTAAGTTTTCTAGTCAGTACACTAGATTACATTATGGGCCTGATTTTCGAAAGCATTTACATGCTTAAACCTGGGCTCTACACATGTAAATGTGCTTTACCAATGTAAATGGGCTTTTGAAAATTGCCTCAATATATGTCATTGAATTGCCAATAGATTTTACCCACATTAAGTACACTTAACACGGATAAATGGCTTTTGAAAATTGCTACAAAAGTTTTTTACATTTACATATGTAACGTCTTTGAAAATTTACCTGTGAGTGCATATAGTAAGCACATATGCAGTCAAGTAATCTAGTGTGTATATAGTAGTGAGCACAGTACAGACTATAGCTTGTAGTCATTACACTATACTGAGTATGCTGTGGTGTGTACACAGTACTGAGTATACATCATATCATGCAGTGAGATCACTTCAGTATGGTTAGTGCATTAGAGTACACACTGAAGTACATTAGTAAAGATAATACTATAATGAGAATATGCCTAATAAACGCAGTAATAATTACACCACCTAGTAGGCACCGTGAAAAGTTCTCTATAGCATGTGTCCATGGGACAGAGGGCGCACTGACTGACCGGAGAGCTCAGAGCATACCAGAGACGTTGATGGGGATAATGTTGGCCTGAATGGAGGAGGACTGATGCCACCTGCTCTCTTCTGGGATAGACAGAGGAAAGACTTTGCTCCAGTTTTTCTGCTTGTCAGGCGTTGTGGGCAGGCTGAGGCAGGATTCCCGAGGCCTCACGCCCACAGTGGTGGTCTCGTCCTCGCTCACCCTTCTGGTTGTTGGCTGTTGCAAAAGACATAATAAAGGACTGCATGAAACTCTTATTGTATTTGTGAAATTAAAGGTTGTTTTAAACATAGAGCTTGTATATATATATATACACAAAGAACCCAACTTTCTGTTGGAAGATCGTGAACACTGAAATATTAATCTTTAGGATGTATACCTCTCAGTGCTGACCTGGACTGCTGTCAGCACATTTGATGACATCTAATGATGTTAAAGACAGAACGCTATTATGGTGCACTAAAGTTGATGTTTACTACCCAAAAGCATGAAGGAGGCAGCAGTATGCACTGTGCCATGTCAAATCAGTCCAGGGTTAGCCATGTGCATTGGGCCATTTCCCTACTCCTCTGTCTGTCCAGGGGAGTGAGGCTGGTCCCAGTTCAGTGTTTCCTCTCTTTAGTCCACAGGGAGTTGAGGAACTCTGTCAGTCATCACAATAAAGATCATGGAAAATATGTTCACAAGACTACTTTTCTAATGATGCAGATGGCCTCCTGAACTATACAGCCATTGACCTATAGTGAGCCCAGAGCAAACATACTGACTGACTCCACTTTCAAACTCCACTAGCTTGCAATTACTTGAGTTTGACATTCATCACAATAATACTGCAAAGATTACGGGAGGCAATATTTCATGTGCATACGTACTGTATATTGGACACATGGCAACATATACAGAAATAGCATAAATTTGAAAGCATCAATCATCAAGTGTCAATCATCTTTCATAAACATTCATAATTTAATCATCCCTTGCCCTCTGTCATCCACCCAAGAATATCACTTCCCCTGTAAACCCCCTCTACTGACATTCAAAATCCCCAGAAAAGCCTGGAAAGAAGAGAGACAACAAACAGAATGTTAGAAATTATTCAGAATGGAATGGAGAATAAAATAGAGAACACCATAATGCCTCTGTATCGATCCATGGTGCAACCATATCTTGAGTACTGTGTGCAGTTCTGGTCACCCTCATCTCAAGAAAAAGCTAAAGCGGAACTAGAAAAATGCAGGGAAGAGCAACACAAGTGATAAAGGGGATGGAGTGACTCCCTCATGAAGAAAGGCAAAACAGGTTAGGGCTCTTCAGCTTGGACTATGAAGGTGGGGTGGAACAGGTAAATAATGCAGGATTATTTACTAAGATGAGGGGACATTCCATGAAACAGGTAGAAGATTTAAAATAAATTGGAGAAAGTATATTTTCACTCAACACACAATCAAGCTGTGGAATTTGTTGCTAGAGGATGTGTGTCAAGATATCTGACACAGCTGGGTTTAAAAGGAAAAGTCCATAATTAACTTCAAAAGATGTGGATCACCCAAAAGAAAGAGTCTTTGCTTAGAAGAAGTGTTCATATAAAACTCAAATCATATAGTGATGAGTGACGGTGTAATCATGACTCCTCTATAAATAGTTTTTTTTAAAATCCTTTTTCAGTATATTTTGCAAATATCATCATCTTATATTCTGAGAAAGTTCACTATAGCAGACATTTACCATAAAAGAAATGAAAAATGCACACACTTCTTTTTATCACTAAAGCTATAACCAACTTGACTTGAATATAGCACTTCCCGTTGTGTCTAACTTGTATATTCAAATTTTCAGAATGACAGATGAATCATCTTGAAACTATAGACTAAAAAAGTACTTATCATGAAGACCAAAAATGTTTGTCATACAAATCCCAATTAATAGTGTCTGCTTCAGGGGAACAAGGTCAATTTATAAAGAGAGGTCAAATGTATGTATGTTCTTTGCCATTCTGAAACCAGAATAGTTTCTAGTCTATTAATTGTCTTTGTTCTTTAGAGGCTCTACTGGGGAATTTGAATATAAATAAGGAAGGAGGATATGCAGCAGAAGAAGCATTCTTGGGTGGATGGATTAGGGGAAGAGGTGATTGAATTGGTCTATAATTCTAAAATACAAGTCAGCAACAAGGGGAAGTGCTATATTCATATCAAGTTGGTTACAGTTTCAATGATAAAAGGATGTTTGAGAAGTTTTACATTTGCATTTAAGTTTGCTATGGTAAATGCCTGCTAAAGTGAACATTCCCAGAATACATGACTCGATTTTATTTGTAAAATATATTAATTGGGTTTATTAATTTGGTGCTTCTGGATAAGTCATAAACCATTACTAGCCAGGTAGACTTGGGAAAGTATCCATGTATCCCTGGGAATGAGCAACTAGAAATGGACTTAATCTTTGGGATCTGGATTGGCCACTGAAGAAAGGGTGCCAGGTGTGATGGACCTCTGGTCTGATCCAACACGGCACACCTTAGGTTCTTGTTTCTTGATCCTCTGTTTGGGAAAAAAAGGTCTTTATCCTGATTCTCTGTTCTAAACAGCAGATGAATGAATACAAGGGCTTTTTAAGAATGTGATGAAATTATAAATGTTTACATGTAAACCTTAGCGGGGTTTTTAGCGCAAGGGCACACAAGCATATTTATTTCTCTTCAGGGGCTGCTCCAGTTAGCAAATTTACTCCCACGCTTGACTTTTAATACTGGGGGGATTCTTTTTATGGGGGAAAGCTCTCACTTGTGGCCCGGACCATGCTGTCTGGCTACACAATTGGGTAAATTTTAAAAGCCCCATACGCACCAAAGCTGGGAGATACGCTGTGACTCGGACACGTGCAGGCTGTGCGGATTTTAAAAGGCCCGCGGGCACGAGCGTATCTCCGGATTCGCGGATAAAAAAAAGTGGGGCGAGGAATGGGCATGGTCTGGGTGGAGCATGGGCGGGCTGGGTCTGTAGCATGAATCCAGTGTGTAAGTATTTACACGTACAAGCGTCTGCTAGGGTCCCCTACCACAAAACTTTACTTCTGCTACAGACGGCGTGTAAGTCATGCAACAAAAAAAATACGCTAGTTAGCAGGGTTTAAAGGATTGGGGGGTCATAGGGTGAAAGGGAGGCGTTAGCTAGGGGGTTTAGGAAGTCCTCTCCTTTACTGGGGTGAACTGGAGAGAACTGGGTAAAAGACTAATTGCACTGTCGCGCGTACCTACTTAAATTCCCCCTACTTATGCGCTCAAGACGGCAATCGCGCGCACATCAATATAAAATCGTGCATGCATGTACATGTGGATAGCCGATTTTATAACACACGGGCATATACACGCGTATGTTATAAAATCAGTGCATCCACGTGCGTGTGCAGGCAAACGCGCGCACGGGTCTTAAATTTTATTTAATGTCTTTAAATAATGTATATGCTTCCCATGAGGTGAGAAGCCATGATAAATCAGACAGTACCAGGTCTGGGTGTTAAAATAAAAGTTTACTAGTTGGTAATCATAAATTAAAGTCCATATGGCAATAATGGTGAAGTTACATCTGGTACAGCTCTGTAGGTAGGTGTCCTTATATTCAGGTATCTGGGTAGAGCCCAATGGTGATATTTAATGCGCACAGCTCACCCAGCGGCTAACCAGGAATCCTAGTGGAGGGGTCCCCAACTTCACAGCAAAAGTCCTACCTTAAGCCATCTTCTCCTTGGACACCCAGCCCACCCTAGTCCCACAGTTTGGAGATCCGGTTGGGGGTCTCCCGATGTTGTTCCTTCCTTCTTACTGGTTGTTACTGGGAACTTCTCTTGGGGAAAAGTCAGCGTGGGATCAGGCTACCCCAGCACTGCAATCCCAGTGGGGGAGGGAGCTCCAAAAGCCTCCCCATGCAGTTCAGGTCCAAAAAATACTTCTAAAGTTTAAACTGGATTCATCTTCTGCCCTCACTGTCTCTCGCAGCAGGACCCATCACTGGTGCTTGCCCACCTAGGGTTTAGAGTGGGCTCACAGGTCTGTGGTCCCCTGGTGAGAGCCCTTTCACCCCAAAAGGGAATCAGGCATAAAAATCTCTCTCTTCTGTAAATTAGTAGGCAAAGAACCCTCTGGCAGGGAGCGCATGATGAGGTATCACTTCCAACTGAAACTCCATCCAGGTGAAACTGTCAGGCCTCATCTGAGTGTACAACTTAGACATCCTTACACTTCCAATGCTTTCTCAAACTGATCCCCAAATGTCCTAAAATGGCTGGGCTAAATAGTGCGAGCCATCCAACCACAGCCCTCCAGGTGGGAGGGATTGAAAGGGATGGATGGTTCCTTATTAGTATGTTCCGCACAGAGACAGTGACATCTGGTGGCCAAACCAAGGGGATTTGCTATAAATATATGGGCCGATCAGGTAGCTCAGTGACAGTGCTGTGGATCGCCATGTAGAAGGGCTAAGTTCAATTCCCAGGCCCAATTCACTAGCAGCCTAGTGGTTAGAGCACTGGGCTACGAACCAGGAGAACAGGCTTCAAGTCCCGCTGTCGCTCCTTGTGACCTTGGGCAAGTCACTTTACCCTCCATTGCCTCAGGTACAAACTTGATTGTAAGCCCTCTGGGGATAGGGAAATACCTCCAGTACCTGAATGTAATCCACTTTGAAGTGCTGAAAAAAGTAAGAAAAGTGGAATATAAATCTAAATAAATATATAAATATAAATGTCTTGTCCTTTGACTGGCCAGAGATGCTACAGAGGCAGCATTCACAGACCTTACAAGGAGGGAGTCTCTGCCACTGCACAACAGAATTACCCAGTGAACAGACTCAGGCAGCACACAAATTGGGTTCCAAAAGAAGCTGCAATATGTGGCCCCTGGTGGTTTGGCTTGATGCAAATGAGGGGGTTACAAGATCAGGGAAAACCCTGGGTAGTTGTGAATGAAGGCTCACAGCCACCATAGCCCAGTAGATGCCTTTTCCAATGATGCTGTCGTTCAGACAATAATGAACATTTATAGGACAAATGTGAAATGATTGGTAACAGACTGAAGCTTTGAGGAATGGCTTTACTGCTCACAAGTTTCAAAAAGCTTGTTTTTCTCTATGTTGTGTTATGCGGGCTGTCTGCAACAGACCCGCGGCACGGCCCCCTCACCTTTCCACAGTGACTCCAGCTCCTGGTTCCTCCTCGCTGGCAGTGGTGGGCCGTCAACTCCGTCCTCGGGCCTCCCACGGTGCCTCTGGCCCAGCTGCAGTCCCTGGCATTCCCGGTCCAGCCACCACTTCCATTGCTTCTCGTTGGGCCTCTCCGCATGGCCCGCGGAGAGATGCTGCTACTCGGCACCGCGCCCCTACCTAGGCGGTGGGAACCTAGCCACGGCCCCAGATGATGATGTCAACGGAGCTTCAGTATTTAAGCGCAGGCTCTGCTCCCTAGCGTTGCCTTTGCAACAGGTCTCCTCGCTGGTCGAGGTTGCCTCCTAGAGATTTGTTTCACTCCTGTGTTCCTGTTCCGCATTTGTTCCTGGTTCCTGTCTCCTTGTTCCTGTCTTGCTCCATACCTTGGATTGCCTACACGGATTTTGACCCTGCTTCGCCTGACCATGTTATTTATTCTCTCCAAGCCTGGACCTCTGCTTCGTCTGACCACGCCATTGCCTATCTCCAGACTCAGACCTCCGCATTACCTGACTACGCTGTTGCCTCTCTCCAGACCCAGACCTCTGCATCGCCGACTACATTGTCGCTTCTCTCCAGGCCCAGACCTCAGCATCATTTGGCTACGTGTGACTATCTCCGTAATCAGACCTCAGCCTTGCTTGCCACTGCCTCCGGATTGCCACCAGCCCTGACTCAAGCCTGTTCCTTGACGCCTCTCCAAATTACTTCCTGGACTTGGTCTATTCAGGCTTCAGCATGCTCGTGCTCAGGCGCCCCCTGTCTGCCTCCGTTCCTTTGGCGCCCGAGTCTCCAGGACACTACCTTGTCCAGTATAAGACTGTGCCATCTCTTACTTGCTGTCTCTGGGCTAAACTCAATCTCTACATCGACTACATACAGAGGCCCACCTAAGTCCAGCTGGCCCCGGCACCCAAAGGCTCAACCCATGGGGAACGAGGGCTGGTATTGGTGAAGCTCCAGCGGCCTCTGTCCATCAACCCACTCCTCCTCCCGATGGTGGGGACCCGTAGGTCCCTACCTACAAGGTTGCATCAACCCCACCTCGGCCCAAGGGTCCACCTCTGGCGCAACAGTTGTATTTTATTAGAATAGTGTCACACGTAAGTTTATACTGGCAGAACTTCAAGATAGGTGCCTTGCCCAAAAATATGGGCAGTGACTTTCTCATTCACTGCATTCAGACTCATCTGTCAGTCAAGACATAATGTTTATATGAATATTTCTATATCTTTCGGCCATAAATAAAAATGAAAAAGCAAGATGTAGTGTACACAATATTCAGGGGAGCAATTTTCAAAAACCCACTGAGTAGGCAAGATTACTGTGGGCAAGGTCATCTTTAAACACATTTTCAATTAAACCTAGCCACATAAAGGCACATTTTAAAACCCATGCGTGGGTATCCATGTGTGCGCAGTTCCCAGCATGCACACATGGACATGCCGGTTTTATAACATGCATGCGTTGACGCGTGCATGTTATAAAATTCGCAACCTGTGCGCACATGGGAGCCCAGTTTTGTATCAGCGCGTGCGTAAGGGGGAGAAATTTTACAAGATGTGCACGGTAATGCCATAGGCCCTTTCTCCAGTTCCGCTCCTTTACCCGCAGAAATAGTCTTTTATGAAAACTACCTGCCTAATATGCAGATTAATTTACACTAGTATGTCTGGTTTGTGCGTAAGCTTACCCAGACGGGGTGGGGGTGGGGGGTGTTCCCCAGGGTAGACCTGGAGAGGAGTTTGGGCTTACTTGCATACTTTTGCATGTAAATTTTCCCCAAACCCTTCTGTGCACATGATAGGATGTGTAATTGTATGCAGGTAAATTTGGTGGGTTCACTTCCAAAATAGACTTGTACACATAAGTGCACTTTCAAAACTGGTGTAATTTAGATGCATTTTTGTCAACTAATTTAAGTGAGCTGTTTGAAAATTACCTACTGGGGGGGTACTTTTAACTGGTGAGGTTTAACTGGCTATCTCTCAAAGTAAACCAGTTAAACCATTTGAAAATCCACCCCTTACTCATCAATGTGCTTGGACAGTAGTTCTTAGCAATTGACAATACCTTGAAGAATCAAAGAAGAAGAATAGCACTAAATATGTTTTTAAGATGCACAGTGCTTATAGCTGCACATTATTCCTGAAGAAAGCAAAGGGATACATTTTCAAAGGGACCATTATAATCAGCTAAGATAATTAACTGGTTATCCTTAGGCCCATTTTCAACCAAAACTAGCCAAATGGATTTTTGACTGAAACTTCTCCTAAATCTGACTGATCAACATTTGACCAGTTAGATTTAAGCCTGCAATTCATTTGCCTAGTTTTAAGCATTATAGTTAGCTGGTAAGCACTGAAAATCCATGTTAATCAGTTAACTTCTTTTTCCTGACCTAACTGCACCCCCAAACAGTCCCTTATTTAACCAACTAAATGTATGCGCCTTGTGCATTTATTAGATAGGTAAATTTAGCTAGTCAAAGAGTAGACATTTTTGATTGTTAAGGTTCAACTTGTTAACTCCTAAAATTTTAAAAATTCCCTCCAAAGCTGCTTACCTGTAACAGGTGCTCTCAAAACAGGGGCTCATCACTCAGATAAGTAGGTTGTCACATGGTTGTGAGTGGTGCCAAGCGGAACAAAATTGTAATACTTTCTGGAAAAGACTAGAAATCTGTTCTGTGCATGTACAGGATTTCCCATGCTGGGGTGGCGCCACAGCTTCTCTCGCTGCCTGTTTAACCAAGATATATGAGTGAGGAGGAAGGAGGGTTTGTGTGACTGTTGAATAGAAAGACTAGGGGGCATTCCATGAAGTTAGCATGGGGCACATTTAAAACTAATCGGAGAAAGTTCTTTTTCACTCAACTCACAATTAAACTCTGGAATTTGTTGCCAGAGGATGTGGTTTGTGCAGTTAGTATAGCTGTATTTAAAAAAGGATTGGATAAGTTCTTGGAGGAGAAGTCCATTACCTGCTATTAATTAAGTTGACTTAGAAAATAGCCACTGCTATTACTAGCAACGGTAACATGGAATAGACTTAGTTTTTGGGTACTTGCCAGGTTCTTATGGAATGGATTGGCCACTGTTGGAAACAGGATGCTGGGCTTGATGGACCCTTGGTCTGACCCAGAATGGCATGTTCTTAAGAAAACACCTGTTACAGGTAAGCAATTTTGCTTTCTGTGAAGATAAGAAGGTTCATCATTTCAAACTAGCTAAGGGTTGCCTTCAACAATTAAAAGAAAAACAACCACCACTACAACCATAAAGCATAAATATTTTTGTTGGGAAAAAATCCTTTCATCTTATGACATTTTAATTTTTCTATAGCAATGGAAGGTCAATGCAAACCATAAAATAAGCCATAGGAGGGAGGAAGAGAATTGGGTTCCATCCCTCAGATCTACTATCCTGATAGGAGGCCCTGTCCAGTTAATAATATGATGTGAATGTGTGGTCTGAACTCTATGTCACAGCATTGCAAATTTTTTCAAGGGAGGTAGACCTTAGAATGGCAATTAATGTCACCATGGCCCCAACATGGGGGCCCTTGACATATCCCTCTAAGTTCATTCTTGTTCGGACATAACAAAAGAAAATGCAGTCTGCTATCGGATTGAAAATTGTGCATTTTGTCATTACACTGATTCTATTAGAATCAAAAGTACAAAAAGCTGGGTGTACTTCTATGGATTTCAGTCTATTACAGGTAAAAGGTGGCAGATCTCCTGCAATCTGAAAAATAAAGAGTTGTTTCACCCTTAGGGGGCATGTGGCCTGGGAAAAAATGGTGGTAGGACAATTCAGTGATTAAGGTGGAAACCCAATATTACCTTAGTCAAAAACTTGGGATGTGTGTGGCGCACCACCCTATTATGATGAAATCTAGTTCAAGATGAATAAGACAATAGGGCCCGGAGCTCTATCTTGGTGGGCTGAAGTGAATGCCACTGAAAAAAGACCTTCCAGCTCAGATAACGGAGCTCGTAAGAGGCTTAAAAGGAACTTTCATCAGCTAGGTTAGCACCATGTTGATGTCCCATGACTCAGCCAGAGTCTGGAAGGGAGGCTTCAATTGAAACAAACTCTACATACATTTGACAACTAAAAGTTGAAAATGAATAGGGTTTTTTTTATTCATGTTCATTATAAGTGCCAAATGCACTTAGGTATATCCTAACAGAGTTGGTTTCGAGGCTGGACTCTGATATTTATTTATTTATTTATTATTTTTTACTATACCGGCTTTCATGACATGGATCACATCAAACCGGTTTACATTTAACAAAGTGTGCAAGATAAGAGACAACTCAAACAACTGTAACAAGAGCATTGTAAGGAGAGTGACAGTTACAATAAAACAGGGAAATAAATAACTGGGACTTAGAGGTGAGAAGAGGGGGATTTAACTTACAGCAACTTATTTACAAGGTTACAAGATTAAATGTGATTTGTATAGTAAATGATAGTGTTAATAATGTGAAGGTGATGGCAGCGAATGACAAAGATTGTTATTTAAAACCATTTTTAATAGTGTGGTTGAGATGTCGGGTGTAGGTCTCAGTCGGAGCTTGGATAGTGTGGTTAAGATGTCTGGTGTAGGTCTCAGTCAGGGATTAGAAAGGCTTTTTTAAAAAGCCAAGTTTTCAGCCTTTTTCTAAATGTTGGAAGACAAAATTGGTGGGCTTTTTCAAGCTGTGATCGCGCACGAAGCGTCTATAAGATGGGACAAGCTTTCAACTATACACCGTTGAGAAAGTAAAAAACCCCTGAAGAAGTCCACGAAACACGGACGTGTCGGGTTTAAACCGGTGTTTTGTGAAAAAAAGCTGTCACCCATGCACGCTCAGCAGAATACGATAAGTGAACGCTTTCCATCGCATAATTAACCTTAAAAAATTCTTTAAAAAAATTTTTCTGTTTCATGTTTGCAAATCCATTGCTTTAAGATCAGGGATTGCTGACACCAGTGATTATAAAATCAACGAGTCCATACAGCGTATAACCGAGTCCACATATCATGGTTAACGCTTGAAAAACGACTTGACGAGAGCACCCTCTGAAAAGTATTGAGAGGCTCCACACAAAATATGAGGTGTCACATCCTAACAACACAGTTACATTGATGATGTTCATTTTGAGCTAAGCGTCAATATATACATCATTACTTATACAGTTCATCTTTAATTAATCGGAAGACAAAATTGAGCATCGGCTGTCAAACCCGCTGATGGCCGCCGCTCCTGTCGAAAAGGAGGTGCCAGGGACGTGCTAGTGTCCCTAGCGCCTCTTTTTACCATGGGCCCTCATTTGCATGCGGGCCGATACTAAATCGCACGCACAGGAGAGTGGCCTGTGCGCGCGTCGGCAGAGCTGGTATATGTAAGTGGGCTCTCCGTCCAGTTTGGATGCATTTGTGGTGAGAACAATTTGGTGAAGAAAATTTGAAAGGGTAATCCTTTTGTCCAGCTGGAATGGGAAAGCCACCAAGACAGGAAGTTTTTGAGCTTTTCAATAACATAGATGCAATCCTGAAAAGTCTACAAAGCTTGATTCCACTCGAGCTGATACAGAAAAAAGTGCGGGAGAGCCGGCGAGCGCCAGCTCTCCCGACGCGCGCACAGGCCACTCTCCTGTGCGTGCGATTTAGTATCGGCCCGCATGCAAATGAGGGCCCATGGTAAAAAGAGGCGCTAGGGACACTAGCACGTCCCTGGCACCTCCTTTTCGACAGGAGCGGCAGCCATCAGTGGGTTTGACAGCCGATGCTCAATTTTATCGGCATCAGTTCTCGAACCTGCTGACAGCCACAGGTTCGGAAAATGGACGCCGGCATAATTGAGCATCCGTCTTCCGATCCGCGGGCCATGGGCCGATTTTTATTTTATTTTTTTTTACTTTTGGGGCCTCCGACTTAATATCGCTATGATATTAAGTAGGAGGGTGTACAGAAAAGCAGTTTTTTCTGCTCTTCTGTACTCTTGCCAGCCCAAATTAACGCCTGCCTTTGGGTAGGTGTTAATTTCTGAAAGTAAAATGTACGGCTTGGCTGCACATTTTACTTTCTGAATTGCGTGGGAATAACTAATAGGCCCATCAACATGCATTTGCATGTTGCGGGCGCTATTAGTTTCGGGGGGGGGGGGGGGGGGTTGGCCGCACGTTTTCGATGCGCTATTACCCCTTACTGTATCGGCCTGACTGAAACTTCAAAGTTCATTGGGCTTGCTTCATAAGGAGGCATACCATAGGAATCACATGCACTGTGGAGGCCAACAGGCCCAGCATCCAGAACATGGAGCAAGATGAATTCTACTGACTCTGCACCCTCTCTCACACTGAAGCCACAATATAATTGGCTCTGCTTCTGAAGAGATTGCATCTAACAGACCAATTAAATCCAATTAAGGTAATGAGTTCAGATGAGATTTGGGTTATTGATGGTAAACTCTAGTGACTTCAGCACCTGATAGTGACTTGCAAGGATTCATTTGTTCCTGACAAGATGTGTTCTTGATCAGTCAGCTATCCAACTAAGGAAACACATAAACCCCAGTTTGTGTAACTATGTCATGATAATAGTTTGGCTATTGGTGAAAACCCACAGAGCTGATGCAATGCCAAAGGACTACATGGTACTGCAGATGAAATGTTTCTTTCACAAATCTAAGATTCACCCAAGTGAAAGGAGAGTAGTCCTCCTTGGTATCTAGTGAGTGGAGTCCTCTTTGACAACTAATGAACATAGCCAGTTGCCTCATTTAAGAATGGAAAAACTGTGGCCAGGTAAATAAACTTGAACTTTTCTCTTTTCAGGAATTTGATCAAGGCACTTCGTTCTAGAAGGGGTCTGAATCCTCTGGGTTTTTTTTTAATTTTTAGATTTTGTGTTGTGTTTTTTTTTGTGTCTTATTTTATTATATAGAAATTTTATGTTGTTCCTTGCTAAGAGTATCTTGATATGTTAGCAAATAAGAAAAAAAAATTGCAAAATAATTATATTAAATCTTTGGAAAGCTTTTATTAGTCCAGCATAAGATATCATAACCAGCAAAGAATTTTGTCTCTTCTAGGCTGAACTTTCTGTTTTGGAAAGAACTTACCAGATACACAAACTCCAGGCGCTTGACTGGCTGCTTGTGGCCGATCTCAGGTGTGAATCCCTGTGTCGGGGAATGGGAGCAATAACGAAATGTCTCACCAGTGACCTTGATATCCACATACCGCTCCTCATACTCTTCTGAAAAACAATCAGCTATGAAACAAAAAGAGAAAAAGGCTTCTAGTGCTGTATTAAAGTTATTATTCCTGTTACATTCAGAGCTGAATTATTTCCGGGGAGAGAATGCCAGAGGTTATACATAATGTGCTCTATTGTAACAAATTTCTCAGCTGCTTAAATTGCTGCATATCTTCTAATGTATAGCCCGTGGTTTTTTTCACAATCTAATGAATAGATCATTAGATTGTCATGGGAGATTTGTGGACTGTGGAGATTTTGTCCTGTTGTTTATTGAGAGTGGCCACAGCTAGAACTATTTTCCCCAACTTATTCACTTCATATTTCTGCCTCAAGTCCAGTTCAACACTTTTAAGCTCTCAGACATCCCTCTTCTTTTAAAGTTACACCAACACTGCCCTCCCACAAATCCTATACCCACAAATACTCCCCTCTTGCATCATTCATTTTCTTCCATGCACCGCTACCCCTATAACCCTCACCAAGAACCCCCCAGGGTTCCAGCATTCCCTGCTGCCTCTTATCCTCCGCTATTATTTTGTTCTCCATTCTCCCCAGTTTATTCACAAACCAGGGCTCTACGATTTTACCCAATCCCTTTAACCCCATTTTCGTTCTTCCAGCTCTTCACTGTGTCTCCCTTCTGCCTCCACACTCCCCTGCAAACATCAGCCCCCAACCTCATCACAGGGGATAACCTGTCCCATATACTCAGCAGGATAAATGTCCCACGGAATATACTTGTCTATGGTTATCTAGCTACATGTAGCCAGATAAGTGGCTGGATAACTTCCTACTTAAGCGGATATCTTCAAAAGATATCCAGTTAAGTAGCAATTGTGAATTTAAAAAAAAAAAAAATTAGTAAAGTGCCTACAGCATGATTTTCAGCTTTCTCCACAAACTTTCCATAATGCCCATGTCAGGCCATGCAATTCCTACCCCCAATCCCCTTTGCCACTTACTAACATACCATGGTCTGCAGGTCGTATCCTGCTCCCAGACCCTTCTCTGGATCTTTCACAATTGTAAAATACTGCTACCATCGGCCCCTCCCACTCCTTCCTCCCACGCCTCATAGTCTTAAGATATGGTGCACCTTACCACCTACCCCCCTATTCCCCTTCCCAGACTCAGTGCTGGATGGAAGCATAAACTGTGTGCAGTTTACATTTGCATAAGAACATAAGAAATTGCCACTGCACTAACCACATCCTCTGACAACAAATTCCAGAGCTTAATTGCATTGAGTGAAAAATAATTTTCTCCAATTAGTCTTAAATGTGCTACTTACTAACTTTATGGAGTGCCCCCTAGTCCTTCTATTATTGAAAAGTGTAAATAACCGATTCACATCTACTCGTTCAAGACCTCTCATGGTTTTAAAGACCTTTATCATATCCCCCCTCAGCCATCTCTTCTCCAAGCTGAGCAGCCCTAAACTCTTCAGCCTTTCCTCATAAGGGAGCAGTTCCATCCCCTTTATCAGTTTGGTTGCTCTTCTCCGTACCTTCTCCATTGCAACTATATCTTTTTTGAGATGCGGTGACCAGAATTGTACACAGTATTCAAGGTGCAGTCTCACCATGGAGCGATACAGTGGCATTATGACATTTTACGTTTTATTAACCATTCCCTTCCTAATAATTCCTAACATTGTTTGCTTTTTTGACTGCTGCAGCACACTGAGCCAACGATTTCAAAGTATTATCCACTATGATACCTAGATCTTTTACCTGGGTGGTAGCTCCTAATATGAAACCTAACATCGTGTAACTACAGCAAGGGTTATTTTTACCTATATTCAACATCTTGCACTTGTCCACATTAAATTTCATCTGCCATTTGGATGCCCAATTTTCCAGTATCGCAAGGTCCTCCTGTAATGTATCACAATCCGCTTGTGATTTAACTATTTTGAATAATTTTGTATCATCCGCAAATTTGATAACCTCACTCGTCGTATTCCTTTCCAGATCATTTATAAATATATTGAAAAGCACTGGTCCAAGTACAGATCCCTGAGGCACTCCACTGTTTACCCTTTTCCACTGAGAAAATTGACCATTTAATCCTAATCTCTGTTTCCTGTCTTTTAACCAGTTTGTAATCCACAAAAGGACATCACCTCCTATCCCATGACTTTTTAGTTTTCTTAGAAGCTTCTCATGAGGGACTTTATCAAACACCTTCTGAAAATCTAAATATACTACATCTACCTGTTCACCTTTATTTTATTTATTAATCCCTTCAAAAAAATAAAGCAGATTTGTTAGGCAAGACTTCCCTTGAGTAAATCCATGTTGACTATCCATTAAACCAGAGCTTTCCAAACTGTGTGTCGGGACACGTTAGTGTGTCGCCTGCAGTGTGCAGGTGTGTCGCGCAAGCCCGGTCAAATCTGATGCGAGTTTGGGCTTTTTTTTTTCTAGAGATTCACTTTTTTTTTTCAGTTTATGGGTTGCTTATTATTGGGTGATTTTTGCTGTCAATCGCGTTTTTTTGGGGGGCTTGGTGGGTGGAACGAGCCCAGCCATCCTTGCATTGGCTGCTGCTGCCGATGAGGCCTGGCCATGAGGAGTGCTGACTGCAAGCAGCAGTGTCTGGTGATCATGGAAGGGAGTGAAGCACTTAACTGGCAACAATCAAAAAGACGAGGTACATGAGTGTGGGGGCCAGACATGTGCTGGGGGGAGAGAGATGAGTGAGTGGGGGGCAAACGTGCTGGGGGGACAGACATGTGCTTGAGGGGGAGAGATATGAGTGTGTGGGGGCCAGACATGTGCTGGGGGGAGGAGAGAGATGAGTGTGTGGGGGACAGACAATTTGTTTTATTATTGTTTCTCATAAATTATAACAATAACATGAATCTTGGAATATATATTTTTAATATAAATTTAAGGTTTTCATGAGATAGGTTGTGTCGTGAAACATTTTATTTATGTATATATTTAAGGAAACATACATAAATTGTCGAAATATGTTTCGTTCGTTTAACCTTTAACCTCTGGTTTACTAGTAGACTGAATTACCGTGTCGTGAAATTATGTTTGTCTAAAAAGTGTGTCACCAACATGAAAAGTTTGGAAAGCTCTGCATTAAACCATGTCTTTCTATATGCTCTATGATTTTCATTTTTAGAATAGTTTCCACTATTTTTCCCGGCACTGAAGTTAGGCTTACTGGTCTATACTTTCCCGGATCAACCCTGGAGCACTTTTTAAATATTGGGGTTACATTGGCCACCCTCTAGTCTTCAGGTACAATGGATGATTTTAATGATAGGTTACAAATTTTAACTAATAGATCAGAAATTTCATTTTTTAGTTCCTTCAGTACTCTAGGATGCATACCATCCAGTCTAGGTTATTTGCGACTCTTTAGTTTGTCAATCTGCAGTTAGTATAGCTAGCTTCAAAAAAGGTTTGGATAAGTTCTTGGAGAAGTCTTTTAACTGCTATTAATCAAACTGACTTGGGGAATGCCTCTGCTATTACTGGCATCAGTAGCATGGGATCTGCTTGGAGTTTGGGTACTTGCCAGGTTCTTGTGGCCTGGTTTGGTCTCTGTTGGAAACAGGATGCCGGGCTTGAAGGACCCTTGGTCTGACCCAGCATGGCAATTTTTTATGTTCTTATGTCTGTGAAATGTCCTCTCTTGTAATACTTCCAACTCCATAGATTTAATATCTCACCTCAGCTCATACCATATAAATCTGATATTTAATTTAACTTAAATTAGCATTTATAATCCACTTTTACCTGGATAATCCAGGTTCAAGGCAGAAAAGATAAATAACACATTAAAAGCCAATGAAGAGACTAAAAAAGTTCCATGAATTAAATCAAAAGAAAAAGTAGTTACAATAAAACAAAATGATAATGCTAAAATAAACAATTGACCAAAGATGTATAATAATGACCTACTGGAACTGTATCTAAGTAAAATCAATATCCTTCACTGAAAAGGCATATCCTGGGGCACTTAATAGGAATTTCAAGATAAAATTCTCTTCTCTTCTTTGGACACAGGAATAAAGTGGCAAGTTTGTCATGTTAGTCTATCTGACCTTATGAAGGGAGCATATCTCTCCAAGGCTAATCAAAAAGGTATTAAGTTAGTCCAGTAAAATGATATTTCCTGCAACTTACTTGTTAACCCTTATTTCTACTTGGACTTCAAAAACACTTAGTCTGCACCAAGACTATCAAGATGTAAAATCATGCAGCTTAATTCTAATCTGCCCAGTTGTTCAGGAATCCATGGGGCAAATCCTTCCTGCTATAACAGAATGCATGCACTATAGGCCTCTGGTGGGTTTGCAACAGTTCCCTGAATAGCTGTGCTCATTAGTTTTTGCAAGAAAAGATTTCCACTGATGATGGTAATCTAGATGTGGATAAGCAGACTAAATTATGTTTGACAACCTCTGTGTTTTACATACCGAATGCACTTTGCAGCCTAACCCAAGACTTTAACTCTAGCTTCCTTAAATCAGTCAGTAACAGACCTGCAGCTTCATAGGGGCTTCCGACCTAACATATGCTCCCTAACCTCCGCAAAGATGATAAGTACTAGTGATATTCAGAAACCCAGTCCCATAGCAGATGAACAGATCTGCGACATCACTTCTTGTAGAATGGTCCTGCTGAAGGCCAGGAGAGCACGAGAGTGTGTGAGATGCACTTTTTCCACGAATGAAGATTCCATTTTTTCCTCTTTTCCTCCTGCCCCCTCCTTGCTAGGCACTCCCCCTCCCATTTTTTATTGAAATATGGATTCTAAACCGTTCACTGATGGTTCTCCTGGTGACAGCTGGGATGTGGGAAACAATGCAGACCTTCCACTCAAATAAAAAGCACAAAACTGGCTTCACAGCACTCTGGCATGTCTCTTTACTGTTTATTTCTTGTCTGAAATATTGCAGCCTGGATAAAAAAAAAATATATATATATATATTTTCAGTTGCATAGCAAATGAAAACTAGAGTTAAGAGGCAGGCCTGAAAGAAGTAGTTAGGTATCAGCCTTGAATACTGGCTTAAGAGCCTGAAAACCCCACTGACTAAAGCACTGGAGCTCAATGGCGCACCCATACTCCCCTCATCTCTGTAATGTCAAACAGGAAAGGAGCTTCCAGGCTTGTGAGCGAGTAGTCTTCAGCTACCTGGAGATGCATTTAAAGCAGCAGTGCCCTACTCTTTTACACACTTTGGCAGAGCTGCCAAATTATATAGTTCCAGGAAGGAGACTTTTTGACCAGTTCTGGTTTTAAACTTATATCCCAAAGCGGTGTGGTGTATTTGTAGTCCCCAATTCTACCCACTGAAATCAGTGCAACAGGTCCCATATTGCACCAGAATGGGACCGTCAGAAAATCCAGGGCCGGCCTAAAATCTCCTTCTTGGAACTGGGCAACTTGTCAGCTCTGCCTTGGTCACATTTTCTAACAAAGGGCCTATATATCAAAAAGTAATATTGGGCGTTGTTAGTAAATAGACATTATTGAGATTGATGGGAGCCCACTTACTAAAAACACACACTAACGTATTATCACAGTCTGAAAACTAGGCCCCATAGCTGAACAGAATGAAATAAGACCAGAAGTCTGAAACATCCAAAACTGAGAGAAAATAACTAATTTACAAATTGTATTCGCCTTCTGAAAGTGCACAGCATTACATCTTCTGCTACTGCACACTCACTTACCCTAAGTTCCTTTCTGAATCATCTAGCCCTAAGTGATCTTTTTCTAGTTGGTGGGACTCCTCAGCATGATGACCCAGAAATCTCATCCTCTCTGATGACGTGCATCCACTCACAGTCCTGCTTTCTTCATCCTTGCCCTTGTGAATGCATGCCTGCACTTTCCTCCCCTGCTTTCACTCTAGCATGCATTCATTTACATTCCTGATTTCCTCAAGCCCATCTCCTTGCATGCATCCACATGGACCCCTGCCTTTGTTAGAACTGCTGCAGGCCAGGATTTGGGCCTGCCCTGCTTAAACCCTGGGGTAGCAGTCCCCCTGTACCCTCAACAGATGAACTCCCCCCCCCCTCCCCCGGTTAGGTTAGTTACTTCCATGCCTAGCTTGCTTTACAACATAAGTAGGATTAATGGATGAATCCATGAATCCCGATTTTATCCCACTGCATCTACGGAGTTGTATTTTCTCTATAAGTAACACTAAAAATCCATAAATGCAATGGGGGAACAACCAGGACTAACTCAATCTGTACTAATGACCTATAGCCATCTGCTCACCTTAATCATCACACACAAGTCATACAGAAGTAAACAGTGCACAGCATTAGAATAAAAAAGATGTAAATATATGGGAGCAGTAACAAGGTCTCAAATAGACACCCCCACATAATGTGACAATGTGTCTAGGTTTTTATTTTAATGGCCCATGAATGGACAATTGTTTTCACGTGCACTTTTGCCTGTCCTTCCTATCCCTCCCCTCTAGTTTCTGCCCACAAGAGGAAATACAGAGCAGAAATAATATGCAGCTTTAAAATGACATGTCCACAGTATATGCTTACCTATAGTCTCTCTCTCAAACAAGCAAAAAGCCCCTAACGTACTCTGTATGGTATGTATGTAGATAAAGATACACATGCACACCTTTCATATACAGTATAATGTATGCAATACATATCTTTTACATACACTGATAGAGAACCATGTTCTGAGCTCAGCAAAACACACACACCCTGGACAGTTCTCTGTCCTGCCCCCTGTGCCCACCCCACTGGTTCCTTCCCATCGCTCCCTCACACCCATTGTGGTACCTTGCAGCAAGCTCTGGAGATTAAGCTGAGCCTCCTGATGCAGCTCCTCTACGCAGGGCGGCCTGCCTGAGGCAAGGAACACGTTCACAGGCTGTTGCCATGACAATTTGGAGTGGGCAGTTTTCTTACTCTCCGGGTCCAAGTTAGAGCCAGCTACAACAAAAAGAGAAAAGAAGAAACTGAAAAGGAGAGGATTCGGCAACAGCTTCCAAAAGGTTCTTGGGTTGCCACTGGTGTCAGCGGAAGCGCCAGTAGCGCTGTGACAAGGGCACCCTTGCACCCTGTTAATGGCATTCACAACAAGGCATAGCTCTCTGGTTACCCCTGGTCCCACGTCAAGTCTGGAGACTCATGATGGGAAGACTTAGCAAAGTGCTTGTGCACCAGGCCCCACACCCTGCCTGCCTTTATTTACTACTTCCATCAGAAGATAAGTCCAAAGGTTTCTCAGTAAGAGAGGGGAATAAGAGCATCTAGGCAGGCAAACCATGGGACTGATGAATATATGGGGAAGTCTGACAGAGAAGTAAGGGAGCAGAAGAACTATGTTACTTAGGACAATGTTCCTCAGACCAGTTCTGGAGTACTCCCCGCTTAGCCAATCTGGTTTTCAGGAGATCCACAATGAATATGCAAGAGTTGGACTTGCATGCAACAGAGGCATAGTCATAGTGGATATTTGTGCAGCCAGGCTGGCTAGTGGGTACTGAAGGAACTGACTTGAGAAACACTGACTCACAGCGCATTACATATGGCAGAAACAGGACAGTTTGATGAGAAGATGCAGGCATGGTATGATCAGGGTCCATGGATACTTCAAAACTCATTATGTGGATTAGTCCAGTGGCTCTCAATTCCAACCCTCCCCCCTCAAACCCCCAAAATGGTCTGGCTTTCCAGGATCGTCACACTGAATATTCATTAAACATATTTCTATAATTTGATCTACAGACTGGGGTTAACTTGCATGCTTTGATTCTCCTAAAAAGCAGAGTTTTAGGGGAGACCTAAGGACTAGAATTAGAACCACCAACTTAGACAATGGGGCCTGTGTGCTAAAGGTTTTCTCCCCTTTTTGTATCAATGGTAAAAATAATTATTACTTGGGACCTAATATGTTTGTACTGGGGTAGAAGGGCAAGAGGATAAAATTCTGAGCAACAAAAAGTGACACCCCCCCCCCCCTCCCGATCTTAAGAGTACACATCTTTCTTTTGAGACTAATCAGGACTATGGAATCCACTGCTCATCGAAAAACTAGTGTAGCGGATCCCCCGTTTTGGTGCTTTATCCTTGAGTAGGGGTTCTATAGATCCAGGTTCAAGTACGGACGGGGCAGGTGGGGCGGGCGAGGAAGATTTCTTTTCTGAGGCCCCATGGTGCTGTCGATCACAATCTCTGTGACCACTTCATACTCTAGATCAAGTATTCCCAGAAGATTCCAGATAGTGAAGAATAAGTTAAGTTAATTAGTTAAGCTCTGGAATTCATTGCCAGAGGATGTGGTTACAGCAGTTAGTGTTACTGGGTTTACAAAAGGTTTGGATAAGTTCCTAGAGGAAAAATCCATATGACGGTAGCTTGAGATCTATTTAATGTTTGGGTTCTTGCCAGGTACTTCTGACTTGGATTTGCCACTGTTAGAAACAGGATTCTGAGCTTGATGGACCCTTGCCCTGACCCAGTGTGGCATATCTTATGTTCTTATAAGAGTAGAAAAGCCAAAATCAACACAATGGGAAGAAACCAAGAATCATAAAAGGGTCCTTCCATCCCCCTAATAAGTCCACTCCAGTGTTCACGCAAAAAAAACACTGGAGTCCACTGTTGACATTCAAAGAAAATATAGTCTTTACTGTAACTTAAAGAAGAGGATCCAGGTCAGAATTACAAAAATAAGAATCAACATACATCCAATAATCAATAAAAAGCAAATGGATTCTCTGTCCATCCTTCTTCAGTTCACTTCCCTTCCTGCTCTTGCACCTTCATCTTGACTGAAAATATCCTCACCAGTAAGAGTGGGATAACTAGACTGTAGTTCCAGTTCTGGAATGAACTGGGCTGGGAATAAAGTACCCCAAGCACAATATCAAAACTGGGTTCAAAACAATCACTCTTCAAATGTAATCCAAACTCAAAAATACATCTCTTGAGTTATTGACTCAAAAGTCTACATTCTTCTCTTCATCCCATCTGTTAATTGGTCGAATGGGCAAAAAGATCTCTGATTCCAGTCCTCTGGGATACCAAAGGCATACTCTTCCCTCAGGCAGTGGTCAGACAAAATCGAAAAAAGTCATCTCATAAATCTCTTCCTCAATTCCTCTTCACCAAATGCTTGAATTGCCTTCTGTGAGATCCTTGGGGAATCTCCAGCCCTCCAATCCATCTCTATTGAAACCCAGGGAGGGTTTCAGCTCCTCACTCTTCCTTCTATCTCCGTTCCATTCTCCAACTCACCAACCCTTTACTCTTAGGCACTAGACATGCTTCCAAGGACTTTATACCCCAAAAGCCTATCCCCCAAAAAAGTTGGGTTAAAGCAATGGGACGAATTAAAAATATCAAAAAAACTCTCCTTCTGCCCCTAAATAGTAAAAATCAGGTTGAGCGCACCGTTAGCCCCCATTTGGACGCGTTTTCCACACGCTATTTTTACCCCTTATACAGTAAGGGGTAATAGCGCGTGGAAAACGTGCGTCCAACCCCCCCGACATGCAAATGCATGTTGATGAGCCTATTAGTAGTCCCGCACGTTACAGAAAGTAAAATGCGCAGCCAAGCCGCACATTTTAATTTCAGCCTGCATCGAGAAAGTATACAGAAAAGCAGAAAAAACTGCTTTTCTGTACACCCTCCGACTTAATATCATACTGATATTGTTGGAGGCCCCAAAGATTAAAAAAAAAAAAAATCTGCCCGCAGCCTGCGGGTTGGAAAACGGATGCTCAGTTTTGCCGGCGTCCATTTTCCAAACCCGTGGCTGTCAGCGGGTTCGACAACAGACGCCAGTAAAATTAAGCGTTGGCTGTCAAACACGCTGACAGCCGCTGCTTCTGTCCAAAAGGAGGCACTAGGGATGCACTAGTGTCCCTAACGCCTCCCTTTTACTCCCGGGCTCTAATCTGTATACCTGGGCTTCCTGAATCACACGCCCAGGAGAGTGGCCTTGGTGTGCGTTGGGAGAGCGGGCGCTCGCCGGCTCTCCCGCAAAGTTTTCTGTATCGGCTCGTTAGGGATAATATTACTGACTGGCATAGCCCCATCACACTCCCCCCGACTACAAAAATTATTTTTCTGAACCATCCTAATATGATAACATTTGATAAACTTCATTTTAATATAAATTAGTATGTAACAATTTCTTTTGTTCACTCAATATAAATGGTTACTCCCATGAGTTATAATTTTCTGGTTCACGCCTTCATACCTTCGGCAGTGAAGCTACTCCCCATACAATAGATACTGGTTCGTTGCAAGTTGAAAAATACACCTTTCACAATTTTTAGTGAGCTCATATTCAGGCCGATACAGTACAGTGACGGAGCACACTGTTAGCCTGTCGTTGGACGTGCGTTTTCCCTTACCCCTTATTCAGTAAGGGGCGGAAAACGCGCGTCCAACCCGCCGAACCTAATAGCGCCCTCAACATGCAAATGCATGTTGACGGCCCTATTAGGTATTCGCACGCGATTCAGAAAGTAAAATGTGCAGCCAAGCCGCACATTTTACTTTCAGAAATTAGCGCCTACCCAAAGGTAGGCGCTAATTTCTTCCGGCACCGGGAAAGTGCACAGTAATTTGGGATTTCGGGGAAACCATTCCTGCCAGCACAGGGCCCAGAGGGATTGCTGTGTCAGCGCTAATATCACCAAAGAAGGGAGCACTGTTCTGGAGCCACTTCCACCAGTAGGAGGGAGCGCTATGTTGGGGATAAGTTGGGGGAGAGGATGCATGACCAAAGGTTCACAAAGGACACCAAATACTCTTTCAGCGACCCTGTACTGGAACTACAGAGCAGCCGAGGCACAGGCAGCAGCAGTGCAAGCTTTTCCCCACACGCTATCCTGCCACATTGGGTCCTACAAACACAAGGAGGGGAATTTTATAACACCGCGGGTAGCTTATGTGACAGCTACGTGCCTGTTTGCTTTGAAATTAATGCAAATTTACACACACACAAATTCACTGTAAAATGATACACCTGCTCTTTGCAATGTGTGAATTTACACACACACTTTTAAAAATCAGAAGTATGTGCATAAAATCAAAGCACCCTATCTCCTGAAATGCTTCTTTTCTGTGTATAAAAGTATGTGCAAAATTGGTTTGCATGTTTATGCATACAAACCATTGACAATTTTACAAATAGTCATTTATGTGCATGTATCCATATTTTGTGTGCATAAATGACTTTGTAAATTCACCCCAATATGGGGAAAACCTTTTAGTTCATCAGGCCCAATGTACCTCAATCCTGCTCTGGAGAAACTGTCTCTAAGGATGTGAGGATCTTTCATTTCCTATCCTTGTGCAATCTTTGGCCAACAATGGTGCCAATTAGTCTAAACTGTGATATTGGTTTTTAGCGATGTGGGCACCAATTCTCTAAGAACTGCACTGACCCCAACAACTCATTTCCCATAGGTCATCAAGGCTTTCAGATAGTAACAATTTTGGTCACTACCCAGTTAAACCATACTGGAACCAGTGACCTTGACCTTGATGAAGGGCTCTGTATCTACATTCTAATTTCCCCTAATAAATGTTTCCTCCCTCACACCCCCATCCCCAAAAAAAAGACTCCTGCAGTTTTGTCACATGACCATTAGATGGCGACAAGATCTCAGTACTTCAATGCACGAAAACAATTTCCAATATTCTTGTGTACAGTAAACTTGGATTCTTTTGACAGGCCTGTTTCCTACTTCACAAATATTCCCTCAGGCCTTTAAAGCACTCCCATCTGCAGTTCTGACTAAAATAAGATATGATTTAGCATTTAGATTCTGTCAGAATTTATGAGGAGGCAATATGGGCTGGTAGTTAAGCACACAGGATTGTGAGTTGAGACTCCCTGGTTCTAACCCTGGCTCTGCAGCACATTCTCAGTATGAAGCTGGATAAGTCCATTTAATTCCATCTACACCAGGGGTGGTTCCACATATGTTTCAGTAGCAGTCAGATCGTAATGCATGCTGGAATCCATTACCAAACATCAAATCGTAACTTTCATCAAACAATGTCCGTGCCCTTGGGTAAGGTATATATATATATATATTAGCATCTTCTTCCATGCTCAAAGTTCTCCACTTACCAGGGTGGAAATGTTTACGCCTAGTGTTTATTACATTTAGATGTCATTTACAAAGGGATTACTTGCACTTCGGTATATGATTGGGCTGGTGAAGCAAACACACACTTCTGACTGATCTGCGCCTTTGTCAGGTCATTACTGAAGTGGACTCTCCCTCTGCATAGCATATCACAGCAGGGATCTTTCTGGGGGGGGTGGGGGGGTGAAGGACTGGTTCCATGGCTCTCCGATAAGGTATCTGGGTTCAAATTCCAGCTTGCCCTCTCCATTGCACGGGCCAAGAGGATTGTTTGTGGATACTAGATGAGGAGGTAACAGGTAGAGTGACACTTCAGTCATGACACCGGCTGGCTTGCTTAATTGTCTTGATCAGACTTTTTTTTAAAAGTCCGTTTTATCAGAATGGTTTAATATTGTGGCGGTCATGAGACAGGTTAAAATCCATTTCCAGATTTTGTCCAAGTATCTTGTTTGAGTCTCCTTTTACAAATCTCCTACTCAGTGGCTCTAGCTGTGCTGTACTTGGCACTTTGGGGACTGGTTCATCAAAGCGGTTTTCCCCCACAGACAGACAGGCCGATGCAGAAAGGTACATTCAGTCGCACGCACCTTTTTCCTGCACTTGAATGCACATTTTATGTGCGCAAAACTTACTGCCGATGCAACAAAGAGTTTTGCGTACAGAAAATGCGCATCCCTAAACAGGAGTACAGCTTAGCACCTTTGCATGGAAATCCCATGCAAATGAGGGCATTAAGCAGTAGTTGCCAATGCAGAGACACTGCATTTGGCCAGCACACCTCCTGAAAAAGGGGGAAAAAAAAGTTTAAAATTTTTTTAAAATAGCCATGGAAAACTGCTGACTTACCCAAATAAATCAATACTTATCTGGCTACGTAGCGGCTGCTGCTACTTACCCCGATAAGTACTGACTTATCCTGTGTTATGTTTTTATAAGAATGTGAACCCTGAGCTGAGATGAGAGGTGTCTCTGCCCTGTGAGCCTCACTGTCAGTAGGTGTAGTCTCAGTGGCATGGGACACAGCTAGTAGTAGAGACTTTATTATGAAGGAAAGAAAAAGTAATGTCCACAGAGCTGGAGATGTAATAGCACAGTCCTGAGCAATGGGGAATACACAGAGCGCGGCCACAGGTGAGAAGATCCGGTAATGACCTGCGGAGCGGGGTATGCCGGGGATCCCCTCTGACGGTGTAGGCACCTCAAGAATACAGATCCGGTAGTGGCCCACGGAGCGGGGTAAGCCGAGGATGTCTGTATAGTAGATGTTGAAGAACTGGTAAAGATGCCGGAAGTGACTCCCGTAGATGGTGTGTCAATGCTCTGCAGTTCAGGAAATGCTGAATAGCTTCTACTGAAGGAATGGTGGCAGTGGCCCGAGGTTCGAGGTACACCGCGGGAATCCTCAATACAGTTCTTATAGAAGTCAGTAGAGGTACTCACTAAAGATGGATCCAGGAGAAAGAGAGACCTGAGAAGCAGGTCTGGTAGTAGTAAGGCAGGTAGGCCCTCTGAGGAGCAGATAGCCGGGAATGCAGGAGAGCTCCCGAGGAGTGGGTACTCAGAGTGTTGGATGCCAAGAGCAAAGTCAGGACCAGGAAGTCCTTGAATGAGGCGGACTCAGCAGGACGGAACTCCTTGCTAACTCATAGAAGGCAAGGGCCGGTCAGGTTAAATACAATAGTGGGTTGACGTAATCGGGAGGGTACGCCCCCGAGGTTCCCGCCATGATGTGTACAAAGGGTCTAGTAATTCCGGATTCAAGATGGCACTGGGGACGCCAAGATGGCACTGGGGACGCTGTCCTGGGGACGCCGGAGAGGTTGGCGGGGATTAGCAGAGACCGCCATTCTTCCGAGACTTGACGGTATAGGGAGAAAAGAGGTGAGCATGAGAGGTCGCAGCCGTCTGCGACAGACAGGCATAACATCCTGCTATCTGGCACAGTGTAATAGCTGCCAGATAACCGGATAAGTCAATAATTATCCTGCTATCTGGCACAGTTCGCTGCTACTTAGCCAAATAAATACTTATCCAACTAAGTAACAGTGAACCGCACAAGACAGTTGGATAAGTACTCAGATGCTACTTGTTGCCAAATAGCTGGATAAATCAATATTTATCTGGCTAACTGATGGCAACTGCCGACACTTACTCAAAGCCGATCTGCCCGTCAAGGTTGCCCCCTCCCCCCTTCTCAAGCTAAAATGTGCATTCAGCCTGTGCCAAACACATTTTAATGGAAACCTGCTTGTTTTAACTCCCGATGCATTAGCATAATCTTAACTTGCTGCATCTGGAGTTACAAAAATTTTAAATCCATGCGTTAAAACCATGCAGTGTTTTAACAACCAGGTTGTTGCATCGGCTTGAGAATGTTTAGTTTACCTTATCAGTTTTACTCGTCTGTTTATCGCATAACACATCTGAACTTTACAGTATACTGTGGTTTGCAAGTTTGCTGAGAAATCTGTCCCCAGAGCACTGGGAACTGCAGGAGACATCACGCTAAACCAAGTGTGGCCCAGAGAAATACAAGACATTTTTACGGACCCACTGGTTCCCTACTGGGAAGCATGTGCCTAATAAGGAGGACATATTGCAATTGGCAAGAGTACATGGTAGGGGGCGATAGCATTTCCTGAGCATTCCCCATCGGGATGTTTAGACAGCAGCCCCCAGAGGGTTCCACAGAAGAGTTGAAGGAGTTACAATCCTGGATGCATGTGGCCAGCAAGGCGATGCTATGTGTTGGGGCAGGAGCTGCAGTCCCAAAGGCTCTGGTCCCATTTTTGGAAGATAAAATAGTTCAGAAATAGGTTGAGGTTTCCAGTACCTGGTTTCCTCTTCACGTTTTTGGTATATTTTTGGGGGGGCTGGTGGAGGTTCGACGGAATAGGCTCTGGAAACCACACAGGGGTCTTGCTGAAGACAGCTGGAGAGTCAAAGGCGTTTAAGTCCGGGTCTTGTTCCAGGTGCCACAATTACCTTGGTGAATAGGGGAGGGGGGGGGGAGAAAGTACCAAACCGGTGCTTACATGGAGAGGAAGCAAGAGGTGCGAGAAGGAAGGAAGGACAAGGAAAGAGTGGAGCTTTTCCTTTGAAGTACAGATACCAGGGACTATCCCTGAGGAGAAAGGCGTACCCAAGCACCATTATTTACTCAGCAAAGCAATTTCCATTAATTTCTGGAAAGGACTTTGCAGTTGTTTATTTATATTTATCGAGTTTTATATACCGTCCTTCGGTTTTGCCATCATAACTGTTTACAAGTTTCGATCGGAGAAAGAAAATTCAAATGGGAAATACAAAGATCATGATTATAGTTAGGTAAAACATATGGATGGGAACAGGTACAGTTACAGTCAGGTAACAGAAAGTCAGGTAACGGTACAGATTGAGGTAACATTAAGGTAGCAGATAACAATTAAGTGGAGTGGTTATGTTTACTGTTAGCAAAAATGAGTGTTCAGGTAGTTATGTTGACTGAGGGATGTGGTCATGTTTGTGTCCGGTTAGGAGGTCTGTTGTGATGGGGCTGTTGTGTTGCTCCTGGATGTCTTTGTATGCTTTGGGGAACAGCCAGGTTTTTAGATCTTTCTTGAATGTTTTTAGGTTGGGTTGCATCCTTAGTTCGGTCGGAAGTGTGTTCCAAATTTTGGGGCTGGCGAGGGAGAATGCTCTTTCTTGTTATTTTTTGTGAGCTGTGCTGTGCGGATGGAGGGAAGTTTAAGGTGATTACTGTATTCTAACTGAACATAGGATTCATCTTCCATAAGGACTGCTCTTCCACTACTCTATACCTTTCTTCAAGTAGGCTGATTCTATTATTGGTACGCCAAATCGCAGAGTGAGAGTAATTGTTCAAGACAGGCACCAATCCACAAGCCTAAGGGCCTTGGAGAAAGCTCTGTCCCCCTGTTTGGAAGGAACCTGGAGGCTGCACTGCGGTGCATCGGATCCCAGGAGTTCTGCAGTGAACCCCCCTCATGGTTGCAGAGATAATGAGGGGGTGGGGGTGGGGGAGGAAGGTGTCTGGACATAAAAGTCCATGCCAGCCAGGTCATGTTCTGCCCACCCAAGCCCATGTGCAGCGTTCTTGTTCTCGCAAGGCTGCATTAAGCCCCTGAGTGAAGTATTAATTCCCGCCTCCCTCTTGCTTTTAAGAAAATACCATAAATCTGATAAACTAAAAACGGAAAGATTTTTTTTTTTTTTTTGGAGAGTGGCAGAGAGACGTGGACAGAGTGAGAAAGATAGCAAAAGAGAGACGGGCTGTCTCAAGCATGCCGCGGGATCCTGGCAGCTGCCCCTTTTGCCCGTCGGATAAAATGATCCTGTGCACACGGCCATCACTAGCGGCAGCTGATCTTTTGCAAGGAAGAAGTGCGGTGCATTCATTTCTTCCTCAGTGGAATGGAGAGAAATTCACATGGAGGCGGTGTTGATTAGAAACACAAACTTCATTAATGCCGTGTGCTAGCAACCCCCAGTGCACTAACCACAGTCAAACTGTGGGCTGTGTGGCCCCACATGAACTGTTCCAGATTTGTGAAGGAGAAAAACACAGCTTGATTTTCCTCAGCTTAGATCAGCTGCTTCACATCTGGTATACTGTATACTAATATACTGAGCAAGCAGGGTGTGCGGCAGATGGTGGGTCTCCTTCAACATCGAGGTCTGCGTTATCCGGAAGAGGTTCCCAGGGTGCAATCTGCTGCCAATGTCATCGGCGAGCACTGGTATTCCACTGCTCGGTCACCGATTTAGGGCATGTGCTGCATTAGCACTGCAGTACAGTATGGCATCAGTTCTTCAGTGGCACTGCACACAAGCAACATTCAGTGTGCACCGTGCAGCCTTCTCCAAGACCCCAGCCCCAGGCCTTTTGAAAGTCAGGTTTCTATTTGCAATTTAAGGGAGTGATTTACTAGCAGATGACATGCACCTTATCAGATCTCCCCTTACTTGCATTTCTGTACAGCTCAGAGATAGCAGAACTAGGGATGTTTGCAGGAGGAAGAGGACAGAGCATGAGTATAGGGAGGGAAGAGGGGGATAAAGGGTGAGGATGATTGGGGAAGGAAATGAGGAGGAGTGTGAAGAAAGAATTACACCATAGTTGGTACTCCCAGAGCCTGTAATTGCAGAAAGCAAGCAGGAACTTAAGCAGGACTGTTCTGAGACCAACAGCTGCTGTTTATTTATTTATTCATTTTTCCCGCTATGTACTTAATCAGGCTTCCAGGCATTGCAGTGTCACACAGATACAGGCAAGTGGTTTCAGACATACGTGGGCAACGGGCGGCAGCGCCGCATACAATCACAGACATATGCAGGCAGTATGCCGCGCTGTCACAGAGAAATACACGGTGCTGCTGTAGCATCAGAAAGACATGCGCAGTGTCACATAAACAGATGTAGGCGGTACGTGTAACACAGAAATACACAGGCAGAGCACTGGAGTGTCAAATATCCGCTGGCAGTGTGCCGCAGTGTAGCTCACTGCATGGGTGACACTGCAGCACGCTGCATTTGTTTGATAATAGAGCACTGCCTGTGTATATCTGCCCTACAAAGTTTCAGTGCACTGCTTTATTTTTTTTGAATGGCATTGCAGCACATTACCTGTATAACATGACAGCACTTCCAGTTTTATGTTGGTCTTCTCACGCATCCTCGCTCAGAGAATCTCATTCCAAGACCTTCAACAGCTGTTCGTTCCATTCATTCCCCCTTTTTTTATATAATCACTGGGAACCTGCAGAACGTTTTCCTGTATATTATGGGAATCTGTAAAGGTTCATTTCTTGTGGGATTTTTCTGCAGCTCCTCTGTTTAAGAGCCAGCGCTGCTCCGCCCTGTCTCCTCACAGCTGAGTGTCTCAGACGCCCCAGCTGTCTTCTCAACTTCCCCCTGAGAACAGGCACCTGCAGCCTGATCCGACCTGCAGCCTGTTAGTCAATCAAAGAAAGCCCAAAATGGAGAAAGAATCAAACTGCAAAGAGAAGTGCAAGGCTACGGATCGGATCGATAAACTGCAAGGAAGCCCATAAATTGTGGTAGTGGCTGTTTTTCTGTGGTTGTGTTTTTCTCCACAATAGCCCATGCTTGTCCCTCTGACACCAGGGAAGGGGATAAGGGTGGCTAATTGTTCAGGATCCATACAGAGCCTAGTTTGCAGAAAAGGAAAGGACATGCCCCTACAGCATCTGACATTAATCAGTGGCGTACATAACAGCCAGTCTGGCAGCGCAACAGAACGCGAGCTTGCCACATTCTGACAATGTACGCACCAGGTAACCTTAATAAACTTGCATCTGTTTGTAGAGCACCGTGGATGAGAAAAATACAAATAGTAATGAACGATACCCAGTGTGCCTGCGTGCATGTGTGTCCTACTTGCACCTATTTGGGGAAGGATTGGGGCAGTGGAGCTGTGCCTATTAAAACTGTGCACATGTAAATAAGTGTGCAACAGATATGGATAATAATAATTATTCCAAATGGCATTTTGGCCATTCAGATAACACACAAACAGAAACTTGTGGCCCACAATTTGCTTTTGGTGTTTTTGAATCCACCTTGTGATTGGAAGATGGGTTCTGATTACTATGGAGCATTTGGTCCCAGCAATACTCTGTCCTATAAGTTGGTCTCCATTTGTCACAGACCTCGCCATAAAAGGACCACAGAGCCCTGACCTCTCGCTGATTGCCTAGGTGGCCAGGCACAGCTGACTCTGAGTGTCCACCAATGCTGCTGATGTAGGGCTTCCCCACTACAGTCCCTCTCACCCCCACAGTGAAGGTTAACTCCCCTTTTGGCCATAGTTATGACAGTGTCACTCTGTCAACTAACAGCCCTGTTACCTAATCCTTGCCAAACCAGCTCTGTCAGTCAACTCCCATCTCCCTCTTTTTGAACAGCTAATATGGCTGAAATAGCCAAATGTGTGGCGCCATCTTGACTCCTTTCCCTCCCTCCCATGAGGTTCAGAGTCTAAGATACCATTTGAAATAGGTGGCGTTCCCTAGAGCATCTAACATGTTTGTGAGCGCAAAGGAAAAGGGCCAGCTCTGCTTTTCTTTCCCGCTTGGGCTGGATCATGGGGAAGCAGGGAGGGAGGGAAGGAGGGAAGGAGAACAGTGCCTAGGACATTTGGGGGAAAGCAAAGGCTGGGAAGTGGAGAAGGAAGAACAGCACCTGGGGCAGCAGGGAGCAGAGTGGGAACTGGGGGGGGGGGGGGGGGGTGAGGGGAAGGGTAGCACCTTAGGGCGCTGGGCAGCAGAGCAGAGACCAGGAGTTAGGAAGAAGAAGTGAAGCACCTGGGGATTTGGATTGGGGGAACACGAGGACTGGGAGATTAGCAGCAGGAGGAAATGGGAGACTGGGGGTGGATGTGGGGAGCATAGATTGGAGATGGGTTGCTTTTTTCGGGGGGAAAGCAGCCACTGAGGGTCAGGATGAAGGGAGACTGGTGGACTGGGTGAGCAAGGAGTGGAAAGAGTGGCAACTGAGGCATGGGTGGGTGGGAGCAGAGAGATTCAGTGTGGAGAGAACAGTACTTGGAGCACTGAGGATGAAAGTGGGGGCTGAGAGATTGGGTGGGAGGGGATTTTTGAAGCACGAAGATTGGGGATGGGTGTGTAGGGAAAACAGCAAATGTGAAATCACCGGTAGATGGGGAATTGGGTGAATGGGGACTGGGATGAACAGGGGTTGGTGAAACTTGGGTACGAGTCTGGAGAGCGTGAGACTGGTAACTGGGATTATGGCTGAGGATGTGTGTTTAAGAAATTAATGGTTGGGTGATGTATCTGAAGTCCAGATTAATATAAATCAGGATGAAAGAAAAGAAATAGATGCCTGTAGTCTTAAAACAATCCTTTATTGCAGTGGAGACACAAGGGTAGCCCGACTCTGGCCGAGTTTCGCCGTTTCAAAACGGCTGCCTCAGGGGCTTACAATAATCTTCTTGAATTCATTAGTTATATATCGACTAAGAATATAATGTGATCATATAAAGAGCTGTATGATCTCTTATGTTGCGTCTTGAAGCATTCGCGATAGCAGAACTCCACTAGCAAAGGCAGTGGAGTTCTGCTATCGCGAATGCTTCAAGACGCAACATAAGAGATCATACAGCTCTTTATATGATCACATTATATTCTTAGTCGATATATACCGTATTTTTCGCTCCATAAGACGCACTTTTTTTCCCCAAAAAATGGGGGGGAAATGTGGGTGCGTCTTATGGAGCGAAGATAGTGTCTCTCCCTCTCGCGCGCCGTTCCCCACCCCCTCCCAATCAGCATGGTGATGCGGGTGTGTCACATTCTGCCGGCGGAACTTGAGCTCCCTGCCGGTCTGCTGTTCCCGGGGTGCATCTCGCTGCGAAGGCCGGCGCCGCGCAGGTCAGGCATCAGCTGTTTGAACTGCGTGGGCTATAGAGGCCCCTCCAGTTCGGATGGCTGGCATTTGACCTGTGCCGCGCCAGCCTTCGCAGTGGGATGCACCCTGGGAACAGCAGACCGGCAGGGAGCTGTTTGAACTGGAAGGGCCTCTGTAGCCCACGCGGTTCAAACAGATGATGACTGACCTGCTCCATGCCGATCTTGCAGTGAGCTGCATCCCCGGGACCGGCGGGGAGCTCGGGCTCTGCCGGAGGACCTCTCTTGCAGTCCAGAGTAAGAACTTCACTCCTTGTGGTTTGGATGTATTGGAGGGTCATGGGGGTGGTATACTGCCTGGGATGGAGGACACATGACACAGACCAGCAAATAGAATTACTGCCTGTGCTGATTAAGTGGCTACCTGTTGAAATATTAGGAGCAATTGCTCTCCTAATCAATGTAATATAGCCCTGACTATTTATTATTGAACTTTGGAGCAGTCATGAAAGTTTAAAATAACTGGTGTGAGAGAGCTGTGTGAATGAGGGAGAGAGTCTGAGTGTGTGATTGTCTGTGGGTATGTGTATATGTGAGGGAGAGCCAATGAGTTGAGTGGGGGAGAGTGCTAGTGAGTGTGAAAGAGCCTTGTATGATTGTGAGGGAGAGAAAAGCAGCAAGTACCTGTGTGGATGTTCTCTGCCTTACTAAAAACAAAACCAAAAAAATATCCCATGGACTGCCACCAGCGGGGAGCTCCGTACTGAGCCCATTAAGGGGACAGAATTATTTTTCTTAATTTTCCTCCTCCAAATCCTAGGTGCGTCCTATGGTCAGGTGCGTCCTATAGTGCGAAAAATACGGTAACTAATGAATTCAAGAAGATTATTGTAAGCCCCTGAGGCAGCCGTTTTGAAACGGCGAAACTCGGCCAGAGTTGGGCTACCCTTGTGTCTCCACTGCAATAAAGGATTGTTTTAAGACTACAGGCATCTATTTCTTTTCTTTCATCCTGACGGCTATTATAGATCGCCTTCCTTCAGATTAATATAAATTCATGCATTTCTGTTTTATAAAGTTTGTGAAATAATACAAGTTGTAGACGGGACAGAGGGTATCCTTTACTATTTAATTTTATTTATTTATTTATTTATTTAAAAGTTTTTATATACCGCGCCAAGGGGTAGTAGTCTATCTGTCTAGGCGGTGCACATAATAAAAACAAACACAATTTCATAACAATACAACAAGTTAAAATACAATATGTTTACATTCAAACTACAATAGTTAACAGTGATTATAACATTATTAAGGAGGTCATTGAGATATATTATATGCGCAAGTGAATAAATACGTTTTTTAGGGTAGGGAACAGTTGCCCTCGCCTATTTGTAAGTAAATGTGGAGATTATGTGTGTAGAGCACGCCTATGTGGACTGACCCCTGCTTCCACTTCCTTCCACACCTGGGCCCCTCGTTTCTCAGTGTGATTTATTTATCGTGTTATATATATATATATGTTGTGCACAGGGTGAGGGGGCACATTTTCACTTGGCCAAAAATGCCAAATTGCCTGGCTACAGCTCTGGATGATCCCATCCCCAGCAGGCTTTCTCTCTCTCAGACCCTGGTCGGCCTTGCGTGCTTTCCTTCCCTTCCACAGCTATAAGAAACGGAAATTTTGGAAACCGAACATGGATTTCGGAAGAATGGTTCTTGTGCGTCCTAGAAGCCTATTGTTCTTTCTGTTAGTGTATAAACCCGCCTGTAATCACCTCATAATTAACAGATGCCTAAAAATCACGAAACCGGAAACGGGGCATTCCAGGAGCCCCTCCATCAGAAGGGTTCTGCTATTTACTGGGAGGTTTCAAGATGAATTTCTGCTCATAGGTAGCTGAGTGTCACAAGGTCAGAGTACAAGCTTATCAGGCTTCCCCCGTCCCACCCCTCTCTCTGCTTCTTCATTTTGTGATATGTAAGTACAGGGAGGGGGGCTTGATCCAGCAGCTCAAGTAACTGAAGAGGACGTAAAAGGTCCTTTCACTGCGTTCCAGTACCAGGAGCTCCATATATAGGGCTGCAGCTCTCAGAGTTCAGAGACAGTGACCCTGCTCCTCCTCTGCCACCACTCCTCACCTCTCCTGATTAGTAGCATAGCCGCCCCATCACAAAAATCTTCTGCTAGTCCAGACTTTTTGTACTACAGAGGATTAACTTTAAAACCCAGTGTCTATTATTATTCATTTATTTTATGGCTTGGCAGTTTCCCCCTGCTCCTTTGTGCTTCTTCAATCAGACCGGCCCTTATAGAGGCTATGGCATCATTAGCTGGCATTTGCAGCTAGGCAGAGTTCCCTATCTCCTTTCCCCCACCACCATCATTTTTAACCCTTCTGCTGCAGTTAGGGTTCCCACCGCACCCTGGTGAATCTGAAACGGCTGGTCCAGTCCTGATTTTGCCCCCTTGCAAGTTTGGAGATAGAATTCCGGTTTCCCAAAGAAAAATGTGCAGTGGAACAAAACCGAACTGGATCGGCATGTTCAGGCTGACTTGAGTGAGGTGGTAACACCTAGTAGTAAGCTCAGCCATAGCAGCAACAAAATCTGGTTAGGGGGGGCCACAGTCTGTGGCTCTATCTGGAACTCAAGACTGGCCAGTAGGTGTCACCGTTGAGCAATGGAACGCCTTCCCTCCAATGCCGCGTCTTCAGGATCCCTGCCCCAGCTGGCATGAGCAGCAAAAGCCAGGTTCAGAGGTCCATCCAGGTCTCCCACAGGGTGGCGCACAGCACTACCACAGGGCCATGCAGCCACCCTGAAATCCGGGGCCTATAATTCTGAATTATAGCAGTAGGAGATAGCACAGCCTTATAGCTCTGGGTCTTAGCCCTAGTTTGCAAAACCACGTCATAACTCCTGTCTGAATGGCTAAGGTGCGACTCTACAAAGTGCCACTGGGGTTGTGACACTAGGCCAAGACGCTGGGAGGCAGTGCTAAATTATAATGAGATAATATGATGATGGGCTGTAGCACTGGCTTGCAACACCACTCTACTTTTCTTTCTGCACTGTTGCTCAGAACCAGAAACTGTTAGAGAGGAAGGAGGAGGATTTCCTGTTAAAACCAACTTTTGCTCGCTAGATTAGGAAAGAGATTTCCTGGAGTGCAGAAACCGATGTGAGGCTTCTCTGCCAGAGGGGCAATGGGGACGTCAACGTTTGGATGAGCCGCCATTGGCTAAATTTTTCATCAAACAACTGTGCATTTTAGTTCCATGTTGTGCATTTTCAAGCACCGTCAAACAATGCGGAGCTGAAGGTCATCAGCAGGGCTGAAGTCAGCCCTGCTGATGACCTGTGGCACCCAGAGTCTACATTTCATTGTTCTGCGGCACCAGAGGCGCATTCAGCTGGACTGTCACACATCCCCAGAGCATTCTGCTGGAGACAGCAACCTCCTGAAGATTCCCACTTCAGGAGAGTAGAGGGAGCAGCTTCCTCTGGCATATTTGTATTTCAGGAAAAAAAACAAAACTTTTTTTTTTTTTTATTTTGGCCTGGCAGTTTCCTCCTGCCCCTTCACATCCAGACTCTGTTGGGCTATGGCACCATGAGCCTTCGCAATAATCTGGGGATTACCCCTCACCCCCCCCCCCCTATTTTATATCCCCTTCCAACTCATTTTGCCCAGTCATTACAGCAACTATCGTAGGCTGGAGGCCACAAACCAGGACTTCTTCAGAAATGGCAAAATTAGGGCTTGCAAATGCAGTCACTAGATATCACTATCACATGACTAGGTCTCCCTCCTCTATCCTGAAGGGGCTATGCATGCTGCTTCCGTAGCATCCCTAGTTTCGGCTAACCTGAATAGAAGATATGATCCAAGAATCAAACCCAGTCCTAGAGGAACAGGCTGTGTACTTGTGGCATTTTGTCCTAGAGGTGCCACTGCCCTGATCCATACAGTCTTAAAGGAGACAGGCATTTATTACTGAGGGTCCTAAGCCATCCACTCTTAGAGGCTCTGTGACCCTATGTCAATCTCTGAGCCCTCTAGTTGTAACGATGGGTTGGTCATGACAGGCACCTCAACCGGCCAACTCCCCCCAGGACGCCATGAAGCTCCTCGATGGTGGGAATGCCACCATGACACCACAACCCTGCTCCTCCGGTAAGGCCCCCCCCCCCAGGTGTGTGCAAGCGTAGCACGCCACTATTTAAAGGACCCGGGGCAGGAAACCAGATTGTCAGCGCGCTCTGATGTCACGCAGCTGGGTACATAAACTCCAGCCACGTTCCCTAATGCTGCCTCAGCAACAGAAACTCCTGATTTCCGCAGAGCGTGTTACTCCTGTGTTCCTGACCCAGCCTTGTTCCAGTGTCCAGCCTGCCTAGCCTCATCGTGCCTGCCTTGCCTCGTTCTTCCTGCCTTGCCTTATGCAGCCTACCTTGCTCTATTCAGTCCATCTTGCCCAGTCCTGTCTCTAGCCTTCCTTCATCCTGATCCCCCTCCTGTCTGCCTGGTATTGACCTCGGCTACAGACTCAGACTACTCTCTTGCCTGCCACTGACCTTTCCTACTGACCTCGTCTACACCTTGCTTGCTGCCAGCCCAGACCTCTGGCCTTCTCCTGGTAATAGTCTGACCACTGCCTGTCCTGACCTTAACCCAGCCCCGGACTCTCTTCCTTTGTATGCCCTCTTTCCTAAATCCTACTGGCTCCTGGAACCCAAAGCCTGAAGCTGCGGAGAATGGGGTTGGTATCAGGTGAAGGTCCAGTCTAGTCCCGGTTCATGGTGCATTTGTCAGCTGTCGGGTGAGCCAAGTAGGTTCGCCTACTAGGCTGCGTCAACCACACGGGTCCACTATTCTTATACTAGCTTTCTTGTAACCACATGCCAATCATCGAGTCATCCAATCTACAAAATCCAGAGGACTTCTTTAGTTTACTGTATCTTATACAGAAAACAATGCCACTACTGCTACTTTTATTCTTTCAGCCACATTTCACATTACATAATAAAATTATAAGACAAAGGCCTAGGAAGCTGAGCCAAGAAACTTGTTTACAGCATAACTGAGGAGAAGTCAGAGAAACAAAGAAGTTCATATAAGGCCAAGTTATCAAACCCTCTCTCCTCACTGCTGACCCTCCTGCCACAGAAGCCCTTCTCTTCCTGGTCTTGGAATACTGAGTTGCCTCTTCTTTCTTTTCTTGTGGATGGCGACTATACTGTACGTGGGAGAGAGAGAGGCCTGAGTATCAGTCAGTCCATGCCAGCCTCCCTCACAAACGGGCAGATACAGAAAACCGCGCGGGAGAGCCGGCAAGCGCCCGCTCTCCCGACGCGCGCACAGGCCACGCTTCTGGGCGCGCGATTCAGGAAGCCCAGATATGCTAATTAGGGTCCGCAGTAAAAAGAGGCGCTAGAGACACTAGTGAGTTCCTAGTGCCTCCTTTTTGACAGAAGTGGCGGCTGTCAGCGGGTTTGACAGCCGACGCTCAATTTTACTGGCGTCTGTTCTCGAACCCGCTGACAGCCATGGGTTCGGAAAACAGACGCTGGCTAAATTGAGCATCCGTCTTCCAACCCGCGGGCCGCAGGCAGATTTAAATTTTTTTTTTTTTTTTTTTCTTTTGGGGCCTCCGACTTAATATCGCTATGATATTGTGTATAGAAAAGCAGTTTTTTCTGCTTTTCTGTACACTTTCACGGTATCGGCCGAAATTAACGCCTGCCTTGGCTGCACATTTTACTTTCTGGATCGCATGGGAATGACTAATAGGCCCATCAACATGCATTTGCATGTTGCGGGCGCTATTAGTTTCGGGGGCTTGGCCACGCGTTTTCAACACGCTTATTACCCCTTACTGTATAAGGGGTAAAAATAGCACGTCGAAAACGCGCGGCCAAACGCAGGCTAACAGTGCGCTCCACCGGAGCGCACTTTACTGTATGGGCCCAAAAGTCTGAACTCTGATAAAACTCTGGCAGATCCATGGCAATGAGATGGAGCACGATGGTAATGCTATCATTTTACACAATAATCAATGGGGCAAAACTTATTTGGCCATTATTTTCCATAATGCCAGATTTGGTAAGGGTTTTAATGCCCAACTGATCACGGACACCAAAATGAAAGAATTTCTAGCGGGGAGGCAGTGAAAAGGTGGTCAGGGTGGGAGAATTTGGTATGCTTGTAAGTAGACAGCCAAATGGTTACAAAGCTTCAGAGGGATTTCCATGGCTCCGAGACTATGTCGAAGGCAACAGGGATTCACTGTGGCAAGGTTACTCAGTGATGACCACACATGGGGTTGGTTTTCATTATGAATATTCATCAGATGCATACATAAGAATTAGGCTAATTTGTATAGCGTGGTCACTCTGAAATCCAAACACATTAGCAGCCGTTGAGGACCAGAGTTTAAAAACTCCTGCATTGTGGTTTGAAACAATAGCCAAATTCATGCACTGGAATAATGTGGAGTTATTCTTATAATGCTACAGCATCGGTGCACTATATTACAATACTGCTATTCTAGGTATGACTGCAATTTTCAAAAGCCATTTACCCAGGTACATACTGATTTATCCGCAGCGGTAGACAACATCTAATCCCAGTGGACAGGATATCCCTAAATATCCTGTCCACCAGTATTAGACTGGCATACAACTGAAGCACTTGTGCATGCAAATCTATGCAGGAGGAAAACAATGCCTGTAGACTGTATTTTCAAATCTGTGAGAGTAATTTTCCATGGAAAACGTACCAGAGGAAAAAGCAGGAGCAAATGTAGGCAGGACCTATCCCTGTGACAGTTATCTCAGTGAAAGCACTTGAAAATAAGTGCAAAGACTATAGGCAAAACGTGCCTGCAAGAAGTTTGAAAATTGCCCTAGAGCATATGAAGATGGTAAAAAGAATCTGTGATTCGGGCAGTCTTATGGGTTTGGCACATTGCCGTCATCTCTGCATTCCTATTGTCCTTTTTATCCCCACAGACACTGACCCTCATCTGATCTTGCCGTGTAGGGTTATGGATACGGACTAACTTGGGATGAGGTCGTGCCTTAACTCAGTGCTACAATACACTGCACATGAGAACTTTGGGCTGGTCAAAGCAGAAACCTAGTTATCTATTTGTACTTAAGAGGTTCAAGTCAACTTAGCAGACGTGTGCATGCGTGTGCTGGGAGGGAGGGGGTGCGGTCGAGCACTGACCTACAACGGCATAAAATGTCATTACAACAATTTTTCTTCCCCTCCGTCCACCCCATGTTGAACATGATTACTGCTGCTCCTTTTTGCAAAAGAAAGCCACCTCTGAAAGCAAACCCTTCAGCACTCTCCAGCAGTGGGCAAGCACTCTCCATTCCTCATAGGCTCAAAACACATTACTTTCAGCGTGCACCACATCACTTCCTCCCTAATAGGCAACCAAGTCACTGCATCATCCAGGACCACAGAATGTACACAAAGTCTATCAGAAATAATTTCCTAATAAAACAAGGAGATGTGTGAACACAGGGGCAGCAAAATGTCTTTTAGGTTTGTGGGAGCTAAGCCAACCAAGCTCTGCCCTCGCCCCACTCCCTCCCTCTGTTCTCCTTCCCCCCCACCCACCAGTTTCTCTTTATCTCCCCTGTCTGCACATCCCTCTTTTTCACTCCATCCCCTCGTTTCTCTTCCCCTGCCCCTACCTTGTGTTCTCTCCCCCACTCCTCTTCCTCTCACTTCTCCACCCCAACCTCTCTCTCTTCCCCTGCTTTGCCTCCCTCTTGCTTTCTCTCCCCCCCCCCCACCCCCCACCGAGATCCCCTTCCCCACCTGAGGCAGGAGGAGGAAAGCGGTGGTGCCTCAGGCTGCATCCTCCTCCTCCTCCTCCTCGGCCTGGGCCCGACTGCTGCTTTGAACCATGTGGCTGTGTACAGAGTCCTATGTGGTTGACCACAGCGGTCTAGCCCAGAGCTGCAGAGGTGGAGGATGCAGTGGATGCATCACTGCTCTCCTCCGCCTGCCCAACCCCACCCCACCACGGATCTCCTGCAGTGATTCTGCAGGGGGCTCCTGTGGCTCACCCCCTGCATGTGGTTTCCTTACTAAGCACTGTACAAGAAAGGTCTTAACAAAGACCTGGGGGCTTTTAAATCAGCAGCAGCCATAAAATCTGGCTGCCTGTCACCTGATCACTCCAACACATCAACTCCCACCCTCCTCCCACTTCCCTCTTCACACTATCACTGGAATGTCTTTCATGATTCACTTGTATTTTCCGGCAATGTCATTTTTTGCTCATTCTGTTTTCAGACTTGAGGAAGGGAGTGTCAACTTCTAAAAGCTAGACAAGAAATGTATTTAGCCCAATAAAAATTTGCACACAGTTATGACAACATTCATTATGTAATTTACTACGTAATAAGTACATCATTAAATATTAGACATTTTTTCCCCAACAGAAAGCCAGGCAAGAAATGAAGTCAGAGTCAGACCATAGGCATTAACCAATAGCAAGGCAGCTTTCAAAATAATTGATGACATCACAATCGGGCCGATACAGTACAGTGCACTCCGACGGAGCGCACTGTTAACCTGCCATTGGACGCGCGTTTTCCCTTACCCCTTATTCAGTAAGGGTCCAAAAACGCACGTCCAATCCCCCGAACCTAATAGCGCCCGCAACATGCAAATGCATGTTGATGGCCCTATTAGGTATTCCCGCGCGATTCAGAAAACAAAATGTGCAGCCAAGCCGCACATTTTGCTTTCAGAAATTAGCGCTTACCCAAAGGTAGGCGCTAATTTCTTCGGGCACCAGGAAAGTGCACAGAAAAGCTGTAAAAACTGCTTTTCTGTGCACCTTCCGACTTAATATCATGGCGATATTAAGTCGGAGGTCCCGAAACTTTCCAAAAGTTAAAAAAAAAAAAAAATTTGAAGTCGGCCCACGGCTGTCGGGTCGAAAACCGGATGCTCAATTTTGCCGGCGTCCGGTTTCCGAGCCCGTGGCTGTCAGCGGGCTCAAGAACCGACGTCGGCAAAATTGAGCGTCGGCTGTCAAACCCGCTGACAGCCACCGCTCCGGTCCAAAAAGAGGCGCTAGGGACGCGCTAGTGTCCCTAACGCCTCCTTTTACCTGGTTTTACCGCCGGGCCTAATTAGCATACTGAATCGCGCGCACTGGAGAGTGGCCTGTGCGCGCGCCGGGAAAGCGGGCGTTCGCCTGCTCTCCCGCGGACTTTACTGAATCGGCCCGAATGTGTGTTGACTTCCCCAAAATGTAAAATGAAGTTTACTGACCTGGCCTGTTTCCCTCTAGGAAATAAAAAGAAAAAAGGGATTCTGAGTGTCAGTAGTGAAGAGGGCACCTTAAAAGTGTTAGCTTGAGATCTATTTAATGCTTGGATACTTGCCAGGTACTTGTGGCCTGGACTGGCCACTGTTGGGACACAGGATGTTGGGCTTGGCCCAGCATGACGTATTTTATTTTCTAATGCTATGTTCTTATGAGCCAGGGATCACTGGGTGCTCTACTGGAGTGTCTATGGCATGGGATAAAGAATTCAAAAGTTATTTGGCAGGGGAAGAGAGGAGACACACACAAACCCAAAGATCATGTAAGGCCAGTTTTCCTGTAGGAAACAAGGCTAAAAGGGCTTTGAACCAGGCCTTCTCACTCACTTGCTTTTCCCAGGTGCTCATGAGCGGCGAGAAAATAAAGCTGGCTTGAACCATATATAATGCATTTAGCGCAGTTTCCGTTTTAATGAAATAGTACAGGAGAAACACAGCTCACTTATACTGACCTTCCCCCACCCACCCACATAGACACAGCATGGGAGAAAAGCTTTAGCAAAGTTAGCCCTAAAACTGATTGGAAAAACAAAAACTATAGGGCCGATATTTAGCCACTGTCCAGATGTAGAAGTTAGGCAGATAAACGTACCCAGCAGCACAGCCACACCACTAAACATACTTCACTATCTTAATATTAGCCGGATAAATTTAGGCCAGCCAAATATCAATCCTAGACTTACCCAGTTTATTAAGCTGGATCACACTGAACATCAACACTTATGTGGCTAAGGGCCTGACTCATCAAGGTCTTTTCCCATAAAATGGGAGAAAAGCCTTAGTGAACCAGGCAGAAAGTTAGCCAGACCCGTATCTCTGTCCCAGAACGTCCCCATCCAACCTCTCACTTTTTTTAGCTAGATTAAAAGTTGGCTGGCAAAGAAGCAGCTACTGACTGTGCCCAGTGCGCCTTGGCCAGCTAGGTCTGAACTTAAGTTGTGCTGGATATCAGGCCCTATATTTGCAGGTCTCATGTAAAGCAGAAGGTCTCCGAGTTTTCTATTCAAAACCCAATTTTAAGCTCCTTTTAGAAACCGCCACGAAATAAAAGGAATTCAAAATCTGAATAAAAATGCGGGGATTTTTTCTTGCTTTAATTTGGTGTGGTTTTGTCTGTTTAACATAATTTATACACTGTTGCCTCACTTTCCTGCTCTGAACGTTTCCTGAGCTGGTTGAGAAAGCACATTGAGGCTTTCTCTCTCACACCTACCCCTACAAGTCTTCTGGGACAAACTACTGCGTTCAACCCTTGAGTGCTATTTATATCCTCCGGGTCATGTAATTACACACAAGGGTAGATTTTTAAAAAAAATATGCACGCGTCTCCATGTGCATGCAATACCCGGGGCGCACACATGGATGCGTGATTTTATAACATATGCATGCTGGCGCTCATATGTTATAAAATCGGCGGGCCGCACGCACATGCGCGCTGGATTTTGTAATCTGCGCGTGCATGTGCGCACGGTGCGCAAGGGTGGGGGGTTCGATTTGAGCTAGTTTTGCACGGCGACGCATCGCAGCCTTCCCCAGTTCCCTCCCAATTAAGGAGCGGACTGGGAGGGAACTTCCCTACCCCCTACCTTTCCTCCATTCCCCTTCCCCTCTCCTCCCCGCCCCCTAATCTGCTTTACCTATTTTTTTTTGTTTGTTTTTTTTTAAGTTGTTGCTCCTCCTCCGGAGCAGAAGCAATTTGCGCACACCGGCACAGCGGCACCTCCAGCCCCGCCCCCCCAGACCGTTCCTCTCCGCCTCCTGGACTGCCCCCTTTTCAGGCCCCGGCAATCGCATTCCGGGGTTTTCGCCCGTGGCCGGGCCCGTTTGAAAATTGTCCCAGGCACGTAAAGATTTACCCTTTACTGTAAGACCACTTTTCTAATACCAGCACACACAATCGCAAGTTCTTTTTTTTTTGGTTCTTACTTAAGTAAATTTAGTTGTCATGAAAAATTCCAGACTGAGATCTCTGGAAACCAAAGGGATAACAGGAGCAGGAGCAGTGTAAGCCTCTTACACACAAGGCCCCACCACAAGGCACGTGCAGTGGCAGTGTCAGCTTCTCGCATGCACGGCCCTACCTGGAGCAGGTACAACACGGGCAGTGGCAATGCAAGCTTCCCCACGCTGCCTTGCTAAACCTTCCTGTACCCTGCTCTGGAGAGACCATCTCTAGGGGTGAGAGGGTAATTCAGGCTGAGTGTCTGTGCAATCTTCATACTTTGGGCTGTGGCTGCCAACAATGTTGGTGTTGATTAGTGCTGCCAAAATGTAGCTGTGGTTTTTGTGACTTGAAGTGTTATCTACTTGATAGAGACTTCCAATTAGCTTTCAGATAATAAGTTTTCATCACTAACAACCTGAACCTGATTTGAACCAGTAAGAGTAGAGGTGAAAGGCTCTGTGATCCTGGGCTAACTCCTGCGAGTCCCCTACAAACGCTGGCAGGAGTTGCTTCCAGATGTGACCTGGCCTTGTGAATGGAGATTACCCTCTCTACAGAAAGTGCAGGGTAACGTTCCCTTGCTATCTCTGGGGCAGGGCAACATTCCCTTTTAAGCACACTTTGCCCTTGAAAGCGCTCTCTGCAAACACTACATGGCATGGATGCCAGTCTCAGAAAACTCCTGCTTCCCTATCAACATACTTACAGGTCAATCCAGTAAAGTGCGGCCGCGTTTACCCCGCTCCTAACCCGCTTTCTACTCACTTTCCGGCCGCGTTAGCCCTTCCTGCGATCCACAATCCCCTTTAACCTACTCTTACCGCGTCCTTAAATCCCCAACACGTGGCATGTATATTACATGTAAACGATCGAATTAGCTATTCCCTACCATCCAGTAACGTGCGCCCCGACTATCGCTTTTTTACCCTGCTGTTTTGCCGCACGTTTAACCTGCTAACTTACCGCCTACCCTTACCCCTGCGTTAGAGGCAGGGGTAAGGGTAGGCGGCAAACTTTCCCCCAGCCCCCGCTCACCTGCCCTGGCCGCGTCCATGGGTGCTGGTCTCCGGGGCAGCCCCAGTCCTCTCCCCTCCTCCTGAAGCAACAAAAGCGAAAAAAATCAAAAAAGCGAAAAAAAAGTTGCAAGAGAGAGGGGAGAGAGGACGGGCAATCCTACGCTCGGGATTGCCAGTCCTCTCTCCCCTCCTCCCGAGGCAGGGCGCGAAAAGCAGCCTTGCTCCGGGAGGAGGGGAGAGAGGACTGGCAGTGTAAAGCAACGAAGCGACTTACTTTTTTTGCAGCCCCCCTCCGGAGATGGACATCGGAGACGACGGACGCGGCTCCCCTGCCTCCAGCTGCCTGCAAAGACGGACGCATCGCACGGGCGAAAGCGGCCCCTGTACGTGCAATTGGGCCACTCAAGGCGTGACGTCATGATGTTTGGCGTCACGGCATGTGACGTCATGTCTTGAGCGGCCCAATTGCACGCACAGGGGACGCTTTCGTCCGTGCAATGCGTCCGTCTTCGCGGGCAGCTGGAGGCAGGGGAGCCGCGGTCCCTCGATGTCCGTCTCCAGAGGGGGGCTGCAAAAAAAGTAAGTCGCTTCGTTGCTTTACACTGCCAGTCCTCTCTCCCCTCCTCCCGGAGCAAGGCTGCTTTTCGCGCCTTGCTTTGGGAGGAGGGGAGAGAGGGCTGACAAGCCCGAGCGTCGGAGAACTGTCCACTTCCTGGTACCTGTCATTTCAAATGTCATTTGAAATGACATTTGAAATGACAGATACCAACGTGTCCGTGAAGCGTTAGGCCCGCGCACCCAGGTTACTGTATAGGCGCTGTATAGCGCTCTATACAGTAAAATGGGTTGCGCGGGCCTAACGCTTCACAGACGCTTCTTAGACGCAGCTTGCATTTGCAAGCTATTTACATACAGGATCGAGCGGTAGGTGAGCTGGACTGTGCGTGCGGCAACTGCGGGTGCACCGGGCACTAACGCAGCTCTTCCTACCACTCGTTACTGGATTGACCTGTTAATAGGCTCAATTAACTCACTGCAGATCCCCTCAGTTAAAGGGCTGATAAATCAGTCACTGGCTGCCAGGGTGTCTGCTCTGCGACAAACTTAGTGCACTGTCATTTTAATGGCACCACTGGCTAATTGATTTCAGGCACTCCTCAAATTAGCTTTTAAGAGTCTAAAAAAAACCACACACACCCATCACTTTTTCACACAGAAAAGGCACACAAAAGCATTTCATACGACTGGAAATAAAATAGAATGAAATACTTTTGTTGTTTTTGATATAAATGAATCCCATCAGATCTGGATACGGAACCAGTTGGTGAGTTTCCACTGGTGAAGCGAATACCATAATGATGGTGATCACTGACATTTTTCAGATTCCCAGACATGGATAAACCACAAATAAGATTAAGCAAGCCTTACAGCACAAAGATGTTTTTCCCCCCTTCTGTTTTATTAATGAGTCCACTTCAATTTCCTAGAGATTTGTAAACATCTGTGGGGACTCTAGAGGTTGTTACAGGAACTCTAGAGAAATCTGCAAGTCCATGATGTCATGGTACAACAGTTGGGTTTTCTGGATAAATCTGCATGCACTGCCTCCATTACATGCAAATATATCGCAAACATATTAATTGTAGATATTTCAAAAATCCAGCTGCCCAGGCAGTCCCAAAGGACTAGATTGAGAAACACTGGCGTAGAGATCTAGTGGTTCTCATCCCAGTCCTTGGGAAACACCAAAGATAGATATGCATACAATAGAGGCAGTGCCTGAGGATCTTCCTCATGCATATTCATTGTGTATATCCTGAAAACCCGAATGGCTGGATGTGTCTGAAGACTATACTGAGAATTACTAATCTAGAGAACATGCCCACCACTGTTCATCCAGCTGCAGTGCTATGATGGCTGAAGCTCTAATCCAGGGCTTCCCATTCAGGTTTTCGGGATATCCACCATGAATATGCATGAGATAAATCTGTATACGCCGCAGAGTCCATATATGCAAATTTCCCTCAAACATATTCATCGTGGATCTCCTGACTGAAAATATGATCCCTGACAGGTTTGGAAAGTCCCTGCTCTGATCAAAAAAAATCTAAAATCTAAAAACCAGGGAAGCCAGCGTTCAAATCCTGCTTCTCCCACTGAGGGGGGTCAATGCAACAAGACGCATGCCCGTTGTCCTAATGCACTTGCAGCCACATCCCCTGGGCGCCCGATGCAGTAAATGAGAGAAAAATCAGGGTAGCATTAAAAAAGAGCACACTTAAGGCAGAATCGTGTAACTCCAGTGCTCAAAGGTCTACTGCATCGAGCACCTGTTTTGATCGTGCTTCTTTTTGATTATATTGCTGAGGCGCTGATTTCAGTGCTGAAGTTTATTATATCAGGCGCCCACCCATTGCTAGGGGCGTCTAAATTGTGCAGTCATAAGAAAGACGCGCTTCCTTTTGATGAAATCAACATACATGTCGTTTTCTCCATGGCAAGCAGTAAATTTAAGAGTCAGGATGATAACTAAGGATACTATCGCAACACAGAGCACATATTTTTTTTAATGTTTCTCATGAGCCCTTGACTGCGAGTTAACTTTGCTCCACCCTCCGGAGCTGGATTTAAATTCCCCGCGTTACAAAATGTGTGTCGGATGCCCGGCCTTTGGGCGCGCCTTCCTGCAGCAGAGGGCGATGGTTAATTTCTTCTTCCACGTGGAATTTACATGTGTTGGGCGCTATCGGGTATGTGTTAAGGTGCGCGTTTTGGATGGGCCAATCTCCTTACTGCATCGGACGCTATTCTTGCATTGGCCCCTGAGCCATTTCATCCTCCAGGAACAAACAAACTGTAAGCCCTCTGGAGATGGGAAATACCTACAGTTCCTGAATGTAACTTAACTTTGAACTTGAGCTTGGCAATTAAATCCAAATGCACAGCCAGCCAGGATTTCAGGATTTCCGGAATGAATGTGGAATGCATGAAAGGAATGTTCATATATTGGGTATCCGACGTATGCAACCTTATCTATTCATATTCTTCTAAAAACTGACTTGTGGGGTTTTCAGGAAAAGTTCGGCAAGCACTGATATAACAGCTCCTTTGCTTTCTACGCCCAGGCCTCTTCAAAAAAAATAATATTTTGGGGAAGAATTAAAACTCAAATGTTTCGTGAAACCTCTGGAGCTAATAAAACAAAGTTTCACAAACCCCAAATTCCTCTGTAGCCTGGTACCTTGCAGGGTTCCTGAGATGGGCTTTGCAAGGTGTCTTTTCAGGACCCTACTGGTGGACACATGGCACTTCAAGATACGTGTGCAAATCAAGACATCACAAGGCTCTATGTTTCCAAGGACTTCTTTACTTCAGAATTAAATCAATAATTATCTTGCAGTGCAGAGGATGTGCTGAAGGCAAATGCAAGGGTGGGCATAAAGGGCGACTGCCTGAGCACCAGGGTGGAAGGGGGTACCATGCCAGCCTGTCGAGTCAGTCTGCACATCTGCCAAACACATAAGCCCACAAGGGGATGCCGAAAGCAAGCCTTGTCCAGGGCACTGCTTTGTTCAAGGCCATCCCTGGTTGTGCCATCCACTCCTTATCACTGGGTAGATAACCCACAATAAGATCCCTGTTACAAGCTGCTTCATTATCAGCAACGATTCAAAAAAAGCTCAGTATATCTGGAAATTGTCCATGAGATGCTCTTAGCTCAGAGTCAAGATGCCAGTTTAGAACAATAGTAGATTATTGGAGTCAGGGGAAGAATCCCGAGGATCCCATCCCACAAAAGGGTTTATTCTGTCATAACGGTTGTGATAGAAGAAACAGAACGTTCTAAGAAGAGTAATCCTTGAACCCCCTCCTGAAACAAACTGGTTAAGCTATTCTTTGTCTCCCACCCATGTGCATCTCACTGAACCAGAGGCAACTCAATATTCCCCTAGATTTCCTCATACCCCCTGGCCAGTACATACCAAAATGCACACATACGCAGGGATGCCCACAACTATAGAATACAGTATATCATCTTTTTTTTGTAGGAAACCACAGGAATCCTACATCTAGTTGAAATGTCTCTTTAAAGTATAAAATCTTCATCATCACCATTTATTTATAGCACACTTTTCCAGCGGAAGAGTTCAAAGCATGTTATAGGAGAATTTGGCTTTACATTGGGCATAGGGTACACTGGTAATTGGGCATACAAATAATGTGGATGCATATGTAATTTAACATAACGTAAGCATAAATACATTACCATATGATTAAAATAAATAGTTGGAGGCATGAGCAGATTAAAGTGGTTTCAGGATCACCTATTAGCGCAGCTAAGGGATGTTTCTCCTTTAGCTCAGTAGTAAGGTTTTTTGATTAAACACCAGAAATGTGTATTTCAAATCCCACTGCCACCATATGAGATAGGGTAACATAACAAGGAGAGGGAATCAATCTACTGCAAAGAGCAACACAGTAAGAATGGAGCCCTCATAAGGCAATAATACATGAAAAATATACCACCAGAACACTCAAATCAGGCCCTTAATTATACAAAGACTGCTTTAGATTAACTAGACTATGTTTGTCATCAATATGCATTGACATGCATATTGTCAACCAATCCTGAAGAAAGTTAAGGATGATAAAGCACCATTTCCTTGGATGGACCCAGTCTGTGCAGCACCCATACTGAGCTCTATAGCAGCATGGTTAATCTTCCTGTAGAGAGCTCTACCAAGTCACTACCTAAAAGGGGCATACCAATTAACTATGTGGGTACAGAACCAAAACAGGTTTAGCTGGGTTCTAGTTCCCCCATGTGGGAGAATTTAATGGTGGAGTCCTTGCCTATAAAAAAAAACCCAAGGCACCATTTTGTAGGAGTGGATTTTGAGTTGCTCTATTCCAGATGCAGCATGCTTTCACGCTTGCTCCTTACGTTTGTTTGTTTTGGGGGAAAAGGACCTTTGCGTTTCTTGGAAAGAAACTTGGAGCATGCACTAGAAGAAAAGGTGCCTTTTGCCCATTTTATTGATTCTAGCTTTTTGTTTTGTGGAAGACGTTCTATAACACCCTTCTTTCCTCATGTTGGGTTGCCTTTCAGAAACTCATTTATTGTTATTCTAAGCCTGAGCTCCCAAGGTCCCAGGGACTCAGGGCTGCCTTCTAAAAGGAGATTGGGAACCTCTCACCCTGAGATACTCATCGACCTCATTCATTCCTGGGAGGAGGAGAAGGTAGGACTTCAGAGCAGACCAGTGGCACCCGTCCGGTATTAACCACTATGCTGTCACTTGGATAGTGAAGAGAGGAGTTTGGACTGGGAAGTAAGGAGTACATTCTATTTATCTGGACAAAGATGTGCCTTATGGGACTTTAAAGTGTATCAACTGAATTGGATACGAGAAGCCTGAATTCTTAAAATTCGGAAGGGAGCTTCTAAAATACTTTACAACTGGCAAGGATCAGGACAGCAGTACAAAGTAGGAATGGACTGAAAGACGCAATAAGAGTTTCAAAACTCACAGATTTATCTAAGAGCTCAAAATGTAAATGGCTTGGATTGCACAAGCAGTTGTAAATAGTCATTTTCACTATTCCATCATCAATTGTCTATCAAGTTAAGTTGGAAACAACAGTCAGCTTCCAACGTGATTATTACTGCCATATGCAAAGGGTGTTTTAACAACCCTCAGTGCCTCGGAAAGTAGTCTCTCCCCCTCTCCCAAATAGGGAATCTTGGAGAGTCAGGGAGGGGGAATTCAGAACTGTATGGGAAGTTGGAGCATCCTAAGCCTGTGGATTTGAAGGGTGGCCAGTGGATGTCCAGCGGTTACATTGCTCTTCCTCGCCGCCTCCCTCAACCTTTCCCCAAACAGACCGGGGTGGGGGAGGAGTTTCAATATACTTTCTGAAAGCCATGCAGTTGCCCCGCCTCTTTCTCTTAATTGTACATGGGATACCACACAAGCGTCACCCATCATTGGGAATTTCCTGAATGCCAGCCTTCGCCTCCTTATGCATGGGGATGGGTAATTATGCTGTTTAATCTGTGCCCGCGGCTCATGCTGCCAGGAAGAAAGAGGCTCTCCTGACAATAACCCCTGCAACCTTCCTGCAATTCATTCTCTTCTTAAATGCTTGGTGTGTTAACCCTGCAGGAAAACCAGCGTGAAACTAACAAATGCGAAACCAAACAATTGATGATGCTTTGGAGGAAGATCCCATTGTCTTGCTGTGACTAAAGATGCAGTAGTCCATTATTTTATTTTATTCTGTTTTTTTAGAATTTTATCAGCAATTGAATCAGAAAGAGCTCCGATTTCTGTGGCCTGTTGAGGCTGGGAACATTACAGATGCTGTCAGCCTGCAGTGAATAACAAGGTTATCCTGACCTGCTGGGAGGGAGAAAGAAGAGAGGAGAAACAGTACGGAGTCAAGGTGAGGTGATAGGAGAGCGCAAAAAATAGCACAAGAAGTCCTGTGGCAACTTGTGAGGCACCAGAAAAGTGCAGCGACAGTACAGCGAGTCCTGTGAGCAAAGAGTCAGAAGAACACAATCAACGGCACAGGGAGCCCCATTAGGGCATCTGTGAGGTGCTGGGAGACTTTTAGTAACCGCACAGAGGGAGTCCTGCGGTTGTAAGACATGGGAGAAAGTACAGTGACAGCACAGCAGGGAGTGGCACTGGCATCCGTGGCAGCGAGTGGGACTATCAGGAGAGAAAGAGACTGGAACATGACCACGAAAAGTTATCGTGTTGTGCAAGAGGCTGCAGGGGAATGAAAGGGAGCCCGAACAGTCTCTGGGTGATCCACGGCCAAGAGCTGTGGCACCAGCAAGCTAGCGTTACTGTGGCCCAAGTTTTCCAAAACTAGACTGTGTGATATGCGGTGGGAAAAGAGTGAGGAAACTGGTATCCTAAATGGCACTAAAAAAAAAACCCCACGGTCAGGACACAAGGTTTAGTCTCTGCTTCTCAGTACCTGTACTACCATCTCCTGCTCTTTCAGCTGCCCTCACCAAGTTACGCAGTGAATTCAGTATAGCAGCTCTTTTGGAAAAGGTTTTTAATGGACGATTCTGGGCAGGAAACCCCCCCCCCCCTCCGTAGCTTGGTTACATTTCATAAATCTAGTTGCCATAACAACTTGACTTAATGAAATACAATTTTTTTTTCCCCCTGAAATCATTTGACTCCTATACATACAGTTTCCATATCAACAGGATGGATTATGCTTCAGAAGCAGAAGGAAATGGTCCTCTTTCAGAGCATTTACTTCGGTAATGTTTGGGTTTTTTTTGGGGGGGGGGTGGATGGATTTCACCATAGCTTGACAGCCACTGGTGGAAGAGAACAGCAATGGAGAGGGAGGGAGGCGGACTGACTGGTGGGAAGAGGGAGGAGCCGGCAAGTAAAGCAAGGCTTGTAGCCCATGTGGAAACTGTCTGGCACAGCGGTTAATGTTTTCTAACAGCCTTTAAAAAAACAAGACCACCCCCTTGCTAACAAAAACCTCCTCTCCATAACATTCTCTGTCTGCGACTCCTTCCACTGCCCAATAGCAGCAGCACCACCACCACCATGCTTCCTTCCCCCAAGGGCCCCAGAGCCAATGGGACCCACCGCAGCACACACAACTAATAATACGTTGGGGAGGGGGGAGGTAGTTGCCACCATGAATGGCTGGAAAGCCTTTCAGTAATGCTGTGCTTTATTGTGGGGAGGGCAGTTTCAGGGAAGGGATTTGGGTGGGGGAGAGCACTTTTGGTTACAGAGAGAGGAGCGGCCTAGTGGTCACAGCAATGAGCTGAGAGCCGGGGGGGGGGGGAACCAACCAGAGTTCAAATCCCACTAGCGTACCTCACCCTCCGCTGCCTCAGATGCAACTTTACTAAGCATTTTTCCCCCAGAGTCATATAACGGGAGAAAACCTTTAGTAAACAAGACTCTTAAGATTGTAAGCCCTCTGGGGACAAGGAAATACCTACTGTAACTCGCCGTGAGCTACCAATGAAAAGGCAAGAGCTACATATATAAAAAATAAATACAAAAGCCATTCTGTAAAATGAGAGCCGAGGGGTTCTTGTGGGCAGCTGCACTGAGATTTCTTGCGCGCGAATCTTCCACTTATTCTAACTGCACGACACCGACGGGATTATCAAGCTGAGAGGCAGAGACAGCATGGCTCGTGCAAGCTCCGTTCTGCAGCAGAAAGGGATGCTCCAGGTCAGGACTGAGGTGCACTGGCAGACCTACAGTCAGGGACTCTGTACTGAAACGGCAGGGTCTGCTACAGGTTAGGCTCTGGAGAAAAGCGAGATATCGGAGGTGGCGAATAGTAGCATCGCCTATTCATCTCATCTGTGTGTCTTGGCTAAAACAGTAAGCTCCATGAAGCAGGGACTCTCTCTTACGAGACAAGAGGATGGAAAGGAAGCCCGGGGTAACCTGCACAGAGTGGTTTATTACAAGCCTAAACAGCAGTGGTATGATCACGTTCAGCTTCCAAGATTGGGGTAATAAATATATGCAAGGAGCAGTGGCTACCATCATAAGCAGCAGTGGTGCAGCAGCATTGGCGCTTCCAGGAAAGCTGGGGTGGATCAATGGGAAGGATGGATCTTTACTACAGCAAAACTAACCTTAGTGACTGAAGATTATTGCAAAACCTGATGGTGGGATAGAGAAGGAGGCCTGCGTGTAGGATTTCTGGGAAGGAAAGCTGAAGATGGCAAGGCCCGAGATGACTGCTCACAGGGGGTGGTGGAGGACATCACTAAGGCAGACTTTGAACATGCTTGGGATGGATGTGGAGTAAAGGAGGAGAAAAATGATTGAGAGGGCAGGTAAAAGCCACGAGGAAGCAGGGAGTTGATGATGATGATGGGTTGCATAAGGGAGTTTTATATGCGCATCTAACCAAACTGAACGAATCTCAACCGGGCAGACTGGATGGACCATTTTGGTCTTTATCTACTAGGTTGTGTGCATCTGTGGACCTGAATGTAATCCACTTTGAAGAGCTGTGAAAAGTGGAATACAAAAACCTAAATAAAAAAAATAAATAAAATAGTAGTGCTATATAAATGACAAGTAGAATGCATTGGTAGAGCTGTGCCTGTGTTTTTAGGGGTGAGGGGGTGTCAGTACTGGAGTAGCAAGGGGTTCTGCATGCAATGGCAAAGCTGTAGCAGGGATTACATATATAGCCTGTCTGTAATACTTCTGGCTCTCGGCTATACACAAACACTTGGCACTCCCTTTACAAAAATGGTGCGTAACTTTAGTCCTTGGGGGTCAGTCCTGTTTTTCAGGATTTCAGGATAACTACAATAAATATTCATGAGATATAGCTGCATGCATTTGGTTAAAAAAAAAAAACAAGCAAATCTGCATAGCGTGGGTACCCTGAAAACCCGTCTCATTTGTGACTCTCCAGGACTGAAGGCGTACACCCCCCGCTTTGCAGCTTTGAAAGCACTGTCTACTACACAGAGAAGTGGGTCCTGCTAATTACTAAAAAGCCGCCTATGGCTATAAAAATGTTTTATGCAGATCGTTGGAAAGCGGGATAATTTCCCCTCCCTCCCCACAGAGGAAATGAGCAGTCTTCAATCAATATGAACTCCACCCTATTTCACCCAACTGCCATCTGTGCATGGAGAGATACCGTAAGTGAGGGGGAAGAGCAGCCCAAGACAATCACACAGATCAGTGAAACAGGAAGCTACAGAAATCAGTCCCCTGCCCAGTTATACTAAAGACAAGTAGTCACGGCTTTGTGCGCTCCACCCTGTATGCCAAATCTCCTTAACAATAAGCCTTTTTTTTTTTTACTGAAAAGACAAGAAGTTCCACCCAAAAGTTAAAGGAGCCTACTTTCCGGAACACGTGCATGGCACGTCCACAATCCATGCCTAGGACCACGGTCACGTATATGTGGATCCAAAAAAATTTAAAAAAAAACGTGACTGTTAGAATCCTCCAGCTTCCTCTCACGTGTCCTGAAAACTGCATAAACAAAATAAGTTATTAGGGGGCCACCCACACTCACACAGACATCGCGATCTCATATAAGCCTTTCCCTTCAGAAAGTAGACAAAAAAACGGAGGTTCTGCAGAGCACCGTTTTAAGTGTAAATATCAGTTTTGTGTGTACTTCAGTTTTTGGGGTGCGTCCTCTGCTGGTTTATGCATCGACTGCTCACTGACACAACCCCAGAATACAGGAGGACACCCCCTTGGGTAAAAGCTATACCAAGCATTACCAAGTTAAAAGCCCAACCTTCCTCTACCTACCTCTCCTCCTCCTTAGCAGTCAGATCAGGGGCAGCGACAGCAGGCCAGCAGCTTGGGGAGAAAGTAAGCACAGGCTCTCTCGGTCTCTACAGCTGACTCCCCTCCCATGCTTCCTGATTACAAAGGAACACACACCATAGTGACAGGGAGCACATGCTCCCTGCGCCCCTGCCCTGCTTGGCCTGTCACTCCAATCTGCGCCCACAGCATTGTGCTTCAAGAAACTGAGAGGCCTGCGAAGAAGAGGAGGGGGAGATGGAGAGGAACCTGGGAGAGAGTGACAGAGAAGAATCTGAGCAGGAAGGGGGGAGATAGCAAGGGGAAAGATAGCGAAGAAACCACTGCATGCAAATGCATCCTATGCATATTCATTGTGGATATCCTAAAACTCGACTTGCAGCACTGGAGGAGTGAGAATCTGCTCATGAAGTCATTGTGAGACTGCAGTGAGTTGAATGCTTTATTCTTCTGATGTGGTTCCAGACACTAATATGTCATCACTCACATTACAAACTGAAAAGATTTCTACAGCTGAAAAAAATGCCAGAACATTTGTAAAGACGAAGGCCCACATAAATTGTAAAAGTATTTAGGTGCTTTAGCTATGGGTGAAGCTCAAATTGATGGTATCCTGCTGTGAGGTCAATTAAAAAAAAATACTATGCTCCATTCAGATCAACAATATCATCCATAGTGGGAATAGGGTGCAATTAAGGGAGAAGTTTGAAACTGCATTGGGAAAAAGTTAGCGGATATTTTAACCCATGGACTTTGCGCCTGTTTTCAGAATGAAAGTATGTATAGACATTTACACCTGTTTTTTCTGCGGTTACTTTGTGATGGAAAATTACACATATACATTTGAAAATATGAGTATTATTTCCCTCCCTAAACTAAAAATGCATCCCCAAAATGCCTCTTCTCGATGAGGCAAACAGAGAGGTATATAGAGGAGACCTTCAGGGGATATAGTAGAGCAATTCAAACTCCAATCTGGCAACCCCTGTGCTGCTTTCAAGTAGAAAGACCACCTAGAAGAAGATTATCGTCTTGGTGCATGAGGAAGTGATTCAGTAGCTAGGACCTGCCCTCCGGTTGATGCCTCATCCTCTTGTAGTGTCTCCAGAGATATGCATCTAGGAGGAAAGGGTTAGGACTGCTGATATAATTGGTGATTCAGTCAATAGGAATTTAGTGGCTGGTGGGATGTGAGGATTGCTTGGTTTCTCCCCTGCCTGGTGCCAAGGTAGTAGCCTTTCACACATCACCTAGATAAGATTTTAGAGTACTGGGGAGGAGCCAGATGTCCTTGTACATGTGGGTACCAATGACGTAGGAAGGTACAGGAGGAAAGTTCTGAAAGCTAAATTTAGGTATTTAGTTAGGGAACTGAAATCCAGAATCTCCAGGGTTGCATTCTCAGAAATGCTTTCCATTCCAGGTGCAGGACCCCAGAGGCAGGCTGAGCTCCAGAGTCTCAGCGCGTGGATGAGAACTTTCTGAGGAAAACGGAGCCTATTCTGATGGGATGGGCTCCAACTTAACCAGGGTGGAACCCAGCTACTAGCACTAACATTTGAAAAGGAGATAGAGCAGCTGTTAATCTAGATCATGGGGGAAAGCTGATGTTTGCTCAGAAGCACATGGTTTGCAGGGAAATACCTTCAAAGAATACTGGCAATACAGGAAAGTTAGAACATCCCACTAGAGAGGCTGTGGTAAAGGTTGAATAAGCCCAGGTGGATTTAAATAAAGAGTACACTAATATGAATGATTCCAAACTGACTTGAATCATCTCCTAATCAGCAGGTAGTGAATACAAATGAATATAAAATACAAAACATGGTTTAAAATGTCTTTATGCAAATGCCAAAAGTCTGAAAAATGTAACACAGAATGTATGAAACTAAATTAAGATATAAGCATTATAGGCATCTCAGAGACCTGGTGAAAGGAGGATAGCCAATGGGATACTGTGGGTATACCAGGGTACAAATGACAAGGCAGTTCAAATTGGTGGAGGATTGGCAGTGGCACTATATGTTAAGGATGGCATAGAGTCAAGCAGGATAAAAGTTCTGAAGGAAAGAAACTTCGCTCTAGAATCCTTATGGACTGAAATTCTATGTGTGATGGGGAAGAGTGCAGCAGTGGGGATATATTACCATCCACCTGGCCAAGATGGTGAAACTGCTTAAAATACTAACAGAGATTAGTTAGGCAGATAAAACTGGCAACACAATAATAATGGGAGATTTTAATTACCAAAACAGACATTGTTCTTTATCCACTGTACAACGAATTGTATAACTTCGGGAAAAATGTTATATCACAATATTTGTATTTAAATGTTGTCAATGTTTAAACTCCGGCTAAGCAAAAAACAGGGAAGTAATCCTCTGTGTTTTACAAAAAATAGAAAAATATAAAAGCGTTTAAAAAAGTTTAAAATACTTTTGAATGAGCAGTGAACTATTGGACCAATGATGAAAAATGATCCACACAGGTGCAAAAACACAAGTATCAGCTTGCAGCACTGTGGATGTTATGAAGGTCCCTAATCTATAAATATCGATGCATGAATATTATAATTTAAACATTGACAACATTTAAATACAAATATTGTGATACAACGTTTTCCCTGAGATTTTAATTACCCCAATATTGATTGGGTAAATGTCACAACAGGACATAACTAGGGAAGTAAAGTTTCTAGATGCCATAAATGACTGCTTCATGGAGCAGCGATCATGGAACCACCTAGAGGGGGAGCTACTCACAAGATGAGATGCAAGGTAATGGTGATGGATATTTTTGGCAATAGTGATCATAATGCAATTAAATGTGACAATAACTGGAGGGTTGATACTAAGTAAAACAGAATGTACAAGAAATAGAGAAATAGTTGATGCCCTTCAAGGGACTCTGCTCAAAAAAATGGTAATGGAACCTCTGAGAGTGGGTGTGATACTTGACCTAGTGCTCACAAATGGGAATAATGTCTCTAATGTCCAAGCAGGTGCCCATGTTAGCACCAGTAATCATCAGACGGTATTGTTTGATATTGCAAATAAGATATGTAGAAGTTGCACAAAGGCCAAAGTTTTGAATTTCAGAAATATGAACTTTGTCAAAATGGGGATATTCCTGGAGGAAGAACTAGAAGCCTGGGAGAAAATGGGTGAAGTGGAACAACAGTGGGCCAAATTAAAAGAAGCTATTACAAAGGAAACAAATCTATATGTTAGTAAACAAAAGTAAGAGGAAAAGGAAACCGATTTGGTTCTCAAAGGAGGTAGCTGAAAAAAATAAAGGAAAAAACAATAGCATTCAGGAAGTATAAAGGATCCCAAAAAGAGGAACACAGGGAAAAATATTTGCTGAAAGTGAAGAAGACGAAGAAAAGAATCAGGAAAGCAAAAGGTTAAGTGGAAGAAAGAATTGCTAAAGAGGTAAAGCGAGGTGACAAAACATTGTTCAGATACATCAGAAAAAGAAGGGAGGCAAGAAGTGGTATAGTGAAATTGAAAGGTGACAGGGAGCAATGTATGGAGAAAGACAAAGAAATAGTAGAAATATTAAACAACTACCTGAGTTCGGTGTTCACTAAAGAAGACCCTGGAGAAGGACCATTGTTGATTAACTCGACCATGGATGGGCGCTGAGTAGATGCAACCTTGTTTACAGAAGAGAATGTATGGGAAGAGCTAGGAAACCTGAAAGCAGACAAGGCCTTGGGGTCGGATGAGGTACATCCCAAGATACTGAGGGAGCTCAGAGATGAGCTGGTGGGTCCACTGAAACACCTGCTCAATAGATCTCTGGAAACGGGAGTGGTGCCGAATGATTGGAGAAGAGTGATGGTGGTCCTGCATCACAAGAGTGGTAGCATGGAAGAGGCTGGAAACTACAGACCGATTAGCCTCACCTCAGTGGTGGGAAAATTAATGGAGACTCTGATGAAGGGAAGAATAGTGAACTATTTACCAATCCGGTGGGTTGCTGGACAAGAGTCAGCAAAGATTCACCAGGGGAAAGTCCTGCCAGACAAATCTTTTTTGATTGGGTGATGAGAGAACCGGATCAAGGAAGAGCACGCGATGTGAATTACTTGGATTTCAGCAAAGCTTTTGATAGGGTCCTGCATAGGAGGCTCGTGAATAAAATGAGAAGCTTGGGAGTGGGCGCCAAGGTGGTGGAATGGATTACTAACTGGTTGACCGACAGGAAACAATGTGTGATGGTAACTGGAACCCGCTCTGATGAGAGAATGGTGCTAAGTGGAGTTCCTCAAGGATCGACTTTGGGACTGGTTCTGTTCAGTATCTTTGTGAGTGACATTGCAGAGAGGTTAGAAGGAAAAATTTCCCTTTTTACAGATGATACTAAGATCTGCAACAGAATGGACACGCCTGAATGAGTAGAGAGAATGAAAAGTGATTTAAGAAAAGTTGAAGAGTGGTCGAAGATTTGGCACCACCGTCTTCACCACCACTTCTGAGTATTGTGTGCAGTTCTGATCACCCCATCTCAAAAAGGATGTAGTCAACAAAATGGATAAAAAGGATGGGCCAGCTCCTTTACGAAGAAAGACTAAATAAATTAGGTCTGTTCAGGATGGAAAAGAAAAACTGAGAGGGGGATATGATAGAAGTTTATAAAATCTTGAGTGGGGTGGAATGAATAAATAGGGGATGGTTATTTACTCATTCAAATAATACTAAGACAAAGGGACACACTATGAAACTAGCCACCAGCAGATTAAAAACAAATCGTAGAAAGTCCTTTTTCACTCAGTGCACAATCAAGCTGTGGAATCCGTTGCCAGAGGACATGGCCAAGATGTCTAGAATAGGGGGGGGTTTAAAATTTTTTAACAAGTTCCAGGAGGAAAACATCACAAACCATTATTAGCCCGGTAGACTTGGGAAAGCCATTGCTTATCCCCGGGCGTATAGCAACGATGAATAGATCTTTGGCGTCTGCTAGGTGTACTTTTTTTTTTAATTTATTTAGATTTATATTCCACTTTTCACACTTTTTTTTTCAGCAAAGTGGATTACATTCAGGTACTGTAGGTACTTGTGACCCAGAATCTTCACTGTCAGAGACAGGATGCTGGGCTCAACTGACCCTGGTCTGACCCAAAATGGCATATTTCATGTTCTTATCCGGTTGCCTAAGATCAAATAGTATGCATGGGTATGGCAGGGCCACCAGCTGATAAAATATGGATGAATACTTTCACTTGCTTTCCTTTCAGCTCCTCCGTTCCGTGTTCAATGCTTTGATGGGCATTAAGGAGTTCTTCTAGTCCATTAGGCTGCACAGTGTGGATCATCTGAATCGACCCTAATGCACTGGGCTGTTCCAGACACTACTACATATCAAGAACAAAAATGCTTCTAAATACCATTAACAGAAATTTCTCTGAAAGCAAAGTGAGTGGAGAATATACCACACTGGTAGTTGTTCCATATTTCCATAAGCATATACCCTTATGGTTTTCCCTGGTACAGATCTTATATATGTTGATCCATCACACTGACTGATGCGCCCATGTGCCAATTAAAATTTCTGTCTCGTGCCCTCGCATGAGAATATGCCACCATGGTTCAGCGGATCGCTCAGTAGAGCTGGTTTGCTGGGAAGACACTGTAAAAATACAAGAGCTGTCATTTGTGGAGGTGTCAGTCTGATGTAGATCAATATCGATCACCATCGCCGTATGCCGTCATGCACTGACAGATTTTCAGAGGTTTGCAATGGTGGTTTCCCTTTTTTTTGCATGGCTGCGACAAGTGACGCCTCCGGTAAGGGCAATCCCCTTTCAGGATGATTTTCAAAGCTATTTACGTGGGTAAATAAAAGTGTCTTATGAAGGTAAAAAGCGTTTTTATCTGCGTTAAAGCGACTGTCTGGAAACTGCTCACCTTTAAGGTGGCTAAAGGTCAGTTCGTTGCTGGGGGCGTGATTAGGTCGGGGAGGGAAAGTGCGAGATTAAACTGCATTTTAAAATCTGCACGCATATTTAGCAAAAAGGCGATGCAAGCGGCTGTGCCAAGTTTGAGCGTATGGCGTACTCTCTCTTTAAAAACCGGTGAGAAGCCCGAGGGTAAAAAGTAACACACGCACATTGTCCCAATGCAGACAGTTTGAACATTGCCCCCCCTTTGTGCAGACAGGAGTCCCTACAATTATTACACGCCACATTTTTCATCTTGCTGATGGGATGCTGAGCTTTCTGACGTGGACTGTCATCTGGGAGACGTGATGATTAGTTCCAGGTAAGGTATTTCTCATGTAGTGCCTTGGTAGTCTCTATACCCTGTTGACACACCGCTGTGGCTCTATTTCCTGAACCTGACATTTGTGTGAGATCATGCTATAAACTATATTTTAAAAAAAAAAAAAATCATGCTTAAAACTTCGGGGCTGCGTTGTTTTAGATTGAAGTTCCTTTAAGCAGAAAGATGTGCCATACTCAAGATGGCTGCCTCGAGTGGTTGTCGCAAACCTCCAGATATATCATACTTAGGATGGCTGCTGCACACGCAGACCATAAGGATGCAGACTTGGAAAACTCTGGGAGAGAGAGAGAGAGAGAAAGCCTACAGCAAAACATCATGTTCAGGATCCAGCATAGAATAAAGAAAGCTGGCAGCCAGAAGGCAGACAGCAGAGCAGCTATGAGGCTTTAAAACTACTGCAAAGCCAGGTGAAAGTAATTAAAAGCACAAATCTTTATTTGCCACAAGAGGAGAGAAAGGAGACAAAAAAATATCTGTTTTGAATTGTCCTGCTCTTCTCTTCTTTACCCTTTTTCTCCAGCATGTCCAGTTTACTATTATAATATTTTTGACTTCTTTTATGCATTTATTAATGTTTCACTGCTGGGATTCTTGGATTCCCTTGTTACCAGTGCTGTGTCTCTATTTTGAGTGTTACACACATTGCACACAGAAGCAGACTCATTCGACTCCAAGTACAGCACTTTAATCTCTTTGGGGCTGATGTAATAAAACCTGTGCTAAAACTGGAGGTAAATTTTAGTGCGGGTTTTTACTTGACGCACGTGTTAAAAACAAGGGTCCCCGTGGGATGCAGTAAGCTGATGGGATGCAAATCGAGCACAATAAAAAAAAAAAAAAAAAAAAGAAGCAGCAGCACAAAAATGAAAAAACCGTAAAATGTGAGTTAAGCTGAAAAATCTGCACTAATGCAGAAATTGCTTTAAAATGTGCTTTAAGACAGGAGTAAGGAGATAGGTGCTTGAAGTTGGAAAGAGTCTGACCAAAATGACTGTGCACGCAAGAATGGCACTGGGTATCCTGATCTGGGCACAAACTCACCTGCAAGACCCTTTGGGCAAGTCCTGCCAAGTGAAATAAAAGGGTAGGCTCTTTAGGGCGGGCACCTATAACAGAAGAGTACACATTTTGGCACTCTTCTAATGACTGCAGTTGCCCATTCAAGAGAGCTTACATCCTTTGATTTCACTTGGCGTGCCTTGCCCAAATGGCCTTGCATGCACAAGAAATGCTATTTTGGCAAGAAATGGCAGGTAAAATCAAAGCATAAGCTCTCTGGGGAGGGCACCTTCAGCTGTGCATCAGACTTTGGTATCCAGTTCAGCTGCAGGTGCCCCCTCCTCCAGAGAATTTTATGCTTTAAGCTAACTGTTGGTGTTTTCCCCAGAGAGCTTATGCTTTGATTTTACTTGCCATTTCTTGCCAAAATGGCCTTGGATGCAAGAATTTGCTCTCCGGAGTGAGCACTAACAGGTAGCTAAACAAAATGAATGCTCCCTTGAGTGGGCATCTATAGTTAAACATTATTCCAAAGTTGGGATTTACTGTGCTGATGGTTCAGCTGTAGGTGCCGTACCCGAGAACTTACCAGAACTTGAACTCTTGGGTCCAAGATGGAGTAAACTCATATTTCTGGTGACCGAAGTCATTCTATTGCGGTGTCCAGGCTGCTAGAAGCAGCAAGACACTACCACACTGAGCACAGCAATAGTACAACATGGCCACTAGAAATGTGAGTTAAATGTTATTCCTGCTCTGAACCAGGAGTTAATTTCCTGCATTAAGAAAATGTGCTTTAAGCTGTTTGCCCTTTAATGCACCTCCCTGCAATGCTGGAGGATAACTAATGCCTTCTTTTACATGGAATTTGCATGCACCTGAGCTCATCATACTGTGGGTTTCTTAGCGCAGGTTTTTTTTTTAGCACTAAAACCCATACTGCATACCTGAGTTACAGCGGCGGATTCCCGATGAAGACCGGCCCGGGGATTCGCCACCCAGGCCGGCCCAGGTGATACCATGTGGTCTGCCGAGCGCGGCTCCGTCACGGCCGTGCTCGGCAGACCACTTGACTAGCGCGACCGGCCCACCGGGGGATGCCCGATCCCCCGATAGGCCAATCCACCCCTGCTGAGTAAGGTTAGTGCCAAAAAACCCATGCTGAAACCTGAGTAAAAACCCGCGGTAGGCTCAGATTGGCTTATTACATCTGCCCCCTTGTTTGTCCAGTTGCAGAAAATCATCCAAGTCTGCTAACTTCTTGCTTGCTCTCTAGCCTTCAGGTCTTCCTCAAAACACGGGATGGATCACTCTGGCTGCCCTGGGCTGAGACACTCACTGAGGAGTCAAAGGACACTCATCAATTTCAAGGGCTTAGGATATTCTCATCGCCCACACCTTCCACAAGCCCTTTTCAGGATTCTCTGTCAGGAAAGAGGGGGGAAGGAGATTTCTCTCCAAGACTCTTGAGTAAGATTTTATCAGTCTTTAAGGCAGTGGCTCCCCTCAGCCTACCCCTTTAAAGCCTCATATTTTCACCACTAGTTCTCAAACTTAACTCCGAAAAAGGTTTACTTTTAAAGGTCCAGGAGCTAAACTATTGCTTTGTACATTTTTTTAGGCCTAAACTTGGACTGAAGTCTAAGGAAGTGACACAAAATAAGCGTGTCCAACGCATACCGAATATAACGTAGCTACCAAAGCCTTGTATAATCGCAGGGGAGGCTTGGATGCTAATTGCAGCTGGAGGGATAAAATCAGGACATCTCTAAACATTTTAACACTACCTCTTTTTTTTTCAGTGCAGTATGTCAAAAGTGCAGAAAAGAAAATCAGCGCCGTTGACAACCCCTAGACTCTGTAGCTTGCTCCTTTATTTAGAGGTCCCATCCAGACTGGTCCCTCACAATCTGTGGCAGTTTTGAAGCTTCCTCTACCTGGTGGCAATACTGGGGAAAGGTTGCTCCAAAATTATTTTTCCATTTGTCCATATCTTAACTCTGATGTTTTGAAACTCTGGCTTCACGCTCCTCTCCTGTCACTTCCAGGGTACCTTTCGGGGTACTTCTCTCCTCCTTCTCCTTGAATATATAATATATCTATATATGTATACTGGATAATCCCCAGTGGGATGCCCCTCTTCTCCTTTCTTCCTCCTCCTCCCAGGAATGGATGAAGAAGATCCATTCCCCTCGCTAGCCTCTGATTGGTTGACGAACATCTCTGGGTAAGAGAATCCACAGGAAAACCTCAACAATTCTCCTCCAACAAAAATATTAAAAGGAAGAGTAGACAGAAACGTCTTTGCATAAAAAAAAAAAAAAAGTAATTCCCTCTATCCTACTCCCAAAAAAGGATTTACTTTAAGAAAGTGAAAAAACAGAACCACCACAACTAAACTCCTTCTCCTTGGGAAAATTAAAGTGAAAACCCCACGCCCTTCCCCTAGATGCCTTCCCCTTTCTTATATGATCAAGAAGCAACCATTACAGCAGCTCACACGGGGGGGGGGGGGGGGGGGGGGGGGGAAACCGCTTGATATGCTTTTCCTCCACCTCCACTGATAGTGCGGTCTGCTGAGCGGAGCTCCAGGCGAGGTGCGTCATGCATGGGCCACATTGAAAAACATGACAATCGTGTCTTCTTTTCTTGCTTAAGCAGGATTGTGACGGGGTGCATAGAGCCCACCCATGGAACGGCAGGCCGGGATTAAAAACTTTGCCTCTTACAAAAGAAGCTTGGCTGCCAGGAAAGGCTCGTAGTATTGAATGGTGGGCCAGCTTGCAGAGCAAAAGTTGTTTCTTCGGCAGGTTTTCCAGGGAAAGAGCTAGAGAGACAATGCTCCCAGTTAGGATGCCCAAGTGAAAGTATGTTGTGTGGTGCAAAGCTGATTAGTAACACTGGGCAACAATGAAAGTGTTACCGACCTAAAAAGGTCCTACTCTGTAGTATCTTGATGTGCTGAACACGAATATGACTTTCAAATAATAGGAGGACTAGGGAGCATTCCATGAAGTTAGCAAGTAGCACATTTAAGACTAATCGGAGAAAATTCTTTTTCACTCAACGCACAATAAAGCTCTGGAATTTGTTGCCAGAGGATGTGGTTAGTGCAGTTAGTGTAGCTGGGTTCAAAGAAGGTTTGGATAAGTTCTTGGAAGAGAAGTCCATTAACTGCTATTAATCAAATTTACTTAGGGAATAGCCACTGCTATTAATTGCATCAGTAGCATGTGATCTTCTTAGTGTTTGGGTAATTGCCAGGTTCTTGTGGCCTGGTTTGGCCTCTGTTGGAAACAGGATGCTGGGCTTGATGGACTCTTGGTCTGACCCAGCATGGCAATTTCTTATGTTCTTATGTAAAAGTTTTTATTGGCTCTCGTTTTGAAGATATTTAATATAGTTCACTTTCTATGTTTAGTCATGTAAATTTATCCAGTAGGACTGTAAATAAGCCTAGAACCATGTAATATTGCGTAATACCATCATGCACACATCATCCAGAGTTTATTACATCATTTTCTGATGCTATGCAGTTCTTCTGCCATGCTGCTGCTGAGTAAGCTGACGTCAGCAGTGTACTATATGATGCCCAGTCAGAAAGGGTGAGCATTTGAAATATTCATGCTGGCTGACTACTGCTGGACACTCCGCAGAGATGCTCCCGAACAGGTGTACAAGAGACAAGCAAAGAAATCTAAGACGTAGTCTATGACTTCATTTTTCAAACGGTATTAACTGTAGATCTCCTACTATTGGCATAGTTCAAGATGTAATTATATTATTGCATATTACAAAAAAACTAGAGCCAATTTTGCATTTTCACAGTCACATTCATGTTTAGCACATGGAAATTTATAAGAATTGACTAATTTCATTTCAGTAACAATACTTTTGTGAAAATTTGTTGCCCAGTGAGCTATTAGCATACAGTTCAAGATGTAATTATATTATTGCATATTATAAAAAAACTAGAGCCAATTTTGCATTTTCACAGTCACATTCGTGTTTAGCACATGGAAATGTATAAGAATTGACTAATTTCATTTCCGTAACATGACTTTTGTGAAAATTTGTTGCCCAGTGTAATTGTTACAGATTCTGACGGACTGTTTTGTGATTGCCGTGCGGAGCTTTTACAGGCACGTGCTGTTCAGCTGCCTGCCGAACCCTTTTTGAACTTCTCCTGGTACCAAAGGAGAGTTAAACTGTGCTCCTGTCTATAAGTCAACAGATGACAAGGAGGAATAAAGACATTGGCTTTTTTTGTTGTTGTTTTGTTTTTAACAAGTTGCTGGGTTACATTTTTTCTGGCTTACCAGTCAGCAGTTGGGACTAGGTCATAAGGTGTGATCTGTCACAAGACTGTCCTGGTTTATATTAAATTGCCGAAGAGAGCAAAGTTAACCTCACAGCATTATAAGTGGAATTCTTTGTCAAATAACTTGCAAAATGAACCTTATTATTTGAGTTTTAGGAAAAAGGTAAAAGCTACACTTTTAATTCAAGCATTTAAATAATTATTCAAGTTTATCATTTTTAATTGCCAATATTTTATATTTTTACTCTGTTACTCTTACCGTGTTATTTTTTTTATGTATTATGTCTTGTTGATTATGATTATAGATGTTTATTGTAACCCACATAGAATAATTTACTAGATATTGCGGAATATAAGAATGAACGATAAATAAAATAAGGTAATTTTCCCCAAGACTCCATGGTTACAACTATATATTGTGACTAGGGTTGCCAACTCACGTCAGATTGACCAAACAATTTGATCTAGTCCTAGTTTTGCCCTCTTGCTTGAATAGAGTTGTCGTTCTGATTGTCCTATTGAAGCCCCTTAGATGCCAGCTAATTCATCTAATGAACTCCATTGCACAGACACGTGCCTTTTGTTGTTATTCTACTAATCCTGCTGCCTCTTGGAGCTAGGCCCAGGACCAAGCGCTGAGATCTCTGCTTCACAGACAGACCCGAATGTGGTATCTCCAGAGATCCAATAGAAATAAGGGACAACAAACAAACAAGCTGCAGGTGATACCTTTTTACTGGACTAAGGTAACAGATTTGTGATTAGTTTTCCAGAGCTATAGCCCTCTCTATTGTTCTGCCAGTAGTGCTAGGTATCATCTCACAGAAATTTCCCACCAGCTAGCACGCACGCACGTATAGATTTCTCCAGATCAGAATTGAGATTATACGAGCAGAAAGATGTGCATTCCCAATTTTTTTTTCATTTCCGTTTTTTTCATTTTTGGGGGGGCAGGGGTTCATTTTTTTTTTATTCATTTAATGCTTTTTAGCGAGTGAAAAGAAAAACAGGGGCCTCCAGCAGCTGTTTATGGGCCTCCCCAGGCCACTGCGACTCCCCTCCGATTCCCATGCCAAAAAAACGGAGCTGGCCTGGTGCCTGCCCATCATTTGCTTTGCACTGGGGCCCAGAGACTTCCACGTCCATTTAAAAGTTATGGTGCTGGGGAGCTCCCACTCCAGCCCCCCCATTTACCCCTTCCCGGATCCTCTTCAAAAGGCAGGAGAGAGGCTCACTCACTCTCACCCCGATCCTCCCAATGTTCTACAAATGGCACTGCCTGCCTGGAGGAAGGCTCCGAGGTGCGCACAGCTCTACATCAAAATGGTGCCGGCTGCACCGGAGGAAGGTGCTGAAGTGATATCCACCAGGCAGGCAGGGCCATGTTTAAGCCACCGGCAGGACCTAGGCAGGAGTCAGTGGGCATCATTCCTTCCATTTTTGAAGAGGATCTGAGTAGGGGGTAGGTGGAAGCTCACTAGCCCTAGTACTTTTAAATATGGGGGAGGGGAGGGATGTGGACCCAGCCCTGGTGCTGGAATGGCTCCATTTTTTGGGTTCAGGAGCAAGGGTTGCAGAGGCCTAGGGAGGCCCATTTCTGTTTAAAAAAAAAAAAAAAAAAAAATACCACGAATACAAAAATGCCTGAAAATTTTAGGGTACCAAAAACGGCCTCATTCATTGCATTTTTGGCATTAATTTGAAATTAATGTACATCCCTAAGCAGGACAGGTCACTGCAACTGCAATATAACTGCTCTGTGCTCAGATGGAAGATTTCATTGTCCATCTAGCACATATCACCAGCACCAAAACTCTGCCTAAAACTGTAATTCAAAAAATAAAAACAAAAGATTTCCAGTATGGATAGTTGAACTGTGGATGCTCAGAGGCAGCTTCTACTTTATATCCTCTGCTTCCAGGCAGAGAAAACAGCTTTTGTTCCCAGGTTCATACCAGTCTGCAGCACAGCTACCAAGTTACCCAGTTCCAAGGGGGAGATTTTGGACTGGGACTGGCTTTCTGACAACCTCATCCAGACGCATTGTGTGACCCACAGTCACTTAATTCAATGGGTAGAATCAGGGTCTACAGACACCGCACTGCTTTGAGATACAAGTTCAAAACCAGGAGCAGCCAAATATTTCCCCCGCCTGGAAGTGGGTAACTTGGCAGTTCTGCTTGCAGCCAGTGTGTTCTGTTTCAATGCACCTCTTGCTAGAAATGGGACACTTGGCTTGGATTCATTGTTTCTACACTTTATCTTGCCAAATTATAGGCACTTTGATGATCTAAATGCTGAGTTTTCTTCTATCCTCCATTCCCAAATATTTTTCAATTCAATGTCCTATGCATGCATTTCTTTGCCAAGAAGTTCCCCCCTGTAATTATTTCTGATCCTTCTAAACTATAAAAGTACTATTCCTACGTAAGACCCTCTGAACCTCTAAATTTTGACCTCCTGGCAGTGCCATTTGTGACCCTCTGAACTTCTAAATTTTGACCTCCTGTGATCTGTCACAAGACTGTCCTGGTTTATATTAAATTGCCGAAGAGAGCAAAGTTAACCTCACAGCATTATAAGTGGAATTCTTTGTCAAATAACTTGCAAAATGAACCTTATTATTTGAGTTTTAGGAAAAAGGTAAAAGCTACACTTTTAATTCAAGCATTGATGGCTGTATCCCTTTCCAAGATATAAGGGATACAGCCATCTGCTAAAGCATCTGTTGGATATGCCTCTCTTTAGATAGAACCAAAGATTGAAAAAACCAAGTTCCTATACCAGTTAATGCCTCTCTGCTTTCCTATCCCCCTCTCTCTCTTAAAACCCACTCTCAGCACTTCTCCTTTGTCTATGTTAACCATGCTTTCAGTACCTGGATAAACAACCTTCTCGTAGTATAAGGAAATCTCAAGACTTCTTTCCACGTTGTGTAAATGCTCCAATATGTTTCAGCCATGAATAACTCGCATAGGCCCCAACTGGGATCTCTATGAGGGAATCTGGCCTAGTGGTTAGGGCCAGGCAATGTAGATTAGAGCAGGGATGAGAAAATTTTGTGAGCTGTGGCCCCCCTTCCACTCATAAAATTGGGGCCCCCGTAAGATGGGATATTATATGTGTCTATATATTAAATTATAAAAACAGCAGGGGATTGTGAGGACTGCAGAAGGACCTCGTGAGACTTGGAGACTGGGCATCTGAACTGCAGATGAAATTTAATATGGCAAGTGCAAAGTTATGTACATAGGGAAAAATAATTTCAACTACATCCAACCCCCGTTCAGATCAGCTCTTGAACAAAGAGGCACACGCAAGGCCCCATGACCTCCCGGGGTTCCTGCAGAGGGGGAAAAGGTTCAGTCTTTTAAAGGCCCTTAGGGTTTTGTTCACGCAGGTAGGTGCTCTTCTGCACATCAGTCCAGTCACATAAAGACCACTCTGTGCTCCCAGGCTATTGTTGAAAAATAAAGTTCAATGCTGCAAAACTGGTGGCAGGGAAAACAAAATTAAAATCAGTACACCTGTTGATAGTGCACAGGCAGCAAACCAAGATCAAAAGTATCTTTGTAGATTGTATTTCTATGTTGACAACCATTGGAATGAACCTTTTTGAGCTCTCTGTTAAACATCGAAACTTTGTAAACCGTTGTGATGGCGAAACCGAACGACGGTATATAAAACTCGACACACAAATAAATGAATGAATGAATGAATGAATGAATGAATGAATGAATAAATAAATAAATAAATAAAATATAAGAGTGAGAGAGAGAGATGGTGTGTGTGTGTGTGTGTACATATATGCGCGCACAACAAACACACACACATATACATACATAATGTGAAGGATAATTATCAGGCAGCCACACTGCCAACCAGTGGCTCAAAACCCTCATTTTGTTTCTTAAGTTGCTGAAAGGAGTAAGTTCACGCATACACACATGAGCACAGAGGCATACACCCTGCACCCAGACACCCAGTCAAACACAGACAAACAGAGACCCCACACATACATAGACATAGTTAGCCTGTATCCAGACAGGTCCTGAGACAAAAGTCACCGCAAAACCAGACACAGAAATCCCACAGACAGAAGCCCAACACCCAGACAGGCACAGAGACTTAGAAATAACCACACCTAGACAGAAAAACACAGAGAGACAAATCACCCCCAGACACAGAGAGAGGCATAGACACAACACATCCAGACAGAGAGAGAGACACAAGCAGACAGACCACATCACACACAGAGACATAGATCACACACACACACACACACACACACACACAGAACATACCAGAGGCACACAGGCCACACACCTCAATGGTAAGGGATAGAACATTTTTCAAAAATACTTAGGTGCCAGCCAAAATGTTTTAGGAACTGAATAAAACGACATCCCACCCTGACCAACTTTTAAAATGTGCTTTTTTTTATTGTTTTCACTAATTTTTTTATTTTTCATAGTTTGCTGTTTTTTTAATGTTCTCGTGTTTTAATTTGCTTATTTAACTTCTTTACACTTCTTGCCTTTATCCTTCCTTCCCACTTCCTCCCTTTCAATTCCTTGTACACTCTGGCCACTTTACCCGTTCCCCTCCCTTATCTCACCATTTCTTCCCCCCCCCCTAGGTAGGAACCTGGCAGCAGCAGGAACTCCTTCCAGGCTGAGGCCCGAGGATGGCAGGTCTTGCTAAGTTGTGGAACGCCGCAGTGGCTCCCTCCCGTGTCCACTTCTGCCGTAGAATAAGTGGCTCCTGCCCTGGGCTCGCTGCCTCTCTCTGGCTCACTGAAAGGGACACATGGCTAAGCCACGGCATGCTTACAATGTCGTCACCACATTCTGGCAGCCCCCTCCCTACCTGCTGAGCTTGCAGTGCCCCCAGGGCACTAAGACTCAATCAACAGTGCAGCCATTTTATTTTCCCTTGATTGGGCCTGCCCCCTTCAGGATTGTTTGAACCCCTGGGGGCCTGCCACCCAGTTTGCTCACCCCTGGATTAGAGGAATGTACCATCAGGATACAGCGCCCCCACTGGAGGTTGCTGAAATGGTAGTGTCCTGCCTGCATAACTAGCAGGTGACCCCCAAAGTCAGTGGGGCATTTTGCTTTTGAGAAGTGTAAGGAATTGATTTTTTGCAATTTTCCTACTCTTATTCGGTTTTAGCTTAACACCTTTCCTGAGTAGTTTAGGAAGCACAGAGATCGGTGATTTTGGAGTGTTTTTATGTTTTGAATTATGGTGTAAATCGCTTAGGAAGATATTTTCTGTTAGGTGATAAATAAATGATTTTAAATAAATAAATACCTGATTTTTTTTTTCTTGGGAGGATGTTTTTTTTGTCTGTCCATCCTGTCCCAGCGAAAGGAGTAGGGAAGGAGGAGAATCCCCCCCCCCTTTTTTTGCAGTATTTTTGGATCTTTCAGACCAAAAGGTCGCTGTGTCTTGTAGGAGAACTGTGAAGGAAAGGAGTGGAATTGGAATCCAGAGCTGGGAGGAGACGGGAGAAAACACCACCACCCCACTCCCCCGCCGAGGTTTTGAACAGGACAGAAGAGTTTTTGGAGCAGGAAGGAAGGATCAAGCAGTGGAACCCAGGAAGATCCTTAAGGTGTGGGAGAATCTTTTCAGTACAACCCCAGACAACCTACATTCCCCTCACCGGGAAGAAAGAAGACCTCTGGGGGAAAAGACCATAGACACAGGCCTTTTTGGACTTGATTTATTGCTGTGATGTCAGATGCGAGAAGGAGCAAATGTATTTGGTGCTAAGTAATTCCCACTGAACAAGCTAAACAGTACACTTTTATTTGGGGGACACCCTGCTTGTGTGTCTAGCCTGTTAATTGCCACTGGCCAGTACCAAGACACAGAGTTTGACCTAATACACACACACAGACAGACTTATATACTATGCCTTGGGTCTTGAAGGTCTATCCTCTCCCTGCTTTGGAGAATCCATGCCAGAGTTTAGTGAGACTGCATATGGACTGGTACTGAGGGTGCCCCCTGCCTTCATAGCTACACCTAGAAGAGGGGTTACAAACTTTTCCTTATATACCAAAGCAGAGGGACTGTTACCCCCCGTTACATTCATACGAAGGCACTGTGGGTTATGGTTTACCTGCCTGTGTCAGCAGGTCTCTGATGATAGGGTCACAAAGTTGTTCACTATGTGCCTCAGTGCACCCAGAAAATCTACAATGCAAAAACATATTCTGCGGATTATAAGGAGAAACAGTTACGCCGTGATGGGCAGGATTTATTGAAATCCGTGGGTAGTGAAATAATGCATAATCAGATCTTGAGCGCAGTGCAAAGGAGCCCGAGGGCAATGTGTTGTTTCTCATTTCACTTTTTAAATAAAACCTATATACCCCTGAACATTCTTCCAAGTGAGTGGGCTGGAATATTCTCCATATTGTAGTTCTATCTATTACACTGCAGTGCTCTGGACAGGCCGCCTCTGTCTGTTCCTTAGTTTGCCCGAGGCATACTGTACTAGCCTGATAAAGCACTCTGTCTTGTCTTATTGCTTGGTGTTACCTGACTGCTGAGTCTTGATTATATTGAGATTTATAGTTTCATCCTTCTCATCCAAGTCAGGAACGAACTCTATTAAAGTGCTTATTTATAGGCGCGTAGTCCTATGCGTTTTGTGGAGCCTACACTGGGCTTTGATCTTCAGCAAGTTCAAACATTAAGCAAGGTTGGGCCTATTTAGTAGAGATGTGTGTTTGTTTTAGACAAATTAGACAATTTCAACGAAATTGTCTAATTCGTCCTGTTTCGGGAGTGCCCCAAAATGAACAATAATTTGCCGAAATTTGGTAAAAATTTGAATTTCGTATTAGTGCGCACTAAGTCCCGTTAGTGTGCACTAACTGAAAATGTTAGTACTAACACAAAATTAGTGAAATATGAACCCCCCCCCCCCCCCCGAAATGTGGAAAAAAACGAAGTACGAACCAATACGATATATAAAAACGTTACACATCTTTAGTACTTGGAAGACTTCCAAGAAACACTGGGCCATGCAGGACGTGGTATGTGAATGCTCAGTATGGGGAGGGGCGGCGGCACTCTTCCATCTGAGCCAGCACTGAACCAATGCCCTATCAGGTTAGGAGACACCTGATTCAATGAGCTGACTCTATGGGTCTGCCACCATTCTACTGGAGTGCCCAATAACATTTTGTGAACTATATACGTCAAATTAGGATCCAGTGCTGTCAGACTTTTTAATTTTTTCCAGTTGGTATCTAACTTGCTATTTGAAGTATCTGTGTTCTAGAGCAGCAGTTCCCAACCTGGTCCTTGTGGCCCATCAAACAAGTCTGGTTTTAACGTCATTCACCATGAATTCTCATGAGCTATAGTTGAATGAATTAGATCTATGAACCAGTTAAATCTCCATATTTTGATTATACTGAAAACCAGATCTGTTATGATTTGTGGGTTTGTAGACCCTTGGCCCGAGATGCGAGTTGTTGCTACCTGTGGGGCTCCTCCCCACAGGTCCACATTGTCGTGAGGCGAGGTGTAGGCACAGCAGGGAGCTCTGGGCACAGTGATGGAGAGGTCCCCAGGGATCAGGAGGTTGCCCCAGTAGGATGGCTGGCTGGAGGTAGTACCTGGGCTGAGACCCTGAAGGGAGGAGGAGGCGCCAGACAGACCACTGAGCGGAAGGCGCAAGACTAGCTGTGCAGGAGGTTCCCTGGGAAGGCAGCCCTGAGGGGCAGAGCTTGTGCAGCATAGACAGCATTGATGCATATACGCAGGCCAACTCGCAGAGCAGGAAAGCCCAAGCCAGATCTCTGCTGCAGACGTAGGCAGTGTCCCGGAGAGCGGGGAAATGCCGGCAGTCTAAAGTAGACACAACCCTGAGGAGCAGGGACAGAGAGAACAACCCAGAGGAGCGGGGGAAGCTCTGAGAGTCTCTTGATACTTGTTGGTGCGGCCCCGAGGAACGGGGAGGCGCAGACGGTCTTAAGTAGAGCTCAGGCGCAGCCCCGAGGAACGGGGAAGCCCTGTTGTGGAACTCACAGGTTGCCGCGGTGTTCCAGGGAGAATTCCGTGCAGTAGAAATCCTTGCAGGATAGGCCCCAGGAGGCGCAGAGCCAGCCCGAGGAGCGGGGTAGGCCAGGGGAGCGAGTCCCCGTAGGAGCACACACTGACCCCCGAGGAGCAGGTGCCAGACAGGGTCCAGGAGCAAAGGCCAGGCAGTGTAGTCTCAGGAACACAAAGGCAGGAGATGCAGACACGTACGGAACTTGTTGCCAAGTCAGCTAGCTGGGGACGAAGGTGGAACTTAAATACAGCAGTCCAATGACATCATCAAACAGGGAAGCCCCCGAGGTTCCCGCCGAAGAAGCTTCAAAGGCGGGGCCGGAGACGCACACGTGCACCTAGGAAGGCCAAAAGTCAGAGAGGGTGGTAGCGGCGTCCATGCCGCCATGAGGAGTCCCGGGGAACGTGGCAGTGTAGACTGGCCCATGCCGCGAGCAGACCAGAGGAGGGCAGGAAAGTGGTGCAAGAAGCAAGTACTCGCGGTCACAGCCGTCTGCGACCGACAGGCATAACAGACCTGCTCAAGGGTCACAAGGATACATTTTGGGTGCAGCTGCAGATTAATATAAGGCTCCCTCTCATTGTTCTTAATAAAAGCAGAAAGAAAGATCAAAAAATAAATTGCAGATGATATATTTTTTTATTGGCTGAACTTAATACAGTCTGACCAGCTTTAGAGAGCTATATTTCCTTCAACAGGTCCATGCATTGACCAATCTGTTTGTTGACTTGTATTTCTATGCAACCAAGTGGACTAACACCACAACCACAAAAGCAGAACTACAAATCCAAGAGGTAAAAGCCATCTGGTACTCCAAAAGCTGTTCTCATATCCTGCTCTATCCTAACATGATTGTCCTTGGTGAGGTGTTGCATGTTTGGAAAGGAATAAAATTCACACAGAAAAATTGCGCAAGCCTAAATTTGTGCAAAAAGTACTGTGGATTTTTGTCCAAAAGAGCTAAATTCAATATTCAGGGCAAAAGTTTCCACAGGGCTCTTTGCGCAAGCTTTGTGTTGTCCTATCCACAAGTTGCAGCAAATGAAATCTTTGGTAAAAGTGATGCTGTCTCAAAATGGCACAATCAAACGGGCTTGAAAGTTGTTTGCGCTTTCTTTGGGCCTTACTTCGTACCAGCACGTCTGAACAGTTGTCCAGCTCTCAGACTTTCTTTGTATGGACACTTGCCTTGGCAGGAAGAGAAGGCAATGATAGGGGAGTGTTTCTGGGCCATATTCAAAAAATGGGTAGAGAAAAAAACAAACAAGAAAATAACAAGACCCTCTGCCCCCCTACTGGTCCACAAGTACTCTGCCAGGTGCAATAACCCTTCAAAAAATGATTACACAACAGAAAACGGTGCAACAAAGTTTGCAAATATGCCGCAGCTCATTAAAGGATGAGCACAAGAGAAAATGCACCCAGCTCAATACCAACAATTAGCAAGGGACCACAAAGGGACATATACAAAAATCAGCAATGATGAGATGGAAAACAGAAGAAAAGTAGGATATCATTTTGCTAAAATATACATTTTATCCTGCTAGAATTATAGATAGGTGGATTATAAATTTTTAAATAAATAAATATGCTCATCATAACATACACCTAAGTATACAATAAGGACTCTTCAAAAAAAAAATGACTGGAAAAACTAATCCACCTTAAAAATAACTTATGAGGTCATAGCAGGAAACAGAAGATAAAATTAAAAACATATCAACCTGAGAATTATAAAAAGTGCTCCCCAGAAGATAAATGATGAAAGATGTACAACTGAAAGCCGGCCACCATAAATACCAGGACAGAGGAAACCGGCCGTTCATTTCAGGAAAGCTGCACTTGAGGAGAGCGATAGAGAAAGAGACAGCCTTGACTGCTCCAAGAGAGCACAGAATATGCTTCCTCACACTGACCTGGGGGTGGCCGGAATAAGAAAAGAGGGCGCACCGTTAACTATCATAACTCTCCCTTGAGAAAGCATTTGTTTTTACTTCATTTTCAATATCCAGTGATCTGTGCCCCTTTAAACTCCAAATTGTCTCACCTCTGGGACGGACAAGTTGAATACAGCATCAGAGGAGGAAGACAGTCACGGTCTGCTTTGTATGACACTACATCACATCATATATTATTCTTTACACGCCTTAGTTTTAAATATGTTCAATATATTTTGCTCAGTGACTAATGCATCTTCTAGTACTAACCTGTGTCAAAATCGTTGCCAGGGTACAAAACATACACAGTCACTTGTATCCTTTCTGTTTTGCTTGATAAAATGCAAATATGAATCATGGGAGGTTTTCATTTTTTTTTTTTTTGCTCTGAGAAAGCGTTGCTACTAAGACTATTTCCATTCACATACCCTGTGCTGCCCACTAATTCCTCTCTGTAACAGAAGCATCGTTGACTGGAACATATGTCTAGGCTTGACTTGAGCGCCCTTCTGGTGAGCACGCAGCTCATTTCTTCCCTAGCTTGTAAAACCTCATCTCAATATTGCTTTCATCCTCCTGACACAAATACTAGAAAATGAAACATGTAGGAAAAGGCAATAAGGTAAATAACCCTGCAAAGGCACCAGGCTTACTTCAAGAGTCCGGTCTGCAGCATGGTTTCACTCACTCTGTCCTCTTCGGCATTAGGAGACGAGCTGGCATGGAGTGCTGCTCTCTCCCCTGGGGTCAGTGGGCTGGCTTGCATCTTTTGCAAACACGAAAACCACAGCTCTCTGCAGAAAGGGGAAGCTGGGATCTTCCTCTTCCTTCAGAGGGGCAGAAGACACGTGCAGAGTGATTAAGGGGTGACAGAGAGAAAGAGAGGAGCATGCAACGCCCGCAGAGCAAGCAACCGCTGGACATCTACGAGCGCCGCCCTGCCGACCTCATATATAATTACATATTCACTCGGGCTCAAAGAAGACCAGCGACCCACTGCATCCAAACATGTCAACAACTGGGAACTCTCCAGATTTCTCCCCCCTACAGGCTCAGGGAATGTCCCTCAATTGCCAGGTCTGGGGGATACAATAAATAAATATTTCTCGGGCCTCTGTTTACTGCTCCAGCCACTCCCCTTCTGTAAACCAGTAAGAAAGGGGGTAAGGTCTTGAGCACAGTGCAGGCGGCATGTGGAGAGAAACAGGAAGAGGGGCTGCAACACAACATAGCTCAGCCTGCATCTGGGATGCCAGGACTGGGGAGTCAGCTGAGAGAGTTCTGGGAGTCATCCCTGGAGGGGGTGGCGGGCTAGTAGCAGTGGCAGAGAGCGAGATTACCAGGGAGGGGATGGCATAGAGAAAGTTGATACATATTACTCCTTCCAAACCTGATGCCACCACACACACACACACACACACACTAAGCGACAGCTGTCTCAAAAGTTCCCAGGTATGAATATGTTTTCCGTGCAATTATTTCAATGTGATGATCCAGAGTAAGGTGAACCCTCAGTGCCCAGTATGTGTTCATCATCAGCTTCATCAACCAATCCCTTTTTTGTGTGGTTTTCTGGTTGGCACCACAGCAGTGCATGAAATTGTAATGTACTTCTTGTGATATTTTTACCTCAAAAGACTGTACTTACAGTATGTCTTTTTTGATGTAAAATTGATGATCATAAATGCATAATTTTAAATTATGTGTGTGTGTGGGGGGGGGGGGTACGGGGACTGGGAAGTACAAGGATATAAGGTTCACCTATGACACCTAATACCCTTGCACCAGCCCTGGCTGCACTGGTGCCATGTGGGAAAGCAGGATTGTGCAGCTGTGCTGCTTTGGGTCCTGTAACTCCCCCAGTCTCAGCCACGGCTTAATTTTTAAAAGACCTGGATGAACAACATGGATCACTTCTTGTCCCCCCTCCCCTAGAGTAGGTAGGCAGTGAGGGGCCTGAGGAACCATAAAAGCACTGCAGCAGACTTTGTAGCACACAGTCATTGGGAACGCAATGAAGTGGTGGTGGGAGCAAGGAGAAACGCAGGCAAGCTACAGTTACAGAAAAGGATGCAGAGCACCAAGAGGAAGTGCCTGTACAGTGCTGGGGAGGCTACTGTCTGCTAGGCTCACCTCTGAAAGGGGCAGCTGGCTGTGGAACCAGTGAGTCTTCTGGAGAGTGGGGGTGCCAAGAAGGGGTGGGAATGGGAAGGGGCAGGCTGGGCAAGGGCTAGCAGAAAGCAAAAAAAAAAACTTTCTGTAATGATGCAGCAGTACTGAGGCAGGGGCACTCACTGTGAGAGCATATGAGCAGCAGCACAATAACAGAATGTGTGTGAAGTATGTGTAGAGGCATCTTTCTGTGTCACATAGAAAGACATCCACACACACACACTTTGGGGGTAGATATTTGAAAGCTAACTGTTTTTCTAAGTTAGCCGGATAGATAACCAGATATTCAGTGACTGCTATATAGCTGGATAGCTCCTACACGCTTTGAATATCCAGCCCTGAGTATGTGTGTAGGGGTATCTTTTTTTCTCTCTGACACAGAAAGACACACACACCTACACACACACACATACTGTGTATTGGGTGTCTTTGTGTCAGAGAGAAAGACTCCCACACACTTTCTCAAACACAAAGTGGGTGTTTTTTTGTCTGAGGGACCGTGAGTGTTTGTGTCTGACACTGGCTGGCAGTATGGTTGTCTTATTACTTGGCAACTGGTTCAAGAGCCGATTGGATTAGGAATCCAGGATATATAGTTATATACATGAGATGTAATCAAAATTTTTTTTGAGGGGGGGGTTGCAATGATTGCATGGATTGAAGGGGGGGCCTGCAACTGTGCTTGCTTACCCTTGGTCTTGGATATGCTCCATGTCTTAGATATTTAGGAAAAAAATGTGAAATATATGTTGGAGATATTTTCTCTCAGGCTCCAAGTCACATGATGTACCTCTGAAGGGTCAGTTTGTCATGCTTTTGGGAACTGTTGAAACACAAGGAAGTCAGACATATTCCTCGTGGGTTGGTTTTGAAAAAAATCCCATGGGCTGATAATTTCCTGCAATCCGTCCCTCGGGGGAGGGAGGGTTCCCACCCACAAAAGTCATCAAAGGTATGGTAGAGGACCTTTTCCACTCTCCCGGAAACCTCCCTCACCCTCTGCTGCTTGGCCTGTAGAGCAGTGCCAGCATGCGCCAGCAGCAGCAAGTCCAGCAAGAAAATTCAGCATGGGGCCTACAAGCCCATGCAAGAGAAAAATGAGACCTATCTGGTTCTCAAAGGAGGTAGCTGACAAAATAAAAGCTAAAAGAACAGCGTTCAAGAAATATAAAGAATCCCAAAGAGAAGAACACAAGGAAGAATATCTAGTGGAACTGAGGGAGACAAAGAAAGCAATCAAGAAAGCAAAAATTCAAGCGGAAGAAAGGATTGCCAAAGAGGTAAAGCAAGGTGACAAAACATTTTTCAGATATATCAGTGAAAGGAGAAAAGTCCAAAATGGAATACTGAAATTGAAAGGTGAAAAGGATCAATGGTTGGAGACAGATGAAGAAATGGCAGAATTATTAAACAAATACTTCAGTTCTGTGTTCACTAAAGAAGACCCTGGAGAAGGACCGTCGCTAGTTAACAAGAAAATAGAGGGGAATGGAGTAGATGTAACTCCATTTACAGTAGAGAATGTATGGGAAGAGCTGGGGAAACTGAAAGTGGACAAAGCCATGGGGCCTGATGAGGTTCATCCCAGGATACTGAGGGAGCTCAGAGATGTGCTGGCGGGTCCGCTGTGTGACCTGTTCAATAGATCCCTAGAAACGGGAGTGGTGCCGAGTGATTGGAGAAGAGCGGTGGTGATCCCACTTCACAAGAGTGGAAACAGAGAGGAGGCTGAAAACTACAGACCGGTTAGCCTTACCTCAGTGGTGGGAAAAGTAATGGAGTCGCTGTTAAAAGAAGGAATAGTGAACTATCTACAGTTGGAAGAATTGCTGGACCAGAGGCAGCATGGATTCACCAGGGGAAGATCCTGTCAGACAAATCTGATAGACTTTTTTGACTGGGTAACCAAGGAACTGGACCAGGGAAGATCACTCGATGTCATCTACTTGGACTTCAGCAAAGCTTTTGATACGGTCCTGCACAGGAGACTGGTGAATAAAATAAGAAGCTTAGGAGTGAGTGCCAAGGTGGTGGCCTGGATTGCAAACTGGTTGATGGACAGAAGACAATGTGTGATGGTAAATGGAACTTACTCTGAAGAGAGAGCGGTGTTGAGCGGAGTGCCGCAGGGGTCAGTGTTGGGACCGGTCCTGTTCAATATCTTTGTGAGCGACATTGCAGATGGGATAGAAGGTAAGGTGTGTCTTTTTGCGGATGACACTAAGATCTGCAACAGAGTGGACACGTCGGAAGGAGTGGAGAGAATGAGACGGAATTTAAGGAAGCTGGAAGAGTGGTCAAAGATATGGCAGCTGAGATTCAATGCCAAGAAGTGCAGAGTTATGCATATGGGGTATGGAAATCCGAATGAACTGTATTTGATGGGGGGAGAAGGGCTGATGTGCACGGGCAGGAGAGAGACCTTGGGGTGATAGTGTCTAATGATCTGAAGTCGGCGAAACAATGTGACAAGGCGATAGCTAAAGCCAGAAGAATGCTGGGCTGCATAGAGAGAGGAATATCGAGTAAGAAAAGGAAAGTTATTATCCCCTTGTACAGGTCCTTGGTGAGGCCTCACCTGGAGTACTGTGTTCAGTTCTGGAGACCGTATCTCCAAAGAGACAGAGACAAGATGGAGGCGGTCCAGAGAAGGGCGACCAAAAAGGTGTAAGGTCTTCATCGAATGACTTATGAGGAGAGATTGAAGAATCTAAATACACCCTGGAGGAAAGGAGGAGCAGAGGTGATATGATACAGACTTTCAGATACTTGAAAGCTTTTAATGATCCAAAGACAACAACAAACCTTTTCCGTCGGAAAAAAAATCAGCAGAACCAGGGGTTATGATTTGAAGCTCCAGGGAGGAAGACTCAGAACTAATGTCAGGAAGTATTTCTTCACGGAGAGGGTGGTGGATGCCTGGAATGCCTTTCCAGAGGAAGTGGTGAAGACCAGAACTGTGAAGGACTTCAAAGGGGCGTGGGATAAACACTGTGGATCCATAAAGTCTAGAGGACGTGAACGAAGAGTGGGTAGCTCATGGGAATGACGGCTACTACCTGGAGATAATACCCTTATTCAATAAACATACACACGGTTAATGCGACTCCAACGTTGCTCTAAGCTTCTACGGCAAGAGGAAATGTGGAAAAAAGGATTTGCATTCACAAAAAGCGGGGAGTAGCTTGCTTGTTAAGGCGGTTACTACCCCAAACCAAATAAGCCTGATACTTCACTTTCAACGCATATCCAGCATAGCTCTCTGCTTCAACGGCAGGGGAGAAAGTCTGATACTTTGTGCATATCCAGCATAGCTCTCTGCTTCAATGGCAGGGGGAATGAAGAAAAGTGGATCTATATACAGACAACAACCAACAAGGACTGAATTACATAGGCTGGATAAATAAATAAGCTTGGGTGAAGCTTGCTTATTGAGGCGGTTACTACCCCTAGCTAATTAAGCTAGATATTTCACTTAGATGCAGCTCCAACACTGCTCTCTACATTAATGGTGGGGGTGGAAGGGAAATTGAACCAAAGGTTACTAAGAACTAAGAGTAACAGATAAATATGAGAAAAAAAACAAAGTGCGAAGCTTGCTGGGCAGACTGGATGGGCCGTTTGGTCTTCTTCTGCCGTCATTTCTATGTTTCTATGTTTCTTGTATGCCGATAGGCCCTGGGGTGGCCCCACCTCCTCCTCTTGCTTGGGCTTCCTTTTACCATAAAAAACCATGTGAAGGAAGGGGCAGCTGCAGAGTCCATCAGTGCATAAGGGACTGCAGGTCCTGTGCTGAATTTTCTTGCTGGAGTTAACTGCTTTGGGCTGATACTGCTCTACAAGACAAGAAGCACAGCGGTGGCAGGGCCCAGATGGAGGCAAGACAAGGGCATCGGTGCTGCGACACCTATGAAAATTTGGTGCCAGAGGCAACTGTGTACTTTACCTAACTCCTAAATCCAGGCCTGAATTTTTGCTTTTATAAATTATTCACAAATGAAAAAAAATGTGCTTTTTTTTTGCACATCCATAGAAGCATCTATTAACTGCCTTGTTGCTTTTCAATTCCTTTTGCATCATGTTTCACCTTGTGGAGGAATCTTTTGCCACTAGGAGGATGATTTCCAAATGTGATTTACCCAGGTAAACTGGCCTGTCCTAAAACTGCCCTTCTTGGAAGAGCTAACAAGTATTTGTGGGGTTCGCAACATGTTCAAAAGGGGCATTCCAAGGGGCATGTTTAGGTCAGGGGACTGCAGTATCCATATTCTACTTTTCAAATCTGTGAGCATACTTCCCCCCCCCCCACCCTTTCCTCCTCCCGCCGAAAAAGGAGATGAAAAGATTGCATAAGTGAATTTTTAAAAGTAAAACTGTGCATGTAGTTTCTTTTGCAAACTGCATACCAGGTCTGCAGGTACAAAATTACCTGTTTACTATAAATCCCTTGGAAGAAAGCGTTTGCAAAAGTAGCAAAGTCTCTTAAATGTATTTGGAAGGGGGCTAATTTATTTTTCACACATGCTTGGAAATTTTAAAAGTTCCATGCTTAAACTTTTCCTGAGCGCTCGTGCCTAACACTTTCAACTCAGAGAGTCCCCAGTTTGGATCTATAAACAGGGAAGTTTGCACTGCTTTGTGCACTGCTGTTTTATGCAAAGGGAAATGTTACTGGCAAATGCAAAATAGAAACATAAGAAACACTAAGCACAGCTGCCTGTGCAGCCTGCAGTAATATAATAAGGCAATATATATTAGCTGTCATACAGGGTCATGTTCTGTAAAGCTATTATTATTACATTTTGCACATACAGTGTACTGAGTACCTAACACAGCCTGATGCACATAAGAATTTCAGCACATGCCAAGGTTAAGGTAAAATTCAAGAGGGGAAGGGAGAGATCCTAGAGTGCTAAATCCAGATTCTTTCAAATAATTGGAAAAAGGGGGAGTAGATTACTTAAGGGACTAGCACAGGGTTACAGAGCCCTTCACGTCTAGTACACCACTTCTAATATGAGGCAGAACAGCAGTGACTGAAAATCATTACCATATGGAAGCTATTCAGGGGCCTGTGTGAAATGAGTTGCTGGTCTCAGTCCAGTTCCCTGTGGACAGGTGTTCACATGACTCAATCCCACAATCACACTTCAGCACTAATTGGTACCATTGTCTGCAGTCTCAGCAGGGAGGTGCCAAAGATTGCAGAGGCATAGAATCTGAACAACCCTCCTTCCGTCATAGAGGTGGCCCCTTCTAGAGCAGGTCTGAGACAACAGGACCGATATATACTAAAAGCTTGTTATAAAATGTGCTAAATGTTAGTGCACATCTTTTAGCTTAGGGATTATTAGGTTTACTATCAATATACAGTGGTATCAAAAGTCTACACCCTGTTGAACATTTTTCGCATTTTGTTGTAGCAGTGCATCAAACTGGCATACATTTAAATGAGGAGGTTTCTTCCCACTAGATTAATTGCAGGGAGAGCATTAAAACCTGATTATTTAGCCAGGCTGTTAGTACTAGTTGATTGTTTACAGGTTTTTTTGGACATATTTTGCATGATGTTATAATTTTATTTTTTCTGATTTATTATTATGTATTGCATATTGAATACTATTGTATGTGTATGTAATTTGTTATTATTGTATTTAATTATGTCACTTTTTTGTAAACCACTTTGGTTTATCTCTGAAAGGTGGTATATTAAGATAACTAAACTAAAAATTCATCAACACACTATACTCCACACTTTTCAGAGCCAAAAACGTTTAGCTGGAGGACAAAGCATAATGTATCCAAAAAATAAAATTAAAATCCAACAACTGGATAAATCTACATCCCCACCCTGAGCCTGTGCTTGGAGGAAGCAGGTTTGGTAACAATCACAGCTATGATTCTGTTGGGATAGGTCTCCACCAAGTTTGCACATCTAGATTTGTCAATAGTAGACCTTTATAAAACTGTTTATGCTCGTCAAATTCCTTGGGGAATGCTGATGAAAAACAATGAAGTCATGTCACAGATTTTCGATTAGAATGAAGTCTGACAGGGCCACTCCAGGACATTTACCTTGTTCTTTCTTATCCACTCCAGTGTAGCTTTAGCTGTGTGCGCCAGATCATTATCCCAGTTTCAGCTTTCTTATAGAGAGCAGTGGATTTTCCGCAAGGATATTTTGTACTTTTTTCCATTCATTGTCCCTTCTATCCTGACAAGTGCCCCACTCCCTGACCATGAGAAACAACGTATAATATGAAGCTGCCACCAAGGTACCTCACAGGAGGAATGATGTTCTCTGGGTGATGTGTTGTGTTGCATCTACAACAAACGTAACACTTTATATTCAGACCAAACTATTCTACGTTAGTTTCAACAGACCACAACACTTTTTGCCACATAGATACAGTGTCCCCTGAGTGTTCCTTTGCATAATTCAAATGGGATTCAGGGTGGGCTTTTTTGAGTAGTGGCTTCCTTCTTGCCACCCTATCATAATGGCCAGATTTGTGGAGTGCTTGGGATTTTGTTGTCACATGCAAACTTTGTCCAGTCGTACCCATGGAAGCCTGTAGCCCTTTTAAAGTTGTCATTGGTTCCCTCACTGCTCAATCTTCTTGCTTGGTCATCAGTTTGGAGAGATGGCCTGATCTAAGCAGGGTTTTGGAGGTGCCATACACCCTCCGCTTCTTAAGAATTGTCTTGACCAAATGCCAAGGGACATTCAAGTACTTTGCAAGTCTTTTATGCCCATCCCCAGATTAGTGCCTTTCTATAACTTTGTCCCAAAGTTCTTTAGACAGCTTTTTGGTGCTCATGGTTGGGTCTTTGCTTTGAACTGCATCACCTAAGAGATCCAACAGGAACTGCTGAATTTGTCCTGTCATTATGTGAATCAGTACAATTTAACACAGGTGAGGCAAATTCACTTAGTGTGTGTTTTTGACGGTGATCAATTACACCAGAGTTTTAAATATTTAGGAGTGCTACAGAAATACAAGGGGGAAGACAGTTGTCCAACTAAACTATTCTGTTTTTATTTCTATTTCGTTTTCTAAGGAATTCTGTAATACATTTTCCACTTGGCAGTTGTGGGGGTAAGATGTGCGGATAAATGGAACAAACCATGTTTTAATGCATTATTTCCAGGCTTTTAGGCAACAAAAGGTGAACAGACTTTCTATAAACTGCTGACATACACAGCACATCAGCACTATCAGAAGTGCACCAAGCATGACATTAAAATTAGGACACAGGATCCCGAGCCAGAAAAGAAAAGAAAGTAAAGCCCCAACTTGCTCAATGCAAAACAAATGGCAATCTCTCCGAACTCCTCCACTTGACCTATGGAAAATAAATTATCCTTCCAACCACCTGATCCAAAACAGTTGATCCCTGCATCCGGATCTCCTTCCACCCATCGAATGGAGGAAAAAATAGCCCCCATCCTGAATCCCCTGTCACCCTCCCCAACCTCCTACCGTCCTGGCAACCAGCGAAGCTCTGGTCCTGCCTACTGGGGGGGCCTCAAATGTCAGCTAAGCTTGGGATGAAAGCCCAACGTAGCCTAGTTCTGATTATGCTGGACAATCAATGGAGGAGGAGGAGGAGGAGGAAACTGAACCCCCCACAACCCGAAATTATTTTAATTTGTAAAACAAGGATATACCACATCTTTATTTATTTATTTATTTATTTATTTAGTATTTTTCTATACCGGCATTCACGGAGTTCGTATCATGTCGGTTTACATAAAACAAGGGGTGAGAAATACATTATAACGTAAATAACTAACAACATAAGAGTATACATTAAAAAGTAAAACAAGTGCATGGAAGAAAAAGTTACAATAAAACTGGGAAAAAGTCATTTTTTTCAGCTGGGGATCCATGCAGAAAAAAAACCCATTCACCAGCACTTTTTAAACTGGCATCTCATACAAAATACAGCAGCTCACAGACGAGGAGGAGCACAGCCACTCGGGAAGCTGCCTGCTGCCATATACCTAACCGTATGAGGGATGTTAATTCCCATGTGCTCACTAAATACCTACAGTACCTGAATGTAAACCGGTGTGATATCTCGATTGAGATCGAATGTCGGTATATAAAAATAATAAATAAATAAATAAATAAAGTCCTGGCCTGGGCAAACTAATCTTCTTCCCCCCTCCCCCCCCCCAAAAAAAACAAAATAAAAAGAAAAAAATTACACTTCTTACACCAACGCTGGATACAAGATATTCCTGAATATAAAATGTTGCATCTTCAGTTCTGCATGGAGACAGAGAGGGAATTTGGAATGTATCTGAGACTAGGGTTAATACCCCCTTTTCTTGCGCAAACCGCCATACAATCTCTGAGCTCAAAAAGACTCCCATATTAAAGAGAGTCTGACTAGCATCTCAGCAATAACTATTAACTTTTTCAACTTTGTCCAGCAATACATGGAAAAAAGAATCTAATCAAAATTATTTCCATGGTGAATTAAGGTATGGCTAGAAATGTCACTGAAAAAGACCCTTAGCAGAGCTCTCAAATATGGGAGGTATGGATTTTTTTCTTATACCCTTCGATTTACAAGAGCCTTTTCCCTGAGGGCAGAAAATGAAGCAAACTCTTTTAGAAATAAGGTGCTTGGCATCCATCTTGGGATGTAGGACTGGCAACGCCACAACAAACAGGTTCCCCTCAGGGTTCCACTGTTTGTCTCCAGGATCTGTGAGAAATTTGTACTTTGTTCTGGTTCTCGGTCATAGCATGAGCCTTATCCAGTGCCTCTTGCTCTACAGTTGGGCGCTAACAGTACCTAAATGTAATCCTCTTTGAAGCATCGAAAAGCAGAATATAAATCAATTAATTAATTAATTAAACAATTCATGGGGAAGCATTCACTCCTGAGGATCAACCACCATCTGTACAAAAACTCTGTAAAGAGTTGTATAAAAACTGTAATATATATTTGGAAGGCGCTTAGAGATCTCTGAGAACTCAGTAGGAACATCCTATTTTTCTGAGCAGATTCTATAAACTTAATTTTTAATTCTGTAGAGCATTTCCCTAAGTGGAATCCTACTGCTTACAGGGCCGGTTGGCTCCAAGAGGATTTATTTTCAAAGTTGTGAAGAACAGAAGGGGAAATGCCCCCACAATTACCAGTTCTCCAAATCTGTAAAATGAAAATAAACCATACACAGGGTTTTTTCCAAGCAGTGGAGGATTGCATCCATTGGCCAGATGGGTAGTGTTGGCCAGAAAAAAAAAACATTTAGCCATCACTTTCCATCATTAGGGTGGCCACAAGATCACTGAGCCTTTGGCAAAGCAGCAGGAAATTTGAAGCGGATGGTAGCCACTATATTCAATTTGGCTACCAAATGGCCACCAGGTTTCAGAGAGATATCTCTGCTCTGACTCAGTGAGATGAATTTGGGCTCCTTTCCCACAGCACTGCAACGAGGATGAAGGAGTGCTGTCCCCAGCAGCTCTACTTCCACACCAAAAGGTTCCTCTCTTCCCTGCCACACAGTTGAGGACTTCACACACACGAAAATTAACTCGTGACTTACAAATTCGCCGACATTCTTCAGGAAGGAAACAACGGAACCAAGGTATGTAATCAGGTTATTCCTCTGCTGAATGGGAAAACCAGCTGCATGGATGCAAAGCATTTGTTTTGCAAACTATTCCACAAAAAAAAAAAAAAAAAGAAGAGGACAACATATCCCACTGTTACCATGGCAACTCACCGCACTCAGTTTCCGTACCTCCCAACATCAATGTATGCTCTAACAGCACCTTCTTTTCCAGCTTGGAAACTGTACCACTGACATTAAAATGTACAGCGATGAAGGTTACTGGTCACGAGAGAGCCTGTATAATCAGATAGGCCTGCGATGTGCTGTCCTGAGAGGGGGCTAGTGCGACGTTGTGCCATGGGCCTGACAAGTGCTCATCAGAGGAAGGGCAGAGAGCTGCTGCTTTTTTGGGGGCATGTACTGCAGCGCTAATATTTATTAATATCCTACCTATAATCTTTAGTGCAAGCCTGGAGAAATTCTAGGACATCCACTTCACAGCAGTTTAAGCCCTTCCAGTTAGCATAAATTTGAATTGGTCATACCTGGCCAGGTAGGATGCCCTTAACTCCTTGTGCAGGTAAAAAAAAAAGTCAGGATGGAATGAGTCACTCTGGTACAAAATCCATGGGTACTTTATACCGCCAGACTTTGCATCAATATTCAAAGCAATGATCCGGGCATACTTTCATTTTGGAACTGGCCCATGTGTGCAAAGTAGCCATGGACTTTTGCAGCTGCAGCTTGTGCAGGTACATTTTTCAATGGAAAACAGTGCTTCAAACCCAATCTATTTATTTTATTTACATCCCGCCTATGCCAAGGCCCTAAGCAGAACACACAAAAACACACAAAACAAAGCAATAACAAATAAAAAAAACAAAACAAAACACTATTTATTTATTTGATATCTTGCCTACGCCAAGGCCCAAGGGCTACACCTCAACCCTCCTTCGTTTTCCACAGCAAACGTCTCCTCTCAATGCAGCTAATGTGGAACCTACCAATCCCGAAATTTTAACCGCATCGAAGGGAGAGCAATTTTCAGACAGCCAATTTATACATGCAAATGACTTTCTAAATTACCCTCTGATTCCTTCACGGCCATAAATGGCTAATTCTGTACATACGTTTGACCGATTACCATGTTCAGAATCAGACCAGCTTTATTGGCACGATAATTTTACATGTGTTGCCATAGTAGTACTGTAATGATTAAAATAAAAAGAAAGAAAGGAAAACATTAGAAAATAATAACAGTGAAGTAAAATTACAGGTTACAAAATGTACTGTACATGGATAAAACTCACATTTTGGTACTGGACCAGGTTTCATTTCTGGCGTGGTGGCAAGAAAAGCACATATTTTGCTGCTGTTTCTTCTCTTGGCCCCCAAGATTACAGGGTTTTTCCTCCGCACTCTTTAGTGTGAAGCCTTGGATTTTTTTTCTGTCAGTTTTGGGAAATGCACATTTCTGGTATCTTTGATTTTTGCACAGCTCAGGAGGAAGTGCAGTTTTCTTTTCATTTCTCCAGTGTTGCACTGTATACAGAGCCAGGCTTCTTGGGGTTTCCAGTTCAGTTTTTGTCAGCATCTTTTTATTTCTAGTCTGTGATTATTTATCCTGTATTTGGTGAGGGTCTTTCTGGGGTTTTTTTGCATTTATGACTGAGGTGAAGAATCCTGCTAGCATGTATTTCTTGGGTAGCAATCTACCTTGTTCTTTTTTCCAGTTTGCACCTCCTAATAGGGACAGTAAGTAAATCCACGGTGCTAGTGGTAAACTTTCAAAAGGGAAACTTTGATAAAATGAAAAAAATAGAAAAAAAACTGAAAGGTGCAGTTACAAATGTAAAAAGTGTGCAAGAAGCGTGGACATTGTTAAAAAAAAACAAAAAACAACATCCTAGAGGCACAGACCAGATGTATTCCATGCATTAAGAAAGGTGGAAGGAAGGCAAAATGATTACCAGCATGGTTAAAAGGTGACGTGAAAGAAGCTATTTTAGCCAAAAGATATTCATTCAAAAATTGGGAGAAGGATCTTCAGAAGAAAATAGGATAAAGCATAAGCATTGGCAAGTTAAATGTAAGGCATTGATAAGACAGGCTAAGAGAGAATTTGAGAAGTTGGCCATAGAGGCAAACTCGCAATAACATTTTAAAAAAATATATCCAAAGTAGAAAACCTGTGAGGGAGTCAGTTGGATCATTGGATGATCAAGGGGTTAAAGGGGAACTTAGAGAAGATAAGGCCATCACGGAAAGATTAAACAATTTCTTTGCTTCAGTGTTTACTGAAGATGTTGGAGAGATACCCGTTCCAGAGAAAGTTTTCATGGGTGATGATTCTGATCAAATGAACCAAAACACGGTGAACCTGGAAGATGTGGTAGGCCTGATTGACAAACTGAAGAGTAGTAAATCACCTGGACCAGATGGTATACACCCCAGAGTTCTGAAAGAACTAAAAAATGAAATTTCAGAACTATTAGTAAAAATTTGTAACCTATCATTAAAATCATTTAATGTACCTGAAGATTGGAAGATGGCCAATGTAACCCCAATATTTAAAAAGGGATCCAGGGGTGATCCAGGAAACTATAGACCGGTTAGCCTGACTTCAGTGGAAATTGTTATAAAGAATTAAATCACAAAACATTTAGATAGACATGTTTTGATGGGACACAGCCAGCATGGATTTACTGAAGGGAAGTCTTGCCTCACAAATCTACATTTTTTTGAAGGAGTGAATAAACATGTGGACAAAGGTGAACCAATAGATGTGGTATATTTGGATTTCCGGAAGGCATTTGACAAAGTCATACATGAACGGCTTCTAAGAAAACAAAAAAAAAACCTAAAAAACTAAAAAAACTAAAAAAACCTCCAAAACAGCGCACCTCACCTCTACCCGAAAACGAGCCATATCTGTAGCCGGCCCCACGCTATGGAACTCCCTCCCATCCTGCCTTGGAAATGAACCTTCCACTCAAGACTTAAAAAAACACTTCAAAACCTGGCTCTTCATAAAAGCCTTCCCGCCAGAAACATAGCCCTCCTGCCCTGGCCCCTCCCCGCCTCTGAACTGAAACTCCCACTGTCCGCTGTCACCTGCCCTGTGGTTCCCTCCGTAAAATAATTTTACCTTATCTAATCTTCTATGCTCCCCCCTCTACACTTCTCCCTCTATCACATCCAAGCCGCATGTTAAATGTTATTTCTCAAAGTTACTATTTCCAGTTAACCTTTCTGATAATCCCCTTGTACAGGTCCTTGGTGAGGCCTCACCTGGAGTACTGTGTTCAGTTCTGGAGACCATATCTACAAAGAGACAAGGACAAGTTGGAGGCGGTACAGAGAAGGGCGACCAGGAAGGTGGAGGGTCTTCATCGGTTGACATACGAGGAGAGATTGAAGAATCTAAATATGTACACCCTGGAGGAAAGGAGGAGCAGGGGTGATATGATTCAAACTTTCAGATACTTGAAAAACTTTAACGATCCAAAGACAATGACAAACCTTTTCCAACAGAAAAAAATCAGCAGAACCAGAGGTCACGAGCTGAGGCTCCAAGGAGGAAGACTAAGAACCAATGTCAGGAAGAATTTCTTCACGGAGAGAGTGGTGGATGCCTGGAATGCCCTTCCGGAGGAAGTGGTGAAGTCCAAAACTGTGAAGCACTTCAAAGGGGCATGGGATAAATATTGTGGATCCATCAGGTCCAGAGGACGCATATAAAGAGCAGGTAGTAAAATACTGCACGGAGCGGCAGTAGCCACAGAGGCATTCACGGAGCGGGATGCCAGTGGCCAGTGGTAGGTGTCCACCTTCATGGAGCGGAAGGATGTAGGGCTGTCATCTCCCAATTAAATAAAAAACAAAAACAAAAAACAAAACAGGGATGGGATCCATCAGGTCTAGAGGACACATATAAAGAGCAGGTAGTAAAATACTGCACGGAGCGGCAGTAGCCACAGAGGCATTCACGGAGCGGGATGCCAGTGGCCAGTGGTAGGTGTCCATATAAAGAGCAGGTAGTAAAATACTGCACAGAGCGGCAGTAGCCACAGAGGCATTCACGGAGCGGGATGCCAGTGGCCAGTGGTAGGTGTCCACCTTCACGGAGCGGAAGGATGGAGGGCTGTCATCTCCCAATTAAATAAATAATAAAAAAACCCAGGGATGGGATCCATCAGTTCTAGAGGACGCATATAAAGAGCAGGTAGTAAAACACTGCATGGAGCGGCAGTAGCCACAGAGGCATTAACGGAGCGGGATGCCAGTGGCCGGTGGTAGGTGTCCACCTTCACAGAGTAGAAGGATGAAGGGCATCCATCTCCCAATTAAAAAAAGAAAAGAAAAAAGAAAAAAAACAGGGATGGGTTCATGGGCTTATAGGTATTACCAATTATTAGGCTTTTCAATATTTGATGATAGTTAATGTGACTTTCAAGGCATTCTTCACTTTCGGTGCATGTCCGGCATGACTCCTTGCTTCAATGACAGGGGAAAAGAAAAACTGATACTTCACACATTTCCAGCATTGCCCTCTGCTTCATGGCAGAGAGCTATGCTGCCGCTTACCCAACTAATCAAACTTAATATTTCACTTGGAAGCAGCTCCAGCACTGCTCTCTACATTAATGGTGGGGGTGAAAAGGGAATTAGAACAAAAGGTTACTAAGAGCCAAGAGAAACAGTTAAGTATGAGAACAAATGTGTGAAGCTTGCTGGGCAGACTGGATGGACCGGTTGGTCTTCTTCTGCCGTCATTTCTATGTTTCTATGTTTCTATGTTTCTATGAATTACTATGTAAAGCGTTATCTATAATTTATCAAGTTACAATGTTACAATGTAAATCTATCTCTCTAAATTATTATCTAAGTTACCATGTTACAATGTAAAATAAGCAGCCCCTGCCTTATTTATGCTCAGTTATATGTAAGCCGATGTGATATTTCGATCGAATGTCGGTATACAAAAATAAATAAATAAATAAATAAATAAATAAATAAAAAGAATTGGGATAGGAGGCGATGTCCTTTTGTGGATTGCAAGTTGGTTAAAAGACAAGAAGCAGAGAGTAGGATTAAATGGTCAGTTTTCACAGTGGAAAAAGGTAAACAGTGGAGTGCCTCAGGGATCTGAACTCGGACCGGTGCTTTTTAATATATTTATAAATGATCTCGAAAGGGGTACGACGAGTAAGGTGATGATATTTGGGGACGACACAAAATTATGCAGAGTGATGAATTGCAGGAGGACCTTGTGAGACTGGAAGATTGGGCTTCCAAATGGTAGATGATGTTTAATGTGGACAAGTGCAAAGAGATGCATATAGGAAAAAATAACCCTTGCTGTAATTACATAATGTTAGGTTCTATCTTAGGAGTCACCACCCAGGAAAGAGATCTAGATGTCATAGTGGATAACAAATTGAAATAGTTAACCCAGTGTGCTGTGGTGATAAAAAAAACAAATAGAATGTTAGGAATTATTAGGAAGGGAATGGAAAATAAAACGGAGGATGTCATAATGCCTCTGTATCGCTCCATGGTGAGACCGCACCTTGAATTCTGTGTGCAATTCTGGTCATCGCATCTCAAAAACGATATAGCTGCACTGGAGAAAGTGCAGATAAGGGCAACCAAAATGATATGGGGCATGGAACGACTGCTCTATGAGGAAAGGCTAAAGAAGTTAGGTCTGTTCAGTTTGGAGAGGAGATGACTGAGGGGGGATATGATAGAATACAAAATCATGAAAGGACGAACAAGTTAATGTAAATTGGTTATTTACTCTCTCAGATAATAGAAGGACTAGGGGGCATTCCATGAAGTGAACAAGTAGCTCATTTAAAACAAATCGAAGAAAATTCTTTTTCATTCAGTGCATAGTTACATTCTGGAATTCATTGCCAGGAGGGTGTAGTTTCAGCAGTTAGAATTACTGGATTTTAAAAAGGTTTGGATAAGTTCCTAAAGGTTAAATCCATAAACTGCTATTATGGTAATTAATAAGCACTAGTAGCTTGTGATCTATCTAATGTTTGGGTACATGTGACTTGGATTGGCCACTTTTGGAAACAGGATGCTGGGCTTGATGGACCCTTGATCTGACCCAGTATAGCATTTCTTATTTTCTTATGTTCTTATGTATTGGTGTTCTAGGGCACATTGCAATATTTACATTGCTGCCTTCTCATAACCAGCTTGAAGTTTGAATTCTGGGGGTAGTGCTGGGCTAATATGGCAGGTTTGCAACATAGGTGCCAAGTATGTTTTTTCAGGGTTTTATGTTACTTCACAGTGCCTGGTAGTGGAGGGAGTCTGTGTCCCTGTTCTTGACACCGGAATTTGAATACTCTTTTTTTTGCATGGTGAGTAGTAAGGGGAAGCATCCTAATTCTGCTCTGCACCATAAAGATAGAAATCAACAGACACTTTCTGGAATGTACAGCCCTAGTACTCCCCAAACCCACAGCCTCGCATTGGCTGGTACATTTTTTGGCTATGACTTAACCACAACGTTCTCTACAAAGATCTGTGTTAAATCCTGTTAGCCCTAATAGAAGCCTCCATCGTTTGCATATTCCATCAATAGCAAAAAGAAAATAAAATGAACCAAACCCCACATCTGGAATAAGCTAGCAGCTGCTCACCTTTGGCCATGGTTTCACAGGGAGAAGACGCTGCCGCAGACCCTGGCATCCCTGATGGCGTTCCCTCGGGGTGTGTCGGGGCTCTGGCTGGGGTCTCTCTCTCTCTCTCCTTGCAGAAGCACAGCTTGGGTGTGACCCTGCCTTAGCAAACGGTTTTACACCGAGGCTGGGAATTCCTTAGATACCTGCGAGTCCCTCAGTGCTGGGCCTGGAGGAAGCTCCTCGGGGAGGGGGGAGCAGGGCTTGCGTCTTCCACTCTCACCGGCCAGAGCAGAAGGGGCTTAGAGGGTTCTTTTGCTATACACTTGAGGGAGGGAGGAGATGGAAGGAAAATAAAAAAGAAAATTTACAAACAGTATAGTCACTTGTTTTGAGGGATTGGGTGGTGTTTTTTTTTTTAATTTTTATCCTAGTAGCATGCAAAACTTTTCAGTTTGGGATGAGTAGAGCTGAAAGGAGACATTGTGCTTACAGATACTGATGAATCTAGAAGGGTCAGCACGTCAAATAAATCTGAGTGTAAGAGCAGCAGACATTCAAAGGGGGCGGGGGGGGAGGGAGAAGCCAGCAGTCCAGAAATGTTTCTAGGTTAGCTCACCGCCCTTTATTCTCAGGCCTTTATGCCATGCAGCATTATATATGTTTCAGCTTTATTTTTATTTCATTTAAAGGGTAAAATGGAAATTTAAAAGATCTCTAAAAGATAAACTTGCTATTCCAGTGATGCTTGTCCCCCACCTATTTAATGAAGCCCTGCATTTCTTTTCACTGTTTTTAGGTTTTTGCATTTGTAATGAAAATGTGACTGTGCTAAAGTTGTGGTGTAGCTCCTCGCCTCTTAGCAGCAAAGATATGCAAACATCACTCACAAAGAAATGGAAAAGAAATGGAAAAGAAATGGACCTCTGGACATCTCCCTCAGGCACTCCACTGATCACCCTTCTCTCTGCTGCGTGGAGGAAAGAAGGGTGATCAGTGGAGTGCCTCAGGGATCAACAATGAAAATAAAAAAAAACCAAAACCCAAAAACCAATGGCACTGACACCAGCGACAAAAATTTGTGAGCAGAGGCAGAAGTGCACAGTTGTTCTTGGGTTTTCCTCCTGCTTCTTTGGTCCTTCAGCTCAATTGTAACCAAGGCTGGGATCTGGGTAATCTGAGTCTTTATTCCCAAGTACCTGGGGATATTATCTCTGTTCATAAGCAGCCCCAAATGTACTGAGCCTGACCATTGTAGTGAAAGCCCTCCAGCTAGGGGCCATGCACCAGGGCTCCTTCTGGAACTCTGCAGTTATGGGCCATAAATCCCGTTGCTAAATGTCATCCTCAAGGACCATAGGACTCTTTCCCCATCCCTCACTCAGAGGATTTTTGAACACTGCCTCTGTAACATCCAGACCCAACTCAGGGACCGAATGAGGGGCCTTCTCCATGGTAATGAACCACATTGCCACTGAGCAACTGGGCCAGCCCAGAAGTACTTGATCGTTAGCCTCAAATTAGTCTGCTGTGGCTGGGCACATTCCAGTTCCACTTCCTTGTTGCCTGCAGCCAATTAGCAGAGCCTGAGTAAGTCCCTCCAACCTACCTCTTGGAGTCTTGCTGTGAGAGCTTTGGGAGAATGCAGGAGAAATGGAGGCACAGGTGATTTTTTTTCCTCTGCCATTTTCAGTTCCTCTCTGCAGCCAATTAGCTGAGTGCTCTTTCCTGCAGTCTACTGGTCCTAGAAGTACATGGTAGAGTGGATCTGTGGCACATGGCCACCACTCTTCTTCCCTGCTGTACAGTCGCTGCTGTATCTCATGTCTTTGAGAGATTCAAAGTTTCCTATCTTGATAATGACCATGATGCCCATATTCAGAAGCATTTACATGGTAACATAGTGATGACGGCAGAAAAAGACCAAATGGTCCATCCAGTCTGCCCAACAAGCTTTCCTAGGTAGCAACTGACACTCTGTGTGGGTTACCCCCATGTTTCTTTTAAGGGGTAGTAACTGCCGCTCTGTGCAGTTATCACAAGCCTCATGATAACCCATAACAATTTTGGCTAGCAACATTTTTGTTCCTACGGGATGAGCTTTCTTGAAAATTCAGACAGTGCTGCTTGTCATGTATTGCTGATGGACTTGGCCGCGGAAGCAGGCCTGTGCTTTTTACCTTATGTCTGCGCATCAGTACCCAGAGCGTAGAAGTCGGGGTCCCTCTTATTGTCTGAATCCAATTCCCCTTTACCCCCTGCCATCGAAAATGGGGAGCAATGTTGCAGTTGCATTAAATGCATCAAGGCTTATTGGTTAAGGGTAGTAATCTCCATGCTTCTGCTAAGGGTAGTAATCGCTGCTCCAGCAAGTTACCCCAATTCACGCTTTCTTCATTTCCTTTAGTATTGTGAAATAGAAGCAGTCCTGTGCCTTTTCACTTACGTCTGTGTATCAGAACCCTAGACCATTATAGGTAGATAACTCAGCAGTTATCTGGCCTAATGAATATCTGGTATAGTCACAGAAGGGTCAAAAGACAAACTTCCTCTTCCTTACTGAAATACACAATGTACACAAGAAGAGGACATATCCAACAAATTTGTCCTGTTAGGACAAACATCAGTGCTTTATAAACGTTTAAAAAATATTTAAAAGTCATGTCATAAGATATATATATTATAAAAAACACTTCATGTTCATTGATGAATATTGGTTTTAGATGTGTGTGTATGTGTGATGGATGAGTGTGCTAGAGAGATTTTAATGTTAGATAGGTAATTGGGATATATTAATAAACAAATTCATTTGTTGGATATGTCCTCTTCTTGTGTACATTGTCTAATGAATATCTGGGCATTTATCTGACTAAATTCTAGCAGGGTATCTTTTTATCTGGCTAACATTTGGTCAGATAAGTTAGGGGTGTTCCGGGGGCATAACCAGGAGGAGCTGAGTTAGCCAGATAAGTTATCCAATCCAGTTAAGTCTGGTCGTCCCATACCTGTCCTAAAGTTAGCCAGATAACTTTAGGATAGCCAAATATATTCAGCGGTGCAGCCACGCCACTGAATATATAGATAGCTAGCTGGATAAGATTATCCAGCTAACTTGCTGAGCTGCACAGTGGCCAAATATGGACCTCAATGTTACCTCTTAACCCCTGTCTGGTTCAAATAAAACTGGATAAGAACCCGAAATCACACTTAAAGCATAACTTTAAAACATGCGCGTGTTAGCTCTGTGGACCCTTGAGCCGGCACGAGCACTGGTTAACGCCCCGGAGGGACGGCCCCCAGAGGTAGCCGGGAGGCGGTACAGGTACCCAGGAGACCCAGCAGGAACTTCACCTATACCAACCCCGTTCCCCTCAGGTTGAGCCCTTGGGTGCCGGGGCCGGCAGGACTTAGGCAGGGGTCTCCAGGTGCAGGGCAGTCCAGAGGAGGAGACGGTGTCAGGAAGTCCAGGTCAAGGCAGGCTGAGGACAGAAGCACCGTGGGCAGCCAAGAAGTCAGGGCAAGTGGAGAGCAGGCTGGACGCGGAACCAGGCCAGAGATCAGGGCAGGCAGCGGACTCAGAGAAACCGGAAACAAGCCAAAGGTCAGGAAGGGCAGCAGACATGGAGAAACCAGGAAGCCAAGCCGAAGTCAAAACCAAGAAGACCATCCAAGGAACAGGGAGCCAGGAACAGCGGAACCACGGGCGAGGAGCAGGCAGGAACACAGGAACGCAGGAACGCAGGAACCCGGGAATAAGCAGGAATACAGCAACACACACTCAAGAGACTAGGACCTGTTGCCAAAGCCCTGATTGAAGGCAGGGCCTGGCTTTAAATAGTCTCAGGTTTGATGAGGTCATCAGTAAGAGCCATGGACTTCAGGGCCCATCCCCCTGCTGTTGGCCCTTTAAGAGGCCAGGCTGTTCTGTGCATGCGCCGAATGGGGGGGGGGGGGGCGGGGGGAGGGCAGAGAGAACTGAGGGCGGCCCTCACAAGGGACGCCCCAACGTGAGGAGCCGCACACCGGCACCCGACTTGCAGGACCAGGGGTGAGTGCGGCGGTCCGATGAGGTAACTCACGGGCTGAACGTAACAACGCGTACCTGTATACACATGTATAAGGCCACATGCGCTCATGTATAATAGACCGCGTGTGCGAATGTGCACATACTATAAAAATGCTCTTAAATCTACTCAACAACAAGCTTGCGTATCTAAAAGAAACAAAATTTGCATGACGATGGTGTACCATTTGGCTGGCTGCAGGATGGCCCCACGACCTGCTGCACTTACCCTGGATGCCGCCGATACTGCCTGGACCTCTTCATGGCAGGAATGCCATCTCGTCCTCTCTCAGCCACGCCATACTGCGCCCTAGGGCACACGCGCGCATGACAGACCAACCTTCATAGGCCCTGCAATGGGAAACCTACAGCGGTGCTGAGTGATGATGTCAGCATGGGCTGGGGATTTAAACAGGCAGTCTCGGTCTCAGCAATAGGTCCACCTGCTCCCGCAGTGCGTGTTGGTCATTGTCTCCTTGCCTTGTTGTCGCCTTGCCCCTTGGCCATTTGCCTCGTCGTTGCCTTGCCTATTCCCATGCCTTATATCTGCCTTGCCCTGCTCATGTCTTGGTTCCCCGTGTCTTGTCTTGTTTGTCCTTCACTGCTTGACTCCTGGTTCTGCTTTCCGCTATGGACTGACTTCTCGCCTGGACTGCTGCCTGCCCTGACCCTGCATCCAGTTACTGTTTGCCTACTGCCCTGACCCCTGCCTGGGACTGGATACCATTTGTTCGCTGCCTGCCCTGACCTCTGCCCGGTACTCAACTACATCTGACCACTCCTTGCTGGATTCTCTCCTAAGCCCTGCTGGTCTCTGAAACCCAAAGGCTCAACCCGCGGGGAACGAGGCTGGTACAGGTGAAGCCCTGGCTCCAGTCACAGTATGAGCGAGTCCACTAGGTGTGGGCCTAGCAGGTTCGCCTGCTAAGCTGCGTCAACCACGCCACAGCCCAAGGGCTCACATCCGTGGCAGGTGACCCCCTTCGATCTGGGCCACCATCTTCTTAAATAACCAGGATGACCTAAAGACCCCCCACCAATGTGTAAAAGGAGTTTTGAGAAACCCTCAGCCACCTACCTCCACCACTTTCTCTAGAGGCAGCTCTCAAATGATTAAGTATGAAAAATAAACTTAGTTGTCCCCTCCCTCCTACCTAAATCTAGTCCCTTTCAAAAGAAGGACCCCCTCCCAGATCAAAATACTGGGCTTCCCATAGCAGTAGCCAGCCACCCCTACCCACCCTTCCGGACATACCTGGTGATCTAGTGGGGCCTGGAATGCCCCCTACAATCTGGGTCATCTGTTCGCTCAGGTCAAAATGGTGCTGGTTGGCTGTCATACTAGGCATGCTCTATCATGTGATAGGGCCTTCACGTTGGGGCATACCTAGGATTTCAGCTGGCCAGCACCATTTTGGCCTGAGCGAACAGATGACCTAGAGTCTGGGGGCACTCCAGGCCCCACTAGATCACCAGGTATGCCTAGGGGGTAGGGTAAGGTGGGTTGGGGGTTCGGAGGAGTGGGCAGCTGCTACTTGGGGAGTAGTATTTGGATAGGGGGCATTTTATGAAAGGAGGTTTCGGAAGGTCATTGCTGCGCAACTTTAAGTTTATTTTTCATAGTTTAAACACATGAGAGCTGCCTCTAGAAGCAGTGGTGGGGAATGGTAGGTGTCTCTCATGATGGCCTGGGGATCTCGCAAGTCCTCTGGTGTTCTTTTATATGTTGGAGAGGGCCTTTAGTGCCATTATGGTAATTTAAGAAAATAGCTTTCAGGAAATAATACGACTTGCAATTTTTGAGGTGAGCCATGTTATTTTATTAACATAAAATTACCTAATAATGAGCTGCTTTGCCTGTATTTGTAAAGTGTATGCATGTAAAACAGCTCATTATCATACCTGCGTTATTTTGGATAAAAGTTTGCATGTTATTGCCACATTAGATATTAACGCGCATTAAATGTTGTTTAATTGGGATGAGTGGTGGAGTGAGCCCTTAGTGCTGTGGCGTAGTTGACACAGCCTCATAGACAAACCTGAGGCCTACACCGACAGCTGGTGAATGCACCCTATAACTTCACTTATACCAGCCGCCTCCCCCACAGGTTGAGCTTTTGGGTTCTGGCGGCCAGCAGAGCTTAGGTGGGATCCTAGTGCGGTAGTGAAAGCAAGAGTTCAAGGGCACGCTGGGGTCAGGACAGGCAGCAGATCGGAGATACCAAGAACAAGCCAAGCGTCGGGACAGGCGGCTTCCAGGATAGTCAGGTCCAATGCAAGAGATCAGGTCCATGCAGCAGGCAAGCATGGTCAGATCCAAAGCGAGAGGTCAGTACCAGGAGATCAGGCAAGGATGGCCAAAGACACACAAAGAGACCCTGGATGAGACTGCGGGGAGGAGGAGGCGAGACTGGACGAGGCAGGCTGGGCAAAGCAAGGCTAGATGAGACAAGCTAGCAAGGCAAGGCTGGATAAGGCAGGCACACCGGATCATGGAAACTGCAGACAAGGCAGCACAGGAACAACGGAATGCAATGCGCTAGGCAGGAAACCTGCTGCTGAGGCGTTGATAAGAGCATCCGGGCCAGCCTTATATAGGGAGAGTCTGCTGATGTCATCAAAGGACACAGCGGGGGCTTTCTCACTGCAGGCCCTTTAAGAATTGGTGTGCGCGGGCAAGGAGGCCCCAGGGAGGATCCAGGTTATGACGATGTCCAGGCGTCGTGTGCTGCTCTTTGGCAGCGTTTTTCTATCGTGGCATTCCCCACTGCGTGAGGAGGCCGGCAGCATCTGGAGTGAGTGCAGTGGCTCACGGGGCTGTCCCATGGGCTGCTAAATGTAACATTAATAAGTGATAAATGCCTAATGCAGCTCAGTAAATTGGCCCCTTAGATTGTAAGCCCTTTGGGGATAGGAAAATACCTACAGTACTTGAGCGTAATCTGCTTTGAAATCCTTGAAAGGCAGAATATAAATCAGATAAATAAATAAATAGGTATAGAATACAATTTCTTTTCTATTGAAAGTCAAAATCCAACTAGACCTTCTGTCTTCCGGGATCCAAAACTGGCTCACGTTGTCACAAAGAGTTAGTCCTATACTTCTTTATTTTAATTCACGAGAGCCTATAGTAACTTGAGAAGTAGAGTTTACTATTTGAAGTCAGGAAGATGGGCTGCCAAGGAAGTGACACTGCTGCAGAGTTGTTGTTGGAAGGACTGTCAACTAGATACTAATCTGTTATCAGGAGGAACTTTCAGTGTGTCCTACTGAAGGAGGAGATCTGTGCCACTGGTACTATTACATAGAAAGTGCCACAGCGGAAGTATTTCTTCTTGACTACCTTGCCTCAAGTGTACTATTTGCTTCAAGTTTCCCAGTAAAAAAGATTTATTTTTGAACAACATCAAACTGGTTTGTTGTATAAGGAGTTTTATTTCCCTGTCTTGGGATCTTGCCAAATGATCTCCTAAGCCTAAGGGCCTTGAAAGACTTCACCCTTCTCCCCTATCAGGACAGAACACAAGAGCATAGGTCACACCTTGGCTCCAGCACTTCCAGGTGAGCTTCTGGGCATGATTACATTTAGCTTTCTTGAACTTGACAATGGGATTATACAGGAATGAACCCTACCTGCTGCTGTATTTAAAGTTCCAGGAATACATACCGTAGACAGAGTGAGCAACCTGTACTCTGGGACCAATAATATTATAATAAACTCATCTTACTGGTAACAGGCTAGAATTTCAGCTAAGAAAAGGCAACTGAGTTTTCTGCTGCATGGCCACTAGAAGGAGCTCCTGTTGACTAATTAGTATAGCTGCTGTCTCTGGATTCAGAATATTTCTGATTCTAATTACACCTGAAGACTGAAAATCTTTTTAAAAATACATATTTCCTTTTAAATGGAGAGGGAAAACACCTAAAATAAATATGGAAAAGTTAGTACTTCCAACATCAAAGGAAGAAAATGCATTTCTAGACATAGCTAACTATAATCTAGTCTGCCAAATGAGACACATATATGACTGAATAATAAGGATATGCATTCATTTTAAACGAATGACAAAAATGCAATGCATGAAGCTATTTTTGGTTTGTATGAATGGTACAAACTTAAAACTGGACTCAGATGAAATTACCCAAGTTTTTGGTTATTTTCTATTTGTGCTAAAAAAGAAAAACAAAACAGGCCTCTTGTAAGACCAGGCCTCAGCCAAGTCCCATCCCTGGGCCCGGCCCGAGAATTGGTCCAGTTACTGAGGCCTGAAACCTAGGCACAGATCCAATGCCGTGCCTGGCAAAGGCCAGGTCCCATCGCTGAGGCCTGGGCTTAAGCCCGAGCCCGATACCTGGGCTCAACCATGGCCATGTCCTGGTTGCCAAAGGCATAGACCTAGGTCCAGGACCAATGTCGGGTCCCGGTCATGAGGCCCAGGCCTGGAACTGACAACGGGGCCTAGCTGAGGCTGGGTCACATCACTGAGGCACAGGTATGGGCCAGGGCCAGGGCCAGGGCCTGGGCCTGGGCCCAGCTCAAGGTCAGGTCTCAGTCACCAAAGCCCAGGCCTTGGCCTAGTCTGATGCCAGGTCCTGGTCACCTAGATCTAGGCCCAATGCCGGGGCCTGGCACAGGCTGGGTCCCAGTCACCAAGGCCCAAGCCTAGGCCTAAGCCTTAGGCCCTAGCCCATCTTTCTTTTACAGTGAACTCAATGGGGCCTTCCTCTATTGACTTCACTATAAAACAAAAACCAAATGAAAGTAATTCAATAATTGGAGGGGGGGGGGGGGTTAAAATTAATGAAATGAATTGAGGTATCCTGAAAACAACAAAATGAAATGATATTTTTCCCTCTGAACATCCCTTCTGGAGAATGACAAAAGATAAATATGCAATCTGGCAAATGAAAAGGGAGTCAATCTCTAGGCTTTAAACTAGATCTTGCATGCTAAAAATAAAGAACTTCCAAAAACAATTTTTAAAGAAATAATTATTGAGAACAATAATAGCAACATAGAGAAAAATTTTAAGAATTTGGAAAAGGAGGCCTGGCTTCACTATTTTTTAAATTTTAAACTTTTTATTAAAACAAAAAAATGTACAGAGGTTTGGGACATATTTATTTCTTATATATACACCAAGCCACAAATGCCAATATAATTTCTTTGATTTCTCCGTCCTACCCTCCCTGCAATCATGCCCTCCTACCTTCAGTAAACAAAAGCTTTGAAATAAAATAAAATAGATAGACATTTCTTCATCCCACCACCCACCTCCCTCCTCTCCCCAACCAGGATTGACTTGCAAAGACTTCCCTTCCCTGCCAGTGACAAACATTTACCTTGACCAAATATAACCTATCATTTACCGTACGCTATCCTCAAATATAAGAACCCACTGTTTTACAAACAGTTAAGTATCTCACGTCTCGCTCTATGAGAAAGTATCTGAATATCGTCTTCCCAAACCACCAGGAATTTCGTTTTATGAGCCACAGATTCTTTAGCTGCCAATTTTTCCATCTGCAATTAAACTGTGCAATCCATTTCTCCACTGCCAATAAGAAGAATTATTTTCACTCCAAACCAAAAGGATCACCTTTTTTTTGCTACCAAAATGCCTTTCTTATAAATAACCTAACATTACTTTCTCTCACTCCCAATGCCATTGAATCTTAAAAAGATGACCCTCTGCCTCGAATGGAACTATGCCCTCTTAACACAAATTCCAAAAACATTATAATTCTTCTCCAACAGAATTATACCTTTAGTCATGATCAAATAAGATGGCCCATTATAGCCCTGAATGTTCAAACAATGATCTGATTTGTGCAGTTTTAGCTTGAAACGCCTGAGATTGAGATATATATATATATATATATAGAGAGAGAGAACAAAAGATCAAGCATTATGTGCCACTATTATGCACAGCAAAAATACACTCTAAAAAGAGTGGGACAAAAGCACTTATGGGATAAAGTATCTTCAGTACAAATTAGAGGTGAATCTGTTACATTAAATCTTTATTCATGTACATGTACACACTTAAACTATTAGTACTCTCTCACAGTAAAGAATAATATAAAACAAATACAAATCTGCACTAATGACCCCAAGGCTACATATACAAACAAAAACTAAATATGAATAAGAATGATAGTTGAAAGATATTGTGTCTCTCAAAGCAAGGTTGCAATATCAACTAGTTTATACAAAATTGCTATTCCTCCATAGCAAATGGAAACCATGTCTTACAGTTTTAGCATCATGTGTAGTATTACATTGTGACAATGCAGTAACTAATTTAACCACATGAAATCGTACACCTTTGATACAATACAAAGATAACAACCAGAGATTTGTGATGCAATGTTACATATTACAGTGGTATATAAAAAGAAAGACTTAAAAATAATTTTTCTATTGAAAATAATATTGCAAAAACCCTCTGTCTACATGAAAATACATGAAACTAGATGCCTTTTGATGAATGATAGAGTTAACAAACAAATTGTTGCTGTACTCAATACTATTTATTAATGGTATACTAACAAAGAATACTTTTAAGGGAAGTGTTCCTGTAGGGTATGAGGGTATGATGTTATAAGGTCCCGGCAAGATCCTTGTTTCGCCAAGCTGGCTTCCTCAGGGGAGAACCCTGATGAATTGGACACCCAAAAATGCTTACCAAGCTCCACCCATGCCACAGCTGGGGGAGCTGCAGTTAGAACTAGGTCTAAAAAAGCCACATCGGCTTAATAAACCATTTAGAGTTAAATGTGGCGTTTAATAGGTTTACAGGTCACGCTTGCAAAGATAGCTGCACCGTCCTTACAGGGGGGTGGGGAATTCCTCAAACTACTAATGGCTTTATAAGGAAGAACTTGGGCGAACAACTGTGGTATGTTATTTCAAAAGCAAGAGAAATAGCACTGTAGCTTCTTGAGCTGTTTCAATCCCACGCTTAATTGGTCAATCCTCAGTAATGGTTTGAATGTGTACCCTGACGCTTTCCTCCCGCAACTGCATGACTCCTCAGGAACTTAGGATTTAAGGGCCAGTTTGACATGTAGAGTTAGACATACGAACTGCACAGTACACCTTGGTGAAGTTTTAACGTCATCTGAAGTGAGGAAAGTCTCAAAAAGATGAAATTGTGTACTATGTATATATATATATATATATATATATATATATACACACACACACTCTTTAAGAAACTAAATTGCATATCCCCAAGTGAAGAACATCTAACTAATTTGGAATTTTCACAAGGCTACTCTATAGCTGACTTTCTGTTAAATGGAAATCAAGTTTATTTCACCTAGTTATCAGATCTCGTAATATGAGAACTGAGTTCAGTTCACTGATGGTTCTATGTAGCAAGGAAGTTCTCAATTTTGAAGAGCTGCTCTAAAGGTTTCCCAAAGCAAGGAAGAATATTTTCTTTCCCCAAAAGTATTCACGTAATGCCTAGGCTGAAGATATGCAAAAAAGGTCTCTATAAGAAAGATCATCTCGTAGTTTTGACTCTAGGAATTGCAGTATGAAACCATCATTATTAACTAATTGCAGCACCTTATGCAAACCCTTACTGGCCCATCCAGCAAAAATCTTTGAGAACCTGGTGTAAAATCAAGATTTCCTTGTATAGGCAAACAACAGGGAAACCTCACAGGAGTGATTAAACTTTCCTGTCTATGGGAAACAATTAAAGTGCTTGTCTTATTCTGCTTAGATATGACCAGAGATTTAGAATGAATGACAAAGTGTTTCTGTAAAGATTGAACAGATTGAACAGATTCTAATTCATATTTAGACAAAGTAAATTCTTCTGCGCCATATAGCCATATAGCCAAGATCTAACAAACCTTATCCTCCAGCTATCCATTTCCCCACCAAGGGTTGTAGAGATATCTTTGGTTTGCCTCCTTTCCAAGAAATCTAGAAAGCAACTTATATACTATTCTCAAATCCTTTATTAAAATTCGTATAGCCAAGGTTTGTAACACATAAAGCCATTTAGGAAATAGTGTCATATTGAACAAACTGGCATGCTCTAACAAAGACAGGGGTAATGAATGCCACTGTTGAACTTGAAGTTCATTTGTGACATCAAAGGAGATATATTAGCCCTATGTAACAGCTTCAAATCCTCAAGTATGATCATATCCAAATACTGAAAAGAACTCAAAGCAATGAAAAATCCTGTCTCCACATAGTTATGGCAATTGGCAGAATAGAAATTGCTGTAAATAAATAAATAGAGTGAGTTGCCAGTATTTCAGAGTTTTCCAAATTAATGGGGTCTTGCATCAAAGGGCGTTATGGTGTTCACGCATGCGATAAATGCATTATCGCATGTGAAAAATGCTGTAGTGCATGTTATTTATTTATTTTATTTAAATTCTTTTAATGCTCAAGACGAAGTCTTATCGTACCGGTTTACAATGGAACTAGGAGAATGGCATGGGAATAGTGCATGGCACAAATGCACATTTTTTGGGGAGGTGGAATTGGGGAGGAGTTTTGGGCAGCAATTAGTTAAATTAGGGGCCAAATCGAGCCATGCGGCTGCCACTAATCAAAATGGTGCTGATGGCCCTTTGCCCTTACCATGTGACAGGGTCTATCGGTGCCATCGGCCGGTCCTTGTCACATGGTATGAGCAATGGATGGCCCGTGCCATTTTTTAAGATGGCACCGACCGACCATTGCTACTACTATGTGACAGAGGCTAGCCAATGGCACCGATAGCCCCTGTCACATGGTAAGGGCAAAGGGCCACCGGCACCATTTTGTTTACTGGCAGCTGACATCCCGAGAGCGGGAGATCGCTCCCTGGACCCCTGCTGGACCACCAGGGATTTTAGGCAAGTTTTGGGGGTGTCAGGAGGGTGGGAGCTTGTAATTAATTAAATGTGAAGGGTTGGGGTGGGTTATTTTTTTTCGGTTTGGGACAGCCGATAATGAAGCCGATAACGAAGGCTGAACCAAAAGGTTCGGCCAAATCACATCTCTACTAGGGAGGGCTTCAATGTGTGCACCTATTTACATCTCTATAGGAGGGCCACCTGATAGGTTGAGATGAGGTGTTAGTGGTGGTTTAGGATTTAGGGACCAGTTTGACAAGTAGAGTTAGATGTCCAAACAGTACAGTACACCTTGGTGAAGATTTGGCATCATTTGGAGTGAGGAAAGTAGAAGTACTGTGCTGTTCATATGTACATGTCAAACTGGCCCCTATATCAACCACCACTAACACCTCAATTCGACCTATCAGGTGGCCCTCCTATAGAGATATAAATACTTAACTATTATGAGGGCCTTGTAGAGAGAGAGAGAGACTTTCTCAGGATGTGAAAAGAGGGGTTATTGCATGGTGCTGTAAGTTTTCCGCACTGTGCGATAATACCAAAGTGAAGTGGTAAGTTACGTGTGGTAACTTACCAATTTCCATAAACATGTGTGGTATGGTAACTTACCAATTTCCATAAACATGCCCCTTTTTTGATAACGCATGCATTATCGATGAATCTAGGCCTATGTTTAAATCCTGAGAATGAGCTAAAAAATTCCTGCATCAAATGTTCAAGAGATGAGAATGAATTAATCAGATGAACCAAAAGATCACCTGCAAAGGCAGCAACCTTGAACTGCTGATTCCCCAGCTTTATTCTTTGTATTTCTTCATTACCACATATACTCTGCAACAGTTCATGAGACGAAAGAAACAACAAAGATGAGAGTGGGCAACCTTGTTTAGTACCCCATTGTAAACAAAACTCTTCAAATCTAATACCATTAATCAGTACAATTGCTTTAGGGCCCAACTATCACAATTTCACCATACAAAATTCCCTGATATCCCAAATATTTCCAGAATCAAGAACAAATACCTCCAATCCACTCTACTGAATGCTTTTTCAGCATCGAAACTAACTAAAACTGTAAAGTGTAATATTTAAAATATTCTATAGTGGCTAAAATTATTCAGACATTAAGGACAGAATGTCTTCTTTCAAACCTTATTTGAAATTCTGATATCAAATGAGGCATTTTATGTGCAAGCTTATTTGTCATAGTTTTTGCCAACAATTTCAAATCAAAATTAATTAAAGAAATTGGTCTGTATGGTTCTAGTCTTAAAGTATCCTTTCTCAGTTTTGCAATTATAGTGATTAAAGCCATTTTCAAATCAAAGGGGAATGGCCCATGACCAATGAGATTTTCATACAATGTCCCATGCTACCTGATCATGTAGTATTTTGTAAAATTCCCCCCCCCCCCCCCCCAAGCATCAGGTCCCGGTGCTTTACAGAGAGGTGTGCTTACTTAATTCCAAAATTGCTGTAATGTAATGGGAGCATTAAGTTTCTCTACCTGAGTCTCAGTAATTCCTGGGAGAAATGCTTCCTTTAAATATATCTTTCTTAAATCATAGTTGTCGCTTCCCTCAGAATAAAGTAATTTGTAAATTTGTTCTCCAGAGTCCATTAGTGCCCAGTACTGTCCTTCACTGCTGGGATAAATCTTTGTTCTTGTGGGAAACATTTGGTCCCCCACTAGCTGGCCCTAGATCCCTGCCTGGTAGGTAACAGCTAGGAGGGTCAGAGCGTCCTTGCAGCGCCTTCCCCTGAGGATGCCTGCGATTGTTCAGTCCTTGTCCAGAAGGAGGGGGGGGGGTTAATGCCTTAGTGAGTGTGGTCTGTTTAGTTTGGGTTTTGTTGAGAAAGGAGCTGGTTTTTAGCTGCCCAATTCCAGTGCACCCCTTGCTTGGTAGGGGCTATCCCTTCCTGAGAGTGAAAAGGACTTTAGTGAGAAGGTTGTATGTAGCACCCCTCCTCAACTGTGTGGCTGGACTGTAAAAGCCCTGCTGATATTCAGAAAAAGACAATTTCCCCGAAGAAGTCAAACTACAGAAAGAGTCCAGAGAAGAAGAGTTTAATGATCAAATCGGAAACTCCAACCATTTCTCCACCCCAGTGGGAACATCTGGGACTCTGTTGGATGGTAGGGTATGAGACTTTTTTGGGGGATTTATAGGACTCCCCTCAATAGGTTCTCTTCCCGGCTGGGACCATTGCCCTGCAGACAAGAAAAGGGGGTGCTCTGCTCCCAGAGAGTAGTACTAAGGACACCTGCACAGCGTCAAGGAGAGAGAGTCCCCTATTTATGACCCAAATTGAATACAGATGTGAAGTAAGACAGATAACCTATTTAATTTTTGCAAATCAAAGCAAAGTTTCTTTTGAACACCCACATCTTGTCCTGCCTGTTTATACAGCACTAACATCACCAAAGGATATAGCAGCACACCTCAGAGAGGATTCCTGTTCACCGCCTGGGCCTAAAAGGTTAAGCCTTTCCCCCATAGAAAGAATCCACTCCTGGGACTTGTAAAAATTTGGGGAAGTAGCAAAAGGAGATAACCCCAAGAGAAATTGTTTTGTGTGCCCTTCGACTACTATAAAATCCAAAAAAGGGTTACATTCTAACCATTTTTTTTTTATGTACAGAAGCCAAAAAATTTACAAATTTGTATTTGTAATAGATCATGGATGTCTTCACTCTTTGATGAAGCAGGCAATTAAAACTGCTTGGAATGCAATATAATTAGACCTAGCCAAGGCCATTGGTTTTGTGTTTCGCACCTTCTGCTCTCTAAATACCTACCTGCTTTTCCTGTCTTAGCAGCTGTTTATCTAACTCCTTCCTGCTCTGGGCTGTGTGGCTATGATATCCAGAGGATATCATTCCATAACTACAGGACAAAAAAAAAAGGTTTAACCTCCTTTCAGAGGGCACTTCCTAAATTAGGCAAGAGGCTATCTTCAGATGCTGCAAAAACCTGGCTGCAACTCCGGATCAGGATTCTCTAATGGGGGCAGCAAAAGGTAAAGACCCAAGGGGATCAACTGCACAGTCCTCCAATAGCTGTTGTTCCAAAACATAAATATACTTTACTGAAGACAAATCAAGTAAAGCAATAGAACAGATGCAGGAAAATATAGGAAAACAAAAGAAACCAAAATACAATCTCTCTTGCCAGGACTTTTCTTTCTGTTCCCAATGGGCCTCTGTATCTCTGAGAAAACTGGCTGACAACCTATTCAGCCCTCTTTCTCTCTCTTAAGAACATAAGAACATAAGAAAATGCCATACTGGGTCAGACCAAGGGTCCATCAAGCCCAGCATCCTGTTTCCAACAGTGGCCAGTTCAGGCCATAAGAACCTGGCAAGTACCCAAAAACTAAGTCTATTCCATGTTACCATTGCTAATGTCAGTGGCTATTCTCTAAGGGGCGGATTTTAAATGCCCTGCGCGCGTAAATCCAGCTGGATTTACGCGCGCAGGGCCCTCGCGCGCCTATTTTGCATAGGCCGCCGGGACGCGCGTAAGTCCCGGGGCTTTGTAAAAGGGGCGTGTCGGGGGCATGCCTGGAGGATGCGGCATTTTGGGGGCGTGTCGCACATGAAGCAGCGTTTCGGGGGCGGCGACGCGGGTGTGGTTTCAGCCCAGGGTGTTCCGGGGGCGTGGCCGCGGCCTCCGGACCAGCCCCCGGGACCGGAACATGGAGTGGGGCTGCCGGCCGGCAGGCGTAACTTTGCCGACAAAGGTAGGGGGGGAGTTAGATAGGGCCGGGGGGTGGGTTAGGTAGGGGAAGGGAAGGGAAGGGAAGGTGCGGGGGAGGGCGAAGGAAAGTTCCCTCCAAGGCCGCTCCGATTTCGGAGCGGCCTCGGAGGGAACAGGCAGCGCGCGCTGGGCTCGGTGTGCGCAGGTTGCACAAATGTGCACCCCCTTGTGCGCGCCAACCCCGGATTTTATAAGATACGCGCGGCTACGCGCGTATCTTATAAAATCCAGTGTACTTTTGTTTGCGCCTGGTGCGCGAACAAAAGTACGCGATCGTGCAAATTTTTAAAATCTACCCCTAAGTGAACTTAATAGCAGGTAATGGACTTCTCCTCCAAGAACTTATCCAATCCTTTTTTAAACACAGCTATACTAACTGCACTAACCACATCCTCTGGTAACAAATTCCAGAGTTTAATTGTGCGTTGAGTAAAAAAGAACTTTCTCCGATTAGTTTTAAATGTGCCCCATGCTAACTTCATGGAGTGCCCCCTAGTCTTTCTACTATTCGAAAGAGTAAATAACCGATTCACATCTTCCAGTTCTAGACCTCTCATGATTTTAAACACCTCTATGATATCCCCCCTCAGTCATCTCCAAGCTGAAAAGTCCTAACCTCTTTAGTCTTTCCTCATAGGGGAGTTGTTCCATTCCCCTTATCATTTTGGTAGCCCTTCTCTGTGCCTTCTCCATCGTGGCGACCAGAATTGTACACAGTATTCAAGGTGCGGTCTCACCATGGAGCGATACAAAGGCATTATGACATTTTCCGTTTTATTCATCATTCCCTTTCTAATAATTCCCAACATTCTGTTTGCTTTTTTGACTGCTGCAGCACACTGAACCGATGATTTCAATGTGTTATCCACTATGACGCCTAGATCTCTTTCTTGGGTTGTAGCACCTAATATGGAACAATAAAAATACCAGCTTAGTGACTTTAGCCTCCAGAGAGTTCCTTTTCCCCCCAAGTATTTGGGACAAGTGCCATTTTAGTACTGTTGACAACTGGGTCACTCTTATTAGAATCTATTCCAAGTGACAGAGTAAGCCACTCACTCACAGAAGAAAAGGCTTCCTATTCCAGGAGACCACAGAGCCACAGCCTTTGCTGCCTCTCTCTCTGGGTCCTCTGGACAACATCTCCTCTTATGACTCGTGGATTCGCCTTTAAAGATCTTGCAAAGAGATCCATCCTTTTTAGGGATGACCCATGACAATCACTCACAAAATATACCATAACCCCTGGAACCGCCCATTTCTGGAAATGGGCTTCTTTTAGCTTATGGCGAAAACTAGTAGGCAATGCATAAATATACTACAAAGACAATGTTTTATATATTAACAAATAAGACATTATATTACATCACTATCACAGCGGGGAAATAGTTTATTATTAGAATCATTTTGGAAAACATTTTAAAATATTTTATTTAAAATGTATTAGCTGCTCCTCCGCGGTTATTTATCTTTAAATTTTTATTATTATTTTTATTATAGGACTGAACAATGCAGTACTACATGCAAACTCTGATGTACACTGTTTCCTTGTGTGCCCCAGGACAATATTTAACATTAACTATACATCAGGCCAATACACAACTTTCCCTCATTATCAACCCACCCAACTATAACAACTGGCTCTCAAACCTCCCTCCTCAAACACAATGAGTCTGTTGACACTTCTTAAACATAGTTTAAATAAACACAAGAAATAAATTTGACATACCCAACATTACTTAAGAACATAAGAACATAAGAAAATGCCATACTGGGTCAGACCAAGGGTCCATCAAGCCCAGCATCCTGTTTCCAACAGAGGCCAATCCAGGCCATAAGGGGGTAATTTTCTATGGCTTTCGCACGCAAAAAGTCCCTTTTCGCATGCAATAGCTAGATCGGGGAGGAGTTGGCACTGGAAGGGGAGGAATCTGGGCGGCACTGGGGCGGGCGCAGCGAAGACACCACTGATGGCGAAAAGATAAGGCCCCTTCTCACCACCAGTAATGTGCCCAATAGCACCACCTTTCACGGTGGCGCTATTGGTTTGAGAATGCCGGCCCGACCCCTGCTTTGTTCCCCCCCCCCCCCCCGCCCCCCCAGTACCGTGCGATTCACTAAGGCCTGTGATTTTAGAAAACACAGGCCTAAGTCTATTCCATTCTACTGATGCCAGTAATAGCAGTGGCTATTTTCTAAGTCAACTTAATTAATAGCAGGTAATGGACTTCTCCTCCAAGAACTTATCCAAACCTTTCTTGAACCCAGCTACACTAACTGCACTAACCACATCCTCTGGCAACAAATTCCAGAGTTTAATTGAGCGTTGAGTGATAAAGAACTTTCTCCGATTAGTTTTAAATGTGCCACATGCTAACTTCATGGAGTGCCCCCTAGTCCTTCTATTATCTGAAAAAGTAAATAATCGATTCACATCTACCCGTTCTAGACCTCTCATGATTTTAAACACCTCTATCATAGCCCCCCTCAGCCGTCTCTTCTCCAAGCTGAAAAGTCCTAACCTCTTTAGTCTTTCCTCATAGGGGAGCTGTTCCATTCCCTTTATCATTTTGGTAGCCCTTCTCTGTACCTTCTCCATCGCAATTATATCTTTTTTGAGATGCGGCAACCAGAATTGTACACAGTATTCAAGGTGCAGTCTCTCCATGGAGCGAAACAGAGGCATTATGACATTTTCCATTTTATTCACCATTCCCTTTCTAATAATTCCCAACATTCTGTTTGCTTTTTTGACTGCCGCAGCACACTGCACCGACGATTTCAATGTGTTATCCACTATGACACCTAGATCTCTTTCTTTGGTGGTAGCTCCTAACATTGTGTAATTATAGCATGGGTTATTTTTCCCTATGTGCATCACCTTGCACTTATCCACATTAAATTTCATCTGCCATTTGGATGCCCAATTTTCCAGTCTCACAAGATCTTCCTCCAATTTATCACAATCTGCTTGTGATTTAACTACTCTGAACAATTTTGTATCATCTGCAAATTTGATTACCTCACTCATCGTATTTATTTCCAGATCATTTATAAATATATTGAAAAGTATGGGTCCCAATACAGATCCCTGAGGCACTCCACTGCCCACTCCCTTCCACTGAGAAAATTGCCCATTTAATCCTACTCTCTGTTTCCTGTCTTTAAGCCAGTTTGCAATCCACGAAAGGTCATCGCCACCTATCCCATGACTTTTTACTTTTCCTAGAAGCCTCTCATGAGGAACTTTGTCAAACGCCTTCTGAAAATCCAAATATACCACATCTACCTGTTCACCTTTATCCACATGTTTATTAACTCCTTCAAAAAAGTGAAGCATGTGAGGCAAGACTTGCCCTGGGTAAAGCCATGCTGACTTTGTTCCATTAAACCATGTCTTTCTATATGCTCTGTGATTTTGATATTTAGAACACTTTCCACTATTTTTTGTGGCACTGAAGTCAGGCTAACCGATCTGTAGTTTCCCATTTGTTGTAACAAATTAGGATTATAAAACATTTTGCACACCAGTCCTATCCAAAAATTCCTTCCCATCCCTGATATTGAGATTCACCAGATGTCGCAATTATTTAAAGAATAACAAATTAGCTATCTGATATACTGTGAATGGATAAGAAGAACTAAGAGGATAACGTTCAAACAATTCTGCATAACCGCATATCCGCATGTATATGGTTGTGTAGAGATCTACAATAGTATTTTACAACCTGTTTATATCAGATATGCGCGTAATATAAAATATGCATATGTCTATCCCAAACATATGCACATATGTATGTTTACATGCGAACAAATACAATGCATTGAAAGCTAGTATTTTAATGCATTGAACACGTGTTCTTTTCCTACTTGATTTTAAAAATATATGCGCATATATTTTATGCATGGAATAAAAGTGGCAATTACTTGCATAAAACCCAATTCATGCATTGGTACTTGCATAAAACCCAATTCATGCGTTGGTATATTTTAAAACATGTGTGTATAATTGAAATTACCACCTTTCTGATTCTTTCACCAGTTCGCCCAGAAACCTCCTGGTTCTTCAGCGTGAACTCCCCCCTAGTTTACCCAGACCTCCCACCCAGCCAACAGAACACAATAAACAAGTTTGATATCAGTTATGCAAGATATTTAGCAGATGTAAAATTACATGAGTAAGCTGTCAAATATATGCACGCAAGTCTCTTATAAAATAACTTATGCATCTAACTGCTGGCCCTGCCCCAAATTGCCTCTAGAGCACCCCTTTTTTCGCGTGTATATGTGCAGACGAAACCTAAAGAACACGCATGCTTTCGATGTTTATATAATAGCAACTGCGTGAGTACAGACTACATATGTACACAGATGCTAATTTTTACACCTGTATCTCTTTGAAAATCCACCCCTAAGAATAATACATTGACTATTTTAAAAAGCCCTGAATATAAAATTGCAATCGCGTTGTTACGGTTCTGAAAGGTGGATCCGTTACCCGAGGTGGAGTTGACGTCACCTGTGGAGGAACCCCCACAGGTCCCCACCGTTGGAAGGCGAGGCTGGGATGAAGCAGAGAACCCGCAGGGGCTTCACCACTACCAGCCCACGTTCCCCTTGGGTTGAGCCCTTGGGTGCCGGGGCCGGCTGGACTTATGTGGGGTCTCTGAGTGTGGGTGATAAGCTGGAAAGGATTTCCCGATCTGGGACAAGAAATGGACGGCAGTCTGAAGCAGAGAGCAAGGGCCGAAGAGGACCTGGACCCAACAACAGAAGACGCGGCGTGGGTCAGGACTAGAAGACGGACTCCCAGGTGCTGGGTCGGACCAGGCGGCAGTATTCAGAGTTGAGTTCCAGGCAAAAGGTCGGGACAGGCGGCAATCTTCGGCGTCAAGTTCCAGGTGAGAAGTCAGGACAGGCGGCAATCTTCTGAGTCAGTTTCCAGGCAAAAGGCCAGGATCCAGGAGAGTCAAGCAGTACGAAGAAACCAGGAGCTGACCTTGCCTTAAATGGAGAAGGGCCAGGTGAGGTCAGTGGGAGGGACCGCGGCAATTTCCTGTCATGGTCCCTTTAAATGTAGAGAGGAGACGCATGCGCGCGGCTCTAAAGAGGCCCAGCGGGGGAGGAGCCAGCACGGGGAGAGCAGGTGCGTCGGCAGGCCCAGAGACGCGGCCTAGCCGTGCAGTGGCCGGGACGGCCATGGGGAGCCACAACGGGGGCGGCTGCCCACCACAGCCAGCAAGCCCGGATCAACGGGTCTGCGCCGGTAAGTGGCGGGCGCCGGTCGCGGGACGCTACGGCCAGAAACAGATATAAACGGCACACTGAAATAAACACGCATTGATAGCTAATTTTTCAATGCAAGAAATGCAATATAAAATACTAAATGGAGCAAATAATGCCCAAAGTATAGAGAGTATAAAATGGGACAGATGTGTCTTTGCTATGGGCAAATTTTAAAGCAATTTCTACAGGTAAACAGGGATTCACCCACAGAAAGTTGCCCCAAATCTCCACCCCTATGTGGGGAAAAAGGGCGACACCAAGGGCAGGATTACAGCAGGGCTGGTGAGCACCACATGGTGATTTCAGTATGAAATCTGCATGCACAGATCTTTCAGGGGGTAATTTTGAGAGCATGGATAAGACAGCCTAGAAAAAATGTGCTTAAGTGACTTGTATGCTTTGAAAACTATCTCACCAAAAACTACCCACATACAATTACACCTGATAAAAATGCATGTAGCCATTTTTCGGGAAATTTTACACACGTACTTTTGAAAATGGAAAAGTATGCACATTACATACAAACTGCTCCCCAATCCTACTCCCAAAATTGCCTCTGCTCAGTCCTGGTAAACTTATGCCCACACAGGACATGCACAAGAAAATTTATCTGGATATTGCGCAGGCACTATTGTAAACCGCCATTTCCGCAGGTAAAGCACCATGGAGTTTTCCTTTGATAACATACAATTTTCTAGAATGTGATAAAATAAAACAGTTTTTTTTAATTATTCCTATTTTATAAACAATAGAAAAATATAGGCTACCTTGCAACAAAAAACATGGTTGCTTATGGGAGACAAAGAAAAAGATATAAAGGCAAAAAAATGTGAACAGATGGTTGACCCTTGAGTCGTTTAGCTGCTAGGAAAGCAATATTTATTCTTTGGATTGAGAAAAACCCACCAGATGTAACACTGTGGGTACCACTAATGATCTTTCATTAGCATATAGGTGTACTTTACTAATTACTAAAACCATTTAGGAAACTACAAACGGAGTAAGAACACTGGACAAACAAATGGATAACAGTAACAGAAAAAAGATAAGGGTAGTAAAAAAAAAAAAAAAATCAAGGAGAACTCTTGCTATAACCCAGAATGAATAAATGATTGGGGTGAAACTTTGAGAACAATGAATGGGATGTTAAAATAAAATCCAAAATCTGGCAAAGTGCCATGCTTACAGTGTTTATGAGGGTGGGTGCTTCAGGAAAAAAAAATGTACCCCTAGTGTTCTGTACAAGTTTAATTCTGTCTCTAATATAAATATGTAATGCCAATAAAAATAATATTATGGAGCTGACAGTGAAAATAAAAGATATGTGGTTGAAAGATAATCATATTCCAAACAAGGAGGGCAGCTGGATTCTAATACTTGGAGTGCTGGAGGCCAAGCCACATTGGCTTCTGTTGCACAGATTCCCTCTCTAAACCTTGATAGTGGAAGAGGTCAGAGAAAATACTAGGGCAGAGGAAACTGCTTCAAGAAGGGGATCATGCTCACGGAGATGCTTTTACAAAAACAGACACAGAAAACTAATCCTAACTTGGAGAGATGGTGTGAAGAGAGCTTTGGGGTCTGACTGAAGTAATGTAATCCTTGCACCAGTACTGTGTTTGTGTTACATCTCACGTTTCCCACTCCCCACCCCAGTAGTGGCACATGCAGGAGGTGGCACCAGTTAAGAGAACATAGACATTTAAAAAAATAAAATTCATTTGTTTAAGCAAAGGAAAGTTCTTTTAAAATCTTGCGGAACTAAAAGGGACCCACACATCCCAGACGCGCACATGCGTCAATGGTCCACATATATGTGTGGATTAAAAAAAAACAACATTCTTTTCAGAATCCTTGTGTGCCCTGACACGTCCTGAAAATTTGGTGTGGGTAGAACACTAAACACAAAAGTTATTAGGGACATGCGTATATACACATAGCAATTAAGGATGTAAATACTGTCTAAAAGGTTAACCGTTTAAACACCTAAAATTTAAATGGTTAGCCATTTAAATGATATGGGAAGGAGAGTGGCAGTGGGACTTTTTTGTTGGCAGGAAGGCGGTGTGATATCAGATGGACCCAGACGGGAGTGCCTGGAACATGCAAACAGGAAGCTTCTGAGTCAGCTCAAGCCCAGGCCCCACTCGCCTGTCTCCATAGCAGTCAGGGCTAGATTTTATTAAACAGTTAAATAGAAAGTAAACAATTAACAGGGTAATTTTCAAAGGAAAATATAAATGTATCATATCGTAGCAATTTTCAGAAAAGCCCATTCACCCCATTAAGTGCACTTAATGCAGATACAACTTACTGACACAATTCAACTGCATATATTGTTGTAATTTTCAACACCCAATGTGCCAAAGCCAAGATCTTAAATTTAGCTCGCTCCAATCGGTGTCAATTTTTCAACAAAGGAGACACCCTGACTCGACATGACTTCCAAAGAACCACTAGAGCTGCCATGTTCCGGACCATCTGTAACCTATGGGTGAGCCAATCTGTGAGGCCCATCCATAGGTCATTGCAATAGTGAAAAAACGTCTAACTAACTTAAAAGATTGCAAACCAAAAAAAGAAAGCTGCAACTTACTACCCATAAATAATTACATATGAACTGTTTTGCTTTTTCTGGTACAAAACAGAATGAATCAGAAATAATTCCCCCTTGCAATTCTTTTTCTCGGTGTCTAAAACTCACCCTCCCTCTCATGGCAAATTTTAATGTACTGGGTAGAACTCCTACTTTAATTTATATTCCAGAACAGCTCTATATAAAAATGTCTCCTGAGGACAGGCATCCACTGTTTCTCCTCAGAACACCTACAAATTCGACGTTTGGTGTTTCAGGTAGTCAGTGCAGCAGAAACTGACACATCAGTGCCCTGCCCAGCAGCCATTCCTGGTTTCTTCTTACAGATTTTCTACACCGCATGCTGCAAAATGTGAAAAAAAAAAAAAAAAGATAGCCTCACTCTTAGATCAATCATGAAAATTAATGGTGCGCTCTACTACAATTCTTTCAATTTATCACCTACTCAGGTAACCTCACATTTCAGAATCCAAGTGATAGCAAATCTATCATTGTCGGCGTCCTTTTCCAGGGCATGCTGCACTGGTACAAAGCATGAATCAATGTTATCTCTGGACGCTGAAATTCTCTATCAGGAGACAAGTGTTTGGGGGGTTGGGGGGGGCAGCTGCAGTCTGAATTGCTCTGCGTAATGCTGCCAATGACTTTGGTCTTGATCGGCGAGATAAACAAGCCAGTATCCCTTCCAGAAGAGGTGAGAACATGTGCGTCCCCAGAGCTTGGGCCTTACGGGAGCAGACTGCTGTCTGCTGCATATGCACAGTGCCCGCACCCTGCTGCACGTGTGTGCGTGATTGTCAGTGATGTACATAATACATGTTACATAGCTGATTGTGCTGTGCATGGTGTATGATGGGTTAATGATATGCCTAGGGTCTGATTCACCTAAAATTGGAACTTGGGTAACTTTAGGACTAAATGTTGTTCACCAATCTTGATGATAAAAATAATCACATTCTATGTTCCAAAACACATGGCTCAGAGACCCTGCGTATCTTGTGAAAACTGATTAGCCTCGCTTTACGCAGGTTTTCAAGCCAATCCTTGCTCCAAATTATGCAACACATCATTAGCTTCATTATAATATGTATGACTCTCCTTATCCCTTTCAGGTATGCAACGAGTTACCAACATCTGGAATTGGACAGAGGAACTAAACTAACCATCCTTTGACTGTGAAGTCAGCTCAGACTGAGGGCAAGAAGCCAAAAACATGTACAAACATAAATGGCTGGAAATGACCATACTGATATGGCCTATCTAGTCTGCCTATTGCTACTATCTCTACCATTCCCTCAGAGATCTCCCGATTCTTGCCTCATGCTTTTTTGAATTCAGATACTGTCCTTGTCTCCACCACTTCCATGCATCCACCACTCTTAGATTACCCTTGAGTCTACCCTGTTGTTGACAGAACTCTCTATCGCCATATTTGTGTGAATCTGCAAGTAGCTGAGCAGTCTGTTTCACAAAGCTGCTGTGGAGAGTAGATACAGTTACATGGCTCAACTGAATGGCCAAGCAATACCTCCTATTCAAGTATATGCCCAAGCATGGAGAATAGAGGACCTGTGGGGAACAGTGCTGATGGAAAGCCAGAGCAAGCAGGCACACATGTTGGAAAGTTTGCGGCTAATCATCCCAGCCAGGAGGGATAACAACCTACTAATGCCAGACAGTGATCAGCAGCTACATACACAGAAAAGTCCCGCTTACACTCGCAAAGTTGACACTCAAGCTCGCTATGAGAGTTAATCTGAAAGACATTTTAAATAGAAAGAAATATACTGAATAAAGAAAAGGGAAATGGTACCAATGTTAATTTATAGATTGATGCCACCATGTGGCTAGTTGTTATATTTCATTGTTTTCTTTACTTCCGGTTCTGTTGTTACTTTAACCTTGTGTGTTGCTTGCTGAGTAATTCAATACAACATGGCACCTGTTCACTAACAGTTGTCTTTCTTTCACCCTATGACTCTTCATTCCAGATCCTAAGAACATAAGAAATTGCCATGCTGGGTCAGACCAAGGGTCCATCAAGCCCAGCATCCTGTTTCCAACAGAGGCCAAAACCAGGCCACAAGAACCTGGCAAGTACCCAAACACCAAGAAGATCTCGCGCTACTGATGCCAGTAATTTATTTATTTATTTATTTATTTATTTATTTATTTAATGGTTTCTTATATACCGAGGCACGTTTGCAAAACATCACCTCGGTTCACAATGTAACATAACTTAGCAACAAGCTTTACAATAATAATAATAATAATAATAATAATAACTTAGGAACAAGCTTTACAATAATAACATTAACAGGTAGCGGTTAATAGGGCAGGGGATGATAATACGAGATATATATACAAATGTACATGTTAGTTTCAACAATAAAGTTATATAAAGCAATCAGGAAAATCAGCAGGGTGAAGTGAACGATGGAAGGGGAAGATGAGGAGAAGACCTCAAGAGGTTGGGAGGGGGGGGAGAGAAGATAGCGAGGGTGAGGGTCAATTGGGTAGGGAGAGAAAAAAGAAAGGGCGAGGGTCAGTTGGGCAGTCGGTTAGGCCATTCCCTAAGTAAACTTGATTAATAGCAGTTAATGGACTTCTCCTCCAAGAACTTATCCAAACCATTTTTAAACCCAGCTACACTAACTGCACTAACCACATCCTCTGGCAACAAATTCCAGAGCTTAATTGTGCGTTGGCTGAAAAATAATTTTCACCGATTAGTCTTAAATGTGCTACTTGCTAACTTCATGGAGTGCCCCCTAGTCCTTCTATTATCCGAAAGTGTAAATAACCAATTCACATCTACTCATTCAAGACCTCTCATGATTTTAAAGACCTCTTTCTTATCCCCCCTCAGCTGTCTCTTCTCCAAGCTGAACAGCCTTAACCTCTTCAGCCTTTCCTCATAGGAGAGCTGTTCCATCCCTTTTATCATTTTGGTTGCCCTTCTCTGTACCTTCTCCATTGCAACTATATCTTTTTTGAGATGCGGCAACCAGAATTATACACAGTATTCAATGTGTGGTCTCATCATGGAGCGATACAGAGGCATTATGACAATTTCCATTTTATTAACCATTCCCTTCCTCTTTTCTATTTGATATTTTGGAAGTACTTAAATGCCTTTTTCATATCTCCCCTATGCCATCTTTCCCCTAGTCTAGGGTATACCTTTTTAGATCTTTAAATCTGTCCCTATATGCTTTGTAACAAAATTCACAAACCATTTTAGTAGCCATTCTCTGGACTGACTGTTACGCGTGCCATCTGTGGCAGACCTGCGGCACTGCCCATTCACCTTTCTAGTGACTCCAGCTCCTGGTTCCTCCTCACTGATGGCGGTGGGCCGTCAGCTCCGTCCTTGAGCTTCTGGTGTTCCCGGTCCAGCCACCACGTCCATCGCTTCTCGTCAGACCTCTCCGTGTGGCCCATGGAGACACGATGCTACTCGGCGCCACGCCCCTCCCTAGGCAAGCCCATCACCAAGATTTAAGTAGGGACTGCAGCGGGAACCTAGCTGCAGCCCTGGATGATGAAGTCAGTGGAACTTCAGTATTTAAGCGCAGGCTCCGCTCCCTAGCTTTGCCTTTGCAACAGATCTCCTCGCTGGTTGAGTACTCGTTGCCTCCTAGAGATTCGTCTCACTCTTGCGTTCCTGTCTTGCTCCATACCTCGGATTACCTACATGGACTTTGAATCTGCTTCATCTGACCACGCCATTGATTGTCTCCAAGCCCGGTCCTCTGCTTCACCTGACTATGCTGTTGCCTCTCTCCAGACTCAGACCTCTGCATCGCTTCTCTCCAAGCCCAGACCTCATCATCATTATTTGACTATGCTTGACTTTGATCAGACCTCAGGCTTGCTTGCCACTGCCTCCGGATTGCTGCCAGCCCTGACTCAAGCCTGTTCCTCAACACCTCTCCAACTTACTTCCTGGACTTGGTCTATTCAGGCTTCAGCCTGCTCTTGCTCGGGTGCCCCCTGTCTGCCTCTGTTCCTTTGGCGCCCGAGTCTCCAGGACCCTACCTTGTCCAGTGTAAGACTGTGCCATCTCTTACTGGGCTGAACTTGATCTCTACATCGACTACATACAGAGGCCCACCTAAGTCCAGCTGGCCCTGGCACCCAAAGGCTCAACCTGTGGGGAATGAGGACTGGTATTGGGGAAGCTACAGCTGGCCTCTGTCCATCAGCCTACTCTGCCTGCCGACGGTGGGGACCTGTAAGTCCCTACCTACGGGTTGCGTCAACCCCACCTCGGCCCATGAGTCCACCTCCAGTGCAACACTGACTCCATACAGCATATTCTTCCGATGGTGTAGTCTCCAGAATTTTTGTCAGGGCCAATTGGGCTTGAACCCACAGCCTTGAGGATTACAGACCACAGACTTGCCACAGAGCTGCAGAGGCTGCTGCCTTGCCAGTATGTTCTAGTATTTTTGTTCTGTTTTCCTGGCGAATCAGACATGCCCCTGCTCTATTTTAAGCTATGATTCTAGAGGTGGGGCTGCCAAAGGTGGTCCCGTCCCACTTTGGATGTTGCAGACTCTTCTCTGGTGGCCCCTGGTAGAGGCACCAAAGACTAACAAAATAAAACCTGTGTCCCAAATGAGGATGCTAACACCTGGCTTCAACTGAGGCTATGTGCCTAGCACACAGGGTTCAAAACCAGAAATAAAATAAATTAAAATAATAAACAATGCTCTGGCTGTGTCTCACTTTTATGCTCTTCTTTCTTTAGGGTGGTTCATGTAGCTACAGTGAAGGGAGGAAAAAAAGTAGGGGTGAAGAAGTAAAAATAAATTGAGAGAGGGGTGAACCCCTGCAGCAAAAGGGGGCGGGATTCTATTGGACCAGCATTAGGTATGTCCCAAACTGAGAGCTGTATATAATGAGCATCAACCCTCTCGCTGTCCGCCCCTTGGAAGTGCTATCCCATACGACTCATCATTTCCTATAACTGTGTTCTTGCATTTTTGCCTGGTAATCATATACTGCTTGATACATTTTCCTGTCTTAGAGTCCAGTTTTACATGTCACGTTTGTGTCCAGTGCCAGTGCTCCTGCCTCATGCTTCTCCCCTGCTTCTCCAGGGCAACCCTATTGCTGAGCCAAGATACTCGCTGTTGTTCCCAGTATCCCAAATGAGGTCTCACCAGGGACACTATCACCTCCTTTTTTTCTGCTGGCCATTCCTCTCCCATCTTTCTGGCTTTTTCTACGCCATATATCCTCCTGTTTTGCCACCTTTGGATCATCAGATAGGATCACCCCCAGCTCCCGCTCTTGATTTGAGCATAGAAAACTGCATCTCTGCATTGGGGTTTTGCAGCCTAAATGCATAACCCTGCATTTTTTTTTTTGGAATTAACTCTTAGTTGCCAGATGCTACACCAATCCTCAAGTTTGCTAGATCCCTCCTCATGTTTTCCGTGCCTTTCAGGGTTTCTATCAGTTTGCAGATCCAAAAAAAAATCACAAATTTTTCCTGATAGTCCTGCAATATCGCTCACGAAAATGTTGAAGAGAGTTGGCCCAAGGACTGATCCCTGCTGCACACCACTAACAACAGCCTTCTCCTTGGAGAGAGCTACATTTACCACTACCCTTTGTCACCTCCCACTCAACCAGTTTCTTAGCCAATCGGTCACTTCAGGGTCAAAGGGCTTTTGGAAAAATACCCACCCTAAAAGATGCTTGGGTACATAGGGAGAGGAATGGTCAGCAGGGAAAAAGGAGGTGATGTTGTCCCTGTATAAGTCCTTGGTGAGAACTCATTTGGAATACTTTGTACAGAGACTTAGGGTTGTAAATATATATATATAGGGGAGAAGTGATTGAGATATTCAAGTAACTGAAAGGTATTAACAGGACACAAGAAACAAACCTTTTTAGTGGAAAGGAAATTCTAGAAGAAAGGTGCTGAATTGAGTCTCTGAGGAGATACATTCAGGCTCAATGTCAGGAAATATTTTTTTTCACAGAAGAGATGGTGGATGAATAGAATGTCCTCTTGGAGCAGGAGCTGGAGGCTAAAATGATGACAAATTCCAAGAAGGTATAGAATAAGCAGAGAATATCCATAATTGAAAAAAAAATAGTGCAGAAATAACAGAAGAACTGATATAATTTAATTTCAACAGACATATCCATTCTGCTTTTATAAGGATTTTCCATGTTCAAGATGGATCACAGCCATCGACAAGTACATTAGTTACAAGAATATACTTAGCTCAAGGCAGTCGAAAGACATTGTTAAAACATCATTTGCACAAACTTTCCTCATACAAGCAGACAACAAACATCGTTAAAATACATCGATATAATATTCCACATTCAGACATACCCCAAAGTCTGGTTCTGTCTGGTAGGGGAGCTTGCAGTGCTGCTGCTCCTGCTGTGCTTGCTTGTCTGGTGGAGCAGTGTTTGGACAGGGGGTACTGGCTGTTCTGGTGCAATGGTGCCTTGGGTGCCAACCTAGAGGGAGTGCCACTCTGCCCTTTTTCAGTCAGTCTGCAAGCGCACGAGCCCAAAAGGGGAACGAGGGTGCCGAAAGCAAACCCTTACCTGGGAAGCCTTTACTTTACTGTATCACTTGATTAACCACAAAATCACCAGTGCAGGGTACATAGAAAAAAAAATCAATACAGTGCAGCACTAGGCCAGAAGGCAGGTCGCCCTCCTAAACTCCTGCTCTCCTCAACCCCCCCCCCCCCCCCCCAGCTCTTATTCTCTCTTTCTTTAACCCTTGCTCTGTCTCCGTTTCTCATTCTCTTGCTGTAACCTTCATTCATTTTCCCTCTCAGTCCCTTTCTCTCCCTATCTCCTTCTAATTTCTTTCCTCTGAAGGGCTGTCAGGCTTATCTGTGACAGGTCAGTTCAATAATCCAGACTCTCAAGTCTGAAAGTGCCATATCAAACTTGCTTCCTCCTTCTCTAATATGTGCAGGCTGGAAGCAAGAGCACCCAGCCTGATCAGGGGACTTGAGTGCAGCCAACCAAGTGTGCAGTGTGAAGCGGGGAGGAGCCTGCTCGCTATCTGCAGACACAGCTTCTGAGTTCTTGGATTAGGTAAACACTAAATATACACTGAAAAAAAAATAAGTGTTCTCATTTGTTTACATAAAGCCCATCAAGCACCACAGATTGTTTCAAATGTCAACCTGTCTGTTCTACATCTCTGTTTCTTTGCCATAATATATTTGCTTTTCTTATTATTTTCACATTTTGTTTGGAACAAAATGTATGCAGCAAACTATCCCCATTAGGTCCACATCGCCTTCCCCAGGCCTGCTCTTCGGCTCTGCTTACGATAAGGATCTTAGAGTCATTATAGTCATGGCCTCCTCATTTCTGGCAGCAGCCTGAGGTAGACTGTATGGGATATCTGCATGCATTTGAATCATGTTGCATATTAAATAATGTAAATTAATTTTATGCAATAAGAGTAAAGTGATTTTCCAACCTTACTTTGTGTCTGCATAATGTATTTTGCTCTTCTGGGAGTTTTACGGGTGGGAGAGGAGAGGAAGAGATCTCAGGAATGGAAAAAGAAGAGGAAGAGGGGGGGATGAGGATGGGGAGAGGAACTTGAAGAGGGAGGATCAGGGATAGGATGGGAAGGAGAAGGGAAGATTGAGGATAACTTATACATAGTAATGACAGAAGAGAAAGACAAAATGGTCCATCCAGTCTGCCCAGCAACTTGCTTATGGTAGTAATTGCCACTCTGTGCAGGCTATTCCCATAGATCTCTTTCTTCATTTCCAGCCTCTAGCTTCTAGGGATCTGCAGTTTTTATCCCATGCCCTTTTCAGTTCACTGTTTTTATCCTCACCATCTCTTCCTAGAAGACATTCCAGGCATCTACCACCCTCTCTGTGCAGAAATAGTTCCTTGTGTCGGTTCTGAGTTGTTCACCCTGGAGTTTCATGTCGTAACCCCCAGTTTTTTTCCAATGGAAATAGTTTGAACTTCATGCATCATTAATACCTTCCAGGTATCTGAAGGTCTGTATCACATCTCCCCTGCACCTCCTCTCTTTCAGAGTATACATATTCAGGTACTTCAGCCTCTCCTAAGGCAATGGCAAGAGGAGGGGGAATCAGTGATTGTGAATGAGGGAGGAGGAGGAGAAGAGGAGAAGATTGGGGTAGGGAGAGAGAGGTTCTGAGATCTTGGGGAGAGATCAGTAAGGGAAAAGAGGGAGATGCTCCTTCCCTGGTTCTAGCCCTGTTCCCCTCCGCGTTCCCTACCATCCTCGCCTCATACCCCGCCCACCTTGGTCCTCTTTCTCTCCCTTGCTTTCACCATCCCAGTTGCTCTCTCTCTCATTCTCCCAACCTATATGGCGCTATATAGAGGCACACATACTTATTCTCACCCTGCCCCTTTTTCACACCCCTTATCTCCCCCATCCCCTATTTCACACAATGCCATCTCATCTATCGGCCCCTCTTCACACATCTCCCCCATCCCCTCAACACCAGTTTCACACACATATAATCTCCCAGTGCCATTTTTGTTCACCAATATCACCTCCTCAACCCCCTGCTGCCTGGGCCAACAGGAGGCGGCGGCTCGAAGCCAAGTGCTGTACACTACCATACAGAGAACCTAAGATATGCCATGCTGCGTCTGACAAAAGTCTATCGAACCCAGCATCCTCCCTCTGAGAGTGGCCTGCTTGGGTCCACAAGCGCCTGGTAGATCCCAACATCGCTCACTTCCAGGAATAAGCGATGGCTTTCCCAAGTCTTCCTTACTAATAATTTGTTTGTGGACTTTTCTTTCAGGAACTTGTCCAAAGCTCATTTAAACCCTGCTACGCTCGTTACCTCGATCGTGTCATCTGGCAGCAGACTCCACAGCTTGATCGCGCGCTGAGAGAAAAAATACTTTCTACGGTTTGTTTTAAATCAACGGGGCTGTTAGCTTCATGGAGTGTCCCCTTGTTTTAATATTACTTGAAAGAGTAAATAATTTTCTTTATTTACCTGTTCCATTCCACTCATTTATTTATTTATTTATTTATTTTATTTAGAGTTTTTATATACCAGCAATCATGAGAACATATCTTGCTGGTTTACATCGAACAGGAGTGCATTATATACAAAAAACTAGAACTGAGGTGATCGAAGGTACAGTTACATTTAACAAGGGTAGCCGAACTTGGAGAAGGAAGAAGAGAGGACAGAAGAGAAGAGGTTAAACAATATATAATTTAAATATAGTATACAAAATAAATGTTATAAACAAGAGGAATGGTGTTTTTAGGAGTCATTGGAATGTGTCATTGGGTTGTGTCCGGAAAAGCTTGCTTGAATAACCAAGTCTTAAGTTTTTTCCTAAAAGTTAGGAGGCAGGGCTCCTGTCTGAGGTTTGTAGGTATGGAATTCCACAGAAGAGGGCCAGCTGTGGAGGTGGCGCGATCATGATTTTATAAACTTCTCTTATAGCCTCATTCAGTCGTCTCTTTTCCAAGCTGAACAGACCTAACCTGTTTTAGCCTTTCGTCTTTATCAATTTTGTTGCCGTTGTGTAAGTCCACTATGTTGGTTTTTTTTTTTTTCCAGATAGGATGACCAGTTATGGCACACAACAGTGAAGGAGCTATCACACTTCTACTTTGTTCTCCACTCCTCTCCAAACAATTACAAACATTCTGTTTGCTTTTTTGACCACCATTACACACTAAGCTGAGGATTTCAAAGTACTGTCCGCAAGGAATCCGAGATCCTTTACCTGGGTGGTGATTTTTAATGTTGAACCCAGCACTGTGTACCTGGATGCAACAGGATTTCAAGTTCTGCTCCCAGTAAGTAGTTTGCCCTTCACTTGCATGGAATCTATGGCTTCAGTAGGTCCAAGTGCCTTCAGTGTGATGTCAGTGTAGTGCCAGTGAGGTATGGAATTCCACTTCACATGCGAAGGGGTACTGTGAGTGTATAAAACCCCCTGCACTCATGTGATACAGTGGGAAGAAGAAGAAGGCTTCCAACAACTGGAGTTCTGTGCGGGTGCTGTCTCTTCACAGAGTGGCGCCAGTAGGCCCCGGCCCTCCACAGGAAAAAGTTCTGGAGAGGAGAACTGGTTGCTGTTCAAAAGCAGGGGGGGTGGAACCTAGGATGGCCAGGCCTTATCTGAAGGAAGGACTACTGGAGAGGAAGATCCTGGGAGTCCCCAACATGAAAGGAAGAAGTATTCCTGAAGAGAATCAGAATCTGAGGAGACCCAAGGGGAATCCGTCAGAGGTGTAGATGAGAGTATCAGAAAGATGTCAGAGGAGAGGCATCCTGACTGGGAAAATCCACAGAGTCAAAGGCTGATTCAACCCGACACTCCAGAGACAGAAAAACAGAAACAGAGGATCCCTTGAGAAGAAGATTCCATCAGCCAAAAAGTATTGGGAGGGCTCAGGGTAGAAGGGACCATCCCACAAGAGCCTGCCTTTGTGGAAAGTAGTGCGGAGAGAGACTATATTTGGATTTTTTGGCACTTTTGATCTTGGTTTGCTGCCTGTGCACTATCAACAGGTGTACTGATTTTAATTTTGTTTTCCCTGCCACCAGTTTTGCAGCATTGAACTTTATTTTTGAACAATAGCCTGGGAGCAGAGAGTGGTCTTTATGTGACTGGACTGATGTGCAGAAGAGCACCTACCTGTGTGAACAAAACCCTAAGGGCCTTTAAAACCCTAAGGCCTCCTGATTCTTCTTGACCTATCGGCAGCGTTTGACACCGTAAAACACTCTATCTTAATCGACCGGCTCTCAGACATAGGCATCTCAGGATCAGCCCTTGAATGGTTCAGATCTTTCCTTCATAATAGGACTTTCAAGGTCAGAATCAGCAACAAGGATTCCCACCCAGTCAAGTCCACTTTCGGAGTTCCTCAAGGATCCTCCCTCTCCCCTACCCTTTTTAACATCTATCTTCTCCCCTTGTGTCATCTGCTCTCAAGTCTTAAGGTCATTCACTTCATATACGCAGATGATGTCCAGATTCTGCTGCCAATCACTGACTCCATCTCCAGCACCATCAACCTCTGGAACAATTGTCTACAGTCCATAAACTCACTCCTCTCTAGCCTTAACCTACACAAACTACACATTCTGAAAAAGTTGAAACCTCTCCTACATTTTCAGGACTTTAGAACAGTCCTCCAAACAATTCTATTTTCTAAAATCGATTACTGCAACTCTCTTCTTATTGACCTCCCAGCCACCACCACTAAACCTCTACAAATGTTGCAGAACTCCGCCGCCAGGATTCTTACTAACACTAGCAGAGGTGAACACATAACACCTATACTAAAAAACTTACACTGGCTCCCTATCAGATCCAGAATCATTTTCAAAATACTATCCATAACCCACAAGACCATCCATTCCCAAACGTCGCTAGATCTAAGCTGCCCACTTCGTCCACATGCATCAGCAAGACCTATCAGAACCAGTTACTTAGGCACCTTACACGTACCTTCAGCCAAGTCCTCACTCAAGAAATGTGCATTCTCGTCTGCCAGCCCCATCCACTGGAATGCCCTTCCCACGGTCATTCGTCTTGAAACCTGTACTCGAACATTCAAAAAGAAACTCAAAACCTGGCTCTTCACAAAAGCCTTCACTTAAAGTTCTGCACTCAGAGCCATGTCCCAGGACTAGTCTCATTTATGCAATCCATAATCACATTAACCAGATGTCTGATGCCGCAACTATTAACCATATTTCTTTGTCTTAGATCCCCAATCATATCTCTTTGTCTCATATTCCCAACCATTAAATGTACAGCAGCATGCTACACCCATACCTTTTTAAGTCTGTTGTAACCTTAGTCTTGAAGACTACAAACCCTGAAGATGTAAACCTTAGTTTTTGTAGATGTTAACCTTTTGAAGATGCAAACCTTAGATTTTATAGACTGTAATTTATAAGCATTTATATTTATTGTTTAGCTATTTACATTGATCTGTAACTACTTTGTCTTGTTCTTGTTCTCTCCTTTACCTTAAGCTCTAAGTTCCTACGAAGTTAACCTTGTTATTTTATACCCACTTGTTTGATGTAATTTTCCAATTTTCCAATTTTGGTTCTATGTAAACCAAAGCGGTATGTACGAGTAGATGAACTCCGGTATATAAAAGCCTTTAAATAAATAAATAAATAAATAAATAAATAAAGCAAATGTTGCTTACCTGATGTAACAGGTGTTCTCACAGGACAGCAGGATGTTAGTCCTCACAAATGGGTGACATCGAGGATGGAGCCCACCACGGAAAACTTCTGTCAAAGTTTAACAGAACTTTGACTGGCCCCTACTGGGCATGCCCAGCAAGGCACTGACCCTGCAGCCAGCAGGGGTCTCCCTTCAGTCTGATTTTCAAAGCTACAGGCAGTGCCTAAAAAAGTAAAAACTAAAACGAACCCAACACCGCGGGGTGGCGGGCGGGTTTCGTGAGGACTAACATCCTGCTGTCCTGTGAGAACACCTGTTACATCAGGTAAGCAACATTTGCTTTCTCACAGGACAAGCAGGATGGTTGTCCTCACAAATGGGTGAGTACCGAGCTGAGGATGTCCTGACTTGCACCAAATGCCCCCAACGACGTGCAACAGGCACAACAACTGGGGTGGAATTTGGTAAAGGGCATCCGCACCCTACCGGGAAGGTGGAAGGGTGTTGGTACATCAGGTTGGAAAAAGGTTACGCAAGACAGATTGGCCGAAGATGGAGTCCTGTCTTCCAGCTTTGTCCAAACAATAGTGGGCTGCAAAGGTATGGAGAGAACTCCAGGTTGCAGCTTTACAGATGTCAGGAAGCGGCACCGATCGAAGGTGTGCTACCGAAGTCGCCATGGCCCTCACAAAGTGTGCTTTTACACGGTCTTGAAAAGGAATGCCAGCTTGCTGATAGCAAAAAGAAATGCAGTCCGCCAACCAGGAGGAAAGAGCCTGCTTACCCACAGGTTGTCCTAACTTGTTAGGATGGAAAGAGACAAATAATTGAGTGCTCTTCCTGTGTGCAAGTGTACAGTCTAGATAAAAAGCTAGAGCTCGTTTGCAGTCTAGGGTATGCAGAGTCTGTTCCCCGGAGTTGGAGTGGGGCCTGGGAAAAAAGATAGGTAGTATAATGGATTGATTCATATGAAACTCCGAAACTACCTTAGGTAAGAATTTAGGGTGAGTGCGGAGTACTGCCCGGTCCTGCAGGAGTTTAGTGTAAGGCGGATAGGTAACTAGGGCCTGTAATTCACTAACCCTGTGAGCTGAAGTGATAGCCAAAAGGAATAACACTTTCCATGTGAGATATTTTAGGTCACAGGATTGCAGAGGTTCGAAAGGTGGTTTCATAAGGTGACCAAGAACCAGATTAAGGTCCCAAGATGGGGCCGGAGGACGTAAAGGTGGCTTCAGATGGAGCAAGCCTTTAAGAAAGCGTGTTACCAGGGGTTGTACTGAAATAGGAACACCCTCTATACCTTTATGGAAAGCGGCTACCGCACTGACATGCATCCTAATGGAAGAGGTTTTAAGACCGGATTCTGATAGATGCCATAAATAGTCCAAGAACTTAGAGATTGGACAGGAAAGGGGATCAAGGGACTGAGAAGTGCACCATGATGTGTACCTTTTCCATTTATATGAATAGGATCTTCTGGTGGAGGGCTTTCGTGAAGCTATCAAGACACGAGAAACCGAATCCGAAAGGTTAAAAGGCTGGAGAACTAGCCTTTCAACATCCATGCCGTCAGGGACAAGGCCTTGAGGTTGGGATGGAGGAGGCATCCGTCGTTTTGAGTGAGCAGATGCGGATCCATTCCCAGAGGGATGTGCCTGCGGATGGAGAGATCCTGGAGTATGGGAAACCACACCTGGCGTGGCCAGTGGGGTGCTATCAGGATCATGGTTCCTCCGTCCTGGCGAAGCTTCACGAGAGTCCTTGACAGAAGAGGAAGTGGAGGGAATGCATAGAGCAGACCTGTCGTCCACTTGAGGGAGAAGGCATCCCTCGGCCGAGAGTACTGGCTTCGAATGAGAGAGCAGAAATCGTCCACCTTGTGGTTCTGAGGGGACGCAAAGAGAACCCCACTTGCGAAACAGAGAGGTCGCTACCAGAGGGTCTAGCGACCACTCGTGTGGTTGGAAGACACGGCTTAGCCGGTCTGCCAACACATTGTCTACTCCCGGCAGGTAAGTGGCCCTGAGGTACATGGAGTGGGAGAGGGCTTCTGCCCAAATCTGCGCAGCTTCCTGACACAGAAGGAAGGAGCCTGTGCCTCCCTGCTTGTTTATGTACCACATGGCCACTTGGTTGTCTGTCTGGATTAAGATTATCTGATTCAAGAGATGATCTTTGAAAGTTCTGAGCGCGTAGCGGATTGCTCGAAGTTCCAAGAAATGTATCTGGTGTTCGGCTTCGTCTGGTGACCATAACCCTTGGGTTTGGAAATCGTCCACATGGGCTCTCCAACCGATGTGGGAAGCGTCGGTGGTTAGGATTACTTGTGGATCTGGTAGGAGAAAAGGTAAGCCCTGAAGGAGGTTGACCTGAGTCGTCCACCAGGTTAAAGACAGACGTAGCGCTTGTGTAACTGTGACTATGGAGGACAGAGGCTGAAAAGCTTGAATCCATTGGTGTCGCAGAGTCCATTGTGTTACTCTCATGGCTAGTCGGGTCATGGGAGTGACTTGAACCGAGGATGCCATATGTCCTAGGAGAATGAGGAATTGGCGAGCCGTGGCAGTGTTTTGAGACTGGAGCTGGCGGGTTAGGGACATGAGAGTTTGGACCCGTTGAAGCGGAAGGTAGGCCTTTGCCTGTAAGGTGTCCAAGTCTGCTCCAATGAAGGATAAGGTTTGAGATGGGACTAAGCAAGATTTCTCGTAATTGACAAGAAACCCTAAGGAAAGGAGTGAGTGAATTGTCAATTTTAGGGAGGATTGAGCAATCTGAGGGGTGGAGGCCCTGATTAGCCAATCGTCCAGGTAGGGGTAGACGTGGACACCTTCCTTCCTGAGGAATGCTGCTACCACTACGAGACATTTGGTAAAGACTCGTGGAGCAGATGCCAGACCGAAAGGTAGTACCCGGTATTGATAATGGTCGCGGCCTACCAGAAACCGCAGATACTTGCAATGGGATTGTGTAATCGCAATGTGGGTATAAGCGTCCTTGAGGTCGAGAGAGCACAGCCAATCCCCCTTTTGCAGCAGAGGGAGCAGCGCGCCCAGGGTTACCATCTTGAACTTTTCTTTTTGAAGGTATTTGTTGAGGGCCCGAAGGTCCAAAATGGGACGTAGCCCCCCTGATTTCTTTGGTATGAGGAAGTACCTGGAATAGAATCCCTTCCCTCGTTGAGAAGGAGGGACGGGTTCTATAGCATTTGATTGCAGAAGAAGGGATACTTCCTGTTGTAATTGAGTCAAATGGCTGGTTAGGCTCCATGCTTGAAGAGGCGGGGAGTCTGCCGGAAGAGTTATGAAGTTGAGGTGGTAACCCTGTGCGATAATTGCTAGCACCCACTGGTCTGAGGTGACCTGTATACAGCGTTGTAAAAAGTGGTACAGTCGACCCCCCACAGGGTTGTCTGGGAGTGGGATGTGGCATGTGCTCCGTACAGGGAAGTCAAAGGCCCGCCGCAGGCCCAGGAGGTGGGGCTACAGCAGGTCTTTGTTTCCTAGGCTGACGTGGCTGAGGTCTGTTGGAGGATCGAGCAGGACGAGGCCTGGCCGATGGAGGATAGTAACGACGTGGCCGAAAGAGCAACTTTTTAGAGTCCTTCTTAGGTGGTTGTTTGGAGGACACCTCAGATGGAACAGATGAAAGTTGTTTCAACGTCTCGTGGTGATCTTTTAATTCTGCCACAATCTGCTGAATTTGTTCTCCAAACAAATTGTCCCCTAAGCAGGGTAAATCAGCTAGACGATCCTGGACCTCTGGGCGAAGGTTGGATGACTTTAACCAAGCCCAACGTCTGGCTGAGATGGCAGTAGCTGAAACTTTTGTGGAAGCGTCGAAGATGTCATAGGCCGTTCTGATCTCGTGCTTCCCTGCCTCAAACCCTTTGTTAAGAAGGGCTTGAAGCTGTGGCTGGTATTGGTCCGGCAATGTGTCAGCGTAGTCTTTCATCTGTTTAAGGATGGCTCTGTTATATTGAGTCATGTAAAGTTGGTATGAAGCTATGCGTGAAATCAACATAGCCCCATGATACACTTTCCATCCCACACTATCCAGGAATTTATTATCCCTGACAGGTGGAGTGGAAGAGTGTGGCTTTAGACGCTTGGCCTTCTTTTGCGCGGACTCAACCACAACAGAGCGATGATCCAGTTGAGGCTTCTGAAACCCTGGTGCTGACTGGACGAGGTATGTGGAGTCAGCCTTCTTGTTAACTGGAGACACAGATGAAGGAGATTCCCAGTTTTTCTTTAAAAGGTCAAGAAAGACCTGGTGAATGGGGATGGAAGCGATGATTTTTGGAGCATCCAGAAATTGGAGCAGTTCCATCATCTGGTGTCTGTCATCGGTCTCAGATTGCAGCTGAAAAGGTACAATTTCTGACATCTCCTTTACAAAATTAATAAAGGAGAGATCCTCAGGAGGAGATCGTTTTCTACTCTCTGTAGGAGATGGTGGTGAAGGTAAATCTGTGTCAGAAGATGTATCATCACCCCAGGTATCGTAAGGATCATGTGGGGCTTGAAGCCCTGAAGGACCTGGTTGAGGATCCGAAGGCATCGAATGAAACCTTGACGGAATCGGTGCTGCAGGCGGAATTGGGAATGGCATTGAGGGCTTCGGGGCTGCCGATGGAATCGGTGCCGGTCTTGGAATCGATGGAGCCGAAGGATAGATCGGTGGAGAGATATGCGAAGGCACCGATGGGACCACCCCGGACGGGGGAATCAGTAACGGTGTTTCTCCTGCCGATGAGAATCCTGTCGGAGACGATGGTGTTGTCGGTGCTACTGGAATCACCAATGGAAGGGCCGTCATAAGTGCCTCCATGCGGCGCAGTAGCGGTGCTAGAACGTCCACCAAAGGCTCGGTGGTCGGTTCCCTCCTCGGTGGCAGAGTCGGTGCCGGGGTCGGTGCCGGAGACGGTGCCGGAATCGATGCTGGAGACGGTGCCGGTGGAGGTTGGAACCTTTGCATCGCTTTCTCGATGGCCTCCTGGACCAGCCGGTCCAGTTCTGCCCGGAGACCAGGGGTAACGATACCCGGCTCGACGGGAGAGGGAGTCTGAGGCAGAGCCGGAGGGACCACCGTAACCGGTGGGATCACGGCTCCCACACCCCGAGAGGGTGAGGGTTTCCTCGGTGCCTGCGAACGAGACGTGGACGGTGCCAGGTCTGACCGAGGCTTTTTAGTCGGTGGCTCGGCCTGTTCAGAGGTCGATGGTTGTGGATCCTCGACGGGCCGAGACTTGTGCCGTCGATGGCGATGCTTGTCCTTCCGATCTCCTCGCCCATCCGGGGAGGGGACAGGAGTCGACGGCCGGGAAGTCATCGATGGTGGACGGTCACCGGAGGGTTGACGGTGGTGGTACAACTTCGACGGTGCCGGTTCCGATGACGTCGATGCTATCGATGGCGTTGGGGTGGGTGCATGGAAGAGGAGCCCCCATCTTCTCCATCCTGGCTTTGCGACCTTTAGGTGTCATTAAGGCACATTTGGTGCAAGTCAGGACATCATGCTCACTACCCAAACACAAAACACAAACCCTATGGGGGTCTGTGATTGACATAGTCCGGGTGCAATCCGGACAACGACGGAACCCCGTCGCCACAGCCTAGGGCCAAATTTAGCCGCGGGATCGGTAAGTGCCAACAGGCCTCGAGGGCCAAAAATCGACGGCAGTCGATAAAAAACGGCAAAAAACTTACCGGATTCCGCGAAGGTGACAAAAATTTTTCGAAGGGAGACCCCTGAGGGGCAAATTTTCTTCGGAAAGAAAAAACCGAATTCCTGTCAGGAACGTGGTAAGAAGAGCTCCTTTCACCGCGTGGCAACTGCTGCGCGGAAAAAAGAAGACTGAAGGGAGACCCCTGCTGGCTGCAGGGTCAGTGCCTTGCTGGGCATGCCCAGTAGGGGCCAGTCAAAGTTCTGTTAAACTTTGACAGAAGTTTTCCGTGGTGGGCTCCATCCTCGATGTCACCCATTTGTGAGGACAACCATCCTGCTTGTCCTGTGAGAAATAAATAAATAAAAGACTGAACTTTTTCCCCCTCTGCAGGAACCCCAGGAGGTCATGGGGCCTTGCGTGTGCCTCTTTGCTCAAGAGCTGATCTGAATGGGGGTTGGATGTAGTTGAAATTATTTTTCCCTGTGTACATAACTTTGCACTTGCCATATTTAATTTCATCTGCAATTCAGATGCCCAGTCTCCAAGTCTCACGAGGTCCTTCTGCAGTCCTCACAATCCCCTACTGTTTTTACAATTTTGAATACTTTTGTGTCAGCTGCAAACGTGGTCACCTAACTCATTCCTCCCTTTTCCAGATCATTAACGAATGTGTTAAACAGTACGAGCCTGATTTTAAAAAGCATTTAAACACCTAAAATTGGGTTTGAAGTGGACTTTTGAAAAATGCTACAATATATGCCATTGAATTTGTCCATAGGATATTCATGTGCAAGTGCAATTCATATACATAAATGGCTTTTTAAAATTGCTACGGCAGTATATTACATTTACACATGTAATTCCTTTTTAAAATTACTTAAAGGTCCCCCTACAGATCCCTGGAGCATTCCACTATTGACCTGTCTCCATTTGAAAACTGACCATTTACAGTGTACAATAGGACACCGCCTCCTATCCCATGACTTTTTAATTTCCTGAGGTACCTCTTGTGAGGGACTTTGTCAAATGCCTTCTGAAAATCCAAATACACTATACCAAATGGATCATCTTTATCCAAATGTTTATTTACACCTTCAAAAAATTTTTTTTAAAGAATAGTTTCTATCATTTTGCCTGGCACCAACATCAGGCTCACTGGCCTGTGATTTCCCAGATCACACCGGAGCTTAAAAAAAATTGGTGTTATGTTGGTCACCATCCAGTTTTCAGATACTATGGCTGTTTTAAAAGGTTACAAATTATTAGTAACAGATTTGCAATTTAATGTTTGAGTGGGAAGGGTGGGGCTAGGAGTTTGGGCAAGGCTGTAAGATTCGTCTTTGATACCTAATACCCTTGCACCAGCCCTGGCTGCACTGGATCCACAAGAGAAAGCAGGATTCCATCTGCACCTCTGCTACTTTGGGTTAGTGGCTCTCCCCAGTCTTGGCCAGGCCTTAATTTTCTGTTTTCATAAGCCCAGGGAACAGTAGGAGTCACTTTTTGTCCCCTCTGCCCTGGAGTCGGTAGGTAGAGCACAGCCTGGGAAGCATAAGACTGTGTAGCCTGCAGTCAATGGGAATGCACTAGAGTGGCGGGAGGGTTGCGGAGAAGTAGAGGCAAACTACAGGCACAGGAAGGAAGGGGTTAAGCCCGGAGGAAGGGCCTATGCAGTGTTGGGGAGGCTTCTGTCTGAGGTGACTGTACTGAGCTCTGAGAGAAGCAGCTGAGTCTCCTAGAGAATGGGACTGAGAAAGGGAGGAGGCTGCTGCAGAATGGGGAAGGGCTGGCAGCAAGCAAGAACATCAGGCTTTGGGTAATTGCCAGGTTCTTGTGGCCTGGACTGGCCACTGTTGGAAACAGGATGCTGGGTTTGATGGACCCTTGGTCTGACCCAGCATGGCAAGTTCTTATGTTCTTATTCCATGATGCAGCAGTGCTGGACTGGGGGCATTCATTGTGGGGTAGATTTTAAAATGTGCACGCGGTTCCCAGTGTGCGCATATGGATGCGGGTGCATTTTATAAAATACTGTTCCCACACTCGCATGGGCGGGCGGGTCAGGACTCACGCGCGAATTGGGGGGGGGCAATTAAAAAAGTTATACACGGTGACGCGAGTAGGGCTTCCCCAGTTCTCTATACCCCTACGTAAACTTCCTACCCTTTCCCCTCCCCAATCCCAACCCCTTCCTAGCTATTATAATGTTTACCTTGCTGCTCTTTTGGACCTGTCCCAGCCCGCCCCTACCCCTTCCTGCCCAGACCACACCCCCCGGCCCATCCCTTTCAGACAAGCCGGCACTTCGGCGCGTATCAGGAGATACACGTGTGACCGGTCCCATTATAAAATGCGTGTGGCACGGCACAAGGCCCAGCCATGTACGTAATCTCCGAAATTTACGCATGCGGCCTTTTTAAATTCGGGGCGTGTGTGAGCATATAAGGAGCAGTACAACAGTAGCATGTCAGAGAGAGTGTTTGTGGGTCTGTGTCAGAGAGATTGAGAGAGAGAGAGATCCACACCCATACGCACTTTGTCTGTGAGAGAGAGTGTCTGTGTGTGTCGCTGTCGCTGACACAGACACACACACACTGTCAGTGTGTGGGTGTGTCTGAGAGAGAGAATGTGTCTTTGTGGGTGTCGGTGTGTATGTGCCAATAAAGTTTCTGCAATCTAAAAACAATATGTTTGTGACTGAGTGTGTGTCCCCGACACTGGCTGGCAGTATCATTACTTGCAACTGGTTCAAGAGCCAGACCAGGAATCCAAGATATATCTCTATAAGCAGATATGTAGGGGACCCAACCAATTTGCATGGATGGAATGGGGGCTGCAACTCTGCTCACCCATGGTCTCTAGAATGCAACTTCTTAATTATTTAGGAAAGACGAAGTTTATTTTTGGAGATATTTTGGCTGAATTCTGCTGGGTTTCAGGGTTGAGGGTGTGGTTTTGGAAGCTGTTGATACACATGCTGCAGGGAAAGTGCATGAAGGCGTAAGATACCCCATGGGCCAGTTTTGAAAGAAATCCCCCAGGCCAATATTTTCCTGCAATCCACCCCTGCCTGTACCTGATGAGATGATGTGGCTTTTTGTACCATATTTTGGAAGATCAGTAATTTGGAACTTGGGCTGTAGAAACCATGACAGTATAAGAATGGGACTCCCTGGCTACAGGTAGCGTCTGAATGTGAATACATGCCAGTGGCTTGTTTGCGCTAGAGGGTGGGAATCTCTAACACTTTACAGGCTGCATATGATCATGAATAAGCAACAGCAGCATTTCCTCTGGCTCGCCAGACAGGAGGGTCTGTTTGTGAAAAACTGCATGACTTCATCCAAGCCCAGCCTTCCGGAGTGACCCAGGGGGACACAGCAATGGAGACAGGATGGGGCAGGCTGAACCAGACACAGAAACGCTGAGAACAGTGTTTGAAAAACTTACATCGAAACAGATTAGCATGCATCAAGTAGTAATGATAATCCCTCTTGATAACAAATACCTTCATGGCAAATCTTGGCCAGAACAATCCACAAGTAAAGGAGGTAGTTTTTTTTATACCATTCTCACACACGGTATTTCCAAGACATTATAATTGTATTTTATTCCCATAGCTAATGTAAAGAGTCTGTCAAAAATGATGAGCTAAAATCACCTAGTGTTGCTCCCTCTCCTGCCCCAACATTAATCACCTCCTCCCCTCCCAGGCTCTTGCCATTCATTTGGGCCAGCTCAGGGCAGGTGAAAGGGTACTAGGCATACCTGGTGAACCTTCAGCCTTGCACTCTCCCACCACTACTCTCTCGCAGGCAGATTTCACGCGCGTGGCTGGGCCTTACGCGCGCTGGGCCAATTTTCCAAGAGGCCCGGCCATGTGCATAAAGGCCGATAGGCGCTCAAGTGCCGGGGCCTCTTGGAAGGGGCGGAGGGGCGGGTTGGAACAGCGCCATTGTTCGCTCTGCCAGCGTGCGCAACTTACTTCAGCTCGGGAAGCGCGCACATGGATCCGGAACAGCATCATTGTTCGCTCTGCCAGCGTGCGCAACTTACTTCAGCTCGGGAAGCGCGCACATGGATCCGGAACAGCGCCATTGTTCGCTCTGCCGGCGTGCGCAACTTACTTCAGCTCAGGAAGCGTGCACATGGATCCGGAACAGCGCCATTGTTCGCTCTGCCGGCGTGCGCAACTTACTTCAGCTCGGGAAGCGCGCACATGGGCCAGAACAGCGCCATTGTTCGCTCTGCCGGCGTGCGCAACTTACTTCAGCTCGGGAAGCGCGCACATGGATGCGCGCGCTTCTTTAAAAATCTACCCCTTAGCTTTCGGGCCCATAGCGCCCCCTACCCCTCCCGAGATTTTGATAAACTCAACAGTCAGGGTGACCACCACCACCACCCCCTACCAGAACAATCCTGTATAAACGTACAGTCAGACAAGGAGCCTAACTTTCAAACCTATTTGTGTACGTAAGTGGACGCGCAGAGATTTATCTTAGTATTTTATAAACTGCACAGGGCGTTGCTGGACAATTTATAAAATACAGCAAAGTTCTGCTCTGAAATTATGTATATATGCTTCAGCATGTGTGAATATTTGTAGTGCAATGAAAGCACTTACTTTCTCAACCTAAACATATGTGTGCATATTTTATGCATATAAAAAATAACACTTAAAAACCCTGATTTAAATGCAGAGGCAGGTATTTTATAAAGTAGAGGGTAGATTTTAAAAGGGCCGCACGTGTGCCCATAAATGTGTGTATCTCGCCAAGCACAAAAATACGCACACTTTTATAACTTACATGCATAGGTTGTAAAATATTCTTCATGCGTGCATGTCTGCACACATCTTATGCGTGCCACTTTGCTATAGCTCCTTGTTGAGAGAGAGGATAGAGAGAGAGATGAGAGAGAGAGACAGACTCTTTATAGGGCTCACTCCGATACTCTATATATGCACCATTGTAAGGAGGCACTTAGATTTGGGGTGAGTTTTCAGGAGGTGGGTTGGGGTTAGGGGATGGTGTCACAGACACATTCAGAGGTATCCATTGTAAAACTTGATATCAATAAAGAAGTTTTGACTCTAAGTGAAAACAGTTCTAAAAAGAGGAGTTGATTTGTACGCTGCAGTCTCTGAAATTCTTTACCGATGTCATACTGTTTTTGCGCATGCAAGGGTTTAAAAATCTACCTTTATGTGTGTATCCCACTTTGAAGATTGTAAGCGCTCTGGGAATAGGAGAATACCTATTAGTATTTGAATATAATCTGCTTTGAATATAAAAAAATCAAAAAAATATAAATAAAAACTTTTCTGCATACTTGAAATCACCAGTTTGCCAATATTGCACCAGTTCACCCAGTCCTCCTTCAGTTCACCTAGACCCTCTAGACTTCATCCTGAACTTCTCCGTTCACCCAGAATCCCCCATCCAAAAATTGCAGATGACAGACAAGTCAGATTTCACATGTGTGAGTCAATTACCAAGCATAAAACTGTATGAACAAGCTGGCTAATGTATCCATGTAAATATCTTGTAAAACAGAGGCTTCTAAACATACTTCTTCACCTCACCCCAGAATGCCCCTTTTCTGCACCGGTAAAATGTGCATGCAAAACCAAAAATACACACACACTTTCAATGTTTATAAAATAGCATGTGTGCAAATACAGGGTACTTATGCACGTATATGCTATTCTTAAGAACATAAGAACATAAGAAATTGCCATGCTCGGTCAGACCAAGGGTCCATCAAGCCCAGCATCCTGTTTCCAAAAGAGGCCAAACCAGGTCACAAGAATCTGGCAATTACCCAAACACTAAGAAGATCTCATGCTACTGATGCAATTAATAGCAGTGGCTATTCCCTAACTAAACTTGATTAATAGCCATTAATGGACTTCTCCTCCAAGAACTTATCCAAACCTTTTTTTGAACCCAGCTACACTAACTGCACTAACCACATCCTCTGGAAACAAATTCCAGAGCTTTATTGTGCGTTGAGTGAAAAAGAATTTTCTCTGATTAGTCTTAAATGTGCTACTTGCTAACTTCATGGAATGCCCCTTAGTCCTTCTATTATTTGAAAGTGTAAATAACCGAGTCACATCTACTCGTTCAAGACCTCTCATGATCTTAAAGACCTCTATCATATCCCCCCTCAGCCGTCTCTTCTGCAAACTGAACAGCCCTAACCTCTTCAGCCTTTCCTCAAAGGGGAGCTGTTCCATCCCCTTTATCATTTTGGATGCCCTTCTCTGCACCTTCTCCATTGCAACTATATCTTTTTTGAGATGTGGCGACCAGAATTGTACATAGTATTCAAGGTGTGGTCTCACCATTGAGCGATATAGAGGCATTATGACATTTTCCGTTCTATTAAACATTCCCTTCCTAATAATTCCTAACATTCTATTTGCTTTTTTGATGGCTGCAGCACACTGAGCTGACGATTTTATACCACTAATACAAATTAATAATCTGTTCTAAGTGGTGTACATCTATACATTTTCCTAAAAGGATTACATCTACAAAAACAGTTTAAATTATAAATACATCTCACATATATCAAATTAACAATAACGAAATATTCTGAACTCTAAGTAAAAATTAATAAAAATTATAACTGCCAAAATAATGCTTTTCCTTATCTTAGTCCTTACTTCCCTCCAAATGATGTTCTATTATGTAATCTGTTGAAAATAGCTACCTTTTGACATCTTTCTAAACCTCGATAATCTGTTGCCAGTTTGATTTACATGGGTAAAAAAAGGCTTTTTGAAACATGCCCACCTAAAAGCACCTAAAATTATGCATGGTTGAAAGGGAAAGCATGTTTATACTCTCCCTTTGAGAACTGGTGCAAAGCCCACAGATAAAAGTACTGCAGATTTTGCACCAAAATGTACAGTTTTGAAAATGACTCCCAAAATTTTAGTAATAAACTTTTTCATATATATGTAGTGGAGAAGGGTTCCATGTGAACAGCAGTTGAACATGGGTCAGTCGGTTCTAAGAGATAGGCGAGCGCCATTGGAAAAGTCCAGGAATCGAACCCAGGCCTCCCACGTGGCAGGCGAGAATTCTACCACAGAGCCACCAACGTGGGCTTTCCCTGCATGTCTCCCAGGGGTCTAATACAATTGGCTTTTAATATTAAATAAACTGAAATTGGTTTGGATTAAAGTTGGACCTCTGTGTATTATTGAAACAGCTAATGGCACATAAAAAAATTAATTAAACAATGTACATAATACAGATATGTTTCTGATATGTCACAGTGTCTAATGAATGTATCATTTGTAATTTTTGAGGGTAGACAGCAAAAAAAATAAAAAATAAAAATCAAGAAATACAGAAAATGTATAAATTAAAACAAATGCATACCACATTGGCTGAAAGTAGTCTGACTTGTCCCTCTGGCTGGGCTGATCTAAAATATTTCCCCTTACTATGCACAAAGCACATTTCAAATTCATTTCTCACCTCTGTAACAGTGACACAGACTTCCTCCATTATCAGGCATGTTGTGAAGTAAAATAAAACTCTGCAAATAAAACTCACTCAGAACTTATATAGAAAACCTGCCATAGCAAAACAGCATTAACTCCCAGAACTCAAACAGCAACAACCCTACCGATGAAAAAAGTATTCTTCCCATTAGGGAAAAATAGTGGCCTAGTGGTTAGAGCAATGGGCTGAGAACCATGGAAAAGACTTTGCCCACTGACACTAGCTGTGACCTTTAGGAAGTTGCTTGCTTTTTAGTTGCCTCAGGTACCCACTTGTTTACAAGTTCTCTGGGGCAGGATGTTATTATTCCATGCGCAGGACAGTAGAAGGAGGCTGAGCTTCAATGTCTGGATGAGAAAAATGGTGTAGGGAAGGCAGCTTTGGATTTGTTATGAATGGGAGGACTTTCTGGAAAAGGTGGAACATATTCTGACGGGATGGACAACACCCTGCTCCTGATGATCATATTTAAAAAGGAGATCAGACCATGGGAGAAAGCCAATAGTCGCACATGGTTTGGAGAGAGGTATCTTTCAAGGATAGTGACAAAACAGGGAAGTTAGAATGTCCTAATAGAAAGGCTGCAGTTAAGGCTGAAGAAGCCCATCTGAATTTAAATAAAGAGTACACAAACATGAATGGCTTTAAATTACCTACATCATCTGCAAATAAGCAGGTTGTCAATACAAATGCAATTAAAAATACAAATACATAACATACTTTAAAATGCTTGTATGTGACTGCCAGAAGTCTGAAAACTAAGACTGGAGAGTTAGAATGCATGGTATTATATGAGGATATAGACATTATAAGCATCTAGGAGAGATGTGATGGAAGGAGGTTAACCAATGTGACACTGTGATACCAGGGTAGAAATTATATCAATATGACAGGGCAGATCAAATTTGTGTTAGGGTGACACTTTATGTAAAGAATGGCACAGAATCAAGCAAAATAAAAATTCTGCTGAAAACAAATTACACTGCGGAATCCTTATGAATAGAAATTCCATGTGCACTGGGTAAGAGTATAGCAGTAGGTGCATATTACCACCTACCTGGCTAAGATGAAGAAACAGACTGTGAAATGCTAGCAGAAATTAAAAATGGAAATAAATTTGGCAATAAAATAATAACTGAGGATTCCAATTACCCCACTATTGATTGTGTCAATGTCTAATCAGGATATGCTATAGAGATTAAGGGCCGGATTTTAATTTGTGCGCGCAACCTGGCGCGCACAAATGTATGCCCAATTTTATTACATGTGCATGCAATCGCGCGCATGTTATAAAATCCGGGGTCGCGTGCAAGGGGGTGCACAATAGTGCACCTGGCACGCGCCGAGCCCTTGGGAAGCCTTGCTGGCTTTCCCTGTTACCTCCGAGGCCGCTCCGAAATCGGAGCGGCCTTGGAGGGAACTTTCTTTTCGCCAACCTTTCCCTCCCTTCCCCTACCTAACCCGCCCCCCAGCCCTGTCTAAACCCCCCCAACCTGTATTTTATAGGTTGCGCCTGCCTCCGGGCAGGCATAGGTTGCGTGCGCCGACCGATGACCGGCCCGCGATCCCGGGCACAGTGGCAAATGGCTGCTGTGCCTGGAGGCTCTGGCCCTACCCCTGGACCTCCCTGCCCCACCCACACCCCTTTTTTAAAGCTCCTGGACTTACACACATCCCAGGGCTTTATGCGCACCGCCGGGCCTTTTGAAAATAGGCCCGGCGTGTGTAGGGCTTTGAAAATCGGCCCCTAAGTTTCTAGGTGCCATAAATGATTGCATAACAGATAGGGGGGGGGGGGGGGCAGGAGGAGAGGCAGGTACTTTAGATCTAGTTCACCATGAAACACAGGACATGATGGAAGGAGTTAATGTAGTGGGACCGCTATGCAATAACAATCATTATGCAATCAAATTTGACATAATCACTGGAGGGGAGACATTAAGTAAAACTACTGCAGTAGCATAGAACTTTAAAAAAAGAAGACTAATATAGAATGAGAAAATTAGTTAGGAAACACTAAAAGGAGCAGTTGCCAACATTAAAAGTTTGTATAAAGCTTAGACATTTAAAAATACCATCTTGGAAACTCCTATAAAATGTATTTCATGCATTAAAACAAGTTGATGGGAGACCAAACAACTGCCAGCATGGTAAAATGGTGAAGTGAAAGAGGCAGTTAAATCCAAAAGGGCATCTTTTAAAAAATAGAAAGCGGAAAATTAAATGATGAAAATAGGAAAGAGCATAAGTACTGACAAATTAGACGCAAAACAGTACGGTAGTAAGACAGACAGAGAAAATTTGAGAAGGAGTTTGCAAGAGGGGAAAACACTTTGGGGTAAATTTTTAAAAGCTGGCATGGTCGACCATGTGCGCATGGTTCCCGCCACGCACACATGGACGCATCACCGCATGCACGTTATAAAATCGAATATCCGTGCGTTCATGCCCGCCCAATTTTGTATCAGCGCACGGGTGCCCACTCACACGCGCAAGGGTTGGGAATTTTTTTTTAACTCACACGTGGCGACACGCTCGGGCCTTTGCCCAGTTCCCTCCCAGTCCACTCCAATTAAGGATGGAACTTCCCTATCCCCCTAACTCACCTCCCTCCCTTTTCTACTCTCCACCACAACCCCTAAACGCACCCTACCTACCCAACTTTTTTTTTGTTTGTTTGAAAACTTACCTACTCCTTTGAGCAGAAGTAAGTTGCGAACGCCAGCAGGTGGCCCATGACTCGCACACACAGAGGGGCGATTTTAGCAAAATATGCACGGTTACACAATTGGGCCTCACCCAGGTCCCTCCCAGTCTGTTCCAATTAAGGAGCGGACTGGGAGGGAACTTTCCTATCCCTACACCTACCCTTCCTATCTCTTGCCCTCTCCTCCCCGACCCCTAACCTAACCCTACCTATCCCAAATTTTTTTTATTTTAATACTTTCTACTCCCCGGGAGCAGAAGTAATCTCCGAGCGCTGACCCGCTGCCAGCACACACTTCTCCAGGACAGCGGCTAATGGCACTGTCCCAGCTCACCCGCCACCCTGCCCCTTTAGCAGGGCCTGGCACTTCAGGACGTAATTGGGGTTACATATGTGACCAAGCCTGTTCTAAAACGCACGCAGTGTGTGCAAGGCCCGGCCACGTGCATAACCCATTTTTTACGTGCATGGCCCTTTTAAAATCGGGCCGAAAATGAATAGATCCCAAGCTACTAATCATTATTGATTTATAGCAGTTTATGGACTTCTGCTTTAGGAACTTATCCAAACCTTTTCTAAACCCAGTTACACTAACTGCCGTAACCACATCCTCTGGGCAATGAATTCCAGAGCTTAATTATGCGTTGAGTGAAAAAGAATTTTCTCCAATTTGTTTTAAATGTGCTACTTGCTAATTTCATGGAGTGCCCCCTAGTCCTTGTATTATCCAACAGAGTAAATAACTGATTCACATTTATCCATTCATGTCCTTTCATGAAGTTGTAGACCTCTATCATATCCCCCCTCAGCAGTCTCTTCTCCAAGCTGAAGTGCCCTAACCTCGTTAGCCTTTCCTCATAGAAGAGCTGTTCCATGCCCTTTATCATTTTGGTTGCCCTTCTCTGTACCTTCTCCAGTGCAACTATATCTTTTTTGCAATGCAGCGACCAGAATTGTAAACAGTATTCAAGGTGCGGTCTCATCATGGAGCGATACAGAGGCATTATGACATTTTCCGTTTTGTTAACCATTCCCATCCTAATAATTCCTAAAATTCTGTTTGCTTTTTTGACCCACAGCATATGAATTCAACATATTATCTACTATGACACCTAGATCTTTTTCCTGGGTTGTAACTCCTAATATGGAACCTAACATTGTGTAACTATAGCATGGGTTATTTTTCCCTATATGCAACACCTTGCACTTGTCCATATTAAATTTCTTCTGCCATTTCGATGCCCAATCTTCCAGTCTCACAAGGTCCTCCTGCAATTTTACACACTCTGTTTGAGATTTAAGTACTTTGCATAATTTTGTGCCATCCACAAATTTAAGTCCCTCACTCATCGTGCCCCTTTCCAGATCATTTATAAATATATTAAAAAGCACCGATCCCTGAGGCACTACACCTTTTTCCACTGTAAAAGCAGACCATTTAATCCTACTTTCTTCTGTTTCCTGTCTTTTAATCAACTTGCAATACACTAAAGGACATCACCTCCTATCCCATGACTTTTTAGTTTTCTTAGAAGCCTCTCATGAGGGACTTTGTTGAACGCCTTCTGAAAATCCAAATACACTACATCTACCGGTTCACCTTTATCCACGTGTTTATTAACCCCTTCAAAAAAATGAAGCAGATTTTTTAGGCAAGACATTCCTTGGGTAAAGCCATGCTGGCTGTGTCCCATCAAACCATGTCTTTCTATATGCTCTGTGATTTTATTCGTTATAACAGTTTCCACAATTTTTCCCGGCACTGAAGTCAGACTCACCGGTCTACAGTGAGGGTTTGCAGCTCTCCCATTTGGGAGCCTAGAACTGAGGGCTGAGACCTAGATTAAGAAAGTGTCTTCCTCTAATTTTGAACCATGAGGTTTTCTGCTTGCGAGAGGAAACTTTTAAACACCTTTCCTGCCTCCATTTTGGGTTTTCCTTTTTTTTTAGAACTGATTGAGTTTTCCTGAGTACCACAGGGCCCAGCGACTCCGTTTTTCTTTAACATTGGAGAAAGCTTTGTCTCTCACTGAGAGAGAACTGAAGGCCCATCAGTGTCCACAGGGAGAAATGACTTCACAGTTATTCCCAGAGAAGAACGAAGAGGAAGATCAGTGGGCACCTCCCAGGTACAGCCACCACTGCTTCCATTGTGCTTATTGCTGTATTTTACAAAGGAACAATCATCAGTGCTGTGTACAAAGAATTTTACAGTGGGATTTGAGTAAAAGCAACTCATGGAGTCTAAAAGTGCTATCTCTCCCCCCCCCCCCCCCCCCCCCAACTCAGGGAATCCTGGACAGCAATGTAAAGCGAACATCATGAGGTTTAAGATCATTATTTATTTATTTATTTATTTATATTTCTTATATACCGGCATTCGCGATGGGAGTCGCATCATGCCGGTTTACAATAAACAGGGTGTGACAAAAGGATAAATACTTAAAAAACACTTAACATTAACATGTGATAGAATATGAAGATAGCAGTTACAATAAAACAGGGACATAATGCAACTTGGATTGTAGAGAATGTGAAAGAGAAATTAACAATGAGCTAAAAAAGAAATAGCCAAGGTAATACAATAGCCAAGGTAATTAAAGGTTAACGCTACCTTTAGAGACTGTGTTTGAGGTGTGGTTCCTGGGTCTTTAACCGGGACAATCAGCCCAGGGGTTTCAGAAGTTTATAAAATCATGAGTAGGGTAAGAGAGGACGGTTACTTGCTTTCTCAAATAAAACTAAAAACAAGGGAGCACTCCATGAAACTAGCAACCAACAGATTTAAAACAAAATTGTATACAATATTGTTTTCATTCGCACATGATCAAGCTGTGGAATCTATTGCCAAAGGACGTGGTGAGACTGGAAAATTGGGCATCCAAATGGCAGATGAAATTTAATGTGGATAAGTGCAAGGTGATGCATATAGGGAAAAATAACCCATGCTATAATTACACAATGTTGGGTTCCATATTAGGTGCTACAACCCAAGAAAGAGATCTAGGTGTCATAGTGGATAATACATTGAAATCGTCGGTGCAGTGTGCTCCGGCAGTCAAAAAAGCAAACAGAATGTTAGGAATTATTAGAAAAGGAATGGTGAATAAAATGGAAAATGTCATAATGCCTCTGTATCGCTCCATGGTGAGACCGCACCTTGAATACTGTGTACAATTCTGGTCGCCGCATCTCAAAAAAGATAAAATTGCGATGGAGAAGGTACAGAGAAGGGCTACCAAAATGATAAGGGGAATGAAACAACCCCCCTATGAGGAAAGACTAAAGAGGTTAGGACTTTTCAGCTTGGAGAAGAGACGACTGAGGGGGGATATGATAGAGGTGTTTAAAATCACGAGAGGTCTAGAACGGGTAGATGTGAATCGGTTATTTACTCTTTCGAATAGTAGAAAGACTAGGGGGCATTCCATGAAGTTTGCATGGGGCACATTTAAAACTAATCGGAGAAAGTTCTTTTTTACTCAACGCACAATTAAACTCTGGAATTTGTTGCCAGAGGATGTGGTTAGTGCAGTTAGTATAGCTGTGTTTAAAAAAGGATTGGATAAGTTCTTGGAGGAGAAGTCCATTACCTGCTATTAAGTTCACTTAGAGAATAGCCACTGCCATTAGCAATGGTAACATGGAATAGACTTAGTTTTTGGGTACTTGCCAGGTTCTTATGGCCTGGATTGGCCACTGTTGGAAACAGGATGCTGGGCTTGATGGACCCTTGGTCTGACCCAGTATGGCATTTTCTTATGTTCTTATGTTCTTATGTTCTTACCCCCAAGGAGAAAGGGGAGAGGGTTTGAAAATGGCTGTGAGGCTTGATTCCTCGAGCCTGGGTGAGGGCGTCGGTCTAGCAGCAGGAATGGAAAGAGGGGCAGACCAGGAGGTAACTAAGGAAGGATTTCTTTTAACAAGAGACCCTGAAATAACACTTGGTTCAATATGGAATGCCCTTCAGTCCTTGGAAAAGGCTATTTTGGGACTAACAAAGGAAGTATTGGAAATAAAAAAACAAGTCCAACATAATGCAATAGAAATATTGACTCAAAATAATAAAATAGATGTTAGAAACCTCTGTTGTTGAAATTGGAAATATTCAAACATCTTTGATCCAGAATGAAGAAGTGGTGAACAGACGATTGGAAAAAATTGAGAACAATTTAAGGGCACACAATTTAAGATTTCTTAATTTTCCTGTGTTAAAAAATGTTTCACCATTTGATTTATTTAAATTGTATGTGTCGCAAGTTCTTAAAGTTCCGGATGAAGTTAAACCAGTAATAACTAAAGCATACTATCTATATCCAAACGAGAATATTCGGACGGATATGGAAGATCAACCTTTATTAGATATGACAACAATACTGGAATCATCACAGGAGATGATAGTTCCACATCGGAGACCTTTATTGGTAACTTTTGCATTTTTGATGGACAAGAACAATATCTTTAAGCAATACTTTAGAAATAGTCAGGTTTCCTTCTTTGGGCAAAAAATACGCTGCTATCAGGATTTAGTTAAACAAACTCAAGTAAGAAGAAAAGAGTTTCTTAAAAGGAAAGTGGAGGTTGTACAAAAGGGGGCTACCTTTAAGTTGCAATTTCCCTGTAAATGTTGTATATTTTTTCAGGGTCAGAGGTATGTTTTCTTTGTACCAATGCAGCTTAGGTCCTTCCTGGACACTCACCCAAATCCCATATGATTCTGCTGTTTGGAGTGATTGATTTAAGTAGTGGGGGCCCTGCTCAGTCCGTCAGAAAGACTTGAGATTTATTTTTCTTTGCTTAATGATATTCGCTCCTTTAATCTGCTCTCCCTCTGTATTTCTTCTATTTGTTTATGATACAGAATAAGTAATGCATTATTAGAATTTCTTTAAAACTTTTTCTTTCTGTATATAAGAGATTTCTTCAACAAGTGGATACTTGTAATTTTGTTAAAATGCATAAATAAAAAAAAAAAAAAAAAAAAAACCAACTACTCTAAACAATTTTGTGTTATCTGCAAATCTGATTATCTCACTCGTCGTATTTCTTTCCAGATCATTTATAAATATATTGAAAAGTAAGGGTCCCAATACAGATCCCTGAGGCACTCCACTGTCCACTCCCTTCCACTGAGAAAATTGCCCATTTAATCCTACTCTCTGTTTCCTGTCTTTTAGCCAGTTTGCAATCCACGAAAGGACATCGCCACCTATCCCATGACTTTTTACTTTTCCTAGAAGCCTCTCATGAGGAACTTTGTCAAACGCCTTCTGAAAATCCAAGTATACTATATCTACCGGTTCACCTTTATCCACATGTTTATTAACTCCTTCAAAAAAGTGAAGCAGATTTGTGAGGCAAGACTTGCCCTGGGTAAAGCCATGCTGACTTTACTAGTACAGACGTGGTCTCAGTTTTCTTGCCACAGATGATGGAGTGCCAAGGTACCACTCTTAGGCGCTGATGCCTAGTTTCTCCTCAAGGAAACCTAGGACGAAGTACAGACACAGCCATTTGCAGGATCCGGTTTTCTTTCTGAGATAATATTCAACCTGATGTACCCAGATCTGGTTAACATGTTAAACAGAATAGATGTCCAATATGCTTCTGGATTATGGGAATCCTTTTTTGTTTGTCCTGCGCTAAGGGGCAGAGTTAATTTTTCTTGGCCTGGCCGAGTGTGCTGTTATCTCTGCTACTGGAGTTTGTGACTCATAGAGTTTGTATTTCATTGTTGATTCCCTCAGAAGACTAAATAAATTGATTTTAAGATGGAGCCAGCAAACATATGTCTGGATTTGAGTTATTTCATTCCAATGTTTGAGCTTGAAATTCAGAGTCTGACAAGGAGGATTTGGATATAAATGTCCAGATTTACTTCCTTAGGGGGCAGTTAAGGGTCACGGAGGAGAAATCTGGCAAGTTTTTTTTCAGGTTTTTCTGGTCCAGTATGAGACCGTCATTATTTTCTCCCCTCTCAGTCCATTCCATTTCACCAGCCATTCCACCACTTTTTTTTTAACCCACAGAGCAGGTGCCAGGACACTTATTTTATGTATCCCTAGTCGGAGTTACATACAACACATACACCCACAAAGTTTCTTGCATTTGAATCTGAGGTCATGGGAAAGATACAGACAGACTGAGAATTTTTCATGCTCAGTTCTTGGAAGCGTTTATTTATTTATTTTGAAATCTTAGATTCTGCTATATTTCCTAAAATAGTTCAATGTGGATTACATATTTACACTCGCACAGGCCGTTACGCGTTTTAGACACGCTATTATTACCCCTTGTACTGTAAGGGGTAATAGAGTATGGAAAATGCTCGGCCAACCCCCCCCCCCCCCCAAAACTAATAGCGCTCATCACATGCAAATGCATGTTGATGAGCCTATTAGTTAGTCACGCTCAATACAGAAAGTAAAATGTGCGGCCAAGCTGCACATTTTACTCTCACATATTAACGCCTGCCCAAGGGCAGGCATTAAGTTCTAAGGGACCCTGAAAAGTGTACAGAAAAGCAGAAAATTTCTGTACACCCTCTGATTTAATATCCTAACGATATTAAGTCGGAGGAACCAAAACAAAAAATTAAACAAAAATCTGCCCGTTGGTCGGGGGGTTCGAAAACAGACGCCCATAAAATTCAGCATCTGAGAGCTGCCTCTTTGCTAATAAGGAGGCACTATGGACGCGCTATTGTCCCTAGCACCTCCTTATTAGCGCCCGGCCTCATTTAAATACAAAATCGTGCGCCCAGGAGAGGTGTCTGGGCGCATGTCGGGAGAGTGGGCGCTCAACTCAGAGCACCGTCTCTCCCGCAGGTTTTATTGCATCGGCCTGATGGAATTTTGATGATGAAATTTTAACACAACTTTTACATTAATCACATATAAATTAAACAAACAATAAACATGCTATTCATCACATACAAATATCAACTCTCATATGTCAAAAGGTTCAGTAAAAAATAAGGTTTTCAGACCTTTCCTAAAACTTTTTTTATCTCTCTCTCTCTCCTCTCAACTCGATGGGCAAAGAATTGCACAGTGTAGGTGCCGCATATGAAAATGCACGAGACCTTGTCACATCACGCTTATGGGCCTGCGTAGCTTGAATATTAAGCAATTTCTTTTTACAGGAGCGCGAGGCTTTTGCAGGCACATACCATTGCATTCTTTGTGGTGCTGAACAGTCATAATCTGAGCAATAGCAATCTATGAGTTAAAACTTAGACTCTTTCAGCTCTAAATCACTCAAAAAGCTGAACAATAAACTACTCCCTTTCTCCTCTTTTCTGTCCCTCTTTTTCTCTAAGATTGGTTGCTGTTTTGCTCACGCCGCCAGGTGAAAAACCAGGACAACTGGCCCAGATGCTTCCCTCGCTGCTGGAATGACAGGCTTCGTAGCCTGAAACGCTTCACTGGGAACTGTACGGTATAAAATAAATGACCCATAGCAACGATGGCAGAAAAAGACCAAATGGTCCATCTAAGCTGCCCAGCAAGTTTCTTAACTGCCGCTGCGAGCAGGTTACCCCCAAGCCTTATGTTAAGGGCAGCAGTATTAACAATCAAAACCAAGCGCTGTCAAAACCATAAGAAAATTACTGCTAGCAATATTTTTTTATGGGGGTGAGCAGGCCTTCTTGATAGTTCAGACAATGCTGCTTGAACGTGCTTTGCTTTTGGACCTGGCCGTAGAGGCAGGCCCAGTGTTGGCTGACATCTGAATCCTATTCCCCTTTTTTCCCCCCAAGTATGATCCAAGTATGAGGATTCTTATGTAACCTCTTTTTCATGGATGGACTGAATGCTAAGGAGTCCATAAAAAAAAAACAAAAAACAGTACAACCCCGGGCTAACTCCAAACTGACCACTCTCACAGCCCTTATCACCCTCGGAGTGTGGGTTCTTGTCTCTTGTGATGGGGGCGAAGAATGACCTTCAAGGCCCAGGGCTGGGGTGGGAATCCCTTCTATGTGTATTACAATGGGCTCTTTGGGACAGGTACACTGACAAACCGAGGCGGGACTCACTAGATGGGTGTTCAAAATAAAATTTACTGTGATTGCTCCTATTAATTCTTATACAACCAAATAATAAAAAAGTGTCCAGTTACATCCAGGTTCTTTATCCACATGGGAGTATAGGTTTAAAGTCAGGGCCGGGTCAAGGGCATCCTAGCCAAACTTTACAGCCTTGCGCGCCCCCCTCCCCCCTCCAACATCCACCCTGTACACATCTCCAGGCAACCCCACACACCAATTAAAAATTATGCATTTTATAATAGCAGATTTTACGCAAAACAACATTCAAAGTTCAGTTTTTGTTAAAAACATAACTTACACCATGTATATTATAGTTTACAGGTACTGCTGTGCGCCAACCAGAAAACCCTGCAAAAAAGCAAAAAAGGATATTTGGAACCCATATGGTATTAGACCTATTGTTGAGTGTGGGCTTGGTGCTCAGAAAGCCATGAGTAAACTGAAATAGCATTAAAATAAATTACACCTCCCATACCAAAACAACACTAAGTGCAAGAAGTTAAACAGCAACAACCTTACTTACGAAAGAAAAGGCAATACTGCAAATCTTAGCCAGGCACTAAAACACCACTACATCTCCTATTAGGAAAACAGAATAAGCCAAACTGCTATTCATCCCTACACAGAAACTACACGCTACCAGACTAGCTCACCTAACATTGTAACACAGTATTGGCGGCAAAAAATGACCAAGTGTTCCATCCCAGACTGCCCAGTCAGTTTCTTTTGGTAGTAACCGCTGCTCCATGCAGGTTAACCCCGTGTTTCTGTTAAGGATCGTAACTGCCGCTCCATGCAGGTTACCCCCAAGCCTTATATATTAACACAGCAACACTTTTACTGGGCGAGGAGGCCTTCTTGAAAATTCAGACCACGCTGAATTTGATGTGCTTTGCTTTTGGACTTGGCCATAGAAGCAGTCCTGAGCTTTTTCCCTTATGTCTGTTTAGCAGTACCCCATACTGTAAAAGTCGGGGTCCAAGTTGGTTGTCGTCTGAATCCAATTCCTCTCCCCCCCCCGACCGCCGTCAAGGCAGAGAGCGATGTTGCAGTTGCGTGAAAAGCATCAAGGCTTATTGGTTAAGGGCAGGTATCCCCACGCATACTGTTAAGGGAAGTAACCGCCACCGAGCAGGTTACCCCCTCCCCATGCACCCCCTTTTCTTTATTTCCATCTTCCAGCCTTTAGGGATTCACACTGTTTATTCCTTGCCCCTTTGGATTTTTCAACTGGGAAGAGGAGTGGACTCAGTGACTAGATTAGCCACTGTACAAATTCTCCACACACTGCTCTAGCATCACTCCTCAGTCCCATGTGAGAGCTGCGTCCTGCTTACTTCTCCAGAACTGGGAAGAGCAGTCACTGGTGTTTTTGCCTGGACCTCCACGAGGTTCCTCTCATGCTTTTCTCAGTTTCCACTAACACAGACACTTGTTCTGGGGCCTTTGCTGTTTTAACCTCATTCTCTGCATCTGAACCACGAAATTAATACAGCAAGTCATCCAGGTTCCTTAGCCACACACACACTCGCATACTCTTATCTGATTTCAGTCCAGCTCGCCTATTTCATTAACCTGTACAGTTTAGTGGTTTCCAGGGTTTCCGAGTCACTCTCGATTCACGTCCGCCTACACTTACTGTAAACTCCTTAAAACAGACTGCAGCCATCTGTCCTCGAATTCATAGCCAACTTTCTCTTTGTGTCTCTCTTCTAGTAAAAGACACATATTAACATGGAAAGCATAAGCCTGGCTGAATCAGGGGTAGGAACAGCTAATTTGAGGGCGAGAAAGCATCCTAAATATAGCAAAGGGAACAGTAGCAGGGCCAATAGGAGAATGGAAGAGGCAAGCACCATGTGCATGTGGGGACAAGGCACAACCAGACAAACTGAAGAGAAGATCCCAAAAGCCATCAGGATCCCATGTTTCAAGAAAGGTCGGACACAAATAGGAAAGGGTCCCCGATTCAAGAGACTAATTTATACAAACAATAATACACATTTTAAATCACGAAAGTTTCAGCAGTTCTTGAGCAGACTCTCTCTCTCTCTCTACGGATGCCCATGATGGAATAGACTACAAGAGGTCAAGATATTCAGGATTTTTTTCAGGACAGCTCGATGTTCTGCTGCCTTGTAGGAGAATTCACCCCTTATTTATTTGATATTCAGGTACTGTAGGTATTTCCCTGTCCCCAGAGGGCTCACAGTCCAAGGGAGTAGCAGAGGCCATGGAGGATGAAATGTCTTACCCAAGATCGCAAGGAGTGGTAGTGGGATTTGAACCCTGACTTGCAGCTCTTAACTTCTAAGCCACTCCCAGAAGACTACTTGGAAGACAATCTCTTGTTTCCTACATCACTAGCGCTATCGCCATTGATTGTCACAATCCATCTGTCACTGGACGTTTGACAAGTAAACTGGGGATCAGCGGGGGGGCTGCTTGGAGATAGCAAAGGGAGCGGTGGGGTGCACTACATGATTTATTGTGGGCTCTTCAAGCTCTGGCTTCCTAAGATCAGACTGATTTCAAAATAATATTCTGATCTGGCCCAAATTTAATTTTGCATATTTATATTTCACTTTTATAACACAATGGATAAATAAGGTAGATTACAGCAGATAACATACATATCAAAAACCATAATAAAACAAAAACTCATGTGGGAGCTGGGTTTTTACCTTGCATTCTGGAATAGCGGAAGTCAAAGGCAGAGCAACAGCCGGGGTAGGCACTCCGTCTAAACTGGGGCCCTACAGTCTTTAAAGGGTCCATTTTTGAGGGCCTTCTGTCTTCTTGGTTATTTCTTTGACCCTGTTTCTAGAGCATATGCATGAAGGTACAATCTCTATCCCTATGACTACCCCCTCCTCCACCTCTCCCAGCACACTTTCTCCTTAAACTGGAAGAGTGCAGAGAGACGAAGAGAAGGAACAGCTGCAGAAACAAGGGTCCCATATTCTCTCTCATTACACAGCCATTTCTGCTTCAGGTGCCACCACTGCTGAGGACAAGAAAGGGCACAAGGAAGGAAATATTAGGAAAGGAATGGAGAATAAAACGAAGAATGTCATAATACCTCTGTATCGCTCCATGGTGAGTCCGCACCTTGAGTACTGTGTGCAGTTCTGGTCACTGCATCTTAAAAAAGATATAGTTGCACTGAAGAAGGTACAGAGAAGGGCAGCCAAAATGATAAAGGGGATGGAACAGCTCCCCTATGAGGAAAGGCTGAAGAGTTTAGGGATGTTCAGCTTGCAGAAGACATGGCTGAGGGACGATATGGCAGAGATCTATAAAATCATTACTGGAATAGAACGGGTAAATATAAATCAGTTATTTACTCTTTCAAAAAATACAAAGACTAAGGGACACTCCATGAAGTTAGTAACACATTCAAAACAAATTGAAGAAGATTCTTTTTTACTCAACACATAATTAAGTTCTGGAATCCACTGCCAGAAGATGTGGTTAAGGCAGCAGGCACAGCTGGATTTAAAAAGATTTGGACAAGGTCCTGGAGGAGAAGTCCATAAACTGTTACTAAGTAGACTTAGGGAATTGCTACTACTTATCACTGCACGATAGCCGCCTGGGATCTATTTACTGTCTGGAATCTTGCCAGGTACTTGTGACCTGGATTGGCCACCGTTGAAGCATGGTACTGGGCTTGATGGACCCTCGCTCTGAACGAAAATGGCAAATTCTCATGTTCTTAAGGAGAAACAGAGGAACAGAAATGAGGGAAGGGGAAAGAGAGAGGAAGAAGTAAGATGCACAGAGATTTTAGAGATGAGCACATAAAAAAAAGGAAAAAAAAACCCAAAACCCCAGAACAAATGAAAGACATAGCAAAATATGAAATGAAATGTGGAAATGAAGATGAGAAGGAATGTGGGAGATGCAAAAGGGAAGAGGTGAAGGAGGGAGTATTGTGTGTTGCTGACAGAGACCCAGAAAATTATCTTGTATCCAGGCCTACCATTTCCACATTCAGACACTGACTAAAGTGGCACCCACAGACCCCATCAGTAAGGAGAACAAAGTACATCTCTCATGACATTTGGGCAAAGGATTAATATGCTGGGTCTGTCAGAGATGGTCACTGAGATACTTGTCCAGTATATGGGAGGTGATGCAATGTGGGGGAAAAGCCATGAATAGTGACTCCCTGATAAGAGCCAAGTTGGGTCGAATTAAAAACATGCTGCTGAATAACAGCACATTACTTTTTATAATTATTTAATTTACATAAGATTACATAAGCCATATTCCAGAACTTCAACTAAATCAAGAAAGAGAATAACCTTGGGAGAGCCTGTTCATCATACGATGTATATGTGGCCCACATAAGCTTGCCAATCTCAGGTCTTTCAGCCCCGAAAGGCCAATCTGACTGGCTGAGTCAGTGGTTTTCAGTTGCACACTGATGTCCTAAAGAACATGAAGTGGCCCAGAATATTGTGTAACTTTCATGTCAGCACGTTTTACCTCTCTGACCATAACTTCCTGCCTATTCAGTCTCCCTGTGAAGCTGTATATGCACAAGGTTCTTTAGTATATAAGCACATTGGACTCCTATTGCTTGCTATCATATCTTTCCTATGGACACAAAATATATATATCAGAGAACATTTTAAACAAGTAGGTCCCAATTCAGAAAATCATGTCCAGGTATCTCCTCCCCTACAGGGAAAATACAGGCCGGAGTAATTGGAACAGCCAATCTGATTGGTCGGTTTAGCTTTTTTCATCATCTGTCTCTGACACTACGTGGATGATAAGCACCAACTGGAAATATCTGAATTGCCCCCAGTATGCCAGCTTACACGGCTCATTACAATCCAAAAAGTACAGGTGGAGCAATATATTAAAACCATCATCAAGGTGTGGTGATACTAAAGAGGACTTTATGTGCTTCTGTATGGCTCAGCCTGGCATTCTTTGCTGGGCTTGTGAGCACCCTGGATGCTGTGAGATCCACAAAGTAAAGCTGAATGGTAACTTGCCATCAACACCAAAAACCCAAGTGGGACAGTTTTTCCCCACAGAAAAGGATATTGCATCGAGATGCTTTAAACTGGGGCGGCCAACTGCGGTCCTCAAGAGCCAGGTTTCAGAGATATCCACAATGGATGTGCATGAGGTAGATTTGCATGCACTGCCTCCATTGTATACAAATCTATCTCATGCATATTCATTGTGGATATCCTGAAAAACCCTTACCTGTTTGTGGTTCTTGAGGACTGGAGTTGGCCACCCCTGTTTCTGGGGCCTCCGGCCAATTCCAAAAGGGCTCATTTCCCCTTACCCTGATCTAGCAGTTCTGCGACTCCGTCATGGTGAAAGCTTCCGGGCTGCTGGTGCTTTCACCGAATGTTTGCCGTAACCTGCCGTGTGACAGATACACCTCGGCTGAAATTCTGGTGCTGCTTGGCTGTCTGAAGGAAGCACTCTGCTGCGCGTACTGTCTTTCTTTGTACACCTGGCACAAATTCTCCCAGGTCAACTAGCCCTTCACCAGGCAGAGCTGGGCAGAATGTAGTCAGTAAGATTTCTCAATCAGAACTGAGCACTTCTGCTTTTACACACTGAGTAACAGTGAGCAGTTAGAGATGCATTAAGCAGCTTAAAGATATGCGCGCGCACGTGTGTGTATGTGCACATACAGTCTGTGCATATAACGCTTCTGTATGAATTGTCATATTGATACGTGTAATACGTATACATGTGTGCGGTTGAGAAAGAGAGAGAGAGGATTGACCAGTCAGTGTAACTGGCAACTGATGTGAAGCCAGAATAACATTGAAAGCAAAAAAAAAAAGTAGATTTCAAAACAGTTTAGCACATTAGTAAAACATCTTCTTCAGTGAATCAGTTTTGGCCTGTCTTGTTTTCACAATACCACCCTAATGCATTCTGGTACCTGTAGTGTACTATGCTTGAGAGCCAGCACTGGAAGACAGGATACATGTGGAGCTATCCCAATGGTGCTGCCACAATGATATCAGCTGCTCTAGAGCAGTGGTTCTCAACCTGCCCTGGAGGCACAGCTAACTGGACTGGTTTTCAGAATATCGGTAATGAATACGCCTGAGAGAAATCTGCATGCATTGCAGACCCAATGTATGCAAATCTGTCTCATGCCTATTCATTGTGACTATCCTAAAAACCTGATGGGTTAGTTGTGCCTCCAGGAGTGGGCTGAGAACCGCTGCTCTAGAAGAAAGAAAACAGGAAACTGCTTGGAAAACATTGATAAGCTCCTTGAATAGCATTAGAGACAGCTTTTAAGGTGCACACATTGGCACCAGCAGGATGAGGAAAGTGAAAACATAAGCAGGCTGAAGAACAGCCAAAAACACCTCCCACACAGCATGAGCCAAAAATTCTCTCTGAAGCCTTAATGGTGTCTTTCTGAATGTCAGTGTCAGAGATAATGTGTACAAAAGTAACTCAGAGCAGCAGTGCAGCTTTGGAATAATTCAGGCAGTGATTAAGATTCCCCCACTTTCTGATTTTACTTTTATTCCTAATTGGCTGATCCCAGCATTACACATCTCAAGAAAAATGAGGCGCTGCTGAGCTGATTGCCATCGGGAACCCTGTGCCCATGGGATCTTCTATGAGGGCAAAAGAGCTTTTAAAAGCAGGGGCACACTTGGGCCTGCCTGGTGGACTTGTAGCAATTGCTGTGCACTGCCATTCGGAGGACCTGGGTTTCATTCCTGGGCCAGTCTTCCGCTCCTTCCTTGTCCAGCTGGAGCTGGGGATGCCGCGAAGGTGGTGTTCACGGTCCCTGAGGAGAAGGCACATCAACCATGGCTCGTCAGGGAATTCTAGGGGCTAGCGTTAGGGCTCAGATTAGCTGGGTTACAGAGGGAGCCGCAGTTTGTGGCCCATGGTTAGGCTGGGCTGAGTTAGCAATGGGCTATACAAACAGTGTGGGGGGGGGGGGGGGGGGGGAGGAATCTTGCATACTTCTGAATACATTCCAGACTGAACTGGAAGGCCAAAAGAGCAGGAAAGAACTATCATACTTAAAAAAAAAAAGTCACAACTTAGGGCCTGCACGGTGGCTCAGAGGGACCTGGGATCGATTCGCAGCTCAAGTCTTCCACTCCCTGGATCAACCAGGGTTCGGGATGCTGCGTTCATGGCCCTGGTGGTGGGGGGAGGGAAGGAGTCATAGTCATTGCACAGCGGCGACACCTACTGACCACATTCGGCGCACGAGACTGCAGAGCTCCGGAAGGAGCCCCCAGCTGAGGACCGTTGATGCAACAAATGGACTACAGTAAGTTTGGAGAAAGATAAAATAGGGGGGAAAATCCCCGACTAGTTGTGATTGAAGGTTCATGGTGCCCAGTCCCAGTCCCTGGTTATGAATGAGCAGGAAGACCAAAGCAGCAGGACAAAAGAAGATTGGAAGTTACAACTCCCATTATGTTCATCGATTACAGAAGAACAAGCCATAACCAATGTGAAACTACCCCAGCTACGAGGCTATGAGAACTATAGCTAGAGAAGCCAACCAGTAGCAAAAATGTATGTCGTTGATATAAAAAAAAAACCCCTCATTTTCATTATCATACCAATTTATATTCTATTGTTGAGGCGATATTAGCATTTCAAGTTTTTGAAAGCCATTATTTAGCCACGCACCATTGTGAGTCTTCGTGGGTGTTACTGTGCTGATCCTCACTAGACATCCATGCCAGTACCTCAGCATGCGGCGGACCTGGGTTTAATTCCCAGGTGAAGCCTCCTGCTCCCCAGTGCAGCCAGGGATGGGGATGCCTTGGAGGCAGGCGTTCGCAGCCCCTGGAGTGGAGAGAGTCTCAGTCATTTGACAGTGGTGACCCCCTAATGGCCGGACTGGGGGCCCATGTTAGCCGGGTTCCAGAAGGCGCTACAGTATGGGGGGCACTTGGCTGAGGACTGTCACAGTCATGGCAGGGATGAGTTGTGGGGGCCTTAAAATGGACAGGGGGAGCCCTGGGTAGCTGCAAATGAAGGGTCTTGGTGCTATAGCTCAACAGAGGCTGGTTTTGATTGAGCCGTGAATTCAAACAAGCAGGAGCTTGGCCACAAAAATAAAATAAAATAAAATAAAGCCATAGTTACAGTACGAGACACAGAGGGAAGGGGAGCTTTTATATGGCTTGCTTTTTTTTATCCCGCAGTTTCCACATGCTCCTTTGGGCTTCTAGCTCAGCCCAAATCAGGGCTAGGATCTGGGGCCATGCACCTTCATTCACAGCTACGTAGGATTCCCCCACCCATTTTGCATCCCCTTCCCACCTTACATTAGTTCAGTCACTGCAAGGACAGTCCTTGGCCAGCAATCACCTGCCCCAGATCTGAGCAATAAATTCGCCACTGCAGAATGCCTAGGATTCCCTCCTTCTCCTCCCTCCCCCAGGGGGCTGTGAATGCAGTATCCCTAGCCTCCACCGAAAAGGGGTGTGGAGGACCCGAGCTAAGAATCTTTGATGGTAAAGCCTGGAACTTCTATGTCCCTTGGCAGCAGAGTGGACCCTCCGCTGAAGATTGGATATATTACATAGAATGGGAGAGGCTTTGAAATGATGGGTAAAGATAAACCTAAACGTTTCACAGAGCACTAATGGGAGCCCGTAAAAAAAAAATGTACCCAGGTCCGACTGCTCTTGTTCCCCCATTTCCTAAAAATTCAGTTTGGATTAGAAGCAAAACCAAAACGTTATTAGGTGACATAATCGCCTGCTCTGATTCCTCCCTCCAAATACTCCTTTTCTGCCCACCCCCCCCCCCCCATCCCATGTCCTGAAAGTTTAATGTGCCTCAGAATCGGCCAAAACCATCTGCTCAAACATCAGCGCCCTGCCTTTCTGTTCCCTCAAGGGTGAGGAAAAGGCCAGACCATAAGAGGGAGAAGCCTAGCTCCTGCTTCAGACTAGGAACATTTGGGAGGGAAAGATTTGAAAAGCGGCCACATTTCCTGCTCAGATAAAAATGCAGCCTGAGTTACTGACCGTAGCTGAAGGCTGAGGCTGACACACCCGCAAAAATCTTCTATTTCTGGCAAAATGGCATCAGCAAAAGCTGACTTCCTTCCATAGCTGCTCTGCTTCGCTTAATGTTTCTTGCCCCAACCGCCTGAATGAGAGGGGGACCAGCCTACCTTCCAGACAAAAGAGATCCCCTGCACTCCAAGACAGGTACTGAGTTCTCAGGAAGCGGATCTTTTAAATATTCCCTCATTTAAGGGGAGAAAGCACCTAAAAACGTGGTGCCTTTGACAGGCCTTTGAGAAGAGGGTGACTCAGATTGCATATCCTGTTAGTTTAGGGATGGTGGTGCAAGTTTTGTAGGGATGGTGATATGACATTTTTTTTTAGCATAAATCAGCTTTGATTTTTTTATATTATTTTGTTGTGCTGTATTCAGGGTCAAGGTCAAAAGGATAGGCTATTGTTGTATGCATTTTAGTTTCATTATTGTTTGTATTTTTGTGTGCTTTCCTGTAGGAGTTTGGACCTCATTTTTTAGCTATTTTCTTATAAGCCAGTAAGAAATGTTTTAAATAAAGTATGAGAGACACTTTTGCTTCTCCCACTTAGGGCTATTAGAAGCTCAGGTAAGGCTCAGTCAGGTGCAAAGCAGGACTTCTTGATAGTGAGACACTTGGGACTGGGGTTGAAGAAGAAGAGGAAAGCAGGTACACATCATTTTGTGTTTGAGGAGCTGAAGGGAGATGCTTGTGATGCTCCTGCAGGCCAGTGTTTGACACTTGCATTGTCCTGTACCCTTATAAGAGAACCAGAATGCACAGGAATGGACATCAGGAGCCTGCTTCACTCCTGTCAACTTTCACAGCATCACAGTTCCAGGTCATCGGGGACAGTCTTGGTTTGACCCCGTGGATAACAGAGTTAGTGCAATGGAGGAAGAAGCAGGACAGGATCCCCTCTGTGTTTCTGGTGCTCTGAAACACAGAAACAGAGAGACATGATGGCTGAAAAAGACCATATGGCCTATCAAGTCTGCCCATCCACATCAACTAATTCAGTTGTCTGGTTACCCTGTCTGTATTAGAGTTCAGTCCTGGTTTTTCTCATGCCCATCCCAAAAAAAAAATTATCTTGAGTTCTAATGAGTGTTTGCCAAGAATCTGATGGAGTACAGTGAGTTATTTAAGAGATCACACCTGTAAGCTCCAGTGTGCGCGGTAATAAATGTCTCAGGCACTTTTGATCAGTGCCTCTGAAGCAGCTGTTATCTTTAGTTTAACTGCAGCTGCTAAGGGAGTCATTACTATTAGAACAGTTACATTTTAAAGCAAAGGACAAAAAAACAGTGATAAAATTTTATTTAGTTCCCAGATCAGAGCAGTTTTCAGATGTGCAGAAATATGGCTGGGAAAGTGCGGTGGCATTGATAAGACACCTGAACAAGATTTCAGTCTTGTGAGCTGTAACCAACCAGTGGAAACCCCTGACCACCGTTTCTGCCCATGGCATGTAATACAAACAAAAATGGCCTGCATGACGGCAGATGTTTGTAGAGAATGGTTGTACTAGTGGGACTGCAACTGATGGGGGTCATAAACCTTCTTTGAGTCTTGAAAAATTTCCAAGACATCCACATATGTCTGAACTAAGAAATATCTGCCTAAACTTCCTCCCTGCTAACAACATTTGTATAAAGGTGCAGAGGAGGGAGACAAAAAATGATAGAGGGAAAGGAACCTCTCTCCTATGATGAGACGCTACATAGACTAGGGCTCTTCAGCCTTGGAAAAGAGACTGCTGAGAGAGGACATGATAGAGGTTTATACAATCATGAGTAGGGTGGAACAGGTAAATAAAGGATAGTTATTTACCTGTTCAAATAATACTAACCAGTAACCACTAAGCCCTGGGTAATTCATAGATTAGATAGTGCATTAGAGGTTATAATTAGGGGGAGGCGCCATTCATACATGGCCCCTCCCTTTGAGGATGCTGGAATGGGCCGTCTCCTTTGAGAGGTTTTATAGCAGCTCTCCGCTAAGAGCTTTGGGGTCAGTGTGGATTAATTTTTTGGGTCAATGGAAATGTTTGGAGTCTTTTTCTACCTTTTGATTTGTGGGTCTTCTTTGGGGCATCAGCCAACCCTGCTGGGAGCCCGTGACGTGAGTCAGGATTCTGCCCTGCTTGTTCCGCTCCCTGGTGGGTAGGGCCAGCGTGCCGGGAATGTTTTGGGCTTTTTACAGATTTTAAGTGCTAGGAAGCCTGGGGGACATCCTGCGCAACGCCTGGATTCAGGGAATGGGCGACCTGTTTTTGGGGCTGCGAAGGTTAGGGAAAACCTGACGCTCTTTATCCTCAACAAGGACGGAAGAAGGTGGTGACCCGAGGCCAGGACCTTTCGGTGTTTTGCAACATTTTGGGATAAGAAATTGTTTTGGAAGTTCTGGGAGGAACGTTTGGCTGCCCCATTTTGGGGCTGCTGTTCCAATTTGGATCCATCCCATTAGGGGTCTGAAAGAGACTGAGAAAAGAGAGAGAAAGTATCTACTAACTGTGAGTAAAGAGAACATTAAGATAATTGAAGACCACCATCAGGAACCTTCACCTTGGGGAGAGGGAGGTATGGACTCCCTGTACAGAGATAATGAGTGACATTTTGCCAGTATTGAAAGGGTTTTCCTGCCCATCCAAAGGATATCCTACCCACTTGGGGACTCTACTTATCCAAGATAGGCAGATAGTATGGAAGAGTTCAAGACAGTCCAGGGTTGAAGGCAGGCGGCAGGCAAGGCAAAGTCCAATATCCGAAGCAGGGTCAAAGGCAGGTGGCAGACAAGGCAAAGTCCAATATCTGAAGCAGGGTCAAAGGCAGGTGGCAGGCAAGGCAAAGTCCAATATCCGAAGCAGGGTCAAAGGTAGGCAAGTGAGGTGGAAGATATACCAAACTGGACCTATTGCAAGGCACTGTGGAACCCTCAAAGGCCTCCTTAAATAGTCCTGGACAGGAAGTGGTTCCTGGGAGCTTAGAATGACTTCCTGCCGTGGCTCCTATAACTTGGGGGAGGAGCCAAGCGCCTGCGTCCGACAGAGGCCGTCCCTGCAGGAGCAGTGCTGCCAGCCTCCTGCTGTTTCTGCCGTCGATGATGGTGGTGCGGGGAGTGCCGAGGAGCCCTGCATCTGCCGCTGCCGGCGGCAGCCTGAGGAGCCTTGAAGCAGCCGCAATGAAGGGGACGGTTTGCCGGTAATTGCGGCTGGTCTAGGGGATCAGCCACCCGCGATCGCAACAGATCTTCATGGGAGCTGCCAGGTGCTTCTGACCTGGATTGGCCACTGTCGGAGACAGGATGCTGGACTCGACGGATCTTGGTCTGAACCAGCATGGCACTTCTTATGATCTTATAATCCAGGGCCTTTCAACCAAGGCATAAGTTTACTGTTCGGAGCAGCAGTACATTAGAGCAACAACAGAGAAAGTGCATGAGGAACTGGACTTTAATGCATTAAAGCATGTGAAAAGACTCTCACTGTCAGATGTGTTGATTTACGCACGGAGCTCTGTCAGTCAGAGCACAAGACAGCACGCCTCTAGAAAAGTGCTTTTCTGTCAGTGGTAAGGAGTAGCGTGCCAGCACCAGATTTATTTATTTATTTATTTATTTAAAAACTTTTATATACCGGTATTAGTATGCATACATCATACCGGTTTACAATGTAACTTTAAAGGTAGAAATTACAATGAACAGGGAGGGCGAACAAGGAGGAGTATACAAAGAGCAGGAGGTGGAGGAATTAAAGCAATAAATAAAAACTGCAACGGACTATTTACAGGAATATACAAGGCGTAGGCAAGATACTTGCAGAAGTCGGTGTACTTAATCAGGGTAGGCTTGTCGGAAGAGCCATGTTTTAAGTTTTTTTCTGAACTTGGCGTAACATGGCTCTAGCCTGAGAGTGGTAGGGAGGGCGTTCCATTGTTTAGGGCCTGCAATGGATAGTGCACGGTCCCTAGTAGAGGAGAGGTGGGCTTTTTTCAAAGGGGGAATGGAGAGGGTGCCTTTGTTGACAGTGCGAGTGGGTCGTTCAGTGCGTATAGGACGAAAGGGTTCATCCAACCAATTGGAATTGTGCGAGTGGATGGACTTGTGCACTATGGTTAGAATTTTGAAGAGAATTCGGGATGCGATGGGGAGCCAGTGGAGTTCTTTGAGTATTGGGGTAATGTGATCAGCTTTCCTTGAGTTGGTGATGACCCTGGCGATGGCATTCTGGAGCATTTGTAAGGGCTTGGTGGTGGAGGAGGGTAGGCCAAGGAAGAGGGCATTACAGTAGTCCAGCTTTGAGGAAAGGGTGGCTTGGATGACGGTGCGGAAGTCATGATAGTGGAGGAGGGGTCTGAGTTTCTTCAGGATGTGAAGCTTGAAGAAACCTTCTTTGAGGATGGAGTTGATCTGTTTTTTGAGATTGAGTTGTTGATCTATGATAACCCCAAGGTCTCTTACTGTGGGTTGGGGTGTTATGACGTTGAAAGCTGGATCGTTGGAGATCGGTGGTTTGGGAGGGAGGTGAGGAGAGATAAGGAGCAGCTCTGTTTTGGAGGAGTTTAGAGCGAGGTGGATGTTGGTGAGGAAGTCATTGATGTTGGCAAGACATGTGTTCCAGAAGGCAAGGGCATCTGAGAGAGAGTTGTGAATGGGAATGACGATTTGAACGTCATCTGCATAGAGGTAGAATTTGAGGCCGAGGTCTGTGAGGAGCTGACATAGAGGTGTGAGATAAATGTTGAAAAGGGTGGAGGAGAGGGAGGAGCCTTGTGGGACACCTTGAGACAAGGGATAGAGTGTGGAGTTGGCGTTTCCTATCTTGACGGAGAACTTTCTGTTAGATAAGTAGGATTTAAACCATAGTAGGGCTAGGCCTGAGATGCCTATTTCGGATAGCCGGTTGATGAGGAGGTTATGGTTGATGGTATCAAAGGCAGCTGAGATGTCGAGTAGGGCGAGGAGGTAACAGTTGCCTCGGTCCATGCCTATGAGTAAGTGGTCCGTGAGGGAGAGCAGGAGGGTTTCTGTATTGAGGTATTTACGGAAGCCGTATTGGGCTGGATGCAGAATGTTGTTGCTTTCTAAATATTCTGTAAGTTGGATGTTTACAATCTTTTCCATAATTTTGGATAGGAAGGGCAGGTTAGAGATAGGGCGGAAGTTAGCGGGGTCTTTAGGGTCTAGTGTTGGTTTTTTTAGGAGGGGCTTGACAATAGCTTGTTTAAGAGCATCTGGGACAGAGCCTGAAGAGAGGGAGGAGTTTATGATGTCTGCGATGGGTTTGGATATAGTGTTCGGGATGGAGAGGAGGGATTTTGTGGGAATGGTGTCTGAAGGGTGGGAAGCTGGTTTGAGTTTTCTGAGAATAGATTCCACTTCTTTAGCGGAAGTCAGGTCAAGGGTTTGGAGGGTGGGTGAAGTGGGGGAAGGTTGGAGGGAGGGGGAAGGGGAGGTGGATGGAGAAGGGTGTTGAAATCTGCGGAGGATGTTGGTGATTTTTGTGAGGAAATACTGGGCGATTTCTTCGCTCTTAGTGGAGGCATCATTCTCAGGGATAGTGGGCTGAGAGGATTTGGTGAGGTTGGCAACATAATTGAAAAGGGCTTTCGGGTTGTACATGTATTGGTGGATCTTAGCTGAAAAGTAGTCTCTTTTTGTTTTGAGGGTGGTTATTCTATATTGGTGAAGGGTAGTTTTGAAACTTGAGGCGAGTTGGGGTGAGGGGGCTTTACGCCAGTTTCTCTCACGCTGCCTGAGGGTATTTTTTAGGGATCTTAGTTCAGTCGTGTACCAGGGTTGATGATTTTTTGTGGGTTGGGTAATGTTACGTCTGGAGATGGGGCATAGTTTGTCAGCAATTTCAAGAGTCATGCTGAGCCAGGATTTGATGGCAGTCTCTGGACTGGAGCAGTCAAGGCTAGTGGATGTGTTGGAAATGGCAAGAGCCAGTTCATCTCCAGAGCAGGGTTTCCTGAAGGTGAAGGTGGTGTTGTTTGAGGGAGTGGGGGTAGTAGGGAAGTTAAGGGGGAGGAGGGCTTTTATGAGGAAGTGGTCGGACCAAGGTACAGGGGAGCAGGTGGGGGGGTGGGATGGTAGGAAGCAGTGGTTGATGAATATAAGGTCAAGGGAGTGACCAGCTTGGTGCGTGGGGGAGGCAACAATTTGTCTAAGGCCTAGAGCTTGGAGTGCAGTAAGGAATGCCTCACAAGAAGGGGTAAGGGGGGTGGCATCGACATGGAGGTTGAAGTCTCCTAGTATGATGGAAGGGATTTCAATGTTTATGTTGGCAGATAAGAATTCAATTAAGGGGGAGGGGTCCCGTTCGATGGATCCAGGAGGGGCATAAATGAGACAGATTTGCAGTGAGGGGGCTTTGAAGAGGCCAATTTCTAGCTTGGAGGGTGATGTGGTGTGGGAGAGTTTGAGATTAAGGTGTTTCTTGAAGGCTAGGAGGATGCCACCTCCTCTTTTCTTGGGTCTTGGAATGGATAGGAATTCGTAGGATTGTGTAGGTAGCTGGTTCAGGAGGACAATGTCTGTTTCTTTGAGCCAGGTTTCCGTGATGGCACAGATGTCTGGCTTGGTGTCAGTGAGGAGGTCATTTAGGATGGGGGTATGGGTGGGGCCTGATGGCTTGTCAAAGGAAGAGCTTCCTTTGACAAGCCAGATGGCTTGTCAAAGGAAGAGCTCGTCTTCTGTCATCTCTGTGAGCAGGAAGATCCCCGCCCCCCCCCCCCCCAACCCCCAAACCCTGGACACGGGAAAGGCGAGCAGCATAATGAGCGCTGATGACCAGGGAGAAGAGGACTCAGGTGAAAACCAGAAAGAGACCACGGTGAAGGCAGATGATGTTCACGCTGCACTTCTAACACTGCAGCAGGCTACAAGCGCAAGTGAAAACGGGATGCGTCTAGAAGAATGTTTGGAGTTCATTCTTGCAGGAAGCAGGAAGACCATGGAGACATAAATCCCTGAGGTCTTCTTATGTAAAAAATAAATAAATAAATAAATAAGAAACAAAACAAAAATATGTTTTTCCTGTGCTTTTAAATTGAATACAGTGGTATGACTGAATAAAAACTGGAACTGAGTTCATTCTGCATGACTAGTATCAGGAGAGAAGCTACGGGAGGGCCTAGGGGGCCTGTGCTCCCTCACATCTGGCTCAGGCCCCACCCATACCAGCAAAGTCAGGTCACATCAAGCCAAAGATGTAGCAATTAGAGGACGATTAAGGAGGCAAACCTGAATGGGGAACACCACTGCCCTTGGGCTTCATATGGAAAAGTTTGAGGTCAAAGAATTTGTTAACTTTTGGCAGATAATTATCCCCCCACCCCTCCTCTTAGCACCTTAAAAGTTCAGGAATGCCTGGCCTGGACAGGAAGCTTATTTACATAATTGTCCTTCAGCAACTTGTATAAAGTAGCTGCTAGAACCACAAAGGTAGAGGGAGAAAGAACAGATACAGCCAGGGCAAGGGAGTGAAAGACAGAAGATACAGACAAGCTGATGCAACACAGTGCGCTCAGGCTAGTGCACCGGGTAACTCTCTATTGGACGCGCGTTTTGGATGCACTAAAATAACCCCCAACGCAATACGGGGATTAGTGCATCCAAAACGTGCATCCAATCGAGCGCATAGCTAATAGCGCTCATCACATGCAAATTCCCTGTAGATGAGGCTATTGGGTATTACCCCGCGATTCCAAAAATTGCCGTGCGGCCAAGGCGCCCATTTTAACGCTGCAAATTTAATGCCTCACAGAGGGAACCACAGAAAGCAGTATCCCCAAGGTCTGGCCCAACTGGAAACCCTGCCGGCGGTAAGTGAAGAAGTGAATAAATATTAAGTGCCTGGCACGCTACTCCTTACCACTGACAGAGAAGCACTTTTCTAAAGGCGTGCTGTCTTGTGCCCTGACTGACAGAGCTCCATGCGTACATCAACGCATCTGACAGCGAGAGTCTTTTCACATGCACTTTCTCTGTTATTGCTCTAATGTACTGCTGCTCCGTACAGTAAAATTATGCCATGGTGTCTGACACTTAATATTAATTTATTCACTCTTTCACTTACTGCCGATTGGTCCATTCACTGTCACATGTCAGTGAAAGGCCCAATCCCCTCTCAGTGAAAAGGACCAACTGGGAACAGCCTGCCAGGGGTGGGAAGGGAGGTCTGGCCAGGCTGTTGTGGGCGCACAGCCACCTCTCCTGGGCACCCGAAATAGAGCGCTGGGGACACATAAATTACCCACTGCGTGTCCGTTTTAGCACAGCAGCTCACTTGCCTATTGCATCAGGCGCCCAAGAGAGGTGAATGTGCACACGATAAAAATACAGGCACCCAGTTTGGACGCACGTTTTTTACGCGTACTTTACAGCATCTACCTGAAAGCGTTGCCAGAAATTAAGGGGTTTTGTAGCCACCGTTGTGAAGACCCACATAGGATGGGGTAATGGACAAGGGTGGAGCTGGGCATGGCGAGAGGGTAGCAGTGCCCGCTCATGTTAAGCCTGGCCCCCTCCCCCCTTACAAAAAAAAAAATTAAATTCTGGCTACACCCCTAATCAAATATGCCTGTGGGAAGTGAGCCCTGCTTCTAACATGTCATGAAATGGGCAAATCACTTTTAACACAAAGGTGATGGATGTAAATGGACCATGCACACTGTACTGCCATAGCACAGAGATATTCACGTGTGTCTGCATGCCATAGTAATGTTGCACATGTTTGGATAAAGGTGGGATTGTCATGTCAGCACATATAGACCCCCCCCCCCCATCTGCCACCCACAGCCAGGGAATGGGTGACTATTTCCATGGCGGTCTGTTGATACCTGATGGATCATCAGAGCCTGAGAGTTTGAGGGGGCACTCTGATGCTGTTTACGGGAAATTCAAGGCTCCATTTATTCTAATGTGGCAATGCCTTAACAACACACATCAAGCTCCTGCATTGGCAGGAAAATCTGTGATAAAACCACCAGCTGATGTAAAAACTTAACTACAACTTTAGTAAACCGGGCACTGAAATCAGCGTTAAGGCTCAGTTTCACATCAGTTTTGTAAACAGGGCCCTCCCCCCCTTAGTGCGTGATGTTCTGGCCAAGGTGATGCATTAGTGGCAAAGGCTTCCCATACAATCATCAGAACCGAGCAGAACGAGAAACAAGATCACAAGGAGTAAAGTCACTGCCCCAGGAGCTCCTTGCCAGAAACTCCTCTGCAGCCTCTGGATTGGGCCAACAAGTCTAATGTTTGCATCAGCACAGTCCTTTAGTAAAAGTCACACAAAAAATACAATTGGACGGCTCTTAGACCCTAGCAAATTAGAAGCAATACAGCTGGATAACATAGGAAAATGGGTTATAAACAGCAGGTGAAAAGATTTATCCGAGAAGCAAATCTCATGGCACCAGTTAACTGTATTCAAGAAGCAACAATGACTGCACCAGATTTACTTAGGAGCCTTTCCATGTCTTGTTAGTGTATAAGACCTCTCTTTATGTTTCTGACGGATACAGTTTCAGTTTTGTAACAGCAATATGGCAGGCCAGGACTCATGGGTCATCCTGTAGTTAGCACCCCCCCTAGGTGATTGGAAGTACTCAAGTATGCCCCAGATTATTACACCGTCAGCCACCAAAAACGCAGTAGAGCTGTTAGAGGGTCCCCGCCTTACCTCCTCTGCTGCTCCAGGGAAGCGGCATCGGCTGGGCTCTCTCCATCTCCCAACAGCAGCTGCCGAGGTCGGCGACTCCGAGTAAAAGCCCAGCGCTGCCCCTTCAAGGCCTGACAGCTTAATGGAAAGGTTCAAGCCCTGGGCAGGACGCAGACAGCCTGTGAAGAGTTCCCACGCCCCAGCGCGATTCTGCTATATCGCCATGAAATGTCCTTCCTTCCCAAAGTATTTCTGTAAACTCAGCTCCCCGAGCTAAACACGGCCAGAGTTTAAACTAGGCAGCTGTTACCGCACTGAGCATCCTGCATTAGAGAGAGAGAGAGAGAGACAGCCTTCCTAGAAACATATTCCAGAGACAGCCTTTTCTCAATCAGATTCTACAAGCCAGCCTATCTGGAAACCCTCTGAATACAAGAGGCAGCCTTTCTGAATTATATTCTAAAGAGGCCCTCTTTCCAGGAACATGCCAGGGATCAGTGGCCATCATCCTCAACTAGTGACAATACCTCTTGAAACACTCTACAGAAACAATCTCTCTTAGTTGCATGCTAAAGAGTCAGCCAAACCTGAAACATGCTGCACTACAGCCTCTCCAGTTACACACTACCAAGACAGCCCTTCTCAGTTAGATACTCCGGAAAAATATCTCCAGTTGTTCTGTGCTCTCTCTCTCTCTCTTTCCAGATCCTCTCACAAGTAATCCAAGAGCCCTAAGAGAAGGGATGTGAATTTTGTTTAACTCTGCCTGCCTGGTGAGACTCCTGTGGTAAACACACCGAGGGCCAGATGGGGAGGGAGAACTTCCTAACAGCCCCCTCCCCAGCAGAAAGAGAGGAAGTGAGCAGGAACCGGCTGTTGTACTCAGCCTCCCTCTGTCCATTGTCACTTGCCCTGGGCCCCCCCTCCCTCACTTCCCTCCTGCAGGCTGTTTTTTCCCCCGTTGTGCGCAGCGGGGGTGGGAGGGGGGATGATGGGAGCTAGAAGATTAGAAGTTTGGGTTTTTAACAGCAAGTTTATATGCCTGGCCTCCCCAAAAAAAAATCATTTTAATGATCACGTTGCAGTTCATTAAATAAAGAGCCCCTTCCTAGTATCTAAAGCATGGAAGCTTTGTACTGGGGTTCACCACATGACCCTGTTTATTGGTAAAGATGGAAAAATACCGGGGCATATATCAGATACATTGGAGCAGACAGGCAAAGGGGTTTGAAGAATTAGCACAAGTTTGAAATCTGCAAGCAGCAGCAGCAGCAACAATCATCAAGACTTCAACCTTAGTTAAGGATGGAGTAAGCAGAGCCGTAGCCAGGCCATACGGTTACCTATGGCCCAAGTGAAAAAGTGCGCCCTCATCCTGAGCACAGCATGCGACACCATGAGCTGGGAGACATTAAATGGAGGGGGCTCCACTGGACTTCCAGCTCAATTGGAACCAGTACAGAGATAGTGGTGCCAGGAGCCTTCATTCACAACTCCCGGGGATCTTCCCCCCCCCCCCCAGCCATTGCAATGTCAGTCCTGGGCTGGGGGCCATGCATCAAGGGTCCCTTCAGAACTCAGCAGTCATGGGCCCCCAGTCCAACCACTAGGTGTCACACCCCCCCCCTCCCAGCCATGCCTTCCCCATACACAATTAAAGATTATTCAGATTTTACATGAAAAAGGTCATTCTGAGGTAAAAAAATAAAATATCACATGCATTGCTGTGGCACCAACTAGAAAACCCTGCAGAGCAAGTAAAAGAAAAAAGGCACTTGGAAACAATATGGTATTAGGCATATGGTTATGCATGTTACGTGTAGGCTTGGCCCTTAGAAAGCCAAGGGTAAACTGAAGTGCAATTACAATATACTAAACCTCCCATACTAAAACAGCACTAACTGCCAGCATTCAATCCTACCTATAAAAAGGGAACATTACAAATATTACACCAGGCCCTAAACACCAATATACCTCCTATTAGGAAAACAGGCTGTTATAGATCCCCACACAGAAACTACAAGCTAACAGAGCACCTCAAATTCTTCACACCTGCCAGACACAGACAGACCCTCACCAAATTCCTAAGAGAGGGACCATAAAGTGTAAATAGAAAAGTGCTGACAAAAGCTGAACTGGAAACCACAACAAGCCAGACTGTATGCAGCACACCTATGGAAATACCATCATTCCTCATAAAACATCAAACAATAAAATCAAGAAACATAAATCATAAAAGTAAAACCATGCTAATAAAAATTATAAATATTTCAAAACAGCTGATGTATAGAACATCCAATAATTAAAAACGTATTTCTCTATCCATTTTTAAAAGTCAATAAAATATTTCAAAACTGCTGATAAATCAAATATCACCTAATAATTAAAACTAATAAGGATTTTTTTTAAATTCCCTGCAGTCCATACCTGGGAAATTTTGAATTCCAGATGACCTGAGATTGTCATGGATTAGCAGGGAGAGGGGAGGGGGTTGTTGCATACAAACTTCTCCATACTTTCTCTCTCACATGCTCAAAGAAGGGGTGAGGCGAGGGCATGGTCAGGGCATGGGCATTCCTGGATTTCACATTGAAACCAGTGTGTATATACTTGCGCGCACAAGTGCGCGCCAGGGTCCCCTGCAGCGTAACTTTACTTCTGCTATGGATGGTAAGTCATAAAACAAAACAAAAAAAACCAACAAAGATCAGCAGGGTTTTAAGGGTCAGGGCTAACATTGGAAAAGGGGGCTTAGGAGGTCCTATCCCTTACCTGGGCAAACTGGAAACGAACTGGGAAAATGACCAATTGCTTCAGTGCGTGTGGCTTTTAAAATCTCCAAATGTATGCGGCAGAAGTGGTATTTGCAGGCATGGACGCTTGCCTACTTAAACTTGTGCACACGTGCGCACGCTCAGCCTGTTTTTATATCATGTGCGGATATGCGCACATACGTTATAAAAACAGACGCATCCATGGGTGCGAGCCAGCAAATGCGTGCACATCCTCCCCCGCGCCCTTGTTTAAAAATTACTGTCTTACGCTCTCTCTCACTCACATGCTCAATTAGATAGGCTTACACCTCTCACGTGCTCAGTCAGACACAGGACACGCCCATACTTCTCTCTCACATCCTCAGTCATATACGTACACTCTTATAGGCTCCCTCGCTCTCATCCAGCCTCCAGGAATGCCGAAGCTCGGCCCAATGCTTCTTGGCACTGTGGAGGCCCGCACTGCTGCTGCTCATGGCTGCTCCTTAAGGCCCTGCCGGCCATGCTACTCTTCACCGCCGGGCAGGGAAAGGGAGGAGGAAAAGACCAATGATTTTTGCGGCCCTGGGGCTACAGCGCTCTGCATTACCGGGGCAAAGGGGTGGAAAAGGAGACCAATGTTTTTTGATGCCTTGTGTGCAGTGCTACTCTTCCATTGCTGGGGCAGGGGGTGGAGGGGTCAGGCGTGTGGACCGCACTGTTCTTCATTGCCCCGGCGGGGAGGAGAGAGGAGGAGATCAATTGTTTTTGAGGCTCAATGGGCCTCGCTGCTATTTACGGCCAGGGTGGGGGGAGGGAGAAGGAGGCTGAAGGCCGATAGTTTTTGCACGACAGAGCCCCTAGTGGACGGCGCCTATGGCCAAGTCTACATCAGCCTTGGTTAGCTATGGCTGTGGAAGTAAGACTCACTGACCCTCATACTACAAATGATTTGTTTCATAAGCAGACAATGGAAAAATTCCTTTTCCAGTAAGGCCCTCTGGGCCAAATATACTAAAGGATGTTACCACTTTGTGTTGATGGAAAAAGTTCACAGGTCCCTATAAGTGTGTCTACCTTTTCTTTTCTTGGAGGGCAGGAGGCAGGGGGGGGGGTGGTCCAATCTGTTCCTTTGGGCTTCCAGCTCAATCAGAACCAGGGCTCACATTTGGCACCATTCGCAGCTACCCCAGGATTTTTCCCATTTTCTCTATCCACTCCCAGTTTTCTTTAACGCAGTCACTGCAGTGACAGTCCTCGGTCCCGGGCCATGCACCACTGTTTCTTCAGGCACCCTGAACTCGTGGGCCTCCAAACCCACCACTAGATGTCGCCATTATGCAATGAGTGGGATTCTATTCCCCAACGAGCTGTGAACACAACCTCTGCGGCATCTCCATTCCTGGATGGACCAGGAGTGGCAGGCCTGGCCTGGGAATCGGACCCATGTTCTTCACAGCGCTGCCACTGAGCCACCAGGCTGGCCTCAAGTGTGTCTTTTGGTCTATCTGCATGTATCATTTTCCCTATTTTTGTCTGACTCAGTTTTTCACCTTTGTCTTTCTCTCTGTTTCTTGTGTGTCCCTCTCCTTTTCTTCTTCTTCTTTGGGTGGGTATGTCTCCAGCTCTCTCTTCCAGTCCTTAGTATAGGGCTTCCCAAACTGTGGGTCAGGACCTCAAATGGGGTCACAAAAGCCTCACGTGGCAACACTCTTCAGCCTCAGCCTCATGAATTCATGTACTCAAACAGCGTTTCTCCTTGAATCTCCTTTGAATGGCAAAGAAGCTAAGTAATGTTTAAATTGAAATACTAATGAATGATATCATAGACGGGACACTACTGGTGAAAGCGTAAGTGAAGAAAAATCATTATTGGACCTATGATTAAAACGTGGCCTTAAATAACTTTTGCTCTATGCCTACATATGAGGCCCATTTATAATGAGATAAAAATCCGCACACGGTGTCTTTCAATACTACGTTGAATTGGGACGTTTGGCTATTCTTTTTGACTATTTAATACGTGGCTAAAATCCCTCTATTAACCTTAGAGAGAGAGATATATATTCTCAGCACTCTTCAGGTGAGAGCAGCAGCAGCAGCATTAGTAGTGGAAGTCAGCTTTGGGGCCTGTAAGTCAGCACACACTCATAAGCCTTGGCGTAGCACTGCCCTTGCACGAATTTCGGTGGTAACAGGAAGCCCTGCATGAGAAGGGATCAAAGCTACTGCAGGGCTTGTGAGCTTGCACTAGCCCACAGGCCCCATACTGACTTTCATGAGTATGAGTAATGCTGCTGCCACATGCTGATCACCTTTGGGCTTGGGACCGGCCACAAAGCAAGGGGAGGGCTGAATGAGTATGGACCAGTGGAGATGGTCATAGCTCTTCTCCCCTCACCCCCCCCCCCCCCACTGAACCTATTCAAGAGAAAAATGTTGCCCCTATCATCAGTCTGCACCCTCTTCCCACCAGTTGCTATCCACCTTGGCCCAGGACCCAATGAAAAATGTTGCCACTGACCCTGGCCATGGGAATGTTTGTAGGAGGCTATTTTAAGGGTTTGATGTGAGGGAGGAGGGGGTTTGGGGGTTGGATAAGATGGATAAAGATTTGCTTGGGGATGAGAAGATCAGCTAGGGGATACAAAAAGGGCTGGAGATGGTAAGAGGAGTGGAGATTGGGGTACACTGGAGGAGGTCCTCTGGAGTGGATGGAGGTTGAAAGAGGAGGATAGATTGATGGATGTTAAGCAAGGGATCATCTGGAGTGCGGGGAGAGTGAGGAGTGATTGCTGGAGGCGATATGCATCTCTGCTCATTGAATTTGATCATCTTCGGGGGTTCAAAGATATTTTGAAGTGCTAAAATGGGGTCACACTGGCTATAGGTTTGGGAAGAATTAGTAGAATTAAACATACATCTTTTGGTAGCAAAAAGTTGGGATTTACATTCTTTAGGACCAATGTAAAACTTTCCGGGGCTTCAGGCTTTAAAAATGAGATTAAAGCAATTCATCTTCATAAATTTAGAAGCCTGATGAAACTCAGCCCCGGAAATTTTTTCAAAAGGGCCAGTTTAGGACTCTAACTCCCAAATGCTCCTAAACCCTTTGAAAATTGACCCCTTAGTTTAAAAAACCTTCCCTCCCCCACCCCTCAGTAAGGGGGGGGGGCCACACTTCAGCGTCTACAGAGCACTGACCCAGGTACAAATTTGTGCTGTGGGGAGCAGGATTACCTGTAGGGCCCAAGGGATTAGAGAAAATATACAGTTCCAAACAAGAAGCAGAATCCAATTTTAAAGGCAAGAAAAATGAGCAAAACAGTCCACAATGTCGGGAAATATAAATGTAAGAACTTCCCAGGGCCCTCACTAACTGAACTGTCCCTAGCTTAAGCACTAGGTTAGGATGCAGTACTTTGCAGACCATCCCTTGCAGACCCCTCAAAGAGGCAGGTCTGGACTGGTGGGCCAGCTCCTTAAAAACAGACTGTGCATGGGGAGAAGTGGGGTTTCATTTGGATTTTGAATTAGAGAGGAAGAGCAGTGGTTTGCGCCTCATTTTGAGTTCACCCAGCCTGGTCCAAGGGATGAGACTGTCCTGGTCAGCACCCCCCAGGTCTGGAAGGTATTGCCTTGGTGGGAGAATAGAAGAGAAGTTGTTGGGAAGAGCTGTTTTATTTTTTTTCTAAGAGCTTTGCTTTTTTTTTTTTTTTAAAGCCTGGTCCTGCCTAAGAAGGATCTCCACCCCTGCCTTGGGAGGTCAGGATAAGGGGCTGTGATTCACTGCCCTTCACTTAAGGAGGGACAGCAGTAACTTGAGAGAAGTATCTTTATTGCAGAGAGTTTTGTTCCTGTGTTTTGGGAGGAATTCTTTTGCCACCAATTCCTGCCCACTCAGGGGGAAAGAGTTTGGATTTTGACCACTATTTGTGACTTTCCACCACCTGAAAGTCCAAGTATACCTTCAGAGAGAAAGACAGAGAGAGAGCTAGTGAGATCCAAGTCTCCACTGGGAGCCCACTTTCTAACATCAGGAGGTTTGGGTTTTGCGTTGGTGCTTGCCACCTAAAGGACACTGACTCATCTGTTAGAACTAAGGAAAGAGGTATCTTTGAACTGTTTATTTTTGTGAGAAGATAAATTGGGGAATTTTGTTGTGAGTGAGACTTCACAAACATTTACTGCAACTAAAATTACTTGAACACCACCCAACCAGCGTCTTAAGATTTAGAGGTGTCCTAACGCAAGGACATCCTAAATGTGACCTAAAGGAATTGAGAGGTTGTGTGTTGGCACCCACCCATGTGAGCCTATCCTCCTTCCAGATAGAACCCTGACACCTTCAGTGGACTGAGTGGTGCAAGAAAGGAGAAAAACAGAGAGTTGACAGAAAAGCAGCTCTGGGGACAACACAGGCCCGGTGCCACCAGGTGTGCAAAAGGTGCAGGTTTGTACCGAGGGAGGGGGAGCAGGGGGCAGCGTTCACTTTGTTCGGCGGGGCCGTAGTGGAGTTCATCCCACCACAGTCCGAAGAAAAATTCACATCCAGGTGCCCCTCCTCCTTCCTGCCTGAGCAACCCCGGAAGAAAAATGTCGCCTGAGCCGCACGGGCAGGAAAGAGGAGGAGCATTGGCCATGTGCAGAAGCACAGTAGAGATTGTAGCAGGGCCGTTGCGGATCCCACCTCGCAGCAGCCTGAGAAGATCAGGGCTACCACAGAGCAAATCCCATGGCAACCCCCAAAGAGGAGGCCAAGAGGATGAAGTCTTGTAGAGTATGTGTATGTGTGAGAGTGGGTTGAGAGACTGTGCGTGGGAGTGGGAGCCTATATGATTGGAGAGACAGCTTGTGAGAGCCTGTGTGTGTGTGTGTGTGTGTGTGTGTGAGAGACAGCATGAGAGTGAGAGCCTGTGTTTGTGTGAGAGAGACTGTGTATTTATGTATGAGAGAGAGCATTTGAGAGTGAGAGCTGTGTGTGTGAGAGCCTGTGCCTGTGTGTATGTGTGAGAGAGAGAGACAGCATTTGAGAATGAGAACCTGACTTGTGTTTAAGGGAAGAAAAGAAGAAGACAGGTGGATAGAGAAGAAACAGAAAAAAAAGAGACCCTGAGAAAGGAATTGGCAAAAGACCAAGAAAAGGAAGGTGGATTAAAAAAAGCCTGTGACCAACCAATCAGAAAACTAAGATCAGACAGCAAAGGTAAAAAAAAAATCATTTTATAATTTTTAGTGCTTGGCATATGTTATCTTTGGGAATGTGCAAGAGTAGCACTTTCTCTATGCCGAGCTCATTATGTACGAGATCAGCATGGAGGAAGTGGAAGCCCTGCAAATTTTTAATACCACAGGGCCTGCACAGAGGAGGCAGCAGAATGGGCTTCAGTGCCAGTAACAGCGATCGGTGCCTCCCTAATAGCCATGTGGCATCAGTGACAGTGGCAGCAGAGGAATGAGAGAGGTTCCAAGGTTGCTGGCAAAAGAAAGAGAAGGGTCTCTGCCTTCAGTGTGTGCATGAGTATGAATGGCAGGTGTGTGTGTGTGAGAATGGCAGCTGCAGATGGATTCCAACCTGCCAGCAGCTGAAATAAAGATGAGGGTCTGATGCTGCTGGTAGATCCCAACCAAAGAAAAGCTGGAGATGCCTGTGGATGTGTATGAGCTTGTATGTGTGTGTGTGTATTTAAGAAAGAAAGGAGAAATGTTTGTGCATCCCTCTTCCACTAATCCATGACAATCTTGGGATGATTGGAAATCAAAGTTCCCGGTATGGAGAGTGTGAATTTTTAAAATCCTTTTTAGTTTTATTTTTCAGGTGTTATTTGCTGTGTCTGCTGTTCTGAAATATTTTATTAGTGTTTGGGACATTTAAAAAAAAAACTTGTATATGAGTTTTTAATTATTTGAACTTTTATTAATCAGCTTTTTCTGAAATATTATTAGTATGTTTTTAGTATTATGATTGATATTTATTTTATTTCTTGATTTTATTGTTTGATGTTTGAGGAATGGTGATGGTTCTGTTTTTTCATTGTTGCACTGCATAGAGAGTCTGGCTTCTTGCAATTTCCAATTCAGTTTTTGTCTGTGCATTTGTATTTCTACTTTATGGTAGCTCTGTTCTATATTTGGTGAGGGTCTGTTTATGGTCTGCATGTGTGACTGAGGTAAGGCATTCTCCTATTAGGAAGTATGTTAGTGTTTTAAGGCTTTTGGAAAGTCAAGTATACACCCAACACACATCACAATAGGCCTAATAGAATATGAGTTCCAAGTGTTTTTTTTGCAGGGATTTCTGGTTGGCATCTCAGCAGTGCATATAAATATAATGTAAGTGATATTTTTACCACAGAACACTGTACTCTGATATTTTTCTTGTAAAATATAAATGCATAGCCCTTAACTGTGTATGTGGAATGGGGCGGGGGGAGGGGGGCGTTGTGCAAGGCTATAAGGTTTGCCTAATACCCTTGTACTAGCCATGGGTTCGGGGGGGGGGGGGGGGGGGGGGGGGGAGGGGATGATGTCAGTTTTTAAAGTTTGTATCACTGAAGGGAGCTGGGTGTTTTTTTGGGTGGGCACAGGACAGAGAATGAATGAATAGCTGTGGGGGGGGGGGGGGGGGCAGCAGCAGAGTAATTGTTCGCATAGGGCAGCAAAAATGCTAGTACCGGCCCTGGGGCAACAGTGTGCCCCTCATTCCGGGAAAAAATAAATACAAACAAAATCCCAGCATGCATTGGTTCCTTATGCACACTAGGCTAGTCATACAGATACAATTTGCAAATTTTAAGACAATCCAGCAGTTCAGAAATAGTTACTCGTGTCACTTACATAGAGTCCAAATGAAGATTTTTTTCCTTCTCAGGTCTCCCAATAAAGTCCTTTCCCCTCCTTTAGACCCCTCTAAAGAATGGAAACCTTTCCTCCTCTAACACACACTATTAGCTTCAGACTTCCCTGGAAGGGATAGGGGTCTCCTGGATTCAGGGGTTCCACTCCTCCCAGTTGATAATTTGGCCTTGCCAGGGACAGACACTTCCACTCTCCCCAGCAGAGCAGAATATCTCCAGATACAAAGACCCGAGTTTTACAGTTCAAAAACACAGACTTTGAGGAAATGGGGTACTACCTGGAGGAAGAACTTAAAGGATGGGAGAACGAGAGAGATGTGGATCAGCAGTGGACCAATCTAAAAGGAGCAATCACCAAGGCAACTGCTCTATATGTTAGAAATGTAAAGAAAAGCAAAAGAAAACTGAAACCTATCTGGTTCTCAAAGGAGGTGGCTGACAAAATTAAAGCTAAAAGAACAGCATTCAAGAAATATAAAGGATCCCAAAGGGAGGAGCACAAAGAAGAATATTTGTATCAACTGAGGGAGACAAAGAAATTAATCAAGTTGGCAAAGAGTCAAGCAGAAGAGAGGATTGCCAAGGAGATAAAAAATGGTGACAAAACATTTTTCAGATACATCAGCGAAAAGAGAAAGGTCCAAAGTGGTATAGTGAAATTGAAAGGTGGTAATGATCAATGTGTGGAGAGAGACGAAGAAATGGCAGAAATATTAAACGAATACTTCAGCTCTGTCTTCACTAAAGAAGACCCTGGAGAAGGACCATCTCTACACAACAAGAAACTGGAGGGAAGTGGAATAGATGAAAATCCTTTTACAGTAGAAAATGTGTGGGAAGAACTAAAGAACCTGAAAGTGGACAAAGCCATGGGGCCTGATGGGATTCATCCAAGGATATTAAGGGAGCTCAGAGATGGTCTGGCAGGTCCGCTGTGTGACCTGTTCAATAGATCCCTAGAAACGGGAGTGGTGCCGAGTGATTGGAGAAGAGCGGTGGTGGTCCCGCTTCACAAGAGTGGGAACAGGGAGGAGGCTGGCAACTACAGACCGGTTAGCCTCACTTCGGTGGTGGGAAAAATAATGGAGTCACTGCTGAAAGAGAGAATAGTGAACTATCTACAGTCTGGAGAATTGATGGACCAGAGGCAGCATGGATTCACCAGGGGAAGATCCTGTCAGACAAATCTGATTGACTTTTTTGACTGGGTAACCAAGGAATTGGATTGAGGAAGAGCGCTCGATATCATATACTTGGATTTCAGCAAAGCTTTTGATACGGTTCCGCACAGGAGACTGGTGAATAAAACGAGAAGCTTGGGAGTGAGTGCCGAGGTGGTGACCTGGATTGCAAATTGGTTGAAGGACAGAAGACAATGTGTGATGGTAAATGGAACCTTCTCTGAAGAGAGAGCGGTTTTAAGTGGTGTACCGAAAGGATCGGTGTTGGGACTGGTCCTGTCCAATATCTTTGTGAGCGACATAGCGGACGGGATAGAAGGTAAGGTTTGTCTGCAACAGAGTGGACACGCCGGAAGGAGTGGAGAGAATGAGACGGGATCTAAGGAAACTGGAAGAGTGGTCGAAGATATGGCAGCTGAGATTCAATGCCAAGAAGTGCAAAGTCATGCATATGGGGAGTGGAAATCCGAATGAACTGTATTCGATGGGGGGGGAAAGGCTGATATGCACGGAGCAGGAGAGGGACCTTGGGGTGATAGTGTCTAATGATGTGAAGACAGCGAAACAATGCGACAAGGCGATAGCAAAAGCCAGAAGAATGCTGGGCTGCATAGAGAGAGGAATATCGAGTAAGAAAAGGGAAGTGATTATTCCCTTGTACAGGTCCTTGGTGAGGCCTCACCTGGAGTACTGTGTTCAGTTCTGGAGACCGTATCTACAAAAAGACAAAGACAAGATGGAAGCGGTACAGAGAAGGGCGACCAGGAAGGTGGAGGATCTTCATCGGATGACGTACGAGGAGAGATTGAAGAATCTAAATATGTACACCCTAGAGGAAAGGAGGAGCAGAGGTGATATGATACAGACTTTCAGATACTTGAAAGGTTTTAATGATCCAAAAACAACGACAAACTTTTTCCATAGGAAAAAAATCAGCAGAACCAGGGGTCACGATTTGAGGCTCCAGGGAGGAAGATTCAGAACCAATGTCAGGAAGTATTTCTTCACGGAGAGGGTGGTGGATGCCTGGAATGCCCTTCCGGAGGAAGTGGTGAAGACCAGAACTGTGAAAGACTTCAAAGGGGCGTGGGATAAACACTGTGGATCCATAAAGTCAAGAGGCCGCCAATGAAGAGTGGGTGACTCGCCAGAATGATGGCTACTGCCTGGACACAATACCCTTATTCAATAAACATACACATGCTTACTGTGACTCCAACATCGCTCTAAGCTTCAACAGCAAGAGGAAATGGAAAAAAGGATTTGCACTCACAAAGAGGGGAGTAGCTGGCTTGTTACGGCAGTTACTACCCCAAACCAAATATGCCTGATACTTCACTTTCAATGCATATACAGCATAGTTCTCTGCTTCAACGACAGGGGAGAAGAATAACTGATACTTCACACATCCAGCAGAGCTCTCTGCTTCAACGGCAAGGGAGAAGAAAAAAAGGGTTCGCACTCACAAAGCAGGGAGTAGCTGGCTTGTTACGGCGGTTACTACCCCAAACCAAATGTGCCTGATACTTCACTTTCCATGCATATCCAGCATGGCTCTCTGCTTCAACGGCATGGGAGAAAGACTGATACATCACGCATTTCCAGCATAGCTCTCTGCTTCAACAGCAGGGGGAAAAAAAAAACAAAAAAAAAACCTGATGCTTCACGCATATCCTGCATAGCTTCAACGACAGGGGTGAAGAAAAAAAGGATTCGCAATCACAAAGCGAGGAGTAGCTGGCTTGTTACGGCGGTTACTACCCCAAACCAAATGTGCCTGATACTTCACTTTCAATGCATATCCAGCATGGCTCTCTGCTTCAACGGCAGGGGAGAAAAAAAAACAAAACAACTGATACTTCACGCATATCCAGCATAGCTCCCTGCTCCAACGGCAGGGGAGAAGAAAAAACAACCAACAAGGGCTGTACAACATAGTCTAGGTAAAACAAATAAGCATGGGTGTAGCTTGCTTATTGCGGCGGTTACTACCCCTACTACCCCTAACTAATCAAGCTAGATATTTCACTTGGATGCAGCTCCATCACTGCTCTCTACATTAATGGTGGGGGTGGAAGGGGAATAGAACAAAGAGCTAAGAGAAACAGATAAGTATGAGAGAAAAAATGTGTGAAGCTTGCTGGGCAGACTGGATGGGCCATTCGGTCTTCTTCTGCCCTCATTTCTATGTTTCTATGTTTCTATATTACACCAGCCCTGAACTCCTCAGTCCAGAACTCAGACTCCTCCCTATGCCTCTCTGAGCCATATTATATACCACCTTCCTTAGGGGAGAAGGACCCTCCTTTTAATCACACATTCATTCACACCCTACTGAACTTCCCACTGCTGGAAAGTTCTCAGTAACAAAGCAGCCTTCAGTGAAATCTGACAGGAGCCATATTAGTTTTATCAAATAAATATTAAAAAGCCTTCTCCAATATGTCACTAAAATTACCTCACAAACCTCTTTTTCTCGTAACCGTCTGCCAAAGGTGCATTTCTTTCCGCTGGTTTTCTTTTCACATTTCAATCCTCAGTAACGTCCTGCATCGTGCAGGTGCCGTCCTCAAGCAAGATCAGTGTCGGAGAGCATCAAACGAGGACGCTTCAAGGAGCTTCCCCCCTCCCCCGTTCTCAGGTAGGGTGACGGCCCTCGAAGAGATTTCCCTGTCACTGCACAGCCGATGCCTGTGGGCTCCTCACAACACCACTGTCGTGTCAAGGCACCATGACCCATAAAGTGCATTGCAACGGGGGCACATTTGCAACATGAATTCCATGCGTCATCGAACGACACCACAGATGGGAAAAAAAACCCCCAAAAAACTGAAGCTCTCATCATAAATAAAACTCCTGTGTTACCGAATGCTCAGTAACTAACTGCTCCCAAGTAATATTTACTAGCCACAGCTTCCACAGAAACCAATGTTTCAAAGGAAGAACTTCCTTCATCAAGGCATAGAAACCTGTGTAAGCACCTGTGAAAGCACCAGCAGCAGCAGCCGCACCGCAGAAGATAAAGATCTGATAAACAGTGTTACAAAAGACAGATTAAGGTTTATACGGAAGGCAGATTAAAGTTTGATACGTAATAGTACAAAAAAATAGATTAGAGTTTGAAAAATGCTAATACAAGCCTGTGTGTCACTGAGACCGTACAGGCAGCCAGAATCTTTTCCAGATTTGGTCACAGAAATAACAGAAAAAAAAAAAAAGGGTGGTGCTTTGTTTTAAAATCTTACTGATTTCAATCAGCAGAGGGGTCTTTCTTTCATGCTGTTTGGTCTCTGATGGGCCAATGTAAAAAAAAGTGTGTTAGGCTGAGCACACATGCTTACTCCCGTTTGTGTATATAAATGTATTCTTAATGTAATAAGGAATTTAACACACAAAAAAAATATGCATACAAATGAGCACTTCTCAATATGAATCCCACATTATTGAGGGCATTAGCAGTTAGTGTAGCTGGGTTCAAAAAAGATTTGGATAAGTTCTTGGAGGAGAAGTCCATTACTGCTATTACGGTAATCAAGTTTCCTTAGGGAATAGCCACTGCTATTAATTGCATCAGTAGCATGGGATCTTCTTAGTGTTTGGGTAATTGCCAGGTTCTTGTAGCCTGATTTGGCCTCTGTTGGAAACAGGATGCTGGGCTTGATGGACCCTTGGTCTGACCCAGCATGGCAATTTCTTATCTTTTTATGTTCCCCATTGCAGGGAGGAGCGTTAAGGCTCTGAAGGCTTCTCATGTTTCCTTAATGCTGGAAATGTAACTTCTGGATCAAAGGTAAAGTTAATTTTCACGCTGTTTGTGGCTAGTGTTAGTCTATAATGCTGTACCAGTGTGATCCCAGACCTGGAATTCCTTAGGCCTCCCAAGTCATAAGAACATGAGAAACGCCAAGCTGGGTCAGACCAAGGTCCATCGAGTCCAGCATCCTGTCTCTAACAGTGGCCAGTCTGGATCACAAGTACCTGGCAGATCCCCAATAGTTGACCTGTTTCTTGTATCTCATTCCCAGAGAGAAGTGCTGACTTTCCCACGACTGCTGGCTAATACATGTTCATTGTCCATAAACAGCTATTAAGCTAGCAGACTTCGGGAAAGCCAGCCCTCTTTAGAACCCCTCTATCAAGCCGATACAGTAAAAATTGCAGGAGAGCGGGCAAGCGCCTGCTCTCCTGTGCACGCGATTCAGTAAATTAATTTATTTAAATGAGGGCCCGCGGTAAAAAGAGGTGCTAGTGACACTAGCGCGTCCCTAGCGCCTCTTTTTGGACAGGAGCGGTGGCTGTCAGCGAGTTTGACAGCCGATGCTCAATTTTGCCGGCATCGGTTCTCAAACCCACTGATAGCCATGGGTTTGGAAACCAGACGCCGGCAAAACTGAGTGTCCGGTTTTCAACCCGCGAGCCGTGGGCCCATTTAAAAAAAAATTTTTAAAAAAATTTTGAACTATTTGTAACTTTTGGGACCTCTGACTTAATATTGCCACTTTCCTGTGCACTTTCCTGGTACCGAGAGAAATTAACGCCTTTGGGTTGGCGCTAATTTCTCTTGGCTGCACATTTTACTTTCTGAATCGCGCAGGCATAACTAGTAGGGCCATCAACATGCATTTGCATGTTGTGGGCGCTATTAGTTACGGGGAGTTGGACGTGCGTTTTCATGCGCTATTACCCCTTACTGAATAAGGGGTAAAGCTAGCGCGTCGAAAACGCGCATCCAAATGCGGGTTAACAATGCGCTCCACCAGAGCGCACTGTACTGTATTGCGCATTTCATGGAGTGTCCCCTAGTCCTAGTGTTATTTGAATGGATAAATAGCCATTCACTATGCAACCCTACCAAGGGTCTCCAATGTTCTTCACTAGGTTCTAAAGCTTTCTGGATGGTTCCTGCTATCCAGGGTTTACCCAAACTCTTGCCCTCTGCAATCATCCTCTGTAAGGGGGGATTACTTTATATTTACCCATTTCAACCCACTCATGATTTTATATTTTTTAATTACTTTTTTTATTCAGCAGAGAGCACAGCAGACTGTAACAGTTTAAACAGTATACATGAGACGTGCACCACATCAACACATTTGTCCTATTTGAACAGTAACACACAGCAAAATACAGCCATTGAGTTAATCTACCCGAGCCTTCTTCTGTACTCAGCTTCCTTTTTTGTTTTATTGAGATTTTCCCCATCCCCACAACTGTCCCCTGCTCTTCAATCACTCTGATCCCCCTTCACACATCCCATTCAAGATCACACACTGCTGCAACCAATCAGACCCCCTACATTCTCACCCTATGCCCACCCCATCTCTTCCATTCACATCTTCTCGCTCATCAGTCATTCATAAGGAGTTGGTGTACTTTTATGCCTTTACACATCAGCATCCTTATGGTAGCATGGCTGCTTTAGCAGATCATGGGTTTAGTTTTAAGTAATGTTTTAACCCAAGGGAGAAGTGGCATCTGGGTCTTCCCAACTGATAGTAAAGCCCACAGTGGTTAATTTATGTACCTCTTCTGTGGGTGGTAACCCATAAAACTTTATTCAGGCCTCCACATACTCTTCTGATGCTTTACACTTATAAAATACAATATCAATTCTTTCCTTCTGCATAAGGCCTATCATTTTGGTCTGCCATAAAAACGTGTTGGGTGGTGAATTATCAATCTACATATGTAAAATACATTTGTAGGCCAATTGTAATGCCAAATATGTGAACAGATCGATACCTTTCTTAAGATCCAGAATCTCTGCCATGTCCCCCAGCACAAGTATGGTCCCATTCTTGGGAATCTTACACCCCATGCATTTACCTACAAACAGTAAAATAGCATCCCAAAAAGGGTTATTTTAGAGCAGGTAAAAAATGTATGCATTAACGTGCCATGATCTAAATTGCAACGAGAACATATGGGTACAGCAGTCAACTTCATATGATAGCGAAGAATGTCATCAGTATAGGCATATTATAAAATTTTATATTTTATTTCCTTCATACTCCCATCAGTCTTATAGCTGTGTAATAATTGTATCACAAGTAATTGATTCATCCTGTTCTAATAAATTACTCCAGTCATTACTTATGAACTCATTAGCGGAGGAGGTAAACTGCTGTTTGCAAAAATTGAACCATGATGAAATAGAGTTCCTTTCCTCCCACAGATCCTGCACTTCATTGGTGAAAGCAAATTCCTTATCAAACTCAGACCGTGTCCATTGCAAGGAATGCACGTAGTGTCTGGCTTGCAAGAGAGCAAAGAATTGTGAATTTGGCAAATCAAAGTGAATGTGAAGAGTCTCAAAAGCTTGGCATTTGGCAGAATCGCTATCAATCAGGTGGCGAACATACTGAATGTCCACGGCCTGCCAACTCTGAAATATATGCCCGTATTCTTGTCTTGGGGAAAAATTCTTATTGTAGCAGGAAGAGCAACACTTTCTTTGATAGCTTCTGCTTTCATCTAATCCATCGCCACGTATGCACTACCAGCCACAGTGGGATATTATCTTGCACCATCTTGTTCACTGAAGCCTCATTAACGTGTAGCAGACAAAGTGGGGACCAGGGCGCTCTAGTGCCTTCTACCAGATCCTCCACACAAAATTTATATTTTCCTTGGCTCCATTTTCCCATAAAGTGTAGCTGGCAAGTGATATTATATCATTCTCAAATTTGGCACTTCCAGCCCCTCTTTATCTTTTGGGTTAACCGGCCAATCATAACCTATTCTGGCTCGTCTTCCCTTCCAGATAAACTGAATAAAACAAGATCATAGCAAGGCAAGATCCGCTCTGCTCAGCCAGCACGGCAGCATTTGGAGCCTATACAAAGTTTTCGTGAGCACCTTCATCCTTAGCAGAGCACATCTTCCCATAAATCTGAGAGAAAGCTCTTTCCACACTTGCAGCTCGGTTTAATCCCCTGTGCTACCCTGCCAATATTCAATTTGTATAGAAACGTGAGGACGCAGAGCACCCATAAACCCAGATATTTTAATTTGCTTTTGCGCCAATGTAAAAGGTAATGCTCTCTGCCAATTCCTCTGTGCCTCCTCATCTAATGGTAGTGCTTCTAACTTGCTAAAGTTGATTTTTAGTCCCACAAATTCTTGAAAATCTTCAAAAAGATTTTTAACTATCGGTAAGCCCAAACTGGGTCTCCCATTAAAAAAAAAAAAAGGATGTCATCTGCAAACAAAGCTATTTTAAATGTGGTGGCCCCAATCCAGTGCTATACACTCTAACTCTCCCATCTTATTTTTTTAGACTTCTAGCATTTGTATAGAGACATTTCAAAGTATGTTTCTTGTTTTATTAACAACCTGCTCATCAGTTGACGGGGTAATTTGGAATCTTTCTGCACTTTACTTAAAGGCACCTGGTCCCCTTTGGCATTTATTTCAACCTCTCTACTGGGATGCCCTATTTTCCTTGTTCTCTTAGTATCCTTCAAAGATACATCATTCCGAACCATATGCTTCTGAGTGACTATCAGCTTTCCCCCATCATCTATGGATGGGCTGGGCTTGAAATTTTATAAGATTCTAAAATTTCCTTTGGTCCCGGTCCTGACTAATGTATACAATGATATACTGACTCAGGGATTTATATCCCATGAAATGAACCAGTTACTAATTATTGTTCTTCCAAAAAAGCAAAAAGATCCTTAAACTGAGAGTCCATTAGAAGTTTGATAGCCAAGAGCTCCACCACCATGAAGAACAATAGAGGTGACAGAGGGCAGCCATGTCTGACTCCCCCTTTGCAGCTTAAAACTGTCAGTTGTATTACCATTAATTAGCAGTCTGGCTGTCAGGTTACAGTAAAACATCTATACCATGTCAAAATATTTCTACTGAGACCGTACTGTTAAAGGGCCCAGAACATATAGTGCCATGCCACCAAGTCAAATGTTTTTTTAGCATCCAAAATCAGCACCATGGCATGTCTATTCTGCTTTTGGTATAAGGCAGCTATCAGATTCCTCACATTTTGTACCCCATGCCTACCTTTAACAAACTCGGTTTCAAGTCTACATTTCAAGTCTACATTAATCAGAGGGATAGGACAATTTGACCCTACCTCGCTCAGATCGTTATGCTTTTTTGGAAGAACAATAGTAACTGGTTTATATCAGTATATCAAGATATATATTAATCAGGACTGGGAGCACAGGAAATTTTAGAATCTTATAAATTCCGAGCCTAGCCCATCCATAGATGATGAGGGAAAGCCTATAGTCACTCAGAAGCATATGGTTCGGAATGATGTATCTCTGTAGGAAACTGAGAAAATAGGGCATCCCAGTAGAGGTTGTAATAAATGCCAAATGGAACCAAGTGCCTTTAAGAAAAGTGCAGAAAGATTCCAAATTACCCCTGTCAACTGATGAGCAAGTTGTTAAAACAAACATACATTCTTTGAAATGTCAATATACAAATGCTAGAAGTCTAAAAAGTAATATAGGAGAGTTAAAGTGTATAGCTGTGGGAAATTATTTTAAGGAGATATTTAGTTTATATGAAGAACTTCATACCACAATAGGAATTAGTGGAGCAAAGAATCACTGATATTACTAGTGTAATTATTTGATATAAGGCCTATAAGTTCTGAGAATAAATATGCCATTTTTCTTAGCCTGCCTGGAACTCAAAACAAGTCATGAGAACAGATATATTAAAGAGCAGTTACTCAGGAGGCTAACAATGCAGCTAGAGGAAAATAAGACAATAGTAACTTGGCCACATGTAACCGTTTGCTCATATAATAAGGACAGAGATCAAGAACACATGGGAGTAGCCCAGAGAATAAACAAGAGCAAAGGTCAGAAGAATTAACTTAAAAAGAGCAACATGAGACAAACTGTTTGAAATCAGAGAAAGAACAGATCAGAGGAAAATATTTTGGACATTACAGTGGTTAATGAAAAGCCTGATGAACTGTTCCTGGTTTCCTGGTACTGTGTTTCTATCTTTACAAAGATATGTCAGACTCACGTTGGAAACTGTGAGAGGAAGTATTTTTGTATATATTCTTTAATGTAAACTCTAACCTAGTATGCTTTATTGCTTATTCTCAGACTTACAAGTAAACTTCTATACTTGTAAATAAATGTGTTGTGAATTCTGTGACATATAATCTACCAGTCAGCCACCTTTTACAATAGCACTGGATGAATAAGTAAATAGAAATGGCATCTCAGAGACCTGATGGAAGAAGGATAACCAATAGGACACTGTTATACCAGGGTACAAATTATTTCAAAATGATAGGATGGATCAAATTGGTGAGTGGGTAGCATTATATGTTAAAGAGAGCATTGAGTCAAACAGACTAAATGTTCTGCAAGAAACAAAATGCAATGTTGAATTTTTATGGATTGAAATTTCAGGTGAAAAAGGGAATAAAATAGTAATGGTGGTATATTACCATCCACCTGGCCAGAAGGAACTAACAGACAATGAAATGCTAAAAGAAATTAGGGAAGCTAATAAAATCAGCAACATAGTAATAATGGGCGATTTCAATTACCCCAGAATTGACTAGGTGAATATTACATCAGGATATTCTAGAGAAGTAAAGCTCCTAGATGAAATAAATGACTGTTTCATGGAGCAACTGGTATAAGAACCAACAAGAGGGGAAAATATTTAAGATCTAGTCCTTAGTGGAACAAAGGATTTGATGCCAGACGTAACAGTGTTGGAGCCACATGGCAATAGTGATCACAACATTATCAAATTTGGCTTAATAACTGGATGAAGCACAAAAAAAAAAGAAAATTATTAGGAAAAACCTGAATGGAGGAACTACAAAGGATGAGAGTTTAGTTCAAGCATGGATTTATTTAAAAATACCATCTTGGAAGCCCAGAACAGATGTATTCCACACATTAGAAAAGATGGAAGGCTAAACAACTACCAGCATGGTTGAAAAGTGAGATGAGAGAGGCTATAATATCTAAAAGAACATCTTTCAAGAAATGGTAAGTTAGATACAAAGCATTGATAAGGAAGGCAAAGAGAATTTGAAAAGAAGCTTGCCGTGGAAGCAAAAACTCATAATAAAAACTTTTTCAGGTGCATTTGAGGTAAAAAGCCTGTGAGGGAGTCAGTTGGACCATTAGATTGCATCTCCGCGGTGCAATCGCTGCCAGCAGCGTGCCCAATAGCACCACCTTTCACGGTGGCACTATTGGTTGCAAAAGCCGGCAGCGATAAGGTGTCCTACCTTTTCACAGTCAGCGAAGTCGTTGCGGAGTCTGCCCCGACTCCTCCCCTTTTGGTGCGAACTCCGCCCTGACCACGCCGATTTAGATATTGCATGCGAAAAGGGACTTTTCGCGTGTGGTACTTTTGGAAAATGAGCCCCTTAGGGATGACAAAGCCATAGCAAGAGATTAATTGAATTATTTGCTTCAATATTCACTGAGGAAGATGTAAGAGATATACCCATGTCAGAAATTATATTTAAAGGTGATGATTCAGAGGAACTGAATCAAATTTCAGTGAACCTGGAAAATGTACTAGGGCAAATTGACAAACTAAAGAGTAGTAAATCACCCAGACCAGACGGTATATATTCCAGAGTGCTGAAAGAAATGAGAAATGAATTTGCAGACCTGCTACTGGAAATTTGTAAACTATTATTAACATCATCTATGATACCTGAAGACTGGAGGGTTGCCAATTTAACACCAGTTTTTAAAAAGGGATCAATGGGTGATCCAGGAAACTACGGACCAGTGAGTCTGACATCTGTGCCAGGCAAAATGGTAGAAACTATCATACAGAACAAAATTGCTGAACATATAGATAAGCATAGTTTAATGGGACAAAACCAACATGGATTTAGCCAAGGGAAGTCTTGCTTCATAAATTTGCTACATTTTTTTAGGGTGTAAATAAACATGTGAATAAAGGTGAACCAGTTGAAATAGTCTATCTGTATTTCCAGAAAGCATTTGAAAAAGTCCCTCATGAGAAACTTCTTAGGAAATTAAAAAGTCATGGGATAGATAATAGTGTCCTATTGTGGATTGTCAACTGGTTAAAAGATACAAAAAAAAATAGAGGATAGGGCTAAATGGTCATTTTTCCCAATGAAAAAAGGTGAATAGTGGAGTGCCCTAGGGATCTGTTCTGGGACCGATGCTTTTTAACATATTTATAAATGACCTGGAAATGAGAACAAGTGAGGTGATAAAATTTGCTGATGGCACAAAATTATTCAAAGTTGTCAAATCACAAGAGGATTATGAGAAATTGCAAGAGGACATTGGAAAACTGGGAGACTGGGCATACAAATGTAAAATTAAATTTAATGTAGACAAGTGCAAAGTGATGCACTTAGGGAAGAGTAACCCAAATTATAGCTACAAAATGCAAGGTTCCACATTAGGAGTCACCACTCAGGAAAAAGATCTAGGTATCATCGTTGAAAATATGTTGAAATCTTCTGCTCAGTGTGCAGCAGCAGCAGCCAAGAAAGCAAATAGAATGCTAGGAGTTATTAGGAAAGGAATGGAGAATAAAACAGAGAATATCATAAGGCCTCTATCGCTCCATGGTGCAACCTCATCTTGAGTATTGTGTTTAGTTCTGGTCACAACATCTCAAGAAAGATATAGCAGAATTAGAAAAGGTACAGAGAAAGGTGACCAAGATGATAAAGGGGATGAACAATTCCCCTATAAAGAAAGGCTAAAGAGGTTAGGACTCTTCAGCTTGGAGAAGAGATGGCTGAGGTGAGATATGAAGGAGGTTTATAAAATAATGAGTGGACTGGAACAAGTAAACGTTAATCAGTTGTTTACTCTTTTGAAAAGTACAAAGACCAGGGGACACACAATGAAATTACTGGGTAATACATTTAAAACTAATAAGGGGAAATATTTTTTTTTTACTCAATACCTAATTAAACTCTGGAATTCATTGCCAGAGGATGTGGTGAAAGTTATTAGCATAGCTGCATTTAAAAAAGGTTTGGACAAGTTCCTGGAGGAAAAGTCCATTAACAATTATTAAGGTAGAGTTGCAGAAATCTACTGATTATTCTTGGGATAAGCAGCTTGGGAACTATCTACCCCTTGTGATCCTGCCAGGTATTTGTGACCTAGTTTGGCCACTGTTGAAAACAGGATATTGGGCTTGATGGACCATTGGTCTGACCCAGTATGGCATATCTTATGTTCTTATAGCTTCTGCCTTTCCCAGTTTCAGCATTTGTATTACTGTATACACCTCTGTATCTGTTATTGGGGAATTAAGCATGGCTACTTGATCATCCTTTATGATAGGCCATTAAAAACCCTTAAAGAATTCTGCTTGATTGGCACAATCCTCTGGGTGTTCATCTTTCAGGGATTGAAAGAACCCCAGAAACTGCACCTCTATGCTCTGACAGTATGTTGGAAGACCCCAGCTTCATCCCAAATGCCAGTGATAACTGATCGTTGACTTTTTACTCTAAGTTTGCTGGCTTTGTTTCCATATTTATATAGTTGGTATTTGAAGTATGTCAGGGATTGTTGTGTCCTCTGAAAGAAAAGCTGATTTAATGTGGCCCTTATCTGATCTACTGATTGCTTATGGGTGTTGGATAGCATGGCCTCATGTATATTTTGGGCTTTTTGTAGGGTCAACATTAGTCACAAAATTTCAGCATCCCTGCATTTGTTTTTCTTAGCCATGTAAGCAATGATATGCCCTCTCATCACTGCTTTGCCTGCCTCCCATAATAAAGCTACAGAAGTATAAGGGGATTGGTTCAGGGACATACATTCCTTCCATTTCTCCTGCAAGTAACCCAAAACCCTGCATCATTATATAAGTTGGAACTCATCTTCCAGGTAAAAGCTTTCAGTTTTGCTGGACCCACTTCTAGCTTGACTACCGCCGGTCCATGGTCTGAGATAGGTATAGCGCCTATAGTTGCACTGACTAGCCTAGTGAATAGGCCTTTCGTTACTAGTAAGTAGTCGAGTCTCGAATAGCTATTGTGAGGATTTGAAAAAAATGTGTATCCCGCTTCTCCAGGATGTAAACTACAACAGGTATCTATCAGTCCCAGCTATTACATTACAAAATGTATATCCTTGGTATTGTTTCCGACTCCCAGCAATGGATTGTGATTTCTATTCCTGTTCACTACTATGTTGAAATCCCCTCCTACCATCAACTGATAGTCTGGAAATTGTAGGAGTTTAGCGATTAAAGTTGTAAAGTAGGCACGAGCGTAGACATTTGTGCCATACACATTCCTTAACGCTATCTTACAGCTGAAAAGAGAACCAAGCACTATAATAAACCTGCCCTTTAATCTGACATTCCATCTGAAAGGGAAGTAGTTTGTGGATTAACACAGCCACACTTCTCTCGCATCTTCAACAGATGAAATAAAAACATTATCTAACCCATTCCCTCTTAAGCTTAGCATGTTCCCCATCTATCAGATGAGTCTCCTGTATCATATCTGTATGTGAATTAAATTTCTTAAATAATGTGATCAGTTTTTTCCTGCTTTATAGGGGAACGGATGCCGTCAACATTCATTGTAACAATATTAACTCCCACCATTATGTTTTCAAAACATCATATATAAGCAATTTATAGCCCACCAAAGCAAGCCACAATATATTTTCGTTGTTTCCAGGGTGCTCTCATCCCTAAAACACCCAAGACCTATAGCAAGAAATCCCCTTCTGGAGGCAGCCTGTTTCTGAATGCCTCCATGCATTCATGTTATATCTCAGCATGGCCTCCCTTATTCCCTTCATCATTCGCACGCATTCACTCCACATCCACCACACATCCATAGCCTTGCATTCCACAAAGAAAACACCCTCCATGCTCCCCAAGGGACCACACATCAATTGTATTTCAACCTTACTTTGGTGTGTGCCCCAGCCACTCCCCAGCCACTCCACAAGAACCCTCCCCTTTCTTCCCCATCACGCAATGATTGTTGACGGCATCCATTCCCCTCAGCCATGGCCCTGATAAAATCCACAAAGGACAGGTCCTCAGGAGAACGATGCCGTTCTTCTGGAGGGTTCTGAGAGAGGGTCATTGGAGTAATCTGAGGACGAGTCAGTGGAGTCATCACCCCAAGGGTCATAGGGACCTTTCTCCTCACTTGGGCCAGGACGGCGAGGGCCATGAGGGGCATCAGTCCTGGGCTCTGAGGGCCTCTGCGGCCGTGAGGGCACTGACAGCACCAATGGTGCCCTCATGGCAGTGGCAAGCCGAAGGGGTCCGGCAATGGCTCGGGAAACCGTGGATGAGGGAGCACGGTACCAGCCATATCTTCCTCCTCGGGGGACCTGAGAACCGGGATCGCTCTGGTGGAGGGCATCGGTGGCCGGTGGGGCGAGGGCCCCTTCAGACACCGACTGCATCAATAGGGCACCACTAAGGACGTCCAGGTGCTCCAGCAGAGGTGCTAACATCGAGGGTGGAGACTTGGGCACCAGTATGGGGGCCGGTTGTGCCGGCCGCTCAACACTTTGCAGCACTTTTGAGCACCGCCGATTGCACCCTGCGGTCCAATTCCTCCTGGAAGTCCTGGGTGGCCAGGACTGATGGAGGGGGACGAGGTGTCACCGGCTCATCCTCAATCCCCTGAAAAGGCACAGTGCCCTGCACCAGTGTAGGTGGGGAATGCCTCAGGTTACTGGAGGCACCGGAGGATGAGGTCTCCCATGGCCGGTGCCACTTTGATGGCGGCTTGGCAGTCACCGATGCCACTCCAGATCCAGAACCGTGTCTGGTGACCAATGTTGGTGCTTATGGGACCGCTTCTGATGATCAGCCCGGTCTTTCCCCAGTGCCGAGGAAGTCGATGACCCCGAGGTCCAGGAGAGTGGAGAGGCCATCGAGGGTCAATCTCCTTCTCCCCAGTTCTTGGAGGTGCTAGCCAGGGGGGTTGCGAGAGGGAGCGGTTCAGATGGCTCCCCGTGATCCTTAGGTGTCGAAGAGACCGACGCAGGTATGGAGGACTTTGGAGTCCTGAAAAGCTTCTCCATTTTGTCAAGGCGCGCCCGACGCCCTTTGGGTGTCATCTGGTCGCACAGATGGCACCCTCGGACATTGTGTGAGACCCCCAGGCAGAGGATGCACATCTCGTGCAGATCCATGATGGACATAGTCCGCGGGCACTGGGGGCACCGACGAAATCCGGTCAACATCATGAAAAATACCCAGCATGCGGTCGATGACCGACGGACACCATGGGGTGGGGAGTCAGGCATTGACCGCATTGGACAAAAATTCACTGAAAGGCTTACCGTACCAAGGAGGCACTGACCACGAAGGGGGACCTGACGAAGATCAGGGAAAACAGTGAAAAGAATCGTTGAAAAAAATTGAGAGTTGGAGCTCCACAGACCGCGAGGCAACTGCACCATGGAAAAGAAGAGACCGAAAGGGGACCTTGCATGGATGCGCGGATAGCAGCAGGCTGAGCATGCTCAGTCTGCTGGCCAAAGTTTCTAGAAACTTTGACAAAAGTTTTCCATGCTGGGCTCCATTGGATGATGTCACCCACATGTGAGTACTATCACCCTGCTTGTCCCAGGAGAACCGTCTTTCTGACTGTGATATTTGGACATTCTGAGTTCTTGTGCCAGTTGAACAATACTTAAGATAGAAAGTCAGGCAGATAGAGATATTGTGAATTATAATGTTACTTATTTTACAGTGCTATTGGATGTACACAGTGTTGTACAACGGTGATAAATATTCAGGTATTCAAAAAGTCCATTTTCCAAAGAGTTTATAATCTAAGTGGAATCCCGAGGAAATGAGAGATAACATGATTTGCCCATGATCACAAGGAGAATCAGTGAAAGAAGCGGGATTTGAACCCCAGTTTCCCTGGTTCTTAGCCTAAGCACTACAAGACACAGAAAACACAAATGGAAGTCAAACAGTCCATAAGACACAGACTCTACTTATTACTCCAGAATACACTCCTACCAAGCTAATAAATCTCACAGGAAATTATTTATTGTAGAATACACAAGGGAGGGAGAATGGGCAGACCTTGATCAGCATTTTTATCTCTGCTTCTTTAGACAGGATAATTTTAACAGGGTGACCGAGGGGCACGATGGCAGAAATGAGCATCGTGCTGACTTTTTAAGTTTTAAGAAAAGAGGTCTGGGCTTCCAATACTTTTAGTTAAGTCTCTTGTCTCCTTGAACAAGGCAAAAACAGCAGCCTTTCATCCCCAACTTCAGATCAACAAAGTCCAATGGAAATGCAAATGTGCCCTGGTCTTCATGACCTAGTGTATTCCTTCATAGCAGGGAATCTTGGAATAAAGTCAATTGCTTCATCACAACAGATCTAGTCCTTTTCCAAGTTCAACAAGTTAAAACATCATCATGTAGGAGAGCTCTTTACCTTGCAGCAAGGTTAGGAATTAGCCACCATGGTGGCAGCTCAGGCCCAGATTTCCCACTAGGCCATGTAGGCACATGTCTTGGGGCACCGGGCTGGAACGGATGCCTCCTTTCAATCAGAGTGACATTTTTCTGAGCAGAACTAGAAAAGATATACAGATGGGCAACAAATGATAGGAGGGATGGAACTGCTCCCTTATGAAGAAAGGTTAAACAGGTTAGGGCTCTTCAGCTTGGGAGAAAAGACAACTGAGAGGGGATAGGATTAAGGTTTATAAAATTATGGGTGGAACAGGTAAATACAGGATGGCTATTTACTCTTTCAAATAATGTTAAATCAAGGGGATAGGATGGCTATTCACTCTTTCAAATAATGTTAAATCAAGGGGACATGAAACTCATTACCTGCAGATTTAAAACAAACCGTGGAAAGTACTAGCGTAGCAGTGTTTAAAAGAGGTTTGGATAAGATCCTGAAGGAAAAGTCCCTAAAGAATTATCAGTCAGGTAGACTTGAGAAAGCCATTGCTTTATCCCTGGACATGAGGAACAAGAAATAGATCTGTTTTTGGAATCTGCCAGGTACTTGAGTGCCAAACTGGCCATTTTGGAGTCAGGATGCTGGGCTCAATAGACCTTAGTCTGACCCAGCATGGCATATCTTACGTTTTTATGTTCTATTATACTCTATAATCAGTACTGCTGAATTATAAAGATAGAAATATATCTCAGTGTCGCTTTGTTTAATAATTTCTCTCCCATTCACTAGGATTACATACAGTTAACTGTTATCACTGGATCATGTAAAAAAAGAAGAGAGAAAAACTTATTTCAAATGCCTCTGGTTGACTTACTTTTTTCGCGGCCTCTCTTGTAGAACCCCGAAGCCAGCCACTTTCTCTTACCATATAATGTAACTATCAGACTAAATTTGTGTGTCTATACTCTCCAGCCTGTGTCTGAGTGTACCTCTCACAAGCTGCTTTCTATTCTTCAGGCATCTCTGTATTCAGTAATGCTGGTAGCAGCCACTGTTAAGCAACATCTATATCAAAAATGCTCAGACTAGTCCCTTGGTGCCCCTCACGTTTGGGTCTTCAGGATATCCCTAATATGCATGGGAAATATTTGCATATATAGGAAGTAGTGCATGCAAATAAATCTCACACAAACGGGCAGATTTTCGAGGATTTACACGCTTAGGGGGGTTACGCGTGCTGGGCCTATTTTCAAAAGGCCCCGCGGTGCGCATAAAGCCCCGGGACGCGGGTAAGTCCCAGGGCTTGAAAAAAGGGGCAGGGCGGGGGCGGGGTCAGAGGCTCCTGGCACAGCAGCCGTTTGCCGCTGTGTCCGAGATCGTGTGCCAACAATCGGCCGGCGCAAAAGGTAAAATAAAGATCGGGGGGGTTAGAGTAGGGCTGGGGGGGGGGAGGTCAGGCTAGGGGGAAGGGCAGTTCCCTCTCAGTCTGCTCCAATTTCGGTGCAGCCTGGGAGGGAATGGAGGAAGCCAGCGCGGCTCGGCGCGCGTAAGGTGCAGAATTGTGCATCCCCCTTGCGTGCGCCAACCCCGGATTGTATAACATGCACACGCCTGTGCACGCATGTTATAAAATCGGGTGTATATGTGCGCGCGCCGGGTAGCGCGTGCACATATAGGCCGCGTGCGCTTCTTTTAAAATCTACCCCCAAATCATTAGGGATATCCTGAAAGCCCGACTGGCTGGGCAGTGGCAGAGGGCTGGCTTAGGCACCCCCGATCTATATTATTTTTAACATTTATTTCTTTAGAAGAACAAGGGAACAATATGTATACTCTGCAGTCTTCACTGAATAAAAGCAAATAACATTTTCTATAGTAAAAAAAAAAAAAAAAGAAACAGAAAATTCAAGGAGATAATGGATCAAGATATAAAGCAGTAGAAAGGGAGACTCGGAAGAAATATGAGGAAATACTACCTAACATCTAGTGGATGCCTAGCATAGCAAAGCAGCAGAGATGATAACATTGAAAACCATGACCAAATTCAAAGGTGCAAGGACAGATACAGAGTGCAATATTAAAGGCAAGAAAGGTAGATGAATGGAGACTGAACAGAGCCTGTGGTGACGCAGTAGGCAGGGGACACTAGAAAGATTCGATAGATCATGACGTCCCTATCTGCTGGACAATTGCTATGTTACAGCAGTCAGAAAGGTAGCACAGGATAGAAATCCACTACTGCACAATGGAAATACATATTAGCTACTACATCTCTGAGTAATTAAGGGAACATGGAATTCATGCTTAACATGCCATCCAAAGATATGCTGAACTGCACTTAAAAGATACAATTACCCTGGCAGAATTTCTTTCTGCTTGTGAACAAATTCATTTTTGAAGATCTGTACTGTAATGAGAATCTTTTTCTGCATATACAAAAATTTGTTTTGAGAATAAGAGCACAATTTGAGAAATTTTATGGTTGGGAGGTAATATGAAGAATGTGTGTGTGTGTAAGGAGGTATGAATGGTGTGTGATTGTGGGTTGGGATTTTTAGATGGGTATTCCTTGGGGTAATATTGTGAATTTTTGAAAGCAAAGTCTTTTGGAAATTTCATTTTTTGAAATTAATAAAGATTGTATCATCATATATGTCACTATATGTTTTCTTGGAACTGCACTTAAAGCATAATATTTCTGGATTTTAAGGCAGGGTTTCCAAACTCAGTCCATAAGACTCTTAACCAGGTAGGGTTCAGGGTTACCATCATATAAAGTAGCCTACTTCTTAGACACCATGCATCCAAATATAGTTCATGAATATTCATTGTAGAGATATAGTGAAAACCAGTCCTGATTGAGGATCCCAAGCATGACAAACCCTGTTACAAAGCAACAAAGATAACTGACCAATTAAAACATTGGATAGACTAACATGCTGCCTACACTGGGGAGAGGGGAGGGAAGGTTTCTTTGGTTTTTGTATATTTTTTTACAGCACCTCTGCAGATCTTTCCCCTTCCTCCTCATTGCCAATATATTTTTTCACAATATTACAAAACACAAATGTGAAATTTGTAAGTGCTTTATGAGTTAGTGTGCCTTATTGTATACAGTTCTTCTATTTATGTGTTATGTTGCCACTTAGTGGTTGTATTCAGAAGCTGCATTTGCAAGTATATATCATTTATGTTTTAACATGGAACGTAACCTTTATTCTGTTTGATCAATTCTAGGGCAGGAAGCTGTGCATTCTGGGAGATTTTGCTTCACTATGAGAGACCTGAGATTAAGTTATTGTATTAAGAAGTTTAGATCCTCCCTAAAGAGTTTTCTTTATAAGAAGCAAATCGAAATATTTAGCCAGGATTGTTTATTTTTTTCTGATTATATGGGTCCATCTTTTGATATCAGACAGCTCAGAACATTTATAGAAGTCTGGAACGATTGTCAAAATTGATATTTTTAAGGCAACTTGTTGTTTGTTCGTATTTTTGATTGTATATTATTTTGTTTTTTTGTATTGAAATGATATGAGTGTTTTATTTTGTATATTGCCTAGGTCGTTAGTGTTAGCAATAAATACATTTTAATAAATGAAATGAAATGAAAATGAAACTCTCTGTTTTACAGCGCTTTTCAGCTAAAGCCTTTAGACCCTTGTTACCTCTGTGATTCACAGAAAGTATTGCCTTTTCACCTGTTTCAGACAAGTTTAGACAGAAGAAAACAGGGATTATTGTACAAACTGACATATCTGCTTTTGATACCATTGGACATTTGAGTTAATAGAAAGATTGGAGCAAATAGGAATTACAGTAACAATTTGGTTTTGTTCCAGTTTTAGTGACGATTCCTGAAGGATGCCTAATCTATTGCAATACCAACTTGAAGAGTCACTCTGAATACATACTTGCTGCATATGTTGTTCCAAGAAAAACTGGAACAAAACCAAATTGTTACTGTAATTCCTATTTGCTCCAATCTTTCTATTAACTCAAATGTCCAATGGTATCAAAAGCAGATATGTCAGTTTGTCAGGTGATCTTATGCATTCATTAGGATGGATTTTTAAAATAAGAACATAAGACTTGCCATACTGGGTCAGACCAAGGATACATCAAGCTGAGTATCCTGTTTCCAATAGTGGCCAATCCAGGTCACAAGTATTTGGCAGGATTCCAAGCTGCTTATTCCAAGAATAAGTAGTGGCTATCTGCAGCTCCACCTTAATAATGGTTTATGGACTTTTCCTCCAGGTACTTGTCCAAACCATTTTTAAATGCAACTACACTATTAGCTTTCACCACATCCTCTGGCAATGAATTCCAGAGCTTAATTAGGCATTGAGTAAAATAATATTTTCTATTAGTTTTAAATGTATTACCTAGTAACTTCATTGTGTGTTGTTTCATTCTACTCATTATTTTATAAACCTCTATCATATCTCCCCTCAGCTGGCTCTTCTCCAAGCTGAAGAGTGCTAGCCCCTTTAGCCTTTCCTCAAAGGGGAATCTTTCCATCCCTTTTATTTATTTATTTATTTATTTATTTATGTATTTAAGGTTTTTTTATACCGGCATTCATGAACTCGTTCACATCATGTCGGTTTACAGAAAACAGGGGTGCGAAGAATACAACCAAAAAACATAATAAAACGTGATGAAAAGAAGCAGTTACAATTAACAAGGGCTAATGAACTGGGATTGTAAGAAATAAAGAGAGATAGAGGGGGTTAATTATATACAAATGTACAATATAAATATGGAGTCCAATATATACAGCTTCTGAGCAGAGAAATTATTGATGTGCATGTTAGGTGGAGTTCGGGAAGGCTTGCCTGAAAAGCCATGTCTTTAGCCTTTTCCTAAAGGTTAGGAGGCATGGTTCGTTTCTGAGATCTGGAGGGATGGAGTTCCATAACGGTGGTCCTGCTGTGGAAAGGGCTCGGTCTCTTAAGGTGCTGTGCTTAGTGGTTTTCGTGGGTGGAACAATGAGGCATCCTCTGTAGGCTTCCCTGGTCGGTCTTGTGGATTTGTGTAAACGGGGCGGAATTTGTAGGTCGATTATGGTATGTTGGTGAATGATTTTGTATATCAAGGTGATGGATTTATAAATGACTCTGAAATGGATTGGTAACCAGTGGAGGTCTTGTAGAACTGGGGAGATGTGGTCTCTTCTCCTAGTGTTAGTCAGTAGACGGGCTGCTGCGTTTTGAACCATTTGGAGTGGTTTTGTGTATGAGGAGGGGAGGCCAAGTAAAGTAGAGCTGCAGTAGTCCAGTTTAGAGAAAATGAGGGCTTGGAGGATGGTTCTGAAGTCTTTGGCATGGAATAGTGGTCTTATCCTTTTTAAGACTTGCAGTTTAAAGAAGCAGTCTTTGGTGGTTTTATTGATGTGGGCTTTGAAGTTCAGTTTATTGTCGATTAGCACACCTAGATCATTTTTATCATTTTGTAACCTATCATTAAAATCATCCATTGTACCTGAAGACTGGAGGGTGACTAATATAACCCCAATATTTAAACTAAAGACAGTTAGCTTGACTTCAGTGCCAGGAAAAATAGCAGAAAGTGTTCTAAAGATCAAAATCACAGAACATATAGAAAGACATGGTTTAATGGAACACAGTCAGCATGGATTTACCTAAGGGAAGTTTTGCCTCACAAATCTGCTTCATTTTTTTGAAGGGTTTAATAAGCATAGATAAAGGTGAACCAGTAGATGTAGGGTATTTGGATTTTCAGAAGGCATTTGACAAAGTTCCTTATGAGAGGCTTCTAAAAAAAGTAAAAAGTCATGGGATAGGTGACGATGTCCTTTCGTGGATTACAAACTGGTTAAAAGACAAGAAACAAAGTAGGATTAAATGGACAATTTTCTCAGTGGAAAAGGGTAAACAGTGGAGTGCCTCAAGGATCTGTGCTAGGACCCATGCTTTTCAATATATTTATAAATGATCTGGAAAGGAATATGATGAGTGAGATAATCAAATTTGCAGATGATATAAAATTATTCAGAGTAGTTAAATCACAAGGAGATTGTGATAAACTGCAGGAGGACCTTGTGAGACTGGAAAATTGGGCATCCAAATGGCAGATGAAATTTAATGTGGAAAAGTGCAAGGTGATACATATAGGGAAAAATAACCCATGCTGTAGTTACATGATGTTAGGTTCCATATTAGGAGCTACCACCCAGGAAAGAGATCTAGGCGTCATAGTGGATAGATTATACATTGAAATTCTCGGCTCAGTGTGCTGCGGCAGTCAAAAAAGCAAACAGAATGTTAGGAATTATTAGGAAGGGAATGTTAATTAAAACGGAAAATGTTATAATGCCTCTTTATAGTGAGTCTGCACCTTGAATACTGTGTACAATTCTGGTCACCGCATCTCAAAAAAGATATAATTGCGATGGAGAAGGTATAGAGAAGGGCGACCAAAATGATAAAAGGAATAGAACAGATCCCCTGAGGAAAGACCAAAGGGCTGTTCAGCTTGGAGAAGAGACAGCTGAGGGGGGATATGATAGAGGTGTTTTTAAATCATGAGAGGTCTAGAATGGGTAAATATGAATCAGTTATTTATTCTTTTGGATAATAGAAGGACTAGGGGGCACTCCATGAAGTTAGCATATAGCACATTTAAAACTAATCAGAGACAATTCTTTTTCACTCAACACACAGTTAAACTCTGGAATTTGTTGCAGGGGATGTGGTTAGTGCAGTTAGTGTAGCTAGGTTTAAAAAAGGTTTGGATATGTTCTTGGAGGAGAAGTCCATTACCTGCTATTAATCAAGTTGACTTAGAAAATAGCTACTGCTATTATTAGCATCAGCATGGGATATACTTAGTTTTTGGGTACTTGCCAGGTACTTGTAGCCTGAATTGGCCACAGTTGGAAACAGGATGCTGGCCTTGATGGACCCGTGTTCTGACCCAGTATGGCAATTTCTTATGTTTCTACCTTTTCTAATTCTGCTATTTCGTTTTTGAGATGTGGTTACCTGAGCTGCATACAATATACAAGAGCGATACTAAGGCATTATGATATTCTCTGTTTTATTCTCCATTCCTTTCCTAATAATCCCTAGCATTCTATTTGCTTTCTTGGCTGCTGCTGCTGCTGCACACTGAGCAGAAGATTTCAATGCATTTACAATGATACCTAGATTCTTTACCTGAATGGTGACTGACCTAATATGGAAATTTGAATTGTGTAGCTATAATTTGGGTTACTCTTCCCTAAGTGCATCACTTTGCACTTGTCCACATTAAATTCCATTTGCCATCTGCATGCCCAGTCTCCCAGTTTTGAAAGGTCCTCTTGCAAATTCTCACAATCCTCTTGTGATTTAACAATTTTGAATAATTTTGTGTCATTGGCAAATTTGATCACTTCACTTGTTGTTCCCATATCCAGATAATTTATAAATACATTAAAAAGCAGTGGTCCCAGATCAGATCCCTGGGTCACTCCACTATTCACCTTTCTCCATTAGGAAAATGAGAAATTACTTCTTACCTGATAATTTTCTTTTCTTCTGTAAGTTTCACGATTCTTTAGCCACAGAAGAGATCTGAGGTCACTAGGGATAGATACGCTAGTGCAGGAGTGGGCGGAAGATAAGTTGCTGTATGCCTTTCCTCCATGGCCCATGTTGGGCAGATTGATTCGAAGGATCGAACACCCCAGAGGGATGGTGTTCTTGGTTGCTCCAGATTGGCACAGGAGACTGTGGCATGCAGATCTGCAGAGGCTCCTTGTGAATTCATCTTTTCGACTTCAGGCACACAGGAACCTATTGCAGCAGGGCCCTGTCCTTCACAAAGATCTGACTCGATTTTGTCTTATGGTATGGCCCTTGACAGGCTCGCTTGCTGAAATGTGGATACTCTGTGGCAGTGATCTCCGCCTTGCTAAGAGCTAGAAAGTTCTCCACTTCCTTAGCCTATGTGCGGATTTGGAAAGTGTTTGAGGCCTGGTGTGAGGATCGCGGTACTCTTCCTTGTTCGGTCAAGATACCGTTCATTTTGCAGGATGGCTTGAATAAAGGCTTGGCCCTTTATTCATTAAGGGTACAAGTAACTGGTCTCGCCTGTTTCAGGGGTCTGGTCAATGATGGATCCTTGTTGGCTCATTCTGATGTGGTCTGTTTTCTAAAAGGAGTGGAACATCTTCATCCTCCTTTGCGTTTCCGGTGCCCCTATGGAGTCTCAATTTGGTTTTGGATATTTTGGTAGGTTCTACGTTTTGACCACTATGTACTCTGTCCTTGTGGTTTTTGACCTTGACAACAGTGTTACTTGTGGCAAATTGTTCTGTGCATAGGGTTTCCCAGCTGCAGGCCTTGTCTTGCCAGGAGCTGTTTCTCTTTTTACCGAAAGTGATCTATAAGTTTCAGTTAAGAACATAAGAAAATGCCATACTGGGTCAGACCAAGGGTCCATCAAGCCCAGCATCCTGTTTCCAACAGTGGCCAATCCAAGCCATAAGAACCTGGCAAGTACCCAAAAACTAAGGGGTAGATTTTCAGACCGCGCGAATAGGCGTACTTTTGCTGGCGCATCAGGCGCAAGCAAAAGTACGCGGGATTTTAGTAGATACGCGCGGAGCCGCGCGTATCCGCTAAAATCCGGGATCGGCGCGCGCAAGGCTATGGATTCTGTATAGCCGGCGCACGCCAAGCCGCGCAACCTACCTCCGTTCCCTCCGAGGCCGCTCCGAAATCAGAGCGGCCTCGGAGGGAACTTTCTTTTGCCCTCCCCTCACCTTCCCCTCCCTAACCCACCCGCCCGGCCCTGTCTAAACCCCATCCTTACCTTTGTTGGGGGATTTACGCCTCCCAGAGGGAGGCGCAAATCCCCGCGCGCCAGCGGGCCGCTAGCGCGCCGGGACGCGACCTGGGGGCGGGTCCGGAGGGCGCGGCCACGCCCCCGGACTGCCCCGGGCCGTAACCACGCCCCCGCCCCCGAAACGCTCCCGACACGCCCCCAAAACGGCGCTGCACTCAGTCCCGCCCCGACACGCCCCCGACACGCCCCCCCTCCGAAAACCCCGGGACTTACGCGAGTCCCGGGGCTCTGCGCGCGCCGGTAGGCCTATGTAAAATAGGCTCACCGGCGCGCAGGGCCCTGCTCGCCTAAATCCACCCGGATTTGGGCGGATTTAGGCGAGCAGGGCTCTTAAAATCCGCCCCTAAGTCTATTCCATGTAACCATTGCTAATGGCAGTGGCTATTCTCTAAGTGAACTTAATAGCAGGTAATGGACTTCTCCTCCAAGAACTTATCCAATCCTTTTTTAAACACAGCTATACTAACTGCACTAACCACATTCTCTGGCAACAAATTCCAGAGTTTAATTGTGCATTGAGTAAAAAAGAACTTTCTCCGATTAGTTTTAAATGTGCCCTATGCTAACTTCATGGAGTGCCCCCTAGTCTTTCTACTATCCGAAAGAGTAAATAACCGATTCACATCTACCCGTTCTAGACCTCTCATGATTTTAAGCACCTCTATCATATTCCCCCTCAGTCGTCTCTTCTCCAAGCTGAAAAGTCCTAACCTCTTTAGTCTTTCTTCATAGGGGAGTTGTTCCATTCCCCTTATCATTTTGGTAGCCCTTCTCTGTACCTTCTCCACCGCAATTATATCTTTTTTGAGATGCGGCAACCAGAATTGTACACAGTATTCAAGGTGCGGTCTCACCATGGAGCGATACAGAGGCATTATGACATTTTCCATTTTATTCATCATTCCTTTTCTAATAATTCCCAACATTCTGTTTGCTTTTTGGACTGCCGCAGCACACTGCACCGACGATTTCAGTGTGTTATCCACTATGACACCTAGATCTCTTTCTTGGGTTATTGAACCAGTCCATCTCCCTGCCATCTCTGGTCAGGGAGAGAGATGTAAGAGTCTCATCTGTTGCGGCCCTTGGATGTCAAGCAGCATATGGTCAAGCATCTAGAGGTCACTGGTCCTTTGCGTAGGTCGGATCGCCTGTTTGTCCTCCTTGGCGGTACTAGACAGGGAGAGCCAGTCTCATAGGCTACAGTAGCTCGCTGGATTTAGGATTTAGTCACACCCGCATAAATGGATGCTGGAAAGCTGTTACCTAGTCAGGTTCAGGCCCATTCCATTCAAGCTCAGGCAGTGTCATGGGCAGATTGCTGTCTCCCATCTACATTTGCTGAGCTGCGATGTGGTCCTCTTTACACACCTTTCCAGGTATTATCATCTGGATGTGCAAGCCTGGGAGGAAGCAGTCTTTGCACGCGCAGTTTTGACTGGACCGCAGGCAGCCTCCTGCCCTATTCGGGAGTAGCTTGGGAATATCCCACTTGTTCTGGATTCATCTGACTGGACGCTAAGAAATGAGAAATTACTACTTATCTGATAATTTCCTTTTCTTTAGGACAGATTAATCCAGCTTCCCTCCTTTGGCTGCTGTTTGATTACATAATGATCCTATGTGTTACAGGTCTTACTGGTGTTACTCCATTCCCTAGACTGATGTTATTACATTCTTATCTGAGCTCAATGTTACCTGTTGGCTTTTGTTCCTATAACCTGTTGGCTTTTGTTCCTATAACCTTTTGTTCCATGTACCACTGTTATAATATGTTATAATTGTTTTTTGTAAAATAGGGCGGACTACGCCCTATTCCCTTGGTTATCTGGAAACCGATGTGATATCTCGATTGAATGTCGGTATATAAAAGAAATAAATAATAATAATAATAATATTGTAATGGTTATCTGTTTTTCATCAAGTTTTTTGCTAGTCTGCCAACAGATGCTTTTAAAGGGAATAATGGCAGGCTGAAGTAATTGCAGGGGTGTATACACTGTGCAGGCTGATGTAACTGCAGGGGCGTATATACTGTGAAGTCAGTTTACTCCGTCTCCATCTGCTGGTAGGAATGTATAACCCATTTTTTCTGGATTCATCTACCTGGACGCTAAGAAATTTACCAGTTAGCCCTATTCTCTATTTTCTCTCTTTTACCAGTTGGCAATCCACAATAAGACTCTGCCCCCTATTCCATGATATTTTAATTTCCTAAGAAGGAGGACTTTGTCAAATGCTTTCTGGAAATCCAGATACATTTTATCAACTAGGTCACCTTTATCCTCATGTTTATTAATGCCCTCAAACAAATGTAGCAAATTGGTGAAGCAAGACTTCCCTTGGCTATATCCATGTCGGCTTTGTCCCATTAAGCTATGCCTATCTATATTTTCAACAATTTTGTTCTTTACAATAGTTTCTACCATTTTGCCTGGCATGGACAGCAGATTCACAGGTCTTAGTTTCCTTGATCACCCCTTGATCCCTTTTTAAAAACTGGTGTTACATTGGCAACCCTCCATTCTTCAGGTACCATAGATGATATTAATGATGGTTTACAAATTTCCAATAGCAGGTCTGCAATTTCATTTCTCAGTTCTTTCAGCACTCTGGGATGTCCACCATCTGGTCAAGGTGATTTGCTACTTTTTAGTTTGTCAGTTTGCCCTAGTACATCTTCCAGGTTCATTGAGATTTGTTTCATTTCCTCTGAATCATCACCTTTGATTATCATTTCTGGCATGGGTATCTCTCTTACATCTTCCTCAGTGAATTTCACAGCAAACAATTCAGTTAGTCTGTCTGCTATGGCTTTGTCATCCTTAAGTGCCCCTTTTACCAGTTGATCATCTACTGGTTCAACTGACTCCCTGTTGCGGTCCCGACCGCCCCTCTCCTGATAGGGCTCAGGCCAGCCTACCTCCGCTCTGACGGCCACGGGATTCCTCCTGCTCCAGTCCCCGGTGGGCTCCCGGTACGCGCACTTCCCACGTGGCCGACGCCATTACGGGCCCGTTCCTCTCTGGTCTCGCGCATGCGCGCGAGGACGCTCTTCTTGTGCGACCAGCTCCCGGAAGCCCGGCTCCGCCTCCTCGGCTGACGTCACGCTCCGCTCCCGATATAACCGGCGTTCAGTCAGTCCCTAAACGCCTTGCAACGAGGTTCCCAGCTATCTAAGTTGCTTCCAGTTGCGTTTCCTGTTGTCTTCCTGGTTTCAGCCTTGACCCCGGTTTGCTTCTGACTCCGCTTCAGCCCGCTGCCTGCCTTGACTCCGGTTTGCTTCTGACTCCGCTTCAGCTTGCTGCCTGCCTTGACCCCGGTTTGCTTCTGACTTCGCTTCAGCTCGCTGCCAGCCCAGACTACAGTTTGCTTCTGACTACGCCGCAGCCCGCGATCACCCGTGCCTCCAGGTGCCCTTCCACGTTTGCTTCAGCCTGCCAGCAACCCTACCCGGATTGCCACGAACTTTTACCTCAGCTCGCTTGCGCTGGTTCCAGTGTTCCTTCAGGGCCAGCTCCTTGTCCTGGTCTTTACTGTGTCTCTCTGGCAACACTCGACCCGCCTCGGCTACTGCTAGGCCTCCTGCCTTCCCACCACAGACGGCCTTTCTGGACATTCACTGCAGCGCCTAAGTCCCAAGGGCCCGGGCCCCTACAGGCTCCTCCCGGGGGGGTCCCCGGCTCCGGGTGAACCCCTGCCAGCTGGTGTCTCCGCCTCCCTGCCTGCCCTATCTCCATCAGTAGGCCGGCCCAAGGGTCCACTTCTACTCTCACAGCAGTCCAGCCGCAACACTCCCTCACAGGCTTTTTACCTCAAATGTATCTGAAAAAGCTTTTATTATGAGCTTTTGTTTCCACAGTAACCTTTTTTTTTAATGATCTCTGCCTTCCTTATCAATGCATTGTATCTAACTTACCAGTGCTTATTCTATTTCCTGTTTTCTTCAGTTGGATCCTTTTTCCATTTCTTGCAAGATGTACTTTTAGCTATTATAGCCTCTCTCACCTCACCTTTTAACCACGTGAATAGATATTTAGACTTCCTTCTACCTTTCCTATTGCATGGTGTACATCTAGTCTAGGCTTCCAAGATGGTATCTTTAAACAAGTTCATGCCTGATCTCAGCTGAGAAACTTTGCAGTTGCTCATTTCAGTTTTTCATAAACCTTTTTCTTCATTTTATCATAGTCACCTTTTTGAAAATGGTGTCACAGTGGATTACTTTTAGTACCCTCCCTCCAGTTACTAACTCAAATTTGATCATGTTGTGATCACTATTGCCAAGTGGCTCCAACACTGTTACTTCTTGCAGCAAATCCTGTTTTCCACTAAGGACAGGGTCTAAAATGGTGTCCTCTCTTGTTGGTTCATGTACCAGCTGCTCCATAAAGCAGTAATTTATTTCATCTAGAAACTTTACCTCTCTAGAATGTCCTGATGTAACATTCACCCAGTCAATACCGGGGTAATTGAAATTGACCATTATTACTGTGCTGCTGATTTTGTTAGCTTCTCTAATTCTTTTTTTAGCATTTCATTGACTGTTTGTCCATTCTGGCCAGTTAGATGCTAATACACCCTCCCTATTTTATATCCCCTTTCACCCTCACTACCATTTTATTTTACCTGGAATTTCTAGCCAAAAAGATTCATCATTCCATGTTGTTTCCTGCAGAATTTTTATCCTGCTTGACTCAATGCCCTCTTTCACACATAGTGCCACCCATCCACCCATTTGATCCATCCTAACATTTTGATATAACTTGTACCGTATCACAGTGTCCCATTGCTTATCTTCCTTCCACAAGGTCTCTGAGATGCAAATTATATCTACCTCTTCATCCAGTGCTATACACTCTAACTCTCTCATCTTATTTTTTAGACTTCTAGCATTTGTATACAGACATTTCAAAATATGTTGTTTGCTTGTATTAACAACCTGCTCATCAGTCTTTACATAAAGATATCTGGTCCACTTTGGCATTTATTGCAACCTATTAGGATGTCCTATTTTCCCTGTTCTCTTAGTATCCTTCAAAGATACATCATTCCACACCATGCACTTCTGCGTGACTGTCGGCTTTCCCCCATCATCTAGTTTAAAAGCTGCTCTATCTCCTTTTTAAAGGTTAATGCCAGCAGCCTGGTTTCACTCTGGTTAAGGTGGAACCCATCATTTTGAAAAAGGCCCCCTTCCCTAAAATGATGCCCATTTCCTAACAAACCTAAAACCCTGTTCCCTGCACAGTCTCATCTATGCATTGAAGCTCTGGAGCTCTGCCTGCCAATGGGGTCCTGCATGTGGAATGGGGATCACTTCTGAGAATGCTAGCCTGGAGGTTCTGGATTTCAACTTTCTACTTAAAATCCTAAATTTGGCTTCCAGAACCTCTTTCCTACATTGTTCTATGTCATTGGTACCCACATGTACCAAGACAGCTGGCTCCTCCCCAGCACAATCTAAAATCATATCTATGTGAAGCATGAGTTCCGTCACCTTCACACCAGGCAGGCAAGTTACCAAGTGATCCTCATGTCTACCAGCCACCCAGCTATCAATCTTCCTAATAATTGAATTACCAATTACAACAGCCATCCTAACCCTTTCCTATGAGCATGTGCCCTTGGAGACCTATCCTCGGTGTAAGAGGATACTACATCACCTTGAAGGCAGGTCCTAGGTAAGGGATTGCTTCCTGCCTCTCCAAGGGATGCACTCCTTCTGGATGACCTTACTCATCCAAGGCAGCACAGGGGTTGCCAGATTGGAAATGGGACTTCTCTACTTTGTCCCTGAAGATCTCCTCTATATACTTTTCTATCTCCCTTAGCTCTTCCAGTTTGCCGCCCCTGCCGCCAGAGATTGGACTCGTTCTCTGAGGGTTAGTAGTTATTTGCACCTAATGCTCACATACAACCTTTTGCCAGTTGAGAGATAATCATACATGTGGCACTCAATGCAAAAGACTGGAAACTCTCCCTCTCACTGCGGGACTACTATCTGCTTCTAATTTAGTTGATTTGTTATCGAGTTAAAATTTCTAAGGGAGTAGGGATGTACAGCTAATCTAAAGTACTTTTAGTCTATTGATTTATTTAAGATTTGTTTGACAGTGACCCTCAAAATACTCAGTTAATCAAGATATTAATTACCCATTTTATTAACTTTCATTTTGAATTACATTTATTTTGTATAAAAACTGTAGTAAGTTTCTAGTAAGGCGCATGCTTCCAGTCCTCTTCTGCTGCAACGGGTACAGGGCCTTGGGAAGCTAAGTCTATGGAGCCTGAAGCCTGGATTCAATCACAGTGACCTCTGGAGTCCTCTCCCAGGGGCTTCTGGGTAGGTTATGCAAATGAGCCTTCCGGTCCTCTTCTGCTGCCAAAATGTATGTCAATGACATACAGTTTTATATACCATGTGAACAAGAAGGGGTATTCCCGGCTGAAAGGTTCTCTGTGGTTTCTGATGTTATTAAAGATTGGTTAGGGAAAAAATGGTTTGTTATTAAACAACAGGAAGACAACTGTGTTATGGTTAGACCAGAAGTTGGATGAACTTTTTAAGGTAAAATTAGATGATTTGAAGAAAGTTGAAGAAAGGGATTTCGGAACTTTTTTAGATTCAGATCTCTCTTTTCACGCACAAGTTAAAAAGATGGCTAGAACTGCATTCTTTAAGTTACATGTAATAAGACCTTTAAGAGATTTACTTTCTATGTATGAATTTCATATAGTGGTATAGGCATTAGTTCATTGCCATCTGGATTACTGCAATTCCTCATATATATATATATATATATATATATGTAAAAGGCACCTGGTTCTATTACCAGTAAGGCCTGGTCAGAGCAATATAGGTTAGTGCAAGGGGGATGTTACCATTCAAATGCAGCTCCTCCCTTTGAGGGTGCTGGAATGGCCATCCTCCTAGAGGGATTTTTAAGCAGCTCTTTCCAGCGTATCTGTGGGCAGTCCACTCCCTTATGGTTTGCTTGGAGGCAGGAAGTAGTGAGGAGCTTTTGCTACACTGGACTTTTCAGGCCCAATCAGAGGAGTCGGGCACATCCTGCCTGGAGATCCAGTCCACTCACTGGCTAGCTGAAATTTTCCCTCTGGGTTGTTTTTTGGAGTTTTGATACATTTTCTCGATAGGAGCCTTGTGGGACCCTGGGTACTGCCTTGGCTCAGGGCACAGGGAACCTTGTGTCTGGGGCTGCTCATGTTAGGGAAGACATTCCCTGCCACACGCGCAACAAGGACGGAGGAGGTGGTCACCTGCTACAAGAAAGAAATCCGGTATTAAACTTAGTTGAAAGGGAAAAGGACTTGAGTTTGAGATTCAGGAGGAAGATTTTTGGCTGCCCCTTTCTTCCTACATTGGAGCAGGGAGAGCTGCCTGTTTCCAGGGGGATCCCTCCTATCTGGGATCCAAGAGAAAGAGAAAAGAGAACTCAGAGAAATAACAGAAGATCACTTAACCATGAATATGAACAAAGTACAGATCTCTGAGGACGCCCATCCGGCGTCTTCACCCCCTGGAGAGAGAGAGAGGAATCTTACTCTTTGTGCTAAAGACTCGGTTATCATTGTTACAAGCTCGGAAGGGGTTTTCCACCCAGCCAAATATCCTGCCCACTTGGGAGCTCCACTTCTCCATGCCTTGCTGGGTGGGTGTCTTCCTTGGCCTGGTCCTGAGAGTCATGCACTGATCGAGCAAAAAGACTGTAAGGAAAAAGAGATATTTGTGGTGCAGAGGATGCTGTAAACATTGTCACTTCACAACTTAATTGCCTAGTAGTAAAGACTTTTATTTTGGACCCAGTGACTCTAGCGTGGTTTTATTGGGCTCAATACTGCACATACATTCTGAAAGGTATACATTACTCCCCAGTGGTAATGAGAAAAGTGCATCCAAGTCACCCCTGGCACTTCAGGCCCTGGAAGATATAATCTTCCTCCTATGGAAAAAGGATCCAGGCCCTGGGAGAAAGAGACTATGAGAGAGCTAGCCTGACGTTCCAGCCCCAAAAGCAGCAAATACTTTTATGGCCCCTCGAAGGTGGAGTCACATATAGATTTGTCTAAGTATTTGTTATAACATTATATAACAAATAAATAAATAAATACATGACTATCTGTTGGCTTTTAAAATAGGCCGCAGTTTATTAAGAATCTAACCCAAGCCCTTACATTGACTTTAACTTTAACAAAATCCCCCTCTGCCACACCCCCTCCTCCCCCACCCTTTTCGTGTCCTCCACCACCTTAAACCCCAATGGTGGAGCTCCCTTCCCCCCTTTCCACTTGCTCCGCCTCCTACCAGCGAGAGCAAGCTATACCGGGAACCTTAGCCCCACGGTTCTCCGGTCCTCCCGTGTAGCAGCCCCCCCCAACTACACGAGGCACCCCCCCCCCTCCACCAACCACCCCCCCCCCCCCCCCCCCCCCCCCGCACATTACAACATAACCTGGGCTCGGGTTTTCCGCCACCACTGCGACAAACATCACTTCAAAGCATTTAATAAACATTCTCCAATACAAGGGCGGACGGGCGGGACAAGATTCCGGTGCTCCTCTCTCCTTGCTTGCCGCCCGATTCTGATGCCTGCCTTCTGACGTCATCCGCTGCAACCCAATCGGTGCCTCCTATTAGAACCCTCACTCCAACTGCCAGTCTCCCTCCCCCCCTCCCTTCCCCTTCCTAGCCTGTTCTTCCCGCCTTTTCTCGCTCTAGCCTTCCCCTCCCCCTTTTAATTTCTTGCCGTCCTTCTCGTGCGCTTCCCCCCAAGTTATAATCGCTGCACTGCATACACAGCGCAGCTTGTCTTCAAGTTATGCAACTAGTACAAAATGCCTCAGTAAGGTTGATCTTTAAATTGCCTCGGGGTGTTAGTGTAATGCCCTAGTTGAAGTAATTACATTGGCTACCAGTAGAAAAAAGGTTAGAATTCAAGTTGCTAGTATTACATTTTTAAAGCATTACATATCATTGTTTTTCTGTAACATTGACATGGTATCAGCCATCATGTACTTTATGGTCTTCCTTGTTGCTGTTACTGGATATTCTGACAGTTTCAGAATGTCAATAACAAAGATTTAGAAACAGAGCATTTTCTGTGAAAGGCCCTCAGCTCTGAAATAGTATCCCCCATTAGAAGTACGAGGTGAACTTAAGACATTCTTTTTTAATCCAAGTTTTTATTGATTGAGCTGTATGTATCTGTATGTGAGGAAAGGCTGAAGTGGTTAGGGCTGTTCAGCTTGGAGAAGAGACGGCTGAGGGGGAATATGATAGAGGTCTTGAACGAGTAGATGTGAATCGGTTATTTACACTTTCGGATAATAGAAGGACTAGGGGGCACTCCATGAAGTTAGCAAGTAGCACATTTAAGACTAATCTGAGAAAAATCCTTTTTCACTCAACGCACAATTAAGCTCTGGAATTTGTTGCCAGAGGATGTGGTTAGTGCAGTTAGTGTAGCTGGGTTCAAAAAAGGTTTGGATGAGTTATTGGAGGAGAAGCTCATTAACTGCTATTAATAAGTTGACATAGGGAATGGCCTCTGCTATTACTGGCATCAGTAGCATGGGATCTTCTTGGTGTTTGGGTAATTGCCAGGTTCTTGTGGCCAGGTTTGGCCTCTGTTGGAAACAGGATGCTGGGCTTGATGGACCCTTGGTCTGACCCAGCATGGCAATTTCTTATGTTCTTATGTGTTTGCTGTTATATAATTATATATAATTATGCATGTTAGTTGAAATCCACATAGATCAGAGCTTTGCAGAATACAAGGAAAAATGAATAAAATACATTCAAAGAAGGGTTTAATCTAGCAGTGACACAGTTCAGAGGCTTTGTTCCAGTTATTCTTGTCTCCGTTTCATCCTCTAGTAAGTTCTGTGTTTCTAGTTTGTATTTTCAATAAAAACTTTATGGAATTTTAAAATCTGTCTGTCCTAATGTGTGAAGTTGATTGGAAGTTTAGCTTTTGCATCCATATAATCATGCAGCGTGACAGGTGGTGAGGAGAGAACAGCACCTCCTGTCGGCTCACCTTATTGCTCTCATCTCAGTCCTCTTGCCCACACTTGAGGGAATACTTCCATGCTACAAGAGATATTTATTTTTTTAAGCTGTTTGGTTATTTGAATGATACCAGGGACTTGTTTTATTCTTCATTATGTTTCATCATGGCTGCCTTATGAACCAAAGCTTTAGTATGTTTTACATATACTATTGGTAAGCTTGGTTGCTACTGAATACGATCTGGATTTTCTTTTATTTAACTATTTGTATTCAAAACGTCACCATTAACTGAAGTGTTTTTATTATGCTAGAATTCTTCCTCTTTTTATACTGTTGCATAGTAACATAGCAATGACGGCAGAAAAAGACCAAATGGTCCATCCAGTCTGCCAGGTGGTGGTTAAACTGTCACTCCATACAGGTTAACCCCCTAAGCCTTATGTTAAGGGTAGTGATATTTACAATCAAAACCAAGCAACTATCAAACCAATAACAAAATTACTGCTAGCAACATTTTTACTGGGTGGGCAGCTTTCTTGATAATTCAGACAATGCTGCTTATGTTATTTTGCTGCATTTCTTTTCTTTGATTTTATTATTCAGTTTTATAACTTGCGCGTTTGGAAACGTGTGCATAAATCGGCTACATAGATACTCTCTAATAAGGGGGCATGGATTCATACAGAAGTATCATGGTTTGCATACGAGTAACAGTAGCAAGTCTGACTGCACAAGATATGCTTTGTGACGGTTCTCCCTTTCCTGGTCACTGGTGGCCTTTCCATTGTCCTTCCTGCTCTGATTCCCTGCCCTCAAAGCCTAAAGGAGCCCCAAGGTCGGGAGGTTGCCATCATTGCGACCAGCGGCTTAGGGCTTGCTGGCATAAAGACGCAAGATTAGAATTCCTAGCCATTTAATTTGAGAGCTAGAGTACTGACATAATAATGATAATATTGTATTTATAGTGCGTCATATGCCCTAAAGGCCCCGGGTCCTTTAGCATATCATTACTACCAGCCAGTTATAATGAGGTTTTTATTTTCTCTGTTGCAAAGAATGGCAGCGATGCTGCTGAGGTCTGAAGCCACGGCTAGAGCCAGTGCAAGCCTTAGGTGAACTTTTGTCATTCACCTCTCCCCCAAGGTTAACTACTGATGGCACTGGCTCCAGTACAGTGCTCCCTTCTTTGACAGTATTGGCTCTGGTACTGCACCCCTCTAGATCTCATACTGGCAGGATGTTGCCATCCCCAAAATCTTGGCACTCTAGGCAGTGGCATACCTAAAGTATTTGGTACCTGGGACAGATACTTCCTTTGGCACCCTACCAATACATAATTTTAAAATTTCCTAAACATCGATAAAATATTTCAGAACAGCAAATATATCAAATAGCACCCAATATTTAAAACTAATAAGGATTTTAAAAATCTCCCCCTCTCCATATCTGTCATCCTAAGATTGTCGTAGACTGGGGGCATGCATGCACACACACACACAATGGGGCGGATTTTCAGAGCCCTGCTCGCCTAAATCCGCCCAAAACCGGGCGGATTTAGGCGAGCAGGGCCCTGCGCGCCGGTAAGCCTATTTTACATAGGCCTACCGGCGCGCGCAGAGCCCCGGGACTCGCGTAAGTCCCGGGGTTTTCGGAGGGGGCGTGTCGGGGGCGTGTCGGGGGCGGGCCCGAACCGCGCGGCGTTTTCGGGGCGTGTCGGGAGCGTTCCGGGGCGGGCCCGGGGGCATGGCTACGGCCCGGGGCGGCCCGGGGGCGTGGCCGCGCCCTCCGGACCCGCCCCCAGGTCGCGTCCCGGCGCGCAGGAGGCCCGCTGACGCGCGGGGATTTACGCCTCCCAGAGGGAGGCGTAAATCCCCCGACAAAGGTAAGGGGGGGTTTAGACAGGGCCGGGCGGGTGGGTTAGGTAGGGGAAGGGAGGGGAAGGTGAGGGGAGGGCAAAGGAAAGTTCCCTCCGAGGCCGCTCCGATTTCGGAGCGGCCTTGGAGGGAACGGGGGTAGGCTGCGCGGCTCGGCGCGCGCCGGCTATACAAAATCCATAGCCTTGCGCGCGCCGATCCAGGTTTTTAGCAGATACGCGCGGCTCCACGCGTATCTACTAAAATCCAGCGTACTTTTGTTTGCGCCTGGAGCGCAAACAAAAGTAGGCTATTCGCGCTCCTTTTAAAATCCGCCCCAATATGTTCCCACTCTCTCTCACACACACACACACACACATGATCATAAGAGACAGAGGGAGCGTGTACATATGTATGAGAGAAACACACACACACTTCCTGTGTTTCTCTCTCACACACACATGCTTGCTCAGTCTCTCTCACACACTAACACACACACACACACAAATGCAGACAAAAACTGAACTGGAAACCACAACAAGCCAGATTCTGTATCCAGTGAACAAAGAAAAAGCAGAAAATCACTATTCCTCAAAACAATAAAATCAAGTAATGTAAATCAATCAGAACAGTAAAACCATACTAAAAAATATACATTTCAAAACAGCTGATGAATAGAATATTCAATAATTAGAAGCTCCTGTACACCTTTTTTACAATTTCCTAAACACTGATAAAATATTTCAAAATAGCGGATATCAAATAACACCCAGTAATTAAAACTAATAAGGATTTTAAAAATCCCCCACTCTCCATACCTGTCACCCTGAGATTGTCATGGACTGGTGGTACACACCCACACAGAGACACAAACAAAATATGCTACCTATGTCTCTCACACACACACACACACACGCTTGGTGAGAGACAGAGGGAGCTTAAGTGTGAGCGACAGACACACACATTTCCTCTGTCTCACACACACACTCACCCGCTTCCTCTGTATTTCTCACACGATTCCTCTGTCTCACACACGCGCACACACACACACTTCCTCTGTCTCTCACTCCTACCCCCGTACACACACACACACACACACACACACACACCCTCTCACACATACGCACCCACAGGCACTCTCTCATATATATACACAGGCACACATGCACCCACTCATATACACTCAACCTCTCATGCACACACAAGCACCGTCTCATGCACACACAAACACACTTCCTCTCATACACACACCCTCTCATACACACACACACACACACACTGGCACACTCTCTCATACACACCTCTCATACACACAGGCACCCTCACACACACACACTCCTTATCATGCACACAAACGCACACACACCCTCTCATACACACACATGCACACACACACGTGCTTCTTCTGTCTCTCACCCCCAACCCCCGAGCACATAGGCGCCTTCTCACACATGCGCACCCACAGGCACCCTCTCATATATATACAATATACAGGCACACTTACACTCTTATATACACTCACCCTCTCATACACACACAAACATACACACTCTTTCATACACACACATGCACACACACAGGAACATCCTCTCATACACCGGCTCTCACTCTCACAGTGCCAGAATCTCTTCTTCGCCCGCTGGCTCCGAGAAATGCTGACGGCACCACAGAGCCTCTTTCTTCTGCCACCGGCTCCGGGAAACGCCAGCAGCACTGCAGGGCCTCTTCTTCTGCTGCCAGTCTAGGAAACACCAGCAGCACCACAGAGCCTCTTCTTCAAGTGCTGCCTGCACTTCTTCTGCAGGACCTCGCTTTTGCAGATGGGGAGTGGGAACCCCCACCAGCATGTCACTTCCCTGCGCCATCGTGGGTCCTTTCTATATACTGGTGGCAATGGCACCCCTCCCCTGTTGACACTGAGGGCGGACCACCCCCTTGCCCCCCCCTTAGTACACCACTGACTCTAGGTGCACCGGCCCTGACCAAGGTTTACACAGGTTGAAGGTCTACATTTATAAAAAAAAAAAAAAAAAAGCAAAAACGATTAAAAACAAAAAACAAACACAAAACTGTGGTGACAAATTGGAAAAGCAAGGAATTCAGGAAAGGGCTGGATGTCACAGAGAATTAGCAAAATAATGCATGCTCTCATCTGAGTGATTGCTCACAGTGAGTAAGCTGCAGTAAGAGGACAGAGAACTGTTCTCCAGGACTAATAGCTCTGTGCTCTAATCCAGTGTTTCCCAACCAGTGTGCCACGGCACGTTTGAGTGCGCCACAGAAAAGTCACCACTGCCTGATTCTCAGATCCAGACCAGCACCTGGGCTCTGATCTCAGCACTTCACAGCAGCAAGAGACACCAGCAATGGTTCCTAAACATGTAGAAGCTCCTTTCCTAGAAAATGCATAGTCTCCCCTTCCTAGCTACAGTGTAAGCCCTGGATTATGGAAATTAATGAGCACCACGCAGAGTCCTGAATGGGTAGCAGAGCCCCGCTTTATTCGCCACACATATCTTCCCCCTTCTGAGCTGCCTCCTTTGAGTCCTTCCAGCCTCTGTCTTATCCCCTAGGCTTTATCAGACAGGCGGAACATGCACTGAGCGCTGGCTGCGACTCATTCTGAGTGTTGGGAGCGGCAGCAGTGGAGGAGCTCTGGCGGCCAAAAGGCGGCAGCCGAGGTAACTTAACTGAGCTGGCTGCCCGTGCCAACACGGACTTCTCGTTTCTCTTGCATTTGTACGCAGAGAGAGAACTGGTCCTTGGTGATGGGAGATCAGGTGTGTCTTGGCCCCCCTCCACCCATCTTTATTTTAAGATTTCAAAGAGAGACTGGCAGGTCTTTCAGTGCAGCTCTTCTTCTGGCTATATGCATCCTCTCCATGCCTGCATTGCCTGATCCATGGAGGTTAGAATACCACACAAAATCTTAGTTAATATAGGTTTGCCTTCGGCTTGAAAAGGATGGGAAAGAATGGCCTAATCGACACACAGTACTTACACATGCCTGGCACAGATGTCTGTAATACTGAAAACCTCTGCTGGCTGTGTCTTACTGAGATAACCAATTGCTTGATGGCCTGAATTTAGACAGACAAATATGATAAATCACAGGTTTTTGATTTCTCAGTAAGCAGATTTAATGAGCAGCCATAATCATTATCCTTCCCACTCCCTACCACTTCCTTCTTTCTCTTTCCAAGCTTCCTCTGTTTCTCTCACTTTTTCACTTCACCTCATTTTCTACTCTTTTCCAATTCCCCCTTGTACTATGGCAACCGCAATCCTGCTCTGTCTTCTGTGTGAGCTGCCAATGGTGTGGAAATGGTTCTTGGCTGGAAGCAAAACATGGGATATTTACGGCTTCCAACAGGTCCTGAGAGATCACTTGAGTTCTCGTAATTTAATTCTACTAAATTAGATCCACGTGGCGGCAATTTTCAGGTACAAAAAGTGGTACGAGACTACTTTTGTACCTGCGATTCTCTAGTGAAGTCTCAAAAAGAAACTATCTGGGTAGTTTCTCTTTGAAAATGTACTCTTTTTGTATCAGTGGATGGGGTTAGGTGGGGGGGGGGAATGAAACACATAACATTGAAATCTCCATAAGAACATAGGAAGTGGGGCAGAGAAATCATCGGGAGCGGGAGCAGTGCTGAGAGCCCCAACCCCGGAGTTTACAGATTACCGGCAGTAAGTGTGAGTGCTTCTTTTTTTTTTCTCTCCTCTCGCAGGGAAATGACCTGTGAGGTCATTTCCCTGCGACTCCCCCCCCGAGAACTATAAAATCTTGCCAGCAATGGCTCACCCCTTGGGGCAAAATAGAAAAGAAGAGGAAAAGCAAGATCTTGACTTCCACCCATCACTCCCGTCATATTTTTTGGTCCTATGGATGATCACCTTCAGCGATGTGGTGAGCGCCCAATTAGTGACTTCTTCTATGGAAGCCTGATTAAATCTGGGCGATAGCCAACCCCCCCTCCCCCACCCCCAGCCAATGGGCCCTTCCCTGGATGGGGAGGTATTTCATGAGGTTAAAATCTCGGTTGTGGCCTCCTCTTCTGAGTTCCAGGAATAAAGATAATGGTGAAGACTTATACAATTTAGGTTATGGGCCCACTGGATTACAACCTCCTCCTGTACAGACATATTCCATCAGTTTCTCTTGATGTCACTGATAATGGGGATATTCAAGAACCTGCTAATATGACTTTTGCAGATGTCTGGAAGTTGGTGGCTAAGCTTTCCAGTTGGGTAATTTTGCTTCTGAAACCAGATCTAAACTGACTGAGCATGGGAATCACTTAAAGAAACTGGAAAATTCAACAGGATTAATTAACTACAATCTTTACAGAGTGCATGTGTGCCATATGTTAAGGATAGTTTACATATCCATAATCAGAGAGAGATGCTGGATAACCAGATGAGATCTAAGAATTTAAGATTCTTGAATTTTCCATACACTAGATTGTTGTCACCATTTGAAATATTTAAAAAGCACTTAGCTAAGGTATTAGCTGTTTCTGAAGAAAAAAATATCTTCTTTGTCAAGGATTTACTATCTGCCTAGAAGAAAATATTGCAACGTGAAGGGAGTCAGCTTGACCTCTTAATGGATCAGAGTTTGGGGATTTCTTCTTTTTTAGAAGCTTCCATCAATATTATACCAACAAGACTTACCTTATTTGTCTCATTTTGCTCTGAAGAAGATAAGGATCTTATTTTCCAAAAACATTATAAGAATAAAGCGTTTTCATTTTGCAGTCAGAAAATACAATCTTTCCCTGATGTTTCTAGAGTGACTCAAGCCTGCAGGAAACAATTTTTTATGTTAAAATCAAATGTTTTGGCTATTGGTGCTAATTTTTTTTCTTAAATTCCCCTGCAAATGCTTGATTACTTTTCAAAATAGTAAGTTTGTATTTCAAGATCCCTCACATCTGGAAACCTTTATTACTGATAAATCTGGAACAGTTTGAGATGCTGAGTAACAGCTAATTGTGGGGATAATTGGTAATATATGGTACTGTATGCTCCTTTCTCTTGTTTCTTTCTTGTTTTCTTTTCTTTTCTTGGTTCTCTCTCTAATTTATGTGGACTTGATAATGATTTGCATTAATTGATAAGTGGACATTTTTCTTTTTTTTTTTTTTCTCTTTATAAACTCATTTATTCCTAAGATTTATTTGATGCATTGTTAAATATTTAATAAAAAGAGAATTATTGAACATAGGACGTGTAATGCTGGATCAGTCCAATTGTCCATCGAGCCCAGCAAGCTATCTCCAACAGTAGCCAGTCTGGGTCTTTGGAAGAAATCAACAGATCCTAATAGAAAATCCATTTTATGTTGCAAACTCCCAAAAGTAAAAAGGTGGATACACCCCATTCTACCTGGTTAATAACTGTTGCGGACCTATCCTCCAGAAACATCTCCAAATCTTAAGAACATAAGAAACATAAGAACATGCCATGCTGGGTCATACCAAGGGTCCATCAAGCCCAGCATCCTGTTTCCAACAGAGGCCAAACCAGACTACAATTTCCTCGCTAGTATAAGAAAGGGCAAAGAAGGAGGAGGAGGAGGGGAGAGCTGACTGCCAGAAAGATCCCTTGCAGCTCCCCGGTGGAGGAAGCAGAGGACCGGCTGTGGCCAAGAGGCTGAGGAGAGAGGAAAGCCCTGCCTGGTTTCTGACAGCCGGTAAAACGTTTGAGAAGATCGACGAGAGGGAAGCCCTACCTTGGTGCTGGATAACCCTGCCCCAAAGTCTGGGACAGGCCAGAGCACAGAGACGCCTCTTCAGCCATCCAGTACCTGAACCCAGGAAGCAAGCCCGTCATTTGAGACGATCCCCACGATCTTCCAGAGACGGCTCTAGAGGTAAAAAGGGAATCTCCTGAAGTTACTGGGGATAGGAAGTTAACTATCAGTCTTAATATATATATATATATATATATTATGCAGGCTAAGGTTTCTGGCATAAAACCACTAATGGTGCAGATCTTTCTGTAGCATAAACTGGTGCTCAGCAGCAAGGATGTTAGAGATATGTCCTGTTTTATCTTTTTCTAAATGCTAAGCCTGCAAAGTCTGACAAATAATGTCTAATTCTGTGGATAAAACATGTTGTCATTCCTGAATGACATGTAAACCGATGTGATATCTCAGATTGAATGTCGATATATAAAAAATAATTAATTAATTAATTAATTTATTTATTGTGTGGTATAGAAGGTAATAGGGAGAACTGTCTGTAGCCCGGCCAGTCCCATAGGTGTGGGGGGGGGGGGGGGGCATGAGGGGCACACTAGCAGCCAGGTTCCTGAACCTCTCATATCGCATACTGAGATAGGCTAGGCCACACCCATCCGCAGAAATGACATCAGATCCTCAATCAACTTTACTAGAATTAGAAGACGAATCGCTAGTGAGAATTACACAAGTTTATATTAAGAAAAAAGATGTGCAACACCAGGTCTCTAGGGTATGTAAGAATTTAAAAGACATATAGCTAAAATTAGGAACTGTCAAGTTTTTCATTACTACTCTGAGCATTTTGGTTAGTGCATCCAAATTAACCCATAAGACATTACCTGAATATGCACCATTTAGCACTTAATATAAGAATTATTGCATAATAATAACTCACGGGGGGGTGCTATGCTGCGCGCGACGGGATCGGACATGTAAGAGCTGAGCTCCGGATCCTGGGGACGTTCCCCTTAGCCCCTAATGCTAAAAAACCAGCGATACGACCAGAAACTTAATTCTGCCGACCTTTAAGAGCTCCGAGATGACAACGAAGCGCAAAACTGCGGATTTGAAGCAGTATGGCTGCAAGCAGACAGCGTGCAGGCCCCGGAGCCTGATGACAATGCAAACAGCGGGGAGGAGGCCTTTCCCATTTCATCAGAGCCTCACATGCAAGATCTACCGAGCAGAGATGAATTGAGGTGCTGGTTCTTAGAACTGCGAGCTGACCTCAAACAACATAAATCGGATTTGCTGGCTTCGATAGCAGACATCAAATAAGACTTAGCGGCTATGGGCACCCGGGTGGATGAACTCAATGGTCGGGTGGACGGGCAAGCCGCTAATATGGCAATGCTAACTACGCAATACCAGTAATTGCAGCAGGAAAATCAAGCGTTCGCAGAGAGGCTCAGGGACCTCGAGAACTGGTCCTGGCATAGCAATTTGCAGATTCAAGGTGTCCCAGAGACAGATACCTTCAAAGATGCTTCAGAGGTGGCATCCAGAATTTGCAATTACTTTTTGGGACAAGCTGCTCCAGTAGCATCCCACATTACTGAGGAATGACCCACTACAGCGGAAATTGAATGGGCTCATCGTGCCCTGGGACCCAGAACTGATAATAAGGCCAGATATATAGTTTTATGTCTGCGCAGCTTTCACCAAAAATCATTAATATATGATGCAGCACGACGACAACCTGAATGGCTTTGGGAAGGCCATAAAATTTTCATATTTCAATTTGGCGTCCTCCACCTTGAGCAAATGATTTGAATTATGAGACGCCACCAGAGCTCTCCGTGGGGCGCAAATTAGATGGACATTTCCGTTTGGCCTTTACTTCTCACATCAGGGGATAGCAAACCGAGTGAAAAACTCTGCCTGAAGCTGCTGAAGCCTTTAAAAGTGCGGGGCTACCCATTGACTTTACTGTACCAGCACAGCAGGCCCCTTTACCTAAGAGGGATCTCAATCCAAGATGGCAACGAGTGGCCAACGGGAGACGCAGGCTGCAACGCCAGTCGGAAGATTTAAACTCTAATCTCTCTGATCAGGGGTGAACAGTTACCAAATCACCTGTGTGGGACTTTTCTCACATTCATTCAGTGATTAAGTATAATTATACTACTGATTGAATACAGGCTCAGTGCTATAAATCTTCTGAGCTCTGACATTACTTTGTTATTATGCTATGATTTCTCTAGGGCATGTTTCTGGTTTGGGTTATTATATACAAAAAATATTCACTGTTTTAAATGTTATGCTGGTTAAGATCGATTATAAAAGGTGGGCAGGGGGGGACGCTCCGTGGGAATAGACGTTAGCTCCGCGGATGGCCTTCTCGCGGATGGCAACCCACAGAGCGGGGATGATCTGCTACATAGGTGAATCAGATATCTGGGGAACTCAGAGAAATGAGGGGGGAATTTACCAGGCAAGCCTTCAGTCTGACACTACTATCTTGCTTAACATATATGGGATTATATATAGGATGAGCATGAGATACCTGAACACAGCTTTGGATCAAGATATTTGGTATAAATTATTTGTTTTTTGTCTTTGAATGTAAAGGGTCTTAACTCTTATAGGAAACGCCAACTTATGTTTCAGGAACTGCACAATCGCAAAGCCACAATAGCTTTTTTACAGGAGACACATTTGCGAGTACGATATGAGGGACTGCTTAAACATACAGGTTACCCTGCACAGTATTTTGCTGCTAGCACAGCGGGTTCACGCTATTTGGGAGTGGCCATACTGATATCCACTAGTTGTGTGCATGAAGTGATACACCGGTATGCTGATGCAACCGGTCACTTACTGATGCTCACTATCCGAGTAGGGATGGAGGTATTGACTCTGGTCAACGTTTATTTTCCTAACACTCACCAAACTTTGTTTCTTCAGGAACTAGAGAACACAATGTCCCAACATGTTACGGGAATCTTAATTTTGGGAGCTGACTTTAATCTTACACTGAAGCCTAACTTAGACAACTCGGGGTTACCATCGCTGATGGTAACCCTGACAATTATTGGCCTTGATGGAAACCTGGGGCCTTGTTGATGTCTGGCGACATCCCCTATCTCGCCTGTACACTTTTTATTCACATGCTCATAACTCATATTCCCGGATAGATTTTTTTTTGGTGGATAAACAAATACAAAATAAGGTGGAAAAAACGGAGTTAGAGTCCATTTCCTGGTCAGATCATGCCCCCATTTGGATGGAAGTTTCCTTGGCGGAATCTGATGGGGGAACTCGATATTGGCGTCTAAATAAGAGTTTACTAGATGACTCCGCCTTTGTAAAGAATATTGAACAACTGTTACTGGAATTTTTCCAATTCTAAACTAATTCCGTATCCAATCCTGCCATTATATGGTAATGCTCTAAAGCATGTATTAGAGGACACTTTATCTCCCGTGCAGCTCACTGTAAGAAATTAAAGTATAAGAAGAAGCTGCAACTTACCTCTGAGCTGCAAACTCTAACATACCAACATATGCTCAATCAATCCAAGGGGATATACAGTCAACTGAGTAGTATTAATAGAGAATTACAAGAACTAAATAATGAGCAAATTGCCCATCAACTTAATCTGACTAAGCAAAGCTACTTTGAAGTGGGTAATAAAGTGGGCCGCTATTTAGCTCGTCGCCTGAAATCTATGCAATTACAAAATGCAATTGCTAAATTAAAGGACTCAAAAGGGAATAAGATAACCCAATCCACAGATATTCGACATGGTTTCACCAAGTTTTATACTACATTATATAGTGCTAATAAATCTATTCTCTTATCAGAAATGGACCAATATTTGGATACGGTGTCATTACCTGAGCTTACAGAGGATCAACAACAACTGTTAGATAGCCCTATTTCATCCGGGGAAGTACTTCAGGCTATAAAACAACTAAAGGGAGATAAGGCTCCAGGCCTGGATGGTTTATCCAATAAATATTACAAAAAATGTTCCCACCTTTTGGTTGCTCCCCTGATGGCAGTTTTTAACTCTCTGCGAGAGGGTGGGAGTCTAGGGCCTCATTCAAATACAGCAGGGATCACCGTTATCGCCAAGCCTGGGAAGGATCCGACGCTGTGCGGCTCCTACCATCCAATCTCACTCATTCATTTAGATCTCAAAATTATGGCTAGAATTCTAGCAGAGCGCCTTAATAATCTATTACCTGCATTGGTCCATCACGATCAAGCGGGATTTATACCTGGTAGAGCTGTGTCTGATAATGTTCGCCATATTATAGACCTAATATGATGGGTGAGTAAAGAATCAATCGCCAGTGTTTTATTATCGGTTGCCAGAGGATATGGTTAGTGCAGTTAGTGTAGCTGATTTCAAAAAAGGTTTGGATAAGTTCTTGGAGGAGAAACTATTAATAAGAAAACTATTAATCAAGTTTACTTAGGGAATAGCCACTGCTATTAATTGCATCAGTAGCATGGGATCTTCTTAGTGTTTGGGTAATTGCCAGATTCTTGTGGCCTGGTTTGGCCACTGTTGGAAACAGGATGCTGGGCTTGATGGACCCTTGGTCTGACCCAGCATGGCAATTTCTTATGTCCTTATGTATTATCCACTATGATGCCTAGATCTTTTTCCTGGGTGGTAGCTCCTAATATGGAACCTAACATTGTTTAACTACAGCATAGGTTATTTTTCCCTCTATACATTATCTAGCACTTGTCCATATTAAATTCCAACTGCCTTTTAGATGCCCAGGTCTTCCAGTCTCACAAGGTCCTCCCTGCAATGTATCACAATCCAATTGTGATTTCACTACTCTGAATAATTTTGTATCATCTGCAAATTTGATTACTTCACTCATCATATTCCTTTCCAGATCATTTATAAATATATTGAAAAGTACCGGTCCAAGTACAGATCCCTGAGGCAATCCACTGTTTACCCTTTTCCACTGAGAAAATTGACCATTTAATCCTACTCTCTTTTTCCTGTCTTTTAACCAGTTTGTAATCCACGAAAGAACATCGCCTCCTATCCCATGACAGTTCAAAGCAGAGATGCCTCCAGCTATCCATTACTCGAATCCAGGAAGCAAGCCCCTCGCTCGAGATGATCCCTATCTGCCAGAGATGGCTCTAGAGAGAAATAGAGGGAATCTCCTGAAGTTATTGGGGACAGTATGTTAACTATCGATCTTAATATATATTATACAACATGAATCCAAACAATGATTTGATGGGAATAACATTCAAACCACATATTCCCACATGAGCGCTTAGATCCCAGAACAAAGGCCTGCTAGAAATCCTGACCATAAAAAATCCTTATCCTATAGAAACGAGAGAGAGAGAGATATCAATTGCAGGCCCAATGCTATGGAACTCAATGCCAGAGAATCTTTGAATAATAACCGACATTAAGAAATTTAAGAAAGAACTGAAAACTTGACTATTCAATAATGCCTACTCTCTGACTGATATAACCAATTCTCCCTCGCTCTGATAACCAACTATGTCCTACACATTACCCCCATACTCTCATCTCCCCCTATAATGACTACAAATGCATCTTACATGTCTGTCTTTGAAGTACACCATTAGATTTGGAATGTTTACCTTGAATGTTTACCTGTATGTATGCCTACCTTTGTCTGTGAGTGATAAACCTGTATACCATTGTGATCTAGTGATTCTCACATGGAATGACGGTATATAAAAACTCAAATAAACAAATAAATAAATTATGCAGGCTAAAGTTTCTGGCATAAAGCCACTATTAGGGAAGCTCTTTCTGTAGCATAACTGTGCTCAGTAGCAAGGATGTTAGAGATATGTACTGTTTATCTTTTTCTAAATGCTAAGCCTGCAAAGTCTGACAAAAATAAAGAATAATTCTGTGGATAAAACACATTGTCATTTCTGAATGATTTGGATTGTGGTATAGGAGGTAATAGAACTGTAACCCAGCCAGCCCCATAAGTGCGGGAGAAGGGGGGAGCACGAGGGGCACACTAGCAGACAGGTTCCTGAACCCCTCAAATCGCGTTCAGTCCTGTCTGTAGCACAGTGTGATAAAGGACAAACACTGGTCCTCAAGAGAAAGGGGTATTGTCCATAAAGCACAAAGCTAGCAATGCATCTGTACAGTGGGACAAGAAGACTGGATACATATTCCCCGTATTACCTCTCCTCTAGTATATGTGATAAGAGACATTTCTATTGACCATAAGAATAAAATTAGCAATATTGGGAAGCTCCAGGCAAGTCACTGGGGACATGCTAATCCAATCCCCTTGTCCCACTGTATATAAATCTGTCTATCTAGATAGATAGATAGATAGATAGATATAAGTAAAGATATAAGTAAAGATAAAGATATAAGTAAAGATATAGATAGATAGATAGATAGATAGATAGATATAAGTAAAGATATAAGTAAAGCTCTAACCTCGGATCTACCACTCATTGAAGTATCTACCCCTAACGCTGCCCTCCAATCCTGGTCCAAAATAACAAAATCTATAGCAAACACTCTCTGCCCACTGACAACCAAAACAAGGTCTGCTAATACATCCAAACGTCAACCCTGGTATAATGATGAACTACGAAAACTCAAACAATTACTTCGGCAAAAAGAAAGAAAATGGCGCAAAGCCCCTTCACCAGCCTCACTCTCTGATTACAAACGATCACTCCATCTTTACAAAAGTACCACGTTGAAAATCAAAAGAGACTACTATGCCCGAAAGGTTCATCATCTCAGCTTTGACTCAAAAGCTCTATTCGCCTTCGTTTCCAGCCTCACTAAACCTATCACTCCAGATATACCACCCGAACAAGCCCAGACTAAAGCAGACGAATTGGCTCTTCATTTTAACAAAAAAATATCGGATCTCCTTAATCAGCTGATTCCAAACACTATGTCTCCAGATAACACATATCTTCCCCAAAATAAAGACATCCAGCTTAATGCCTTTGAACCCATCACAATCACAGAGATACAAAATGTATTAAAAAGAATGAAACCGTCATCACACCCATTTGATCAAATCCCTACCAAAATGCTTCTTCTTATCCCGGACACAATAGCAAAAACCCTAGCAGATATTATAAACTGCTCCTTATCACATGGCATCTACCCAGATGACCTAAAAACTGCCTCAATCAAGCCACTGCTAAAAAAACCAAATCTAAATGCATGTGATCCCAACAACTTCCGCCCTATTTCCAACCTACCATTTATAGCTAAAATCATGGAAAAACTGGTAAACACCCAACTATCCAACTACCTAGAGGACCACAGTATTCTGTCCCCAAACCAATATGGTTTTCGCAAAGCCGCAAGCACCGAAACGCTACTAATTTCACTCATGGACTACCTACTCTCTGGTATTGATAAAGGCCAAGCATATTTTCTAATCCTCCTTGACTTCTCGGCGGCCTTTGACACCGTCAACCACGCCCTTCTTCTAAAACAGCTGGCAAACATTGGTTTAACAGGTGCCACACTAAACTGGTTCAAAACATTTCTAGAAAACAGAGGATACAGAGTCAAAATTCATAATAAAGAATCCCAATACCACCCTTCTAATAGAGGAGTGCCGCAAGGATCATCACTTTCACCCACCCTTTTCAATGTCTACCTGCTACCACTCTGCCAACTACTAACAAAATTAAGCCTGAAACATTTCCTTTTTGCAGACGACGTACAGATCGTAATCCCTATAAAAGAATCAATCTCAAAAACAATGGAATACTGGGACAGTTGCCTATTAGAAATTAAACTTCTCCTCAACAGTCTAAACCTTGTACTCAATGCTTCGAAAACAGAATTCCTGCTCATATCACCGGAAAACAATAACACACTTCCTAAACCACCCACACTCCTTCAAACAACCCACGTAAGAGACTTAGGAGCCATCCTAGACAATCGTCTCAACCTCAAAACATTCATTAACCAAACCACCAAAGATTGCTTCTACAAATTACATATCCTGAAAAGAATAAAACCGCTGTTTCACACTCAGGACTTCAGAACAATCTTGCAAGCAATAATCTTTTCCAAACTAGATTATTGCAACTCATTACTATTAGGCCTCCCAGCTTCTTACACCAAACCTTTACAAATGGTTCAGAACTCTGCAGCCAGAGTCCTTACAAATTCCAGGAAAATTGACCACATTTCACCTATTCTCAAAACCCTCCATTGGCTTCCGATCCACTATAGAATCATGTACAAAACCATTAACATCATATACAAAACTATCAACCAACACACGCAACTTGACCTACAAATACCACTTAAAAAATTCACCTCCGCCAGGCCTATCAGGGAACACTACAAAGAGTCACTCCAAATTCCAAAGGCCAAAACCTACCAACATAAATCCTTGAGTCTCAGAGCCTTCTCATCAGCAGGTCCAGCTCTCTGGAACTCGATCCCACCTGATTTGAGACAAGAGCCATGCTCTTTAACATTTAGGAAAAGACTAAAAACTTGGCTTTTCAAAAAAGCATTTCCAAGCCTTGAATAAAACCTCCTCTCACTAGCACTAACTCGTATGCAATAATGGAATGTAAACACGAATCAACCAACCTCAAACCCTCTCTCACTAATTCCTGCTGAATATTTATCATACTATTACCATTCACAACTGTGTCATATTTATTCATTTGATTACCTATGTACCATTTCATAGTCTTATTTTTTCACTTGCTATTCTAATGTATCAATAGGCTGAAATGTAAATATTGTGCTGTTCAATTTCTCCCCTTCCATCCCAAGTTTATTTTCCTTGTTTTTTGTAACTTTCCCTCTCCCTTTTTCTGATTCACTGTATTTAAAGTTCAAGGTTCTTATTGAAAATATTGTTTTTTACGTTACGTTATGCTTTACACTCCTTGTTATTTGTAAACCGGGTTGATGTGATGCCTATCATGAAACTCGGTATAACAAAAACAATAAATAAATAAATAAATAAATAAATATAGATCCCTAACTCTCATTTAATGGGACTTCTGATGAAAACAGTACCATTTTGGTAACCTTTCTCTGGACTTCCTCCACTCCCTCTATACTCTTCCAAAAGCACAGCTTCCAAACCTGGATCCCATATTCCAGGTGAGGTCTCACTAATAACCTACACTGTGAGAGTGGGTTAGGTTTGATCTATGGGCCTAGCAATTACTGTTTATTGTATTTCTGAAGCATTTATACTGCTTGTGGCAGAGTGCACTATAGAAACTCTCAGAACACCTTAAAAGATCAGTCCCCGCTGCCTGGTCACCTTAACACAAGGCAATCTGGGTGCAGGATGTCTCCTATTGCGTAGGCTCAGAGAAGAGCAAGGGAGGCCCTGGGGAAGATGATGAGATAGCAACTCTATTTAAATACTGCTTTATTTCTGTGTTGGTGTGAAGTATTGCTGAGGTAAACAACTTCTGCATGCACTTTGAATGCTGATAATAAAAGTTTGCAAGAAAAAAGCTGAGTCCAGACTGTAACCTGTCCTCCAGCCAGCCACATCCCACTTGTGCTGTGCTACACTGCTAATATGTTATTTTATGATGTACATTGTTAGATATTGTATTTTTGATGTGTTCTTTGTATGATGTCTTGAAATTTATTGTATTTATTTTTATGTTTTGTGAACCACTTTGGGTTGGACTATATCTAAAGAAGGTGGTATACAAATATAATATAACATAACAATGGAAATATTGTACGGTATGGCACCTTTTGAAAGAGCTTATCCTTTGCTTTTATTATCTTTGCGTATTTCTGTTTCTAGGCATGTGTGTGTGGGCGCGTGAGTGTTTTTTCTTTTTTTGCACCCCATTTTCATCTCTCTTATATATAATATGTAGTCCTGATTTCCAGAACTGTTGCCCACTGTGGGTCTATGGAAAAATCCCTTAACTGATCAGATTCTTTGGGTTTAGGTTGTTAATTCGCTCTTCGGTTTGTTGTTAAACTGCAGTAAAATGTATAAAAAAATGACAAAACAACCAGAGGGAAAATCATGTGCTGTGTCTATGGTAACAAGCTTTGGAAGCAGGGATATGCTCTTCTGCAAAGCTGCTTAGTCAATGAATTTCCCATCATTTCTGAGTGCACTGAGTTAAAATCCATGTGGCTTCTGAAAAGGCTTGTTGGTATTTGCTTATTGTTTTTTTTTACCAACATTTTATGAAATATTAAACCTCCTGCATCTATGTTTTGTTTTTTTTTGGAGAAGATGGGTTTCTGATTCTATAAAACGGTCACCAGGCCCTGATTTTGGCATAGGCAATGTAGGCAACTGGCCAGATACTGAAGGTGCCATGCCACTATCCAGTGCAATTGACTGTAATCTTAAGTCAGTGCCTGTAGCTGCAGTAAAAGTCAGTGTGGTGTCTGTGAGCCGGGGCATACTCACAGGCTCTGCAGCAGCCCCGTCTTTGCATGGGCTTCCTTGATAACAGAAAGCCTCTACAGGAAGAGACAGGGCCACCCCAGGGCCTGTGAGCAGACAACAGCTCACAGACCCCAGGCTGACTTTTCTTTCTATTGTTGCTGCTGTGGGAGTCAGCTGAAAATATCCTGTATTTATTTTATTTGTTTGTTCAATATGTCATTCACCTGTCCACATATTCTCAATGTGGAGTACGGGTACAATAAGCATTATACAAAAAATAAAAATCACAATAATTACAATCATAACACTGCAATAAAACCACAACACCAGCATAAACCACATTACAACAAAAAGAGTCATAAATAGGATAAAATAACATTAAAAAAATAACTTTTTCTAATTTTTAGATTTATATTCAGCTTTTTGCACTTTTTTCTTTCAACTAAGTCAGATTGAGCCTCAAATCTCTTGCAAAGTACACAACACCTACAAATAAAAACAGGTAATATCATCTGCAATCATATATTAACATAAGAGCCATACAGTATAAAGCCAAACAGATGCCCTCAGATAAAAGCCATGTTAAAAAAATAGGCTTTGCAGTCCTACTTAAAATACAAATAATTCCCATAAATTAATTCCCTTAATTTCTTAGTGATGGCATTCCAAAGCTTCGAGCCTAGGTATGAAAATGGCTTCCTTTTTGTATCAATTAACCTAACATCTTTTAAAAATGGAGTTCATAGGCAAACATCCTGGGACGTTCACAGTGTCCTCTTTGAGATATAGGCCTTCAAGCGATTCTTAAAGTGAAGTGGCACATTAAGCAGCAGCAAAGTTTTAAAAACCAATGATAAAATATTATTAAAAGTCCTAAATGCTACCAGCAGCCAGTAAAAGCATTCTCCATCCTTGGAATGAGGCAGGTACCAGGGAAAAGACCACAGGTAGGGGCATGGGTGGACGTGAGGATCCAGGCAGGGACACATCAGGAGATGGAGGGAGGACACCCCCTCCCAATCTCCTGGCTCCCACAAGCCACACTGTCTATGGGCACCAAATTTTTAAATCCAGCCTTGCTGGTAACTTCATCCATTGGAATTTTCTTACACCTCTAAAAAAATAATAAAAGCCAACGTTATGAATCTGCTCAGTTGATCCTGGATTCTTTGTTTGGGTCTGATACTTATTTTCATTAAATCAACATCAGAATTATCCAAAGATGTTATACATGAGCTGTCAAGATCATATAATATAGAGCTCATTTTCAGACATGACCTCAGAAGATGGTATTGTGACTTGCAAAGCATCCGGTTTATAAGTCCACAACATGATGCATGGATAGCTACGACCTCCTAGGTCAAAAAGATGCAGATGCAGGGAAATGAGTTCACTACCACCTTCATGCAGTGGCGTAGCCACGGGTGGGCCTGGGTGGGCAGGTGCCCACCCAACTTAGACCCAGGCCCACCCAACCGGCACCGGAACTGCAAGGCTGTCGCGGGATCCCATCCCCGCGACAGCGAACAAGAGAACCCATGCCTCGCGCGCCATCACGGCACACGTGGGGAAGCAGTGCTGCGGCCGTATGGCCAACCGGTCTTCCTGTTCGGGGGGGGGGGGGGGGAGCGGAAGTGCCGCGCACAGCTTCCGCTTCCTCCCCCAATGCAGGAAGATCAGCTGCCTCTCCTGCTGCCACCCGTTCTCCTGCTATCTTCGGACCAAACGGCCCGCCGAACTTCCTGTTTGGGGGAGCGGAAGCGCCGCCCACAGCTTCCGCTTTCTCCCCCAAAGCAGGAAGATCAGCTGCCTCTCCTGCTGCCACCGGCCTCCTGCTATCTTCGGGCGTCGGGCCGTACTGCCCGCCGAACTTCCTGCTTGGGGGGGGGGGGAGGGAGGAAGCGGACGTTGTGCGCTGCGCTTCCGCTACCCCCCCCCCCCCCGACAGGAAGTTCGGCGGGCAGTACGGCCCGACGCCCGAAGATAGCAGGAGGCCGGTGGCAGCAGGAGAGGCAGCTGATCTTCCTGCTCTGGGGGAGAAAGCGGAAGCTGTGCACGTGCTTGAATGTGTATGTGTGGATGAGAATGGGAGTGTGTGTGGATGAGAATGGGAGTGTGTGTGGGTGAAAACTGGAGCCTGGGTGTGTATGTGGGTGAGAATGGAAGCTTGAATATGTGGGTGAATGGGAGCTCGAATGTGTGAATGTGTGGTTGAGAATGGGAGCCTGGGTTTGTGGGTGGGTGAATGGGAGCTCAAATGTGTGTATATATGGGTGAGAATGAGAGCCTGGGTTTGTGTGGGTGGGTGAGAATGGAAGCTTGAATATGTGGATAAGAATGGGTGCTTGAATGTGTGTATGTGTGGGTGAGAATAGTACCTTAAATGTGTATATGTATGGATGAGAATGGGAGCTTGAATATGTGTGGGTGAGACTGGGAGCATGGGTTTGTGGGTGGGTGAGAATGGGTGCCTGGATGTGTGTCTGTGTGTGCATAAGAATATAAGCCTGGGGAGGGGTGAGAAAGTGAGAACTTGAATGTGAGCTTGGGGGGGGCGGGGGGAGAGAGCATATGAGAGTGAGAGCTTGAGTGTGTGAGAGGGAGTCTATGAGAGAAAGCGTGTATGTGTATATGTGTGTGTGTGTGTGTGTGTGTGTAAGGGAAGAAGACAGTAATAGAAGAAAGACACTGAAAAGGAATTAGGAAATGAGCTATAAGGGAAAAAATGGGAAAAAGAGACCAGGACCAACTGATTAGAAAAATACAAAGATCAGACAACAAAGGTAAAAATATATATCTATATTTTGAGATGTTAGCAATTTAAATAGAAGCAACACAACCGCTCTCTCAAAATTTATGGACAGGTAGGAGCCGTGTATAAAATCGTAATAATAAGAAGGCTAAAGTACCACAAATCACCGTGAATTATGTTTGTATCATTAAGTAAACCTCATACTTAGGCGTAGATATGAATGCTATGCTGCATAATTTGGCATTATTTATCAGTAAAAAAACAACTAGTAGACCTGCATGCCTACAGCCCACCCATGTTAACCTTGTGCCCACCCAAAAAATCAATTCTGGCTACGCCACTGCCTTCATGGAAAACTCCTTCATATCAAACTTGAAAAACTACATCAGCAACTTTTCATGGAAATAAAGGGGAAGCATGGGTGCAGCCGATATGATAAAGAATCATTAAATTCCCCTAAACAGTAGCTGGCTCCAAGATGTGGGTTCTCTGAACCATGCTCTATTTTTCCATCGATAAGCAGTCTCAATTAGCCATTTTCAGTGGGTGATGTCATCAGGTGACACAAGGCAAAGCTGTCTTTCAAAACTTGTAGACCATTTAGATCTACTAAGCATGCGCAATTGACTGCTCTACAATCTTCCTAGTCTAATTTTGTCCGCACAGACAGTGAAAATTCTGTCTCTCACAGAATTTCTTCTCTTCGATTTTCATCGCATTAGCGAACCCCCCAGCAGCACTTTTCAGTGCTACCATGTCTGCTCGAAAGACATCAGGATTCAAATAAAATGGTTTTTACTGTTGCTCAACTGCGAAGAATATGTTTAACGTTCATATTGCTTTTCTGTTACAAGATAAATGTATACTTTTGTAAACCGTTATGATGGCTCAACCGAATAACGGTATATAAAACGCAACAAATAAATAAATACAAAAATAAATAAGTACCGTTCCTGCAGGCCTATTATGTCCATCACCAACTGACATTAACTACTTCTATCTATGCCTAGGGCCTGATCTGGAATTTGTTGCCAGAGGATGTGGTTAGTGCAGTTAGTATAGTTGTGTTTAAAAAAGGATTGGATAAGTTCTTGGAGGAGAAGTCCATTACCTGCTATTAAGTTCACTTACAGAATAGCCACTGACATTAGCAATGGTAACATGGAATAGACTTAGTTTTTGGGTACTTGCCAGGTTCTTATGGCCTGGATTGGCCTCTGTTGGAAACAGGATGCTGGGCTTGATGGACCCTTGGTCTGACCGAGTATGGCATGTTCTTATGTTCTAAACCAACTGCCAGGATTGTGGCACAATGTCACCCAAGCCCAAAGACAACAGGCAGAGAAAATAACATGCTCCGAGTAGAGAGTGATATGCTGTCACCCGCAGAGACTTCCACCTCAGTATCAGGCAGTTCAACCAGCAGATCCCCTCCTGAAGTCAAAAGGGAAGGTAGGAAGTCCTCACACACCTCCCCCCGGGAAATCTAAACAGCAACAGGAGCACTGGCCAGCTTCTTATGATGCAGCTAATGCACCGAGGGCACCATTGAAATTCCTCTCAGCACTTTATAAGAAGTAGGGTGCCACAGCACCAAAGAAACAGTGCCCGGTGAAAGAACCATCGATGTACATGGCACACGACACACCTCTATGCATGGAGTAGGGCACATCCTGAACAGCAAACTGCACACCTCGCTCAACGCACACTGCACAGGAAACAGCGTCACATCACTCCAGTAAGCCATACAGCTCCAAGGAGAATTAAAAAAATCACTAACCTCTAAGCAGCCAGCACCAGACTCTGCTGGACGTTCGACTAAGAAACAAAAAGGACAGGATAAGACCAAATTCATGGACCCCAAAGTCCCTCAGTCCGCCAAGCGCAGGAAGCATGGCACTGCATCCTGCTCAAGAGCCTCGGAAACAGGCATGATGCACCAGCACCTCTGTTGGCACATCCTCATTCTAGAAATCTTTCGGAGTCCTCCCAAGCTAGCAGGTGACAGGTGTTCACAGATCTCACCGCAAATGTACCCAGAGGGGATGACCAACCTTCCTTTCCATTCCAGTCACCCATGGGTCCCATTCCTCTACAAATAGAAAAGTGGCCATTACCGGAACCTTTACCTCAAGATCGCTCACCGGTCTATGACATACTGGGAGCGGCAATACCACCGCCTAGACTTCTTCAGGACATCTACTCCACATACGAAACAGCTATACAGCTTCCTGCAGGAGGCCCAGATCTCTCTGTCTTCTAACCTATGGCAACAAGGCCTCCACCTCCAAACGATTGATCCCATTGGTTTCTTGCTTCCAGTGGCTCAGACATCTGCAGTGGAACAAGAACAGATTTTAGTTCCACAAGAGGATGCTCTACCAAAATCCCTGGGAGGCAGGTCCCAACAGGCCATAGACATAATCACAGATATAGTGAGAAACCTTTTTCTCGTCTCCCTTCCCGCAGGCAGAACAGCCATCCTTTCCTCCAGTGTAACCTATCTTACCAACAACAGAATCAGTGGTACCTGGAGCGTCACCACTACCTCTCTTCTCTTCCTCTGAGGATACCAGAAAGAAGTTTCCACCATTATTCATACGATCCAACACAGTCACCATGGTCTGAGAGGCCTATGTTTCCTTTGCCAGGGGAGTTGCTGAGCAGTTCCACTGGGATACCGTCTGATCCACGGAAGAACTGCCAGGTCATACCTCACCACCAGAGGATTTTACCTACTCCCAAGTTCAGATAATGGGCCCACCCTCAAGTGGAAATTAAAAAGGAAGTGATAGGGATCCTGAAGATAATGGACATTCCAGCAGAACCATCCACACTCCCATCTCATACAGCCCTCGATAAGGTATTAATGAAGATATGGGAGTCACCCTTTTCGGGAATGGCCGTGGGGAAGACTTAAAATGTTGTCTAAAAATGTTGCCGGGTTACAGCATAGTTCAATTGATGCGCAATTCAGTGGTAGTGGAGTCCACCATGAAAAAGGCTAAGAAATCCAGGCTCCACTCTAAAATGGCACCTGGAAAAGAACACAAGATACTGAATTATTTTGATAAGAAGGTGTTTCAGTGCAATGCTTACAGCAAGAATTCAGCAATACCAATTCTACATGGTCCAGTACTTGTATGAGTGCATGCAGGATTTAAAACCCTACATCCAGTTGGAAGCAAGTCAACAGACCACACCGCAACTGCTTCACAACTTGGCAAAGGGCCTCTACGACCTACTTCAATTGGTCTATGAGGCCTTTAACACAGCAGCAAGAATATCAGCTGCCTCTATAGGAGCAAGACGCATGGCTTGGCTAATAACAAAAGAGGCATCAGAAAAGAAGTCCATAAAAAACTTGTAAACTTCCCTTGTCTGGGCGACAATCTCTTTGGCAAAAAGTTAAGAGAGTGTTTCAAAGATCAAGGAGCAAAATGTCACCATTCAACTGTTGTCCACCGCCAGTGAGCAACAGAGCACATCCAAGCACTTCTACCCTCAATACAAGCATTCCTTCTTCCCACGCAAGTCATACAGACCATACCAACCTTACCACCTACTGTACCAGCAACCCTGCCATCAACTCCAGGCCTTGCAAAACCATGGGTGGCAAAAGGACAGACATCCATAGAAATTGCAGCATCAGTCAGCAGCGAAATCGCAACAAGGTTTTTGATGAGCCACAGATACAAGTCATAGGCAGAATCCAAACTTCTTCAAGGCCTGGATCCAAATAATGACAAATCAGTATTGAAGATCATGCAATAAGGTTACCATCAACCAATTTCAGATGCCTCACTTGGCTCTTCCCCTGCTTGATCCATCACACATCCCCCTCCTGACTCAGGAAGCTGGCAAGTTTCTGAAGCAGAGTGCCATCCCAGAGGTGACTCTCCTCCAATACAACCAGGGTATTATTCTTAATACTTCCTCATCCCCAAGAAATCAGGGGATCTCAGAGCGTGAACAAGCATCTATGCCGAGAAAAATTCAAAATAACATCTCTCGGCATGATATTGCCATTTATTCAACCACATGACTAGATGTGCTCTCTCAACCTCACATATCCCTATACACCCTTCTTGTGGCACTACCTCTGCTTCATAGTGGGAGAGAGTCACTATCAATATAAGGTTCTCCTATTTGGACTCTCGTCTACCCCAGAATCTTCACAAAATGTCTGGCAGTGGCTGTGGCACACTTATATTGATTGGGGATATGAATCTTCTCATACAGCATGACTGGTTGATTGTAGCAGGCAGCAAAGTTGCCTTCCTGTCCGATACAAGGATGATCATTCCTTGCCTGGAGGTCCTAGGATTCCTTATTAACTACAAGAAATCAGAAGTCCAATCCCTGCAATTCATAGGGGCTTAAACAGACTCAGTTCAGACCAGATCCTTTCTTCTCCATCATACAGCTTACACTCTCTGCTCTCTGGCAACACCTCTGCGACACCAGAATGCAACATTAGTACACAGCAAACTGATTCTCCTGGGACACACAGCAGCAGCAATACATGACGTCCCCCTCACCTGCCTGAATATACCTGGAATCAGTTCCTCCAACCCCTCACAACCAGGGTTTGAATCACCAACCACATGAAAGCAGATATCCATTGGTGGCTCCAACCAGGAGTGCTAGAGATGGGTGCCCCCACTTCAACCAGCTGCACATCAGATTATTCTAACAAGCGACGCCTCCATTCGGGGGTGGGGCATGACCTACAACGCTTCAAGATGCAGAGCTTCTGATCTTACCAGGAAAGAATGTTACATATAAACCTCTGGAAGTTAAGAGTGATGCGCTATGCGCTAATGGCATTCTGCAGAGGAAGGATATAATTTATTTTATTTAAAAATATTTGTATACCGCTTTTACAAACAAGGTAGATCAGGTTGCAATGTTTTATGTGAACAAACAAGAAGGGACCAGATCTTGGAACCTCTGTTGAGAAGCCCTTCAGATTTGGAAGTGGGTGGACTGAATTGCAGCAATTCTACAGGCTGTGTATCTCCCAGGTATTGCAAACACAGAGGCAGACACTCAGCAGAATTGTTCATCTGCATGAATTGTCCCTGTCTCAACAAGTAGCTGACAATCTCTTTGGCACTGGGGCCACCCATGGATCAATCTATTTGCCACAGTGCAAAACAAAAAGGTGAACCTTTTCTGCTCCATCCATCCCAGCCCATCCAGAGAAGACCCAGATGCTTTCCTGATTTTGTGGGCAAAAGACCATATCTACACATTCCCTCTGATACTGATGATAGCCAAGGCCATCCAGAAATGTATCCAAAATCTACCAAAAAGATCTTGATTGCACCTGCATGGCCACTACAATTATGATATGTGTTTCTTATACAATTTTCAACACATTATCTACAAGCCCTGGGGTGCAACTCAGACCTCCTGACCTTCTGCTCCCACTGAAACTTTCCCTGAATCTCACCGCATGGATGTTGAATGTACAATCCTTGATCATCTAAACTTGCCAGAGAATATTGAGGACATTGTAGTTTTCATTAAGGAAGTCTTCCACTCATCGTAATTATGCATTCAAGTGGAAACATTATGCCCAATGGAGCATGGCAAAAACTATTGACCCCTTCACCCCTGAACCTTGCCAATTGCTTTCGTATCTCCACCACCTTTCGCAATCAGGCCTGGCAACCTTTTCCGTACATATGCACTTAGTGCTATAGCAGCCTATCACCAGCAAGAGAATGGATCCCCGATCTCCATGCATCTACTGATCTCCTGATTTATGAGAGGTCTCCTTCATCTGCATCCACTCACCACTACTCTGGGACATAAATATGGTACTTACAGCGCTCATGGAAGCCCCTTTTGAACCTCTGGAAACGGTGGACCTCAAGTTCCTCATCTCGAAAGTAGTTTACGTGGTGTCATGTCGGCAAGAAGAGTTATTGAGCTGCAAGCATTAGTTCATTTCTCTATCGCCAATTTTTCCACAACAAAGTGGTCCTCTACACACACCCAAAATTCTTGCCAGAAGTAGTATTGGCTTTCTACCTGAACCAGGCTGAAGAGATTCTACAACAATCAATTGCGTGGGAATTGCCACACATGCCCAGTAGAACTAAAAACTCTACAAGCTTTGAGAAACAGCTCCACCTTGTACCACCTGATGACATCACCCACTGAACATGGCTAATTCATCTTGCTATCTACAGAAAACACTGTTTATAGTAGGCAAACTTGCTTTTGATCTTGCTGGGAAGTTTCTTGTTCTTTGTTGTGAGCTGATGGGTAAGAAAGGCAAGAAGAAAGGGACTCAGCTTGTGCTGCCCTATTCTTTATGCCTCATAGATAGCTTTATTCTGCAAGGTCTGGCAAAGCAGATGACGGCAAACCCCAAGCTGGGTTTTGGCTTGAGCCAGGAAGGGAATGAGACGCCATCAAGTATAGCAATAGCGCTTCTGTCCCTCCTCTATGAATCATTAACTTTGTTCCACCTTTAATTATTAGGCCCCAATCTTGTGGAATTCTTTACCTCTTGATTTAAGTGCTGAACTCAATTTGGCAAGATTTAAATAGTGCTTAAAGACTTGGTTATTTCACCAACCTTTTCTAATTGATTGGGGAGCAGCGTTTTTAGTATTATATATTTTTAAGAGTATCTTGTTGTATTTGTTGTTATAGTATGTGCTAGAATTGACATTGTTTTTATTGTGTTTTCAGTTTACCTAAAGGCGGTATGTCAAAGTACCTAGCTCCCCTGTGAGGGGAAGGTGAAGGCCCCTCTGATGTTAAAATTTTGTTGAAGACTGCTATGGCACTGAAGGCTTCTAATTTCACTGATTAGGGATGAGTAAAGTTTACACAGGAAGTGGAGAAGTAAATACTTGGAGACACACATGGGTGCCCGTCATAACGGAGGGGAAAATGTCTAGCTGGTCGTCAATTCCACTACATGCAAGTAATGTCTTGGGTTTCAAAGGCATTTTGCCTTCTTTATCTTTGGGAGCTAATGTTAATGTTTCAGGGTGTAGCTCTTCACCCAGGAGATCACCTTGCAGACTTTGTGGGTTGCAATTACAAAAGTCAGTCTTACTACTTGAAAATATGAAAGCTATACAATCTGATACTTTGGGTCTTAAAAGAAAACTAGAAGTACATTTTGAAGATCTTGCAACCAGGGTTGCTGGGACTGAAAAGTTCTTAAAAAGAATGGATAAATTACTTGAATCCCTGAAGAAAGTTAATATTAATTTTTAAGAAAGAAATGCCTTATCTTTCCGCTTAAAGACATATCTGAAGACTAAATCGCTGTCTAAAGAAAAACAAATTCCATAAATCAGATTAGCCTTATCTGGGGAAAGAGAAAGAAAACTCTTGGGCAAGTCAGACTTTTTTTTTCTCTTTTGTTAACTTCAATGACAATCTTTGAGCAAAAGGTTTTATTGTGCATATTAAAATAGCACATGCACTACATCTTAGCCTCAATAGCATGTACACACCAACCTAAAACCAGCAGAAAATGTCACATTCTAGACAGCATTGATTCCATTTCCATGTAATATTACCAATGGATGTAAATATCAATATATCTCTCAAGATGTATCTGAGGCATTCAACATGAAACCAGTTCTGAAATATATTCCGAAACACAAAATAGCACAGTCGATCATCCTAAAAAAACAACAACATATCCCTTCTTACATCTGTTCATTTTCACAAACTCAAATTACACCAGACTTCCGCTGCTCATACCAATCTGGCTTACGCTTCCGATCATTACAAACTGAAGTGCGATGAAAGATAGGAACAATTTCATAAAAATGGTACATGTTAGAAATGATGGTAACAAACTGCTGAGTTGTTCTGTGAGGAAGTGGAAGGACAATATTATAAATAAAAACATATAACATAACTTCTCTGGCTAAAATTAGTTGACTAAAATTAACCAGATAAGTTATCATCTCGCTGAATATTCTTTAATAAGGATATCCTTATAATATCCTATAATAAGGATATCCTTCTGGGCAAACCTACCTGGATAACTCTGAAACCTAGGTTTGAATATTATTACTTAGGTTTCAAAGTTATCTGGGTATGTGTTCTCAGATAATTTAAAGTTTAACCAGCTAGATTCAAAAGAATGAAGCTAGTTAAGTGCCAAGCAGGTTAAATTTTTTTTTTTTATAATCAAGCAGGCCTTGCGGCCTTATCCCCATCCCCCACCCGAGTGAGCTAAATATAGAGCCTGCTGACCCGATCCTCCCTTCCCTCACAAGGCTACCCAAAGATTTAAAAAAGATGCTGTTTGTTGGTTATATGTTTCTCTGTCTTTGTAAAATGTTCAGTAAAATATATATATATATTTTAAAAGTACTTATAGATATTGGTGGATTGTCACTACTCTCCCCTTCCTCAGTTTGGTAAAACGGATTTACCTCTGGCCCACTTCTCTTTGCCCCTTTCCATCTCCACATGGCATCCCAACCTTAACCCTACCAACCCGTCTAGTACGCTTGAAAACCCCTCTGCGCTGCCCGGATCATGGTACGCTGTAGCAGGGCTGTCCTTTCCCATGAAATACCCAAGAAATAAAGTGAATTTCAGGGAGAGTTCTTTTTTATCAGGAAATTCACCCTAACAGAGTTCCTCAGCACTGTGACTGATCTGCACTGGCCTGTTTCCACAGGATCACTAAAGCCGAAATACTGGACCTGATTTATAAAAAGGTTTCTCCATCCCCCACCCCCACAGGTCCACAATAGGAGTCGTAAAGACCCAGGGGGGCTGTGACTGCAGGTGAAATGCATCAGACATACAAAGGACATCTTATGCATCAGCTGGGCTTCACCACCTGTTACAGCAACAGGGAAGGCCTACACAGAATCACTTTGTAAATTCCTTACCCATGCTGAACAAGAAGGTAGGCGACGGACACTGTATGCTGGATTTTGTGCCTAGCAGGTGCACATATAATAAGAACAGAGATTCCACCAGCCACAAGTACAGCATTAAGCACTCTTTTTGATAAGAAAAATCACTGCTCATGTGGATCAACATTTCTAAGCTAGCCACGATTTTGTTTCCAACCATTCAGGTACAGACATCTCAAGAGGACCAGAATGGCCACAACACGCACTGGGCCCCAGGTCCCCTTCCTCCATTCCTCGTCTAGAGGATATACATGCAGGCTTGATGCATTATGATGCCACCAATGCCGCGTTCAAATGGTAAAAAGCAGGGACTAGAAATACCACAATGCATTAGGATTAAAGCTGACCAAAAGTCCTCCTTCTTGAATTGGGTCACTTGCAGGGCCGGTGCAAGGGTCTGTAGTGCCCTAGGCAGACCAATGTAACACCCCATCCCCCAAATCCGCCCCGAGTTGAATGTGCCCCTCTGACAGTGGCAGATTATATATAACTATATGTTATGGTCTCCATCTTACAGTTCTTTCTCTTTCTCTCATGTTGCTGGAGAGTGCCTGCAATTGCTGTCATCCCTTCTTTAGCATTTTAAAAATGGTACCACCACGGTATGCAAGGGGCCCCTCACGTGCTGTGATGGCGTCCTGCCCACCGACACAGGCGACTGCCAGTCCTGCTGGTTGCACCGGCCCTGGTCACTTGGCATTTCTATAATTGGCTTTCTTTCTGCAAATACGTATCTATGTATGTGTTTCTGTATATGTGTTTACATAGACTTGCCCTAGGAGTATACGTGTGTGAGAGTCTGTACTGGAAAGAGTTTCTATATTTGTGTTTTCCTAAATCCATGCATACACACCCTGAGTCTTCGGGTGTATATGCATGCTTGCATCTGTAAAAATATGCCTTCGCATGCCTCCATTTACGAGTGTATGTATGAAAATGTGTGTAACTATATCTATCAGCATGCACATGCATGTTTGCACATGTGGGTGTGGGATTCTTGTACCTGTGTATGTGTGCACATGCCTGTTTCTGAGTGTGTCTGTGGGTGTGGGTATTCTTGCACCTGGCAATCTGTGTGCTTCCACCACAAAGGCCTTATTTTATAAAGGGCTTTTCCCCCACTCTGTACCTACAGGAAAAACTTTTATTGAAGAAAGCCCTGTTTCTTTCTGTTTTTGACTGCACATGCTTATCTCTAAGAGTGTGTGCTTGTACAGCAATGAGCACTTTTATATCTATGTGTATATGCCTATATATATGAATGTCTGTATAACTGCATTTGTATGTGTGAATGTGTGTGCCTATATCAGTGTTTGTACTTATATATGTATGTAGTTGTATAAGAGTGTGTTTATATGTGCCTATATCTGTGAGTGTGTTTTTAAACCTATATGTGTGCACCTGTATCTAAGTCTGTGCACTTATGAGAGTATGTATGTATGTGTACATGATGTTTGCCTACATCTGATTTTGTGGTTTTTATATACCTGTATCCCATTGTGTGATTGTCTCTTTCTGTCTCTCCTGTGTATACATGAGAGATTCTCGACCCAAAGTGGGAGGAACAATCAGCAGGACTGCTTTTCAGATCAAGCAGAGACCATCACAATGCACTGAGGAGTCCCCTAAACTTTGGCCTATGCTGCCAGTCAGTCATCCATCCCTGCATTTTACCTAACGTCACGAGTTCCATTGGAAGTGAAAGAGGAAGAGCTGTCCTCATCAGGCTCCTTAAGGCTGGCTTTGCCTGGCTGGTTGCTGTGCTTCCAGAAGCCATTGCTAATATTTCTGCCTGAAATACCAGAGGCTGGGCATGGCATATTTAGGCCGGCCAGGAAAGAAATTCACAGGTTTAACCACACAGCTATCTCCAAAAATCAATGTAAAACCTCTCCTCACACCAAAATCCTAAAAATAAAAATGCACTCAGCTACAAGAAAACACCATTGGCAAAGACAGCATACAGCAGCCCAGCAACAACAATGCAGGGAAGGGGGTGGGGGGGAGGAAGTACCTGTTGCCGAATTCATTCCCAGCTGCCTCTTACTTCTCTGCTTGTGCTGAGAGTTGCCCATCATCCTGTGCCGGCGCCTCCTCGCTCGCTCTCGCTTTCTAGTTTCCTTCCCCTAAGGTATTTACATCCCCTCGCCCCCTGTGCTGGGCTCCCACCTTTCTCTCTCTCTCTTTCCCCGCATCTCTTGCCCGCTGTCCAGCACTGGACTGCAGCCAGCAACCGGGCTCCCTCTTCTTTCCTTTCTTTGCCTTTCCCTCCCCGCTCCTCCTCCCCCCCCCAGCCCCCCTCCTCCCTCCCTCTCTGCCAGCACAGGTTTCGGCGGGCTCCAAGGTGCTGGGGCTTGCAGCTCCGGCCTTTCGCCTTGTCCTGGCGCTTCGCCGCCGCCGCCCTGTGTGCTGCACCCTCTGCCCTCGCTCTCTGCTCCTCCGCACACTCGGGCGAGGGCCAATAGCGGAAACAAATAAATAAATAAAGCAAAATTGCCAGTCAGGGAGTGCGCGAGAGCAAATCGACGGCGGCGGCGGAGGAGGAGGAGGGGGAGGCGGCGAGCGCGCGCCGTGTGACAGCGAGACTCTGCTTGCTGCTGCTGCTGCTCAAAAGGCTGCCACATTGATAATTTAATTGATACCTGCCAGTGGCTTTCACGGAAGGTGCTTGAGGGATTCGGCTGACAGCTCCGTGGCAGAACCGCAGTGTGCAGTACATGCACGGCCCCCCCAGCCCGGCATAGGCACCGTACAGCTGGAGCCTGTCCAATGATGGGAGAGGGAGGAGCGGAGGGGACATCCAGGCGGCTGAGAAAGTTACCCGTGCCCCTTAGCAGGGTAACCCCCACCCCCGTTTCCAAATGCATCCCTGCGGGCAAACTGAAATGCCCCAATACGGTCTTTAAAAATGATCACGGAGCGTTTATGGTGTTGCTGTATTCTTTCTCATTTACTCATCTGCGCTAGGCCAAGTTGATCTATTTTATGGAGAGCGCCCTGGGTTACACTGTCTTGGTGTGGGCTCCGTTTCCGCTTTGCAGGTAGACGAGCGGATGTTAACAGCTATCCAGGCAGCATTCCTGATAAATGTCTTCTTAAAGCAGTGGGGTCTGGTTTCTGTAAGCCAGCTCTACAGCCCCCGTCTGATTCTGTCCTTAGAGCAGCCCAGCAGCCCCTGGGAATACTATAAATGAATGGAGGGGGTGTGTGTATGTGACAGAAAGAAAAACTGCAACTCTTAGTCTCTGCCCCTCTTAGCTGTAGGGCTGCAGGTTTTCTTCTTCCAAATCACGATGTTCGGATAAGGAGTATATATTTATTTATAAGCATTTGGTATTCCCCCTTTTCAGATACTTGATATAATGAATAAGCGTACACAGTATAAGGTGAATTTTAAAAGGCCGGCACATGCCAAAATCGGATGATGCGCGCACAAGTTGGGCTCGAGCACACCAAATTTTAGAAGCCACCCAGATGCCGGTATCTCCTGGTGTGTTTGCGTCTCACTTGATGTCAAAAAAGGAGATGGTCTGGGCAGGGCGTGGGTGTGTCGGGGCATGGCCAACAGATGTGCATATAAAAACATTTGGGCCCCTGGCCATTGTTGCATAATTCTACTTCTTCTATGGAGGAGGTATAATAGTGAAAAACAATAACAACAACAAAAACAGGCATTTCGGAGGGGTTTAAAGGGTCTGGGGGGGGGGGGGGGGGAGTGCAGACTATCAAACCAGGGGGGTTGGAGGATCTAGTTCTTAACTAGGTGAACTGGTGGAGGAACTGATGAAACTGGGAATGAGGTGGACGCACACCTGTTATAAAATACCTGGATTTATGCAGCAAAATCAGGATTTGGGCACCTAAGCACGCACCCTCTTAAAATGATGCGCACATCCAGGCAATTTTATAACATGGGCACAAGTTATAAAATGGCCCAGTATATGGGCATGACCCTACATACAGGTGCCAAAGTGTACCCGTGCGCTGGTTTGAAAGTTACAGTTTCACTGTCAAAATTTGTAATAGCACTTTATCATTGCATTAGAAAGGAACACATGACTAATGAAAAGAAGGATTGCCCTCTAAGGGTCTTATTTAGGACAATGTTTCCCTCTCCTTTGCATCCATGGGGTAAGCTCTTGAAAAATCAGGCAACAAGGTGGCAAGAATTTCCATAATGATTGCATGAGACAATTTCTCACTGTGTTTCTAAATGATTTGCAAGAGATATAGTAACTTCTAGGATCATATTATCATCCTTTACATAGAAACATATAGAAACATAGAAACATAGAAATGACGGCAGAAGACCACCAAATGGCCCATCCAGTCTGCCCAGCAAGCTTCCCTCATTTCTTCTCCCATACTTATCTGTTTCTCTTAGCTCTTGGTTCTAATTCCCTTCCACCCCCGCCATTAATGTAGAGAGCGGTGGAGGAGCTGCATCCAAGTGAAATATCTAGCTTGATTAGTTAGAGGTAGTAAGAGTAGTAACCGCCGCAATAAGCAAGCTACACCCATGCTTATTTGTTTTTACCCAGATTATGTTATACAGCCCTTATTGGTTGTTTATCTTCTCCCCTGCCGTTGAAGCAGGGAGCTATGCTGGATATGCGTGAGGTATCAGTTTTTTTCTTCTCCCCTGCCGTTGAAGCAGAGAGCTATGCTGGATATGCATCGAAAGTGAAGTATCAGGCACATTTGGTTTGGGGTAGTAACCGCCGTGACAAGCCAGCTACTCCCCGCTTTGTGAGTGTGAATCCTTTTTTCTTCTCCCCTGCCGTTGAAGTTATGCTGGATATGCGTGAAGTATCAGTTTTTCTTTTCCCCTGCCGTTGAAGCAGAGAGCTATGCTGGAAATTCGTGATGTATCAGTCTTTCTCCGATGCCGTTGAAGTAGAGAGCCATGCTGGATATGCGTCGAGAGTGAAGTATCAGGTACATTTGGTTTGGGGTAGTAACCGTCGTAACAAGCCAGCTACTCCCCGCTTTGTGAGTGCGAACCCTTTTTTCTTCTCCCCTGCCGTTTAAGCAGAGAGCTCTGCTGGATGTGTGAAGTAACAGTTTTTCTTTTCCCCTGCTGTTGAAGCAGAGAACTATGCTGGATATGCATTGAAAGTGAAGTATAAGAATGGAGTGATCAAGCTAGTTCTCTCTAAAGCTATCCTCTCTAAAGACATATTTATAATGGGTATGTGGTTTTGATAACCATCACATAGTGGCCTTTGACAGGATGATGCAGTAGCATGCCCTGTCCTCAGTGCACAGCTCACGCGCATCCATAACCCCCCAATGCAAAACGAAGGGGTTAGCACGTCCAAAACATGGATCCAATCACGTGCATAGGTAATAGCGCTCATCACATGTAAATGCATGTTGAGGAGGCTATTATCTATTCCCCCTGATGCCAAAAAAAAAAAAAAATGTGCGCCCGACACGCACATTTTTACTCGCTAAAATTAATGTCTGCCCCAAGCGTTTTTTAGTTGGAGGAACTAAAAAATTCAAAATGTCCCACCAAAAAAAAAAAAAAAAAGGGTGCCAGTGGTCAGATTAGGAAAAAGGGACACTCAATTAATGAGTGTCTGTAGTGTTAGGAAAACACTACAGACACTCATAAATTGAGTGTCTGTTTTCCTAACCCGCACTGACTCCTGGGCACCCTAAGTTGAGGAGGCGCTAGGGGCGCACAATTTCACCTAGCACCTCCTTTTTACCATTGCAGCCCATCTGCATTTTGCATTGGGCGCCCCGGAGAGGTGAATCGGCATGCATTAAGGGAGTGGGTACTCTATCATGAGCACCCGTTTAACACACTCTGATATTGCATCGGCCTGTATCTGAGCAAGCATTAAATATTTCAAAAGTATTAAGCATGTTCTTTTAAGCCTTACACATTGCTCTGGAATTGGAATGCAACAGACCCATCAGTCAATCACAGAGCTTTCTGTTTTCAGAATGGGCCATGACATCACAAAGGCACTTTGCTAATTACAATAAAACCAAAACTGCCTGAAATACCAGAGGCTGGGCATGGCATAGAGCCCATCTTCTCAGCCTAACAGTCTGAGCTTTGCTAGACTGATTGGATGGCTCGCGCAGGAGCAGAGTGCTGGTGGGTCCAGCAAAAAGGCAGAATGCACAAGGTAAACATGTGGGAGATTCCAGAAAAATACTGGGAAGTTGGTCATAGAACGATGGCTCCCCGCTGACAGCCATGTAGGCAAAGAAAGGGGAGAGGCCAGAGCTTGAAGGTGTAAGGAAAGAAAGCTCTGAAGGGGAGAGTAAGAAAACAGGCCCAAGCTATTATATGTGTAAGAATGTCACTAATGTGCCCCTTTCTGGAGACATTAGAGTCTTCACAGAGCCTGTATGTAGTGGCATACTAAGGGGGGGCGGGGGGGGCGAGAGGGGCAGTCTGCCCCAGGTGACCACAGGGGGAGGGGTGACATTGCTGCCAGCATGTAGAAAGGTCTTGCGACAGCATAAAGTGACATTCTGGCGGGGTTCCCACTCTCCGCCAGCAAAAGAGAAAACCTGTGGAAGAAGAGGCCCTGCTGTGCAGCAAGCAGTTGAAGAAGAGGTTCAAAATGTGTGTGAAAGATGAGAGACTGGCCCTGTGAGTGCCAGTGTATGAGAGTGAGAGAGAGAGAGAGTGTGTGTGTGTGTGTATGTGAGAGAGAAAGGGTGAGTGTATCTAAGATTGACTGTGTGTGTGCCTGTGTATATATATGAAAAGATGCCTGTATATGTATATGAGAGGGTGTGTGTGTGAGAAAATGCATGTGTGCATGGGGGTGAGAGACAGAGGAAGCAAGTGTGTGTGTGTGTGAGAGAGAGAGAGAGATGGAGGAACCGTGTGTGTGTCTGTCACACACACATGGTTTACACACACACTCAAGCTCTCTCTGTCTCTTACCAAGTGTGTATGTGTGTGTATGAGACAGAGAGAGCATATTTTGTTTCTGTGTGTGTGTGTGTGTGTATCCCTAATCCACGACAATCTCAGGGTGACAGATGTGGAGAGGGGGGGTTTAAAATCCTTATTAGTTTTAATTACTGGGTGTAATTTTTTTGAAATATTTTATGGAAGTTTAGGAAATTTAAAAAAATGTGTTCAGGAGCTGCTAATTATTGAATATTATTCTATTTATTAGCTGTTTTGAAATGTATATTTTTTAGTATAGTTTTACTATTCTGATTGATTTATATTTCTTGATTGTATTGTTTTGAGGAATAGTGATTTTCTGCTTCTCCCATTGTTTCACTGCATACAGAATCTAGCTTGTGGTTTCCAGTTCAGTTTTTGGCTGCGTGTGTGTGTGTGTGAGAGAGAGAGAAAGATAGAGGAAGTGTGTCTGTGTGTGTGAAAGAGGGAGCATATTGTGTGTGTGTGTGCATGTATGCCCCCAGAATACGACAATCTTAGGATGACAGATATGGAGAGTGGGGGATTTTTAAAATCCTTATTAGTTTCTTATGTTCTTAGTTTTCAATATTGGGTGTTATTTGATGTGACTGCTGTTTTGAAATATTTTATCTATGTTTAGGACATTTTAAAATTATATATTGGGGGGGGGGGGGTGCCAAAGAAAGTATCCCGCCCGAGTGTCAAATACTTTAGGCACACCACTGCCTGTATGTGTGAGATCAAAGAGAGTGAAGTATTCCCTGACACTCTTGAGTAGGAGGTATCTTGCAGGACGTGTGCTTTCACAAATCTCATGAGCCCATTTTGGCTCATGTTCTTTCATCCAGTCTTCTATCCAAGGAAAGTGTCTGGATCTCAAAGTAGGAGCCCGCAGGCCTTCCAAGAGAAGGGACAGTTTCTTAGGGGTCAAGTAAGATCCTGAGATTGAGAGAATCAAGATCAAAATCACGGAGCATAAAGTAAGACATGGTTTAATGGGACACAGCATGGATTCACCCAAGGGAACTCTTGCCTCACAAATCTGATTCATTTTTTTGAAGGGGTGAATAAACATGTGGATAAAGGTGAACCGGTAGATGTAGTGTATTTGGATTTTCAGAAGGCGTTTGACAAAGTTCCTTCTAAGAAAACTAAAAAGTCATGGGACAGGAGGTGGTGTCCTTTCGTGGATTATAAAACTGGTTAAAAGTCAGGAAACAGAGAGTAGGATTAAATGGTCAATTTTCTTAGTGGAAAAGGGTAAACAGTGGAGCGTCTCAGGGATCTGAACTTGGACCGGTGCTTTTCACTATATTTATAAATGATCTGAAAAGGAATGTGATGAATGAGGTAATCAGATTTGCAGATGATACAAAATTATTCAAAGTAGTTAAATCACAAGTGGATTGTGATAAATTCCAGGAGGACCTTGCAAGACTGGAAGATCGGGCATCCAAAAGGCAGATGAAATTTAATGTGGACAAGTGCAAGGTGTTGCATATAGGGAAAAATAACCCCTGCTGTAGTTACACGATGTTAGTTTCCATATTATGAGCTACCACCCAGGAAAGGGATCTAGGCATCATAGTGGATAACACTTGAAATCGTCGGTTCACTGTGCTGCGGCAGTCAAAAAAGCAAACAGAATGTTAGGAATTATTAGAAATGGATTGGTGAATAAAACAGAAAATGTCATAATGCCTCTGTATCGCTCCAGGCCGTCGGCTGCCAGTATTCAAAATGGCCAATGGCATCGGTAGCCCCTGTGACATCGTAAGGGCAAGGCTATCGGCGCCATTTTGAATACTGGCAGCCGACGGCCTGAGTGCAGGAGATCACTCCAGACCTCCGCTGGACCTCCAGGGACTTTGGCAAGTCTTGGGGAGGTCAGGAGTGGGCCTTCTTCAGAGCCATGAGGGTTAGTGAACTGGTGACCAAATCGCGACATAGTGTTAGAGACATAGGGCTATCAGTTAAAAGGGTACAGGTGTATGATCACATGGTCCAATTGTTTATCCCCAGGCCCAAAACGGACCAGAAGGGAAAAGGTGCTTTCATTACCTTATTACGGGCAACACATTTTAAGGTGTGTCCTGTGCAGCAGGCCCAGTATTACCTCGAATTACGCCCGGATATGGGTGGCTCCTTTTTGGTGCATGAAGATTGTACACCATTGACTCGTTATCAGTTTGTCAGAGTTTTGGGTTTGGCGATCAAAAAGGATGGAGCTGACGCATGGTTTTATAATTCACATTATTTTCGGATAGGGGCTGCCACATTGGCAGCCGAAGCCGGAATATCGGAGGCAGGAATAAAAGGTATAGGGCGATGGAAGTCAAATGCCTTCCGATCGTACGTACGGCGATAATAAGTTGCTAGGGGTACATTCGGTACTATCAAGGGTAGTAAGGCAGAAGCCATAATTGAGAGTAAGCTCAGCAAGGGGGGGGGGAGAGGATGTTGCTAACAATCTACATTTGTATTGCAGAGCATCTGGGGGTACAGCGTTTTGAAGGATGTGCCTGGATCGCGGGTCATTCTTATATTCATTGGGCGCAGAGAAGAGCGCTGAAGCGTCCGTATGGGGAACATTTGGAAGTAGATCGGGCGGGATGGCATTTATCATGATTCAGCAGGAGGAGCATGGGTTGGGATGAGCTCTTGCCTTTCCTGTCTGAGAGGATTGAAATGTGGGGTGAACCGAATATTATACTCATTCACTTAGGTGGTGGTAATGACATTGGCTCAAAATCCTGTAGGGAGCTCCTTACTTGCATGAAAAAAGATCTATCGCAAGTAATGACCAGATGGCCACGGATCTTTGGGGGATGGTCTGACGTAATAGTGAGACTGAGGAATAAAGACGAGATGATTTGGCGGTCAGGAGTCAAAAAATTAAACAGGCAGTTGGGAAAGTGGATGGGATGGGAAGGGGGTTTTTGGGTTAGGCATCCTTGGTCTTGGGAGGTGGAAGCAGGGACGGAGTCCACTTATCGGAGGCGGGCATGGACCTGTTCAATAACTCAGTACAGGAAGGGCTAGAGAGGGCAATTAGGAGGTAGTAAAGAGGCCGCAGTTTGGGGGGATCAAGCCGACCTAATTGACTTGCTTGTGAAGGTAAACCCTAGCTCAAGGGGTCTTTGGAAGGGGGCAGGGAGATGGTGGTGGGGGCTGGGGTGTGATCCTCGTGTAGTTGGGGGGGGGGGGGGGGGGGGGGGGCTGCTACATGGGAGGACCGGAGAACTGCGGGGCTAAAGTTCCTGGTTGGAGCTTACTCTCGCTGGTTGGAGGAGGAGTAGGCGGGGTAAGGGGAAGGTTTTTTTTTTCCTTTACCACTGGGGGCAAGGTGGTGGAGAAAGGGAGGGAGGAAGGGAAGTGGGGGGGGGGGGCAGTTGGGGTTGTTGAACTTGTTTGAATTGTAAGGGCTCGGGTTCGTTTGTTGCAATAAATTGCAGCCTATTTAAATCCCAGAAAAAAGTGTTGCGTGCTTACTGGGGGGGATCCGGACCACAAGTCGAGCGCAGTATTCAGTCCCTATGTTGTGGCTTTGCTCTCTCTGAGGCTCGTGCTGGTGGATTTTGCTGCCCTCAAAATTTCGGCACTCTAGGCGGCCGCCTGGTTTGCCTAATAGAAGCACTGGCCCTGCCTAGGGCGCCTAACCCCCCCTTGCGCCTCCCTGTTTATGTGCACATAAATGCATTATTATCCACTCTACAAGCATAAGAAACACAGTCTTGAGGAAACAGAGTCAATCGGAGAAAGAGTTAACCTTTAGTGAGTCACAGGTTTCTAATTTCCCATCCCAATTTGCACAGTGACCCAGGTCAAACTCTTCCTACAAAACCTCCTCCTGAGGCTGCTGCACCAGACACTGAGTAAAGGGAGAGGCTTGAATGGACCCTCTCGTTCTGGTGGTGCATGTTCGCCTCCCCCCCCCCCCCAAAAAAACCCCTTTATTCTTGGTGAATTTGCATGCCAAAGATAAGGCATGACATTGTTTTTCCGCACTGTGCAGTAGATGAGGAGGTCTGTGATTCTGCATATGGAAGTCAGATCCTCTGACAGGAGAAACATGGTGGCCGAAGCATCTGATTGGTTAATTAACAGTCCTCTAAAAAGGGCATGGCTTGGTTTGTCTTCTCGCTTAATTGCAACGCCCCCCTTCTCAGTATGAGACTTTCAGACTTTTCCACCAGTTTAATGGCACTTCCTGCCTACGAAAGCTGATGTCATGCTGTACCCGTGCACACGGCAGTTTTGCTATTTTTAAATGTTAAGAGTTTGTTGTATCATTTTGTTGCTAGTTTTATAGCATCTGTGGACGTTCTGGAAATTACCATAAAGTAGAGTGATGTTGCTATGGAAACAGGCATATATTAGATCGGCTCCAGCAAAGAGGAAAAAAAAAACAACACTTTGGAAAATGCATCCTGCAGTAAGACCTCTGGCTGTTAGAGGAGGAGACAGGGCAAAGGTTGCGCACGCATTCAACGATGAAGCCTTAGTGCTCATAAGCTGATCTGATGGGGGAGGGGCATTCTAACAAAAGGACTTGCGGAAGTACAAATCTGCACACAGAATAAAGGTATCTAAACCATAAAGAGCAATAAGAATAGGGGATTGTATATCTCCATGTCAAAAGGGCAAACGGGCCAGTCCTGGTTTTACCCCATTGCATGCATGGAAATGTAGTGCTAATTCTCTTAGAGAAATCAATTGGAAAATCTGAACTATTTCTGCATATATGCAAATGAGGGTGAAGCCAGAACTGACTCATCCTGTACGCCTTTGACATGGAGCTGTAGGGTTACCCTCAACAGGGAGAGTGTTCCCCGCCAGTAAATGAACCTGGGGCGCAGTCATGCCCGAGGAAGGCACACAAAACAAACCAACCACAAACTCCAGGTGTTCCCAAACCTGTCAAGGCAGTCAGGTTTTCAGTATATCCACAATGAATACGCATGAGATAAATTAGCATACACTGGACCTCTCTCTCTTCTGCTAAGAAAGAGTGCCCAAATATCAGGGCCATATTTAAAATTACGGCATCCATAGGCAAAGAACTCGGAATAGGGAGATGTTGCCCAGGAAATCAGTGGGGGATGTTCCCCAGGCAATCAGTAGGTGCCATCAGAATCTGGCACCCTTGGCACATGCCTATGCCTATATTAGGCCCTGCCAAAAATGAGAATCACAACGCACAGTGCACAGAGCTTCCCCTCTCAGCCTGTTGATTGGGTAATGAGTAAGATCTGGGTCTTTATGTAGTTATTACAGTTGCATTCTCTGACCATTTAAGCTAGAACCTTTCCTACAACAGCCCATATGAGGTGCAGGTTACACAACTGAAATAGTTGTAATAGAATGATCCTGATGTGCAATATAATGCTCATTTAGCTTATCTGTACATGGATTTGAAGTGCATTCTGTTTGTGTGTCAAATAACTACTCAAAAGCATTTCAAGTGTGAGTGGAATACATTTCATTCTTAAATTTTATGAAAGTTAAGTGAAAGCTGGGAGCCAAAACCATACCCCTAACTCTCTCTGTTCCACGCCTTCTATTCACACATTGCTTCTTTATCCTATTGCTCACATGCCCTGCCCAGTAGTGCACCTCTACAGTGCTGTCAAACAATTTTATTCAGAGCCCAGATGAAGAGGCTATAGGGCTACGGAAATGCTGTGCACACAAAGCATTTCTCTGAGGACCATTAAAAAAAAAAAAAGCTTCTTAATGAACAGTGTAGATGTAGGTACTCCCTTACAGGCCGATACAGAAAAATGCGCAGGAGAGCTGGCAAGCGCCCGCTCTCCCGGCGTGCACACAGGCCACTCTCCTGGGCACGCGATTCAGGAGGGTGGCCTATGCAAATTAGGGCCCGCTGTAAAAGGAGCGGCAGCTGTCAGCGGATTTGACAGCCGACGCTCAATTTTGCCGGCGTCGGTTCTCAAACCCGCTGACAGCCACGGGTTCAGAAAACGGACGCCGGCATGATTGAGCGTCCGTCTTCTGACCCCGCAGGCCAATTTTTAATGTGTTTTTTTTAATTTTTACTTTTTTTTTTAACTTTTGGGGCCTCCAACTTAATATCGCTATGATATTAAGTCGGAGGGTGTACAGAAAAGCAGATTTTTCTGCTTTTCTGTACACTTCCCCAGTGCCGGCCAAAATTAACGCCAACCTTTGGGCAGGCATTAATTTCTGAAAGTAAAATGTGCGGCTTGGCTGCACATTTTACTTTCTGTATCGCGTGGGAATACCTAATAGGGCCATCAACATGCATTTGCATGTTGCGGGCGCTGTTAGTTTTGGGGGGGTTGGACGCGCGTTTCCGACGAGCTACTACCCCTTACTGAATAAGGGGTAAAGCTAGCACATCGAAAACGCGCGTCCAAACCCAGGCTAACAGTGCACTCCACTCATTAACAGGCTGATACAGTACAGTGCACTCCACCGGCAGCAAATACCATGCCTCAGATAACGAGGAAATCTCCCTTCTAAGCTCTATGTTCTTCTTACAGAAACAGAATGGAAAAAAAAAAACCCCAAAAACTTTTAGTACAGGTTTGGCCATCTCCAGGCCTCAAGAAACACATTCAGGCCTAATTTTCAGGATATTCACCATGAATATGCATGAGATATATTTGCATACAGTGGAGGCAGTGCATGCAAACCTAGCTCATGCATATTCATTGTGGATAACCTAAGAAACCAGACCCGTTTATGACTATTGAGGATTAGTTGACCACCCCTGCTATAGTACATCAGAGCCTATGTCTCCAGGAAAAGGGGGGGGGAGAGTTTATGGTTTCACTCGCACTGATCCTCCCATGAATAGGGTTGCCACCTGACCCAGGTCAGCTTTGAGAGAATGATCCACTTCTGTTTTCTCCCCATTGCCCCTGTGGACTACTATAGCCCCCATATGTGCAATGGGACAAAATCAGAACTGGATCCGCCTTTCAGGGTTGACTCTACCCACCATGAAGCATGCATGGGGCCTGGACATCCATTTATTTGGCAAAAATGCATTTTCTGCTGGTCCAGATTCAGTCCTTTGGCTGTAGCCCTGAAAGAATATCCCCAAGTACAATTTATGAAGAAAAACAAAAAGCTTTGTAATGATTTTCCAGAATGTTAGCAAGGGCATAAGCCACTGATACCCGACTACAGTGTTCCAGAGCATTAGCCAAGGAATGCTACAGTAATACCATGCTGTAGTGTGCCAAATCCTTTGATAACGATGGGCATGATATCTTAGTCTCCTCAGTAAGAGATAGCCCCACTTTTTCCCCTCCAGAAATCTTTGGTGCTCCAAAACACCACATGGGAAGGAAACTTAACGTTATTGTCATGGTCAGCCCCAGTCTGTCCTCTCCTCCTCTCCTGAGCTGGTCCTAGTGCTGAGCTATTTAAACAAACATCTTCCGTCTTGCCAATGCACATTACTGCAGCGGGTCCAGAACCTGAAACTGGCACTGCCTGTGTGCCAGGGGATCTGCTGTGACCCAGATTTTCCTAGGACTTATAAATCTCTGCTGTCTCGAGCTTCCTTTTTCTGACTGTCTTAAACTCCAGTACAGCTGCGCGAACCTATATGGAGGTCATCTGGGGAAGACAGAAAATAGAAAATGGCATTTGGGCACTTATATGGGTGGGGCAGCTAGGGTGGTGAGCCTGACTCCCCCAGAAGTGGGGAAAAATGAGGCACAGCACAAGTTGCTGCAGATGATCAGAATTCAAATGTACTCATGTGCTCCAGGGGGTTTCAAACACGGACTGCCAGTGGCAATAAGTAGAAAAATACAAGCCTTAATTCTTTTCAAATCGCAGGGTCTGCACCTGCAGATCCCCCACCTTGTCCCTGCACTCTGTTTCACGAACGCTTCTTCTGGGGGGGGGCTGGGGCCTACACTGCCAGACCTCAGCTCATTTCTAGGTTTTGTAAAGCAGAAAATTGCAGGTTTCCAGGTTAGCATGTCTTCTTAATACTTTGAGAGCTGAAGTGCGATGTGATGGTAGTTTTGATAAAAGGAAAACCTAATGCTCTAATAATAGGACAGCAGCTCGGTTCAGTAGGTGGACCAGTGACTTCTTCCACTCTAATGAGAGTAGGGAGGTCTAGGCTACAATTTTAAATTATTCTATACAAATTGTAATTATTGATTATATTTACATGCTAGTAATGCATTTTTGAGATATTTATTTCTGAATTTTATTGCTATATTGTAGTATTTAATGTACTTATTGTATTGTTGTAAACTGCTTCAGGTCACACTTTGAGGGAGCTGGTATACAAACATAGAATAGCATAACATTGTCTAGAGTACACTTCCTTCCATCTTTAACTGTTTCAAGGGGGGGGGTTGTTTTTATTTTTTTTTAATACAAATTCTGAGAAAGGAGGTTCAGTGAAGGACAGTGCACTGCTTGCAGCATCTTGGACAGCAGGCTGTATCTCCCTGTCATTACTGCACATGATAGATTTCACACTTTTTTTTAATTGCACCTATTTAGAATGGCAGGGAGCGTGGTCATGTGACTATTCCATGCTAATGTCACGTTTCTAGTATTCCACCCATGCAATTCCAAGCCTGTCCATGGTGTCCACAAGAAGCCTCTGGGTGCATTTTGCAGATTGAAAAAGTGAGCTCAGAGACCAATGAAAATTTGAATTTAATTTTAAACTGTGAAAAGGAGTGACCTTGTGGTTAAAGCCCAAGGAAACCAGGGCTCAAATCCCATTTTCCCCCATTGACGTTCCTTGTGACCTTGGGCAAGTTACTATTTCCTGTTGCCTCAAGTTCCCACGTAGATTATAAGCTCTATGGGCAGGGACTTGTACGTGAATTCTAATAATGCTATGAGCTGCCTTGAGCATCATTTGAAAAGGCAGGCTATGAGCAAATTACTAATTGCTGGCTCTATTCTCTTTATAATTCTTAAAAATTAATAAGAAACAATCCTGAGTATTTCAAAGCTGCCGAATAACACATTTTTTTGGAGAAAGGCCTTTGCTAATTCCTGTTTTCTTTTTTTTTTTTAACTTACATCCAAACCCACTGTGGTAAGTAGTTGTAGTTGTTTTCCCAATGTGCACAGAGCACTGCAGGTACCACAATACACCAGTAGAGGGGGTTAGAAAGCCAGGACTGGGTCACTTCCTAACTTGCGTATTTTGTCCTGCTGTTTATCTCTTAATCAAACTCTCTGCTTGCCCCTTCCTCTCACCAGAGAAATATTTATTACAGCTTCCAGAATCTCATCTCTCCCATACAGATGTCAAATCCTGATGCTGCCTCCTGTGCCAAGAAATCACAGAGATAATCCCGCTGTTGCTCTTAGCTTGATCTCTAGGTGTCACCATAAGATCAGAGTTTGTTTTCCCTCCTACACCACTGAATAATTTTGGGGAGCTCCCAAGGCAGAGCCGGGAGTGGAGCCCAGGAGGACCTCCACTTTGCATACAAAGCACTAAACCTTTGGCCCTCTGAATGTTCTATTTTTTCAAACTTCCTTCTGTTTCCTTTTCTCCCCCAGGAGGTGTCCTAGCTGCTAAGGGGCTCCAACTTTTCTTGCTGAATCTGTTTATTAGCCCAGCTATTTACCTGCCCGCTTCACTGCTTGGCATTTCCTGCTCTCCCGTTGCATGCTACGCTGGTTCCCAAACATGACCTGGTGACCCGACTGTCAGTCGGGTTTTCAGAATATGCACAATGAATATACTTGAAATAGATTTGCACGCATTAGAAATCCAGTAGATGCAAAGTTATCTCATGCATATTCACTGTGAAGAGCCTTGGAAAAAAAAAAAAAGGCTGGCGGAGAAGTCAGCAGGATAGGTCTGAGAAGCCCGAGGCTATGGGTCACAATCCACGCTGCCTGCAGCTGGGGCTCTGTTTACTTGCTGTATACTCCGTCTTCTCTGTAACTAATGGGAGAAGAAGTCCAACTGGGGCAGCGGCGGAAATCAAGGAAAGGGGAGCACAAAACTGCTAGGGGAGAGGGTTAACAGCCTAGCAAAAAAAAAAAAAAATGCCTAAGAGAAGTAGAACAAGGCGGCGATTTAAAACACAACAAAGTTGTTTCTCACACACACACACACACACATATATATATATACATATATATATATATATATATATATATACACACACACACACACAGTATATGCCTTAGCGCCTCGAGTCAGGAACCGACGGAAGGCATTCCAAGCCGCTCTCAGAAGCTGCAGGCTCCCCTCAGGTGCCCCCTCTGCCCCTGCCAGACTCCTTTTTTCCCCCCCCCCCTTTTCCTTCACAGGTTTTGCCAGGGTTCGTCCTCCTGCTCTGTCCCTGCAATTCCCTCCCGGCTCTTCTGCACGATTCCTTTACAGCCCGGCTCGGTTCTGGCATGCATCGGCAAGGTACATACCCCTTGGCCCGGCAGAAACAGCATGACACCGCCCCGGATCCGGTGGCACCAGGAGGGGAAAGCTTAGCCAGGAAGCGCCATCTGCCACCCACCAGCTTCCAGCATCCAGCGCGCAGAGTTTCGGAGCCTGTGGAAGGCGAGGGCGGGCTGCCAAGGCTTTCTCTTTCATTCTGAGAGGGGAGGGGGGGGGAGGAGAGAGATAGCTTAGCAGAATCCCCTCCACGCCTCTGTTTTCTCGCTAAACTAGATCCAGACCTCTTTCATGAAAGCTGCATAGAATCACGTCCCTCCACGGGGACCCCTCTTAAAGCGGCAGGAATTTCTGACTATTTTCTATTGAAGGCTGCGAAAGAAATCAAAACAAACACAACTGCAAACTTTACAGCCAGATCGCATCCCCGGTCTCTTTGCTGCCGTGATTCTTTCTGAAAGACAAATTACCTTGGCTCACCTAAGTTCCCATCCTCCAGCGCCTTCAACAAGAGGTTATGGTCTGCTCCTCTTTTCTCTCCCAAATCTCTTTCTACAGAGTTTGGCCTGTACCTGTAGTGAATCTGTGTCACTTCACTAAAATCCACCCCCCCAGGTATAATAATCTGCTGCCTGGTAACTCTCCGACAATGAGGTAGAGTGATGTGGGATAGCAATTCCGAGACCCTCCTTGAGTTCAGTTGTCTTCTTTTTTGGGAGCAGAAGTAGGTTTCCATTGCAAGTACAAGCAGGGACTCGTTACAATATAAGAGTGCTCCTCAGATGAGTGAAAACTAAAGGCTGAATCAACTAACTAACTCACTCACTCACTCGCCTTCTCCACTTTTCCAAGGAAGGGCACTGGTTACGCTTGAACATGACAGCCTGGTCTTAAAAAAAAAAAAAGAGCCATCTTCTAGCCAGCAGATCTAACGTGGCGTGACCAACCATCTCCTCAGCACTGCACATCTGCAACAGAGCGCTCCATTAAGCATCCCCTGTCCCCCTGCCAAAAGGCTGACGTACAGAAACGCTGAGCACCAGCAGTAACTGCTTCCCGACCTCCTCACTATATGAAAAATAAGAAAGGAAAGGAAAGCCCACTTAGAATCGGCAGAGCTCCATCAAGTGCTCAGCCAAAAATAATAATAATAAAAAAAAGAAAAAGAAGGCCAAACCAGCATGATCATTGATCACGCAGCAGCAATTCGTCGGTAGTATTCCATAGCATGCGTAATCTAGGCATTGATTAATGTGCTGTTCCCTGTACTGATATTAATCATGAAGTAAGGATTTGAGAAGTAGGGGAAGTGAAACAGGACGGACCTATCAGTGACACTCTGACATCATTCCTGAGGAGGCGGGGCTTCTGGCATGCTGTACCCCAGCCACAGTACGGTTAACATCACACTTTGGGGAAAATCTGGAAGGCGGGGGCTTTCAAAATGTACCGCGGGCAAGCAATCAGTCAATCGACTTTTACAACACTGCCACGTCATTCCTGAAGGATGCTGTCCTGCAAGGGTGACGTACATGAAATTATCACCACATCATCAGCCAATCAGCGCTCGTGGCCCTCTGACATTATTCTTAGTGTTATGACTAGTGGGACACGCCGTAAAAGTAATTGCTAGGCGATTTATGGGTGCAATGTTTTAAATCCCAGCATTTGACTACTTGGGGGGCCAGCCAGCACGGCAGGTACTTGCATAACCCCAGACTTTGCACCAGTCAGCACCATAAAACATGAATGGGAATTTCAAAATGAAATCCCAGCGCGTTGCTTGCTAGACTCGCGCTCTCCCCATAGAGGGGGAGGGCAAGTTTGTTGATAATTTTAGCAGGGGAGGGGGGGGGTGTTTAAAACTGTTTGAAAATTGTCCGCTTATATTTAAGAAAGCATTTTTTTCCAGTCGATGTACATAAACCATGGAATTTGTTACTAGAGGCTAGTAGTCTAGCTGTACTTTAAAAATAGGTTTGGACAAATTTCTGGAGGATAAATCCATTAGCAGTTATTAGCAAGACAGACTTTGGGCTTGCCACCTCTTATTTCTGGGAATGAGCAGCAAGGAATGGAATTTCCCATTAGGATCTGCCAGGTACTTCCACATGGGCCACTGATGGAGACAAGATGCTGGGCTCCATGGCTCATTGCCCTGATCCACCATGACACTTTTTATGTTCTTGAAGGAGCCCCCTTCTGGCAGGCAGAGCTCTAGACTGATTACTGGAATTCTGGGTCCCATACTGAGAGCAAATGCAGGATATAATCTGAGCCATGGGCACATTATAAAAGTGGAAAAGCTTTACCTTTCTGAAATATTATTGTAGATTGACTTTGCCCCAAGCTCAACAGAAACATCTCCTGCGTATGGGGCATTGTCTTGCTCCGATTTCCAAGGAAACCACACATAGGAAATGAACAATTCATTTCTGCTGTGTTCACTTCTACATCTGCACAGATGGAGCAAGCAGCAGCTGCTGCATGCTGGACCCGTTGCCAGAGATAGCCAGGCATCGCACATTCTCACACTCCTGCAGAGTTTGGAATAGGGCTGGGCTGGTGAATAAACTCAATTCACATTGAAGGCTAGGATTCTTTTTACTGAACAGATCCAGTCTTCTTTATTGCATTTGCAGCTTGTGTAGCCTGTAGCATTAATGTGACACAATATTGGCAGAAAACATATTTATCATCACTATGGATGGGACTATTAAGAGTTGCTTGAAGGTTGGTTTTTTTTAATACTGCTTGATGTTCTTTGAGAAGTACAAGATGTCTACCAAACATTTTTTAGCACAATAATGTGGTTAGCCCAGGAGAGGATCTCCCTCTGATGACACGGCCAGCTGGTTCTCTTAAACTTGGACACATAAGAGCAGTTACACATAGCATACAGAAGAATACTTCTGCTCCTGGCCGTCAGGAGCAGAAGTATGCGGTATGTGGTGACACCTCCACCCCATCCCCAGTGCCCCAGATGGGAACCCATCCCACTCGCCCCTTCCAATGGCCCTGACCCCATAGCCAATTAGGTTTTCAGGATATCCACAATCAATATGCATGAGATAAATTAGCAAATACTGGGTTCATTTATTTTTATCTGCTAAATTTCCCCCAAAAAATGGTTAAATGCAGTTTACAACAGTACACTCATATAGAATCATAACAAAAGTCTGCAAATATATTGCAATAAACTAACTAATCTCATGCATATCCATTAAGGATACTCCGAAAACCTGACTGGCTGTGAGGTCTCCAGGACAGGTTTGGGAAGCCCTGATCTAAAATGACAAGGAAACTCTGTGTGGTAAGGGAGAGGCTCAAATAGTTAAGAACATAAGAAAATGCCATACTGGGTCAGACCAAGGGTCCATCAAGCCCAGCATCCTGTTTCCAACAGTGGCCAATCCAGGCCATAAGAACCTGGCAAGTACCCAAAAACTAAGTCTATTCCATGTAACCATTGCTAATGGCAGTGGCTATTCTCTAAGTGAACTTAATAGCAGGTAATGGACTTCTCCTCCAAGAACTTATCCAATCCTTTTTTAAACACAGCTATACTAACTGCACTAACCACATCCTCTGGCAACAAATTCCAGAGTTTAATTGTGCGTTGGGTAAAAAAGAACTTTCTCTGATTAGTTTTAAATGTGCCCCATGCTAACTTCATGGAGTGCCCCCTAGTCTTTCTATTATCTGAAAGAGTAAATAACCGATTCACATCTACCCGTTCTAGACCTCTCATAATTTTAAACACCTCTATCATATCCCCCCTCAGCCGTCTCTCATTGTATCTATGAACTTGCAGGTCCAGTTTCTTTCTAAGAACAGTAGGATAAACCTGGGACTGCCTCAGCCTATCCTTTATAACATGGAGCTGTCTGAACACTTAGCCTATCTCTGTTTTAATAAATACAAAGTAAAAATAAAATAAAATAAAATGGACAGCATGCATAGTTCAGTACAGTCAGAACTTTCCAGCTATGAGACTCCTGCATGCCCTGTTACAAGGTAGCCAAGGTAAGCCGCACTGCCTCGCACTGCCTAGTGTTCTCTCAAAGGCACAAAATGGAAAAGCTAAAAGACAGGGTTGATGGCTTCATGGGGCTAACTCTAAGTGGAAAGCTGTTTGGTAGGTTATATAGTCTCATCTGGTTAACGTTCGTTTTATTATTTTGTTTTGTTTTCCTTATTGTTTAGGTTTTATTGTTGTACATCGCTTTGGGCGATTTTTGTCTGTAAGGCATTTCATAAATGGAATAAACAAAATGAAATGAAGGAATTCTAGGAGCACCTCGGCAAAAAGAGAAAGAGGCAAACCTTATTTGTAAAAAGATAGCTATGTAGGGAACTATATGGATGGACTGACATTGCTAATAATGAACAGGAAATGCCATCATTGGTAAACTGGAGTGTGGCATTGTTTATGATTAGGAATGTGCTGTCACTGTTGACAATCAGGAGGTGAAGAAGCCAACTGAAGAAGAAGCCAACTGAAGAAGAAGCCAACTGAAGAAGAAGAATGAAGACGTGATAACACTGAAAGACCAAAACAGCCAACTGGAAATGGAGAAGGATCTGTTTGGGGACAGAGCTCGCCATCTACCTTGCTAAGAAGAATGAGAGAACTTTTGGTGCCTGTCCAACAGAAGAGTAAATGGGAAGTCAGGAATCAGTTAGCTAGAAGAGCATCTACGGCAAGAGTTAGGAAGACCACAAGAACTGGGAAAGACTTGTCAAAAAGGTATAAGCAGATATCATAGATCTCCACAAGTAGTTTGCCCAGCAACAAATGCAGCTAGCTAAGGAGGAGGAAAAGTGAGTGATTGCCTTAGTCTGAGGGGTAGAAGAACATTTATGAGTTGGAATCCTAGGAGGACCTAGATTCTGAGTGTACTAAGGCAAGAGAAATAGAAGCAATTATGTGTTGAGGTAATGAGGAAGTAAAATGAGAGGACATCTTATGTTCTGCTGCCACCCATTCTAGGAACGAAGGATAAAGCAGAAGCAAGAAGTGGTCTAACTGAAGATGATGATGGAGATAGAGAAGGAGGTAGAATTGCCTGAAGAATAGAAATGAGACAGACAATGGTAGGAAGACTGTGTGAGCAGCCGGATCAAGATAAGGGTGGGTATAAACTAGTATTGGGCAGGTGGGTACAAACAATGAACTAGATAAATTAGCTGAAAACTCTTTGGCAGAATAATGAAGATTCAAAATGGAACTAGAACTAGGTACTAGAAGCTAGGCTGCAAAAGCTCCAAGGCAAATTTGTGGAGGTACCGACACAAGCAGCGAGGGAGGCAACTGAGCTCTTCTCAGCACTGAAGTCCCACCAGAAGCTAAAACAGGAGCAAGAGAGTCCTTTAGTTGAAAGGGAAGAACAGCCTCTAGGAGCTACAAGAAGAGGTGGTGGTGGAGGAGGGGCTAGAAAACACTTGGAGAGAAATAGATCTCAGCCTTGCAGGCACAGCCGCTTGATTCCACGGAGGAGGTGGACAATGGATGTATGGATCACCGAAAGAAGAAAATAAAGAGGCTGTGTTTCCTGCAAATTGTTTGGCCATGCAGGTGTTTCTGGCTATTGGGCAGAGGTCTGGAGAAATTGATAGGCAATGACCTGTCACATGCACTATAAAATTCCAGAAAAAAAAAATGGAAACCAGTGCTGGTTTCTTATCGTTATGGTACCACAACCTCCAAAATTAGTTCCCAAAATAAAGGTGATTCTTTTAAAAGTGAACATAGTTTACCTATTACCTTTCAAGGGTGCAGCTGAGAAGCACCCTCTTCTAAGCACCTTCCAAAGAATACAAATAATACAAGAAATTGTCTTACAGGCTTAACACCATTCTTTTAAATTAAAAAAAGAGAAAAGAAACATATGGAGGATTTGAAACAAATGATGTTTTCAATTTATTTCTAAACTCAGTACAAACCGAGGAGCTAAATTATTTGAGTGCACCTAATGTCTGCCTGAAATGCTCATTTAGATAAAGCAATAGTAACCAAGGTTACCAGGTGGCTCTAGGTCAACAAGGACAGGCTGGTTTGTTTTCTTTTGACCCATTGCATCTATGGACTTGTAGTTCCATTTGTCCCTGGAACAGGTAATCATCCTCATCACTGGAGCAGAGGGCCAGAGCTCTGAAGGGGTGAGGGCAGCAGCAGCAGCAGCAGGGAGGGTTTGTGGCCTGTAGTTGGATTGATAATCCATTTGGAGGAGGAGGTAGGAACCTTGTCTCCCTTCCAAAATTTGCCATTCTAGGCACAGGCCTGGTAGGCTCGTAGAACAGAGTTAGAACAAAAGCCAAGTGAGAAGCAAGAGCAGACAGGACCAAGTGAACTGGGAACAAACAAGAACTGGAAATGGACACCAAAGCTGGAAGGCAGAGTTCAAGTTGTCCTAGTCAGTAACACTAGCAGAGGAGGCAGTTTAAGCACCTCTTTCCCAATCCCAGATAAGGCATTAAAACTGATAATTGCTAGGCTTAGGCTTTTCCCTAGTATATAATATAGTTCTATATTTTTCCTCTAATAACTAATCCACTTTTGAATTGATTTAGTGCTGTAGCCATCACCACCTGAGACAACAAAGTGTGCCACAACTTTACAGATTAAAACGCCACTTCCTTTGAAAATGGAGAAATCTCTGACCCCTTAAATTTACTTTTTGTAGAAAGAATTCCTGCAAAATAACTTGCACGGTCCTTTGCTTTGTGTGTGTGGAGTATAATTCTCCTCTTAAAGATCCTTTTTCTAATGCAGATGGCTCCGGATTGCAGAATCCTCTGCATTGTCCCTTTATTAATCTAGTGGCTCTACTCTGTTCCTTTTCTAATGCTTAGATCTCCTTTACATTATTGAATTCACAAGAATTGTTTCATACACTTTCTATTTAGTGAACGTATCATTAACTCATCTGGGAGAATCCTAATACCATAGTGTAGAACATGTTTTATCTAATGATACAATAAAAAAAAAAGCTGTAATTAAAGCACCTGGGATACAGAACGATGTACAAGTTTTCACGTTTCCTGAAATTTTCTGCAGTGCTTACAGTGAGAAAAGGTTATGGGTCTTATTCCAAAAGGATGTTTTTCTATTCTGTGCCTATGGGGGGGGGGGGGGGGGGGGAGGGGATGGAGAGAGAGTGTATAGCAGAAATGAACCGTCTTGTGACAAAGAAAGGAATGGCCGGGATTTCTGCAAAGGAAACTGCGTACAGTGCCACATTTTGAAGGTGCCAGCTGAGGACGGGACGCATGGGGCTCTAGCAGACCTAATGCCTATAAGGGCATCGCGATGTCCCGCAGCCCGACGTATCGTGCTCCTGGAGGCTGTCCAGCCCCAGCAGAGAAGGACCACTGTGTCACCACCAGGCAGACCGGGTGACACGCAGGAAAGCTTCTTCTACCCAAGGTGCAGGAGTGTTGTTGCAACAGATGGAGAGAGGGGAGATGGATTCTGCTGAGCTGAGGAGAGTGATTTGCTTATTTCACTTTGTACGTCACCCAAGGGAGGCATCGCCTAGTGGTAGAGCAGCAAACCAGGGAAGCCAGAGTTCAAATCTCACTGCCGCTCCTTGTGACCTTGGGCAAGTCACTTCACCCTTCTTTGTCTCAGGTACAAACTTAGAGCCTCATTTACTTAAGCATTTTTCCAACAGACACAGAACTGGAAAAAAAGGGGGCTGATGTAATAAGACCCGCCGCGAAACAGGCGGCAGTTGTGTGAGTGCGGGTTTTGATCACCGTGCGCAGCTGAAGCCGGCGCCTCTGCGGGATGTAAAAAAAAAAAAAAAAGTGATACAAATGATTTGCGCGCACAAATCCGCGCAGTCATGAAGAAATGCGTATACTCATGCTCGGTAAGGTGTTACGTAATAAGCGGTTACATCTGCGCCTATAATCTGCGCATAAAAGCAAATGTGGCGAGCAACTGGATCTCCCTTTTTAGCGAAATTATGACCCTGGGATAGGAATGTATATATTTCTAATAACTGTGGGCTGCAGAAAACATGGCACATATATTAACGGGTGATAATTCACACCGCATGCCATGACCTCTGTCACCTGCCAAACCTTCTGCTCCTGTTTGGCGAAGCTGCAGGATATACCTCAGCATCAGGAACAACTGGACACTATCCGAAATCTCCATAATAACACCAGAGCTACAAGGACACAAAACCACACCACACCAATGCAAGCAATGGGATAAAATGGCACCCGGGTTGCGCTGTCACTTAACTCGTGCCCTGACCATGGTGCTAAAAATCCCACATTAAAAAACCCGCCTTAGCATTTCTCCCTGCTAGTGCAGCTCCCTGCATTGCCTACGAATAAATAATCGCCTCCTTTGCATACCATTAGCATGCACGCACGCAGAAAAAAAATGCGGTTCAGTAAGCGCATTTGGACACACGTATTTCCCCTGCACAAAAGCGTTATTATATATCCGTATAGGGCTTTGCGTGGGAAAATGCGTGTACAAACGCACGTATAGCGCACACGCAAACCTGCGGCAGCTTCGGTGCACCTTATCACATCGGCCCCTTAGTAAATCAGACCCTTAGATTGTGGGCCCTCTTGGAGACAAGGAAATATCTACAATACCAGAATGTAATCTGCTTTGAAATGTGTGAAAGGTGGAATATAAACCAAATAAGTAAACTCAAGGCAGCATACAAGGTTAGAACATAAAATACGTAATTCTTAACACAGAACGCCCCATTATACAGGAACCATACCTAGCAACTACATTAAAACAAAGTGGAGTCCATAGGGCGTGGGTTCAACAATGCACCGCAATCTCGTTGTGCGGCATGTGGCAGACACAAAGCAGAGGAGGAGGAGGTAAAGGGGGTTGGGAGAGGGTGAAACTAGCAGGGGAAGTGTAAGGAGGGAATGTAAAGACAGGCAGAGAAGGAGGAGGGTGTAGGAGGTGTGGGAAATTGGGCGGAGGCTGGAGTGAAGTGCAGAGTCTTGGTCTTGGGGGGGGGGGTGGGTGGCCTGCCGTCACAAAGTTTGAGGATTTCTGATTTCACGGGTCGCCATTAAAGTATTCTCCCTACAGCTTCCGATGCATGAGCTGAATGACAGGCCCAGCCGTACATTCTGCCTGAATGGGCCTGGCTATCACATGTTTCCACTTGGCTGCCGCTTTCTTTCTTTAAACCAGCTGGGAGTTTGTCGGTTCAGCCCAGTCTTTTCTTCTTGCACCCCGAGCACCACAACCCCAACCAACATACAACACTACACACAAAAACAAAAAAGAACACTTCTAATTGAAATGATGTAATTTCTTTTCTTGATCACTTAATTTTTTTTGTATGTGAAAATACAAAACTACATTAAGAGAACAAAAAAAAAAAAAAAAAAAGTCCTACAACATGAAAATTATTTGAACCATTTGCCTTTCCACTGCTTTAAGGATATAACAAATGTACAGCAGAGAACGGTGCATCAGTCTTTGCAGCAGAAGGGAATTTAACCCGATATAAAAACTGTATTCTCTGGGAGCACTGCCACATTTCACGTTATACATGGTACAAATGGTTATAATTGCTGCATCAATTTGAAATTGCATCGGGTTAGAATTTTTGCAGTTCTGAATGTATCCTCCTCCCTTAGGAACAGCTCTGGAAAGGCAGACCAGAAAGACATCACACATCCTAGGATGTGACTGCGTCATGCCATGGCACGAATGTGACATCATAAGTCATTTTTAACCTGCCTGTACAAATTATATTCACGGCCACTTACAACATTATCTGGAATCAGGTATAATTCCCTGCCCCAATTAACCCACCTATTTTTATGATGTTTGTTTTTATTATGTATTTTTTGGCCATCATATGTCATTAAATTATATATTGTTTTTGTGTGCTGTTTGATGATTGTATTTTGTACACCACTTAGCACTGTTACTGTATTATATAACTACTTGCAAATAAAATAAATACGTTGCGATCTAAGGCATGGGAAGATAAAGCAACTTGCTCAAAAATCACGACGAGAGTCAGTGGGATGTGAATCCTGATCTCCTGGGCTCTCCATCCATTGCTTTAATCATTAGGGATGCTTCTTCTTCCATCTATCACTGTAACCAATTTGGCCCAACTGGACTCTCACTGCATGTCCAGTGGCTTATGACTCTCTTCTAAATGTGACTGCAGAAATGATGAGGAGTGAATTTGCTGCGTGCCCTGCGTGTTGCTGGAATGTTAGGAGAAGGACGTGGAATGAAGTTTAGATGAGGCAAGAGAGTTTGAGCTGTGGCAGTGCCAGGGGTTTCCTGCTGGCTGCAGCACTGCGGTTTCTTGCCGTGCACCAGGGATCTCAGCATTCTCACTGGCAACTAGAGTTGTCCTGATTTTCCGATCATTTACGCTACAATCCAAGGGAAGGGGGTGGAAGAGGGATGGCCTACTCCTAGTATTTTTGGTTATTTTTCTGGATTTTGGATCAGGATCAAAATGTACTTTTATTCATATTTTAGAAGAGGGGGATTTGAAAAACAATCTAGGATTTTAAGGTGAAAAAAAAATAATTACGACCCAACATACCCAGATTGGACCGAGCTTTTCTTGATCATGATATGAACGATAAACTGGTTCCTCTGGGTCCAGATGCTGCAAGACTGAGATCATACCATTAATATACCTGCAGAGCAGCACAAGGCCTTCGTCTTTCTATCCATTGTCAGAATGATGATGATGAGTGATCCCCAAGTCACGATGCACACAGCAGATGTTAGAGATGCAGGAAAAGAAAAAAAAAAGGCCTCTCTGTGACCAGAGCCACGAATGCCACTAGCGCAGTCGCTCTGTGCTCTAGCATTCTTTGTGAAGCTGCAGAGAAGGACAGAGGAAGCCCAGACAGTGAAGCAGGACACCAAAAGAGTTAGTCGGCCCTGAGCCTATACTAGCTTGGGGCTCCAGCAGCAAGGAGGCAGAAGGACGTCTCTGCTGCCGGCTGAACCAGAGAGGCGGTCACTGCGATAAGGAGTGGCCTCGTGGTCAGAAGAATAGGCTGAGAACTAGGGTTCAAATCCCACTTCCCTACAGACCTTCTTTGGAACCTGGACAAGTCACTTTATCTTCCATTGCCTCGGGTACCCACTTAGACTGCAAGCTCTCTGGGGAAGGGACTTATAGTACCTGAATTCTAAAAATACTGTAAGCTGCCTTGAGCATCATTTGGAAAGGCAAGCCAAGAATTATAACAAAAGAGAGGGCAAAAGAACAGAAAAAGAATAGAGGATGGGTGGATATGGAGGAGAGTGAGACCTACTCCGTCACACCACATTTTGTTTGGGTCTCACCAGCTGCCACGGACTTGAATTCACCGAGCTCCACTCAAGGACTCTAGCAGTGAGCTGAAGGAGCAGTAACCCAGCTGAATTAACAGAACACCCTCTGCCTTAGCTGTCTGCCCATTTGCCTTCAGTTGTCACGCTACCCTGTCACTTTACATAACATGTGCAGAATTAAACACAAATCTTTCCCCTTGCCAGTAAAAGCAGATGTGACAACTTAACCGTTTGGAGACGGACACAACTTATTTTTCATTACAGTGAACTGGAGTTGAGCAACGTTTTGAAGAAGAAGACACAAAAAGTTCAGTGTTTATCCAAAACAAGGGTCTGTCCCCCTTTCCCCACCTTTATTTGAAGAGCAGGTAGCAGCTCTGGCAATGCTCAGTCACCCACAGATGCACAAAAGTATGCAGTTAGTCCACAGCTTTCACTGATCTCTACCACCGCGTACATGACAGGAGCATCAGCAGATGTAGCTCAGGAGCAATGCCACAGAAAGTTCTCTGCAAGACAGCAGTTATCCGAACTGAGAATTCATTCTGTGACAGCAAGGAACGATTATATCCATGAATTCTTCCAAGGGCAGCGGCTACATCAGAGGATTTAATGCATAAGGCAAGTCAGTATCTCACAGAATTCACGCTACAGAGCAGTGGGGGTGGGAGTCATTGCATCAGAGACGGCATAACACGCTCCAATCTGCATCTTAAATGTAGCGCAGCAGCCGAATGGAACAAAGCACACGGGACGCATGCATTTAAATGACACTTTACTTGTCCAACATGATTTGGAACTGCTTTGTATTTATGCCTTTTTAGGGAGGAAACAGAACAGAAGGCGAAAACTTCAGTTTCATGGGATATGCCCATTAATATAGTGCACGCTGTCAAAGGGACTGTTTATGCCAGTGTGATTCCCAAATCCTGTCCCTAGAAACCTAATCATCTCTGGTACTGATGCAATGCAAACATGCAAATACATCTCACAAATATTTATGGAGATGTCCTGCAAACCAGATCTGCTGGGAATTTTCAAGAACTGGCTTTTTGGGATCCAGTGGTTCGTGTTAATATCAGGCCTGGATTCAGGCACAGGCAACTGCCTAGGGTGCCAGATTTGGAAGGCACGAAATATCCAGGCAAAACGAGAAGCCTGCTCCTATCTGCTTTAGGGTCATGTGCTGACAGAGCTTTGAAGAGTGCAAAAAAAACACCCCTGAAGAAAAGCCCACCTGAACAGGCATTCAGCCTTTATACCACTGCAGCAGAGCTTCGTCGTCCAGCTTCATAGTAACTGCTATGGGCCCCAGTCTCTGCTTCCTTGCCCTCTGGTGGATCCTCTCCCACCTATGGCTGAAGAAGAGGACCTGTTGGGTCGGCAGCCAATCAGGAGACCTGGAGAAGAGAACCAGCAGGGCCACCGATACATCCTCTCCTGCCAAAGGCTGAAGAAGAGACCTAGAGTAAGACAGAGCATGCATGTGTGTGTGAGTGAGTGAGTGAGTGAGAGAGAGAGAGATCCTATGCTTTTCTGTGTGAAAGAGAGGGGCAAGACTATGATTAGGCAAGGTGAGGCGGTCACCTCAGGTAGTAAAGGTTTTGGGCAGCTAGAAACAATCCTGCCGCGATCACCTCACCAGACCCAAGATGCTTCTGCACATTTTTTATGACGTGCCCAGAGGGTTCTCAACCCCCCATGGGCAGGAAAGCAAGCGCCATGGTGGCAAAGTGTTAATGACATGCTCACGGGGTTCCCACCCACTTGCGGGCAGGAAAAACTGCACTGAGGAGGGTGAGGATCCCACTTGCTCAGCTCAACTCCCTTTCCCTTTCATTCCATTCACTTAGGGGAGCTGAATGAGTGAAAGGGAAAGTAGGGAAAGGAGATGAGTGAGCAGAAAAGAGGAGAGAGAGAGGAGGGAAGTGGGTGAAGGGAGGGAAGGAAAAGGAAAAGGAGAGAACAGGGAAGGGAAGGGAAGGTGGTGAGTGAGAAGGATGAATGGAAAGGGGAAAAGGGTGAGTGAGAGGACTGGGTTGAGAAGAGACGGAAGAAAAGTGAGCGTGAGAGGAATGAGAAGGAAGGGAAGTAAAGGGAAGCAGGACAGCGAGAGGGAATGGAGTAAGAAGGGAGTGAAGGGTGTGAGGGAATGGGGTGAGTGGAGGGAAACAAAGGGAAGGGGTGAAGGGGGAGGAAAAGGAAGGGGTGAATTAGTAAGAGGAAAAGGGAGTGAGAGGGGAGGGAAGGAAAGGGAGTGAGGGGGAGGGGAGGGAAGGAAAGGAAAGGAAACAGGTGAGAAGAAGAAGAGAGAGGGAAAAGGAAAGAAGTAGAAGGACTCAAGAATATACTAGAGGGGTGTGAGTGGGAGTCAGCCCAGGGCCAGTAGAAGAATTAGGCAGACTAGGTGGCTGCCTAGAGAGCCACAGTTTTGTGGGCAGCACAGAAGTGGCAGGACTGCGATGATTAAGACCCCTTGTTCTTCCTGCCCACGTGGGCCGGAAGGAGGAGGCATAAGCTCTGCAGCGTTGGTCAGCGTGACCCGAAGAGAAGAAAAGAGCAGGAGCAGTGTCAGCCCTGCCCCGAGAGGAAAAGGCAGTCGTTCTGTCAGCTATGTGGGCTGAATTTGGAGGCTGCTACAGCTTGTGTGTTCCCGAGGGGCAGGGAATAAATATATGAAAGACAGAGAAGAATGTTTGTGTGCAGTCTCCCTTCCTCTCCTAATCCACAACAATCTCAGGGTGACTGGAAATCAAAAATTCCCAGGTATGGAGAGCAGGGAAGTTTTTATCCTTATTAATTGTAGTTATAGGGTGTTATTTGATGTGTCTGCTGTTTTAAACATATTTTATTGGTGTTTGCTAAATTTTTAAAAATGTTAATATGAGTTTTCAATTATTGGATGTCATTCATCAACTATTTTGAAATATTTATTCTTTTTATTACTACAATTGATGTTTATATTTCTTGATTGTATCGTTTGATTGTTTGATGTTTTATAAGGAACTGATATTTTTGTTTTTCCACATTATTGTACTGCATACAGAGTCTGCCTTCTTGTAGTTTCCAGTTCAGTTTTTGTATGCATCTTCCATTTAAACTTTATAGTCTCTTTATTCTGTATTTGGTAACGGTTTGTCTGTGACTAAGGTGAGGTAAGAACATAAGAACATAAGAAATTGCCATGCTGGGTCAGACCAAGGATCCATCAAGCCCAGCATCCTGTTTCCAACAGAGGCCAAACCAGGCCACAAGAATCTAGCAAGTACCCAAGAAGATCCCATGCAACTGATGCAATTAATAGCAGTGGCTATTCCCTAAGTAAACTTGATTAATAGCCGTTAATGGACTTCTCCTCCAAGAACTTAACCAAACCTTTTTTGAACCCAGCTACACTAACTGCACTAACCACATCCTCTGGCAACAAATTCCAAAGCATAATTGTGCCTTGAGTGAAAAAGAATTTTCTCTGATTAGTCTTAAATGTGATACTTGCTAACTTCATGGAATGCACCCTAGTCCTTCTATTATATGAAAGTGTAAATAACCGATTCACATCTATTCATTCAAGACCTCTCATGATTTTAAAGACCTCTATCATATTCCCCCTCAGCCCTCTCTTCTCCAAGCTGAACAGCCCTAACTTCTTCAGCCTTTCCTCATAGAGGAGCTGTTCCATCCCCTTTATCATTTTGGTTGTCCTTCTCTGTACCTTCTCCATCGCAACTATATCTTTTTTGAGATGCGACGACCAGAATTGTACACAGTATTCAAGGTGCAGTCTCATTCTGTTAGCATGTAGTTTCAGTGCAGGAATCTTCTACAGCACCCTGGCTTGTTATGTTTTACTAACATGATGTGTATTGGTATTTTAGGGCCTGGTGTAATATTTGCAGTGGTGTCTTTTCATAAGTAGGGTCATTACTGTTTGAGTCTGGCAGTGAGTGCCTTATGGCTTCGCAGGTTTGCAATAGATTCCAAATACATTTTTTTGCGGGGTTTTGAATTATTTATTTATTTATTTAGAATTTTTATATACCGACATTCTCGATACAAATATCAAATCAGATCGGTTTCCATTATAACAAAACAGTCGCGGTTAAGGCATTACATTAAACAAGGTGTCAGAACAATAGAACGTAAATATTAAATAGTCGTAAATGAATCGTCGAACAACGTTAATATACATAACAAAATAAATTATTACATAATGTTCTAGTAGTGGAGGGAGTTTGTGTTGCTTTTACTGAGGTGACACCAGAATTTAAATATTGTATTTCTATGGTGAATAGTAAGGGGAAATACCTTAGTTCTGCTCTGCGGTCTTTATCAGGGAAGTTTCTATGTATGGAAGGTACTGTAAAACATAAGTTGCAGGGTTTATATTGGGATTCTGTCCCATCCTGTACAGATCTCAGACCTCACTCCCATATAGAAGAATTTCATCAACTGATGCTCTTGAATATATTTAAGTGGTAGTTTTGTGTGATGGCTGAAACTGCCCTGGGGTTTCTTTGTTGCGTAGAAGTTCCCTCTGTCTCGAGATGCCATTGACATGCATGCCCAGCCCCTTGTGACAATGATGCAAAATGTTTTTGGTGGTGCCTCCTGCTTTAAGCACAGGGGGTGTCCTGTCTCTGTATGGGTGGAATTTGATAAGAGTCAAGGGTGGATAAAGCCATGGGACCGTCCCTGTCCCCCTCTGCTGGGTTCAAACTAAGAAGTTATTTCCCTTGGGAACGTAGAACAAAAATAATTTAATAGTTAAAAAGTGTGAGGTCATAGAAACATAGAAATGACGGCAGAAAAGGACCAGCAATCCATCCAGTCTGCCCAGCAAGCTTATGGTAGTTTCTGCCACGCCATATAAGTCACCCCCATACTTAGTTTCCCAGATTATCAAAGTCACAAGCGGATTGTGATAAATTGCAGGAGGACCCTGTGAGACTGGAAGATTGGGCATCCAAATGGCAGATGAAATTTAATGTGGACAAGTGCAAGGTGATGCATATAGGGAAAAATAACTTATGCTGTAGTTACACGATGTTAGGTTCCATATTAGGTGCTACCACCCAGGAAAAAGATCTAGACGTCATAGTGGATAACACATTGAAATTGTCGGCTCAGTGTGCTGTGGCAGTCAAAAAAGCAAACAGAATGTTAGGAATTATTAGGAAGGGAATGGTGAATAAACAGAAAATGTCATAATGCCTCTGTATCACTCCATGGTGAGACCGCACCTTGAGTACTATGTACAATTCTGGCCGCAGCATCTCAAAAAAAGATATAGTTGCGATGGAGAAGGTACAGAGAAGGGCAACCAAAATGATAAAGGGGATGGAACAGCTTCCCTATGAGGAAAGACTAAAGAGGTTAGGGCTGTTCAGCTTGGAGAAGAGACGGCTGAGGGGGGATATGATAGCGGTGTTTAAAATCATGAGAGGTCTAGGACGGGTAAATGTGAATGTTATTTACTCTTTCAGTTACTAGGACGACTAGGGGGCACTCCATGAATTTAGCAAGTAGCACATTTGAAACTGGGTTCAAAAAAGGTTTGTATAAGTTCTTGGAGAAGTCCATTAACTGCTATTAATCAAGCTGACTTAGGAAATAGCCACTGCTATTAATTGCATCAGTAGTATGGGATCTACTTAGTTTTTGGGTACTTGCCAGGTTCTTGTGGCCTGGATTGGCCACAGTTGGAAACAGGATACTGGGCTTGATGGACCCTTGGTCTGACCCAGTTTGGCAATTTCTTATGTTATGTTCTCATTCTCTCTAGGTCCAATTATGAGGGGTTTTAAATTTTGTTTTTTACAGGATTGTGCTTGGAGTGGAGAGGGGAAGCTTCTGATCTGATTGAGTTGTTTAATTATAAACATCTGGAGGTGCTGGGGAAGCTTATAGGGCCCATGCGTCTGATCTTTTACATGCCTAGTGACGCCTCTGGTTCTCAGCTAAGCCAAGCCCTGCCCCTAACCGCCTATAAAAATGTTACTGAGTAGCTGGGTGCAGGCAATGTTTTAGGACTCAGTATGGTTTGTAATGAAGCCCAGAGGGGTAGAGTGGAGGGATATGTAAACGCTCACTGCAGATCAGTACGAGCCCTTATGGCTTCCATTGCAAATTTAATCAGCCTCACCCGAACAGGGAAGCAAGCCTCAAGGGTGCTTTTCCAGGTCAGGGTAGGATTTTGGGTAAATTGCGCCCTGGGCGAAAAGCACCCCCTACCCCATGGGCCTCTCTTCAGGATCCGCTGCAGCCATGTCACCACGGGATGGGTAATGCTGGTGGTGCCCAGGGTGCCCTGGCGAACGCCCAATTCACCCACTCCAAAATCCAGCCCTAATTAAGCTTAATGTGGCTGGAATGGCTCAGAGGGAGTGTTAACACCCGCCCCCTTGCCCCATTACCTCGCTGCTCTTCATTGTGAAACTCCCATCGCACCGTAGATTTCCAGCTAAACTTTAGAATAGAGATCAGCCAATCATAAAGCCGCCAGCATAACAGCTATTTTCTGATTGGTCAGCACTGAAGAGAAAGGTGTGGTGAAAGAGGGGAACTCCCACCTATATTTTCATTCCTAATGCTAGAATTAGATTTCTTATTGTTAAGTGCCAGAAGCTGCTTGGATGTGTTATAGACACTTCCTCACATGGCCTTTCCCCAATTAAAACATTTAAGGCAGACAACAAGAGCTGTTGCCTAAGCTTTTTTTTTTTTTCTTTTTTTTTATTAAACTGGAAATCAAATGACATGAAATGAAGTCACATAAGAACATAAGAACATAAGAAAATGCCATACTGGGTCAGACCAAGGGTCCATCAAGCCCAGCATCCTGTTTCCAACAGTGGCCAATCCAGGCCACAAGAACCTGGCAAGTACCCAAAAAACTAAGTCAATTCCATGTAACCATTGCTAATGGCAGTGGCTATTCTCTAAGTGAACTTAATAGCAGGTAATGGACTTCTCCTCCAAGAACTTATCCAATCCTTTTTAAACACAGCTATACTAACTGCACGAACACATTCTCTGGCAACAAATTCCAGAGTTTAATTGTGCGTTGAGTAAAAAAGAACTTTCTCCGATTAGTTTTTAAATGTGCCCCATGCTAACTTCATGGAGTGCCCCCTAGTCTTTCTACTATCCGAAAGAGTAATAACCGATTCACATCTACCCGTTCTAGACCTCTCATGATTTAAACATCTCTATCATATCCCCCCTCAGTCGTCTCTTCTCCAAGCTGAAAAGTCCTAACCTCTTTAGTCTTTCCTCATAGGGGAGTTGTTCCATTCCCTTTATCATTTTGGTAGCCCTTCTCTGTACCTTCTCCATAGCAATTATATCTTTTTTGAGATGCGGCAACCAGAATTGTACACAGTATTCAAGGTGCGGGTCTCACCATGGAGCGATACAGAGGCATTATGACATTTTCCGTTTTATTCACCATTCCTTTTCTAATAATTCCCAACATTCTGTTTGCTTTTTTGACTGCCGCAGCACACTGCACCGATTTCAATGTGTTATCCACTATGACACCTAGATCTCTTTCTTGGGTTGTAGCACCTAATATGGAACCCAACATTGTGTAATTATAGCATGGGTTATTTTTCCCTATATGCATCACCTTGCACTTATCCACATTAAATTTCATCTGCCATTTGGATGCCCAATTTTCCAGTCTCACAAGGTCTTCCTGCAATTTATCACAATCTGCTTGTCACAAATGCCTCAGGTGCCATCCACAGAAGTTAATATGATGATGATTATAATTGCGTTTGTTTATAGCGTCTTTCATTCAAACAGGGTCCCGATGCATCTCAGAATGTAATGTGTCAGCATGCAATGTGCAGCCGCCTCTGGGGTGATTTGCCCGATAGCACTTTTCTGGCAGCTCTACTGCATGAAAGCCTCCCAGAAGGAACAACGCTATTATTATCGTCAATTACAGATGACTAAACCGATCCATAAGCAGATCGGGTGACTCACCCAAGATCATCCACTGAGCAGTGACAGAGCGGATTTGAACTCGCATCCCGGGACACATCGCTCAGGGCTCTAATCACAAGGCTGCTAAAAGCCATTCATTTACAAAAGAAAGTAAATATAGGGGTTTAGTGTTTTCGCAAGCATAGAACATTGCTAGAAGCTGAGTTGCCATGGAGAAGTGGCACAGGCTTTGTGTGACCGATTTAGTACCGACAGATAAAAATTACAAAACAATAAAACTAATGAAACATGTTATAGATCTAGAGACAGCACTTTCCCAGCAACACACAGACACACACACACACACACGACAACAACACTAAGGGCCCATGAAAGGATGGGGAGTCACACCAAAAAAAAAGTGCACAGGAAACCAGTGAGTTAGTTTTGCTCCCACAAGTGTGAACCCATGCATCTTAGGAACATAAGTGCCATGCTGGGTCAGTTCAAAGGTCCATCGAGCCCATCATCCTGTCTCCAACTGTAGCCAATCCCCCATCAGCAAATCCAATTTTTTGCTGCTCGCTCCCTATGACAAGAGGTGGAGCTCCCTGAGTCATCTGCTTAATAACTATTTATGGACTTTTCTTTCAGGAACTTCTCCAAAAATCTTTTAAACCCAGCTATGTTTGCTGCCTTGACCACATCCTCTGGCAATGAATTCCACAGATTGATTGTATGTTAAGTGAAAAAATAACTTGTTTTAAATCTGATACTTGCTAGCTTTAAGGCATGTCCTTTAGTCCTAGTATTATTTAAAAGTGTAAATAGCCATTCCCTATTTATCTGTTCCATTCCACTCATCAGTTTGCAGACCTTAGTCATCTCCCCCCCTCAATCATCTCTTCTCCAAGCTGAAGAGCCCTAATCTGTGTAGCCTTTCTTCATAAGGGAGCTATTCATACCCTTTAACCAGGGTGCCCCGCTCTCCTGAGATTGTGTGGCTGCAGTAAGGGCAGCAACATTTGGCCCTTGCCGTGGAATTGGCTAATCCTGCCTAAATCGCCGAGGGAGACTGGGTGCCCTTTCAAAATGAAAGCATTGGTGGCCGTGGATAGTGCATCTCCCCTCTCCTTCCTGCCCACCCTGGAAGAAAAACGTTGGTGGTGGTGGACGGCGCAGACCACCCTGCTCCCTTCCCAACCCACGCCTATCATTTCGAAGCAGGAGGCTGACAGCAGCCCTGCAGCTCCTCCGGCACGTCCTCCCTCCTCCCACATTGTGTGAGTGCCGATGGAGGCCCTTCATAGGGCAAAGGCCCGATGTCATCGGTAGGCAGCGGTGGGGCTTTCCTGCCCTGGACCCATTGAGGAGGACTGTGTTCTGCATGCCTGCACCTAGGAGGAAGTTGGAGCAGCGGTGTCTGGCCGCGAAGAATTCCATAGGCAGCATCCTGCCACGTGGCCTTTAGTGACAGGGTTCGCCGGCCCGGCAACGAAAGGTGAGTGAGCCGACTCGCGGGGGGCAGCCTGCAAGCTGGCAAACATAACAAGGGACTACATAAGGAAGGGAAAAAATATTCTGCGTGGGGGGGTGGGGGTGGGGAATAGTACAGGCAAGGGCTTAAAAACCTGAGGGGCTTTTTCTTTTAGGACTTAAATTCAACAATTTGACAAACGTTCCAGAGTGCTTTTGTGTAAGATTTTGCTTACACACAGGCCGATACAGTACAGTGCGCTCCGGTGGAGCGCACTGTTAGCCCGCAATTGGCCGCGTGTTTTCGACGCACTATTTTTACCCCTTATACAGTAAGGGGTAATGGCGCGTCAAACGCGCGGCCAACCGCCCCGAAACTAATAGCGCCCGCAACGTGCAAATGCATGCTGATGGCGTAGTCATTCCCACGCGATACAGAAAGTAACGCCTGCCGGCACTGGGAAAGTGTACAGAAAAGCAGAAAAAACTGCTTTTCTGTACACCCTCCGACTTAATATCTTAGCAATATTAAGTTGGATGCCCCAAAATTAAAAAAAAAAAAAAAAATATATATATTTTTAAATTGGCCCGCGGGTCGGAAGACAGACGCTCAATTTTGCCGGCATCCGTTTTACGAACCCGTGGCTGTCAGCGGGTTTGAGAACCGACGCCGGTAAAATTGAGTGTCGGCTGTCAAACCCACTGACAGGCGCTGCTCCTTTTACCGCAGGCCCTCAGGTTTGCATACTCGATCGCACGCCCAGGAGAGTGGCCTGGGCGCGCGTTGGGAGAGCCGTCGCTCGCCTTGGAGCGCCGGCTGTCCCGCGAATTTTACTGTATCGGCCCGACAGTTTTTCTGGGTACAGGCTTTCTATGGGTGTTCCCGCACCCCCTATTTTACTTGATCTTTAAAGGCAAAGGGGACGATGCAATAAATATGTGCAGAGTGGGAGCTGAACAGTTGGCGTCTGCTTTTTTAACGTGCCCCCAGGCAGTCATGCAATATTTAAAATAGGGGGTCTTGCTAACGAGAACCCGATAGGTGTCAGCTGTGCCGGTTAGGAAAACAGACGCGTAGTTTATCGGCGTTGCTTTTCCTAGATGCCGCACAGGTAGGGGGTTCAGGAAGCGGACACTTTTCAGTTGAGTGTCCGTTTCCTGCACCGGACTGCCGGTGTTTTGGTTTTTTTTTCTATTTTTTAACTTTATTTAATTTTGGTTTTCCTCCTACTTAATATTGCAACGATATTAAGTAGGAGGTAGTACAGAAAAGCAGTTTTTTCTGCTTTTCTGTACTTGTTTTAAACGTGCTCAGCTATTAACGCCTGCTCCAGGCAGGCATTAATTTCTGATCGCTAAATGTGCATCCTAGACGCACATTTTTTTTTTGCATCGGAAGTGAATGCTTTATAGCCTCATTCACATGCATTTGCATGTGATGAGCGCTATTAGATTCACTCCGTTTTGGACACGCGTTGTAGAGGTGCTAATCCCCTTATTGCATGGTGCAGTGATGTTTGACTGTGGGCCATACTTTCAAGTTAACCAAAATACATATATTAGCCCGGCTTTGATGCCATGCAGATAAACCTCATGACCATTCATCAAGATAGAAAACCAAACCTGCTGGTGAGACCTAAGGGATGGATTTGAAAACACCTGTCCTAGGGGTGGAAAAAAAATATATAGCTCCCCGCAGCTCACTCATTTCCAAGAGCAAGGAGGCAGGCATATAAAGGTTCTGTGTGGTACAGACAGCAAGCACGACTCCTTCCCATCTTATTATATGTTAACGGCATAGGGACTGTGCGTCTCACCTCACCTCCTTTCTGACCTGTCAAGAGTTCTCTTTGTGAACAGGAAGTTCTCAGGAGTAGTAGGGTAGCCAACTCACCCAGAGTTGATTGAACAGACTGATCCAGTCCTGGTTTCACTCCGTTGCATACATGTAGTTCTGAGTCTCTCATTGATTTTCTTAGGGTCATCAATGGGACAATAAGAACTGCAAATCCATGCATGCATAAGGTCAAAACCAGGACACAATCAGCCTGTTCAGTCAACCTGGGGTGAGCTGGCCACCCTGAAGAGGAGATGGAAGGTGGGGCACTGTGCTAGCTGTGAGTGCATGCCAGCTCACAGTTCCTCCCCATGCTAACAGGCCAATACAATACAGTGCGCTCTGACGGAGCGCACTGTTAGCCGGCATTTGGACGCACGTTTTGGATGCGCTAGCTTTACCCCTTATTCAGTAAGGTGTAATAGCACGTCCAAAATGCGCGTCCAACCCCCCCGAACCTAATAGCGCCCGAAACATGTAAATGCATGGTGATGGCCCTATTAGGTATTCCCGTGCAATTCAGAAAGCAAAATGTGCAGCCAAGCCACACATTTTGCTTTCAGAAATTAGCGCCTACCCAAAGGTAGGCGCTAATTTTTCCAGGCACCGGGAAAGTGCACAGAAAAGCAGTAAAAACTGCTTTTCTGTGCATCCTTCGACTTAATATCATGGCGATATTAAGTCGGAGGTCCCGAAAGTTTAAAAAAGTAAAAAATTAAAAAAAAAAAAAAGTTAAAAGTTAAATGGGCCCGCGGCTGGCGGATCAAAAACCGGACGCTTAATTTTGCCGGCGTCCGGTTTCCAAACCTGTGGCTGTCAGTGGGCTCGAGAACCGACGCCGGCAAAATGGAGCGCCGGCTGTCAAACCCGCTGACAGCCGCTGCTACCGCCGGGCCTAATTTTAATAAATTAAAATACTGAATCGCATGCACAGGAGAGCGGTCACTTGCCCGCTCTCCCGCGTTTTTACTGTATTGGCCCGTTTGTGAGCTAGTGCTTCTGCAGGAAGCCAGAACAGCAGAGAAGCTCAGTATATGGCAGATTACTAGAGATAAAACTGCCAGTCGCCGGGCTCTCTTAAAAAATACTGGCTGGTTGGCAACCATATTTGAGGCAGCAGGGTGGAGCGGGGAGTGAGTGGAGGCTGACAGCTGGCGTAGGCACTGAGGGAAGGGAGGAGCGGAGGCAAGGTTGATTTCTGCTATCTCTTCAACTGCGCTGCCCTAGGCAACTGGAACTGGTGGGTTGTGCCAGCCCTGCAGGGAAAGGGGAAGCAGAGAGAGTGACGTGGGGTGTACAAATCGAAGGCCTAGATAGGGAAAGGGGGCAGAGATGACAATGGGATGGGAAGGTGAAGTCCTAGACATGAGAAGAGGTGGCAGATACAGGTAAAAGTGTGACGGAAAGCTCTCTTTCACCCATTCTTTCATCCCACCCAGAGAGCAGTGAAATTCCAGCGATTTCAAGGAGGTGTTCATCACCGCCTTCCCTACCAAGAGATACACCTTCAAGCCTCCTAATAACAGCTGTAAGAGTCCCAGACTCATATAACAACTATGCACAAAGAGACCCAGATAATTACAGGGTCTCCTGTTAATCAGGGACCTATAGTTTCATTTCTCTGAGACAAACAATTAATGTACTAAGAACACTCCAGTCATGTGTATTTTAATGGGTTGTTTGTGTGGGCAGTGTCTGAGCGAGCCAGTCCCATGCTTCCCCTCAGCTTCCGAGTCTGTGGAGACCACACAAAGCCCCCCCCCCTGAATGCTGCTCATTACTCTAAACTGCCCCTCTTCCACCTCATTAGCTCCGGGCTGGTGGCCATTGTGGCATGTAATATATATAATTATAATCAGAAGGCTGGTATTTACCAAAGTCACAGGAGCGAGGTTTATTAGGTCAGAGTCCCAGAGTGTTTGAAATGATCCCAGCATTCCCTGAATGTCGGGTGAGGTGGGTGAATGCTGAGAGCGTGGATGTGTGAGGAGTGGGGGCGACTCCAGTATTAGTGCATGTGAGAGATCGGCACGCGTGCATCCTCCTGGCGCGCAGGCGAGCAGGCCCTGCAATCTTCCGTGTAGCAATGCAGAGCACTGCAGCCAGCAACAGCATCTGCCTGGGACACTTCTGTAGTGTAAGAGGGCGTGCAGCACTTGCAGGAATGTATTTACTGTGGGACCAAACCATTTCAGTTACGCATGTTTTAGTAAATTGAACCATTAAAGTCAATTTTTCTCGCTGGTCTCATCTCTGTTGTAATTAAACACCATCTCAATTATTTGCTTATTTCTATGGATGCATTTCCTCTAAGTACTCAAAATTATATCTACAGTGAAAATAAACAGTTCCGGCATGCACTAATGCTATCCCAGCTGCAGGTACCCATGTCAGCCCAGCTGCTGCAGCTGTTAAGGCTGCTACATTATAATTCAAGCCCAAGGAGCCTTCCTCCACTACACCCAATCAGTGAGTCTGCTCTGGGATTGGACCCAGCAGGCATTCAGAGAGCAGCTGGCAAAGGAGAGGCAATCCCCTGTAAATTAGATTATATCTGAATGGGATTCCCCCTCAGTATTTCTTTAGGTACAGGACAGAATACTTGAGTGATGCACTGTCCATAGCCACCTGTAGGTTCAACTCACAATCTCTTTCCACTACTTACAAGTTCTTGCACTAACGTGCTGTCCGTGCACGTACTTTAAACTGGCCCCTGACTTCTCTCTGAATCTGGAATCTTTATGCATTTCTACACACACCTGGTGTGCACCGATTTCTAAACATAAAATCCATTTCACAAGAACTTGATGTAAGACCCAATGAAAGTTAAAAGAACAATAAAGTTTAATTCCAATCAGACATGCCCACATCAGAGGAAGGCTCCATAAAAAATACTCAGCCCTTCCAGTTAATTACAGAGGCTCTCAGCGGGCTCTCCATGTGTCTTCTGTTTGAAGGATGTTAGGCTGCGAGTCAAAACCATTTGTGGCTTTCCAAGACCCTGAGGAACAGGGAATGATTTATCAGTTGACAGATCAGCCAGAATCTGCCAAACCTAAGTCGGGATCCTGGCACTGACTTAATGGCCAGGGAGAAAGGGAACCCCGCAGTGAAGGAAGGACAGAGGAAAACCAAGGTTCCTGTTCAAAGCCAGCCTGGAGTCTAGAGCTGGACCAGACATGGGAACCATGCTTGGGCATCCATTACTTAACCCAAGGTGCTGGAAACTGCATTCTTTGTGCAAGATTGGAACTAGTAGGTGCTGCTTTTCTCCTTCTGCAGACCCGGGATTAAGAGTGCAGTTTCGCACAGGTCCCAGGTGGCTCTAGGTCAGGACTGAGGTACGCTGGCAGAGCTCTGGGTGCGGGTCTCAATGCTGGAATTGCAAGGGGCACTGCAAATGTGAGCGAGGGGCACCGGCAGAGGATCTCAGTAGTGGAAAAGCAGGGCTTGCTGAGCGTTAGGATTGGAGTGCCCTGGCAGAGCTGCATGTAGGTCTCAGTACTGGAAGAGAAGTGCTACAGGTCAGGATAGAGGTGCAGAACTGAGCAATACAAAAATGTGCGTACACCACAGCCAAACGAAAGAAAGTTCACACTTTCACTCAGCATTCTCACTGGAATTAGGGAACAGTGCCTTGATATTTTCTTCATTCACATGTACACATCTGTAACTACACAGCTGGAATTCAGGTCAGCAAGGTGGGGCTGGTTTATTTCCATATTCCACTACAATTAGGCCAATACTTTATTTATTTATTTTTTTAACAAATAAGTGTTCAACAGAATGAAAGTTTAAAAAGCAGCCCGGACTACCACGCAGGGGGACTGGAGTTTGATTCCAGCCTCAGATCTTCCGCTTCGCCGGGCTGGCTGGGGTTGGGGATGTTGCAGAGGCAGCATTCACAGCCTCAGGGGTGGGGAGGCAGGAGTCCATGTTATCATGCAATGGCGCCACCTCGTAGCCAGATTTGGGGCACACGACTGCAGGGTTCCAGAAGGAGCTGTGGTGCAGGGCCCCCAGCTGAGGACTATTGCTACAGTGACAGACTAAAGCAAGGAGGGGCAGGGGACTATATAAAATAGGGTGACCAGAAAAAGCAGCCTGGAGACCAGAGCTGTGTGGTCATAGTGCGGAGGTGAACCACCGTTGTGCTACACTGCCAAATAATGCCTGGTCAAGGATCAGTGTTTCCCCGAAGACTGACTCAACTCGTGCAGTTTTATTCTCACCCCGCTCCGTACCCCTGCCCAAAACAAACACATACCGCTCCCTGCTCCATTTTCCCTCTCTGCGCTCTTTTTATATCATCTCAAATATTTTCCCAATCCAGATGCATAAAAGTCCTTTTATTTCTCCGCAACATAATCAGAAACAGATTGGAAGATTGTACAGAGGAGAAAGAGCCTCAGAAGAGGGCTGGAGCCCGCAGTCAACCTTCCCACAGACATAAGCACGTAAGCAAAATATCAGCACGAATCAAACCGAGTTGGTCGTCACATACGAAAGACGACGAACAGCAGTCCCAAGGAAAGTCTGCAGCACCGTCGCATGCGCTGAGGATGTGCATAAACGCAGCATGCATGGGCACATGGAGGTCGGTAGTCAAAAGGGTTGCTCCCAAGGTTCGAAATCCCCAGCCCTCTTGCCAGCAAAAGTTGAACAGGTAAGTGGAGGAGTAGTAGAGTGGTTAGGAACCAGGGAAGCCAGGGTTCAAATCCTGCTGCTGCTCCTTGTGACCTTGGCCAAGTCATTTCACCCTCAGGGCCTCAGTTACGAAGCTTTTTTTCCCCCAAAGATGCAAAATGGGATAAAAGCCTCAGTAAATTGGCCCCTGAGATTGTGAACCCTCTGGGGATAGGGAAATACCTGCAGTAGCTGAATGTAATTCATCTTAAGCCACTGCTGAAAGAATGTGAGCTAAATATAAAATATTTAGATAAATTACCTGGCTAAATTTAGTCTGATAAGAAGAGGTGGGGGGAATTCCAGGGACGTGACTGAAATGGATCCAGCTAGTGCAGATATTCAGCACTAACCACCTAAACCTAGCTGGGCACAGCGGGTTGAAGAAAATGCTATCTGAAAATCAGCTGGGTAACTTTAGCCGGGTATATTTTAGCAGCAGACTTAACATAGAAGCTACGGCAGAAAAGGACCAAAATAGTCCATCGAGTCTGCCCAGCAAGCCTCCCATGGTAGTATCCGCTGGTGAGGGGAGCAACTGTTGCTCTGCACAGTTCTCTCTCAGCCTTATAATAACTCATACAACTTTACTGCTAGCAGCACTTTTACTGGGTGACGGGCCTTCCTGAAATTTTAGACAGTGCTGTGTCGTGTGCTTTGCTTATGGACTTGGCCGTAGAAGCAGTCCAGTGTTTTTTCCCCCCCCCCATTTTTGCACATCAGGTTCCCAGATCGCAAAAGTCGGGGGCCCTCGTTGGTTGCTCTCTGAATCCAATTCCCCTTTCCCCCCCTGCTATAGAAGCAGAGAGCAATGATGGAGTTGCACCAACAGTATCGAGGTTTATTGGTTAGGGAGAGTAACCGCCACACCAGCAAGTTACCCCCATGCACTCTTTTCTTCATTTCCACCCTCCAGCCTTTAGGGATCCACAGAGTTTATCCCATGCCCCTTTGAATGCTTTCACTGTTTTGGTCTTCTATCCGGCTTAAAAGTGCGGCTGAATATCCAGGTAAACCCAGGGTAACTTTACCACTCACTGGCCTGCTGAATAGTGACCTCGCTGTGTGTATGCACGAGGAGAACGAGTGCACAGAGTGTAGCACGCAGAGGGAAACCGTGCGACGGCAGTACAGAATGAGAATGGGTGTAATCACAGCGCCCAGCGGCAGCGTGTGCTTATCACAGTAGCATGAACAGCGATAGGATCACGGCGGACACGGCAAGAGTGGTGTAGGCAGGGGAAGGTACGTGCTTGACTCATTTCTACAGTCTAAGGAAAAGGACTGTATTAAGGGATATTTTATGCACGTACAGATGAAACTTCTGTACTGTTCCTCGCTGGGAAACGATTGGGAACGGCCAAGTTATATCAAGATAAGGAATGGGAAAGGATACAGTAAGTGGCGACTAGATGGCGCTTATGGCCTGGGGAAAGGGAGATGACTTGCTGTGGGGGGGTGCACCAGTGATGCGCTCGAGTCGCCCCCCCAGAGCCGTCGAGGGCTCCGGCGCTATTAGTTAGCAGCTTCCCCGGCCTTGGGTGGTCACCGCAGCTCTTGGCTACTAAGGAGAATCAAATCTATTAAAACGATTTGCCACGTAGGGACGGCTCCCCACTGGCAGCAAGACGTCAAGCGCCTAAGGAGAGTTTTCAAATCGGGATAAGAAGCATGTGAAGGTACAGAAGGAGAGGAAGAGGAAGAAAAACCGACAACAGCTCCTAGGCGACGGCAGAAAGGCTTCAGTTACAGAAAAGAGATGGAGGACGTTGTTATGGCAACTGCTATAGTAAAGTTAATGGGCTTTAATAGCAACTTACAAGATAGATATATTTATTTATTTATTTATTTAAGGTTTTTTTATACCGGCATTCATGAACTCGTTCACATCATGTCGGTTTACAGAAAACAGGGGTGCGGATAATACAACCAAAAAACATAAATAACGTGATGAAGAGAAGCAGTTACAATTAACAAGGGCTAATGAACTGGGAATGTAAGAAATAGAAAGAGATAGAGGAGAATAATTATGTACAAAAGTTCAATATAAATATGGTGTCTCATATGTACAGTCTCTGAGTAGAGAGTTTGTTTATGGTGCATATTAGGTAGAGTTCGAGAAGGCTTGCCTGAAAAGCCATGTCTTGAGTCTTTTCCTAAAGGTTAGGAGACATGGTTCGTTTCTGAGTTCTGGAGGGATGGAGTTCCATAACTGTGGGCCTGCGGTGGAAAGGGCTCGGTCTCTTAAGGTGCTGTGATTAGTGGTTTTCGTGGGTGGAACAATGAGGCATCCTCTGTAGGCTTCCCTGGTCGGTCTTGTGGATTTGTGGAAGCGGGGAGGAATTTGTAGATCGATTGTGGTATGTTGGTGAATGATTTTGTATATCAAGGTGATGGATTTATAAATGACTCTGAAATGAATTGGTAACCAGTGGAGGTCTTGTAGCACTGGGGAGATATGGTCTCTTTTCTTAGTGTTTGTCAGTAGACGGGCTGCTGCGTTTTGGACCATTTGGAGCGGTTTTGTGTATGAGGAGGGGAGGCCAAGTAAAGTGGAGCAGCAGTAGTCCAATTTTGAGAAAATGAGGGCTTGGAGGATGGTTCTGAAGTCTTTGGCATGGAAGAGTGGTCTTATCCTTTTTAAAACTTGCAGTTTATAGAAACAGTCTTTGGTGGTTTTATTGATGTGGGCTTTGAAGTTTAGTTTATTGTCGATTAGCACACCTAGATCTCTTACATGAGTGGGTTGTAGGTTGTTTGGCAGAGAGGTTGTGAGATTGTTATCAGGAGTTATGAGTAATATATATATATACACCTTGGATAAATTACTGGAATTGTGTTCTGTATGGATATGCGCACACCCCCAATGAGCTGGAAGAACAGCTGTAGACGCACAGAATAGCGCATGCACTAACCTGTGCAAACAGCAGCCTAGAACCTTTGCCCATAAATGCAAAACTGAAGAAGCGAGAAACGGTCCAACGCGGAAGACTCTGCCTGCAAATTCTTTGTTCTGTGGATCATTTCCCCTTCCGAAAGCTGCAGGAAATTAAATCCTTGAGATAAAGATGTGCTGTTTCAAAACTCTCCGAGGGAGTGATAGGAATTGTAAAGCTAAATTAGTTGGGTGGATGGGCAGACCCCGGCAAACTGCTTTGAGGGCTTTTCGACTTCTTTGCTCTAGGGCAGGACTCGTCTTTCTCATCAGGACTCGTCTTTCTCATCAATAATGAGGCTTTGGCTGGACCCCTACCTCCTCTGATATTCCCCCTCCTTCCATCACAGGGGTTTTAGCTTACCCCCCCCCCCCCCCCGTTCCTCCCTCATTGGGGTTAAACCAGAGCTTCCCAACCCTGTTTTGGAGACCCACAGCTATTGGAGTTTTCAGGATATCCACAATGAATATGCATGAGATAAATCCGCATGCGCTGGAGACCCAGCATGTATTTTATCCATATTTTATTGCAGATATCCTGAAAACCTGACTGGCTGGAAGATCACCAGGGTGAGTTTTGAAAGCCCTGGGCTAAAAAGCCTTTCTTCCCTTATCAGGCCCCGAGTCTGTCCTCTCCTGTCAGGGCCTCAGCCTGCCCCTTTCCACCTGTATAGCTGAGCCCAGTTTTCTCTGTGCCTCAGTTATTGAAGGGGATAATTATTCTTCAGCCCATGTTTGGAGTCTTGTTGTAAATCCCAGTAGCAAACCTAATACTGGGCACTGCCACATGGCCTCCTGCTGCAGATTACGGGATTTTCCCCACCGGTGCAGCGGGTGATCATCGGCACTCTCTCTCTGGGTTTTATACTGAGGTTGGGCGCTTGGCTCTGCCTCCTCTCCTATGAATGAGTGTGGCCCTATGATATCTCCCTGCCTGCCTCCGGCGGCCAGGGTCACTACCATCGGGATAACCCACCCGGGGGTCACCCCTTTGAAGTGCTACTGACAGCTTGAGGCTTTTAGACATCATCTTCCTTTTGTGCCTAAGCAGTCTGCAAGTTATAGCAGGGTTTCTTGGGTAGGGTAGAAAGGGGTTTTTTTTAGATGTTTTGTAATTTGGGAAATGTAGGAATTGTTATGTATTATTTTATGATGTTATTTTATTAAGAACCGTCATTACAATATAGGTTGCCCTATTCCCCAGTGAGGAGGGACGGGATTAGACTGCTCATTAGGGAGTGTTTAATATTGATTAATGTATATTTTCTTTTCCTGACATTTTAAGTATGGAACCCCTGGGCTGATAGTCCCAGACAAAGGCTCCAGGAATCACACCTCAAGCACAGTCTCTTAAGATCTCTTCTCTTCCTTTCTTATTGTTTCATGTGGGCGTCTAAGATTCCCTGAGCCGGAGTGTGTGTGTGTGTGGGGGGGGGGGGGGGGGGGGGGGGATGGAAGAATAATCTTCTAGGCCCTATGCCTTGCAATTAATTGAAGAGCTGTTGTAAACAGCACTGATGATCAGAGCAGCAATCTTCATGCTAGAAACGCTGGATGCTTTCCAACATCTATTTTACTGATGAATGGTGAAATTAATGCAAGTTTTTTGTTGGGTTTTTTTTTTATTTACAGTTCTCGATGTTACATTTTCAGTTCTTAATAAGGCTGAAAGCTCTCTGTATCTGTTCTGAAACCAGGTCTTAAATCCAGAAACCCTGGAGGCCTGAAAAATAAACAAGACCAGGGAACAGCCATGGACATACTGTCCCTGCAAGAGTCAGCTTAAGCTTCCACACCAGAAAATAGTAGCTAGGGTTCATACTTATATAGGCAAGGAGCACACAATTCTACGCTCCCCACAGGGGAGCTACAAAGCCTCTTTAAATATTCTGTTCCCTCCCCACCTGATTGGAGCAGTCCTAGTACGATCTCTACATGTAGGAAGGCGGTTTAAGAACATAAGAAGTGTCAGATCAAGGTCCCTCGAGCCCAGCATGCTATCTCTGATCGTGGCCAGTCTGGGTCACAAGCACCCGTCAGATCCCCAATAGTTGATCTGTTTCTTCTATCTCGCTCCCAGGGAGAAGCGTTGGCTTTCCCCAGGTCTGCCTGGCTACTAACTGTTTATGGATTTTTCTTTCAGGATCTTGTCCAATCCATGGCTCTGACCATGTACTCTAAGAACAGATTCCATAGTTTTATAGTGTACAGAGTGATAAAAATACTTCCTACTATTTGTTTTAAATCTGATGATTGCTAGTTTAATGGCGTGTCCCCTAGTCCTAGAATTATTTGAAAGAAATAACCGTTCCCCCCCCCCCCACTCATGATTGTATAAATTTCAATCATATCCCCTCTCAGTCGTCTTTTCCAAGCTAAAGAGTCCTAATCTGATTAGTCTTTCTCCATCCCCTTAATCATTTTTGTTGCCCTTCTCTGTATCTTTTCTATGTCTGCTATGTCTTTTTTGAGATGAGGTGACCAGAACTACACACAGTTCTTAAGGTGCGGTCGCGCCATGGATCTACACCAAGGCGTTATGATATTTTCAGCTTTGTTCTCAATTCCTTTCCAAATAAATCCCAACATTCTGATTGCAAAATGACTGCTGCCACATTTGGAGCAGAAGATTTCAAGGTACTCTGCACAAGGACCCTGAGGTCCTTCTCCTGGGTGGTGACTCCTAACATGGAACCCAGCACTGTGTACCTGTAGCTGGGATTATTTTTTTTCCCACCTGCATTACTTTGCACTTGTCCACATTAAATTGCATCTGCCATTTAGAAGCCCAGTCTCCTAGTCTCACAAGGTCCTTCTGCAGTTCTTCACAATATGCTGCTATTTTAACGACTTGAAAGAGGTTTGGGTCAGCTGCGAATCTGGTCACCTCACTCGTTGTTCCTTTCCCCAAATGTAATGTTGTGCTAAGGTCAGCCAGAGCATATAGTAAAGCCAAGAGAGTAATGACAGCAGTTTATTGAAAGAAACAATGTCGCCCCAGCAGCCCCCAGAAATGGATGCATAAGTTGGAAATATCTTTTTTAGAAGTTATGAATGTAAAATGGGAGGAAGTAAGTCTATGGCGCTACTTTTATTTTTTTATTTTTTTAATATTTGTAACCAGCGCTTAATCCCCTGCTCAAGGTACTGTACAATAAAACAAACATGCATTAAAAAAACACAAACATCTAAAATAATAGCAAACATATTGCTATAACTCTCTGTGTTTCTATCTAGCGGAATGTCTCCTGCATAACTACTGCATGACCTCACCAGAACCTGAGAACACCGAAGTAACACAGATTTCTCAAATGCTTGAGGAAACAAATACTTTTTCAGCTTTTGTCATGACTGCTTCCTACTATCATGGAAACAATCAATTACGGAGACATCTCTGGTTTGAGATGGCCGACCAAATCAATTGCAGAAAGCTATTCCTCCCAGATTCCACTCCTTTCAAATTCCTTCCACAGAGCTCTCAACAGTCTGCCATTCTCTCGAGTTAATATGTGGCAGCATTCGTCTTATTACAACTAGAAAGGCAAGGACCAATGTGAGCACTGCTGAGGCGGCGAGGGGAGGGGAGCGTGTCCTAGCAGCCACACAATAAAGTCTTTTTTTGCCCCATGATCACTCTCAAGATGTCTTCCAGGATGTGCCTCATTGATATTTGTTTCATGAATACTGAATATTAAATCATGTCAGTTAAGTAGCCACATTATGTACGGTATTTTGCAAAAAAAAAAAAAAAAAGACATTTTCCTTCACACCATGACAGTTAAGTGGTTTTAAGTTAAATGGACTTGTTACTTTAGTTGATATCATGACTTTAGTTGATATTAATGTGCTTCATTGATATTTTTGAAGATAATAATGGATATTAAAATGATATCATATTATACCATTAAGGGGGCTATTTATCATTGTAATTGGAATGTATGTTAATGTTTTGTTGTCTTATTTTATTACATATTTAGGGGTAGATTTTATAAATTTGCGCACACACGTACTTTTGTTTGCGCACCAGGCGTGAACAAGAGTACGCGGGATTTCAATAGATACGCGCGTAGCCACGCATATCCATTAAAATCCGGGGTCGGCAGCCTGCGTGCGCCGAGCTGCTCAGCCTGCCTCCGTTCCCTCCTTCCACCCCCCCCCCCCCGCACTTTCCCCTCCCTAACCCATCCCCCCAGCCCTATCTAACCCTCCACCTTTGTTGAACAAGTTACGCCTGCTCGAGGCAGGCATAACTTTGCGCGCGCCAGGCCGGCTGCCGTGTGCCATGTTCCGGACCGGGGGCTGGTCCGGAGGTCGCGGCCACGCCCCCGGAACGCCCCTGGATGACGCGCTGACCACGTCACGCCCCCCGACATGCCCCCCAGGAAAGCCCCGGGACTTACGCGCGTCCCGGGGCTTTGCGCGCGCCAGAAGCCTATGCAAGATAGGCTCGGCGCGCGCAGGAGGGGTTTGGGGGTTACGCGCGTAACCCTCTGAAAATCTACCCCTTAATATATATTATGCTATTGTTGTGATACTTTTATTTTATGTATATGTTACTAGATCTGATGTATTTGCTGTTGTATTTGATTGCTGTATTGTAAGCCACCCTGGGTCCTCATTTGGAAGAGGGCGACATACAAATGGAAATTGAAAAATGCTCCTGCTACCTGTAATACTTTAATGCCAGTAATTTGGCCAGATATTTCTCTTGTGTAATCATGATTTTTTTTAGCTGGAGAGGAAAGTTTCATACCTTCCTAATCCCCAACCAGGTGATATTTCTCTTGTGTAATCATGTAATTTGGCCAGGACACACTCCACACCTCTCCATTCAGCCAGCCTTGTAATTTTTTTTTTTTGCAGGTTTAATCTTCCTACTTTAACAATGGTCATAACATCATTGTGTCCCCTATCAGGTCAGGTGGCAGGACGTTAAACTCCCCTCCTCCCTCTCCATATTGAACATGCTCTCAGTCTCTGCCAAAAGGTTAAAAAAAAAGAAAAGTCACGGTCCTCAGCTCACAGCTCAAACTTGGATCTTAGCCAAAAAGACCGCTGGACTAGCACAATCATCATTACTCACTAACAGAAGGGTCATCGATCTTTCAGTGGTGACAGAACTTGCTCCAAAATCAGCCAACTCTGGTCCCACGCTATGTGCACATTTTTGTGCATATAGCTTTACTCCCAATGTAGCAAGGAGATCTGCACACAAAGAATGTGCACACAAATCTGAATAAAAATGTACGCTCCTCCAAGCAAATCCCATATTAATCATGGCATTAGCTATTCCTCTCCAATACAGAGAGGTGCATAGGCTTAACTCAGATTTTCTCGATGTTAGAAATTTAATGCCTTGACAGAGATGAAGTCCATGGAGCTGAATCTGGAGTTCATGGCGGCATAACTTAAGGGCACAACGTTTGTGTGAGCAAATCATATTTTCAGCAACACAATGCACACAAACCATGATTATGCTTCTACAACATGTTTTGCATGCATTACCCATTATTTACACACACTAAACATGATTTATGCCTATAAACCACAGATTATGTGCATAAATCATGTTTTATATACATAAACCATACTTTATGCATATTAAATATTATTTATTCAGGCTATTTTTTTTGTGCACATTTTTAGGTTTACGTGCATTTTTAAATCTGTCGATGCATTTGTATACTATTAGCTCTCCGCAGGAGAAGTTAACTTTTTCTTTTTTCTTTTTTTTTAGCAAGTACGTTAAGAAAATGCGAGCTGAAATAGAGTATACATATTCTACTACTATCTTATTACATCAGGGCCTCAGGGAGCCCAGGCCACAGTGATGGAGACAGTCTCACAGGACAAACTTAACAGTAACAGCAGCAGCAGCTCCGAGCAGGAACTCAAGTTAAAGGCCTGTTTCTGCAGTTAGGGCGCCATCTAGTGGACTGTCTGCTGAAAACCAAACTGGGTTTGTTGATGGAGGCCCCAAGACTAGGATGGGATTAACTCTGTTCAAGGGTACAACCAATCAGGTTTCAGAATTTATTGATTTTTCTTTCTTTGATCTGATTTATGACTTGTCTTTCCGGGTAATTACTGCGGAAAATAAAGAACAACATGACTACAGTGCCTTGTAAACATCTTCATCCTTTGTACATTTTTCACATTCTGCTGTCTTAAAAAAAAAAAGAAATACAAATCTGACAGGCTGATGCAACACCGCGCGCTGGCCGCAGCACACGGCTCAACGTGATTGGATGCGCATTATGAACGCGTGTCCATAACCCCCCGATGTGAAACGGGGCTTAGCGCATCCAAAACGTGCGTCCAACCCAACACGAAGCAAATAGCGCTCATCACATGTAAATTCATTTTGATGAGGCTATTAGCTATTTCCCCCGATGCAAAAAAAAAAAAAAAAAGTGCACCCGATGCACGTTTTCACTCTCCAAAATTAACGGCTGCCCCAGAGCAGGTGTTAAGTTCTGAGAAGCCCCTAAAATTGACAGAAAAGCAAAAAATATTGCTTTTCTGTGGTTCCTCCGACTTAATATCGTGGCGATATTAAGTCGGAGGAACCAAAAAAGGAGAACCTTAAAAAAAAAAAAGTGAACAGGGAGTCAGGTTAGGAAAGGGGACGATCAATTAAAAAGAGCTCCCATTTTCCTAGCCCCTGGCTGTGCACGGGTATAGGAAAAGGGAGGCTCGTAAAATTGAGCGTCCGTTCTCCTAACCCGCACACAGCCACCTCTCCTGGGCGCCCGCTGCCGAGGAGGCACTAGAGAGGTGCAGGTTCCCCTAGTGCCTCCTTTTTACCATGGCCGCCCATTTAAATATAACATCGGGAGTCCCGGAGAGGTGCGCATCGGCAAGCGTTAGAAACAAGGGCGGCTCAAGGCAAATCAAGTGCCTGAGGCAAGGTGATGAGATGGCGCCCTCCCCACCACTCCCCCCCCTCCCCCCCCAATCAAGGCACTATTTATTTCAAATCATCGAAAGAGACAAGGGGAGAGCACTTCTTGGAGTTTTGATGAATAGAGGTCTCTTGGAGTCTGGCCCTTTTGATGATTTGAAATACTGGGGAAGGAGGTGGGGATGGGTGGGGAGGCAGGGGTCAGGGTTCTCCTCCTCCAGTCAGGCTCTCATTCACATAGTAACCCCACTCCCACGCCCGCCTGCAGTCAGGCTCTCACTCACACCCACACCACATCCCAGTAAGACTCTCATTCATTCACACACACACACACACACCACCGGGAGCCATTCTGCTGCTCATCCTGTGCGATAATCAAACCACGCGAGCCCAGCACTTCCTTTACACTGATCTTGTGCATCGCGAGATCTGCATAGAAGACGTGCTAGCTGTACGTGTCTTGGAAAGCGAACGCTGACATCAAGAAAGAGTAGGAGAACGGGCTCCTTCTTCTTTCTTCGGCTGCCGGCGAGATGGGGGTCCACTGGCGGCCTCACGAGCAGATTCTAGGCCGCCAGTGAGATGGGGTCCTCCGGTGGCCTCGCGGGCCTCTCCCTGCTCCCGCCACCCCATTGGGTGCGCCGCCCTGTGCAATTGCACGGTTTGCACATTTGGTGGCGCCGGGCCTGCTCAAAGGGCCAGTCTCTCCTTTCTTCAGCCACCAGCGGCACCGCAGGGCCTCTTCTTCGACCACCGGCAATGCTGGGACTGTTCTTTGCCACCGGCTGGTCTTGACGGACCCTTGGTCTGACCCAGTATGGCATGTTCTTAAACGCCGGTGGCGCCGCTAGCCTCTGCCGCTGCTGAAGATCCTTGCTTTTGCTGGTGGGATTTCCCCCGCCCCGTCACTGTTCTGCACTGCCGCAGGACCTTCCTGCCAGTGGCAATGGTACCCCTCCCCCTGTTGCCACCCGGGGCAGCCCTCCCCCCCCCCTTGCCCCCCCCCTTAGTATGCCTCTGTGTCAGTGATAATATTTCTAGGAAGCTGGCAACCCTGCCACACTCTAGGGAACCCAGCCTACTGCCTCTTCCCCAGCAGGATGACCCCTTTGCGCGTGCGAAGATGCCACCCGCCCGCACTGATATAAAAGTCGGCGGGTATGTGCGTGCGAGTATTGCATTTTATAACATGCGCTCATGTTATAAAATCAGAGTGTCCGTGTGAGCGTGCCGGGAACCGTGCACCCATGGGCGCATGTTTTAAAATCTACCTCCAACTGCACTTAACGCAGGCAAAACCTATTGGCAATTCAATGGCATATATTGTAGCAATTTTCAAAAGCCCACTTACACGGGTAAAGTGCATTTACGCGTGGAAAACACAGTTTTAAATTTGGAAATGCTTTTGAAAATCAGGCCCATAGGGTGGGTAATTTTCAAAAAGCAAATTTCTGCAGGTAAGGGACACTTCTAGCCGCAGAAGTGGCTTTGAAAATTACCCACTCTATTTTAGTGTTTTGTACCATCAGGGAGTGCTAAGAGGCCACCATCAGATGCTGCAGAGGGGGGAATAAGTGGCTGCCACTCTGGATAGGGATTCTCCAGTGGGGCAACGAGAGAAGCAGCAAAGTCCAAGGAGCTCATGCATTCGGTCTCTCAATAAAAAAAAAAAAATAAAGACGTCAGCCAGTGGGTTGACTGTGTTCCAGATATAAAACTCTGATTTACTGGGCACTGTAAGGAGGCATGAATAAAGAAAGTTGGGAGAGAGAGGTCTGGCCATCACCCGCTTTTACAGTTCATATGGGCCTCCTTACTCTTAGGGTAACCCGCATGGAGAGGCAGCCAAAATCCTAAATGGCAGACGGGATGGATCCTTTTTGACTTTATCCGCTGACATTTACAACGAAGTTCAAAAATTAAGTAAGGCAATACAAGAAGTCCGAAAAAAAATACAAGAAACCGTTCTTCACGAAAACCAAAAGACAGAGCGTCCCCCCAAGCAGTATATACAGAAGTCATGTTCTCAGGCTGCTTCAGTGCAACAGCTGAGAACTGGAGTTCTGATCCTTCTTCAAGCTTCCTTTCTTCCCCAGTGGTATTTCTGCACCTGGCTGTTGCGGTCAGCCTGGTGGACGAGTCTCTCTTCCCGCTGGGTTACGAAAGATCAGCCTCCAGAATTTGCTGCATGCTAGGTCCCACCTGGCAGCCACTCCGACCATGAGACTCCCCAGGCAAGGAGAATCCATACGAGTCCCCGCAAAAGGAGAGGGAGGAAATCGCTGCCTCTGACGTGCTCCGCGTGGCCAGCGACTCCCTCTCTAGCACCTCATGGAGACACCTATATAGGCTTTAGAATCACCCTTTGTGGGATGGAGCAGGGAAAAAAAACCAATTAAAAAAAAAAAAAAAATATATATATATATATATATATATATATTCATCTGCACCTCTGAAATTTTCCTTACTTTGACCCATGCTGAAAGCTTAAACATTACTGTACTGAGCCATGGCAGCCAAACTACTTTATATTAATTATACTGAGTTTTCGAGCTGGTGATGTGGACATGCTGCTTTGAAAAAGCCAGGAGTGGCCCTCAGATGATTCCTCATTGCTCAGGCGAGTCTGGACTGTTCTTCCTACTGAGACCTGGGCTCCCTCCATGTGTTTCTTATCATTTCTGAAAGCTTTTCAAGTGCCATGGGCTCAGATTCATCTTCCACGTGCCCTTGCAGTCACCTCCAGCTGTCTAGGATCAACAAAAAAAAAATAAAAAATCTCTTCATCCTTTTCCACCAGAATTCCTGGGGATCTTTAGACTTAATTTTGATTGATTAAAATAAAAATAAACAGAAGAAAACTGGTAGAACAATAAATTCTCTATATATGTCATCCCAATTTAAGGAGAATCTCAAATGTCACGATGTGTTTTATGGAGTAGTTTTAATAAATTAGTTGAGAATGCTGCCCTGGTAAAATGGCAATGTAAATGTAACCCTTTTCTTCGGATTTCACTAAGTCCAGAGGACACACAAAAGCATTTCTACTGGGTCTATGTTCTTCTGCCATTTCCTCATTTCTACCAAGTCCAAAGGAGTGGATTCCTTCTATGGGGAAAAGGCTTAACCTTTTTAAACACAGGCGGTGTCGATTTCAGAGGTTTAGGTTTATTTAAGAAATGTTATACTGCCAAATCATAACATTTCCAGGCAGTTTACAAAAAGCTATAGAAGCATTCATAATAAGGTAATCAGATCAATAAAGAACAAAGAATAACAGAAGACAAATACAGCAGAAAAAGATATTCAACACTGCGATTACTGCTGGTGCAGAAAGACGGGTCACTGCCCCCTCTAATAATGTTCAGTGCTGCAGGATCAGGCAGGACACGATGCGAGTGTGCAAAAACACATTTGTACTTTGCTGTAGCAAAATTATGTAAATAATGCCCAATCGACGGGTTTGTTGTTCACTTCACATCTGTGCTCGGGGGAGCGCTTACAAGCTGGACTACTTTCTTCTTTACTCCGTGCTGGTGTCCTTCCGGAATCAGCTCCCCCTCCTACTAATCTGAGTGGGCAGTGTCCCGGCTGGGAAGGGAAACCTAGTGAGGGGATCCCCTTACTCCCCAAAGTGTATTGCACCTGCAGTCAGACAGAGCCCCCACCTGCTCTCAGCTTGTGTCCTGCGCTTCCCCAGGGTGGAGATCCGGCTGGGGGTCTCTAAGTGATCTTGAACCCTTCCCTTCTGAACCCTCTCTGCCGTTGACCGCTTAGGGGAAAAGGTTCTTTTCTGGATACCGTCAGGGCTTTCGCCGCCCAGCCTCCCAGAGAGGAGAGGTGGTAGAAGAAAACCTCCTCACCAAACACAACCCTTTCCAAATCCTGGGTGAGGAGTCACCGCAGTCCTCTCACTGGCTGGAAACGTATCTACAGGTCTTCTCCCTCCTGTCCTTTGGTTAGGGGGGGAGTTCTCTCACCAACAGGAAGACGAGGCACAACCAAATCTCGGGGAAAAACTTCTCACAGGAAGGAATAACCTCTATCAGGCAAGGGACTGAGCAACCTCGAAATTCAAACACAGCATAGGAGCAACACCGTTCCTTACTCATCAAAACCCAAACTAAACCGAGCATACACTCTGAGCTCCCCCTTTCTGGGCAAGGACTGAACCATTTCAGGCATCCGCGGTGGGAGGCGCTGCAGACAGACAAGTCTGTCCTACTAGGGCAGGGATCTATAGCCACCTGGTGGGAGACCAGGAGATCTCCACATAAATTAAGTCTCAATTTTATGTATTTATTTATTGATTTATTTGTTGAGTTTTTATACCATCATTCGGGAGAGCCATCATAACGGTTTACAAAAATATACATTTTTCTTAGTTGTGTAACAGAAAAAAACAATGTGAATGTTATACATTTTCTTAGCAGTTGTGCAATAAAAAACAATTTGAACAATATCAGAAATAAGCATATCAAGTCCAGAGAGCATTATTAGGTTGGAAGAGGAGGGTATGCAGTTCAGGGTGAAGAGAATGTATTAAGAGGTTTATAACTGAGAGTTCAGTTGAGAGTTGGAATGATCAAACGTCTGAGGGTCAGTGTAGAATTTGCAGAACATTAGTGTTTTTAGGTCCTTTTTGAATATTGTTAGGTCGTGTTGGGTTCCCAGGAATTTAGGTAGGGTGTTCCAAAGTTTAGGTGAAGCAATTGAAAAGGCTCTCTCTCTTGTGGTTGCCAGATGTGTATCTTTGATAGGGGGAATGTTTAGGTAGCCTGAGTTATTAGAGCGTAGGTTTCTTGGAGGATTTGAAATACTGTGAATGTCATTTGAAAAGGATTGCTATGCTTGCACTGGTATTTCTCCTGCTTTGTTGCTGTGTCTTACTCCGGTTTCGGCTCTAGTGCATGAAGGCCTCTTGCTGTGCACCAGGGCATTCACTTTGATGATGTCACAGTACTTGTGAAGTTGTGCCAAGAAAACCTTGTGCAGGATCCAGTCCTGTTTTTCTAAAGATCAATCCCAATGCATTCTTCAGGTCAAAAAAGCACTAGCCTGCATTGGGAGAAAAACTGGAAAACCTGGCCTGGAAAAGGGATGTTATAAGGTGCTAGAGGACAAGGTGTTTTTTCAACACCAGCTTTTACATTTTCTTATTGAAACAAAATATTTACGGAGCGGTAGTTAAAAAAAAAAAAAAAAAAAAATAGAGTAAAAGGCCAGCTTGGTGTGGCACCTGGTTTGGGAAACACTGATTTACTACATCACACACGTTAGAGCTTACAGTCTCTGTTAACTTGGGAATAAAAGGTCAACAAAAAATTAGGCAATACTTTCTTAATAGGCTAAATCCATTTTTCATAACTTTTTATTTTAATCAGGCACAAAATACACAAATATTGATTTATACAAATACAATGACAATCCTAACAGTCCATTTTTTTTTTACTAGTTTGTGGGAACTACACTCCCTTCATCGGGTCAAAACAGTCCCATTAGCTGAAAGCATTCTGTGCTGCCCTAGTTCTCTTGTTTTGTGAGTCGCCTCAGTTGCAGACTTACAAGTCAATTCCTCAGTGGCAGAGCTGATATAATAAACCGAAGGCGAGTAGTAAACTGAGAGCAATTTGTCTATCAATTAATGCTGCATGACGATAAGCAGGAGACTGTTAACAGCAGGTAAGCAGTGCTAATTAGGTGCTAGAAAACACAATTAAGTGCACATCTGTGCAAAGAGCTAAAAGTATATCTGCATAAAAAGGCGACCCTGCTGGCACTCCCAATTAGGACCTAGGCTCCCTCTGTGTTGGGCCAAAAATGGTAACATTTTTCCATTTTTTTACCTTCCCAAAGTTCCCTTCCTCTGATGCATTTCTGGATGAGACCGAGCCATTCCCCCTTTTCAAGAATTTTCCCATGCCGGCACATATGCCCCCAAAACTAAATGCATTCCATACAAGAGAGAACAATCTGTAGTTACATCTACGTTACATGGACATATGTACAAAGATATACGCCTACAGATCAGCATTTCTGGATTTCGAGCTCTGACTGGCTGAGAGGAAAATATTAAAAAAAAAAAAGCTGAGCACCTGACATAAATCGTGACGTCTCAGTTTTAGGCAGCTGATGTAAAACAATTTTCATCAAACTTAGGTGCAAGTTTTGGGATGAAAAGAGATTCCTAACTTTAGGTGACTGCAGCTGAGGCCCCCACAACTTAGGCCTGCCCTTCAGTCGTCTGGCACCAGAAATCGGCGCTGAGCACTTAACCTACTGTCCTGACCCTACTCACGTTTTGGGCTCCTAAATGTAGGTAGCAAGTGAAAATAGGAACCTAAATTTAGGGACTCTGTGAGAGGCCATTTTTATTTAGGAAGATCTAGGCCCCTAATTCCTTAACTTAGGCACTTAGATCTTTTGGATATCAGCCTTCACGTGCCTGTAATCGATTCTGGAGGTTTAAGAAAAGGTTACACAAGCATCTGTCTGGTAGGATGGATCCTAACCTGGAGCTTTCAGGAGGAAGTAAATTACTTGTGGTCTTTCTGTGATTTTTGTGACCCTAATCACTGATGTTTCTTTTCTTTAAGAGAGTCTCATCAACGTCTGGGATGCCCGGGGAGGGGGGCGTGTGCCAGGTCTCTCTGGATGTGTTCGCACATTGTGGGATCACCCCCCCCAAAATTAGAGCCGAAGCACAGTTCCACAGAAAGCCTGGGAATTCTGCGCCCTCTGAAACCATTTCCCATCCATCTGAGCGCAGGATTCTTCGGCTCATTAATCTTTGGGATGATTCCAAGTGTCCATGTTTTTAATTAACAGAACTACTGCAGTTCTGTGTTTTCTCTCCAGTTTCCACAGCCTTCTTTCTTTTCCCCCTGTTCAGTATCTCCAATATCTCTTCTAGCAGGAAACAGCTCACAGCCCTCAATTCATTTCAGTTCTGCCACCGAAAGGTGGGCAGCACGGCAGCCCTGGTGTGAGCAGCTTGCAATCCCTCTCCTCTCCTCCTGGTGGGAGTGATGAGCCACGTGGAAAACGGTTTTTGACTGGATGAATGAATTGTGTTATGTATCTGACATGCGAGGCCAATTATCTCATGCAGCCAGAATATTATAAGGTTTTGCAAGCAGATCTATCTCACTCGTTATTGCGTGAAGTTACTGAAGTTATAGATGTGGCAGAAAAGTTAAATATCTAGTAGTTAAAAATCCTCAGTTTACAGTAAGTTATGGCACCCCAAAAAATAAATTTACCACCTCTCCCCATGCCAACCGATAGTTTCAGCAAAAGGATCAGTCTTAGAACCGTTAGCTGAATTTATTGACTTTTTTTAGACCTTCAGTGAGGACTGCCTGTTCATTTATTCAGGACACATCACACATGTTAAAGAAATTACATGAGGTTACACAGTTATCTACGATTCTATGTCATCATTAGTTATCACTAATATTTCTCAGTAGCAGCTCTTCAGATTATATCCACAGTTATATCTGATCGTCCAACACTGCAGAGGATTCCATCTCAATTCATTATGTCCCTGGCTCATTTTGTTTTAGTGAGGAATTATTGTTTTAATGATGTATTCTACCAAGATATGCATGGTGTGGCTATGGAGTCACTGTTAGCCCCGAGTAAGTATTGCCAACTTATTCATATCCCTATTTGAAGAAGATCATGTATGTGTTTCACATTGGTTCTCTAACATTAAATTGTCGTCCAAGTTTATAGATCACTCTGAATAGTTTAAACAGGTGACATAATCAACAACATAAAATATCTTTTTAAATTCTAATAGTGACCACATTCGAGAACCACTAATTGCAAGTCAGATATACTTCTGACATGTTTCAGTCAAACAGTGTGTAAGTATATTCATGGGTCACTCAAATTGCTCCTTTTTATATATACATTTTTCTTATGCATGCAAATAAAAAAGAAAAAGACTTATTTGCGGAAACTTGGTGTCCTTAAAGGCCGGCAAGTCAAGCGCTAGTGTTGCGTACATTAAATGTCCAACAGGCAGATGTAATATTGGCTCGCACACAACAGGAGCCCAATCATGAGCGCCTGCTCATAATGGGTGCTCAGCCACCTCTCCTGGGCAAGCCATGTAATATTTAAATGAGGGGGTTGTACTAGAGATAATTTTGTGTGTTTCTAGTGTGTCCATGGCATCGGACACTTAATGTCCAGGGGCTGGCGTTAAGTGTTCCATGTTAAAACATGTGGAACGGGGGCTGGTGATTTTTTTGTACTGGGAGTAAAAGCTAATAGCCTCATCTAAAAGCATTTACATGTGATGAGTGCTATTAGCTATGCGCTGCTTTGGATGCACATTTTGGATGTGCTAATCCCCTTATTGCATCAGGTATTAGCCTAGCCTGTCCAAGAGCTCATTAGCCTGTGTGCTAGGCTCTGGGCACGATATAGCATCGGCCTGCGAATGTGCAGCAATGCGCCACTATAATAAATCCCCAGGAATGTAACGTTGTAACATGTCCCCCACTCTGGGTTGTCCCCCACTCTGGGTTGCACAGTGTTTTAAACTTAGTATTTCTGCATCAGGCGTGTATGAATAACTTAAAGCTGAATCACTGATCCTAAACGCTGCACTTCATACGATGGTATGAACTTGCTCATGAAAAACTGTTTATATATATTCTCCATTTTCTCACTGTCAGAGAGGTTGCTGTAACTTAACTGCGCTTGTACGTATGGCGCTAAAGCTGCCTCTTTGCTCAATTAACGAGCGTCCATTTTCCTAACACGTGTCTGGGCACAGGTTAGGAAAATGGATGCTCGTAAATTTGAGCGCTGACCGCCACCTCTTCTGGGTGCCCAATGCCAAGGAGGCATTAGGAACACACAATTTCCCCTAGCGCCTCCTTTTTACCATGACAGCCCATTTAAATATTAAATCAGACACCCTGGAGAGGTGGATTGGCACATGTTAGGCGAGCGGGCACTCAATCATGAGTGCCCGTTTTATGTGTGCCAATATTGCATCGGCCTGTAAGTTCGTGAGAGCAACCTCTGCCTGCTAAGCGGCTTCTTCACCTGTTTCACTGAAGGAATGACGACGAAAACAGCGAGAAATGAAAAAGATAAGCAGCGCGATGGAGACGGCAAGATGGCCGAGGCGCCGTGCATGGCGGAACAGACGGGCTCAGCAGACGGTGGCATCAGTGAAATTGCAGCAGCAGTAATCACAGCCCTGTGTCCACCAATTTGGATGCTAAATTTGAAAAAGCTTATGCCAAATTTGAGGAAATACACTCCCTGCTTATGGACGCACAGGTCTGTGCAATATCGGCACGCGTAAAACGTGTGCTCGTGATTGAGTGCCCACTACCCTAACACGCGCCAACCGACCTTTCCGAGGTGTCTGATTTAATATTCAAATGAGCTGCTGCAGTAAATAGGAGGCACTAGGGGAAACTGTGCGTCCCTAATGCCTCCTTGGCATCAGGCACCCAGGAGAAGTGGCTTAGGAAAAAAGAATGCTCAATTTTACGAGCATCCATTTTCCTAACCTGACCTCCAGCAACTTTTTTTTTTTCTAGTTTTTATTCCCTTACTCCTTTTTTTGGTTCCTCCAACTTAATATTGCCACGATATTAAGTTGGAGGAATTACAGAAAAGCAGTATTTTCTGCTTTTTTGTTAACTTGAGGGGCTCCTCAAGAATTAACGCCTGTCCGGGGCAGGTGTTAATCTATTACAGTAAAAACGTGTGCATCTGGAGCACTTTTTTTTTTTTTTTTTTTGCATAAGTGGCTAATAGCTAATAGCCTCATCAACATGAATTTTCATGTGATGAGCGCTTTTAGCTATGCGCTGGTTTGGAAATGCGTTTTGGACGCGCTAATCCCCTTGTTGCATATAAGGCTGAGCGCACTATATTGCATCGACCTGACAATGACACAACTGAATGAGATAGAGGTTCATTTATCAGGAGGATACTGGAGTGCAAATGCTAGAATCTGAGGTGTGGGTGCTGCAGTCAGTTAACAAGAAAATGGAAGACAAATAGAGGTCTTGAAAAATCACTCCCGTAGGAGCAATATGAAGCTGATAGGCCTCCCAGAGGCTGTCGTGTATCAAGATGTGGTGGGGACTTTGGAGGCCTGATGAAAGCAGACGCTGAGTGTTTCAGAAATGCATGGCCCCTTTTATATAGAGGGCGCACATCACATAGAGCCTAAGGAGCCTCCCTAGAGTAGGTCCCTTCCAGTAATCATAAAAGTATTGAATTTCAGGAATAAGGAAGAGCTCCTGCATAAATATTGGGCATGTAGAGATCTTAAATATGAGCGTCAGCCAATTTTGCTGTTTGCAGACTTCTCAGCAGCAGGGGCCCAGAAGCATAAGCTATTCTCTGCTGTGTGTGCGCACAAACGGCAGAGTGCCAGATACGCTTTGCTGAGAGTAGTCCATAATAACGTGGTAAAGTTATTTGAATCCCTGGTTCCAGCACAAGAGTTTCTGCAGCGCTAGGTGGTTGCAAGAGAAGAGTCCGGAAGTCTTGATTCTCTAATGGAACGACTCAGTAAGCAAGACAAATGGAAAGGCATTTTGGCTTTTGAGCTTCATAAAAGCAGGAACCATTTGAATTTGTCTTCTGATTATTTCTTTAACTTGGGAGCTTTTTTCTCTCTTGCAACAACAAAGTGCTCTTTTGTTATTTTTTTTCATTGACCTTGATGACCTGATCTTAAGGGTTGTCGGCTATACTTCGTGGACTGGCAATTACTCTAAGATTTTTTTTTCTCTTCTCTTTCTTTCTGTCTTGTTTTCTTTCTTTCCTCTTTCTCAAAGGGGGAATGAGGTCCCACTCAGCATTAGTGACCTTAAAACCAAAGTGGGGTTTTTGATAGTGGAAATGGGGGAAATGTAAGCAGGGGGAAGGAAGGGATGATGGGTTGGGGAAGAAAGTGGACCGGGGGAGAGGGTGCACTGAGGGGAAGGACTGGGAGAAAGGTTTTCCATGGGTATAAACTTGATTTCTGTGTGCTTGGTTGGTCATTGCCTATACGATGGGGGCGACTTTGGCTTCCTTGGGTGAATCCTCTTGCCTAGGACCTAGGTTGCGGGGTCCGGGCCACTTTAGAAGCTTACTGGTTTTTCTCGTTAACATTACTGTTTGATTAATTACGGTTAATCCAGAGGTTAGAATTGTCACATGGAATGTTACAGAGCTTGGATCAGTCGTAAAGAGATTCAAAATCCTGCAAGCAATGCAAAGGTTTAAAGTGCACGTTGCCCTTCTTCAAGAAATGCACTTAGACAAGGTAGAGCCATCAACAGTTATTAAGACAGTGGGTGGGGATCGTTTTCTCATCTCAATCTTGAACAATAAAACTGGGGTGGCAATATTAATTGGAAAGAAAGTGTCATTTCAAGAGACTAAGGTAAGAGAGGATCCAGAGAGGCGATTTCTCTTAGTTGAGCCCTTCTTTATGGTCAAAACGAAGTGTTTTGTTTGGTTTATGCACTGAATGTTTATAACCATAATTTCTTTAAGAAATTGGCCAATCTTTTGATGGAATATAGAATGAGGCTCTAATAACAGAGAGGGGCCTTTAATTGTGTTCACGACAACCATACTTTAGACAGATCAAAAGGAGTGCCTGGTTCTTGTAATCCTAGGCCTTAGAGAAAATCTTATCTTTGCCAACTGTTGGATTAAGTGGATGGTTGGTAGGTGTTGCATCCCATGGTAAAGGGTTATACCCATATTTCCCAAGCACATAACTCTCAGTCTCGCATCATCTTTAAGTTTAGACAGAAATCTTCTCCAAATTGACTCTGGTGGCGATTGGCCTGTTGGCATTATCAGATCATGCTCTGGTGTGGTGTGACCTGGAAGGTTTCCACCCTGAAAGGGAGGAGGGGTTTAAAACCTGGAAATTTCCCACTTATTTATATAATGATCAGAGATTTTTTGTGTAAAACGTGGGAGCTATTTTCAAGTAATAATGCAGCCCAACAAAGTATGCCAGTCTTATATTGGGAGACAGCCAAGGCTGTTTTGAGAGGTGAGATCATTTCTTATATGAAAGGAAACATAGTGCAATAGAGATATTGCTATTAGAGTAACAACTGCAGAAAGCCAGAGTTGTATGAAAAATATCCTACCAGGGTAAATAAGGTAAAACTCTCGGCATCTCAGGTCATTTTAAATACATTATTACATCAGACTGCAAAAAAGAGCTTACTGTATTATAAATATAATTATATCAATATGGCAGGTAGGCTTCTGGGTAATGTTACAAAAAATTGGACGGGCCCTACATTTATATTCATAATGTGTTCGAGCTCTGGTTCAATTGTTATTTCAGGAAACAGATATGTGAAATCTTTAAGGAATTTTATCAGCTGCTCTACACAGTGGAACCTGGTGGTAGGGACAAAGTTCAGACGACATATCTTCAGAAGGCGAATTTGCCTAAGCTGACTCCCGAGCAATTGGCCAAGCTTAAAGCATCTATCCAACTGCTGGAAATACAAAAGGAAATTCACAATGCTCAGTTACATAAAGCACCAGGCCCAGATTAGTATATAGCTGAATTTTATAAGCTCATGGCACTTAAAATATGTGCTCCATTGGGGGACATGTTTATGCAGTGGATTCGATGGTTTGTTTTTTTTATTATCTCCTAAAAAACAGCACTTATTACTGTAATACCAAAGCAAAGATCTAGTGTCTCCAGCCTCTTACAGACAGATATCTCTGTTGAACTTCAATGTGAAGTTCCTGGCAAAAATATTGGCGGTGAGACTGGCATATTTTGCTCTACTTTAAGTGGGTGAAAATCAAGTTGGGATTGTGAAGGGGAGGTGAGCTCAGTCTGGAATGCACAAAACATTTTAGTATCTATGGCCTTCAGTAAATATAACATTTCCTCGGTCCTACTCAGTTTAGATGCAAGACAGGCATTTGACAGGGTGGACTAGAGCTTTTTGTTTGACACTCTGAAGGCCTTTGGTATAGAAGATTTATTTTACCCAGGCAATTTGAGAATTGTATAGTAACCCACTAGCCTCAGTAATGGTTGATGGGTTTCAATTTGAAGAGTAAGTTGGAGAGGGTAACATACATACATAGTAACATACATAGTAATGATGGCAGAAAAAGACCAAATGGTCCATCCAGTCTGCCCAGCAAGCTTCCCACGGCAGTAAGTACTGCTCCATGCAAGTTACTCCATGTTTCTGTTAAGGGTAATAACTGCCACTCCATGCAGGTTACCCCCAGGGCCCACTACCCCCATACTTTTTTTTTCATTCTTTCCCATCCTCTTGCATTTAATGATCCACAGTGTTTATCCCATGCCCCTTTGAAATCCTTCACAGTTTTAGTCTTCACCACTTCCTCCGGAAGGTCATTCCAGGCATCCACCACCCTCTCCGTGAAGAATTATTTTCTGACATTGCACCCTTTTGCTCTTGCTATTTATTTTGTTGCTCGAACTTCTTCTTAGAACTCTCGGAGCTAATGATGGCAGAGGGAATTCCTATGAGTCAATTGGGGCTGCCTCCATTTAAGTTATTGGCTTTTGTTGATGACCTGTTTATGCTTATCTAATCCGGTGTCTTCGGTGGCAGCTTTGATATCGGAGTTAGAAATTTTTGAAAGGCTAGCAGGTTTCCGGCTAAATTTAGATAAGTTGGAGGCGTTCCCTATGAGTGATGCAATATGGAATCTATAGGGTACATAGTTTCCTATGAGATGGGCTGAGAATTGCATAAAAGATCCCTCAAAAATATACAAGTTCAATTCCTTTTTGCCATTTGACTCTACAAAAACTGCTTTACAGTCTTGGATGGACTTTCTCTTGTCTCTCTCTGGGCAAATAAACATGTTTCAAATAATGATTTTTCCTAAATTGCTCTATATGTTTCAAACCATGCCTTTTTTTTTTTTTTAATTCTTAAGCATGATTTGTTGGTAATGGAGAGTCAAATTCGTAAATTCATATGGAAAAAGGCCAAGCCTAGAATAGCCATGTCCAGGTTATAGAGTAGAAAAGATATAGAAGGCTTAGGTTTGGCAAAATTGCATTTGTACAATATAGCTTTTTACCTTCAGCTCATAGGGGACTTGCTGTTGGGTACATAGTTTTATACACCTATCGTTATGGAGTGTTATTTTCTTCATTCGATTTGGGTTTTATTTTGCATACCTCTTAAATTAAACTGCCGCCACCCCTTCAGGGCCACTCACTGGTGTTACTAATATGGAAGTACTGGAAATGGCTCATGAAGAAGATGCAGTTGAGAAACGAGATCTCTCATTATTAATATTTTCCATTTAAGGAGCATAAGAATTCCATTCTGGGCTTCCAGTCAGCGGCCTTTGTGCTATAGGAAGGGAAGGGTCTTAAGTTAGTTGGACAATTACTGAATGAACACGGTCAAGTGAAATCATTTGTGGAAGTGCAACAAGATTTTGACCTAGGAGGCATGTAATTTTTTGCTTATTTGCAGGCCCAGCACTATGTTAATTTGTTAACTAGATATAGTTGCGATGGAGAAGGTACAGAGAAGGGCGACTAGAATGATAAGAGGAATGGAACAGCTCCCCTATGAGGAAAGACTAAAGAGGTTAGAACTTTTCAGCTTGGAGAAGAGATGGCTGAGGGGGGATATGATAGAGGTGTTTAAAATCATGAGATCTAGAATGGGTAGATGTGAATCAGTTATATACTCTTTCAGACAATAGAAAGACTAGGGAGAACTCCATGAAGTTAGCATGTGGCACATTTAAAACTAATCGGAGAAAGTTCTTTTTCACTCAACGCACACAATTAAACTCTGGAATTTGTTGCCAAAGGATGTGGTTAGTGCAATTAGTATAGCTGTGTTTAAAAAAAGATTGTATAAGTTCTTGGAGGAGAAGTCCATTACCTGCTATTAATTAAGTTGACTTAGAAAATAGCCACTGCTATTACTAGCAACAGTAACAAGGAATAGACTTAGTTTTTGGGTACTTGCCAGGTTCTTATGGCCTGGATTGGCCACTGTTGGAAACAGGATGCTGGGCTTGATGGACCCTTGGTCTGACCCAGTGTGGCATGTTCTTATGTTCTTAATTGCAAAAGGATAATAGATCACTTTTGGAAATTTTCTGTGCTATATGCTGAATTACTAAAAATGGAAAAGGCCCCCCATTTACAACAAAATTTTGCAAGCTTAGAAATTGGAACTAGGTATGGACTTAACCATGTCTCAATATGCCAGTTGATTCACTAAGATATGGTTGGTAATGGATAATGTCACTTTATGGGAAACACAATATAAATTTCTCCTGCGAGCCTATTTTTCTCAAAAAACTTGCTCACTTAACAAAATTAACTCCAACAGAGTTTTGTTGGGCACCTTGGGGCATCAATTTTAGGCTTGTCCAAAACTTACTACATTTTGGAAAAAAGTGATTGGATATTTAGGTGAGTATTGGGTATGGAGGGCTAAATGATCCTAAATTCTTCTTTTTTTGATGGATTATTGTGCATTCCATTTTGGGACACGTACTAGATTGTGGGTCAAAAAAGTGCTTGTGTCTGTGACAAAAAAGTCAATACTACAGTGTTGGCTTAATGAAGATCCACCCTCCTTTATAATGTGGAGGAATTCTATTCATCAAATGTGACTTTTTGAAACGTATGAGGGAAAATACTGACATTACAAGGCGGCACCCAGCATTTTTGAAAGTTTGGGATCAATATACATACACAGTCTCTACCACAGTCTACACAGTCTCTACCACAGTCTCATACACAGTCTCTACCACATAGAGCATGAAGCCTGGTGTTAAACTATTTGGGTACTAGGAGGAGTCAGCAGTTACCCGAAGGATACTGTTTGATTGCTGGGCATCACCCTAGGGTTTAATATGAAGGACAATTTGGGAGGGAATGGGAAACTCTCTGGGGAGAGTGGTGGGGGACTGGGGTTTTCTGTGGGTTTGAAAAGGAAAAAAGAAAGTTTTGATTTTGTGTTTCGGAGCTGGTCAGAGCGCACCAGCATCCGATCTTTCTGACGTTATCTTGTTTCGATTTAATACAAATATTTTGAACTATATATGTCCATTTATTATGTCACATGTTTAAACTAATCAGAGTGATTTTTGTATAGGGGTGCTTCATAGTTTTTCACTCTAATTTTTGCCATGTCACTATTCCAAGTTTATTTGTTATTTGGACTTCCTACAGTTACACAGTTACAGTTATTTGCTGCTTGGATTAACACTTTGGAATCCAATTTAAAATTACAATGATTTTGTTTTTTAATTTTTAAATTTATTGCATTTTCATTTAACTCACAAGCAGAACTTGCTCCAGCAATAAGACAAAATATACAATTTATAAATATTCCCATAACATAATTAAATCAGGTGATCTTTTCATAATTTCTGTCTACTTCACGTAACAGGTAATCTAGGAGATAGAGGCTATAACAAGTGCTCTTCAAGAAATATCAACAACTTAACTGATCTTCCACCCCCCCCCCCCCCCCCAATAGTTTTATTTTTTTGCCAAAATATTCCAGAGATACTTTCAAGGATGAGACTCCAGGAATTCCCATAAGTGACTAGGCTCAAAAAAATATACATTTAACATTTTGATACCTAAACAGACATTTACACTGAAAAATTAAATCAATTCGCTCCTTTATTCATGGATTCCATCTTCATTGATAGAAATCTTTTCCTTCGATCCTGTGTAGCTCTAGTAATGTCCGGAAACACCCAAAACTTTTGACCATGAAACAGTGTCAAACGATTTAATAAAAAAAGTCTTAACACTGAATTTCTCTCTGTCACAAATGCAAATGTAACTAAAAGAGTTGCTCTATTTTGTATAGGCGTATCTAATGACATTTCCAACAACTCAGATACATTTGCAGGTGATGAAGCTTCCATTTTTTTAGGTACTTCTTCCAGTTTGAAGAAGATTGCTTTAGATATCATAGGAACCGCTTCCATTGGATATTTAAGAATTTGTATAAGGTAGTTCTTAAATACCTCCTTCGATGGAATTAATTTAATATAGGGGAAATTTAATACTCTTAAATTGCAACTTCGCATGGAATTTTCCAGATTTTCTAAAAAAAATTTTTGCTACTGCAAGGTCTGATTGAACCAGCTTTTGTTGGATCACCTCTAATTTATTAAACTTTGTTTCTAATTCCATAATTTTAACATCTAACTTTTCAACCTTATTTTCCATTAATTGTACTCGTTGATTATATTCCATTTTTACTGTAGTTAAAGATGATACAGCTTTGCCCACATCTATTAACACAGTCCATACATTTTCCAACGTGATCTTATTAGGTTTTTCTGACATCAAGAAAGATAGGGGACATACCTGGTGTATCTCATCTCCTTGACCCTTGGAACTACCTCCAATAGCAATTGCAGGTATCGTTTCTTGACCTGGGCCTCTGGAGGTTGTTATAGAGAAAGTCTCTGAAGGATGACCCTCAGTGGTTCCCTTCCTTGGGTCTAAAGTTGTAAGTCCATTCCCCAGGACAGTCTCATCTGAAAGAAGAGTTGCTGGAAGCGGTGGCATATTCGGCTCACCGGGGCTTAAGGATATAACTTCAGCCAGTACAGTCAATGAGCGCTCTTCATCGACCTGTACAGTGTCGAAGGTAGGGGGTGTGTTGAAGAAAGTTTCTATCTGCGGTTGAGATCGCTCGAGCATGGGAGAAGAACTTGAAATTTCCCTCAGCCGGGCTTTCCTTTTTGTATGCGGTATACTAAATAGTAATAAAGATAAATAAATAAAAGAAACCTTTCTCCAAATAGATCAGTCCGCGGATTCTTGTAAAAAATAGAAAAAGAAGATATTCTATTCACAGAGATAATAGATGTTCTTATCCAATTCCAAAAAGTAAAAATCTCTTGCAAAGCCGTGCGACCAATTGGCGTGCGCAGCTTTGGCAACGCACCGATGGTGGCTGCATGTCCTCCTTCCGGCCGCACCTGGATGACATCAGTCAAGCAAATCAGCTGTGGAATGCCATCGGGGCAGAGAAGGAGTCCTCCCTACCCGGGGAAAGTCTCAGTAATAACCGCTGCACAGCAATAAGTTCAGGCAACAGAATCGCTCTCTCTCTCTCTCGCTCCTCCACCTCCAGTTACAATGATACTTCATTCAAAGAATCTTCTGGTTTTAGATATTTTAATATCCAAGAATGGCTCTTCCTTCATTAAATCATTAAACAGGAAACCCATTGAATGTAACAATTTGTTGACTTTTCAGACTGCATAATCTAAGATCATTTAAACGGGGTTTACCTGTTAGTCAATTGTTTAGACTACGATGTCTTTGTTCTGAATTGACGCTTTCAAAGCTGCATCATGGTGCAGAGATTTAAAAAATGGAGGATCTCCAGCTAGGGCAATATGTACAGCTTATCTGAGGGCTAGGTATTATGATCGGGCAAGTCTTTTGTCATATAAATATACATCTTAATATATGTTCATCAATTTTCTAATAAGTCGCGTATATTTATGACTAGTATAAGGAAGCACTGGCATGTTTTAGCAATTCACAAGATTTTTTCTGAAACACTTTCTCTGCTTATACAACAATAATTGAGGAGCAACGACACCAGTCATTTTGTATGTGGCACATACAATTATTCTGCTCAAACTATGGAAGGGTCCTTGAGGAGTCACCCTATATCTGGACACCAGATAATTCATAAACATCATACTTCTTGTCAATCTGCATGTGTATTAGAATGTATTGCAGTATCCTTGCTCTCTATTGTGCACCGGTTGGACAAAGATCAGTGAAAATTTGACTAACTGAACATAAGAGTTATTTTCACACCAAGAAGATTAACACACTTACTGGAGCCCATTATTTAATATGTGGACATACTTTGGTGCATTTAAATGGTCAGTGTTAGAACGCATTCCAGTGTCATCCTGGGGGGGGGGGGGGGGTAGATTGGGAGAAGGTGAACTTTTGAGAACAATATTGGATTTGCACTATTGACTCTGTGAAACCTTTTGCTTTCAATGATGAAATTCAATGGCATTCATTGTATTGATACCTAATTTATCAATGGTTCAATTTATAAATATGCCCTATTTAATACAGCACTGTTATTTCATCAATGACTAACAAGTAATTTGAAGAACAATGTTCACACTGTCATGGAGTATATTAATGCTGTATGTACGAGTATGCCCTCTTTAACATAATGAACATTTGCCCCTTTGAATGGGAAATGTTATGTTAAGCAACCTCAATGACATATGTGTACGTGTACAAAGCTTATTGCTTTGTTTAAATAGAGACACTATATTAACTGAATTTTCTCTATCCGTACAGAAGTTTGTGAACCCATCCTACATGTTATTCTCCAATACAGAGCTTGCTCAAAACATGGTGCCATGTCAAGATTCAAAGTTTGGTGACCGTCAGAATAGAAGTAATATTTTGAAAATTTGTATTCTGCTGATCCACAGATCTCAGAGGATAAACTCACATGCATATCAGAGTGCAACAATAATTTAAAAACAAAATAAAATAATGTAGTTACAAGAATATAACACCAATCAGTACATAAAACTTAACACATCAGGAAAAGTAGACAACACAAACTTGAAAATCGTGGAATAAATCCACTGGGTCGTTCTATCTAGGAATGCCTGCTTAAAGAAATTAATTTTTAGCAATTTACAGAAACTGAGCTAATCATTCTCTGATCTAATGAACAGGTAGTTGGTTCCATAGAATGGGCCCAGTGACACTAAAGATCCAGCTACTTGTGTTAATGAAGGAATTTCTGGCAGATGCTGAGTGGATGATCGCAAACAATGGATAGGATGATATGAGTGAATTAACGGCGTAATACATGCTGGAGCAGTTCCATGAATGACCTTTCAAACCAAAGATAAAGCCTTAAACTTCAGCCTCCATATAATAGGTAGCCAATGTCGATAAGCTAGAATGGGGGAAACGTGTTCACGTAGTGATAATCCAGCAATCAATCTAGCTGCCAAATTTTGGAATAATTGCAAAGCTTGAAGATAGGATTTTGGCAAATCTAGCATCAAGACATAATAATCCAAAGATGACAAAACCAGAGATTGCATCACTGTCCGGAAATCATGACAAAAGAATTGGCTTTAATGAGCGCAAAAGACGGAGTTTGTAGTAAGCAGATTGTACTACTGATGAAATGTGAGCCTGCATAGATAATGAGGAATCAACTACTACCCCCTCATTACAAGAGCTTAATTGGATAGGAATAGAATTCCCCTCAAACAGAAAATTGATAGGGGATGCTTTCAGGGGTGTGCGGGATAAGACCAGGACCTCAGTAGTTTTTAACATTAAGAGATAGCTGTTTTCCCTCATCCATTCATTAATTTTGAACAGGCATATAGACAACTTCCTGAAAGCTTGATCAATAGATGAAGTAATAGAGAAGAAAAACTGAAGATCATCTGCCTAAAGTTTAAAAGTGACCCCTAACCCAGAAAGAACAGAGCAGAGAGGGATCAAGTAAAAATTAAACAGAATAGGGGAGAGCGCAGAACCCTGCAGAACATTTGTTGGTAGAGGGAATAGATTAGAGGAACAGTCACCCATCCTGACCCGGTAATAGTGGTAAGAGAGGAAAGAAGAAAACCATAGAGGAGTTCCCTAAACTTTTCAGAAGGCCAAGTAACAGATTGTGGTTCATCGTGTCAAAGGTTGAGGATATATCAAGAATCTGTGAATACAAGTTTTGCATGGTGGTTTTGCATAGTAGGGATTTGACAAGACTAGCTATTAAATATGCATGAGAACTGAAACAAAATCAGACACAATATGATTGGATTAGAGGATAGTTGAGCAGTGACACTACTGCATTACCAAATGTTTTTAGAGATCATTTTGAGTATGCATATGGGTCATTATTAAATGTATTGGAGGAATTTCAAGATATGTGATTTATTTCATGTTTTCCACTTTTTGTGGATTGTGTGATATAAGTACCGTCACTATTCTACCCATAGTACTGTATCCCAAGAAATTGAAAGAAACCTGAAGCAGAAGAGGGGGAGATGGAGAAGAACATGGGGAAATAGAGGAAGGCAGAGGAGGGGCAGGAGAAAGAGAACTCTAGGGGCAGATGGACCCTGGAAAGGGAGGCGATGGAAAGGAACTTGAAGGAGATGAATTAAAGGGGAAAGGGAGATGGGGAGGTACCTGAGGAAGGAGGAGGAGATGATGGAGAAGAATCTGGGGGGAGATGGAGAGAACAGGGAGGCAGGGAGTAGATGGAGAAGAACCTAGAAGAAGAATGAAGGAGGAGATAGAGGAGGAGAGACATCAGAAAGAAAGATAAAAGCAAGAGGATGGGAAGGAGTTGGGGGAGGATGATGATGATGATGTGCTGTACCACCCGCACTCTCTCTTTTTAACGTTCTAGATCTGCCCACAGGTGCCATTGTATGAAATTCAGTTTAATTTCTTTTTTCCGTGTATGACCAGGCTGAAAACAGGACAATTATGCATCCTGTTCCTGTTTAAAGACGGACTTACGACAATTTCTTAAACATGGGACTGTCCTATATAAAGCAGGGCACCTGGCCACCCCAGGGTGAAAGGATGGGTGTGGTGTGGATGGAGGTGTCTGTGAGCATGGCTAGGTGTATGCATGAACATGGAAAAAAAAAGTGTATATAGTTGGCTGTGTGCGCATGCATGTCTGAGCAAACGGACGTGTGTCTATGAAGGGATGAATGCATCAGTTTTACACGCGTTTTACATGAGAATGGATGCATGGCTGTGGAGGGGATTGTGTGCGCTCTCATAAGCTCACCCGCAGTATATTTGTGTGAATCTATAACTGACCTTCACTCACACCTCGCTCAACAAAACAATAGGAGAAGGAATCCCCCACTGCACCTGGGCTGAAACCCGGCTGCAAACTCTGGCTGTTCCCTCCAGCTCCCTCCTCCTCGAGTTGGCTCTGCACCTTGGGGCCGGTGCCGACTGGTTCCAGGATGGGAGTCTTCATTATCCCTCGCGTGCTTGGAGGATACACCACAACACTGGGAAAAAATGTTATTTGGAGCCCCTTCATCTGAGGAACACTGGCGCAGCTCCACCTTGCAGAAACCGACTGCACTAGGAGGAGAAAGAAAAACAGAAGAAGAAAAAAAAAAGTTTTTCTAAAGCAATCTCTCCGCTCAGATGCGTTACTATCCGCTGGGAAACATGCCTTCTCCTCAAAGTAATAAAGCCCACGCTTTGTGCCACCAGTCCAGGCCTGATGCTGCCAGGCTGGGTGCCAGCGGCGGCGAAGTGAGGGGAGTGGGAATGAGGCGGGACTGCCAATGACGAGTGAGGAGGAGGAGGCCTGCTCTGCTTGCCACTTTGCTGAAAGCGGTGCTGCCCACTCAGACTGAACACAGAGCATATGGGCTCGAGTGACTGAATCCTTCTTGAAACGAAAGGTAAAGCCAGACGCAGCAGCTGGATGCTACAATGGGCGAGCTGGTGTGCCAGGGCGTGGGGCCAGGGCCCGGTTATACCGTGCATAGGGCGCACGGAGCTCCAGATGGGGAGACCCTGGATGGATCTAGAGCCTCTCCTCCACCGCACCCCATCAACCCACCTAAGTCTCCCCTGCTCAGGCTGAGATGGTAAACACTTTGGAACACGACTCCTCCTGGCATATGAACATGGGGTTCCCAGGTGTGCTGAGAGAAGCCTTCCTGGGGAGATTCTGAGGAGGACCCGGTGAATGATTGTACCGGGGAGGTTTCAGGAGGAAACTGCCTGCCATGCGAAAATCCACCGAGCATTGCATGTCTGATCAAGCAAATCAGTCAGATGCTCACTTAAGAGAAGATCTACAGACCCTTAAAGTACTGGGAGGACCCAGGGTGGAAGGGTACCTTGCCCTAAGAGCTTACTTGTTTGGACTGTGCAAGGAGGAAAAAAAAAAAAAGAAAGAGGCTGTACTGGAGTTTTGCAATGTTTCTTATATATTGTTGGACTTTGTTTTTCCTGCAACCAGTTTTGCAGTAAAGATTTTATTTTGAGCAACAGTTTTGGAGTGAAGAGTGATTTCATTAATTCAGCTTGGCTCCAAGGAAAGGTATCAGCAGGGAGGTTTTTTGTCTCCATAGCAGTTACTGGCGCTCCAGTTCTGAAAACCATCTCTCTCCTCGCCTGAATCCAATTTATCTTACATCTCCAACAAAGTCTCAAAAACGGCTCTAGCACAGCCCTGATGTTGTGCCCAGGGAGTGCAGCAAGGCAGCAGACTTTGCTCCCCATTCCCATGTGTTTAAAAAAGGATTGGATACGTTCTTGGAGTCCATTACCTGCTATTAATTAAAATGACTTAGAGAATAGCCACTGCTATTACTAGCAATGGTAACATGGAATAGACTTAGTTTTTGGGTACTTGCCAGGTTCTTATGGCCTGGATTGGCCACTGTTGGAAACAGGATGCTGGGCTTGATGGACCCTTGGTCTGACCCAGTATGGCAATTTCTTATGTTCTTATTTGCAGATTTCATGTGCTGGGAGTTTCAGCCCGGCTGCAGGCCCCTCGCTCCAGCCCTCCTGCCTAAAGCCTCCCACCAGCCCACCTGCGTATCATGACGGTGCCTTCCAGCTCAGCCCTTGCACAGCTGTGCTGCTGCTGTTGTTGCTTCATGACTGTAAGCGTGCATCCTATTCCACCAACGCTGACAGCATCCTGCTCACCAGGAGCGCCTGCAACACTACCCAACCGCTAATTTAGTTGGGAGTGCCTAGGTCGGAGATATGTTCAGAAGCGCTCAGTGCTTCCGGAAGCTGGGACAGTGAAAAGGAAAGATCGCTGTCAAGTTGCTGCTGTCGCAATTCCTTATAAAGGCAACATTGGGAGCAGGGATGCTTTGAAGGCTAATCCAAAATTCCTTGGTCCTTGCAAAACCCACAGCCCCCTTTATACTCGAGGCTAGGAGCTGAGATTAACCCCACAGGCTTAACACCCAAAACAAGTAACCACTTGCTTACATTCTTAAACAAAGAATCCAAAGCCAAGGGGGGAAGAGGAAGAGAGAAACAGGCAGAGAGAGTGAGAGAGGGAGGGAGGGAGCAGCAGGGCCACCCAAGCTGACCAGTCACTAGCAGGCATTTCGGGAATATTGGCTTTTGTGTCGGCAGATACCGAGAGCCTAATTAAAATTTACCAACTTATAGCACAATCCGACTTTGCTTCACTCCAGTCCCATCTGTAAAGAAACTATTCTGTCCCAGCACTTCTTGAAACTGCCAAAGCATCACAGCGTGTGTCCGCATCCCCAGCAAACTCTTTCTGTTTCTTCCCAGCTCTTTCCGTCTTCTTTCCTTTTCTCCGTGGTCTCCATTCTTTCCAGGCCCTGGATTTAGATGCAGACAACACGCACCCCCCACGCGCCTAGGGCAGCGAATGCTGAAGGCGCCCGCAAACTGGGCCTTCCCCCCCCCCCCCCCCCTCCCCTGCTGCTCTACGAGGTCACCCCCCAGTCCCCTGCCGATGCAGTCCGGCTCTGCTTGTCCCGGGCTCTGGCTTCTTTTTTCCTGTCCTCAGCTGATCTGAATCATAATGGAGTGCAGGGAACATGACGGCGGCCCTCTCCTCGCCCGGCTGTGACACCAGAAATGTGCCTGTGCTGCCAGCCTTTCCTCCTGCGATCTATTGCTGTTCAGATAGCGACACTGGAATAACGGGCTCTGGGATGCTTTCATTTTGTGCTTTGGCTACCTTGTGAACGCCGTGCTAGGGTATTGGGTATCAGTCAGTGTCAACAGAGGGTAGGGTGAGGTTCTTCTGTGTATAAAACAAGAGCAAGATCTGGGGGGAGATCACGTCTGATGATCATAAGGTGGGCAAACAGGCAGATAAGGCATTGGCAAAAGCCAGAAGGATGTTTGGGTGCACAGAGAGAGGAACAGGCAGCAGGAGAAAGGAAGTGATATTGTCTATGTATAAAAGTCTCTGGGAGATCTCATTTGGAGCAGTGTGTTCAGTTTTGGAGACCACACCATCACAAAAGGACAAACCAGATGGAGTCGGTCCACAGGGCAGCTACTAAAATGGCCAGTAGTTTTCATCATAAAGCATATGGGGACAAAAGAATCTAAAGATGCATTCCCTGATGGAAAGGAGGGGGAAGGGGGTATATGATGGAGACCTTTGAATACCTCCAAGGAATAAATGCACAGGGGGGCAGGCCTCTTTCAATGGAATGGAGGCTTTGGAATGAGGGATCATGGGATGAGGATGAAAGGAGGTAGAGTCAGGAGTCATTTAATGAAATATTTCTTTACAGAAACGGTGGTGGATAAATGGGCCAGTGGCGTTGGTGAAGACAAGCATGGCATTGGAATTCAAGAGAGCCTGGGACAAGCACAGAGAATCTGAGGGACAGAAAAGGGACCATAAGGCTGAGCAAGAGATGCAGATGGGCAGACTAGCTGGGCTGTATAGTCTATCTGCAGTCATGCTCATTATTTCTATGGCAGATCCTTCACCATTATTGTCATCCCACTATCAATTGGTGTGTCTTAGGGCTTTGTCCTGGGCCCTCTTCTCTTCTCATCTTCTTTCATAACTTTCTATACCATTTATATGTTGATTCCCAGATTTACCACTCTGCACCAGAAATTTCATCAGGAATCCAGTTCAAAATCTCAGCCTTCTTGACTGACATTACTCTCTGGATGTTCCACCACAAGCATGGCCAATACACAGCTCCTGATCTTTCCTCCCAAGCCCACTTACCCTCTTCCTCCTTTCTCTAGCTCGGTTTGATAATTCTGTAATCCTCTCAGACCCCGCAGCCTGTAACCTTGGAATCATCTCTCGCCTTCTCTACAAATTTTCAAAACATTGCTAAAATATGTCATTTCTCTATATCACCACCAAAATCCTCCCCTTAATTTAGTTTATTATATTTGATATACTACCTTTCCATATCACAAATCAAAGTGGTTTACAAAATTATAAAATACATCACCTTTCTTCACATACTACCAGAATCCTTATCCACTCTCTCATCACCTCCTGCTTAGACTACTGCATCCTGCTCCTCACAGGTTTCCCAGTGAGCCGTCTTTCTCCATTACAATCTATCCAAAGTTCAGCTGTATGACTTTTTTTTTTTAACTATATCTTTTCAAAACTTAAACACTGGAAATTACATTAGAAAAAGAGATCAGTTAATAACACATCAGGCTTTATAAAAAACATTCCCATAGATAGAACTTATACGTGAAAAAATACAAGACTGAAACGGTCTACCGCCTCCCCCTCCAGTCCCAGTAGGGTCCCCATATGTCTTGATATCTTTCCAACTGATTTCTTAAAGAAAGAGTACGTTTCTCCATTAAGGCAACATCTAGCAGCTTGGATTCCCAATGAGAAACAGATGGTGAGTTTTTCCATTGATATGCCACTGTCAGACGGGCAGCATGCAGAAATGACCCACCAACTTTCTGCAACCTTGCTGTCTCATTGGTTAGTCCATTTCCCCAGTAAGAACAGAGCCAGGACCACCCCCCACCTCCTGGCCACCCATCTCCAAAAAAGCTGGACCTCCGGGCATTCCCACCACAGATGATAAAAGGTGCCTGGAAAGCCACAGCCCCGCCAATCCTCCGAACTAAGGTTGCTGAATTTCACATAAAAGACAATTTATATTGCAACTCCTGCCCTTTATAACAAATAGTAATTTGTCTAGAACTCTTCCAATTAGACTTCCAGTCCCTATCATCCCACTCTACCCCCAGATCATTATTCCATAGCTGAATAAGTCCTGGTGTGGTACCTTTTACGCACAATGTAACCCTAATGGATTTATGCATTACAGCTATAAGATGTTCCCGTTTTTTACTACAACTCAGAGGCCCTTCCACTCCCTTTTCTTCCTCAACTTCCAGGGATCTCCTAATAATGTTGGCTACCACTTTGCACAAACAAAAAAATAATCACTTAGTAGTGAATGGTATGCCAGTTTCCTCCTCCAAGTCAGTAAATGATTTAATACTACCCTCCCCAGCCAGTTGTCCTAGAAAACGTAGCCCCCCCCCCCCAGACACCCACACATCAATATCTGGGGAAAATATATGTAGGGGTAAATGCGGGTGACTGATCAAAGAGGTGAGGAAGGACCATTCTAACCTCTGTGGACAGAGCGCACGAGTGACCGCTTTCCATAGTCTGAGTGTGTATGCAATTATGGGATTCCCCCAAACTGCCCGTCTATAAGAGCTGGACGTGTTCGGCATATGCAACAAGGATGCCAGGCCACACCCCCTCGCCCCCCCCCCCCTTCTTCCAATGAAAGCCAGGTCCGTACTGCATCGGTCCCCAGCCATACCCTAAGACAAGAAAGTCTGCACGCCCAGTAGTACCACAAAAAGTTAGGAAGCCCCAGTCCTCTCAAGACCCTGGGCTTAACCAAAACCGTATACTACCGGTTTCCCCTGCCATAGGAAGCTAGAGACCTCCCCTCTTAAATTCTGCAGCACCCGCATGGGAACATCGCATGGGAGATGCATAAAAGGATAAATCAACCTGGGAAGAATCGACATCTTAATCAAATTAACCCTCCCCTATAAAGAAATCAAGAGCGTAGACCAGCAACGCAAATCCGCCTCTATTTTTATTTTATTTATTTTTTTAAATGGGAGCATAATTATCCCGGTATAGCTCACTAACCAGTCACCAAATCTGTACAATCCCTCTCTCTCAAGTCACAAACTTTGGCTTCCATTTCCATTTACTCACCTCAGTACCTCTCTTCTCTTGTCTCTCTGTATGCCTCTCCTCGTGCACTCCACCCATCAGACGACTCCCTCCTATCTATACCCTTCTCCTCTACCACCAACTCCCGACTCCATTCTTTCACCTGGCTGCACTGGATTCTGGGAAGAGACTTCCTGAGTTGCTGTGCCATGCTCCCTCTCAAGCCTTATTTAAATCCGGTCTTTTTGAGACTGCTTCCAAATCTTAACCCCTGATTATTCCGCTTACAAAAATGTATTGATTTTAACCATTTTCTTAATAAATGAAATTCTCAAAGTCTCTTTTTGCCCTGTATGTTTATCTTGATTACTGTAAGCTCTATCGAGTAGGGACTGTCTCATATGTTTTTGTGCAGTGCTGCGTACATCAAGTTGCGCTATAGAAGTGATAAGTAGTAGTAGCAACATGTAAGTAGGTATGTGCATTCATTGCTTCATTCGTTTGATTCGTTTTGGTGGTATGTGCATATCTAATGAATTGATAGCGTGTGTGCAGAAACAAATGGTATATGCTTATCTATGCGCCGAGTACATAAAACTTACACCATTCATTTCTATGCGTGCACTGCCGCATGTACAGCCAAAATGAATCAAACAAATGGAGCAATGAATGCACATGCTTAGCCTGTAGTGCTTGCTACTATTCACATCCATACATCGATATTGGGGATGTACTGTGGTTTTAAAATGATGGGAAAATAGCATTCGCTCTTTAATGTCTCATTTCCCATTCAAAACACACACAAGAAAGAAAGTGTCATTTTGCTTCTGTTTTGGTGCATGCTAAAACGAGAAACAGAATGAAAAAAAATGAAACAAAAGTGTTTTCCATGCACACCTATAAATAAGAACAAAACCCTTAAACAGCAAAAGCTTATAGAAATACACACTGAACCAGCAATTCTGAATGCTTTTTCAGGGACCCTTTAGATGTTCTCAGTGCAGTGTCCATGCCTGCAGTACTCCATTGATTTGCAGAGAGAGCGCTGATAGGTGAGGAAGGGTCCTGCGTGCTCTTGAAAGTTCCTGTCCTACAACCTCCATTTTGTTGCTCCTTTAAGGTCTCACATCCTACCAAAACTCTAAGAAGAGTGAATGCTCAATTCGACTAAACTGGTGCTATTCCAGTGCTGACAGAGTGATTTCGGCACTAGCACAGTATGATTTCTGTGCCCAATGGGCTGCATACTGAGAAGAGCTGGATAAGGGGTTTTCCCATTAAGTGTCTGTAGGAAAATGCTTACTCCAGCTGCTCCTAAGCCTTTAAATGAGAAGTAGCAAACCACAATCTGAAAATAGTCACAAAAGTGCAGAGCACCCTCAGATTGGTTCAGTCAACTAAGCAGATATCAACTGGAAGTTATCTAGAAGGTGTAAGCTGTACATCCAGAAAATTGTAGCATTCCTGTTTTCTAAAGCACTATGTATGGGTACAGATGTAGTAACATAATTGACAGATTCTCCTTTCTGTTTTAATTTGCCCTGTAAAATATCACAGGCTTAGTGCTGAGCCAGTTGATATCAGAAGGCATTTGACAAAGTTCCCCATAAGAGATGCTTCAGGAAATTCAGAAGTCATGGGATCAGAGGCAGTGTCTTATTGAGGATTGGCAACAGGATACAAGACAGGAGGACTGATTGGTCAAATTTTCCAAATGGAGAAAGGTAGTTGTGGAGTGCCCCAGGGGTTCTACACTGAGACCTGTGCTATTTAGCATATTCATAAATGATCTAGAAAAGGGAATGCGTGAGGTGACAACGTTAACAGATAACACAAAGTTGTTTCTAAAATAAATAAAAGCAGCGCTCTTTCCTGATCCCTCCCATTTTACATTCATAAAAAGGATCTTTCCAACTTCTCCGTCCATTTCTGTTGTAGTCTGTGCTCACAACAGCCACCAGGTATTTGGAGGGGATGGTGGAAGAGTGCTGCTGGTGCCACATGTTTTCCTTCAGTACACTGCTATCACTCTCTAGGCTTTCCTACATGCTCCAGCTGACCTTAGTATAATACATTTGGAGAAAGGAATGACGAATGAGCAGACCAAATTTGCATACAGCACAATATTGGTTTTGAGTCATTACAACAGCAGCACATTGTGGGGACCTGCAGAAGGACCTTTTGAGACTAGAAGACTGGGTTTTCATATGGCAGATGCAATTTACTATGGGCAAGTGCAAAATAATGCACATAGGGAAAAATAATCCCAACTGTACAATGATGCGTTTCATGTTAGGAGTCACCACCCAGGAAAAGGACAGAGCAGAGCAACAAAATTGATAAAGGGGATGGAAAAGCTCCCTTATGAAGAAAGGCTAAACAGATCAGGGCTCTTTAGCTTGGAGATGACAGAGGGGATATATTAAAGCTGTATAAAATAATGAGTGGGGTAGAATAAGTAAACAGGGAATGGTTATTTACCCTTTCAAATACTAGGACTAGGGCACAGTCCATGAAACTAGCAACCAGCAGATTTAAAACCAATCACAGGAAGTAGTTTTTCACTCAAAGCATAATCAAGCTATGGAATCTGTTGCCAGAGGACGAGGTCAATGCAGCTAACCAAGTGGGGTTCAAAAGAAAATTGGACAAGTTCCTGAAGGACATAAGAACATAAGAACATGCCATACTGGGTCAGACCAAGGGTCCATCAAGCCCAGCATCCTGTTTCCAACAGAGGCCAAACCAGGCCACAAGAACCTGGCAAGTACCCAAAAACTAAGTCTCTTCCATGCTACCGTTGCTAGTAATAGCGGTGATTATTATCTAAGTCAACTTAATTAATAGCAGGTAATGGACTTCTCCTCCAAGAACTTATCCAATCCTTTTTTAAAACACAGCTATACACATAAATAGTTATTAGCCAGGAAAACTTGAGAAAGCCAATGCTTCTCCCTGAGATACAATCAGATACAAAAAAAAAACAGAGCAACTATTGGGGATCTCCTGGGTACCTGTGACCCAGGCTGGCCACTGTTGGAGACAGAATGCTGGGCTCGATGGACCTTGGTCTGACCCAGTGAAGCATTCATTAGGTTTCCTTCTTGAACTGTTTGACCCATGAAACGTGTCAGCAGTCAGGAAGCAATGGAGGAAAAAACCTCCCCCACCCAGAGCTTTTCTAAAACAAGTTTGGTATTAACATAAGTGTGTGTGTGGAAGAGCACAATCTGGCATATAAATGTCACAATCAAGGAAACTATATGATGCACTGCAAAAACGCATCACTTAAGAATTCTATACATAGTGTATACAAACAGGAACTCCTGGGTGCCAAATGACTCAGATAACATAGCACAGGCGGCCATCTGGGTTACCATAGTCCTCTGACTGCTACTCATTGCCAACTGACCCTCAAGGTTACCTTGAGTATTTTAGGGCCAGCTGAGGTTTTCTAACAACCGTCTCAAGGTATGCTGGGATTTGTAGTCTTGAAAGTAGGATTATGAGCTCTAGAATCACAGACATGGCTTAGGGTTAAGTTGGCAGGCATCCAGGTCTGATGGCTCAACGCAGCATGCTCCAGAGCTCAGGAGCACATTGCTTCTTTAGTGGATTTGGAACGTCTTCAGCAGGACTAATAAATAAGACCACTGGTGAAGAACCAGAAAAGATAGTGTGAAGGTGGCATAGACCTCAAGGGAGATCACCTGGGTTCATGCTACCAGGAACTGGGTGCATCAAGAGTTTTTATCTCAACCCTCTCTCCCCCACAGTATCTTAGGGGATGTAAATCAGATTTCCACAGATGCGAAAGCAGAGTTATAAAGCCCCCCCAAATGTTTTGCAGTTAGATACAGTCTGAAGCTCACCTTACTCCCACATTCTGCTCTGCTCTCCCTGCCAGGCAGTGTGGTAGCAGCTGGTAGTGTGGAAGGCCAAGAAAGAGCCGAGCAAAATGGTAAAATGGGTCAGGGCCACTGTTCCTTCACAGATGGGCGAGATAAGAATGCACAAGTGCCTCACATCACTAAGGAGTTTGCAGGCCTGGGTCATTGCATCAGGCCGTGGAATCTGAAGCTTAGAACCTGCTTTTTCTAAAGCTCTCTCAGTCGTTAAGAGGATAGCAGTTGTATGATACCAGGTAATTGCCTACAGTCTGCAACTGAGGGATCGAAAGAGTGTTTTGTTTTTTTTAACCCAGTAAACATATGGAAGTCACAGAGCAGCTGCATGCAGCCCAGCTAAGACTCTCAAAGACAGGGACACAAAGTCATTATTCAGAATTAAACATTCTGATGATTACTAAACAGGTCATCAACAGCAACCCTAAGCCATGTCAGTAAACAGCAGACCCAATTTTGTTTCATCACTTCTGTTTCAGGAATGATTATTATTTATTACTACTATTTTATATTTTGTCTTTTCAGGCACTTCAAAGTGGTTTACATTCAGGTACTGTAGGTAGTTCTATATCCCCAGGGGGCTCACAATCTAAGTTTGCACCCCAGGCAATGGACGGTGAAGTGACTTGCCCAAGGTCACAAGGAGCATTAGCAGGATTTGAATCCTGGCTTCCCGGCCTGCTGCTCTAACCTCTAGGCTACGCCTCCGCTACTACTTATCACTTCTATAGCACCATTCGAAGCATGCAACTCTGTACACAAATACACAGCGGAGTCTTGTTCATGCAGCAAAAGCCTCCAAGACAGTGCCCCAACCTTGCCAATCCAGAAGAGGGCAATTCTCCACTGCTGCAGCTCCAGAATTGTCCAGCTAAGGTGAACATCTGGTTTCAACAGGGCGATCCAAGGGACATTGCTGTGTAAAGATAAAAAGTCTGAGATCAACAAAACAGCTGGAATCAGAGGCTCCAGTGCTGGATCTGATAGAGGGATGGGAACATCTGCCTTTGGGAAACACTATTTACTGTGGCGTGGGAAGAATACAGGACAAATATTTATCAGTCACTCAGCATCATGTTGCTGGGTGGTGTATTATTTTTTCCATACTGCTCATTTTCCTCTGCGTTTCTGTCTGGAGGGGTGCTATGTATGTATGAATCCGGTGGCCTAGTGCCAACCCCCTTGAGGAGATGTGCACTGTTCTTGGCAGTCATTCCATGAGCTGAAGGTTTCCATTTGGAGAGAGACATGACAGGATCCGCATTGCGGGCTAGGGCTGCCCCTAAGCCAACAGGTTTGGGGGCACCATGGTTAGCTCAAGTCCGGCCCCCCAATGCAGGCTGTCTGTAGGCCCAGGGATCGATTAAGACAGAATTAATCTGATGTCAGGCTGGATCTTCAGGGAAACCCTTCCCATTCTCACACACCAAGGGGAAAGATCTGTTTTGTTTGTTTGTTTTTTTTAAGATCAGGCTCCTGGTGCCAAATCTCTACCGTGAAATATTGTCGTCACAGCACATTCATCCCTTTTCTGCTTCTGTTTGCTACTTGGGTATCGGGAACACAAAGCCCATGAGAGGTCCGGAAGGGCTCAAAGCAGAACTCAGAAGAACTGTTTCATTTCCGAACCAACATTGACACTTGGCAGGCAGGTAACTCCCCACCCAGTGCCAGTGGGCATTCCACCAACAGTTGCGTACCTCTAACTTATGCCCACACAGAGCAGGGGCGTTCCCATCCAGTGCTTGAGGACCGCAAGACCAGCTGACCATCAGGCTGTTCCCAGAGAATATTCATCAAAGACATTTGCATATATTTGGCATGAAAGAGTCAGGCTATCTTGGAAAGTCACCTGGAAACCAGACCTAGTGGCAGTCCTCAAAGGACTGTAGTGAATTCCTTGGAAGGAAGGTTTGACTTGAGGGAGGAAGAAAAAGGTTAAAATAAGGGTGACAGCCTGCGCTCTTACAGCATCTATCCCAAGACACTTTTTTTTTTTGCCCCATCACCCTTTCTTAGGAAAGCAAAAGCCTCCTTAAAGGTGACATGCAGGTGTCATAAACCAGCCGCTCCCCTTCTTCAGTCTGGCACCCGTGCAGGAACCACAATAAAATGTCAGGACCCAGAGCACAAAAATCGGTGCAAAATCAAACTCGGGGTAGAAAGCCGGCTAAAGCAACGTCATCTTTTCTGCGGTGGCCTGCCCATGTACAATAGAAAGTAAGCAGTGCACATATATTAATAGAAATGCCTCACAATTATACATTTGAAGCTGGAAGGTGCGACAAGACAAGACTACATGAGTTTACAGTGGCTGCTTTGCTTTCTGTGTTGGATTTTCCTGGTTACTTCTGCAATCCAGGAGTCAGATCCAAGTCCAACACAGCAGTCAGGATTGTTGGGGGACCATGCGCCCCTATGCCCGAGCTTTCCAAATGCGTCTCGGTGACCCCCACAGCCAGTCGGGTTTCAGGACGCACACAGTGAATATGCAGGAGGATCAAGATGCATCAACAAAATCTCCAGCAGGAGTATGAAAATGAATCATACGCATGTAAAACTGCTCGATAGGAGAGCAAATGAATCATCCTTGCAATAAATAAATAAATACACTTTCGACCACGGATATTTCATTGTGGGTGCCCTGAAAATCCGACCGGCTTGGGATTCAGAAAGCTCTGCCCCACAACATCCTAACTGCTATGTTAGAAGCCGATTGGGATCACAGTAACGTTTCCAATCTCTGATTATTGGGCCTGGGAAAACGATCTGCCAGAAATTTAACAAGTCCACAAGTTACAGCCTTCCCTCCAACTTATTTTTTCAACATGTTCTTCCTTTCTGGATATTTTTGTCAGCGCTTTTCTTTTATCCTTTTTTTTTTTTATTATTTCCCTCAGTGTTCTTTCTTGGAAAGTTCATAGCCTAGAGACAGACCTTGCATCAGGCTATGGGGCTGTCCTTGCTGAAGCTTAGCGGACAATTGAGACAACAAAGGACACTGGGAAAAAACAATTAAGGGGCAACCAGGAGAAACTCAAAGGCCAGTTCTAGGCCTATAGGGCTCAAAACAACAACAACAACAACAAAAAATGTTCTTCCTCCAAATATAGACTACGGGATTGGAAACAAATTTATGAAACATGCAGTTAAAGCGACCCGGGTCTCATGCCATTAGGGGAGGAACTCCAATATGCTGCTTTATCTCAGTGGGAAGTTTTCTGCCACTTCCCCTGCTCCTAGTAATAACTAAACGGCTTTATAATTCCCTGGAGAGATAAGGCTAAGAAAAGGGCTTCTCCCGTGCTGTCCATGGGAATAGTAATTACAGTCAAAAGTGCTCTGATCTCAAGGACGTGGTCCTAAAGGGCTGTCATACAATGATTATATAGAAACGTACAGAAATGACGGCAGAAAAAGACCAATCCACCCATCCAGTCTGCCCGGCAAGCTCCCACACTTATTTTCCCACACTTAGCTGTTTCACCCACCACCAAGTTCAGGGCCCTTGTTGGTAATTGTTTGATTCGAGTTCCCTGCCACCCCCTGCCGTGGATGCAGAGAGTAATGCTGGAGTTGCATCAAAGGTGAAGCATAAGGCTTAAAGGTTAAGACCTCATCAGCATTCTGTCATTTGATTGCTTTTACTGAACCCCAGTGCAGGTTCGCCGTTCCTCTTCCCAAGAATGCCACCTGCAGGCATTATGGGGTTAACGCAGCAGAGGGTACTACAAGCCTAAAAATCATAGCCTGGAAAATGCCCTGTCCATAGGTGGCGCAGACAGGAAATTGCTTCTCCTAAAAACCCAGTCCAAGGACTCAAGAGGGGCTTGGTCAGTCTGTCGGTCACCGTGGGAAAGTTTTCCCCGTGTCCCCAGGGAAGGCAAAACCATATGTTTCCAAAGTTTAAAAACAGAAGCTACAAAATGCCTAAAAGTACAGCGGGAAGGGGTGGAAAAGTGATATCAAGCCTTGAAAATTCTATTTCTGAAGAGAAATGAGTCATTAATGAATTGACACAAGTCTGGGCTCAAAGCAGAGTTTTCCATGCACTCTGCTGCTGCTTAAAGACAGCGTGTAAAGGCATTACGCTGCTCTGTACCACACTGTACCTTACCTCTCATCATGCTGTATTCCGTCCTCAGGCCTGGAAGCAGTGTGGCGCAAGGGGGGGGTCAATCAGCCACTGGGCAGGCGGCAGGATGTGCACCTTTCTGGCTGCCCACGCAGCCACAGTCCGCGCTTAGAATCTCCCGATCCAGCTGTGGAACGTCGGGGGGGGGGGGGGGGGGGGGGGGGAGCAGCGCAGCTGCACAAGACTGGGCGGGCTCGCACCCGTTCGTGTCCCGGCATGCGTCCCTAGCTCAGCAGAGAAGCATCCTGGCAGAGCATCTGATGGAGTCTTGCCCCCAGGAACAGTGTCAGAAAATCTGCAAAGCGGAGCCACTGCCATGCAGAGAGAGAGAGAGATACCTTGTTTTGATTTAAGTTCTTTCGCTGTCTGGATTCCGATGGGGCTTAAGGATGCTACACAGGCAGCATTCACAGCCTCTGGGGAAAGGAGGGAGTCATGGTCAATGCACAACGGTGACACTTAAGGGCCAGATTTAGGACCCATGATTGCAGGACCCCTAGCCGAGGACTGTCACTGCACTAGCCCGGTGGGACCCTCATTCAGTTACGATTTCAGGATATATCCACAAATGATTATGGCAGGGGTCTTCCAGGACAGGTTTGGGAACCACTGGACTAGACTAATATAGGAGAAAAATCCCTGGTAAACTGCAAATGAAGATTCATGATGCAAGTGCCTAGCACTGCCTAGCTCCGATTGCAACAAAAGGAAATTGCTGGGTCAAAAAGAAAAAATACTACAAAGCTGCCGAATGCCCCAGTTTCTGGGGGGGGGGGGGGGGGGGGGGGGATCGTCAGCCTCCAGATGCCCTGTGGTACTCATGCTGCTGATTTCGCATGGAAGGTGTGGGACTACAGTTCATGAAGATTCGGCCATTCCTGGCATCTTGAACATGCAATGTGCTATTTACAATACCCTTTCTGTCCTTTGAAAGCAACTCTAAAATAAATAAATCCCCCAAATTCCTAGCCCAGAATTTCTCTCCAGAAACTGGATCTGTTGGCAGCTCTGGACTTTGCTGGTGAAGCAATTGCAAGCAGCAACCAGGGAGCAAGGCACAGGAGGGTCATGTAGAGTTGCCAACTCATCCAATCCTGGTCTAACTCCCAACGCATGCCTAGCCCCATAGTTCTGATTTCCTCAAAAAAACGTTAGAGGATAAAATCAGGACTGGAACAGCCTGGCAGGAAACTATAGAGTTGGCTGGCAGTCCTAGGTTCAAATAAGAAATGAGCTGTAAGATCCTAATACGTAACTGAGTCTCAGACAAAGAATTGCCTTGCTTAGCCCACTCCTATCAAGAAGATGGCAATGCCTCTCCCCTGCCCAAACCAACCCCAATGACTCTTCAGGTACCCGGCTGCATCTCCTGGGATTTCTGGACAATTTGCATTTCGTTTTTCATTTTATTGTGATGTTGCAATCAGAACTTGAATAAGACATTGTGGTTTCTCTGCCAGTAGGTGCTCAGTAGTATGCTAGTGAAATCTGAGGCATTCGGATCCTGCTATATTCTTTTACGTTGCTTTTTAACAATTTTTTTTTTTTTAAGCAGGAAGTTTAATCTTCCTGCTTTGGCAATGTTTATTGCGTCATCATGTCCCTCCCCAATGAGGTTGGGTGGCTACCACCACCATCAACAGCCACCTCCTTCTGCTGGCCCCCTCCCTCCCAGGCAACGGATTTAAGCAACAACTGACAACAAGATAAAGGACTCGAGCCCCAACCTGATGAAAGGGGGCAGTGGCAGAGTCTCTGTAGAAGAACAAGTAGGGAAGACTCCAATGTGCAGATACTGCTGAACGGGTCAGATCACAGACATCAGCAGGAGCCGGGGTAACCACCACAGCTAGATCAGGAAGCGTAAACCGGCTGCTGGGTATGCTGCTGTGGATCCCTCCTGTTTGCCTGGATCATGGAGGCACGGTGGGGTTACAGATGGTAAGGGGACCCTGCTGCCTGTCCCAGGGGTATTCTTGAGGAGAGATCCCCTACCACAGCCTCTACAATGCCAGTTCTCTACCGTGTCCATTAAAGAAAGTTCTTCCCAACCTTTTTTGTGTCATGGCACATCCAGCTCACTTCATCGTGGCACACTATCACCTTCCCTTCCCTCTCTCCCCCCCCCCCTCAGCATCACCACCTTCTCTTCCCTCTGTCCTGGCCATCACCACCTTCTATTCCCTTCCCTCTCCCAACACCACCCCTTGCATCATCATCATCACCACCATCTTCAGGGTGGGTGCGAGCATTTTTTGCTGCCCTGTGTGAAAAATTGCTGTGCTGCCCCTCCCCCCATTCTGTTTTTGGTTTTTGTTTTGTTTTTTTTAATTCTTTATTTATAATTTCAACATATATACAAGAATAACTTGTCCATATGAAAATTACAGATAGAAATGTAATATCAGAAAAAAATAAACAAACATGAAATATATTCATTCAAACCTACTATCTCTTTTACATTACCTCTGTATTTTTAAAAGTAAAATTAGGGATGCTTTATTAAATTATGAGCATTTTTAAACAACATAATATATAAGTAAATTAGGTTTAACCCCCTAATTCTATTTCTATTCTAACGTTCCTTCATTCTCCCAGAAGTGTTTTTAGGTGTTCTGGATCTGTGAACTGATAATTATGTCCATCTAATTTAAGTGAGCATTTACAGGGATATCGTAAAATAAATTGACCTCCCTTTTCAATCACTTTAGACCTTAATTCCAAGAATTCTTTCCTCCTAGTCTGAGTATTTTTAACTAGGTCTGGATATATCCATATTTTATTTCCATAGAAGGTTTTTGACCTATTACGGAAAAAATATTTCATAACCAGATCTCGATCAGTAATAAAAGCGAAGGTCACCAGCATCGTGCCTGTCTTACCCATAACTATCTTCTCTTGTGATTTTTCTAGAAAGTCTGATAGATCTAATGTAGAGTCTCCATTTTTTTCACCTTCTTCCCCATTATCTTTTTCTTTAGCTGTTTGGGCCTTTTCTTTCATCTTAATCGAATTATTTATATAGAATGCTCTGACTATAGTAGGCATATTTTGTTCTGTGATATTTAAGATTTTAATAACATACATTCTGAACAACTCAGTGGGTGACACTTTACTAATAACAGGAAAATTTATTATTCTCAAATTTAAAGCCCGTGTTTTCTAATTTTCTTTGTATTTCATCTTCTGCCTTAATTTGTTAGACCTGTATTTTTTCTATCTGTTCTATATGCTGTTCTACAGCCTGAATCTATTTTTGCTGCGATACCAAAACTTCTGAGTTATTTTTAACAGTTAAATTTGTTTCATTAACCGCTTTAGTTAAATTTTTTATAGAAGAGTCCAATTTTGTCAAGACATTCCATAAAGTGTCCATTGTTATAGTCGTTGGCCTAACTATAATTTCTTGAGTATGTTTTCCTTTTAGTTGTTTTAAAGGTTCTTTAGATGTACATGCAGATGTCACATAATTTTCTTCTACATTTCCTCGTTCAATATTTGTTGGGGGATTTCTTGCAGATGCCTCGTCATCCTGTATAGCTCCATTAGATAAATCCAGATTCCCTACCAAATCCTGGGGAATTTCTGGTAATCTAGAGGATATTTCCTTTTCTTTACCAGGAGGTAGTGGAACGTTTGGCGCTCCTGGACTTAAAGATATGTCATCAGCCAGTAGGGACAGGTCCTGCTCCATCTCTGCCCCTAAAGCGGCCCCCTCAACAGGAGTAGTCGGTGGGTTAGTCAGCCAATCAGCTACAGTCTTTTGGCCTTTCTCAAAATTAGGAGTACTAACGGAAGGCTTTAACTTTGCCTTTCGTTTTGTATGCGGCATCAATGGTAAATTTATAAGAAAAGCCTTAAACGAGCTGTGGATACCCTAATATTTCGCTAAAGCTTCCCTATGGGAGGGTGAGAGGATATCTTTTATTAGCAATTAATTGCCTACCTGAAGTAAAAAAAAAAAAGTAAACAAGAGGAAGAAATGAAAGAAAAGAGTAGGCAAAAAGAGCAGTGTCAAAGAAGCACAAAGGTTCCCAAAAAAGAGGAGCACAGGGAAGATTGCCTGGTGAAGCTGAGAGAGGTGAGAAAGGAAAATCAGAAAGGCAAAAGGTCTTACCAGAGAGGTAAAGCGAGGTGAGAAGACATTTTTTCAGATATATCAGTGATAGTGATAGAAGGAAGATCACAGTAAAAACTGAAAGGAGATGAGGCGCAACGTGTGGAGAGAGAGAGATGACGAAATGGCGGAAATATTAAATACTTCAGTTCCGTGTTCACTATAAAAGACTCTGGAGCACAGTCATTGCTGGTTGGCAAGAGCGTGGATGGGAGTGGGCTACCCCACTCCCATCCACGCACCCCACTCCCATTTCGCACCCAATTAACAGCAAGATGGAAGACAGATTGGAATACAACCTTTTTGGAATGGAACAGATTGGAAATACAACCTTCTTGGAATGTTTTATAATTTTATTTTTCTTAGATTTATTTCTTGAGGTGGTTTTTATTATTTTCCTGGCTTTAACTCATGTATATATGATTTAAATGCTAATAAAAAATAAATTGAAAAAAGTTTTCAATATTTAATTTATTTTAGAAGTCTTATATCTCACAACCTCCAAATACATCTGTTCAGCATGGATTACGTATTCACATTCATGGTCTAATAAGACATATTTCCGCAAAACAAGGTCATTAACGCTAACGCACAAAAATAAAATATTGGTTATTATAAAAGCCATTGACTACCACTATCCACATGCCTGCTGGAAAAATTTAGCTCTAACTGTTTTTCTAAACTTCCTTATAGTCAATCTCATTTTGCAATTCAGTTTGTAATGAATTCCAGAGAATATAAATCACATTTCTTTGAAGATGAATCCATGTTGTCACTAACTAACTTCACAAGTACACTCTTAGCATCCCCTTTAGTTTTCTCTGCTTCATGTTCACCTAGTGCTTGACTGTATTTTCTGGGACACCCAGGGCCGGTGCAAGAGTATTCGGCACCCTAGGCAAGCCTTCAGCCTTGTACCTTCCCCTCCATCCCCATCCCCAACTCCAACCTCAACCACCTCCTCCCACCCCATCCTCCACACACAAATATTATGCATTTGTAACAGATTTTACATGAAATAGAACATTCAAAGCACAGTTTTCTGTGGTAAAAACATCACTTACAGCACTGCATGCAAATATAATAGACATATCTGGCCAAATTTTAAAAGCATTGCTCGTGCTAAAAGGTCCATGTAAGCATGTAGGACGGGGGTGAGCAACGCAGATTTTAAAAGCTACTAATTATGCGCATATATGCACGTGCATGAGCCAAAAAAGGGGGTGGAACACGGGCATTCCGGGATTGGGCCAACAGTTACCCCGTGTCCATCTGGATTTTAAATCCGGCAGTCGCAGCATGCAGCTTGTTAGCTACATATATTTACTCAGGGCAGGTGGGCCCATTAGGCCTACTCGGCAGCCACCTAAGGCTTGGGAAGTGGGCAAGGTGTTGAAACTGAACGCAGCTGGAGAGGAGAGGCGGAGGAGATCTTGTATGTGAACGTAGGTAAAAGTAGGTTGTGTGTGTGTGATTTGGGGCAAGGGTAGAGAGAGAAAGTACATGGTGATGACTTCACCTTGACCTCCTTTCACCAGCCCTGAATTTACTGCTGCTCCTGATGAGGAGCAAGTCTGCAGAAATTGCTTTTTATGCTACACAGGACAGGGTGAGGGGTCTGGCTCAACCGGGGGGAGTGCAGGATGAAGAACCAGAGAGGTCTGGATGATCTTGAGATAGACTGGACAAGCTGGTGGACTAATGGTAAAACTGGCAATGTCCTTCACGCAAGCAAGTTTTAAAATCTGTTTTCCTGCGCACAATGAAAGCCGGCAAAGTCCTAAGGAAGATACGCAAAGTACGTTTGAGTAACGGCTTAAAATTAGGAGCATACTTACATGCGGTAGGCGTATTTTAGATCACACGGGCACAACTGCATGCATGATTTAAAATTCCAGCGTTATGTCCGCTTGCGTGCCCATATGTGCGTGTACGGGCACCCGCGCACTTGTTTTAAAGCTACCCTCATTATTCGTCAACCAGAAAACCCTATTAAAATGCTAAAAAGACACCTGGAACCCATATGGTATTAGGCCTATTGTAAGGCATGTTTGGTGTGGGCTTGGCACTCAAAGCCATGAATAAACTGAATTACAATTACAATATAGTAAACCTCCCGTACTAAAACACTCAGCACTCAATCAGTAACAACCCTACCTATGAAAAGGCAACACTGAAAATATTATACCAGGCTGTAAAACACCTCCTATTAGGAAAACAGAAGCAGCCTAGCTGCTGAACCGAACACCAACACACTAGACTCTGTATACAGCACAGCAACAGAAAAACAGAAACATTTGCTTTTCTTAATAAAATATGAAACAATAAAATCAAGAAATATTAAACAATAATAGTCAAAACTTAGAATTAAAAAGAATATTTCAAAATAGCTGACAAACAGAATAATTAAATACTCTCACACAGCACACATACATAGTCTCACATACATACATCTTCACACAGGCTCTCTCTCCCTCAGACATGCACCCTCACTCATAATCCCTCACTCATTCACATATACCTTCATACATGTTCCCCCTCTCACATACATACTCCCTCATGGAGATTCACTCTCTCTCACACACACAAACCCATTTACCCTCACAATCCCTCTCTTACACATACACATTTTCCCTCTTACACAAATAGGCTCCCTCTCTCACACACACCCTCACACAGGCTCCCTTCTCTCCCACATCCCCTCAAATGGGCTCCCTCTCACACAAACTCCCTCCCTCACACAGGCTCCTCTTCTCTCTCACACACACACACATAGGCTCCCTTTCTCTCTTACACACATACCCCCTCACACAGGCTCTTCCTTTCTCACACATGGACACATCCTCACGAAGACGTCCTCTCTAACACACACAGAGGCTCCCTCTTCTCTCTCTCACACACACACACAGACTCCCTCTCTCACACACACCCCTCACACAGGTTCCCTCTCTCTCACACACACACAGGCTCCCACTCTCTCTCTCTCACAAACTCACATAGGTTCCCTCTCTCTCTCACACAGACTTCCTCTGTCTCACCCACTCATACAGGCTCCCTCTCTCTTACACACACACACACATGCTCCCTCTCTTTCATGCATGGACACACCCTCACATACTCCCTCTCTCTCACATACATACACACAGGGGCTCCCTCTCTCATTCTCTCTCTCTCTCTCACACACACACACACACACACACACACACACACACACACCCTTACGTACATTTCCTCTCTCTCTCTCTCTCACACACACAGGCTCCCACTCTATCTCTCTCTCACACACACACACACACACCCTTACGTACACTTCCTCTCTCTCTCTCACACACACACACACACGCTCCCCTCTCTCAAACACTCATAGGTTCCCTCTTTCTCAAAAACAGACAAACGTGGGCTTGTTCTCTCTCACACACAAACACATACACACCTTCTCTCCCTCACTCTTATACACAAACAGCTATACATAGTCTCCCTCTCTCGCGTACACACACACTAGGCTGCCTCTCTCAGCATAAAAACCCTTCCGTCCCTCATACAGGTGCCTTCTCTCTCTCTCTTACATAGGTTCTCTTGCTCTATCATTCTGGGCCTCTCTGTCTATCGTGAAGGACGAGAAGGGGCTGTACCTATGGCTCTCCTTGACCTCTTTCCTCTGTGTCTTTGACCACAAGTAGAATGGGCTCCACTTGTGGCCCCACCAGGCCATTCTCCTCATCTTTGACTGTGGGCGGTGTGGGATCTGACCCAGCCCCATTCAGCTGCTCCTGTCTGTGTCTTCGGCCAATGGCTGGGGACTCGTGCTGGCAATCTTGCTGTCCCCTAAGGGTTGGCACTCTAGGCGACTGCCTAGTCCACCTAATGGAAGCACCGGTCCTGGGGACATCCCTTGTTCTTCAACTTTAGTGCTCTGGCCTTATCTCTAGTCTCCTCCTTGCTGTACCGAATGGGCCAACTCTCTCTTCTCTCCTCCGTGGCTGCACTGGATGGGTGCACAAGCCTCTGCCACCTTCCGCTAGTCTGTAAAGGAAGAGCACACATACTCCCTCCTTACAACTACCTAAGAAGCACTGGGTCACACAGAGCAGCCCGGGCTATGGTTCCCAGCCTCCCTTACCTGCAAACCCCAGCATTGTACATTGTTTTGAATATCAGAATTCTTCTGATATTCAAAACAAAAAAACAACTAAGGATAAAGGCTTTCATCCAGTGCTTGAAAGACCTTTTATTCTTAAGGAGTCCAAGACGTTGTGCTGTAACTCCAAATCGGGGAAAGGAAGATTTCCATACCTCCCCCCCCCATGAAAGATAAAAGCAAAAGGAAAAATAAACTTAACTAACCCTTTCCTGCGGGCGAGAAACTTTTCTCTAAATTAGAACAGATCCAACCTGGTTAGTTTTCTTACTGCAACTGCTGGCAAGGAACAGGGGAAAAAACTGCACCTCCAACTCTCATCACTTTCTTCTACTCTCTAGTTCTGAAAACCTCTAGGGGTCACTGTATGAGAAGAGTGCCACTATAGTACCTACCATGGGGATGTCTAAGCAGAATAACTGCACTGTGCAGACACACCCTCAGGGATATCTGACATTGACTCAATGTCTGTCTGTCTCTATATATTCATACCTCTGCCATTTGTTTCAAGATTGTCTTATAATACATATTGAAAACTTTAAAAAGCAGTAACATTTTTAATAAATATATGCATAAATCTTAACATTAACTATCTCCAGTGTCATTGTACATGTAATTGCCGGAAAGTGGTCATGCATTTTCAATTTATATTTGGACAGACCGGAAAAAAGACTGACGAGGAATATCATCAAATGGAGAAGAAAAAAAAGTCAATACACAGGAAAGCTCAGGGTTTCCATTAGGCAAACTAGATGGTTGCCTAGAGGGCCAAAATCCCACCAGCGCAAGGCACAGAATGGTGCTGTACCGGAGCCACTGCCACTGTGCTGGAGCTGCCTCCAATAAGTAAGTTGATGGAGGGGGCAGGGGAGTGTGCATGACCAAATGTTTGCCTAGGGCACCAGATCTTGCACCAGCTCTGGGGAAAGCTGATGCTCTGAAGGACACAGATAGTGCTGCAGCTCTCAGTAACTTGTAGCATTCAGCCATCGATGTCTGCAGCTCCAGTGCAAGATCCTCACACTGCAGCTGTCAAGCTCATGGATGAGAAAATGGAAAAACAATTGCTATTTATAATTAACAGAAACATTAGTGGTCGTGGGTTTCCTTTTGTTGCTCCAAAGTTTTAATTTTTTTTGCTCTTTGTGAATCTTGCTACACATGTGGTTAGCTGTTTACTGTTCTATAAACTGATCCATGTCAGATTCTCCATGCATTCTTTCAAAGTCTTATAATATTCACTCATCAACATGAGGGAGCATGATGTTATCTACTGAGGAAGAATAGAAATGGACTTATTTCTATTTTAAGAGGGAGAAGGGAGTTTGGCCTGGCAGTTTCTTCCTGCTCCATTGGACCTGCAGCTTAAATCGGAACCAACCTTTTGGGCTGTGTCACCACTCATTACTGCCAGGGTGTTGGGTTTTTTTTTTGTTTGTTTTTTTTTTACACATCCAGTTTTTATAAATGCTCTCAGCTTAGCCCAGCCATTGCAGTGGTAGTTCTCAGCCAGGCTCCCCTTGTGTGGAATTTTCTACCTTTGGACTTCCATACAGAAGCTAATTTTATGAAGTTTTGGAAGCTGGTAAAATCTTAATTGTATTTGTGGGTTTTCAATTAAGAGTATTTAAGGACTGCTGTTTAATTTTATTGAAATTGATATTTTACCATATGTTGTATTTGCTCTTATGATGTATTTATTGTATTTGATTAATGCTGAATTTATTGAATTTTATTGATTCATTTTTATTGTACACTGACATTTTTTTATGAAAATCGATATATTAAAATGAACATTATAATTACCAGTACATCTCTCTCTGGAACTCAGCTACAGTGAACCCCAAGTCTGGCAACTGGGCATTATCACTGTGCAATGGCTAAAACTCCTTTCCAACACCATCTACACAGCATCTTCATCGTCGGCCAGCCAGGGGCGTGGAAGCCTGACTTGGGAACTGAACCCAGCTCTTCTGTTTGGCAGTATACAGAACTCAACATTTGAGCCACCGCCTGTTCCCAAGCAGAGAGGTTCTTAAGTGTATGCAATTTCAGGGGTGCAAAACGCTAGGAGGCCTCCCTTTCATTCCCTTCCTACACCCCCCCCCCCCCTCCCCGAGCATCCATGAGTTGAACTAGTCCAATAGTACAGTGAGACTTCACACAGAGCGAGGCTGACTTTCTATAGCCCAGACACTGAAGCGAGAGCACACATGTTGCACTGTTTTCACATCTAACAGTAACCCGCATTATTAAAAGCCACATTTACCATTCACTCGACAGCACTTCAGAAGTACACCTGGTAAGCAATTCCACATTTCCTTTTTCAGTTCTCACCTCTAAAATGAAGCAGCCGCTAGGCAGTCTCCTGCAGGCTCCTCCAGTGCCCCACAGATTTACTGTACGAGGTCCACATTGGGATCTAACTGGGCTATGCAGTGTGTATGATTGCAATGCCAGACATTATAGCATGCTGACCCCCCCCCCCAAGCCAAAACATGCACAGAGCAATTTTCAAAGCCATTAATGCAGGTAAACATACATTTCACTTGCCTAAAAATCGACGATCTGTAAATAACCCTCCCTCAATGCAGTGTTGTGTACCTTTACCCTCGTGAAGAGGAGATTTTCTTGGGTGAGTGCTTTGGTCGGGGGGGGGGGGGGGGAGGGAAAAAAACCCATCCATATATCACATGATCAAATGTACCTCATTATTGTCAATTCAAAACGTACCTGCTCAAAAAGTGCAAACAATCTAGGAGCACTTTGTGCCTGCAACAGTTTTCAATATGTAACTACTTTTGCTCTGAAACTTAGAGCAGAGCCCACAAGTAAAAAATAAATAGTCCTCTGACTTTGTCCCAATGCAGACATTTTGAAAACGGTCCCTTTGAAAGAGTCTAGACCACGGATGATCCAAGATGGCGGCACGCTAGAGGCAGCGTTCAGCAGCTCGCTATTCCCTCAATCTTACCTTACTTTTTCTTTGTCTAATGCCTTCTAGAAGGAAGGGCAGGGTGAGGGGTTTTCCCCTGAAGCCCTCTTCCCTTCGTGCCAGCAGCGGCTCATGAATTTTATCACCTCACGAGCACTCCAGGAGAGAGGGAAGTGCCAGCATGGCCATTTGGCTAAGGCCTACAATGTTCAAGGGGCCTACTTTTGTTGGGCAAAATTTTAAAAAAAGCTAAACAAACATATATAAATAAAAATTTCAATTGTTATTGAAGAATTTGCTAACAAAAAGCACGTAAAACCTTCTTAAATAAATAAAAATTATTTGGGAAATTTAGAAAATGATTTCTCTTATTAAGTATCACATCAGAACCTTACATAGGGGCCTACTTTTCTTAGCTGGCCCGGGCCTAATTCCTGCTTTCTCCGGCCCTGCTCCCGAGCCTGCTTTCAGGGAGCCAAGGAGCCCAATGGCATCTGCATGGAAAGAGCATTGTTAGTTGCTGGGCGGAGGTGAACCTCAGCCCACTTAATCAACGGCTTCGTCTGGCACAGTGATTCCCTCATCTCTCAATACCATGGTGCCCAGCTATGTCAATGCTGGAGTGACTGCACTAGAGGGGGCTTGCAGGACGTTGAAGGTGGTATTGAAGTGAGAGGAACCGCCTTTGGTTGGTAATGGGATGAGTTTTTTTACATCCACTTAGCCCCCCCATTTGTTGAGAGGGGTATGACTGTGGCAGAGTCCCCCACCTGGTTTTGGCTCAGGGGGATGATTTACCATCTAGTAGTGGCTCTTCGCAGCCCTTGCTCGTCCCGAGGTGGTGATGCTGGATTCATTGTAGGAGTTGATGGCTGGCCTGGGTAACTTTAGGGGAGTGGTCCCCAAACCTGTCCTGGAGGGCCACCAGCCAGTCGGGTTTTTGGGATATCCTCAATGAATATGCATGAGAGAAAATTTGCATGTTATGGAGGCAGTGCATCAAATTTTCTCTCATGCATATTCATTGAGGATATCCCAAAAACCCGACTGGCTGGTGGCTCTCCAGGACAGGTTTGGGGACCCCTGCTTTAGGGCTTATTCTTCAAAGATTAATTCTCTTTCCTCAAAAATGAAACACATGGGGGACAAACATAATGGTAATGTGGTATCCCTTACAACAAATTGGAAGCAGATTTAAAAAAATATGCAAGCTCTCCAATTTGCTTCAGTGAAAGACCGAAACTCCCTGTCAAGAAGGATTGAACAATGGGAAAGTTACTCAAGGCATTTGAATCTTTGTTTACTAAATTTCCCCAAGATTTTTGGGTAATTCCTGATATTACTTTAAAACAAATATTTCCTTGAAGTTTTAAAATTTGACTCTGAGCATTTGTCTTCTATTAAATTATCTTTCCTTTCTGCCATTGGTAATGCTAATGTTCAATTTCAGTCTGGTTTTCCCAATTTGACAAATTTCTTAGAGAGTTCGTCACCTGAAATTTTGGAACGTGCTACTTTGTTGGTTACATTTGTATCATCGCAAGATGTTAGCAATGTTATGCGTAGATACTTTAGGGATATAGCCTCATCCTTTTATGGCCAATTGGTACATGTATTTCCTGATATTTCATGTGTTTTGGAGGTAGAATGGAGAAGCAGCATGTTTGCTGGCTCCTTCCCAAGGAGGAAGGGGAGACTGCCATTCCTCTCCAGGTGGAGAATAGGACAAGAGTAGTCTTGTTCTGTGGCACAGGAGATTTGTATCGAGGGGTTTGTTGATACATCTGCAACTACATTCAGAGGAAGGTATCCAGTTCAAGGAACTGCAGTTGTGTAGGTACTGAAGGGAAGATATGTAGAAGCAACAGAGGGTCCCAGTTCTGCTCTCAATGAATATGCATGAGATAAATTTGCATACACAGAGACTCGTGCTATACAAATTTATCTCATGCTTATTCATTGTGGAAATCCTGAGAATCCGATTGGCTGTGGGGTCCTCAAGACAGGTGGAGGGAGCCATGACATAGAATATGACAGCAGATAAGGATTGTAAGGCTCATCTAGTTTGCTCAAATCCTGTTACTGTGCTTTAGGATCCACTTGATCTGCAGCTTTCCCTTCAGTTCCTGCTTATTAAACATGTTCTCTTGAATTATGTTATTATTTTTGCCTCCACAACCTCCACTAGGAAGCCGTTCCATGCATCCGCCAGCTCTCTGCGAAGTAGGAGCATTTATCTCTTAATTCTGCTTATACTATTTTAGCACTACTCAGTAAGCCATAATAAAATAGCACTGCAGCACAAAAAGCAATTTGGTGGATCAGGCACAAAACGGACTATTTTCATGCATAAATCTTTTTGAAGATTACCTACTACATTTCTACATGCCCTGTGTAGAAACATAAAAGTACACACAACATAAAGCAATATGTACTTGGTACCCCTATGAATAGTAGAGCGTAGTTGGGGGGTCTAGGAGCAGCCAGTGGAAGAGAGTTAAACTCGTGTCATCATATGCACGAGGCCCTGATTGTAACATAGTAATGACTGCAGAAAAAGACCAAATGGTCCATCCAGTCTGCCCAGCAAGCTTCCCTAGATGGCAATTGCCACTTCGTGCAGGCTACTACCCCCATGTTTCTCTTCAATTGCCGCTCTGTGCGGTTATCCCAAGCTTTATGATAACCCATAAGAATTTCAGCTAACAACATTTTTTACTTCAGCTTTCTTGAAAATTCAGCCAGTGCTGCCTGACGTGCGTTGCTTAGGGGACTTTGCCGTAGAAGCAGTCCAGTGCTTCTTCCCTTATGCCCGAGTATCAATAGCCCAGACCATAGAAGTCGGGGTCCACTTGGTTCATTGTGCAGTGCTTGCAATGTCATTTGTGACCACACAGCCTAAGAGGGACCAACTGGATCCAGTATGGGCAAGATGTTTGCTAACATGGCAGCTCCGGAGCACAGGTGAACTGGAGGGGAGTGGCTTAAAGAATTAAAAAACTAAGAACTAAGACAAACGTCTAATTGATACGGCATGCATATTTTTCTTTGCACTGTGTACCTTGGGGGGGGGGGGGGGGGGAGACGGATTATTTCCACTTCAGTGCACTTGTTCGGCTCTGTCTAGGTTAGCTGCATTTTAGTCTCCGATATGCTGGCAAGTTTCATCATAGGCATACAATGCATCCCAGAGGTGGCTACATCATGCATATACATTTTTGGAAGTTTTGAGGTGAACTGTATGGATGGCAGACAGTACATAAATCCAAATCATGTTTACGACTTCAGAAATAGCTCACCTATTTTTATGACTTTGGGTCATTTCATTACCATAGTTACAGGATACAGACTGCTGGGATAAGAAAGGCTTTAGTCACATGGAAGACAGAGGAATTTTGAATGCTTTCCTCACAATATCCAGTTTCTAAGTGAATGCTCTGTATTGACAGGAAGGCCCTTCGTGCACCTGCTGAAAGGCAATTGTAAGTGACGACCCAAGGACATCAACACTGCGCCTGCGTATTGGGCAGATAAAGTTTCTTGCAGTACGAGCGAAATCCCCTCCCCCAAACTTTTATAAATGCCCTTCAGGCAAGCAACTTTCCAGATATTTTTGCTCCAGCAGGAAGATTGTAAAACAGTTCTAGCATAAAAAAAAGACAAAATGAGTGGCCAATGCCAATTATAGTAAACAAAATGAAAATTCTTTTCTCTTTCTGTTTTTTTGTCCTGATTTTTTTATGTTCCTCCGGAAATATGCACACTCCCGAAAGCTCCACCTACTCAGCACTATATGAATGTCAGTGCAGTGCTAGCTCTCCTCAGCAGGGTAATATAGGGGAAAGCATGAACACAGTAGAAGCAGCTGACGAGTGGATTTATATTTAAATATAGATATGGAAATAAGAGGCACGTGGGCATTACTTTTATTTTTAAAAGTGTGTGTTAGGAATACCTGGCTCCCTTACCACTTAGTTTTCCCTTCCGTAACCTCTAGGGAGAACTTTGTCCCTTTTCAGATCAACCCTACGGTTTTTCCTTCACCCAGGAGCCCGATCCGGTCAGCTCCTGAAATCCTGAGTAGAGCACGTGCAGAGGGTGATTGTATTTTTGGGGGTTTTTGGAGAGGAGGAGTGTTTTCTCAGTGGACTCTCATAGGCCCTACAGCCTGCACCAATGGGGTGATCAGGACTGGGTCCTTACGCGCGCCCTCATGGAGCTAGAGGGACCCGGTCCTTGAGAAAGGAGGAGATTTTTTTGACCTTTTGAGAGAGTTGAGTTTTTCTGTCTTGACCTGCTCCCGGCTCAGGAGGGAAGTTACCCCTGTCCGAGAGGAATGGGATAGGGTGCTGCTTTGTCCTGCCAACTGTCTAAGTGCAGACTGCAGTTGCCAGAAGAATGAATCTATTCGGAAGTAATTTTATTTTCCATTTTTGTTAGGAAGAACCTTTTACCAGCAAATTTTACCCACCAAAGGAAAGAGAAGAATTTTTCTGATTTTCCAGTCACCAGGATGCGACACTGACTCGGTGTTTGGACAATGAGAAAACTAAGGCATTTTTTTTTATTGTATCAAAAGATTTCAAGCTTAATTTTTATGATTTTTGACTGATCGAGTTTTCCTAAGTTTTGTTTGAACACCATTTCAAATGTTCTGCTACTTTCAAGTAGCTGAGACAACGAGGAGCGAGTACATGTGAAATAGTGACGGTTGCAGGGTTCCCACCCCCATGAGCACAGGGTCTCGGAGGCTTGTCCTCCCCACCAGAAGAACTCTGGCATCCCAGTGGTCTGTGAAGTTTTGACCTGTGTCAGAGAAAGGAGATCTCAGAGAGACAGTTGCCTTAGGGACTGTTGTGTACCCCCACACTCCAGGAGTCTCCCAAAGAGGGGGCTACATATAAGCAATTCAGTACATCCAGATAAAATGGAAAAGAAACACAAGAAGAATAAAATATCAATTTACATGTATCCAGTTGCTATTCTGGGCAATCTGGCTATCACTAAATAGATACAGGCTTGATTTTTCTCTCGACCTCTAGCAGAAACTTAACCTTCCTGTGTGCAAACAGAGACTGCAAGCTCTTCAGGACAAGATCCTTTAATAATGTGATGATACTGTGCCTGCTATCAGGCTATGCTGTAAGTTAGATTGTAAGACCTTTGGGGATAGGGAAATACCTACAGTACCTAAATGTAATTTGATGCACCCAAGCATCTTTCTGGCTTTTGCTGTCACCTTATCTACCTGTTTGGCCACCTTAAGATCATCAGATATCTCCATCAGATAGATCCTGCTCTTGTTTTGTGCACAGGACTTCAGCCCCTATACTGTACCAATCCCCTGGGTTTTTTGCAACTCAAATGCATGACCCTTCTGGCAGTTTTCTGTGTTCCTACTCCAAACCCTTCCTCAGTGAACACTGAACAGAAATATTTAAGCAATTCTGCCGTCATGTCAGCCTCTATTTATTCACCCCTTCACCTTTGAAGTCTACAGTCCCATTTTTACCCTTCTTGCTGTCATCAGTACCTCAAAAGAGCGTCTTGGTTCCCCTTTTTTGTTTTTTTAACTCTATTATCTCTTTTTTCTTCTATTTGCACCTTCGCTCTCTTGATTACTTTCCCCAATTCTCTTTGCTTTTCCAGATACTATTGCTTAGCTTTCTGCAATCTCTTTTAGTTTAGGAATGCTACGTCTTTGTTCTTTACCTTTTCAGCCACTTCCATAGCTGTCAATAAATATAACGCAGACTTTCTTGCCCTGCTCTCCATTCCCATCCCACAGTGCAACTATGGAATTACTGTCATTCGATTTCTCAAAGGGCTTCCAATTGCTCTCATACAAAAACCTTGTCTCTTCACTAAACTGTTTCTTTCCTGATATGTTGTATGCAAACATGTGGATTATTTTTGGCATTTAAAATTAATAAAAAATTAAGTAAAATGAAATTTACAGTGGCTTCTTTTTCCTCTTACCTTTATTTAATTCCCTAACAAAGATATGCTGCCCTTACAATATCTCCTATCAGTGTTGCCTGCTGCTCTTCTGCTTCTCCTAGCTTATACCATCCAGTTAATGACTCCTTGTGCTACTCCCCCATCGTAACAGTCAGTTTTTCCTGAAATCCAGGACCCTCACTTTTGAATTAACCACCAATGCCTGTTCTCCAGTACTGAATCACACCTTCTGGTGATCACTGGATCTCAGGTGATCCTCCACTACAACATCAGAAACACATTACTCTCCTCAATTGTAAGCATCAGGTCTAGTATCAGTCCTCTACACGTTGGTAAAATTTCCAGTTCTTCCTATAGACAATCCAAGACTGCTTCTAGATGTCAACACAGCCTGGATGTCTCAATCAACATCTGGCAGATTAGAATCACCTATCAATAGGCTAAAGGGTGGAAGCAGTCTCTTCCTGCCTGCTCTCTTGTAGGGGTATAGCACCAAGAGCTCAGCTTCCTAATCTCTTCCTAAAGGAACAGTGAAATATGGCTAGATGTGGATGTCCAAATGTTTCCATTTAAGAAATAAAATTAAATTACTAGAAAAGCATCACATTCAAGAGAAAAATGGTTTTGTGAATACACATTTCCTGTGCTTCTTAAAATAAGAAATATTTTAATCAATCTTTCACTTTAACTTTCCTCCCTCATACCATTTTTTATACACACAGGCCCACCACAGAACAGGTTCACGAAAAGATGGTGGGATAGGGTGCAGGTTGAGAAGGCAAGAGAGGCCAGTTAACATAATTGGAGGGCATCCTTCCCTCCCCACCTGATCGGCTGCAACACTGGAGGAGGACACCCCCCCTATATCAACCCTACTGGATCTAAAATGGCCTCCACATAAATAGTGAAGACCAGTGCCTTAGGAAGTTAAAAAATTGTTTGATAGGAGGCAATGATCTATTATGGACTGGTAACTGCTTAGAAGAGGAAAGAGTAGTTCTTGGCTAGGTTGTAAGCTTCATGGAGCAGGGACAGTATTTTATATGTATCTGTACCATGCAGTACATGACTAGGTATGTCTAGTAGTAGTGGGATTAAATGCTCAGTTTTCCAAATGGAGCAAAGTCAATAGCAACATGTAAAGTCAGCAAAATTAACTCAAGTGAGAGAAAGGGCTTTATCATTGGCTGGGCCCATACTATGGAACACGATGCCACCCGAACTCAGATTACAGAATAATCTCAAAACTTTTAAGAAAAATCTAAAAACATGGCTCTTTAAAAAAGCCTTCACTAAAGAGTGTGGAGGGTAGAGAATGAAAGTACCAGGTAATGCAGATGAGAATGAATTTAATCAATCCTACTTTTAAGAAGTAATATTTCAAAGCGATAGTAACTCAATAATATACCTGGACTTGACCAACATTACTCAAATAATGATTTTATTTATGAAATTGTAACCGAACTTTATTGGCACCTGTTAGAATATAAGATATCCTACATTTACTTACCTTAGTCTATGTGCCTATTTGTAAACCGTTGCGATGGTATATAACTTAGCGACGGTATAGAACAGTTTTTAAATAAAAAAATAAAATAAATGTCCTAGAGATCTGTGCTGGGGCCTGTGCTGTTTATCATTCATATATGATCTGGCAAAGGGAGCAATGAACGGTGTGATCAAATTTGTAGATGACACACATTTTTCAAAGTTGTAAAAATTGCCGTGAATTATGGGCCATTGCGGAAGGATCTTGAGAAACTAAAAGATTGGGTATCCACATGGCGGAAGAAATTTAATGTGGACAAGTGCAAAGTGATCCACATAGGGAAAAATAATCCCAACTACAGGTCTCCAGTGCTGGATTCCATATTAGAAATCAATCACTATGCAGGTGACAATACGTTGAAATCTTTAGCTCAGTGTGTGGCGACAGTCAAAAATGCAGATGGAACGGCAGGAATTCCAAAAGGAATGGAGAATATGATAATGCCTCTGCATTGATCCATAGTGCAACCACACCTTGAGAATTATGTGCAAAGTATCTAGTGTCCACCTTTATCCATTTTCTTCCCTCTCCTCCTATTTTTGCCTCCATTTTAAACCCCCGCTCCCCAGATGCTTGCCCAGGTAATTCAAATGCTCTTGCCAGCCCTGAGGGAGGGGGAGAGGGGATGGTTTTCTTTTAAGATTATCCCTTAGTTGAACTCTGGGGCCAGCTAGGTTGGTACCGTAGTAGCAGCAGCGGCTTTCTTCACTCTCTTTCTCCAGGCTTTGGTAAGCCAGCTTTGCAGTGTACTGAGCCCTTGCCAGCCCCAATGGACATTGGACAGCAGACTCAAACCTGGGTTTGGTGCACTGCAGCACACAGTACTACTGCCTGAGCCACAACGTCAGCCAGTGCTTTTTTTTTTTTAAAATAAATCCCCAAAGGTCTGGATAGTAAAGCATAAATAAATACCATTTTCTTGATCTCTAACAAAAGACTAAATAAAACAAGTAGGAAAAACATACAGCGGCATGGCTTCAGGAGCGTAACATAGCAACATATGCTTTCCAGCACAGATTTTTGTAAGGCATGTGTGTAGGTGCTGGGGGTGAGAGTGTCTGTGGGAGTGCGATACAGGTGTGCATGTGTATATAGGGGGATGAATGTGTGTGTATAGGTGGGTAGGAGGGTATAGCTGGGTGCGCAGGTATGGGTTGTGGGGGGTTCTGCGAGACTGATGTGTATTTTTGAGTGAGCGGGGGCTGTGTGTTTGTACAGCGGTTGTGTGTGGAGGGGACTGTGGAATGTGTTTTTTGGGGAGTATAGCTGAATGTGTGTAGGTGGAGGCGGGGGTGGGGGGAGTGTGGATATAGGGTTGTGGTAGGTGGGTGGGTGTGCTGGGAGGCAGCTCTGTGTCGGTGTTGGGGGAGAGGGAGATGTGTGCATTTGCCCTTTACAATTTGGGGAATGGTAGCTTGCAAGGTGCCTTGGGGGTGAGGCCCTTCACTGGCTGCTTCAGGAATGTTCTCCCTACTCCGGGCCCTCTTTCTCAGTGAGGAGAGAGGCTTTTGAAATGCAGCTCTGGGCAACGTTCTGCAACTTCTAACACTTTCTCGCAGAAAGCAATGGGGATTTTGTTTCTCTGGGGCTTGATTTTCTGAAAATACTGACCCAATATTTCTCATTTTCAAACACATCTGAGATATTCACACTTTCTTTCTGCATGCCAAATTTCTGTCCTTTTTCTGGAGAGGTATTGTGCCTATGGACAGAGGGAGACAGACAGACAGACACTGTTCTCTTTTATGTATTTTTTTTCCAAAATTCCATATGTTGGAAAGCATAAAAAGGAGCTGAGGTTTCTATTTTCTCATGTACAAAGGTTGTAACGTCTGTAACAGATCTGGTGGTAATTACACTCAAGCAGTTTACGACTACACAGCAGCTATTATAAGCATGCTTGGAATGCTTTAAGCCAGCCTTACAATTTCTCTGGTAGTTTTCAGCCCAGCTTGTCTGATCGAGGCCTTAATTTTTGCCGTACACTTTGTCCCTGCAACTCCCGTCTTTACCACAGTAATATTAAGTACCACAAGACAATACCTCACGCAGAGTACTAAATCTTTTTCTCTTCAAGCATCAGCATGGCTTAGATTCCATGACATATTTTTGTTTCCTGCCACATGTAGACCTATGAGTAAGGTCGTTTGTAATAATGACACTTATTGTAACTGTGGGGTTTCTATGGAGGGTTTTCACCCTAGGTCATTTATAAACTGGGCTTGCCTGTTAACCAATATTTTAGGCTGCGGTGGGTCTGTTCAGAACATCGGGATTTTTAAAAGGCAACCACAAAAAATATGGTAGAGAGGTTTGTTGCCTGTGGATATCCTGTTTCAGCTACATGTGGCATATCGTAGAGCTATACAGATCAGGAAAGTCTTCTACAGTATAAAAGCATCTATGGATACTAGTAGACATATATGTGTACTACCGTTTTCCAATAAATCTCTAGCAATTGCCGCATCTATTAAACATTACTGGCATATGCTATCAATGTGCAAGTGTTTGCAGTCCAGTCTCTTATATCCTTTCCCAAAGGTTGCAATATTACATAGTAACATAGTAATGACGGCAGAAAAAGACCCAAATGGTCCATCCAGTCTGCCCAGCAAGCCTCCCAAGGCAGTGACTGCCGCTCCGTGCAGGTTACCCCCAAGCTTTTTCATTTATTCCCCCCCTCTAGCCTTCAGGGATCCACATAAAGAGCATGTGGCGAGACCCAAATTCCATATGTCTTCAAGGAGGTAGACATTTCGTACGTGGGGCATGTCAACAAACAGTAGAGGATGTCGAGCAGGTACATCAAGCAACAGGGTGTAGAGTCACTCGCAAACATTGTGCTGTGTGTTAGGTCAGACTCTGTAGTGTATGCATCACAGGGTGCATGTCCTAGTGTACACATCGTAAAAGCTTCTCAGTACTAAGACACTGCAAGTCCTCTCTATTGTCGAACACCGTCTTACTCCCCAACGTATATTTGATCAATGGAAATGGACTGTCATTAAAACCTATTCAACTTTCTAGGCCTGAGGGTGATCGTGAGGCACTGCTGAATCAGTGTGAGCAATTTTGGATTTTTACTCTTTGGAGCAAACAAGTCTTTGGGTCACAATGAGAAAACAGAATGGCACAGCCTATATTGAGTGATTTCGTTTTTCTGGATAACCAAAAGTGATTCATTTTCCATATGCACTAGCTATTATGAATTTTTTTTTTTCAGAGCTGCAACCGTCTATCAAACAGTTTTCATTGATTTCTGCAACCTGATTGGTTCTTTTAGATTATAATTTATATAATGGCCCTTTGCTGGCTGTGTAGGTAATGCAGGATGAAAGAGAAGCAATGCTTCCCTGAGGCAGAGAGGTGCTGTGTCAGGTTTAGTTTTCGGAGACCGTCTGAGTTTGACTTTAGCATACATCTTTTTCATGAAGATTGAGATAAGTAATTTTTTTAATTGGATTATAAATAAATAATTGTGTAGGCTATTCAGACCAAATGATTAGACCAAAGGACTGTTACAACTGAATTCAAGCTTTGATACAGTAGTAACTGTCCTTATATGATGGTCATATTAATAACTATTTTCTGGCCCTAGAGAATATGCAGTAGGACATTTTTTAAGGTGGATTTTTTTTTTTTTGCATTCGACTGTTAAGATATGGCATTTTGAGATAATAGGACACCTCTTGTATTTTGGGGGGGTTCTATGGAATCGATAAGATGTGGTATTGTTTTTAGTGTGATATTATGTGGTACGAATCAATAGAGATACGGTATTAGATTTTACATTGTTTATTGTAAATCGTTTCAGTGTGTTTTGGAGAGATGCAATTCATAAACACAAAGAAATATTGCAAATATATTGCATTTAAAAAACAGTGCCAGGACACAAATCTAAGAGGGGACAATTTCAGGAGCCTTTCGAGAGAAAGAGTCCTGCTTTTTCGGCAGCATCTATCCCAAGATTGGATTAGGTGTGTGTGTGTGGGGGGGGGGGGGGGGTGTGTATTCCAGCAATGGTAATGGTGCTGCTGGCCCTGCTCCTTTTACTGCTAATGAGCTCTCTCAGCAAAGGCCCTAAATTAGATAGCAAATGACGTTTCCATTCAGCATTTGGTTCTTGTATTGCTGTGCATCTCTCCTGTGGCCTATCCTTTTTCCACACTCATCGATTTTAATTTGTTTAACCTAGGTCTCTGTTTGGTGTCTTAAGCAATCAGGAAAATATGGAAAAGAATTGGTGGGGGAAGAAAATGACATCATATTGCTTACAATTAAAAGCAGTACTAGAGCTTTTGTAAGGATAGCATTGGATCTTCATGGTGAAAAAAGATATTTTTATGGAAGTAAGTAGAGGCACTTTTTTTTTTTTTTTTAAAGCTTTATGGCAAGTCACTGAATATAGTACCAAGTGAACTAATCATCCAGCAATCTAAGGAGGTCATTCTCTAAACCACGGTATTTTTCCCCCAAGGGAAAAAATATGGCAGTAAATGGCCCTGCTGCTTTGCGACTCCTGCGGTATTCTTTCCTGTTGGAGAATTTCATAGCTCACAATATTTTCCCATGGGGAAAAATACTGTGTCAACGAAAATCCCCCAAACAATCTGCAGTGCTGGCCCCTGGACTGTGAAGTTGCCATCACTTAAAGGGCCCAATGGACCTGAGTATGACACCACCACCCCCCACCCCAGAGAGTCTGCAGAGACCCCTGTCCTAACCACTCCCCCTCTCCGACACCCCTGGAGGCAGCTTCAGTTGAAAATTGTGAGGGAGGAGGGAAGTTTTAAAGTCAGCTTCAGGCCCCACTCCTCCCCTTACTTCCATCCTAATCTACCTCTTGACCTCCCGTTATTCACAAGACTCATTGGTTGTCCATGGGGATACCGGAGCGCCTCCTATGCTCTGGGCCCAATCCCCATCCTTCCCCTTCAAACCTAAAATCTGGACCCTCAATCCCACGCCCTGTATCTCCACAAGGTCACCAAAGTGTTCTTGGTGGTCGAGTGGAAGCCCAGAGCAACCTCTAGGCTCTGGGCCCAGTGGCAGCCATTTTTCAAAATGGCAGCACCTGGTCTTTTGCAAATTTTTTGGCAAGTCACATTGTTTGTTTTACATAATTTAGGGAATTAATAAGCACATTAACATGTATCTGCATGCTAATGAGCTCATTTAAATACACACAGTGCAGGCTGGAATAATGCAAAGTATTTCAAATAGCTCATGATATTCTCCTATTAGGCCACTTACCCTGCAAAAACTGTGCTTTTCACTCAATAAATGGCCTAATGCAGCATAGTGAATGAGCTCCTGATAAAAATGTGAATTAAATGGCTAGAAGAGTCATTTAAGCCAAAACCCTTCACTTGCTGAGCTGCACTGTTTAAAAAGAAAAAAAAAAGAGGAAAAGGAAAAGAAAAAGAAGGGAGATTAATAATAATACATAATAACAGTAAATAACATACTAGACAGCGAGCTCTAATTTACATTAATACTCATGAAATGTTGACTAGAACAAGCACAATGAAGGAACATGATGCATTTTAAAAACAATTTTTTTTTAAGAAGAATGAAAAAAAAATAGTAAAGAACAAACTGTTTTAGAAAGTAGCAGGTAGCATGGGCCACTAAAGAAATGATCATGGGCTACACATGGTCCCTGGGCTGTTTGTTTTTACACCCTTGTTCTAGGAACGCAATTAAAAAAACGTGTAGACTGTCAAAATGATAGTGCAGCAAATAGTGTACTTCGGTCTGTGTAGCCTGTATTACAAGATGATCACTCTGGTCCTAGATCACAAAGGCATTTTTTATCTTATACTGTTTTAAACCTCTTTCCTGATTCGGATCGGGTGCAGCAGTAGCTTTTTAAGGTTTGGGGGGGGGGGGGGAGGAGGGGGACCACTCCGTGACCAGTGTCTAGTCAACCTCCCATCCATCCAAAGGATTTTGAACATTAACTGCCACAGCAACCACAGCCTCAGTTAGCCTGGGAAGCAGGGACCTGACAGTACAATGCTATCGCCACTGCATCGGAGGCTGACCCCTGCTTAAATCTACGCTGAACATTCCACAATTCCTTGTCGTGGTGCCAAGGAACACACACAGCACCATAACCAGCTCCGTTCCCACTGAGGGTCGAAGGCAGGCATTCCCTGCCAAGCCTCTGCAATCTGGAAGTGATTAGAAGCTTGTCAGAGCCCACTGCCCTGGAACGGGACCCTGCAATCCAGCTGCAAGTGCAGGCCACGCCATTCCTGCACACAACAATCCGCAAGCAGAGGACTTATCTTAACTGCGGTCTTTGCTTTTGTCCCAACTGTTGAGAAAGTATTTCTGAGCAGGAATGCATCAGCAGTGCTGGGTGTTTGGTTAGTGTTAAAATTCACAGCTTGCGGACGCAACGTGCATGATGCGCTTACCTCCTGCTCCTCCGTCACAACACGAGATTTCACTTCCAAATACTGCTCCACCTTTGACGTTTACTCCTTCTAGCCTGCTAAATTACTTTTTTAATGGAACTTATTGTGTTCGATGTCCTAAAGACCCAGCAGCTGCGGCAGTGAATCTCAATTCTAACCTTCAAAGCTCCCAACCAGATCTCATAAATCAAGAGACAAACCTTTACAAAATATAGAGATTTGATATATAGAAATCAATTGCTATTCCCCTCCATCCAGTTCTTCATCCCCGTTGGTCTATAGACCACACACTCCCTCAGCCATCCCCCAACAGAATACACAAAGACTTGCTCCAATCCAGAAATGTTGCACAGTTCCTGTGCCACTGAGCCTTGGTAAACTTTTCTTCTTGGGGAGTTCAATAGCATAGCTCCTGTGACTTCTTCGGGTCTCCTCCCATCTGGCAGCACAGCTCCTTGAAGTCCTGCTGTTCTCTCTTCTGGCAGGTTCATCCTGCTGCAGACCCTCCGGGCCTCTTCTCTCCTCCTGCTGGCATTGTGCACAGCTTTGATCCTGACTCTGGAGCTCTGCTCTGCTGCTCTGCTGCCATCCCTGTCCTCCCCTTCTCTCCATCCTTCAGAGTATGTGGGCTATCTCCTGCCTCCTGCAGTTGGCTGGAACTCAGAAGAACATATAAAAGTTCCTTGCTAGGTCAGGCCAATGGTCGATCAACCCAATCTGAATCACCTGGAAGGATCCAGCAAATCCAGTGACAACATCCATTCCATATTGCTCGTTCCCAGAAGTAAGAAGTAATGAACCCAGATCTGCCTGGTTAATAATAATTGCTAATGGACCTATTCTTTAGGAACTTGTCCAAATCTTTTTTAAACCCAGCTATACTACTGGCCTTGATCACATCCTCCAGCAACAAATTCTACAGCTTAATTGTACATTTACTGACAAAATACTTCCTTACATGCATCTTAAGTCTAAGACCACTTAGTTTCAAAGAGTGTCCCTTAGTCCTAGTACTATTTGAAAGGTTAAATAATTGTTCCCTATTTACTTTGAGGTGAGCCCCTGCTCAGCCACCATAGGATTGTTAGAAGGAGATACCACTTATCAGCACCTCCCCCAGAGGCTCTCTGAAATGGGTGGACCCTTTATCTTAAAAGTGGGAGCTAGGGGAAGATAGTGTATGGCATTTTAGTTCAGCATTTGGAGAGTGATGAGCTCTCAGAGCGAGGCCTATTCTCCTCACTGGGCTAGTCCTTTCTAGACGCTCCCTGCCAGTCTGGATCTGCTTCTGGTTAAGAGAGACTTAGGGACGGTAACTTTTAAAAAGCCAAGTGGGCGCTCAAGAACACGGCCATTTTATAACATATGCATGCATAGTATAATATAATAGCCTCCTGGATGTGCGTACATGTGTGCACAATTATAAATGTGTGTGCAAATCCCTGAGCTAATGCGTAAATCGGGGAAATTTTACAAGGGACGCGTCGACACCATAGGCGTTCACTTTAGGGATAGGACTTACAAATTCCCCCTAATTTTTTTAATTTATACTTTATTGATTATTTCAAATATAACAAAGCATTCTCTTTGTAACAGAAACATGATGCCAAAAAAAAAACAAAAAACCAACAGCAAAGGAAATATACATAAAGAAAAGAAAATATCTATATTAATATCAGCATCAATGCATCCAATAGCCCGCAAGTAGAGCGGGGGGTGAGATCCAGAAATATATAGGAGAAGTACAAGGTAATCTAATTAAAGAAATGACTTAGCTTAGATAACAGTGTTGCCATTATTTTATGAAGATGACGTGAGCAAACCAATAGGGACTAACGACGTCTTAGCATCCAAAAATGCTTTCAGCTGTTCTGGTGAAAAGAAAACAAACTATATTATATTTAATTATACACTTACAGGGATATCTAAAATAAAAAGGTAGCACCCAAAGCACGGGTTTCTTGGAAAACCCTTCCTCCTTTCTTGGGTAGATTCTGCCAAATCTGGGAATATTCTAACTAACCTTTTGTCCCATGAACAAGGCAGTAGATTTTTAGAATTAAGCCTTCATAATTAAACTTAGATCGTGCTCTGAAAAGAAAAAAAAAAGATCAACTGCCCCCTAATTTTATAGCCACCCATCCCCCTGTTAGCCCTGACTTTAACCCCCCCCCCCCCCGGCCTAATTTTTTTTTATTTTACTGCTTGCGCGTCCTCCATAGCAGAAGTACATTTAAATGGCAGGGGACCCCCGGAGCACGCCTGCCCGCGTAAGTATTTATTGCGCACATTTTTTTTGGTCAGACCTCGACATGCCCAGACCACGCCTACGCTGCACCCCCTTTTTAGAAAATTTTCACTGGTGCGCGCAGTCTGGGGGCAGGGCCATGCACGGGCGGCTTATAAAATCCGCTCGGTGCGCGCCCCCCCCCAGCCCAACCTGTGCACATAGCCCCCGCTTCTGGTGCATGCGGGGCTTTCACAATCTGCCTGTGTTTTACCATTTCCCCTGGTCCTTTTGGTGATGGCAGTGCTCTGGATCGGGAGGCTGGAAAACTGAAGACCTGGTAGAACTCTTATCTAGGAGACAGACGGATCTTCAGTCGCAGCGATTCCCTCCCACAGGAGATTTTTGTCTCTCCGAGATTTGTAATATTTTCTCTAGCAGGAGCTTTTTGTCCACCCCCCCCCCCCTCCTTGCCTGGAGATGGGGGCTACAAAAAGCAGAGTTCTGAACTTTTCTATCAGAGCTTTCCTTCTGAGAGGTCACACATCCATAAGGAAGAAGATGAAGAAATCTGAAGACCCTCAACGGGATCTTTATCCAGGGGAGCAGCACAAATGCTGGGTACAGAGTCTCAGGTAGGAATTTTCTGTGTTCTACCGGGGACCCCAGGCAGAGCAGGAATTCCCCAAATCCTGGACTTCTTATTCACTTAGGGGCAGATTTTAAAAGCCCTACGCGTGTAAATCCAGCTGGAGTTACGCGCGCAGGGGGGGTTACGCGCACTGAGCCTATTTTGCATAGGCCCGGCGACGCACGTATGTCCCAGGGCTTTGTGAAAGGGGTGGGGCCATGCCGGGGGATCGCGCACGCATGTTATAAAATCAGGCGTAGATTTGTGCACACCGGGTTGCGCTCACAAATCTACGCCTGCGCATAGGTATTAAAATCTGGCCCTAAGAGCAGGAGTGATAAGAGTTGTAAGAAGCAACCTGAATTCAGAAACATGTACACAGAGAGAAGAGGACATTCAGTTCTAGCTTCAGTTTATTGTTGATTGTCCAATTTATTATATTTTTCTACAATCAGTAAAGTTTATTTGAACACCCAGCATTGTGTCCAGATTGTGTGTCCTAGTTCAGCAACAACCCAGACACACACACACACACACCTGGGCGATTCACACCACCACCTGGGCCATAAGGATCAGCTTTCCCCCACTGAAAGAACTCACATTTTGCAAAGTAACTGAAAGGGAAAGAAGTAGCAGAGACAGTGCCAGAAACAACATTTTTGTGTGTGCGCCCTTTGGGAGATAAACCCAGGAAGAAGGGGTTACAACTTGCTCCACCCCACTCAATTTTATAAACCTCTAATATTCCCTTTCAGTTGTCTCTTCTCCAAGCTGAAGAGTGCTAACCTGTTTAGCTTTTTCTCATAAGGAAATCATTCTATTTCCTTCATTTTTTTTTACACTTGGCTACTTTTTCTAGTTTTGCTATCTCTTTTATATAAATGGGGCACCCATCTGGTTTTAGCCAATAGCCAGAGGTGTACTAAGGAGGGGGGTGAGGGGGCAGTCCACCCTGGGTGACAACAGGGGAGGGGTGCCATTGCTGCCAGCAGGAAGGTCCTGCGGTGGCGTGGAGCAGTGATGTACTGACGAGGTATCCACTCCCCGCAGCCGAAGAGGCCCAGCGTTGCCGCCGGTGACAGAAGAAGAGGCCCTGCTGTGCACCCCGCAGCCAAAGAAACAAGAGACCGGCCCTGTGTAAGTGCCAGTGTATGAGAGGGGTGTGTGTGTGTGTGTGTGCATGAGGGTGCGTGTATGTATGAGGATGCGTGTGTGTATGAAGGTACATGTATGTTTGAGACAGTGAGTGTATAGAAGAGTGATTGTGTGTGTGCCTGTGTATATATGAGAGGGTGCCTGTGTGTGGGGGTGGTGGTGAGAAAGAGGAAGCATGTGTGTGTGTGTGTGTGTGTGTGTGAGAGAGAGAGAGAAAGACTGAGGAAACTTGTGTGTGTCTTTCACACACACACAGGTTTGCGCTTGCCTGTTTTAATTCTTTCCTCAAGATATATCAAACTGTTCAAAATTTGAGCTTATCATCACATAAATTGCTAGCTAAACGCACCTGGTGATCAGAAGGTGTAGCCCAAGTTGAGAGATCTTTATCTTATGTGGTCAGACCTTGTTACTGGAATGAACTACCTGAAGAGATTAAGACTGAAACCTCTATAATTTGGTTTAATAAAATGATTAAGAATTTATTTCAACAGGTTTATGAGTAGCCAGATTTTATGCTATTTGCCTGTTTTTCTGCAGATTAGCTGGTATCATGTGTTTTAATAGTGAGGGTAGGTGTGCTTGATTATATAGATTATGCACTGTCACCACAGGTTTTTAAGCTTTAATTTGTTCTAATTTTTGGTCAGATTTTAACATTGAATTACGAGATGATGATGTGCAAGGTTTTTGTGTTTTATAAACATAGTTTTTATGCTGCTTTACTTATTGTTTTTGCCGGTTCTATAATGCTGTTTTTAAATTTTGTTGTTGATCCTGGATTTTTTTTTTTTTTTAAATTATGGATGTTTTATTTTAACTTGCCTAGTATTATTGATAAACCAAAACAACCAAAAATACCACAAATATGAGTAATCACCAAATACTCCTAAAGAACTCACATTGTTCAATTGAAAATGAAAAAAAGATTTTTTTAAACACGTTTCCAAAAACTATGTCAAAACCAGAAAACATCTTAAATGTTTTAAAAATTTTTGAGTGAAGAAGGTGGTAGTTTCATATAATATAATAGTATACAGGTACCGTCCAGGTTACCCACATTGTAGTTATAATCATAAACTTACCACCATCTCCCTTTTTTTGTGAATCCAGTATAAATGAGCCAGTGATGCACGCAAGTTATGCCTGCCAGAGGCAGGCATAACTCAATGAAATAAGGTAGGGGAGGGGGATTTAGTTAGGGCTGGGGGGTGGGTGGACAAAAAAAATAGTTCCCTCTGAGGAAAGTTCCCTCCCTGCGCGGCCTCAGAGGGAACGGAGGCAGGCTGGGTGGCTCGGCACCCGCAGGCTGCCAATTTTGCACAGCCTTGCATGTACCGACCCCGGATTTTAAAAGATACACGCGGCTACACGTGTATCTTTTAAAATCTGGTGTACTTTTATTTGCGCCTGTTGCGTGAACAAAAGTACACGCGCGCGTACTTTTTAAAAATCTGTCCCATTTTGTATGAGATATTATACGATTTTGGGACAGTTTTAGTACATTTTTCATGGTTCCAATTTTGTGTGTTAAACACTTGATTTACATTGGATTCACAAAAAAAAAGGGGAGGGGGTGGTACGTTTATGATTATAACTACAATGTGGGTAACCTGGACGGTACCTGTATACTATTATATTATATGAAACTACCACCTTCTTCACTCAAAAACTTTTACAACATTTAAGATGGTTTTCATGTTTTTGACGTAGTTTTTGGAAACGTGTTTAAAAAAATCTTTTTTCATTTTCAATTGAACAATGTGGGTTCTTTAGTAGTATTATTGATAGGCAGGCTATAAATATTTTTACTAAACAAAATAAATTTATAAACTTTTGGACGTGAGCTTTAAAATTACCTCCACAATTGGAAAGAATCAGGAATGAAAGAACAAATTAAATTATAAAGTCGCAAATTTATTGGCAAACCTACCAGTGTAATTGGACTGTATTTAACAAGGATTTGGGGATAATAATCAATTCCAAATTAATCTTTGCTCCTCAGATCAGACAGTGAAAAGGGCTTTTTATTAATTAAAGATACTAATTCCCTTAAAGCCATTTTTAATTTTTGGGTTATTTCGATCAGTGTTGCAATCATTACTATTCAGCCCACTTGATTCCCTGAATGGTTTGTACTTTGTAAATGTTTGTTTTTTGCGGAGCCCAAACATGTAGCTATCGCAGCATGCAGCAGCACGTCTTCTAAGAGGAACAAGTCGGAAGAGTATATATCACATGTCCTAGAAAATTTACACTGGCTGCCAACAAATTGGAGGATTCAATGTAAAATAGTGAGGATAGTTTTCCAGTTAATACAAGGAGAGAATCCCTGTGAGTTAGCTAAGAGTCAGAAAAACATTGGTACCACAACAAGCTCTTAAATCACAAGATGCAAATTTATTATCTGTACCTTCATTGTGGAAGTACAAACTACACAAGACAGAGCCTTTTCATAGGCAGCTCCATTAACATGGAATGCACTATCATGAAAACTGTTTTTTATTCAGGATGTTAAGTTATTTAGGAAGCAAGTAAGGGCTTATTATTTTAATGATGCTTTTAAAGTCTGATATTTTAATTCATTTTATTTATCCAGTATGTTTTGCAAATGTATTGTGTTATTAATGATGTTTTTGTCATGATCTGCACTGCTTTGAAGGCCTGGATGGGCTGGATGGTCTTCACCTTACGACAGCTGCGTTCCCCACGGGTTGAGCCCGTGGGATCAGGCGGCCACCAGGACTTCCAGTGGTAACAGGGACCAGGCTGGTCTGAGTGCAGGACTGGAAACCACAACAGGTAGGTAGCTGAAGATAGAAAAAGTCAAGCAGGATCTGAAGCCAAGAGACTTCCAGGAGGGCAGGAACTGAGGCATGGGTTTGGCAGTGGAGCATGACGATGGCCAGAAATCAACAGCTAAACTGAAAGCACTTCTGGGGGGCAGATGCCAGCTGAGCACTTGGACCAGCAAAGATGTTGTAGACAGGACTTCCTCATATACTGCAGTCTATTGGAGCCACACCTATTTCTGGTCCAACAGGGAACTGTTGTGGGCGGTTCTCGTTGCCTTTTACCAGGAGAGCTTTGCAGTTTCAGAGTTCCTGTGGATCTATTGTCAAAACCTCTGGCTCTGAACTCCCAAGGCCATGGATTGAAATCCCACTGTAACTTTGTGCTCCACATTCATCGTATTTCGGAGGCAGTGGAATAAATTCATTAAATAAGATAAGGATATGTAAATGAACATTTCATTAACTCTCAATCCATTATCAGTAAAGTTAAGTTGGTACCACTATTGGTTTCCAGCATGATTATTCACGTGCCATTTAAATAGTGATTTAAGGACTTCCGGCGATGACGTAAGCCGAGACGGAAGCAGGGGGATAGAGCTCCGCGGCCCCGCTCCTCATTACACGAACCTTATTGTAATTTCGCCGCTCGGTTTATCGCCCCAAATCCCCCCCGGCAGCCGTGAGTGGGGTCGCTGTCGATTAGGCTCAGCCCGACGGGCGTGGCATGCGGAGAACGGGCACCAGAGGCAAAACGGAGCGCTGCCCTCACAGACCGCGTGGAGTTAAGATGGCGGAGGCAGTAGGCCCTACTGAACCAGTTTTGACTGCGATCTCGGAAGACGCCCTAAAAAAAATATCTAAAAGTGTTACGGAGGCGTTGGATAGCCGGCTGATCAAGCTCCAAACCTCCATTGAAGATATAAAAACGGCTGTGGAGGGGTACTCGAGGAGGCTGGACGTGGCGGAAAACACCCTCTCGGATGTGGGGGATAGGCTGGCTGCATCGGAACACCACGTGGCGGAACTGCAAACCAGACAGAGAGAACTCCTAGCCAAGATGGAGGAACAGGAAGATCGAGGCCGGCACAATAACTTAAAAATTATTGGCCTACCCGAGGCTGTGCGGGACGATGAGCTACGCTCGCTGGTGGAAAACTGGCTCCCCAGGCAGGTGGGGTTGGAGCTGACGGAAGGCAGGTTGCAATGTGAACGGGTGCACCGTGTAGGCCCGATGCGTGAGGGGCAAGGCCGGCCACGACCTGTTATGGCCCGGATCCTAAACTGGAGCCATAAAACCCAACTGTTGCGGGCTTATCGGGAGAAGGAGAAATTGGAGCATTCCGGCAACAGACTGCTCCTATTTAATGATTTCTCTGCCAGCACAGCGGCCCAAAGGAAGCTCATGGCCCCTGCATGCACGATACTATTCCAACGGGGCACACGGTTTGCCCTGCTGTATCCGGCGAAACTGAGAGTGACCTACAACAATCAAACACATCTTTTCACTACTAAGGCTGACGCAGATGGCTTCATCGCTTCTTTACCACCAGCGGACTGAGAAGCCTGCTTCCCATGTGCTGAGTATGCCTGTTGCGGCTCGAGCTCCATTGGTTATTACCGGTGCCTTGGTTGCTGCTTGTGAGCGACGTCACTCATCACCCCATACCCCGACATGTTTGTTAACTGTGTTCCTTCCCTAATCTTGGTTTGCTGGAACGCTTGCTCTTGTGCGGCACAACTGACTTACTACCCAGCATGCTGTCTATTGTGGTCTTAACATCAGGGACTTACAGAGACCTTCTGTTTCTTTAGTTCTATTCCTTAGCCAAGCCTGTTTGGGAAGGTGTGGCGTTGCTGGCTGTCGGGGGGGGGGGGGGGGGGGGGGGGGGCGGGGCCGGGGGCAGGGGCCCCGGACGCAGGTGAAGGACGGTCGAGACCCCTGTTCCTGGGAGTGTGGAGGGTTTTTGTATGGGGAGGGTGCGTTGAGAAGTATGAATGTGTGTGCCTGTGTAGCTAGGGAAGGGGGGTTTTGGGGGGGTGTTGAACTGTCCTGGGTGATGTGTGCAGTTTACCTGATATGGTACTACGAGGTCACATTACGATGGTCTGTGTCTCAGTGGTCTAGGCTGGGAGGCCACGAGACACTTTTGGGAAAGGTATTTTGGAGCCCTACGGGGCCCCAGGTTTTTGTACAGTTCTTTCTGCCCCACTATGGCACAGGTTAAAATAGTTTCCCTCAATGTGGATGGAATCCACTCCCCAATCAAACGTACTAAGTTAAATGCGATGTTTAAACGTATGAAGGCCCACGTAGCGTTCTTGCAGGAAACTCATTTGGGGGATGTGGAGCATGCTAAGTTGAAGCGTGATTGGGTGGGCCAATGCTATTACTCGTCCTTTACCAGACGCAGGAGGGGAGTGGCCATTCTAGTGCATAAGAACCTGCCTTTTCAACTTACCCGTTTAAGCCAAGACGCTGAAGGGCGATACGTTTTGGTGGCGGGAACGTTATATCACCAGAAAGTAGTTTTTTGTAACATCTATGCCCCAAATGTGTATGCGCCTGGGTATTTTACCACCCTGCTGCGATTGCTTATGGAATATTCTGATTATAGTCTGATTGTGGGGGGGGATTTTAACGTGGTGGCGAATAAAAATGTGGATATCAAACCTCCCAAACTGTCCTCTCCAGCTGATATGGGTAAGGGTATTAATCTGTTATGTCAGGAACTGCAGCTTTTAGATGCGTGGAGGGTGCTTCATCCCCAAGAAAGGGATTTCACATTCTATTCTCATCCCCACAATACATATTCCCGATTGGACTATTTGCTGCTTTCTGAGAGATGTTTTCCCCAGTTAGTGGATGCTACTATTGATCCGATGGTATTGACGGATCATGCTCCCATCAGCCTTATTTTGCGTTGGGGACATCGCTCTCATGTGCCGTTTTCATGGCGCATGCGACCCGATCTTTATTTGGATGACACTTTTAAAAAGTACTTACAGGATAGTTGGACGGACTATCTCTCACATAACCACATACCAGATGTTGGCCCCGGGACCTTGTGGGAGGCAGGGAAAGCGGTGATGCGGGGGGTAATCATTGCTTATGTGGCCAAACAAAACAAACAAAGAAACGCTGAGATTCTTCGGCTTACCGCTCGGCTTCAGGATGCGCAGGTATTACATAAGAGTACTGGGCGGCCAGAGGATAAGATCTCTTTGGATTTGGCCCGCATTGCCCTGAATAATTTGTTACATATCCGCGCCTCGAAATCTATGCGGTATTATCGTTATCAATTATATAAATATGGTAACCGCCCTAGTAGACTCATGTCTCACTTGCTTCGGCCGAAAGGGGATAAATTGTCCATCCCGGGAATCCGAGACGGACGGGGGATCCATCGCACGAGCCCTTCTGAAATTGAGGCTAGATTTTTAGAGTATTTCACACAGCTCTATGGCGCTAAAACTATGTCCCGGGAAGGGGCGGAGGCTCTCTTTCAGGGGCAGCCTTGGCCTCGTGTGCATCCGGAGGACCTACTAGCGTTAAACCGACCCATTTCTACTTCGGAAATTTACTCTGTAATTCAAGGCCTGAAACTTGGTAAGGCAGCGGGACAAGATGGGTTTGGGTCAGAGTATTACAAACTTTTGGGATTTCCCATATTGGCCCCCTTACAGGGCTATTACACTAGCTTATTGGAGGGTCCCTCGCTCTCGGCTGCTGCAAATGGGTCGGTAATTGTGGTCCTCCCCAAACCAGGGAAGGACCCCTTGGAGGTGGGCTCCTATCGGCCCATCTCATTGATCAATGTGGATATTAAGATTTTAGCCTCTGTTCTGGCTGCTAGAATGCAGAATTTACTCCCCACTTTGATACATGAGGACCAAACGGGGTTCGTGCGGGGTCGTCAGGGAGTGCGAAACATCCGGCGTCTCCTAGCAGCACTTAGTTACCAATCACAGGAAGAGGCCCTTATACTGAGTCTGGATGCTGAGAAAGCTTTCGACTCTATATCGTGGGAATATTTGTTCTGGGTTTTGGAACAGTACGGCCTTTCGGGTCCGTATGTGGGATGGCTGTCTGCCTTATATAGTAATCCTAGCGCTACCATTTTACTGAACGGCAGGCCCACATCCAGTTTTCCTATACGATGTGGGGTCAGGCAGGGTTGTCCCCTATCCCCCTTATTGTTTGTCTTGGCGCTAGAACCCCTGGCTAGTCGCCTGCGCGGGGACAGGGTTTTTTATGGCCTCAGTGTGGGCGGCCACCCTCTGAAAACCGCATTATTTGCCGATGATATTCTGTTATTTGTAGGTCGGCCGCGCACTAGTGTCCCGGTCATTGTGCAGCTGTTCAACCAATTCACCTTAGTGGCGGGCTTACGCATTAATTATGCCAAATCAGAGGCGCTCGCTCTGAATGACCATTTGCCTGATAGGTGGGGCGCGCCTTTTCCTTTCCACTGGGCCCCTTCTCGGCTTAAATACTTGGGAGTTTGGGTCCCCAGGGATCTCAAAAAATTATATGCTTTAAATATTACTACCTGCATTGACAAATTGCTAACACATTTGGTGGCATGGACCTCTCTTCCGCTGTCTTTTTTTGGCCGCTGTGCTCTGGTAAAGATGGTCCTGGTGCCCAAATTTCTCTACCTATTACACATGTTACCTTGTTGGTTGAGGGGGGTGGACATCGGGCGCCTGCGCTCCGGTATACAGCGGTTTTTATGGCAGGGGAAGCGGGCGAGACTTCCTTACTCAGCTTTGGAATTGCCCAATGACCGTGGAGGGCTTAATATGCCCGACTTTCGACTGTACAATGTGGCCTGTCAGTTACGATTTGTGGGGGAATGGCTCACGGGTACCTATAAATTGTGTGCGGCCGGGATGCTTATGTGTATGTCTGCGCCTGGTTCCCCCGTGAGCATCATTCAATCCCGGGCCACAGTACGCAGCGCTACCCCGTATCCTGCAGTTTTGCTCTCTCCTTGTATCCAGGCATGGAAATGGTGGAGACGGTTGAATGCACGATCGGGGATCCGGTCTCTCCTGCTTCCCCTGGTTCACAACTTGGAATTTTTGCCGGGGCGGGAAGGTGGGGCAATATTTAAGTTTTGGGCATCCCAAGGGTTGTTATTCCTGTATCATATGTTCGATGAGGCGACAGGTCAACTATTGGATTTTGCAACTCTACAACGTACGTACCATGTTCCAGCCAAGCAATTTTATGCTTTTCTTCAGGTCCGCCACTATATTCGTTCCTGTGCGTGGACTGCCGAGGACATAGTGGCGGAACTTAAATTTGCTAATGGAACCTTTGATACTGCTTATCTTACTAATACCATTACCGCATGGAAGAACATGGGACAGAAACTTCGCAGCCTGGATAGGGCGGCTCATTTGGCAGGACGTTGGACTGAGGCTCTTCATTCTTCGGTTACTGCTGCCCAAATCCTTACTGCATTTGCACGCTTGCAGAAGACCCTCCCAGATATTCGCCTTCGGGAAATACAATTTAAAATTCTGCATTGGCTCTACTGTGATGACATTCGAAGATTTCAGATGCACGGCTCCCACAGCTATGTGTATAAAATGTGGCGTGCAACCCGGGACCTTGGCCCATAGATTATTTGCTTGCTCAACGCTACGGGTCTTCTGGGCAGCCATAGAGAATGTATTGGGCACTTGCCTCGGAGTGACTGTTGGTTTTACGGGGATGGTGCTTGTGGCAAGTTCCCTACCACCCTCTTTACTGGATAGGCACTCCAAAGTTAAGTTTGAGAGGGTGGTGGTCATGCAGGCGTACCGCACTATCCTGAGTGATTGGCTGATTCCGGACATCACACCCACGTTTACAGCTTGGGTTCGCCGTATGGCTGAAATGGTACAACTGGAACGAATGGACTTTTTGTTGGGCCGCCGAAGCCCGGACAAGGTTTACTGTGCTTGTTGGGCAGCCTTTGTGTTGACAATGCCTAAAAATCTGCAGGATGACCTGCGGGAGAATGGATACACGTCTGAATGGGCAGTTCAAGGGGGGGAGGGGGGTACATAAAGTGTGTGTGTGTGTGTGTGTGGATGACTGAGGAGTGGATGTTGGTTGGGGGTTGGGGGTGGTAGGGAGGATGGGATTAGGGCTGTCTGTAGGGTAAATATGGAAAAAAGGTGGGTCAGGTGGTGGCAAACCAGAGGGTCTTCTTGTTCAAATGTTCATTGAGTTTACCTGTTCACTGTCAATATTGTTCTGGCTGTTTTGTGAGCGATTTGGTTGCTTTCTGCTTGACGTTACCAATAAAAAATACTATTCTGATAAATAGTGATTTAAAAACACTGGGGTCCTTGGAGATCTGTCTCCCTTCCTAGAATCAGAGGGGCTTAAAGTCAGGAAAGGAATTTTGAAACGCAGAAGCTCTTAACTTTAAAGGTGACTCTTGGAATCCTGTGGTAGGGCATCAGTCCAGGCATTGCTCATACTTTACATATTATTAAAATAGCTGCTCCTAAGACGACTTACACCAACATCCTTCCCCCAATTTACAGTATATGGGAGGAGCAGATTCAAGATCATGTAGGATGATTAGTAGTAGTAGTAGTGGGGGAAGGTACCAGTTCAGTTCTGCCCATTAAGAAATCCCCTAAATTGTTTAGGGTTAAAAAAAAAAAAATCTCAAAAGCGATATTCTTGATGTTTGCTCAGAATAGCGTAACTAACTGGCTATGTTTAGCCAGTTAAAGTTATTCTGTTCTTAAAGGGGATGGTCCCTTTACTGACGGCTGCCTTTTCACCCAGAGTGGAGTGAATAACCTACCAGGAGCTATCACCTCCCTCACAATTAGCATTCAGCCCAATTAGCCACTTTTGGTAAAGGGGTAAGGGGGGCACAGGGGGATCAAGAGGTGGGGATCTTTCCCAATGCTTTTTTTTTTTTTTTTTTTTAAAGGTAGGAGATGGGGGGAAAGAGGAAATAATAATAATAATAGATAGTGCGTGGTCAGCATGCTAGGGTTTGTTTTTTTCCCCCCAATATTCAAAAGCCCAGTGAGTGACAACAGTTACCTGGCTAACTTTATCTGACCTGGATAGATTTAGCCACGTATATTCAGGAGATTTGCCAAGTTATGTGCTACTGAAGATCCCACCTAACCTTAGCCAGTTAACTTTAACCAGCTAACTCCCTGCTCGCCACCCAGCTGACCTCCTGCATGCTGAATTTATACCAATGCGCTATCCCAAAGGCAAGAAAACGTGCCCTGAAATGGCAATATAGGACATGGAGCACAAGAAAGATGAAGGGGAGAGAGAAGCTTTGCTTAAGAAGGGGAAAAGTTAGGTTAAGGGGGGAAGTTGTGAAACGGGTTTAGTTAGTGAGAAAGGGTTACACGTGCAGCGTTTTATTTTAGAGGAAGGGGTTGATTTTGCACTTATTTCTGAATCCTGGTTGATGAGAGAATTCTATGGTGATGCTGCCCCAGTTTGGTCTTGCTGGGTATCAGATTTTGTTACAAAACAGGGAAGTGGGAAGGCTTGGGATAGGGATAGTGATTATTATTTGTTTTTAAGGCAGAACGGTCCTGAGAACGGCTGTTTTGACATCGTATTGAAAATCGGGAGGATTTGTTAGCAAGGGTGAGTTGAAAGGAAACATTGGGGATTTTATTGGTTTATTCCCCACCAGGGTTTGTGGGAAGTAGAGCTGAAGAGTTAATTCAATTTCTAGGGGAAGTAGCATTATTAGGGGATTTTAGGTTACACGTAGAGGCCTTGTCTTGTACTTTAGCCCGGAGGTTTCTGTCAGCTATGGCAGGTTTTGATCTGAGATGAGTAGGGGACCTGATTAAATATCTTGAAATCCTCATTCATAAAGACATGAGTATGCGGTATCAAGTGAATATTCCACAATTATCCAAGAATTTCAGCAACATACTTAAAGTTGGATGAAATTTCCATCATCACTTTATGGGTAGGATAGCATTGTTTAAAATGTCTCTTCTACTAAAATTAATTTATATCTTGCAAATACTACCTTCGATTTTAACCAAACGTGACCTTAAAGTCCTTCAACATCTCTGCTCTAGATTCATGTGGAATGAATGTAGAGCAATGGTCTCGTTTACCTCCTTAGAGGGAAGATGGGGTTTTCCCCATTTGAAATATTATAATCTAGCATGTGCTTTGCAGGTCTTTGGGGGTTAGCTTTGGGATAGTAACTGTTTTGTAGATGTGGCAGTGGAACAGAATTTTGCTCGCTTTTATGATTCACTGTTTTTACTCTTCCAGATTACCTATCCCATAATATACTGGCACAAAATATGCAATTTGGATGGAAAATTGTGAGGGGGTTAGTGTCACTCTCTTGGAAGCTATCTCCTTGGGTGCTTATTTGTGGCAATCCTTGGTTCAAGCCAGGGGAATCAAGTAAATTCTTTACACAAATAACAAGCAGGACATACTACATTTAATGCATTTTTTGATTATCAAAATAAATGAATATTCTCATTCCAACACGGTCAGGCACAACTTGGCTTTGGGGCAACAAATGTGTTGCAATATCTACAACTTGCTTATAACAAAAATAGAGATAAAAATGGTGTCCCATTCTTTGCGTCCATTTCAAAGATTATTACTGTTTCAGGGGAGGAGGCAATCATTGGCGAGTATATATAAATTTCTTCATTCAATAACCGCTTTCAAACTGTTTGCTGTGTTAGCAGGGTTATATAATGTGGGTTTGGGATCCAAAATGGAGGATGATCATCTTATTTTTAGTATAGACTGTGCAATACTATTCCCTCGATAATGTTAAGGGAACAATATCTTAGGGTGATTCATAAATTATTCCCCTCGGAGCATATCAGATGAAATTTATAACTACCCCAACATGTGTAAAATGCTCTGCAGTTGTGGCATCATTATGTCATGGGTTATGGGAATGCACCCCAATTCATGGATTTTGGAAAATGTTGTGACACATATGTCTGAAATATTGGGGATTCCGATTCCAAAAGACACAACTGTGTGTATTGGGGGTATTCTCTGATGCTGTTATATGTAATAATTTTGAAAGCAGGGTTCCTGTATAGCTAGGAAATGCATATTACCCAAAGCGATGCACCAACTTTTGACTTTTGGTTTTCGGAAATGCTAGAACTCTTGAATTTGGACTATAAAACTTGGACTATGACCCACTGAGGAAACAATAGCCTTCCATAAGATACGGGGTCCATATATTAAGAAATTGCCTATCTCCCTACAGGGAAAGTATGACTGCAATGTTTCTTTGGCTACTTCTGCAGCTGCTACTGGTTGAGGTTCTTGGTTGATCCATTGTATGCTGTTTCTCTTGCTTCTCTGATCCTTGCTGGGGAGTGTTGAAGGTAGGGGGAAAGGGGGGATGTGGAATGGGTCATTGCTGTTCCTGTTTGTTGTTGTTGCATATGGATGCTGTTTCTGTTATGTATATGTCTTAAAATTCAAATAAAGATATTTATATAAAAAAAATGAAGACATGATGTGGTTACTCTATAGTGGACAAAGAGTGAGGAATTTGGGGGTGATTTCTGATGAGATGCTGAATATTGATTTTCATATCTGCAACTGGACAATTATCTTTGAGCACAAAAATTCACTTTATTTCTTATATATATTAGGCATTGCTTATATTTATATTTATTGCTACGTTAAATAGTTATACTTCTTATATAAAATATTATATTTCTTTATTTATTACCAGTTAAAATATTATCACTTTATTTAGCACTATGTTAAATTGTCAACCAGTTATACTGTTCCATATGTTATACGGTTCCATGTAAAGCTCCGCTATCTGTTGAGCAGTTCTTCGTTTTATGTAAACCGGAGTGATTTGTAGTCCCTACTAGAACTTCGGTATATAAAAATAAAAAATAAATAAATAAATAAATAAATATTTCAACAGTGGTACAAAAGATCTTTTTCAGGCTCAGGTTGATGAAGAAGCTTTGTGGGTGTTTGATTATGTATTGCTGTCTTTCGAGTGGTGGGTCAAGCCTTTGTTTTACCTCTGCTGGACGACTGTAATGCTTTATTGGTGGGTTTGCCCATCAGGAGCATTCACCATTTACAAGTAATGTAAAATATGGTGGCTAGTTTAATGTTAGGTTATCCACAAAGAGTGAGTGCCGCCCCTCTATTATGGCAGTTTCATTGGCTACCTGTCTAGCAGAGGTACATTTTAAATTGATGTTTGATGTTTAAGATAGCTCAGGGACAGGGGGCAAAGTATTACACCAAAACAGAACCTACTTTGCACCAATGGGCTTTTTTTGTGTCCCATCAGTCATTGAGATGTCTAAAATTTCCTATTGGTGAAGGATTTTCTGTGTTGTAGGACCTGAGCACTGGAATTCTGCACCAGTAGAAGGATGGAGTTAAATTATTTATGTTTCAGGAAGAGGGCGAAATCCTGGTTATTTTTAACTTGAGGTATTCATCTGGGGGTTGAAATCAGCTATGGTGGGATTTTTCCGCATTGCAAATGCGGGCCATTCGTTTTAATGTATAGTTATTCTGATGGTATTTTAATGTAATTGATGTAACTGTGTATTGCTGCTTTTTTTTTTTTTTTTTTTTTATAAGTTGCCCACCACACCGGCCAGGTCTGGTACCTGAGTGAGTGGTAGACAAGAAATGAGAAATAAAATAAAACAAAATATCAGGAAGAGCAATGAGGAAAGCATGAACAAGGATCCTGTAGGCATTCAATGGAAGAAAGCCCAGAGGAAGGGTGCTCTTAGAATGAAATCTCTAGAAGAAGTGATCTCTTCCTGTCATGCACTGCCAAAAAGCACACAGAAGGAAACTCTGCCTCATCCCTTTCCAGGAACAATGTTTTCTTTTGCTGGACTGAGTCACGGTGTCATTCAGACTCTTCTTTTGGAAGGAGTTTTTGCATAAGGGTTATTGGACTCCCTTAATGTGCTCCTACAGGAGATAACAGACCTTCCGCCCATAAGCTTTTCTTCCTTCCCTTTCCCTGGGTGCATTAGGATAGGAATCCAGATGACTGGAGGTTAAGACCTTGCCCCCTTGGTTAGCGCGTCACATCTGCCGTACACTCAGGGCAAACGTGACCTGTTAGGCAGCACAGGCAACCTAGGGTGCAAGCTTGAAGGAGCAGCAAAACATACTACAGGGTGCTGCTGACACTCCTCACCCCCACGGCTCAAAGGGGAGGACAATGCTTTTCATGCCTATATTAAACAACATTGCTGAGGAACTTGCTGGACAAAATTAGGGTTGTGTGTTTCAAAAATGCAATGAAAAACGTCATTTTGTTTCATTAGATAAAATGAAAAATCTCTGCAGAAATCTGAGGCTTTGTTTTAGTTTCCTTTTGTTGGAAAAAAAAAAAAAGACAAACCCTTGCATCATAGGTCTTTAAAAATGAATATGCCTCCCACCATTCTCTCCTCTTACTCTATCCGTGGCATCTCGGAACTCTAAACAGGGCAGTAGCAAATGCCCTCTGGGTCCCAATTCCAAAATGGCACCAGCATGTCCTGAGGCCCGAATCATTTCGAAAATGGGGCCAGAAGAGCAAGAATGACTGGGAATCACTCCTGCCCCATTTCAAATCTGGAGACCCCCACGGACGAAGCGAGAGGACTGCGGAGAGGCATGTGTCTAAAGTGCCAGATTTTCATGGCACCCAAAAACTGGACTCCCCTTGCTATTCTCTGATTTCCAGGGTCATCATAACCCCCCATCCCCTCCGCCTAGGGGTGCCATAATCTTAAATCCTGCCCCGAGTTCGAGGATGTGCGACTTAAGAAAGTGAATGAAGGGGACAGGTTTTGGAGGGGGAATGTAATGTCTGCTCAAAGAGACATAGGGAGGCGTCAGAGTCTGAGTTCTTGAGTGATACGAGCCTGGATCTCGTCCTGCAGCGTTCGAGGTTGGTATGTCTGGAGATATTCTGATCTGCTGGGAAAAAGGTGACTCTCTTTGGCAAGGGCTAAACTGGGATGAGTGGGAACCCCTAAATCCAGGAGATCACCCATTCCAGGGAAGTCTGAAGCCAGCAGTGCAGGAGTGGCCAAACGGAGGCAAAGCCCACAAACCCCTCTCGTGCATATTCGTCGTGGATAGCCTGAAAACCCGACCCGTTTGTGGCTTGTGGGGACCGCAGCCGGGCACCCCTGCAGTAGTGTGCGCTAGAGAAGTAGTTTCCCTTTCTTCAGTGGGGGCCTAAGGGAAGAAAAAAAAAAGGCCTTGGTTGGGACCTGAGGGGGAAAAATCTGCTGTGCAACTTTACTCCAGTGACATGAGAAGGTTACACTCTATCATCTGCTGGACCGGCTGAAAAGCTGGGCTTTATTTTTCCAGAATTTGTAGATTGTTTTGCCAATTTATTTTCTTGCCTTCCTCCCGGACAAAAACTGGATTCTTTAATTATGTTCTTTGTTGTCTGTAATACCAATTTGTGTGTGAACTATATTATCTCTATGATCCCTTGGGCCCTGGGTCGCGGGTAACCCTGCTCCCCGTAGCACGTGTCCATGCACGATTTTCCAAGGCGGAGGTTCGTGCCCTACAGTCTCCGAAGGAGACCCTCTCGCTAAGGGAGGAGTGGGGGGTTACATGAATGTCCGCAGTCCTGGGTAGTTTTGGTGGGGAAAGGCTCCTTCCTTTCCTTTTGCTTTGGTGTTTCAGTTTGTTTCATTTATTAAAAATGAAACAAACATTAAAGGAAAAGAAAAATGAATTTTTTAAAAACCCACAAGAGTTATTTTTCATTTGTATCCCTTAAAAAAAAAAAAAGTTTGTTTTCAGATGATAGAAAAATGTGTAATAGAATTCACTTTTTTTTTTTTACCCCTTCTGGCATGTTTAAGAGGACTTGAAACACTGGAAGAATGGTCTAGGGTTTGGAAAATGAGCTTCGATGCTAGCGAGGCCCCACCATGAGTATTGTGTTCAGCTCTGTAGGCTGTACTTTCATAAGGACATTGAAAGTATGGAAGCTGTTAAATTAAAAAAAATAAAATAAAATAAGGCTCTTAAAATGATACAAGACCTGCAATACAAACCCTCAGAGGCGTAATACACTCAGCATGTACTCACTGGAGGAAAGAAAGAACTGGGAATATGAAAGAAACATCTAAATATCCGACAGGTTTCAGTAAGTTTGGAGAGGATGAATTTACTTTTCTGTGAAACATTTTAAGGACAGGGAGTCATGATTTTTGTTACTAAGAGGGTGGTAGATGGCTGATCAGGGGCTAACTTTAGGGTTGCACCCCTTTCATGTCCCTAAAGTAAGTGGGAGCAGACTCCTCTACAGCCCGGCTGTTTGCGGGTGGCTGGGTTGCCAGTGCCTAAATCTGGGCTTGTGCCCAAAAAAAAAAAGCTTTAGTGACAGAGGTAGTAGCAACGAAAATCAAAGCTGGCTTTAAAACGTGCTAAGGACAGACTCGGAAGCCAGCTTTGAGATCTGCCAGCCTGAGAGAGAGTCTCGTGATGCTCGAGGACTTATTTCCAAGTGTCACAGCTTTGTGCTCATTCGCCGTGGAGCCGACGTTCGCCTCGTGGCTGAGCAGCCCAAGATATCTGGCTAAATTAAAAGCTGGCCGATCTTGGCTCAGTTTCAGCCACAACCCAATTGGCTAGACAGCGGCTGAAATTGAGCTTAACGCTAGCTGGCCAAAATCGAGCTGGCTAGATTTAAACCTGGCTAAATGTAGCCAGTTTAGCCCTGAAAATAAGCACTAGCCAGCCAAGTTCATTCCCTGACCCTGGGACCACCTACAATTAATATAAGCAGGTGATTAAATTTAGCTGCTTAGTTAGTGGGGGTAAAGTTTCACCCTGGAGACCCAGCTCCATAACTGTATTTATAGCAGGGTCTTTGAGTCACACTCACAAAACAATTCCTAGCTCTTAAAATTGAATTCACATCCATATGGGATTTAATAAGTACAATTTTGCGAAAAAGAATACTATTCAATTGTAGGAGACAGATCCGGGCCGATGGTAACCTGCCATGCGAGTCAGCATAACTTTTTCCAGAAACTTTAAAGTTTGCAAAGTACTTAGAACGCACATGTGTGGTTGGCACTGCCCCGGTACTGTGCTGGAAGAGGCCCGCTGTCCGCTTATTCACACGATAAACCCTGAAGAGGAAAAGTGCAAAGGACTGTCCCTTTGCCAAGATATCCTCAGGAAGGAACTTGCTCAATTATTCTTCATGGTAAAACACAAACTGTTCTGGAATCTTCATGCAAGTGTCCAACAAAAATACTAGATAAGTGATGAACAGGCCATTATTACGCTCCTTAAATAAGCAGATGTAAGCTCGACTACCCACTGACCTTCCTCCGTTCTCCTCCCATCAAGGACACAAACTTAAAGAGAAGGTGAGCTGAGAGGAATTAGAACTGGGCACAAAACGTCAGGTTTCAGCAAGAGCTGGGTTAGGGCCAAGTAGAATCTTGGGCAAAGACCTGTGCGCTCTTAGAATCAACTGAGCCCCATTTAAATCGAACCTTATTTTAACCAAGAGCACATTTGAATCCAAGGGGGCAGATGTACTAAGCGGAGAAAATCTCTTGCGGGAATGGCCTGCTAGCATGAGATGTTTTTCTCATTGTGCCAGGCCATTTCCTGAGGTGACCATATTCCTGCAGCGATATTCAAGCAAAAAAGGTTTGTGAGAAATCACCATTTCTGCAAAAAAAAAAAAAAAAAAGTAATTTAATCTCCCTGAAGTGTAATTTAAATTTCATGGAAAATTGTGGCTTTGCCCGATTTTTCTAGTTCTGAATCGCTAATTAGCCAATTTGCATGATTTTTCAGTTTATTATTTATTTAGCATACATTTTTACTGAAGGCTTTGCAAAGGAAAAATTGCATGTAAAATTTCACAAACATATTTAAGCGTGCTATTTGTCAGTTTAATGCATGTACATGTATTTGCAAAGCCATTCGAGGCTTATTTGTATTTACCAATAATAATATTTATGTCATGATGTAAACCACTGGTGATCTTCACTTGGAATGACGGTATATATAAAGTGGCTAAATAATAATAATCTAAGTATTTGTTACTGGCCTCCTCACATTGTGCTCAAAATGAGACACATTCACATTTAAAACATAAAAGCACCAGTCACATTAAATTAACAGCAATATTTTATTTTTTTGTTAAATCAGAAATACATTAGTACATGGGCTCAGACAGATGTGGGGTCCCTCTAGATCCCATTGTCTATTTGGTCTATAGCTCAGGCCATGGGTTAGAATTTAGGTAGGAGGCGGGGGGTTGACAGACCAATCCCCTACAGATTCTGCCTGTGAGGCTGCCTGGATTGGTCAGCTGGTCGCCATAAATACAGGCAGAACACAGAAGAGGTTTGGCATTTCTGTTTGAGTTTTGGAGAAGTAGGAGAGGGATGGAGTATTTCCCCATTTTTAGGCCTACAGCCTTATACCAGGGGGAAGAGGCAGATTCCTGGCCCACTACCTAATTGGTCTGGCAGGGAGTGTCTCTGGGAGAGGGAAAAGAGTTTTGGGAGAGTCCGATTATATGGAAGAGACTTTGATTTTAATTGGCTCCTGGTCCTGCCTCTGGAGGATTTCCTCGCTGCCTGGAGGAAGTCAGGTAAAACAGCTGTGGTTCCCTGCCCGCACCATTTTATTTATTTATTTTATTTAGATTTATATTCCGTTTTTCATACTTTTTTCCCTTCCATAAGGGAGGGACAGCTATGTCTTACCATCAAAAAAGTGAGCTGTGTTTTTGAGATTTTTTTTTTTTTTCTGTTTTATTGGGAGGAATTTTTCGCCACCATTCCTGCCCATGAGAAGGAGTAAGGACTTTAGTTTTGCTGTTCTGATGGGACTTTTAATCATGCAGAAGTCCAGTTTCACACAAAAAAAATAAAACAAACAGAAGATCCTAGTCTCCCCACAAGGAATCCCACTTTCTATCACTGGGAGTGTCGGGTCTTACTCCTAGTGCCTGGCGCCTGAAGGCCACCCACTCAGGGGAACAGGACTGAGACAAGAACCACATTTTGAATTTTGAGAAGATCCATTGGAGGTTCGTTGCTGATCAGTTTGAAGATATTCTTGGTTGCAGTAAATGTTTGTTGGTACACCTTACAAGCATGTCCAGTGCCTCATCAAGAATTGGAGGTGACCCTAAAGCAAGTGCATCTCAATTATGAGTACATCTGTGAGAGACAAGAGGAGGAGAGACCGTTTCTGCTCTCCCCCCTCCCCCCCCCCCCTCCATTTGACTTGAAGGTTTCTCCCCCAGCACCCAGGGCCTGTGGACTAATGGAGAAAGAGAAAGGGAGTCTGTGGCCTTGGACACCATGTACCCTTGTATGCAGGACACTCACCGAAGAGAGGGTTACACACAGAAGCAGACCAGGTATATATCTCAAAACAGTCAAATTTTCACCGATGGGACGTCCTTCAATTTGCTTCCCTGCTTCTGTGCAAGAGACATCCTGCAGGAGTGAGCAAATCTGGAGCCCCCCTCTTTGGTAAGGTGCAGGATATTACTGCATTGATACATTGAGGAAGCTCACACTGTAGACTTTGATATTAGGGATGGATTTTCTCTGCTTGAGACAGATCAGGCATTCTCCAAATCTGGGTCCCATTCCTTTGAGATCGCTCGCCTTTCATGAGAGTGGGACTTACAGACACATCAAGGCTTGGAAGCTACAAGGTAGGTCCATGAAGGTATCTGTTTTCAATGCAGCCAGTCATTAAACTTCAAAAGGACAAAATATTTACACAAACGTTTTGGTGGAAAAAAAAAATATGGTTTACTTCCCAAGCTAAAATATCAACTGCAGATAACAGGATTTAAAATTATCTGGTTGCCAGCACAAATGTAAACATCAGCATACTCCTTTCAACCCTCCTGGCTTGGGTTGGTTGTGGTCCTGCTGCCTGCCTGTCTGCCAGTCCTGCCATCATGCATCCCAATAAATCGGGGCACTGCCATGATATCTGTTATTTGAACATCCTGTGAATTATGACCTTGGACCACTGGACAGAGCTAGAGCGATCTGATTGCCCACCTTGATTATCTGTAATAGCATCCCTTGCAAAATAAGCAGCGTTTATAGAATGGCCCTGGCCAATAGAAAGCAAGGCCCTATGGTGATTACCGAATCCTAGTTTTCCAGCTGGGGGTCCTCATTTCAGTTTCCTGTCATTTTGAATCAGGTTGATGATGCAGTGCAGTAGTTATAGAGCAGAGAGTGGTGAAACCTGAAATTAAAACTCCTCAAGCAGTCATAAGACGCTGCTGGGATCATAGACTCTGAGCCAAAGCTGCTAGGAACAGGATGGGTTTGGAAGGCTTAAAACTCAGGGGAGCAATAGCAGGAGTGGAAAAGCAAGGCCATTCACTCCATCCCCGTTTCAGAGTGTTCTCTCTGACCCTTATCTGAACTTGACAGCACCACTTGTGCGGGAGGGCCAGCAGCTAATCTTTTCCAGGAGTAAACAGTACATTCAAAAACACAGGACGGTCCTAGGACCAGAATGAAGTGGAAATTCTGTGTCTATCTTGATCTGAATAAGAAAAAAAAAAAAAAGCAGGTATCTCTTTACTGGACTCAAAATAAGATGTAACCATGCTTTTGAAGGTCAGCAAAATTATTAGGCGAAACCTTTTCACTGGACTAAATACATGTTCACGCATTCAAATGCATTAACATTGAGACCGCACTATTTTATCAAAATGTATTAAGCCCAATAGAAAGGTTATCGGCTAATATTTCTTTTTTGGTTGGCTTTTATTTTCATGCATTCAAGTGGACTAACAGGGCAGCCACCATGATTTACCCAAGCCTCCGAAACATGCCCTCCATCAAATCAACAGCAATTCATAAAAATGCTGCTTAGAGACCCAAGCTGCCAGGGAATTGGAACTGCACACATGAATTGAGGATAGATTTGTCAAGGCAGCACAAGATCCGGTGCACCGTTCACATGTTGGCTAGGCATTTCCTCTCTACTGACAAAAATCAGAGATTCAGAGGCAGATAGGGTTGGAAAAGAAAAGAACTCAGCCAGGCATCCCCTCCATCCCTCTATTGCTACCGATTCTTGGATTCTTTTTTTCCTTATTTTGACTAAATTTCTTCCTGTTCCTTTGTACTTCCAGCTCAGCTGGAACTGGTGCTGGGACCTGGTGCACCACGAGCCTTCATTTGCAACAACCAGTGGATTTTCCTGCTATTGTACATTTCCCCCCACCCCAGCCCATTGCAAGAAAGGCCCTGTGCCATACACCATGCACCAGGGCTCCTTCCAGAACCCTACAATCATGGGCCCAGAGTTCGGTTACTAGGTGTCAGTCTTAAGCATTGACCATGACTCCCTCCCCCAGGGGGCTGTGAATGCTGCCTTCGCAGCACCGCCAGCTCTTAGCCCACCAGAATACCTGACCAGGGATCAGCCTGGGGACCTTAGGCATGGCAGTGCGTAGAACTGGCGCTGGCTGGCCCGCCGCTGCTTCTTGTAATGTGATGTCATCAAGTTTCACTGCCAACACTGCTCACGTTAAGAACAGACTCTTAATGTCATACCTTCAAAGTTCTAGAGATGAGGAAGTTACAGGGAAACATCTAATGCGTCATCACTGATCACGGACTGCTAGTGTTTATCCTAATAAGCCAAGGGAGCATATGAGGAGGTAAAGAACAGCATACAGGAAGCAACTGGGAGAGGCAGAGTAAAAGAGTGAGGAGCACAGATGAAGCACCAGGAGAACAAGGGACGATGCAGACTAGGAAGACTGGAGAGAGAAAAAACACAGGAGTCCAGCGGGAACTCACGGGAGAAGCAGTAGAATCAGGGGAGACCGAATGGGACCAGCAGATTCAGAAGCAGATGACGAGTGGGATAAAGTGGGGTGGAACCAGACAGCATAAGAAAGTCAGGGAGGAATGAATCTAGGGGCGTCAGGCACATAGCAGCGCTTGGAAACAGAATCATTTAATTACTCAGCAATTAGGACTTTAGATAGACTTAGAAAAATAGCTAACACTAAAGCCAAAAGTATTGTCTGTGATGAATTAAAATAATCATCTTAATCAGTATTGAAAATGGGGGGGGGGGGGGGGGGAGAGAATTGTTCCTTTTCTCATCAGCAACAAAACTACTTCAGCAACAACTCGGATCTTCCTTTCAAACTACTATACGACCCAAAGAGCATCTCAAGGCATGCAAGGGAGTCTATCAGATAGTTTACTCCTCCCACGAGGAGTTCCTCAGCTTTCCTCTTTACAGTTTAAATCCCCAACCGCTCAAAAGAAGGTAGGGGCAATATGTTAGCCATGATGCTGGGGGGGGGGGAGGCGAACGTATTACAGGACTTCCACAGAAGAATCCGCAGTTTGGATGGGGGCTGCGTCTCTTTCAGGACGACATTAGTGTAGAAGTTGGCGTGGTAATGTTACTGGGCAAGGCCCTCAACTATAATCTCTTCGAAAACCTGGAGTTTGTAGGTCAAAATCCTGGCATCAACGTCTTTCGAGAAGAGGTGCAAAAAAACAGATCAGCAAATCCCCTCGCAAGCTTTTCCCTGTGAACCTGACCCACCCAAAGAGCGAGTACAAAGTGCTGGTCGGATTTTCAAAGGGAAATGTCCCGAGATCTATGAATTGATTTGGGACAAGACCAGTATATAATTACAATGTTCTTTCCACCAGGAATTTATGCCAATTACAGTAATGGAAGTCTCTCTTCTCTCTCTCTACTATGTTTCAATCTAGGTATAGTTCACAAGTTCCTCTTCAGTCAAATTTTCTGATGGTTAACTTAAATCAAAATTTCGATAGCTAACTTGTGTTCTTTAGGAAGCTGAAAAAAATGACAATGGATTAGTGCACTGGACTTTTACCTTCTGTAGAAGTTCCCATACTAACTTAAGACCCAGATGGAAATGTGTGCAGTGTGAAATTAACTCTCCAAACTACCACACAGTTTTTCACCACACACAAATTAATCAGAGCACAGGAAGCCTGCTGCAGTAGGAGTGTAGCACATGGTAGCACTAGAGGCGCGCTGGCACACCTGTTTGTCAGGACAGATAGCAGGGGGTGCTGCAGATCACGTTTGAGGTGTATTGGCAGCACTGTGGGGAGGGGGAGGGAGAGGATTAGAACAACAGAGGATGTCGCCGGGGTTGCAACGGCACAGCTGCAGTGTATAGTAGAGGTCTCATATACCAGTGAGGCCTACCAGTCAGATGTGAAGATTTGAGATGGAACTCAGAGCAGGTACATTTCAGCTTGCCTCAGATTTGAAAGAATTTTTTATCCCCCCCCCAAGCCCCAGGCTTGCTGGGGAAGAGTTTTGTTATTAATCTAATCAGATTTGGCGAGATTTGATTCAGATTTGCTAAGCATGGAAATCAACATCAGGTCTGCCTGCTGAGATTTCTGTAGATCGTAAATCAGATTCACAACAAGTCGCATTGAATTTTCACAAAACTTTTGCCAAGCCAATTCACCAACCCTGAAAAACTTGGAGGGTTCAAATAGATTCATTTTGCATGAATGGGCATGGTTAGGGTAATTTTCCATGTTTTGGGCTGCTGAGAGCAAGGGAGCAAGATGGCACACATATTTATAATCTATTTATACCAATGTAGGAGGATCAACTAGTAACTCGAGGTGAGGTTTTGGGAGCCAGATTTACATGTACAGTCAGAGGTACGAGCAGCACAGTAACATCAGTGAAGATTTGATGTGATTTGGAGTGAGGAAAGGTACACAAAGATGTGTACTGTGCTGTTCATACCTCTGACCGTGCATGTAAAACTGGCCCCCCAAACTCTTCACCAGCACCAAAACCTCACCTCCATTTACTAGTTGACCCTCCTATAGTGGTATAAATAGATGACAAATGTGTGTTTCACCCCAGAGATTCTTTCTCTCTCGCCCCACTCCTCCTCCTCTCTCCCCTGCCCGAAATGGGATTTGCGATAAATATCGCAAATCCCCCGTTCGGCATATCACACAGCATAACGCCAGAAAAAAAGGTGCAATTACTTCCGGTGTTAAGATGTGCAAGAACGTGCGTTACACTATCACACACAACGTTACACCCCCCTCATTTTCATAAACTCCTCCCTTTTGACTAAAATTTTAAAATTTGCACATGCATCTCACAATGCAAAAAATTACGCATGCACTATGGCATTATCGCGGGGCAATAGGGCCCTAACGCATTTACCCCCTCTGACAGCAGTTCAATTTCTTGATCTCTAAAAACAACTCACCAAAACTTAGCAAAAGAAACAATGCCAGTGAATAGTCCGCGGTTACATTCTGTAGTGATTAAAGATGATCGTTCTAAAGCAAGAGTGATTGATGTATTCAAAAGGGCCCTTTCCAGAAGAAGCCTTTTGGTCCTCCAAATAAGGCAGAGGTTCCTTTTCTGCAGAACAGCTGTGCAAAGCAGGAGACGTGCTCACAACAAGGAATCCGCGCCAAACCCACAGCTTTCACTGGCAAGCGTAGCTTCTGCAGCCCCAAACACAGATGTATTTTTAGAGGACTCTCTCAGACAACTCATATGGTCTTCATAAAGAGAGCTGGATCCTCTGCGAGACTTTATCAGGTGCAGAATGCCTCTGTTCCCTTCCCTTGCTCCCAAATGCACCTCTGCCCTGCCAATCTTGCAACTTCCTCACCCATGCACACGCACACCTGCACCCCTCATCTACACACACACGCCCAAACATTTCACTCCCATGTTCCTTAGACACACCTGCAGGCTTCCTCCACCACTGCTCCTCCCTCCCTCACTCTCTCTCCCCCGCCCTCATTACACCTCCCCTCACACACACCTCTATCCTCTTTCACCATTCCTGCTCAAACACACAACTGCACTCTTCTTAACCATTCACCTTTAGCAAAATATGGCTTACATGCAGCCGTGCAAATAAATCTCAGATTACTGCTATTATCCCAGCCACACCTTCTCAGACCAATCCAAAACACGCATCAGCACCTATGCCCCACCAATTTTCCTCACAGCCACCCCCATCTGCTTCCATTCCCCACCATTCTTCTCAGGAATACCTGCCCCTCCCCACCATCCACATCTGCTCCCATCGCCAAAAGACATAGCTGCACTGCTTCCCCACCTTTTCTCCACCCACATATCTGTGCCCTCATCCACCCTCCTCATGCACACATTTGTGCCTCTCCACAAACTCTTTCTCCACATGTGGGAAAGACATCATTAGAAAATCAGTGCATAATACAGCTTGATATTTTCTCCCAGTAGTAAACTAGTGTCAGAATAATTAATAAATATGGTAGCTTAGTATCACCAGTACATACAGGGCGTTAGTATCATACTTTATGTAATAAATAGTTTGCAGTTGTCACCCAGTATACAATACAGTGCACTAGTGTCCATGCATTAGTGCTGCACACGATATTTAGTGTGACAATTTATAATATAGTCACACAATACATTAGCGTCCCGGTGTTTAACAGAGTGCTAGCATCACATAGTATATCATTTAGTTTATTATACATTACGGGAGTAATTTAAGAACTCGCCTAAGAAAGTCTGCACAAATGTGCACTAAGTTACACCGATTTTCAAAGTGAACTCACATGCACATTTGCCTTGAAAATTATCCCATCAAAATCTATTTGCACACAATTACACCTGGTAAAATGGGAGCAGCAATGTTTGGAGAAATTCTATGTACATACTTTTGAAAATCCGAAAAGCACTCGCACAAGTGCAGACCCCCTCCCCCAACTCTGTCCCTGGGAAGGCCTCTGCACATTCAGGACATGCCTGCAGGAGTTTACCTGCATATTGGGTGGGCAATGTAATAAAGGGGCCATTTCTCAGGTAAATTACCTGAGGACAGAAGAGAGAAGGAGTTTGCACTTATATAAGAATGTGCCATACTGGGTCAGACCATGGGTCCATCAAGCCCAGCATCCTGACTCCAATAGTGGCCAATCCAGGCCATAATTCCCAAAAACTAAGTCTAACCCATGTTACTGTTGCTAGTAATAGCAGTGGCTATTTTCTAAGTCAACTTAATTAATAGCAGGTAATGAACTTCTCCTCCAAGAACTTATCCAATCCTTTTTTAAACACAGCTATACTAACTGCACTAACCACATCCCCTGGCAACAAATTCCAGAGTTTTATTGTGCCTTGAGTGACAAAGAACTCTCTCCAATTAGTTTTAAATGTGCCACATACTAACTTCATGGAGTGCCCCCAGTCCTTCTATTATCCGAAAGAGTAAATAACCGATTCACATTTACCCGTTCTAGACCTCTCATGATTTTAAACACCTCTATCATATCCCCCCTCAGCCATCTCTTCTCCAAGCTGAAAAGTCCTAACCTCTTTAGTCTTTCCTCATAGGGGAGCTGTTCCATCCCCTTTATCATTTTGGCCGCTCTTTTCTCTACCTTCTCCATTGCAACTATATATTTTTTGAGATGCGGCGATCAGATTTGTACACAGTATTCAAAGTGCGGTCTCACCATGGAGCGATACAATGGCATTATGACATTTTCCGTTTTATTCACCATTCCCTTTCTAATAATTCCCAACATTCTGTTTGCTTTTCTGACTGCCACAACACACTGAACCAACGATTTCAATGTGTTATCCACTATGATGCCTAGATCTCTTTCTTGGGTAGTAGCTTCTAATATGGAACCTAATATTGTGTAACTGTAGCATGGGTTATTTTTCCCTATATGCATTACCTTGCACAGCCACATTACATTTCATCTGCCATTTGGATGCCCAATTTTCCAGTCTCACAAGGTCTTCCTGCAATTTATCACAATCCGCTTGTGATTTAACTACTTTGAATAATTTTGTATCATCTGCAAATTTGATTACCTCACTCGTTATATTCCTTTCCAGATGATTTATAAATATATTGAAAAGTACGGGTCGCAATAAAGATCCCTGAGACACTCCACTGCCCACTCCCTTCTATAGAGAAAAATGTCCATTTAATCCTACTCTGTTTCCTGTCTTTTAGCCAGTAATCCATGAAAGGACATCGCCACCTATCCCATGACGTTTTACTTTTCCTAGAAGCCTTTCATGAGGAATTTTGTCAAAAGCCTTCTGAAAATCCAAATACACTACATCTACCGGTTCACCTTTACCTACATGTTTATTAACTCCTTCAAAAAAAGTGAAGCAGATTTGTGAGGCAAGACTTGATGTGGGTAAAGCCATGCTGACTTTGTTCCATTAAACCATGTCTTTCTATATGTTCTGTGATTTTGATCTTTAGTACACTTTCCACTTTTTTTCTTGGCACTGAAGTCAGGCTAACTGGTCTGTAGTTTCCCAGATCACCCCTGGAGCCCTTTTTAAATATTGGGGTTACATTAGCTATCCTCCAGTCTTCAGGTACAATGGATAATTTTAATGATAGCTTACATATTTTTACTAATAGGTCTGAAATTTCATTTTTAGTTATTTCAGAACCATCCAGTCCAAGTGATTTACTACTCTTCAGTTCGTCAATCAGGCCTACCATATCTTCTAGGTTCACCGTGATTTGGTTAAGTCCATCTGAATCGTTACCCATGAAAACCTTCTACGGAGCGGGTACCTCCCCAACATCCTCTTCACTAAACACCGAAGCAAAGAAATCATTTAATCTTTCTGCGATGACCTTATCTTCTCTAAGTGGCCCTTTAACCCCTCGATCACTTAACGGTCCAACTAACTCCCTCACAGGCTTTCTGCTTTGGATATATTTTAAAAAGTTTTTACTGTGAGTTTTTGCCTCTACGGCCAACTTCTTTTCAAATTCTCTCTTAGCCTGTCTTATCAATGTCTTACATTTAACTTGCCAATGCTTATGCATTATCCTATTCTCTTCTCTTGGATCCTTCTTCCAATTTTTGAATGAAGATCTTTTGGCTAAAATAGCTTCTTTCACCTCCCCTTTTAACCATGCCGGTAATCATTTTGCCTTCCTTCCACCTTTCTTAATGTGTGGAATACATCTGGACTGTGCTTCTAGGATGGTATTTTTTAAACAATGACCAAGCTTCTTGCACACTTTTTACCTTTGCAGCTGCTCCTTTCAGTTTTTTTCTTGCAATTTTTCTCATTTTATCAGTTTCCCTTTTGAAAGTTTAGCACAAGAGCCATGGATTTGCTTACTGGCCCCTTCCAGTCATTAATTCAAATTTGATCATATTAAGATCACTATTGCGAAGCGGCCCTACCACAGTTACCTCTCTCACCAAATCCTGTGCTCCACTGAGAATTAGATCTAAAATTGCTCCCTCTCTCATCAGTTCCTGAACCAATTGCTCCATAAAACTGTCATTTATTCTATACAGGAACTTTAATCTCTCTAGCATTTCCCGATGATACATTTACCCAGTCAATATTGGGGTAATTGAAATCTATGAAAAAAGAGTCAGTACAGTAACCCAATCGGTAAAACTGTAGAAAGCAAGGGTAACTGAATAAGATTTAAATTATAACCTAAATGACGGTGTCTTCAAGCCAAATGTTGTGATTTTAACCCAAAACCCAACCGGTCTTCTAATCATTCACCATCATTGTAAAAATTAAATTTATTAATTGAAAAATTATTTTTTAAATTTTTGTTTTTTACTATAGAATTAAAAAATCAGTCAAAAAGACTTTCAAAAACAGTCTTTAGTAGACATTCAACTCTGTTGGCAATGTGAAGAAGAGTTAATAAGCAATCTCTCAATGCACTCACTATGTCACAGGTACCGACGGTTGGCCCCTGTGACAAAGTGAGGGCAAAGGCGATCGGCGCCATTTTGAATACTGGCAGCAGATCGCCTTTGCCCTCACTGTCACAGAGGCCGATCGTCGGTACCTGTGACATAGTGAGGGCAAAGGCGATCGGCGCCATTTTGAGTACTGGCATCGGATGGTCGGCATGCAGGAGGTCACTCCCGGACCCCCGCTGGACTTTTGGCAAGTCTTGTGGGGGTCAGGAGGCCCCCCCAAGCTGGCCAAAAGTCCCTGGGGGTCCAACAGGGGTCCCGGAGTGACCTCCTGCACTCCGGCCGTCCGATGCCAGTACTCAAAATGGTGCCGATAGCCTTTGCCCATACTATGTCACAGGGGCTACCGGTGCCATTGGTCAGCCCCTGTCACATGGTAGGAGCACAAGATGGCGCCGATGGCCATGTGACAGGGGCTAACCAATGGCACCGGTAGACCCTGTGACAAAGGTTATCAGCGCCATGATGAAGCTGGCACCGAGGGTGTGAGTGCAGGGAATGGCTCCCAGACCCCCCGCTGGACCACCAGGGAGTTTTGGTAAGTCTTGGGGGGGTCAGGAGGGTGGGGGGGTTGTAGTTAATTTTAATTTTAGCTGGGACACGAATAGAAATAGCCGTATTAACGCATCGGGGCGCCATACGGCCGAATGCAACGTATCTGCTCCCTGACGAATCTGAATCACGAATGCAACATATGGCGTCCCTCTACACATCCCTACTAAATTTGGCTTCCAGAACCTCCCTCCCACATTTTCCTATTTCGTTGTTGCTCACATGTACCACAACTTCCGGCTCCTCCCCAGCACTGTCTAAAATCCTATCTAATTGACACGTGAGGTCCGCCACCTTTGCACCAGGTAGGCATGTTACCAGGCGATCCTCACGTCTACCAGCCACCCAGCTGTCTACATTCCTTATAATCGAATCACCAACTATGAGGGTTGACCTAACCCTTCCCTCCTGGGCAGTAGGCTTTGGAGACACATCCTCGGTGCGAAAGGACAATGTACCACCTAGAGAGCAGGTCCTTGCTACAGGATCTTTTCCTGCTGCACCAGGTTGATGCTCTCCAATCATGAGACATTCTTCCTCCAAAGCAGCACCAGGGCTACCAGTCTGAAGTTGGGACTTGGCTACTATGTCCCTAAAGGTCTCATCTATATACCTATCTGTCTGCCTCAGCTCCTCCAGGTCTGCCACTCTAGCCTCCAGAAATCAGACTCGTTCTCTGAGAGACCAGAGATCTTTGCATCTCATGCACATGTACAACCTTTCACCGGCGGGTAAAAAATCATACATGTGACGCTCGATGCAAAAGACTGGGAAGCCCCCTCTTGCTGCTGGACTGCTGCCTTCGTCTCAAATTTGTTCAGTTCCTAGTTAAATTTTAGGTTGCTATGGAAGTAAGAATGTGTCTAATTAGCGTCCTTTAAATGCATTAGTGAATTCATTATATGTCTAGTAGTGGCCTGCAGGGGAATGATCAAACTCTCAATAAGGTGTGGGGAATTTGTGAAGTGAAGTTAAAAGGCAGTTTTGTTTATTTGTTTTTTGTGTGAAAGTGGCATGCTTTTGGATTTTCAAAATCATGCACAGAAATTCTCTCAAAAACTTCCTGCTTGCAAATTAACAGTTGAAAACTGGGTTAACTTATGAATGCATGTGTCAGCTTTTTTTTTTTTTTTTAAACGCAGGCTGTTCTAAAACTACTCCCTGTATTCAATAGAACGGAATCAATAGAACAGTATGAAAACGGCGCAGCAGTATCACACACTGTCCCCCACTTCTACATAAATTGCACGTTTGTAGAACTCGCTGTGCTTTTGCCAACAAGTTATTTGCACTTAACCCTTCACAAAAATTTCCAGGTGGTCACTCCCTTCAGAGCAGAGGTCTCTGTAGAAAACCCAAGTTAGTTTTTCTGTCAAATAAGCACTTTCCAGCATATTTTAATGCCTAATTTTTTCCCAGTAAAGAGCATTTGTTAGCTTTCCAATGGCCATCCTCCAACATAGCAGGCCTCGATTTGTTCCCAATCTTCAAAAGTTTCATCTCTAGCCATGCAAGGGCTAGCTGATCCAAGCAGACATAATGAGATCCCATCGTTTATCCTTTGGCAGAGTAACACACAATTAACGCATTTTTATGGCAATACTTTTCTTTAGAGTAATTTTTAGTCTCCATTTCAATGGACAAGTCAAGAACTGAAGTGCAGGGCCTGGCTGGTGGCTCAGTGGCACTGGTGTGCGTTGCCATGCAGAGGGTCCCTGGCTCAATTCCTGGAGTGCTACTTCTGAATCTTGGGTTGGCCAGTGCGGGGGATGTTACAGAAGCAGCTTTCACAGCCCAGGGGGAGGGGAGGAAGGAATTGTGGTCATTGTTAAAATGGCCCCCAAGTGGCTGGATTTGGAGCCCACGGTCAGTGGCATGAGGACAGTTGGCTGCCCCTATCCAAGACAGTGCAGTATCACAGCTGACAATGTAAAACAAGTGACTGACAGCAGGGCAGCTGTCCCATGGGCACTTGTCTACTCTGCTTATTGATAAACCTAGCCCTGCCTCTGCCCATGATACAGGATTTGGAAGAAGCACTGTGCATGTCTCCCAGCCTCAGGACCATTGTTACAATCAGGGCTGTCACAAGGGATGGAAAAGAAAGGTGTCAGTCCTGGATGCAAAATTTGGGGATCACCACCCTGCCCTTCTGAGGCAGTCTGTATCAGTGACCATGCGGCCCTGAAAGGGAAAGGGGAGGAGCACCAAAAGCAGCTGTTACCCAGGATGCCATTTTGTCCAGTCACTGCCTTGGCTGCAAAGTCCAAACTAGGAATGGTGTGGGGCGGGGAGGGAAGGGGAAGGTCATTAAAATAGTGGAAAGATCCGTGAGTGGTTATGAATGAAGGTTTATGGCACCAGGATCTCAGCCGTGGTTCCAAATGAGCTATCAAGTTGACTTAGGGAATAGCCTCTGCTACTGTGGCATCAGTAGCGTGGGATATACTTAGATTCTGGGTACTTGTAGCCTGAATTGGCCTCTGTTGGAAACAGGATGCTGGGCTTGATGGACCCTTGATCTGACCCAGAATGGCAATTTCTTATGTTCTTATGGGGGGGAGGGAGGGAGGAGGAGAAAGGAGAAACTATGGAGCCTAAAAAATTAAAAACCATAAAATACCTGAAGTGTAAAGTAGTATAGCTTTTTCCTATGGGAGAAAAATTTGTTGCATACAGAATTTTTTTTTATTTATTACAGACTGAGGTCTAGTAATCTTGCAGGTTATAATGCATAAATAATAATGCTCATAATAATAGGATGCTACATTCATTGGGAAAAAATATTCTTAGAGCAATATTATGGACCTCACAAAGAGGCGTAAAGAGAGTCAGTAATTTTAAAATTATGCATGCCCCAGCACGCACTGCTGAGAGGACATGATCACTGTCATAACTCCATGGACTTTTATGTGCATTTGCTTTCTCTGTCCACGCCTGAACCAAATTTTCAGGATAGGTATAACTATATAAAAAGCTTGTGCCAGATCAACTCCTTTTTGTGACTGCTACCATGTGAACATATAAGTCTGTGTGTATGAAATCTAGAAAGCAAATCATTTTCCATAAAACTTGTGTGTAACCTCCTTTTCACAAGGCATTCCCTGTAACGGGCAAGGAACCAATTTCAAAGGTTTCAGAGTAGGCAAAACGCTTATAAGAACATAAAAGAAGTGCAGTGCCATGCCAGGTCCGACCAAGGTCCATCAAACCCAGCTTCCTGTCTCACAGAATGGCCCATCCTAAAAACGAGATCCAATTTCTTATTGCCCACTCCCATCGACAAGTACTGGATTTCCTGGAGTCACCTAGTTAATAATTTGTTTATGGACCTTTATTCTAGGAACTTGTCCAACCCTATTTTAAACCCCACAATTCTAGGTACTATGAGCCATCCTCCGGCAACAAAATCAACAGCCAAGGAGCAAGGGTGAGTGTTGAGCCAGCCAGTCACCTCGTGCTCCCTCCCCCCTACCCCACAGTGCCTCTCCCTGCCGCTACAGCCACTGCCATTGCAAGGGGACCACTCCCCTGATCCTGACCTCCCCTGCTGTTGTTATCACAGGGGGCTGGACCAGCCTGCCCAAGAACCCATGCAGGAGGTGGACCAGACACAGAAGGGCCATGATCCTTTGTGCAGTCCCTGAGAGCGCCCAATATTCAATCCCCCCTGCCAGAACACCCAATAGCTGCTGCCTATTGCAACCACATCTCTCCTACTCTTGTGAATATTCCTAAGAATATTCCTGTTTACCAGGACAAGAGCCAGTACTACCATAACCTACCACTCTCTTACCCCCAACCCAAATATGTGCCTCATCACCTGCCTACCCAGAGCCCCTACCCCCATAACAGTAATCACGCACACAGCACCCCTATATACTCACTTGCTCTCAAATAACCCTCAGCCATCTCCCTCAACATGTTCTGAGATTAGCAACCCCCAATTCCCCCAGCTTTTTTCAAATTACTACTCCTCAACACTAAGTCCATCCACAAAAAAGTGTACCTTACCACATGACCTGATCACAAACCATGCTATGGACATCATGTGCCTGACAAAGATCTGGACACTGGACATGTATTCTCCTCAGTTCCTGCAAATATGACCCCAAGTCCACACCTATGCTCACATTCCTCACCAAAACAAACATGGTAAGGGGTGGGGTAGCAATACTGTTTAAGAACACTTGACCTTTTCCATCCCCCCTCCTGGAATCTGGATGGAGTTGAATCCTTATTTCTATAGATAAATATCCACCCTAAATGGGGCTTCTTCCTGCTATACAATCTGTTACTAAATCAGAAAGATGCCCTCCACACCTCCTTATGGCCATGGCAGAAATTGTCCTAGAACACACAATAACTCTCTTCCTCAGTGACTTCAACATTCAGACTGATAATCTAAACTCATCTCATACAAGAGAATTCCTAGCTGCTTTAGAAACCCTTGACCTTACCCAACTAAATCAATAGTTAAACACATGAGGCAGGCCATATTCATGACCTTGTAAATTGCACCATGCAACCTAATCCCAAAGCTACAAATCAACATCCAAATTTCCCCTCTCTCCTGAGCAGACCACTACCTAATTTGCCTAGAAATGCAATCGCCTCCTACCATAAAAATGTGTAAAACGACTGCTACAAAATTTACCAGGCCCTCAGCTAACCTGACCCCTGAAACCTTACAAATTCTGAATGAATCCCTACTACCTCTCAGAAGCATACTCCACCGCTATACTTGAGTACTGGAATACTAAAATATAAAAAAACCAGAGACGCACTTGCTCCTAAGAAAATTGTCCAGATTAGAAACACCAAACTAAACCCCTGGTTCTTGCCAGAAATTAAAGAGCTAAAACAAATTGGAAGAAGACTACAGCTCAAACGGTGGAAATCCAGATCACAACTAGTCAGAGACCATTATAAAAGACATCAGACACTCTACTGCAACAGCAAAAAGAACTTATTTCTACAAAACCATTACCCAAGATACAAAGCCATCCAGGTCCATTCTCCATGGACTCCTACCCGCCTACTGCACTCATTACCTCAGGCCTCTCTGGAATTCGTTAGCTCTTGAGATTAGACATGCCCCAGACCTTCTCTTATTTGTAGCAGCTTATGACTCACAGCCAGTTCCCCAAACTCCGGAAGAGATCCCGGATGCTCTACCCTTGCTCCCTGAAACCACATAAAAAACTGTCCGCCGACTTGTGTCAGACCTTCTCTGCAACTATGAGCTGTCTACCCCACCCCGCTCACGAACAACTTTGCCTGTCATGCCTTATCTGTACTATATGACCCTTCTACATATAATAACACTATCCTCTACTCCCCAAATTTCTATCCCTGCTAAAACATTCACGCCAGCTATCGCAAAGCTCGCTGTGTTAAATCAATATCTAGCCTTTTAATTTCCTGTAATACGCTTTGAACTCTTATGATGGAAAAGCATAATAAATATACGATGATGATGATGATGATTAAGGGGCAGATTTTCAAAGGGTTACACGTGTAAGATACGCGCGTAACCCCCGAAAAGCTGCCCCTTCCAACCCCTGCGCGCGCCGAGCCTATCTTGCATAGGCTTGGCGGTGCGCGCAAGCCCCGGAATGTGCGTAAGTCCCGGGGCTTTTCTGGGGGGCGTGTCGGGGGGCATATTGCGGCCGGTGCGTCATCGGGGGGGGGGGGGGTTCCGGGGGCGGGGCCACGGCAGCATGCGCATGTTATAAAATAGAGAGTAGGTTTGTTCGCGCCAGATTGCGCGAACAAATCTACTCCCGCACGCACCTTTTAAAATCTACCCCTAATTGTGTATTGAGTGAAAAATACTCTCCAATTTGTTTTAAATCTACTATATTTTAGTTTCAAGGAGTGTCCACTAGTCCTAGAATTAATTGAAAGGATGAATAACTATTCTCTATTGCTTTTCATCCCCACTCATGGCTTTATAAAATTCTATTATTTCTCCTCTCAATCGTGTTTTCTCCAAGCTAAAGAGCCCTAACCTGTTTAGCCTTTCTTCATAAGGAAGCCATTCCATTCTTGTTACTCTCTCTTGAACCTTTCTAATGCCACTATATCTTTTTTGTACACAACAAAACCATTGCTAGCTAGCTGTCTAAAAGATCCAGGGCATGAACCAATAAGCCCTCCTTTTAATAATTAACTCAATCCCTTATCCCCAAGAACAATTCTATAAAAATATAATTGGACATCGCACAAATGATCTCTGTTCTACATTCACATATAGCCGCCTTTAGACAGAAGAACATTCTAAGTATCAAGGAAACAGATTCAACCACTATAATAATTTGAGACCAATCAAACACAGGTCTACACAGGATAGGATAGAATTCCAATATAAAACCAGCACCTCAAGTTCTACAGTACCCTATGTTCACAGAAACTCCCCCAACAAAGGATACAGAGTAGAACTAGGACATTTCCTCTCACCACAAAAAAATATTCAAATTCTGGTGTCACCTCAGTAACAGCAATACAAACTCCCTCCACTACCAGTAATATTGCATAATAATTCAAAATCCTGCAAATAATATAGTCAGAGCCTTTAAGAAACCTGCTATACCATAACACCCTAACTGCCAGATTCAAACAGTGAAAACACTACCTATGAAAAGGCAACATTGAAAATATTACAACAGGCCCTAAAACAGCACTACACCTCCTATTAGGAAAACAGAACAAGTTAAGCTGCTATAGGGGGATGCTCTCGAGCAGTGACCAAGATGGCTGCTTGATCCAACAGCTCCTCAAGATCCTGGAGCTCATCCACTCTCCCTCCTGGATTAATCGCAGTGTGCCTTTCTTTTTTGAGTGATCTCCATTACTTGACATGTCCGGCTCAAAACTGGGGAAAATCGAAGCTGCTTTCGCAGCCAGAGCTGGAGGGAAGTGCTTAAAACAAGATCCTCTATCCCCAGACAAAGCGGCCTCTGCTAGACCCATGGCATCAGATGATCTTGTTCTATTGGAACTCAGACTATTAAAAGAAATGCTCCAAAGCAATATGGATTTGATGGCAGCCATCCGTTCCGACCTCTCAGAAATGTCTAAACAAGTGGCTTCCTTCACTGCATGGCTGGAGGATGTTGAGTCGCAGACTGCTTCCCTTTTGCTTGCAGTGCACCAATACCTCAATTTACCTCAATGATGGAGCGTTTACAACATGACCTAGAAGATTTAGCGAACTGCAACCGTTGCAACAATGTGAGGATACTTGGTGTACCAGAAGGTCTGGAAGGATCAGATATTCAACAATTTCTTACAGCAATGATCCCTGCCTGTTTGCAGCTTCACTTTGACTTACCATTTGAAATTGAGCGAGCGCATAGGATCCCATCTCGGCCTCTCTAGAATTCATGCTATGCAAGGCCTATCATTTTCAAACTCCTGCAGTATCCGCAGATATTGGAGGTGTTCACTTCGGCTTGTACTAAAGCCCCGGTCACATATCAAGGAAATACCTTGCTTTTTGTGCCGGATCTAGCAAAAACCACAGCTGCCAGGCACAAAGTTTTTCTGGCCTTTCGTCGTCGGCTGCAGGTGCTAGGGGCCCAGTTTGGTCTTCTCTACCCTTCACGGATGCACGTTACTTGCCACAACCAAACCAGGTCCTTTGAAAAGCCTGAGGATCTTAATGCCTTCCTTGGGTCACTGGAGTCTGTGCAAGAGACTGTTTGTCTTGAAATCCTGTGATTCTTCTATCTCTTCTTCTTGTCTTGGGGTTCCGGACCAGGGACTCCCTTGACTGTGTTCTGATGGTCTGCTCTATCTAGACCTTCACTTGGATGAGGGGAACTGTTATACATGGCACACTTAAACTGCATAATGTTTGTTGATGTTTACTCTCTACTTAGTGGGAGTAGTTTTTCTTTATTCAGTTATGGTTTGATCTTGCTAGCTTCTGGTACAGTCTCAAGGCCCATTTCACTTCCAGTTGCTAATTATCTGGCTAAGTTCTCTGATTAATGTTTTCTGAATTTTTGTCTTTTTTGGGGGGGTTTGTTTCTGTTTTTTCTATTGTGAGGCTGCCTGCTTTCCTTCCCTTAATCATTCACCGTTTATTGTCTTTTTATTGGATCTGGCATGCTATTTTATTTTTCACATGTTTTTTCTGATGGTCTCCCTATCTGCTCTGCAAATCATTTCTCTTAATGTTAATGGGCTTTCACTTCCCATTAAATGCAAGAACATTTTGTCATTCTTGAACTCCCTTCATCCAGATGTAGTCCTGCTGTAGGAAACCCACCTCTCTGATGGAATCCCTCAAGTTGAAGCAAACCTAGATTGGGGATGTTTTTTAAGTTGGCACAACATACAAAATGGGAGGGCAGCTATTTTGTTTCATAAATGACTGGAGGCTCAATTCTCTCGTCATGCTGCCGATCCTGAAGGCCGATCAGTCTCAGTGGAAGTTTCCCTTGGGTCAGAGCAATTTTATTTTTTTTTAATTTATATACCCCTAACATTGATGATCTGGATTTTTTCAGGCAGTCACCTCTCAACTGATGGAGGTCAATTCCTCACATCTGATCGTGGGTGGTGACTTTAATATACTTTTAGATCTTATATTGGATAAGCAATCATCGACCAACCTTTCCTACACCAGGGCACACACAACATTGCATAAAGGATTTCACTTGTTTCCTCTGTCTTCATCCAAATATTCTCGCATTGATTATTTTTTGGTCTCGAGTTCCCCAATTCCTAATGTAACCTCTGCATCCAAACAGCCCATACTGATCTCTGACCACGCGGTGATTTCTTTATCTTTAGCCATGCCTTCCTCCGGTGTGGAGGACCGTATGTGGCGATTCAACTTGGCCTTGTTGGATGACACCTCCTTTCAGAAGTATCTTAGAGGCAAAATTATAGAATATTTTCACAACGATACTCCTGATGTGGCAGTGCCCACGGTGTGGGCGGATTTCATAGTTACTATTCGAGGGAAGGTTATTAATTACAGCATTTGGGTCCGGAAGGCCCAATGGGCTGAGATTAGGAGGTTGCAGGATTCAGTGGCTACTTTAGAGAAGGATCATATTTCTCATCCCTTTCCCACTACCTTCCTTCTATTGTTGAAAGCACAATGTGTGTACAATAAGCTTCTGAGCCTACATACTGGGCACTCTTTTCATTCAAAAAGTTCATTACTATGTTGAAAATAATAAGTGTGGTCATTTATTGGCTAATTACTCAAAAAAGAAATGGGAAAAGAAAAGAATTCATCTGATTAAATCCCAGTATGGGGGTACTTTGAGATCTGAAGCTGATATATTGCAAGCATTCTGAGATTTCTATGCTGATTTGTACATGTCTGATTCTACTTAGTCTGTGTCTGCCATTAATGCTTTCCTTTCACAGCTGCCTCACCCTGCTCTCATGGCTGACCAGTAAGCAGTTGTAGAAAGCTGACATATCAACTGCACTGGATGCTTTCAAAGGAGGGAAAGCCCCTGGACCAGATGCTACACAGTGGACTTTTACTGAGCTTTTTGGGAGTTGTTAACTCCTAAGTTTCTTTCTTTTTATGTTGCCCTTTTCTCTCACCCAGATACTGTCTCTTCGTTCTCAGAAGCTTGTGTAGTGGTGCTTCCTAAGCCAGGCAGAGACCTTCAATTACCGCCCTATTTCCCTCTTAAATATGGACTATAAAGATTTTTGCAAAAACTTTTGGCTATTAGGCTGGTAACGGTAAAGGGAACTCTTATCTACCCAGACCAGTCTTATTAAAAATCGACTTATTTCTAACAATGCTCGAAAGTTATTTCACATCCAAGCAATGGCAAAACTCTCCTCTGCGCTGGTCATTGCCCTTTCTCTACATGGTGAAAAAGTATTTGACCATATTGAATGGCCCTATTTATTAGCGGTTGTGCAATGGTTTGGATTTGGTGCCTCTTTTGTAACATGGACTGCCTTCTTATACCTTAATAATCTGATCTCTCCCCATTTTCAATTATACAGGGGTACCAGACATGGGAGTCCCAAGTCACAGTTTCTCTTCAATCTGGCTTTGGAACCACTGCTTATAGGTATTTGCCATACCTCTGCTATTGAAGGTATTACATTTTGTGACTCGAGTTACAAACTCTAAGCTTATGCAGATGATGTGCTACTCTACCTTGCCAATCTGGATACTTCGCTTACTCACCTGTTTTCACTAAATTTCCTCCTACTCTTCCTTCTCAGGCTATCATGTGAATTGGCATAAATTTGAGCTGCTCCCTTTAAATGTTCTTGGCTCTAGCGTGGACTTAGAGTATCCGTTTTGTTTATCTACTAAAGGCCTTAAATATTTGGGCATCAATTTTTTTTCCAATGTCTCTGATATCATATTCCATCGTGAGATATCTCTTTTACATATGTTGCGCGAATCTTACAATGGTCTCCCCTTCACTTAACCTGGTGAGAACGCCTGGACACTGTCAAAATGGTGCTATAGTATCCCCCCTGTTAAAATTATGTTTTTTTTCTATGGTTCCTGTCTTTTTTTCCTGTGAGTTTTATCAGCATATTTATTTAATAATTAATGTATTAGCTTTTATATATCGACATTTGTGGATACATCATGCCGGTTTACAATAAAACTGAAGGAAGAAATTACAAAAAACCAGGGTGGGGGGAGAGGGAGCACATAGGAAGAGAGAAGGGGTGAGAGAAGAGAGGGGAAAACAGGAAGAGGAGAAAAGGAACAGTACCTGATGGAAAACAAGAGAAGAACATAATAAGTAGCATTGCAAATTATACACTCAATTAGGGACAGTGTGTAACCTTATCCACTGTGGATAACCTTATATAAATTATACACTCCAAACAGTATTATATACAATAATAATAAAAGTATTATATACAGTAATATACATTATTTTTAACTAGTACATACAGGAGACACTATATATGACATTACAAATTATGCATTCAGAAAGGCGACTATGTATAGACTAGCAGGATTGCTATAGGGAAAAGTAAGGTTTAAAGGATAGCAGGGTGGGGGTAAATAAAAGGGGTATAAAAGGGTTACTATAGGGGAAAAGGTAGGGTTTAAGGACAGGGGAAGGGGGAAAGGGGTATAAATGGGGGTATATAAGGAGGTGCAGAGAAATGGGAGACAAAACAGAGTATAATTAAAAGAATAAAGGAAAAGGCTATGAGTACATTAATGACAAGAGCTCTTTCTCTGAAGGAGTGGAGGGAGCAGGGGGACGATGTAGGATCCGGATCAGGGTAGGCCATTTTAAAGAGCCATGTTTTAACCCCTGTTTTGAATTTCCGAATGCATGGTTCTAGTCAGAGCTAAAGTGGTATAGTGTTCCAGAGGGAGGGGCCTGCAATGGATAGGGCTCTTTCTCTGGTGGAAGGGTGGTGAGCACATTTACGGGAAGGGGTGTAGAGGGTTCCTGAAAGTGCGGTTCTAATAGGACAATAGATCGGATGCTTTCTCGGTTTCTTTGGCATCGCAAGTCTCCCCGTATTGCTCTGGCCAAATTGAAAATTGATAAAGGGCGAGTTGGGGGGTTTAATTTCCCAGATTTTTATAGCTACCACCAAGCCTTTATCTTGCAGCAGGGGCATCGTTGGCTTTCTGAACTGCTGTCCCTATCTGATCCCCTGCGTTGGGTACAAATTGAGCGTGACCTGACTCACCCTTTTCCCCTGGAGGCAGTTATAGGAATGGCGTCTGTGGCGTACCTTAAGGCCCACCCAATCCTTCACTCTACTCTGCTCATAGGGCTTTCATGGAATATGAACGTTTAGTCTCCTCCTTGTCCCCACTATGGAGTCTTTCCAAGTTAGCACCCCTTTGGTTTCATTCGCGTATGCAGGTTGGTGGTATCCCACTAAATTGGAAAGTATGGCAAACCAGGTCTTTGGTTTTTTTCTCAGATTTGGCAAAACAGCTCATTACTTTCTTTTCCTGAGCTCCGTGAGTCTTATTCTTTGCCTCGCACTCATTTTTATGCCTGGTTGCAGCTTCGAGACAGCTTAACCTCTCACTTGCTCTCTCAATTCCACCTGGATGCTTTTCCTGGCTTATATATCCTTTATAAGGATTTCGATCTTCGGGGACATTTAGCCTCTCGGATCTACAAATCCCTTACGGAATCCCAATTTCTTGCTCCTCTTGGGCTGCAATCCTTTTGGTGTTCGGAAAGCTCTTGTCCCTCTGATGAGATAGACTGGAGATATTACTGGTGTTCCTCACTTCATATTTCACTGTCTTCTAGCTTAACTCAAGCTTCCTTTTTTGTTTCCCAGAAGATAGTGTACACGTCACATCCTAGAAGCTCTTTAGAGCTGGCATAGCGTCTACTCAACTGTTGGACCTGCTCTCTTCCTAAAGCCAATTTGTCCCATATGCTATTTTTTTTGCCCCACAGTGTATACGTTGTGGAATAGGGTATGGGAAGTGATTTCCCAGGTTTTGCATTTGGGTGCCACTATCACTTACCATATAGTTATCCTTAGTGGGGCGGCTCTGCCCTTTTCTCTCTCTCCCCTCCCTAATGCAAATTCTTGGATTTTTTTTCTTACATTCGCCCTTCATTTTATTTTATCTTTTTGGAAGCACAGTGATTTGCTTAATGAGTAATTTTGGTGGAACTGTTTATATTGTAAATATGAAAAAGCTGTAGCTATTAAGAATCACCATCTTGCTTCTTGGAATTGGGTGTGGAAACCTTTGGACAATTATCTTGATTCTTTGGAATTAGCCAGCTGATACACAACATTTAGTTTTATTGGAGTGATACCATTTTGCTAAACTATTTTCATTGCTGGGGCAAGCTGTTTTTTTTTTATTTTATTTTTATATTATGTATGTCTAGTATTTTGTTACTGTACAATTTTTTTCATTTTTGTTAAAAGATTTGAACACAAAAAAAAAGTTAAGCAGCTATAGATCCCTATATAGAAACTACAAGCTGGCAGAATACTCACCTCAATCACACATGTGGAACACAGACAGACTCTCTACATACAGAATAAAGAGACCATAAAGTAGAAATACATACGTGCAGACAAAGCAATGATTAGAAACCGCAAGAAGCCAGATTCTGTATGCTATGCAACAATGAAAAAACAGAAATATCACTATTCCCCATAAAACATTAAATAATAAAATGAAGACATAAAATATCATAATAGTAAAACCATAATTAATAAAAAGCATAAATATATAAAAAAAAATGACAAAGAGAAGCACATCCAATAATTAAAAACTAAAAAAGTTACCAAACACCAATAAATTAATTTAAAACAGACATCAAATAACAGCCAATATTTAAAAAAAACTCATAAGGATAAAATTCCCCGCTGTTCATACCTGGGAACTTTTTGATTTCCAATCACCCTGAGATGTCATGGATTAATACACACATTCTGTAACTCACACACATACTCATAATATTTCCCCTCTCTCTTTCATACAAACACACACACACACACATTACACATATCCACAGGCTTTCAAATCTACAGGCACCCTCTCACACATATCAGCTCTCACTCCCCCAGGTTCCCACTCTTATGTACACATTTTCTCTCACATACACTCAACCTCACAGGCTCCCTCTCACACACCCACATTTCCACAGGCTCTCTCACTCATGCATACATGCTCTCACTCTCACAGGCTCCCTCACACATGCAGATACACTCACATACATACACTCACATAGGCTCACACTCTGGGCTGCTTCTTCAGCCAGCATGGGATGGAATCCATGGCAGCCTTGCTGGGCATCTCCTTTTCTTTGTGGCCCAACAGCTACTGAAGATGACTTGGGGCACCAAGAAGGAGACTCTGGGAATAGGCCCCATGCGCCCAGGGCTAATAAAGCCCCTGGCGCACAATACTCAATGGGGTAGATTTTAAAAAGCATTTACTCGAGCAAAACTGGTTTTTGCTCGAGTAAATACACTTTACTCAAGTAAGTGGGCTTTTCAAAATTGCTACAATATATGCCATTGAATTGTCCATAGGATTTACTCAAGTAAGTGCACTTTACTCGAGTAAATAGCTTTTGAAAATTGCTACGATAGTATGTCACATTTACATGCGTAACTCCTTTGAAAATGACCCCCAATGTGTGGTTGCATCATAGACCTATATAAAGGCATTACAATGTTCTCCATTTTGTTCACCATTCCTCTCTGAATAATTCCAAGCATTTTAAAATGCTGCCTTACACTGAGCTCAGGATTTCAAATACTGTCAACAAAGATTCCAAGATTCTTTTCCTGGGTAATTACACAATGTGAAATCCAGCATCTTATATCTAAAATTGGGGTCTTTCCCTATATGCATCACTTTGCATTTGTCTACGTTATATTTTACCTGCTGCATAGATGCCCAGTTCTCCAGTCTTGCAAGGTCTTTCTGCCGTCCCTCACAGTGTGCCTGTGTTTTAACTACTTTGAATATTTTTTTACTTCAGTTGTTGTTCCCTTTTCCAGATTACTAATGAATAAGTTGAACACAAGGACAAATCCTTAGGAGTGCCCTAAGGACAAATAATGGAGTGCCCTAAGGACAAATCCTTAGGGCACTCCATTATTCACCTTTCTCTGCTGGGAGAAACTGACCATTTAATCCCACTCTGTTTCCTGTTTTTAACCATTTACCAATCCAGAGTAAGACATCACCTCTTAACCCATGGCTTTTTACCTTTCTGGGGAGTCTTTCATGAGGGACTTCATCAAATGTCTTTTAAAAATACAAATACACTATATTTGGTTGTCTCTCCTTTATCCACATTCTTATTTACTTCAAGGCACGACTTCCCTTTGCTAAATCTATGCTGGCTCTTCCCCATTAAGCCATGTTTATCCATATGACCAGTACACTCCTGCAAGCCTCTGCATTCACCCCAACACAGTGCCAACCTCTACCCATGCAGCAGGACACTGCCTCAGTCACTGCCATCTGTGTGCATCCTTAGATGTTTGCGTGGCTGGCATTGTTAGATTTAAAGTGCCCACAGAGTGAACAGGCTGTGGCGACCCCGTGATGTCACTTCTAGAGCCCTATTTAAGGGCTTTCCCGCAGCCTCCCCTTTGCCTCAGCAACAGTTCGCCTGCATTCTGTATATAGTAGAGTTGCTGCTTCCTGACTCCTGTGTTCCTGATCCTGTGTCTGCCTCATCTCTCTCCAGCTTGTCCAGCCTCATCTTATCTAGCCCTGCCTCCCTGCCTGCCCAAGCTGTGTCAGTTCTTCTCGCATACCTGCCCTCAGACCGACTTCTGGATCTGACTCTAGCCCTGACTTTGACCATTCTTGTTCGCTGCCTGCATTTAACTTTTGCCTGGATACTGACCATTTTTGTTTGCTAGCTGTCACTGACCTCTATCTGATCCTTCTAGATTGCTGTCTGCCTCTGACCCTAGTCTGGCCCTGAATCTAAGCTATCTCCATAGAGACTTTCACCTAAGACCTGCCGGCCCCCAGAAACCAAGGGTTCAACTCAAAGGGAAAAGAATTTGTATAGGTGAAGCTTCTGCCAGTCACTTCCTGGCATAGCTCCACCAGTTGTTGGTGAGGGCCTACGGGACTTTCTCTGTAGGCTGAGCCAACCTCCCCACAGCAACAAGGGTTCACAAATCTTACAGTAATTTTCTCATATGGATTAATTATGCCTTCCAGCATTTTGCCTGGCACAGATGTCAAGCTCAACAGTCTATAGTTACTCAGGTCCCCCCAGAGCCCTTTTTGAAAATTGGCATTATATTTGCTACTCTCTATTCCTCAAGCAAGTGGACAGATTTTGAATGGTAGGTTACAGAGTGCCAGTATTAGGTCTGAAATGTAATGTTTGGGTTCTTTTAGAATTCTAGAGTGAATACCATCAGGTCCCAGTGACTTTCTATTATTTAGTTTGTCAAATTGCCTGACCACTTCTTCCAAAATCACACTAATTTAATTCAGTTCCTCTGAATCATCACTTAGAAAAAATGATTTCAATGTGGGGATCTCCCCATCATACTCCTTTGGAAAGACTAAGCAAAAATTTAAATTTAGTTTTTCTGCTATGGCCTTATGCCCCCGGAGCACCCTTTTTACTCCCTGGTCATCTAGTGGCCCAATTGACTCCCTTGCAAGTGTTTTGTTTCTAATATACTTGAAAATGTTTATTATTTGCTTTTGCCTCTGGCAAGTCTCTCCTCATTCTCTCTCAGCCTACTTTTTAAATATTTTGCACCTAATTTGGCAGTGCTTGTGTACCCTCTTACTTTTCTCCTTAGGTCCTGATTTTCATTTTTTTCAAAGATGACTTTTTGGCTTTGATAGTCTCTTTTCCAACACAAAGTAGCCATGCTGGCAGATGCTTGTTCTTCTGATCTTTTTTAAATTTGTGGCATACATTTTACCTGAGCTTCCAAAATGGTGTTTTTAAACAAAATCCATGCGTTATGCAGACTTAACTCTTGTAACTGCTCCTTTTAGTTTTCTTCTAACTAGTTTCCTAATCTTGTCATAATCTTTTAAAGTTATGTTATTGCAATAGTTTTATATATTTTTCCTCCAGTGACAATCTCAAATTTGATTGCATTATGATCACCATTGCCAAACAGCTCCACCACGGATACCTCTTGTACCAGATCCTCATTCTAGTGAAAACTAGATCTAATGTAACCACCCTCCCCCACCTCCTGTTGATTCCAGGACCAGTTGCTTCATGAAGCAGCCATTTATGGTGTCTAAAAACTTAACCTTCTTGTCATATCCCAATAAGATATTCACCCAATCAATTTTGGGATAATTAAAAATTCCCATTATTATTCTTTCCATGTTTAGTAGCCTGTCTAATCTGTTTTAGCATTTCATAATCTGTTTCAGTATCCTGATCAGTAGTCAACTCCCAACGCTATATTCTCCTGCCTCTCATGCATGGAATTTCTATCCATAAAGACTCCAGACTGAAGTTTGCATCTTGCACAATGTGTTTCTTACTTGATTCAGTGGAGTCTTTGGCATGTATTTAATTTATTTGCATATTGTTTCACACCATCACCGCTTCTATCTGCTCTGTCATTTCGGTATAATATGTACCTTTGTATCAGAGCATCCCAACTTGCTGCAACCATGGAGAGGGGATTCTCAAGTGGAGGGTAATGGGGAGCCCTGCTCCTAGGCCCCAGAGTATCTATTCTCAGTCTATCAACAAAAGGTCCTGACACCAAAGTGTGTTACTCCAAAAGCAAAAAAAATAGCTTTTTGCTAACAAAAATATAGGCAACATGTTACAAAAATCAGAAAAGCAATTCTTTAGATTTCAACAAGCAACCAAACAAAATTGCAGATCCTAATGCTGCTTAAGTAAATTGGTAAGAAACTGGGACCTCTTCTTGCTCCCAATAAGCTGCCTCCTTGCTTAGGAACCAGGTTGGAACATTAAAAAAAAATCCTTTCCTTACAAATTTTAAATTGGAACAGAGACTATCAAAGCCAAAAAGTCATCTCTGAAAAAAAAAAAAAAAAGGAAAATCAGGGCCTAATAAGAAAAGTAAGAAGGTACACAAGCACTGCCAAATTAGATGCAAAATACTAAAAACGTAGTTTGAGAAGGAATGAGGAGAGACTTGGCAGAGGCACAAGCAACTGGAATGACAGAAGCTGGTCAGTTATAACAGACCTATAATATAATTTCATTTTGAGGTGTGACTTTTTGCAGTATTCACAGTTACCCCGGTACTAATATAACTCAATTCAGAAATATAAATATAAATATATATCCTTTCTTTTAACCAGCCAAAATAATATACATCCTCAAGCAGTCAAATAGCGTGAAACTTAATCTCAAGATTGTATCTCCATTGATGAAAGATTCCCAGACTTATTTCCTCTGTTTCGTAAATCCCGACACGGTGCCCTGTTTTGTAAAAAACTGCTTCAGGGGATTAACGGATCCGTCTACATTCCCATTTTAGCACAGAACAAACACTGCGTTGTTTTAATGGTCCACCCCTCCCTCAGATACTGAAGAGCGAGGGACTGTGATGTTCCTGCGCGAGTGTCAGTTTTACGCTCCCCAGCTTGGTCCCTCCCGAAGAAGCTGTCCAGCGAAACACGGCCGTGTCGGGGGACAATTTATATTGCTCTAAGCTGGGAGTGAAAGTTTACCTGTCTTTACTTGCAACGTTCAGAACCTGGAATGGTTTGTGAGCTTTAAGCTTTAACTATATTGGAACGCCAATTTTTCATGAAAATAATAAAGAAGAACAATTAATGTAAAAGCTTTTTGCTTTTTTCTTCCTGGGATATTTAAAATTGTTCCTCGTTTTTCTTGTTTTGGGTTGGACATTTTTCAGCCATGCCATTTTATCTATACCTTTTGCAGAAATGTTATTCGACTGCGGGAGCACCAAGACCCTAATGCGGCTCCTGATGCTAATGTGGTAGAATTAAAGAGCCCAGCAGCTTTAAACATCCCCTACAGAAGTGGAAAAAAAAAAAGTCACCAGGGATCTAACCGCTGCACCCCCCCCCCTTTCACTCATTCCGGTGCTGCCATTTGAGGCGGCCCCACAAAATAAGTTAAAAATTAGATGAACCCCCCCCCCCCCCGGACCAACCATTTCCTTATTAACACCCCCCCAAAAAAAGAGAAGCCCCCCACCCTTTGGATCCCCCTCTTTCCATAAAAATAATTGCTGGAAGTGTTCCCTCCATTAAACCCCCCAACTCATTAAAAAGACCATCGGTGGCCTAGTGGCCCCCCACCCAGACTCTCTCCCCCCCCCCTTGTGGCCTTGGTCCAGTCCCCAGACCTTGCCTGGTCACGTGGCAAGGCCTGGTCAGAGCCATTTTGTAAAATGGCACCAACCAGGGCTAGGGGGTGTCCTGGACCCAAACCCTGAGCTCCAGGGGTATCCATGATGGGGGGGGGGGGGGCATTAGGCCACCATTATTTCTATGGTGGGGGGGGGCCAGGAGGTGGGGTGCTCACTCAATAAGGAGTTGGGCTGGGGGGGGAGTGTCATCATAGCATGCCACATTTCATCTAACTTTTTACTTTTAGTTTGCAAAGCTGCCTCAAATGGCAGCCCCAGGGTGAGGGCCATCTAATAAGACACCCGGGGACTTTTTCTTTTATTTCTGCAGGGAATGTCATTTTGGGCCACTGGGCCCTTTAAGGCAATGGTGGCCCTGTGCGTAGGGGGCTGCCATCGTGCTTTCACTAGGCCTCAGCCACATCCTTTTGTCTCGCAGGCTTTTTCCATGGCGATATTGCCACAATATTTTGTCGGGGAGGGGGAAACCTTTTGCAGGACTGTCCCGCCCCCCACGATAAACCATTGCGACTTAAATGAATCCAGGCCTCAGCTGGTTACTTTGGCTGCTGCGTGGGGCTGTCAGAGTTCCTCCACTGCTGCTACTCCCAGCAATGAGAGTGAGTCACATCTAGTGCTCAGTGCATGCTCTCTCTGTGTCTTACTCAGTTTGGGGCTAAGGCAGAAGCTGAAAGGACTCAAAGGAGGAAGTTCAGGAGAGGAAGATGTGGAGGTGCTCCGTGCAGTGTGTGTGCGTGTGCTACACAAAGCCGGGCCCAGCTCTCCCTGCGCTGCATGCTGGCCATTATCTACCACACTCCAGGGCTCACGCTGAAGGCAGGAAGAGGAGAAATGCAGGATCACACCATATTCTCAGAAAGGAGTTCCTAAGCATTTAAAAGCTGCCACGTGTGTCTCTTGTTGCTGTGAGGTGATGAGAGCAAAGCCCAGGGGCTGGGTCTGGATCTGAGCATCAGGCAGAGGTGGCTTTTCTGTGGCGCACTGTGGTTGGGAAACACTGAATTAGGGTAGGGCTCGATGTCAGGCTGAGCCATTACATTTAATGAGCTTGTAGACCTAGTTAGAGAAATTGGAATATAAGTCCATTGATGCAATGTGCAAAATCATAACTGGCTTAACCTGTCTCCAATGACCTGATAGGTATGGAAACAATGAAGGGTAAAAATGATCTTCTGTCACGCGTACAAACAGTAAATTACAAAAGAGAGAGAATGTTTATAATTAAGAACAAGAAACCAGTTTTAATCAATTTAAATGTTTTCTATAAAATTGCAAAAACAAAATTTATAAATTAAATAACATACAAATCTGAACTACAGACTGAGGTTGATACTATATATATCATTGTGAGCTTAGTTTTTTATTGTAAGTAGCTTGGTATGGTATGGAAAGCTGTGAATGTGATTAGTCTGAGTGAGTGTTAGTGATTGCTTTTATTACATCTTTTATGGGCTGGGAGATGAATCTAGCGATGTCTGTAGTTCAGATTTTTATGCTATGTAACTGGTAAATTTGATTTTGCAATTTTGTAGAAAAAACATTTAAATTGATTAAAAAAGGTTTCTTGCTGATAATTATAAACCTTCTCTCTATTCCAATGACCTGATGCCATCTGAAACTCTCGGTTCACTACAGCTGCTTATGGAGGGAGTGGCACAAGAATAGTTATGTCTGCCCAAGCTTATGCACAAATGTCGTACCACAATATAGGGAGAACCTCAACAAAAACATAGCTCAATATGAAGCACCTATGAACGGCATTAGTAGATGCTGGAGAAACATTTCTACTGATTTAGTCAGGCTGGAGAAATGTACTAACTGCAAAACCTAATTCCCATTTGTTTGTGCAGTATAGCAGCACTATAAGAAAAGCAATAAAGATGAGCGATCTGACCTGCTGAGAATAGTAGTATTTCCCCATTTATCTTCCTTATAATCGTTCATAATTAGTAGAATGATAAAGATCAGGAAAAAAAAACACAACCCATGGATTCATCAAATAATCCACCAAACTTGTACCAAGAGTAGTGCTTTAATTATCTCGTGGCTGTGCATGGAGGCGGTCACAGTGACCTTGAAGCACACAACAATTTGGATTTCAAATTATTTGGGCAACATTCATTCAGTCTGAAGCAGCCTACTGTAAATCAGTGAATAAGGAGGCAGCGATTTTGGCTGTACACTAACAATAAGAATGCAGTACTGCATTTCTTTCCAAAATACTTACTCTGATCTCTGATCTCTTCTTTTACACAATATTGATCTAGTATAGTGTTAGTTGCTGTGTGCTATATTTACTCTGAAGTTTATTGACCTGGTTACCGTATTTCCACGACAATAACCCGCCCACGTATATAACCCGCCCACACACATAACCCGCAGGTTTTCCAGATTTATGAAAAAAAGTTTTAATATACCCCGCCTCCTCATATAACCCGCGGGCAGACAGGGCGCTTGTCCGAGGGGCATCGCATCCCTCGGTCATTCATTCGTTCATTTAACCGATTTCTGGTTCCATGCGAACCCCTCTGTCACAATCAGACCGTGAACACGGAGCAGTGAGAGCAGGCTGGCGGGAAGAGCCGCTTAAACCCCGGGGACCTTTGCGCGGTTTGCAGGACTTGCAAGCTTAAAGCCTGGGGAGGGGAAGGCCGTAAAGCGCCGCTCAGGTCTGGGCCAGAACCCGCGCTTCCCTCCAGCCTTACCCCCATTGCTCCTTCCGTGCTAAGCGGCTTTTCCCGGCAGGGCGGACGCTGCCCGCTCTCGGAGCGCACGGCCGGGCTCTCAGTCACCGACCGGAAGCTACAGCTCCGCCATGGTTGTGAGGGCGAGACAGGCGTGAAGCGCCGGGGCGGGGGGAGAGAGATGTTAACCGCTGCTGTAAAATTTTTTCTGGATAACCCGCCCACGTTTATACCCCGCGGGGGGCATGCGGGGTAGGTAAAAACGCACATTACCCGCGGGTTATATGCGTGGAAATACGGTAATTAAGGCAAAGAATGGGAGGGGAAAAAATCCCTTGGTGAGTGACCCAGGCCAGGAGATTGTAAAGAAAATATTGCATGCAGCAACCAGTGCTGTACCAAATCAATATTTTTCAGAACTAAGCATAGATATTAAAAATAACACTAAAATATGTACCTGCATATTTTGCAGACAGTTAGAAGTTGCAGGTTCATGCAATCTTCCAGAAAACTGCATTATTAGATTTGGAGACCACACACACACACACACACAGAAACAACAATCTCATAAGCCTTCTTTGTCTTTGGAAAGTAGGCTAATAAACATTATGGGGACAATTTTTTTTATTAAGATGGCTCGAAACAAGATATGAGAGTACTTTTCTACCCTCATAATGAATTTTCAAGGAGTAATTTCCCGTTGAAAAGTCATTATATACTACGTGGATACAAAAGTACCTATGCAGGTAGCTAATGTAGCCCCAATATTTAAAAAGGGCTCCAGGGGCTATGGCTCCAGGGGCTATCCGGGAAACTACAGACCGGTTAGCCTGACTTCAGTGCCAGGAAAAATAGTGGAAAGTGTTCTAAACATCAAAATCACAGAACATATAGAAAGACATGGTTTAATGGAACAAAGTCAGCATGGCTTTACCCAAGGCAAGTCTTTCCTCACAAATCTGCTTCACTTATTTGAAAGAGTTAATAAACATGTGGATAAAGGTGAACTGGTAGATGTAGTATACTTGGATTTTCAGAAGGCGTTTGACAAAGTTCCCCATGAGAGGCTTCTAGGAAAAGTAAAAAGTCATGGGATAGGTGGTGATGTCCTTTCGTGGATTACAAACTGGCTAAAAGACAGGAAACAGAGAGTAGGATTAAATGGACAATTTTCTCAGTGGAAGGGAGTGGGCAGTGGAGTGCCTCAGGGATCTGTATTGGGAACCTTACTTTTCAATATATTTATAAATGATCTGGAAAGAAATAAGATGAGTGAGATAATCAAATTTGCTGATAATACAAAATTGTTCAGAGTAGTTAAATCACAAGCAGATTGTGATAAATTGCAGGAAGACCTTGTGAGACTGGAAAATTGGGCATCAACATGGCAGATGAAATTTAATGTGGATAAGTGCAAGGTGATGCATATAGGGAAAAATAACCCATGCTATAGTAACACAATGTTAGGTTCCATATTAGGTGCTACAACCCAAGAAAGAGATCTAGGCGTCATAGTGGATAACACATTGAAATCATCGGTTTAGTGTGCTGCGGCAGTCAAAAAAGCAAACAGAATGTTGGGAATTATTAGAAAGGGAATGGTGAATAAAACGGAAAATGTCATAATGCCTCTGTATCGCTCCATGGTGAGACCGCACCTTGAATACTGTGTACAATTCTGGTCGCCGCATCTCAAAAAAGATATAATTGCAATGGAGAAGGTACAGAGAAGGGCTACCAAAATGATAAGGGGAATGGAACAGCTCCCTTATGAGGAAAGACTAAAGAAGTTAGGAATTTTCAGCTTGGAGAAGAGACGGCTGAAGGGGGATATGATAGAGGTGTTTAAAATCATGAGAGGTCTAGAACGGGTAGATGTGAATCGGTTATTTACTCTTTCGGATAATAGAAAGACTAGGGGGCACTCCATGAAGTTAACATGTGGCACATTTAAAACTAATCGGAGAAAGTTCTTTTTTACTCAACGCACAATTAAACTCTGGAATTTGTTGCCAGAGGATGTGGTTAGTGCAGTTAGTATAGCTGTGTTTAAAAAAGGATTGGATAAGTTCTTGGAGGAGAAATCCATTACCTGCTATTAATTAAGTTGACTTAGAAAATAGCCACTGCTATTACTAGCAACGGAAACATGGAATAGACTTAGGGGTAGATTTTAAGAAAGTGCGCCTTCGCATACTTTTGTTGGCGCACCAGGCGCAAACAAAAGTATGCTTGATTTTAGTAGATACGCGAGTAGCCGCGCGTATCAGCTAAAATCCAGGATTGGCGCGCGCAAGGCTGCCGATGTCGTGTAGCCGGCGCGCGCCGAGCTGCGCAGCCTGCCGCCGTTCCCTCCGAGGCCGCTCCGAAATCGGAGCGGCCTCGGAGGGAACTCACTTTCGCCCTCCCCTCACCTTCCCCTCCCTTCCTCTATCTAACCCACCCCCCCGGCCCTATCTAGACCCCCCCCTACCTTTGTCGGGGGATTTACGCCTCCCGGAGGGAGAAGTAAATCCCCGCGCGCCAGCGGGCCACTAGCGCGCCAAGACGCGACCTGGGGGTGGTTCCGGAGGGCGCGGCCATGCCCCTGGACTGCCCCGGGCCGAAACCATGCCCCCAGGCCCGCCCCCGAAACGCCGCATCCCGCCCCCAAAACGCCGCGCCGATCCGACACGCCTCCCTCGAAAAACCCCGGGACTTACACGAGTCCTGGGGCTCTGCGCGCGCCGGTAGGCCTATGGAACATAGGCGCACCGGCGCGCAAGGCCCTGCTCGCGTAAATCCGGGCGGATTTACGCAAGCAGGGCTTTTAAAATCCGCCCCTTAGTTTTTGGGTACTTGCCAGATTCTTATGGCCTGGATTGGCCACTGTTGGAAACAGGATGCTAGGCTTGATGGACCCTTGGTCTGACCCAGTATGGCAAGTTCTTATGTAGTATATAATGACTTTTCATCGGGGAAATTACTCCTTGAAAATTCGTTATGAGGGTAGAAAAGTACTCACATATCTTGTTACGAGCCATCTTAATAAAAAAAATTGTCCTCATAATGTTTATTAACCTACTTTCCAAAGACAAAGAAGGCTTATGAGATTGATGTGTTCCTGTGTGTAGTGTGTGTGGGTGAGCTCTAACGTCTTCATGACTCACTATACATTTCCTAACTGGGATTACTGTCACTGCCATAAATCCCTTATACAACAGTTCTGGACACCACAGTAACAATGACCTACCTGTCCAGCATATGCGCAGACATTCTAATAAATTCTTGCATGTTCCTGTGTGCATTTTTCCATAATCTCAGCCCCTCAATTCTTCATTATCGGGCTATGGGGTTTTTTCACTATGTACTTTCCTCATAAATCCAAAACTGCTATGGGTTGGATTCAGTGAAATTCCATTATCAGTGGGTCCAAGCTGTTCAACCACTTTCGTCCCTCATCTATACTGCAGATCTGGAACCAAAACCTAGTCTGATCCCGCTCATGCTCGCATTTCCTCAGGGTTGTAAGTTTGACCTAAAATCTTCTCAACCCAATATGCGTCTATTCCGCTCCAGGCACAGTTTCACATAAACTTCCTGGAGCTTGTAGCCATGAGTTATACTTTTATGCCTTTCAAAATTGCTTCTGCAACAAATCTTTGTGCATACAGACAGACAGCATAGGGACAGTGTGCTTTCCAACACACAAGCACTCACTATCCACAGATTTCCTAAGAGTTTTGCAGCCTTATAGTGGCTTTGTGTCCAGAAAATGTCTCTAAACGGCTGCAGATTCCTGTGTGAAATCTATGGACAGCCTGTGTTGAAAATAAAACAGGAAAGCTGCAGGTGGTACTCACCTGGTGCCTGTAGAGAAATTTTCAGAAGTATCTAGCCAGCTAGATTAGAGTAGGTGAATACTGTTCCCTGCTATGTGGCTAAATACAGCCTATCCAAAACAAAACCAAAATAAGTGTTTTGGGAGGCAAGTTGGATTGGAGCAGTAAAACTATGCATGTATACTGAATTTTCAAATGCACAAGCTTAGTTTTTCCTACACAGACCCTTCTCCAGATAAAACAGAGGCAACGCATGCAGGTACTTTTGTATCCACTTAGTATATAATGACTTTTCAATGGCAAATTACTCCTTGAAAATTCGTTATGAGGGTAGAAAAGTACTCACATATCTTATTTCGAGCCATCTTAATAAAAAATATTGTCCCCATAATGTTTATTAGCCTACTTTCCAAAGACAAAGAAGGCTTATGAGATTGTTGTGTTTCTGTGTGTATGTGAGTGTGTGGTTTTCTTTCCCCTCCCTAATAATTTTCAGGTCATGAGGATTCTGACAAAGAACTTTTATTTGCAGAGCCTCGCATATCAACGGACTCATGCCTCGGGAAGTAGGCTCCTTAAGTTCTGGGTAGCACATCTTGCATATACCGGATATACATTCTTACTCATGATTATTAATAATAAATATTTTCTCACCAATCATGAGTGAGACTTGCTCCTATAACTCATTTATTTAAAACTATTGCTACCCCGCACAATCTCCAATTCTCAGTGGGTAACAGGTCAACATCCAAATCATAAGGGATGAAAGCTAACCCGTTAGCTATGGAAACGTCTTCCCTCCTGAGTGAGTAATGAAAATTTACAAATACATATAATGAACACTTCATACCAAAGGATGATTGAGCTTTATTGTGACGGCCAATGCATTCCAGTTCACTGTAGAACAGATTTTTTTTTTTTGACTGAAATGCAGGCGGACATGAACCAAAATTCCTTGGGATACTGATTGAGGTAAAAAAGCAAGGACTGGACAGGTAGTTAGGTTTTTTTTTTCCTTTTACTTCCAGCTCAGTTGGAAACAGTGCTGGGATTCTGGCTCTGTTAAGCCTTCGTTTGCAAAAATCTGGGGATTTCCCCCCATATTTTAATAGACCTTCGCGCTGTTCCTAGTTTGGTCACTGCAGCAACAGCCGCATGCGGATTATAAAACGTGGCGCCACATGAACGCACGCGCGTAGGTTTAAAAATCTATCCCTATTTTCTACCAGCCTTTCATCTCTTGATAAGTCCCACTTGATTATGAGATATTAAAGATGGCAGAATGCAATTAAGTCTATTGGCTATGACTTTGGCAAACAGCTTCAAATCAAAATTCAGAAGGGAGATAGGTCTATAGGATGCCAGATTGGTTGGATCTTTCCCTCCCTTAGGAAGAACTGTAATATATGCTCTTTTTCCCTCCCAGGAAAATTACCTCTATTCACTACTACCGCAAAAAACTCTCTCAAAGTTTCCCCCATGTCCACTACCAATATTTTGTAATAATTTCTAATTAGACCATCAGGACATGGTTCTTTATGAAGCAAACTAGACTTTATACCCTCTAATTTCTTGAAGATTGAAGGGTCTATTTAAATACGCCAGCTGCTTATCCATTATCTTCGGTAATTCCAGGCTTCTGAAAAAGCTTTCTTCCTCTTTATCCTCCTCATCTAAGTATCATTATGATATAATTTTTCATTGAAATTCCTAAATATTTTGCAGATCTCCTCAGCTGAGGTTCTCCTGACCCCTTGTCCTTTATAAGACTTTCCCATTCCTATTTTGACCATGTTGGCCATCAGCTGTCCTGATTTGTTCCCAAATTTATACAGCTTATGAGATGCATGTAGTAAACTTTTGTTTTGTTTTCTGGTGAAGATAATTCAATGAGCATAAAGTCTCTCTATAAAATGCTTTTATTCACCACAGTTGGAGACTAGATGAATTTGGCCTTGGCTATTTGGGAGCTGAGCCTCCAGATCCAAAATTAGTTTATTTAATAATTTAGATTTCCCGATCAGATGTGCTGTGATTTCTCCCCTCATCACTGCTTTGGTATATTCCCAATATAAAATGGGATCCACTTTATGCTGTTCATTATGGACTTCAAACTCTCTCCATTTTTGCTGAAAATATTCTGTAAATTCCCTATCCTCTGCCAGATAAGTGGGAAGTCGCCATTGCCACACTCGCTTGTTGTCCCCCTATTTTCATTTCGAGTCATATTATAGAATGATCAGAAAACTCTGCCCTATTTCTGCCTTCACAACTTGCGCAAAGCTAGCTGTGGAAACATATAGGGGTAGATTTTCAAAAAAACGCGAATAGCCGTACTTTTGCTGGCGCATCAGGCGCAAGCAAAAGTACGCTGGATTTTAGTAGATACGCGCGGAGCCGCGCGTATCCACTAAAATCCTGGATCGGCGCGCGCAAGGCTATGAATTCTGTATAGCCGGCGCGCGCCGAGCCGCGCTGCCTACCCCCGTTCCCTCCAAGGCCGCTCCGAAATCGGAGCAGCCTTGGAGGGAATCCTCTAACGCCCTCCCCTCATCTTCCCCTCCCTTCCTCTATCTAACCCACCCGCCCGGCCCTGTCTACACCCCCCCCCTTACCTTTCTCCGGGGATTTACGCCTCCCGGAGGGAGAAGTAAATCCCCGCGCGCCAGTGGGCCTCCTGTGCGCCGGGCCGCGACCTGGGGGCGGGTACAGAGGGCGCGGCCACGCCCCCGGACCGCCCCGGGCCGTAGCCACGCCCCCGCCCCCAAAACACTGCCGACACGCCCCCGAAACGCCGCGACGACCGGGCCCGCCCCCGACACGCCCCCCTCGGAGAACCCCGGGACTTACGCGAGTCCCGGGGCTCTGCGCGCGCCGGTAGGCCTATGTAAAATAGGCTCACCGGCGCGCAGGGCCCTGCTCGCCTAAATCCGCCCAGTTTTGGGCGGATTTAGGCGAGCAGGGCTCTGAAAATCCGCCCCATAGTCTATACGAGACATAGTCGTATGGGTCCTGAATGTGTGCGTGAAATCCTTTTCTATAGAATGAAGAATCCACCTGGGATCCAACGGCTGCAAAGTTTTACATATATACTGTCTACCTTTATTTTTCCCCTAATTTGGGTATGAAGACCTGAGAAGATCTATCAATAGTTGGATCCACCATGCAATTGAAATATCCAGCCATGATAGACGGTCCTCTCACATGGATTATTAAGGCCTTGACCAGGTCTTAAAAATTTTTTGAGTGTATATATTTGGGGATATACATTGCACAATGTAGTCTCATGTACAATTAGTTTCCCCACCACTATTACATATCTCCCTTCCTTGTCTTTATCAGCCTCACAGCGTCGCTGCATGTGCAATCACCATAGAACTCTGTCAGGTCCATAAATCCCCAGATCCCTCTTCCCTATGCCCTTTTTCCACACTCCCCAGAAACCAAACACATGCCACCCCTACAAGGAAGTATAGAAAGCACCCCATACATATATTTATTTAAAAACTTTTCTATACCGTCGTTTAGTAGTATACCATCACAACGGTTTACAGATAGGCACATAAATAAGTCTGGTTAGGATTATAAATTAGCTAGTAGGTGCCAATAAAGTTTCGGTTACATGATTCAAATAATATATGCTATTTGGATTGTGGAATGGAAATTCCATTTATATGAATAATAGGATATCCATATATGAGAATACTGTACTCTTAAATTAATCTTTAGGTATGAGAAAAAATAATAAAGGAGGGATAACTGCTATTTGTTGACTTTTAACAGTGTGCCGGAGTTCTCTTTCTTGTCCGCTAGTATTCCTTACTCCCCACTCTCATTGTGAAAAGCTTTTTTGAAGAGCCATGTTTTTAAACTTTTTTTTGAAGAGTTTTAGATCTTTCATTAGTCTTATTTCGAGTGGTAGTGTGTTCCATAATATTGGACCAGCTAGGGATAGTGCTCTCTCTCTTACTTTTGTCAGTTTTGCTGTCTTTACAGAGGAACAAATGAAATAACAATACTTCCCTCTATTTATATTTATTTAAAAGCACTTATTACCCGCCTTTCTTACATTCGGAATGGGGTACATTAGGAACACACATAATATATCAACTAGCTAATGAAAGAAACTGTTAGGTGAATCAGCAAAATGGGTAAAGCCAAACATCATATAGCATGGATAGATATGGGAAATATCAGGCATACAGTAACAGTTAGTAAATAGTCACTATTAAGAAGTTAAGGCATTGGGGCGGATTTTAAGAGCCCTGCTCGCCTAAATCCGCCCAAATCCGGGCGGATTTAGGCGAGCAGGGCCCTGCGCGCCGGTGAGCCTATTTTACATAGGCCTACCGGCGCGCACAGAGCCCCGGGACTCGCGTAAGTCCCGGGGTTTTTGGAGGGGGCGTGTCGGGGGCATGTCGGGGGCGGGGACCGAGCGCAGCAGCGTTTTCGGGGCGTGGCCGCGCCCTCCGGACCCGCCCCCAGGTCGCGTCCTGGCGCGCTAGCGGCCCGCTGGCGCGCGGGGATTTACTTCTCCCTCCGGGAGGCGTAAATCCCCCGACAAAGGTAAGTGAGGGGTTTAGACAGGGCCAGGTGGGTGGGTTAGGTAGGGGATGGGAGGGGAAGGTGAGGGGAAGGTGAGGGGAGGGCAAAGGAAAGTTCCCTTCGAGGCTGCTCCAATTTCGGAGCGGCCTCGGAGGGAACGGAGGTAGGCTGCGTGGCTCGGCGCGCGCCGGCTATACGGAATCGATAGCCTTGCGCGCGCCGATCCCGGATTTTAGCGGCTACGCGCGTATCTACTAAAATCCAGCGTACTTTTGTTTGCGCCTGGAGCGCCAACAAAAGTACGCCTATTCGCGGTATTTGAAAATCTACCCCATTATGAATAATATCAATCATAGGATAGCATAAGCATAAGGGATTGCAGGGATGATTTACAGGTAATTCAGGGGGGCTAGAGGAACTTCAGAAGGGAGTAGCATAGGGGAGAATAGATTGTCACTTCATGTTGAGAAAGTGTTTTTGAAGAGGTGGGTCTTTAATGCATTTTTTAAAGAAAGCTCTTCTTTCAGAGGCATCTCACTTCCTTTGGTAGACTATTCCACAGGAGCGGACCTGCAGAGGAGAAGACCTGTTCTTCTGGTTTCATCAAGATGGGCAAACTTCTGAGATGGAACACTGGAATAGCATTACGTTTGCTGACCTGAGGGACCGTGAAGGGGTGTGGATTTTAAGAAATCCAGGGGGAGTGTATCTTGTAAATAGATGAGTGAATAATCATAGCAAGCTTGTATTGTATGCGGTGTGAGATCAGGAGCCAGTGTACTCTTTCGAGGAGTGGAGTAATATGTTCATATATGGGAGTGCTAGTTAGAAGTCTTGCTGCCAAGTTTTGTATAATCTGTAAGGGACGGGTAGCATATCCTGGGAGACCTAATAGGAGAGAGTTGCAGTAATCTATACCAGAGAAAAGTAGAGACTGTAGTACAGATTGAAATTCAGAGTGCTCCAGAAGAGGTTTCAGGTGGCAGAGTAGACGCAGTTTGTAAAAAGATGAATTGTAACAGTCTATGTGATCATGTAAAGAAAGAGAGGGGTCAATAGCAACATAAAGAGAGGGGTCAATAGCAACAGCAGCTAGAATACTAACCGGAAAAAGAAGGAGGGACCATATAACTGAAACCTTAGCAGAGTTACATTGGCTACCAATTGAACACAGAATTAAATACAAAACCCTATGTATCATTCACAAACTAATTTATGATGAGAAATCAGACTGGTTGAACACAGCATTACGGGTACACATTCCACACAGGAACCTCCGATCAGCAAATAAAGCACTCCTAACCATTCCATCAGTTAAGACTGACCCAAGTGAGAGAAAGAGCCCTATCACTAGCAGGACCCATAATCTGGAACACAATGCCTCCAGAGATCAGACTACAAAGTGATCTCAAGACATTTAAGAAAAGTTTAAAAACATGGCTTTTTAAACAAGCATTTTACAAAGAGACAGGAGAATAGAGAGAAATTATTCAGGAAAAGACAGAAAGGCACCGACACACAGTCCTTAGGACTGTACAGTAGATTAGTCAACGAATTCTACACCACAATAAAGCATAACTATAATACTATATGTGATAAAACTACCGGTGTAAGTACCTTGGTACAATTGGTCATGAACTACTTCGCCAAATGACTATGTCTAATGATATATTGTAACCGAACCTTTGACGGCACCTGTTAGAATGTACTATAGTACACTTTTACCTACATTAAATATGTGCCTACATGTAAACTGTTGCGATGTATTTAACTTAGCAACGGTATAGAAAAATTTTTAAATAAATAAATAAATAAGCAATGTGAGAGATTGTAATGCAGTAAGAATCAAATGGGAAGTAGTCAGGAGTGCTTTGGACTTGGTATCATGATAAGATCATGATTTCTTAGAGATATTCAGTGTCAATTTGTTGCAATGGAGCCATATTTTGAATGGTTTTCAGGCAGTGGGAGAGAAATGATTCAGTTAGGGGGAAAGAACTGGATATCATCAGCATAAAGCTTATAATGAACTCCAAGGCTAGAAAGAGTACAACATAACAGTGTTAGGTAGACATTAAATAGAGCCACAGAGAGGGTAGATCCTTGGGGAAAAGTGCACTTTCCCGGTGCCGGAAGAAATTAGCGCCGACCCAAAGGTCGGCGCTAATTTCTGAAAGTAAAATGTGCGGCTTGGCTACACATTTTACTTTCTGTATCCCGCGCGCATACCTAATAGGGCCATCAACGTACATTTGCATGTTGAGGGTGCTATTAGGTGCCACGGGTTGGACGCGCGTTTTCCTCCCCTTACTGAATAAGGGGTAAGGGAAAACGCGCGCCCAATAGCAGGCTAACAGTGCGCTCCGTTGGAGCGCACTGTTAGCCTTACCCTTACCGAATATTAGTGACTCACGCGCGCCTGCTATTGGGCGCGCGTGAGTCACTAATATTCGGCTTGAATATTAGTGACTCACGTTACTCTCTGCAACAATTAAACAGCCGCATCTGTCCCTCGCACTCAAATCTGTTACTTTAAACACTGAAAAACCTCTCCCCACCAGATGGCAACCATTTTTAGCAGTTGTAACTGGACAACTTCATTAGATTCTTTTACTATTACGAGCAAATATCCATGGTAAGAATCACTTCTTAGCGATTGTAGTAAGATACTGCTTAGCTTCTTCCACCTTTTCCATCAAGCACCATGATCCATTATTCTTGACCCAGATGCTTGCCAGATACTGCAGAGTAAATTTTAATTGCCATTTAAAAGCTTCTGCACATATAGGAGAAAATTCCTCTCTCTGAGATAACGCATTGGAATAGTCTTGAAAAATAAGAATCTTGTGACCTTCATAAGTTAGAGCACCCGTCTTCCGGTATGCTTACAGGATTTCTAGTTTTTGCACAAAGTTTAAGATCATTGCTATTACCACTCTGGGCCTAGCAGAACCCTGGGATCTAGGCCCCAATCTGTGCGCTCTCTCCAGGTGACGTTTGCCCTCCAGATTTTGTAGACAGATTTCCTGCAGCAACCATTCCTCCAACATTGTGTACACACCTCACATTCCTTTATGGATTCTGGTATCCCTACAAATCTTAGGTTGTTCCTCTGTGACTTATTTTCTAGGTCATCCACCTTCAATTCTGAGAGCAGAATTTGCTTTTCTAGGGCCTTCTGAGTCTGCATTTAATGACTGAGTGTCCATTTCCACCCCTATCAATCTCTACTGTGTATCCTCTACTTGGAGTTTAATTTTGTTTAAAGTTTCATTCCCTGGCGCAATCTGCTGAGAAATCGCATCAAATCTTGAGTCTAGAGCCCTCACCACAGCATTTGTAACTCTTCCACTAATGCTCCATTGACTGAGGCCAGGTGTGGGTTTGGCAGGTTATCTGCTATCTTTGCTTCTGTCAGCTTACCCGGAACTTTGTCCTTCCTCTGTGGTTTTGCCTACATTTCAGTGCCTCCCCAGATCACAAAATTGTCCAAAAACCCTTGTTATAGTGGGAGAGAAACCTTTCGCTGTCAGAAATGAGGAGGATGTCAATCTTTAGTCTTTTTGTGGAGGGGATATCCGGAGCAAACCTGCAATAAGTCTCACTCGCTCATCAGATCATGTGGTCAATCAGCAAATTACTTTTAAACATCTAAATCTAACTTTCAGATCTGGACACTTTTGAGTTTTTCTAATTCTGAGATTAGTATTGATTAGCAAGCAGAGGAGTTGCCAGCAAAAATAGGATATAAAAAATGTCTCATTTAACTTGTACAGCAGTTCACTTGTAGTTATGCCCACCTTCACATCTGCAAGGAGCATGCAAAATATATAAAGCAGGCATTCAACAAGCCAAAAAAAAAAAGGGACCACATCTCTAAACACCAACAATAATATATGAACCACCTGGGCACCTACTACTGTTACAGAGGATCGCACAGCAGAAGACTTGCTAAACTCTTCAATCGATAAAAACTAAGTTATATGCACCTCCTTTGGTACTTCCCACTCTAACTCACTCAACATAGTTATCCCTCAAATCCTTGGCTGTATCAAATCAACTCCCTTCTGATAGTATCCCACTATTAGTCTTCAGGACCATCACACAGCAAGAGGTTGAGAAAATCCTCCAGAGAATCAGTTGATCTGCAAACCCTTTAGACCCAATCCCCCCATAGATTTATCTGCAACCTAGAACAGGATCTAAACCCATGGCTATCCATCAAAATAAATGCCTTTCTAATTCATGACTCCCTACCAAGCTCTCTTAAAAAGGCAGTTGTGAAACCTATCTTAAAGATACCCAGGCTCTAATCCAAAAATAATTGATCACTATCATCCAGTCTCCAGCCTTCCCTTTTTATCCACATTAGTGGAAAAATGGTTTACTTCCAAATCCTTGACTTCTTTGAGGGGAGCAACATTTTTCACCCTTACCAATCTGGCTTCAGGAAAGGCCACAGAGAAGAATCTGTCTTGTTGGCCATCTCCAACAGTATTCACCTGAATCTAGCCCTACTAGATTTTTCTGACACCTTCAACACTACTGAATCACCAGTTCCTGATTCCGTGCTTAGGTAATATTGGCACTGAAGGCACTGCCCTTAAATGGTTTGAATCTTTTCTATCTTGAAGGCCATCAAACCATTCACTCATAGGGATCTTACCTATAGAGTACCAAAGGGCTCAGATCTCTCCCAGATCCTGTTCAAAGCTTACATTCTCCCAATTTGTGACCTTATTCAGTCCTTCAATATTGAATGCCTTCTATTATTCATGGATGACATACAAATCTGCATCAAAATAGGATCTTACCAAACCTCTTCCATTACTAATCTCAATGACTGGCTTACAGCAGTAGCTCAATGGCTTAGTAACCAGAAATCAAATTAAATCTCTCCAAATTGGAGCTCCTCTGGCTAAGTTGCCAAGATCATCTCTTTTGATCTCTACCTTTCCCTTCATCCTAAGAAATCAGTATGAAGCTTTAACATTCAACTTCTGCTTTGAGCAAAGGAAAAGGAAGGTTATAAATCTTTTAAATAAATTTTATTAAAACCTCACAGTGGAATCCCACATCTCAAAAGTGATAAGATCCTCCTTTATGCACCTATCGGTATATCAGATTCGCCAACTGCGCAACTACCTTGATAAATACAACTTAGCTACCATAATTCACACATGAATCAACAACCAGAATGAATATTGTAACTCTCGATTAAGAACAAAAGAAATTGCCATGCTGTGTCAGACCAGATTCAATGGCATCTCTAAATACAGCCTAACACACCTCTATCTCTTGTAGAATACTGCTGCCAGAATTTTGGTAGGGGTCAAAGTAACTGACCACACAAGGCCTATCCTAAATCAGCTGCGCTGACTCCCAGTCCAAAAGCAGGATAAAATTAAAAACCCTTTGCTTAATCTTTATATACGTGAATAAAAAGACCTCCCAAGTATATATTTTCTTCTACATTCCCAGAAGAGAACTCTGATCATTCCAAATAGCCTTCTTTCCTCTCTTCCTCTGGCTTCTGCCACATTGACTAGCACAAGATTTTGCTATGCACCAAAAAATCTGGAACAGGGTAGCACTACACCTTTGCCTCAAGCTATATAACTTCACTTTCTGGAAAAAAGCTAAGGCTTGGCTGTTCAACCAGGCCTTTCCATAGGTTGCTCGATAGAGAAGAAACTTGCAGTGCTACCATGACTGTACACCTGATTCACTTGTAACCCCTTTTTGGTTTTATAGTCCCTAATTCAGGGATCATAGCAATTCCCAGGGCTATCTTGTTGCGTCCGGTCTCAGACGGCTTCGACCTCTGTGCCTCACCTTTCTCTCTGCTCTCCCCGCTAGCCTTGGGAAGATGGCTACCGCCGCGTCTGCATGCCGCTCTCTCCAGTGTCACCAGAACAGCAATGGCAAGGCTATCCGCCATGTTTCTCCTGAGGGCCTCCTAGGGTGCACACGCGCACGCCACCCACGTCTTTATCCACGTCATGGCGGGAACCTCGGGAGTGGCCCCCTCGAGTGACGTCACGCCATCTGGGTATTTGGCCTGCCCTTCGTTTGCTAACAATTCAAGTTAGCAAGGTTTGGACTTGTTTGATCTAAGCTACTCTGCCGCTGGTAGCTCTCTCCACCCTTCGGGGTATTTCTCTAACCTAGGTACCCGCTCCTCGGGGCCCTTTGCTTTCTTTCAGGTGCCTATCAGGGATCAGGTACTTGCTCCTCGAGGGCCTGCTCTCCCTGCCTCGGTGCCTGTATTCAACTACTTCTGCCTGCTGGGATCTCCATCTATACAGCTACCAACTTAGTGAGTGATCTACAGATCAGCACTGGAAACTTGCATCCTGCACTCCCTATACTATCATTGCAAGACGGGTCTCCTCTGCTGAGGGCCCCTGGACTGCTACCTCTGGATCACCTCACTACTGCCACCTCTGGTGGTATCATCCAGCTGTATAATAAAAGACAAATCTCTGTGTTTGCGTGTCTAGAGTCTAGCCTAGTACTGTGGTTCCTCCCCGTGGGAGTGGTCACCACCACAGTACCCAAGAATCCACTCCAACACCTCAAAACCATAACACATCTCTCTCTCTCTTCACAAACTAGGCACAGTAGTAAGCTACTGGGAGGAAGAGAAAGCCTCCAGGGCCCTCAGTGCTAGTGGCACTCTCGCTCACTTAGTCTCTCACTTGCAGTATCCCACACTGTACTCATTGGTGTAGTTCTCTCTTCAGTCAGTCTGTCCATGGATGAAATTTAAAAAAAAAACCTTGGGCATAGTCAGAGAAGTGGTGTTCAAAAAGAAAAGGTTTACTGTACTTTAAAGAAAAAAATATCCATACGAAGATTGTAAAAAATCATCATCATGAAAACCAAAATGATCACTCCCAAAATAGCTGTCTCCTCGTCCCAATATTGGAAACGGGAAACAGCTCCTTAAAATGGACCAGAAAGAAATTCTCAAACTCTCTTCCAAACACCTGCAAGCCCACTTGACCGTTAGGGAGGCAGTAAGACTCCAAGTTTTCGCCTACGCTGAAGGAGGGCCTTCCCTTCAAGGCTGGATAAACCCAGGGGAAACCCCTTCCGAACCGGGAGGGCCCAAAAAAAATGGGATTTTTTCCTGCTATCCCTTTTGCAGTAGGCTGAGGTCCAACCTGGGACATCCAAACCCCCAAAAAGGCAGGTACCAGCAACTCAGGAAGAAAAACCTCCAGAAGGGCTCAGGAACTAAACATGCTCAGCCCCAGAATTCAAAGGGGAGCACTGACCAATCCCAACAGCTAGAGAGGATCCCCCCCAAAAAAAAAAACCCAACCCTAAAACTTCTCTTAGGAAGATGAAAAGAGAAACTGCTTGGGAATGCTGCGAAGTTACCATTACATAATTATGATTGGACGTAATTCTGCAATTGAGGTTATTGTACCTGCAGGTTTAATGTAAAACCAGCCTTGAGGCCATTCCTGGAAAAAGGCAGAATATCAAATATTTATACATAGATTACACATATAGGTTTAAATAATTAAAATTGTACAGGAAATGCAATAGTTTAATATTGAAAAGTATTACATAGTCCAACAACTATAAAAATAAAAATGAATCTTTTCCTTTTTTTTTTCCATTTTATTTGTTGCGTCTCCTCCTTTCATTATTACTTCCACTCTTCCTTCCCCAGTGCTCCCTCCACAGCCTCAGTCATCCTCCTTCCCCACTTAACCCATCTTCCCCTACTGCTCCCTTCCCAGCCTCCCCCACCCTCCCTCCTCCAGCGCTCCTTTCCCAGCCTCCCCCAGCACTCTCTTCCCAGACTCCCGCATCCTCCCTCCTCCAGCAGTCCCTTCCCAGCCTCAATCCTCCCTCCTCCAATGTTCCCTTCCCAGCCTCCTCCAGCGTTCCCTTCCCAGCCTCCAACATGCTCCCTCCTCCAATGTTCCCTTCCCAGCCTCCCCCTCCAGTGCTCCCTTCCCAGCCTCCCTCCTCCAGCGTTCCCTTCCCAGCCTCCAACATGCTCCCTCCTCCAATGTTCCCTTCCCAGCCTCCCCCTCCAGTGCTCCCTTCCCAGCCTCCCCCACCCTCCCTCCTCCAGTGCTCCCTTCCCAGCCTCCCTCCTCCAGCGTTCCCTTCCCAGCCTCCAACATGCTCCCTCCTCCAATGTTCCCTTCCCAGCCTCCCCCTCCAGTGCTCCCTTCCCAGCCTCCCCCACCCTCCCTCCTCCAGTGCTCCCTTCCCAGCCTCCCTCCTCCAGCGTTCCCTTCCCAGCCTCCAACATGCTCCCTCCTCCAATGTTCCCTTCCCAGCCTCCCCCCTCCAGCGTTCCCTTCCCAGCCTCCAACGTTCCCTTCCCAGCCTCCCCCTCCAGTGCTCCCTTCCCAGCCTCTCCCACCTCCAGTGCTCCCTCCTCCAGTGTTCCCTCCTCCAGTGCTCCCTCCTCCAGCGTTCCCTTCCCAGCCTCCAACATGCTCCCTCCTCCAATGTTCCCTTCCCAGCCTCCCCCTCCAGTGCTCCCTTCCCAGCCTCTCCCACCTCCAGTGCTCCCTCCTCCAGTGTTCCCTCCTCCAGTGCTCCCTCCTCCAGCGCTCCCTTCCCAGCCTCCAACATGCTCCCTCCTCCAATGTTCCCTTCCCAGCCTCCCCCTCCAGTGCTCCCTTCCCAGCCTCTCCCTCCTCCAGTGTTCCCTCCTCCAGTGCTCCCTCCTCCAGCGTTCCCTTCCCAGCCTCCAACATGCTCCCTCCTCCAATGTTCCCTTCCCAGCCTCCCCCTCCAGTGCTCCCTTCCCAGCCTTTCTCCTCCAGCGTTCCCTTCCCAGCCTCCAACATGCTCCCTCCTCCAATGTTCCCTTCCCAGCCTCCCCCTCCAGTGCTCCCTTCCCAGCCTCTCCCACCTCCAGTGCTCCCTCCTCCAGTGTTCCCTCCTCCAGTGCTCCCTCCTCCAGCGTTCCCTTCCCAGCCTCCAACATGCTCCCTCCTCCAATGTTCCCTTCCCAGCCTCCCCCTCCAGTGCTCCCTTCCCAGCCTTTCTCCTCCAGCGTTCCCTTCCCAGCCTCCAACATGCTCCCTCCTCCAATGTTCCCTTCCCAGCCTCCCCCTCCAGTGCTCCCTTCCCAGCCTCCCTCCTCCAGCGTTCCCTTCCCAGCCTCCAACATGCTCCCTCCTCCAATGTTCCCTTCCCAGCCTCCCCTCCAGTGCTCCCTTCCCAGCCTCCCTCCTCCAGCGTTCCCTTCCCAGCCTCCAACATGCTCCCTCCTCCAATGTTCCCTTCCCAGCCTCCCCCTCCAGTGCTCCCTTCCCAGCCTCCCTCCTCCAGCGTTCCCTTCCCAGCCTCCAACATGCTCCCTCCTCCAATGTTTCCCTTCCCAGCCTCCCCCTCCAGTGCTCCCTTCCCAGCCTCCCTCCTCCAGCGTTCCCTTCCCAGCCTCCCCCTCCAGTGCTCCCTTCCCAGCCTCTCCCACCTCCAGTGCTCCCTCCTCCAGTGTTCCCTCCTCCAGTGCTCCCTTCCCCGTCTCCCCCCTCCAGTGCTCCCTCCTCCAGTGCTCCCTTCCTAGCCTCCCCCCTCCAGTGCTCCCTCCTCCAGCCACCCCCATCCTCCCTCCTCCAGCGCTCCCTTTCCAGCCTCACACATCCTTCCCAGCCTCCCCCAGAGAAAAATGAAAATTTCCAACTGTGCCAAGTTTCACATTTGTGAGGTAAAGGGCTTTAGCCACATCATTACTTAAAAATTGTTTCTGAAAACTGTGTCAGGATGTGGTCTTAAAAAAAAAATACTGTAGCAGAGATAACTCGGGACCAGCATTATGAGGTTAAAGGTCAAACAGCATCACATTTTTCCTGAGAAAACAGTAAACAGTGAACTGCTTGCCAACAGCGACTGTGTCCTGCTTCCAAGAAATTATTTCCCAATGGCGCTCGGGTTCAGTCTCCAGGCACTCTTCGCTTTTTATGCGAGAGAGTTTCTTGGGTTTGAGAAAGATGCGGAGCCTTTCGGGAAAGCACATCTCTCTGCTTATTTCTCAGGCAGTTCCTCGCACCATCTCCCTCCTGTAATCTTTATAGCACTGGAGCTCTTCTGGCAGGCCTCTCTTCCTCCGACTACACTAACACTCTCACAGCAAGCAGCTGGAAGGTCACGCACAAAACAATGTGACTTCAAGTTAAGAAGGCAAGAGCGGGGAGAGAACTCTCTTCACTATACAGCCACTGTAGGCGGTCTATAATGCAACTTAACTTCAGGTTGTTTATTCTCGCTTATTACTTTACATCGGTGTTCATTTTTACCATTACCAGCAGTCACTATAATGCTATAATCAAGGAGCTCATAATCAGAAGCTTTATCACACTGTTCATTTGCCCTGTACTTAGACCTTACTATTCACTATGATAAAGAATCAAGCTGTGGCACCTCAGTACTGAATATGAACATCCCTCCATGTTCTTTTTTTTCTGATCCATTTAAATCAGCAAAAAAAAAACAAAAAACAAAAACTAAAATTTCTCTCATTTGAATCTCCCCTTAACTTAGGAAGGCTGTGTCATATTCATATTAGTGCAAGTAGCACAGAATCCCAGCACACTTTACATTCAGAGTACTTGTGGATCACACATGCATCTATTTCCAAGGTGCACAGCCATGCAATTCAATTCAGGAGAGAAGTGGCGAAGGGAATAGGCAATATTAAAACTGCAACAGAGTACATGTGTCTGGGCATGCAAACTGAATGCATCTCCAATTGGGAATAATTACCCAAGGACTGTACTGTAAAATCACTAGCCCAAGGTCTCAAAAGCATCAGATTTGGGTTCTGAACCCAGAATAAAAAAAGTTCCTTACTGTGAGGCCCGGATTCCAACGACTGGTCCACATCCCATTCCTTTGAAAAGATGAATGGATTCCATTGGCACTAGCAACAGTAGGAACACCTGCCGCTCATCCTGTGACCTTTCTAAATAAGAACCAGATGCAGAAAATGTAATAAAAAAAAAAAAAAAAAAGATTGGCTCTGAGTGACACTGGATATAGGAGAATTTCCTCATGTTGCTATGGAAATGCACCATGGTATCAGAGTCTGCCAGTGCTCACAGAGGGAATCAAAAATTGAGGAATGCTTCTAATGTTGCAGAGGCAAATCTAGAGAGAGTCCAGAAAGTTACTGCAGATGACAAAGCATGAGGGAGCGCTGCAAGACCCCAAAGCAAACACTTGATCTTCCTCCTGTTCTCGTTCCCGTGAAAAAATTGGAAGAAAGATCCATCTGAAGAAAATAGGATAAAACATAAGCATTGTCAAGTTAAGTGTAAAACATTGATAAAACAAGCGAAGAGAGAATTTGAAATGAAGTTGGCCATAGAGGCAAAAACTCATAATAAAAACTTTTTTAAATATATCCAAAGCAAGAAACCTGTGAGGGAGTCGGTTGGACCATTAGATGACCGAGGGGTTAAAGGGGCTCTTAGGGAAGATAAGGCCATTGCAGAAAGACTAAATGAATTCTTTGCTTCCGTGTTTACTAGTGAGGATGTTGGGGAGATACCAGTTCCGGAGTTGGTTTTCAGGGGTGATGAGTCAGACGAACTGAACGAAATCACTGTCAACCTGGAAGATGTAGTAGGCCAGATTGACAAACTAAAGAGTAGCAAGTCACCTGGACCGGATGGTATGCATCCCAGGGTACTAAAGGAACTCAAAAATGAAATTTCTGACCTATTAGTTAAAATTTGTAACCTATCATTAAAATCATCCATTGTACCTGAAGACTGGAGGGTGGCCAATGTAACCCCAATATTTAAAAAAGGCTCCAGGGGTGATCCGGGTAACTATAGACCAGTGAGCCTAACTTCAGTGCCGGGAAAAATAGTGGAAACTATCCTCAAGATCAAAATTGTAGAGCATATAGAAAGACATGATTTAATGGGACACAGTCAACATGGATTTACCCAAGGGAAGTCTTGCCTAACAAACCTGCTCATTTTTTTGAAGGGGTTAATAAACATGTGGATAAAGGTGAACCGGTAGATGTAGTGTATTTGGATTTTCAGAAGGCGTTTGACAAAGTCCCTCATGAGAGGCTTCTACGAAAACTAAAAAGTCATGGGATAGGAGGCGATGTCCTTTCGTGGATTACAAACTGGTTAAAAGACAGGAAACAGAGAGTAGGACTAAATGGTCAATTTTCTCAGTGGAAAAGGGTAAACAGTGGAGTGCCTCAGGGATCTGTACTTGGACCGGTGCTTTTCAATATATATATCAATGATCTGGAAAGGAATACGATGAGTGATGTTATCAAATTTGCAGATGATACAAAATTATTCAGAGTAGTTAAATCACAAGCAGACTGTGATACATTACAGGAGGACCTTGCAAGACTGGAAGATTGGGCATCCAAATGGCAGATGAAATTTAATGTGGACAAGTGCAAGGTGTTGCATATAGGGAAAAATAACCCTAGCTGTAGTTACACGATGTTAGGTTCCATATTAGGAGCTACCACCCAAGAAAGAGATCTAGGCGTCATAGTAGATAATACATTGAAATCGTCAGCTCAGTGTGCTGCAGCAGTCAAAAAAGCAAATAAAATGTTAGGAATTATTAGGAAGGGAATGGTTAATAAAACGGAAAATGTCATAATGCCTCTATATCGCTCCATGGTGAGACCACACCTTGAATACTGTGTACAATTCTGGTCGCCGTATCTCAAAAAAGATATAGTTGCAATGGAGAAGGTACAGAGAAGGGCAACCAAAATGATAAAGGGGATGGAACAGCTCCCCTATGAGGAAAGGCTGAAGAGGTTAGGGCTGTTCAGCTTGGAGAAGAGACGGCTGAGGGGGGATATCATAGAGGTCTTTAAGATCATGAGAGGTCTTGAACGAGTAGATGTGACTCGGTTATTTACACTTTCGAATAATAGAAGGACTAGGGGGCATTCCATGAAGTTAGCAAGTAGCACATTTAAGACTAATCGGAGAAAATTCTTTTTCACTCAACGCACAATAAATCTCTGGAATTTGTTGCCAGAGGATGTGGTTAGTGCAGTTAGTGTAGCTGGGTTCAAAAAAGGTTTGGATAAGTTCTTGGAAGAGAAGTCCATTAACTGCTATTAATCAAGTTTACTTAGGGAATAGTCACTGCTATTAATTGCATCAGTAGCATGGGATCTTCTAGGTGTTTGGGTAATTGCCAGGTTCTTGTGGCCTGGTTTGGCCTCTGTTGGAAACAGGATGCTGGGCTTGATGGACCCTTGGTCTGACCCAGCATGGCAATTTCTTATGTTCTTATGTTCTTATGTTCTTACTTGGTCCAATATTTTACATACGCACACGTTCAGGAGAAAGCATCTCCCTTCCTGCCAAAACCAAAGCCTTATGAAGAATAAGGAATGCCAGGGAAGCAGAGACACTCTATGATTCGGGATCTCAAGAGACACTTCTTACAGGTTTCTGCTCGACCACACAAGTTCTTATTAAGTACGGTAAAACAAAACTGTGTGCAACATTTCAAAACTAGTCCCATTCGTTTAAAAACCCAAGCAGCAAGTACTGTGTATTGCCATGTGGAGCATCTGGGCTCCATTCCTGGGCGTGGCCTCTGCTCGCCAGGCCTGCCAGGGCTGGGGGATGCTGCAGAGGTAGCACCCGCCAGCCCTCGAGGAGGAGGAGGAGCCTCAGCCACTGCTGAATGCTATCTAACACCCGGTAGCCAGACTTAGGTTCGACCTCAGCCAGGTTCCAAAAGGAGCTGCAGTTTGCGGCCCCCTGGCCGTGCACTTTCACTTCAATGATGGGGGCTCATTTGGAAGCGGGATAAACCCAGGGAGTTGCTCATGGCACTATAGTCCACCAGAAGCCAATTCCAACTATGCTGGAAGCCCCAAAGAGGACACTGCTGGGCAATTTTTAAAAATACATTACACTGAAACAGGAAAAAGCCTTATTTCTGGAGTTTAACACTATTTTGCGAGATTCTGCTACGAGTCAGAGGATCGCTGTTCATGTTGTGAGTATATTTCTGTTAAAGAAAACATCTATAACTGCAGTCTAAGGACATCACAACGGAGCATTGTATGCAATGCTTTCTCCCCTAAGATGATAAAGGACAGGAAATTTAAGACCTGGTGCCAGTTGACTGGCTGATAATTTTCACATTTTTCCATTTCTCCTATACCTTGATTTCTCCATTTTCTTTGACACTTAAGAACATATGAACCTCCATACTGGGTCAGACCGAAGGTCCATGAAGCCCAGTATCCTGTTTCCAACAGTGGCCAAATCAGGCCACAAGTACCTGGCAGGATCCCAGATAGTAAGTAGATTCCATATTCCTTACTCCTAGGAATGTTGTGCTCACTGCTTGTAGGGCCCTTCCCGTGAGCAACCTCTCACCTCACTGGGCTGACGCCGGCCCTGCTGCCTTCCACGACTGTGGGCCGCTGCTATCGGCCGCTGCTGTGCAGCCGGATGCTGCTGACTCCGCTGACCATCCCGCGGCCCACTGCCAATGCTGTCTTCCAGTGGTGTGCTGGCTCTGGTCTCCTATGCGGCAGAAGAGTTGCCGTTGCTGCTGCTTTCCGGCTGGATGCCGGCCCTGCTCTTCCAGCAGCAGGGGAAGCCGCCGCTGACCCAGCCTCCCCGCACGGCAGGGGAGCTGCCGCTGATTCTCTTCTCCTCACAGCAAGGACACCGCCAGTGTGCTGCTGCCTCCACCTATCCTCGGACTCCTGCGCAGGCGAATGCCCCTCTCTTTAACATTTAAAGGGCCAGCGGCGGAAAAAGTCCCGTGGCCCCAAATGATGATGTCATCGCCTCATTGCTCCAATAGCCCTATAGAGGGCTCAGCTTCCATTCCTCAGGGCCTTCACATGGATCCTCACAGTGATCAGTGCTTCCTTCCCCAAGCAAGGTTCTCCGTGGTGTCCGCCCGTCTTGATGGTCTTCATGTTCGATGTTCCTGGTCTCTTGCGAATGTTCCTGGTCCTGTTCTTCGTTGGAGCTCCTTTGTCTTCTCTTTGGTGTCCTGATGTTCCTTGTTCCTGATATTCTTGATGTTCCATTTTCCTGATGTTCCAGTCTCTGGCTCTTCGTCCTGCTTTCATGTTTCCTGCTCGTCCACCTTTCCTGGCCCATGACTAGCCCACGGGGGGCTGTGTAGGGTGCTTCATGGCACAAGGCCTGTCTTCACATCTGCAGTGCAAGTCTCTGGAAGGCCCTTGCTTTTAATGCCGAGGTCTGTTCCTGAATCCGAGGTCTGAATCCTTGAATCCAGAGTCTTGAATCCTGTTCCCAGTCTTTGGAGCTTCTTGTTTCTGTTTCCATCCATGCCCTAGATTCAAGCCAGAATCTGCTCCAGCATGGTCTGTGACCAGCCACAGGCGGCTATGTAGGATGCGCCTTGGTGAAGACCTCTCCTGAATCTTCGTTATGTTTCCAGTCCTCATCTTCTCGCCTGGAGTCTGCTTTGCTTCTAGTGTGGTCCGCGACCAGCCATGGGTGGCTGTGTAGGGCACACTGCTGTGCAGTACTCACCCTGTACTAGTGCCTGAATACTTATCTGAGTCTTCCAAGTATCCTGAATCCTTGTCTGAGTCTTCCAAGCTCCTAAGTTCCATGTCTCGTCTTGTTCCTGCCCTCAGTCTCCGTCTGGCCTCATGCACTCATTGTTCCCAAGCGGCAGGTCCGGAAGGGCTACCGAGTGGCCGGAGGGCTACCCTTGAGACCAGCATTGCGTTGCTGGATCTCACCTGTGTGTGCAGGTCCGGCGGAGGTCTGAGCCTGCTTAGTTCCAGTCCTCAATGTTCCACATCTCAATCCTGGTCCAGCCTTGTTCCAGTTCCTACCCGTGCTTGGACACTCTCACCTCCCACGGTGTGTGTCTTGGGGCTCCTCCCTGAGCTGTGCCATGGTCCTAGGGTTCACATCCCCCAAGAGCAAGCGACCGCACCTCTGTGCTCACACAGGGATAAGAAGTGGCTTTCCTCAAGTCCACCTGGTTAATAATTGTTTATGGACTTTTCCTCCAGTAACTTGTCCAAACCTTTTTTAAACCCAACTAAGTTAACTGCCTTTACTATATCCTGCAGCAATGAATTCCAAAACTTGTGTGTTGAGTGAAAAAGTATTTTCTTAGATTTATTTTAAATCTGCCTACTTAACTTCATTGACATGTCCCCTAGTCTTTTTATTGTTTTAAAGAACAAAACAACTGATTTGCATTTATCCATTCTATTCCACTCAAAACTCTACAGACATCATCATCATCATCATCTCTCTCCTCAGCTGTTTCCTGGATGAGTCGAAGAGCCCCAACCTCCTACCCTCTCCCCACAGAGGAACCAACGGCAGGAAAAAAGGGGAATTGGATTTAGACAGCAACCAACGAGGTGCCCTGACTTTTATGGCCTGGGGCACTGATATTCATGGGGGTAACCTACACAGGGCAGTAGTTACTGCCCTTACCAGAAGGCAGGGATCACTACCTTTAGCAGATGCGTCTCAATGCCTTTGATGCAACTGCAACATCTCGCTCTGCCTTGAATGAAGAGGGGGTGGGGGGGTGGAGGGAAAGAGAAATTTGGATTCAGGGACAACTAACACGAGCCATGACGTTTTTCAGTCTGGAGTACTGATGCACAGACATTAAGGAAAAAACACAGCAAACAAAATGTTAGGAATTATTAGGAAGGGAATGGTGAATAAAACGGAAAATGACATAATGTCTCTGTATCGCTCAATGGTGAGACCGCACCTTGAATACGGTGTACAATTCTGGTCGCCACATCTCAAAAAAGATATAATTGCGATGGAGAAGGTAAGAGAAGGGCAACCAAAATGATAAGGGGAATGGAACAGCTCCTCTATGAGGAAAGGCTAAAGAGGTTAGGGCTTTTCAGCTTAGAGAAGAGACAACTGAGGGGAGATATGATGGAGGTCTTCAAAATCATGAAAAGACTAGAACGGGTAAATGTGAATCAGTTATTTACCCTTTCAGATAATAGAACAAGGGGGCACTCCATGAAGTTAGCAAATAGCACATTTAAAACTAATCAAAGAAAATTCTTTTTTACTCAACGTGCTATTAAGCTCTGGAATTTGCTGCCAGAGGATGTGGTTAGTGCAATTAGTGTAGCTGAGTTTTAAAAAGATTTGGATAAGTTCTTGGAGAAGTCCATTAACTGCTATTAATCAAGTTTACTTGGGGAATAGCCACTGCTATTAATTGCATCAGTAGCATGGGATCTTCTTGGTGTTTGGGTACTTGCCAGGTTCTTGTGACCTGGTTTGGCCTCTGTTAGAAGGATGCTGGGCTTGATGGACCCTTGGTCTGACCCAGTAAAGCAGTTTCTTATGTTCATATGACTGCTTCTAAGCCAAATCCATAAGCAAAGCATGTCAAGCAGCACTGGATTGATACATGGGGGTAACCTGCATGGCAAATATTACCATGGAAAGCTTGCTGGGCAGACTAGATGGACTATTGGTCCTTTTCTGCCATCATTTCTTTGTTCCTATGTTTATATTCTAGGTTCGACTGGGAAGAGAGTTTTGAGGACCAAATTAACCGTGACAATTGTAGCTTTGCAGCCTATAACACCAAGGAAAGTGAGGAAAAATCTGAAACAGGATTTCCATTTCTTCTGGATGTATCATGACAGGTCAGCCAGATGCCTGTCGCTCCTATCCCAAGGGGAAACATGAGGATGAAAACCAACTCCGGATGGGAACCAGCTTAGATCACTCAAGTAAGACCAAAACCAAGATTATACTATGTCATAACAGAAGATGGTAGTACTTACAGCCGTAACAGGAAACCTCTGAGGCAGACCACGTTCCAAAGCAAAAGTGAGTCACCCAAAACGGGGGAGAGGGACAATCAGAAATATGGAATCTCGGCCCTCTGAAGCCACAGTAGAATTCTCTACTGAAACAGCTGTGCCCAAACAAGAGAATAATGCACAAAATGAATATTTATTGATTTAAAAAATTTATAGACCACAATATCCTATTAAACAAACCCAACAAGCCCTGAGCAAAGTGGCTTGATCAGGGCACAAACTGAACACTCCTAAGAGATTTAAGAACTTTGCATTGTGTTGACGCTGAAGGTCAAACAGCAAGAGGGTTATGTACTTGTAATCTCTGACCCTAAAACCCTTCCAGATTCTGCATCTCAAATGAAAGAACAAAAAAAGCCTGATATAGACACTGATGCTTTCCAAAGGACAATCTGGAATAGGAGTGCTGGGAACAAGAAAAATGTTAGTGGGGGGGGGGGGGGGGGGGAGGAGGGGAGAGAGTGTAGTACGCTATCACTTTAAGAGCAGACACTCAGGCCTCTGGAGGACTGTGGTTACTCTTGAGACTTCTTCCTCAGAAGGAAGCTGTGTTTTATTCTGTTTTTATTCAAACATGTTCAGCTGAAGCTCCAGACAATGTAATAAAGTTCTCTTGTTTTGATCGGCCTGCAGTCTTATCCTCATTCTGGTAAAAAAAATCTAGAGGCTGGGGGCACTTAGGGGGGGGGAGAAACTGAAAAAAGGTACAAACCTCTAGTAAAGGTTGATATCAAAAAGAAAACATAACATTGCTGATGAATCTCAAGTTTTCTTTCAGTGCATGTTCTCTTGTACAAGCCATAATATATACCAGATGTGCCATTTAGCATTTTTATTTTAAATGAGAAATGATCAGTGTGCAGAGACCAAAGCACGTAGGACCTTGCAAACACCGATCGGTGCTTTCTACAATGGGGAATGAGATAGAATTGCATATTACACCATCAGAAGTGTGACGTAAGGCTCAGGAAGCCCTAACTTCAGAACGGATTGGCGTATGAGGATGTTATGGGACTTATCTGTAAAAGAAACTTAATTTCAAGTCAATCTGTCTTTATCTCAGATAGCTGTATGACTGAGAGAACAGAATGGCAGCCATATCCAAATCAGTGGCCATTTTGGATTTCCGGGCCATAATGGAAGTGTTTGCATATCTGCATTTCATCAGTATCGCATTTCCTATGTGCATGCAAAAGCACAAACTTGTTTCAGGAAGTGTGGTTTCCTGCCTCATTTTATTAGTAATTGCTTATCAGCTAAAAAGTTTTCTCCTATTGGGTCTTTGGCAAAACACTAGTAAGAACTGAATCACCTGCATTTTATAAGTTTCCCAGTATTTCTAAGACCAGCACTGCTATCTCTATCACTTTGCATCACTCTTGGCCATCAGTAATAGCAGTAGATGTTGCATACAGAGTCAACAATTTGGATCTTTCATATCCTTAGACTGTAAACAGTCTGCGCCTACAAACTCTTAGCTGCCATGCTCCACCCTTCAGACAGTAGGGGAATCATAAATAATTAAAATTGATTAAAAACAAGTGCTTTTCTTTCTACTGCTTATGATTAATTTCTGTTCCATGTCTGCATCAGAAGTGACGAAACTAATTGGAAGCAGCTCTTCCTATCCATGCTGTGAGCAAGCTAGTCATCCCCAATGCAGTTCCATATGCACTCGCACATGGTCCCAGCCCAGGTCCACATACTGCAGTTTGTGGTGCCAGTAAAGTCCCATATACTGGGAAACATGGGCCCCTGTGCACACTGGCCCATGCAGAAAAGAAACTATATCCAGGGAGGAGGAATAGCCTAGTGGTTAGAGCAGTGGACTATGAACCAGGAGACCAAGGTTCAAGTCCTGCTGTTGCTCCTTGTGATCTTGAGCAAGTCACTTTACCCTCCATTGCCTCAGGTACAAACTTAGATTGTAAGCCCTCTGGGGATAGAGAAATACCTACAGTACCTGAATGTAAACTGATGTGATATCTCAATTGAGATTGAATGTCAGTATATAAAAACAATAAATATCACCACCCAATTGCAATGAATTCCTCTCCATCTCCTCCAGATGTAGTCATCCCAGAATCATGAGGCATTCACTATAAGATTGAGAACAACAGTTCTCTGCAGTGTCCCATTTGTTGATAATATAATGATCAAAAACAATTTGCTATACAATTTGATTTCACTTCTTGCATTTTGATGTAACATTCATTTACTTAAGAAGGTCACTGTTTATGGTAATGCAGTGTAATCAATCAGTCAGACATGGGACGGGAATTCTCCTAACAAATAAGGTTTATTCAATCAATGATTCTGTAATGAGGCTTCTTCATTTGGTGGCTAGTGAATTTTCCTGTAATGAAAGCAAACTTAGAAACAGACATTGGAATATGCGAGTTTAAAAAAAAAGTTTTTAAACTATAAACAGAAGAGAAATTGTGAAGGGCCATCTTGGAAACAAGTTATGGTCAAAGAAGACTGCCAGAAGGGAGAGAGCATGGAGGCGCTGAGGTAGCCTGTATGGTTTGGGGGGACACTGAGGGTGCATGACAAGGTGAATAGTGATTAGAGATCAAAGAGAGGGTGGCACCAAAACATTTGAAAGAGACTACCAGGAGTTAAAACAAAGTGGAATTTTACCGGAAGCCACTGAAGAGAAGCCATGAGAGGAGAGAAAACGCTGACAATCGGGCAGCAGAAATCTGTAGTAGTTGGAGGGGAGAAAGTGAAGAATCTGGAAGACCAGCTAAATGGTTATTACAATAGTCAAGATAGAACACAAAAACCACATAGGAGGAGGAGACAAGAAGGGATGAATTTGATGCATATGAAGTTTATAACTGAGCAAGGAACAGATAAAGGAAACATGAAAACAAAAGGAAAGGGGGATGATCAAGGGTAATTCCAAATTTCTTTACGGAGTCAGAGACAGGAAAGGGGACAGAGTCTACAGAAAGTAATCCAAGTAATGAGTGAAGAATATGGGCAAAGGCAGGGGAAAAGTATTTCAGCTTCAGAAAATGGGAAGCTCATTCAGAAGGACAATGCTGAAAGGCATGAGAGTGGTTGCACCAACACCAAGGGAGTCAAGTAATAGAACAAAAGAGATCCGAATGTCATTGTGAGGATCTGTGAGCAGTTCTTGCCTCCCACCAGCAGGTGTCTTCTGAGGGCCTTGGGGACTGTGTGTCTATTCCTTCTAAGCATAATAGCCTGCTGCTTGGATGCTCTAGTAGGTCCTCCTGTCTCTATGGCATGTTCATCCTGCTGGCAGCCATTTTTGTCCTGCTCTGTTCCATATATAATCCAGTCTCAACACTATGCATGTGGCCACAGCTTGGTTATGGATCTGGTTTACTCTCAGTCCTAGGTTTGGCCTCACATTTTGTCTTGCTTTTGTATTCTTGTTTCTTATCGGTCTAGTTTGTTCCTGTCAGAGTTTTGAGTCCTAGTCATGGACTTGTCTTGTTCCCTGTACTTCCAGACTCTCGTTCTTGTGGCCTTACTTTGAGGCCTTATGTTAGCCTTACTCTTGGTCCACGTATTCTGCCTTGTCTTGCATTGTCCTATTTCTGGATGGGGGCAGTTTCTCCAAATAAGTTTGGTTTGCACATACCTTGACAGGCTTGAACCTCATTTGTAAGCCTATTTAGTGCACATCCTTCTATTCCAGAAGAGGATTATCCCTCTCCTATGGGCTCCTGTCTAAGGACTAAGGGCCACCAGCACCTGAGAGCTCAACCCAAGGGGAAGGTGGCCAGTATAGGCAGAAGACTCCTAATCCAGCCTTGCTCCTGTCCTTGAGGTAGTATGCCCTGACAGTCATCTGCAAAAGTGGTCTAAAGAGTAGATGAGTGCTCCCAATCTGTGAGTATAGAGAACAACAAAAGGCCAAGAACAGAACCTTGAGGAATAAATTATATAAAAGCGAGGAAGGAAGAGAAAAAGAAATCCTACAGAAACAGACAGATACTGTAAAATAATAATCAGTCTCAGTCTGAGCTAGAGAAACCCAAAAAGACACTGTAGCTTGTGAGATAATAAACTGTGTAGGCAATGTAAATTATTATAGATATAGAGCTAGTTAGGCCCTATAATAGTTTTAACAGAGGAGCTTTGTAGAGGTGGGAGGTTCAGGGATATTAATGGAGTTTAGGATTGATAGGAGGATCTAATCTCCAAAGAGATTGTCAGTGTGTTACCAATATAGGTTCAATTAAGTCTTACCTGCTAATTGGCCTTCCTCAAGCCCTGACAGACCAGTAATCTGTGGGATTCTCCCTCCCACCAGCAGATGGGGATAGAGTGCAGAAGCTTCATCTCTGACATCAGTACTATAAAGGCTGGCCCAGAAGAGGGGAAGTCAGTAGTCTTTTGCCAAAGTGTAGCTTGTTGCTTGTATTCTTATAGCCCCCCCCCCCCTTTTTTTTTTTTTAAACTTATTTAAGGAAACTTATCAGCTTGTTATCTGCCCTCCTCCTTTGTCTGTCTTGTCCTTCCCAGGGTGACATTTTCCCTGGTATTATAGGACGCTGGTTCCCTGCTTTTTGCAGTAAGGGATCCAGGACATATTATACAACAAAAGAAAATGGTAAGTGGAGAACAGCCTGCCTTTACATTCAGCTGTGCTCCCATGTTCATTATGTTTTAACTTACATAATCAAACTCTGCTCCTTTATTCATATGCCTGTTTATTCTTTTCTTATAGGCAGGATCTAGATTGACTTTTCTCCAGTCTTGACAAACCAATTAGCAGGTAAGAACTAACTGAACCTTCCTCTTCATCCTGCCAGACCAGTAACCTGTGGGATGTACCTAAGCTGTACTTGCCCCAGGTGAGATCACTAGTGCTGCATCCAAGACCCGAATACCAACACTCGTCTCCTCCCTTTCTTGAAGGTGTAATCTATACTGTTTTGTAAAAGTGTGGACAGATGACCATGTGGCTGCCCTGCAAATGTCCCTAAGCATATCTGCTCTATATTCTGCCCAAGACACTGCTTGTGCTCTCATGGAATGCACCCTTAGTCCTTCCAGCACTGGTTTATTCTTCATTATATAGACTTATTTTTATTTATTTGTAAAGTTTTTCTATACCGATGTTTGGATCAGGACCTTCACATCGGTTTACAATTATGCACATTATAAAAGGTATGGAAGTACATGTATAAGCATAATAGTAAAATACAATTTAAAGTGAAAAAAGATAAAACTAATTTCAATTCATATTACAAATTAAGATAATAAGTAAAACATCTAAAATAAATGAAATTAAGATAATGAATAGAACATCTGAAATAAACAAACTATGTAAAATATCTAAAAGTAACCAATATAAAATAGAACAACTAGGTAGAGCATCGCAGGTTATCTCCTTAATCCATCTCATGATTGAGGCTTTGGACGCTACCTGCCCTTTTCTGGGTCCCATGAACAAGATAAATAGTCTGACTTCCTAAAGCCATTGGTCACTTCCAGGTACTTTAACAGGGACCTGAGAACATCTGGGAACCTCAAATGTATGCATTTCCCTATGCATTCCACCTTCCTAAATCCAGGAAGAGAGATGGGCTGATTGAGATGAAATTCTGATACTACCTTGGTTAGAAAAGGTGGGTACTGGTCCAATTTTCAGTTTTTCCTTTGAAAAGGATAAGTACAGATCCCTGCAGGATAGTCCTTACAACTCCGAGATCCTTCTGGCCGAACACAAGGCCACTAACATCCCCGTGTTTAGTGTTAGGTTTTTCAAGGAAACCTCCCTGATGGGCTCAGAAGGCACTCTAGCATCTTCAGTACCAAGTTCAGGTCCCATGGCAGTATTAGGACCTTCGAGGAGGTCTCCCCTGCTTTGCTCCCCTGAGAAAGCATATCACATTTGTGTTAGCAGCCACCAATATTCATCTGCTTGGCCCTCTGAAACACACAATCTCTGCCACTTGCCCCCTCAATGTGTTAGCCACTAGCCTTCCTGTAGAAACTGCAGGATTCAAGCAATCTCTGCTGTCATTGGTGCCAACCCTCTACTTTTACACCAGGCTTCGAAAACTGACCAATGCAACTATTTGTGGAGAAGGTGGACTTCTTTCTCACCTTTAATAGGATTGCGATTACTTGGGCTGAATACCCTCTTCTGTTAAACCTTCTCCTTTCTATAGCCAGGCCAAATTTGCCATTACTATTGGCCCCTGCTTGAGGGCTGCTAGCCCTTTGAATGAGATTGGTTTTGCCTTCTTCAGTCTTATCAGATCTGCGTACCAGGGACATCTTCGCAGGTCTGGCATTACCAGGACCACCCAGCCTGGGTATTGAGAACTCTTCCTGACCACTTTGCCTATCATCGAACGGTGAGGAAAATGTATGACATCTGATTTGATGGCCAGGGTTGGGACAGTGCGTCTACTCCCCTGCATCCCTGTATTCTTTTTTGTTGCCATTAAATCCCACTGGGGGGGGGGGGGGCCATGTACCAGCTATGAGCATGAATGCCTTCTCCCAACAGCTCCCATTCTCCTGGGTCTAGCTTCCATCAGCTGAGGAAATCTGCCTACAAATTGTCCACTTCTGCTATGTGTACTGTAGAGAGATCCAAGAAATTTCTCTCTGCTATAAGAACATGCCATACTGGGTCAGACCAATGGTCCATCAAGCCCAGCATCCTGTTTCCTACAGTGGCCAATCCAGACCATAAGAACCTGGCAAGTACCCAAAAACTAAGTCTATTCCATGTTACTGTTGCTAGTAATAGCGGTGGTTATTATCTAAAGTCAACTTAATTAATAGCAGGTAATGGACTTCTCCTCCAAGAACTTATCCAATCCTTTTTTAAACACAGCTATACTAACTGCACTAACCACATCCTCTGACAACAAATTCCAGAGTTTAATTGTGCGTTGAGTAAAAAAGAACTTTCTCCGATTAGTTTTAAATGTGCCACATGCTAACTTCATGGATTGCCCCCTAGTCTTTCTATTATCCGAAAGAGTAAATAATCGATTCACATCTACCTGTTCTAGACCTCTCATCTCTCTATCTCCATGATGAGTGCCTCTCTCACTCTTTGTGCCCCCTTGCTTGTTCACATAGGCTTCTGCTGTGGCATTGTATGAGCAGACCTGGACCGCTTTGTTCCCTAACTGAGATTGAATGTGGCCTAGGGCCAACGTAATTGTTCTTAACTCTAATACATTTGTGGAACGTAGAACTGTTTGGTGTGGCCAGAACCCCTGAGCAGTTTGGCCCTGAGTGCATGCTCTGCTCCCCTCCATGGCGACTCGCATCAGTGTTTGCTAATGTCCACTGTGAGAAATCCAGAGGGGTTCCTCCGCAAAGGTCATTCGAATCTAGCCATCACCACAGACCTCCTGGTTCGATACATCAGTGGCAGGCTTTTGTCGTACTGCTAACTTTGTGGTGACCAGTTGTTCAATAGATGCACATGAAGAGGGCACATGTGCGCTCTTGCCCATGGCACTACCCTGATTACTGCTGCCATGGAGCCCAGGACCTATAGATATCTCCACTTATATGGGAGTGGGGCTTGTTACAGGGCCTACACTTGCTCCTGCAATTTCCCTATCCTTCTGTCTATTAGATACTCTCCCTAATTTGGTATTGAAAAGTACCCCTAAGTACACTAGCGTCCGACGGCTGAAACTGGCTCATTGTCTTGTTTGCCATCCAGTCCAATTTCTCCAGGACATGAACTTCTCTCTCTGTGGCCTGTCGGCCTTCCTGCAGGGAGTCTGCTCTTATTAGCCAGTCATCCAGGTGAGGGTGCACTTTGACACCTTCCTTCCTCTGCATAGTTCTACGGCTTCTAAGCCTAGACCCCAGGATCTCCCACTCCACTGTCAGCATCTCCTGGATTGCTGAATAGGTGGGGAAGACTTTGCAAGGTTTCCTAATCCCTGTCAGAATGGGATTTCCATTCATTCTAGCTTTGGGCATTTCCTCTTTCAGACTGCAAGACCTTTCTAATTAGGGCCCCCAGCAGACCTGTCCTAAACAAATGCACAGCTGAGTTCCTAGCCTCCGGTTCCTCCTCACGTAAGGTTTCTTCCTGGGAAGAGCCCTCCTCCTCCTCCTCAAACCCCCTGAGATTCCACCTCAGGACTGCAATCTTCCCAGCCTGAAAGTGGCTTGGGCTTTTCCCCTGAAGGAGCCTTATTCTGGAGATGGGCTTGGTGCCTAGCCAAGATGAAGTCCAAGGAAAACTCAGAATCCTTCTTACAGTTTCTGCTAATTTATTTATTAGATTTATATTCCACTTTTTTGGCACCTCAAAGTGGAGTGCAGGCATCTCCCTAACCCCAGAGGGCCAAATGGAGAGCAAAGCAACCTGCTCAAAGTCACAAGAAGTGGCAGTGAAATTTCTCTGGTTTGTAGCCCAGCGCTCTAAACACTAGGCCTCTGCATTTCACCGTCACAACTGCGGCAGAAAGAGCCAGCGATGCTAGGGACCCACCGGGCCCCACACCTGGTGCATTTCCTCCCCTTGTCTATACCTGGGGGCAGGCAGCAAAGCTTCAGGCCAGACTGTCCCGACTTTTTTGTTTTTCTACTCACAGGAGACCAAAACAACTGGTTACTCTGGGGAGGGAAGATCAGACCTTATGGAGGCAGTCATCCCATGGGATTCCCACCCCGGCCCAGGCTGCTAGGGAACACGACCTTAGGGAAGGTTGCTGCTGGACCAGTGACATCTGTGCTTAGTCCCCTCTGCTGGAGGCAGTGACTACTGACTTCCCCTCTGCTGGGCCAGCCTTTATGGTCGTGACGTCAGAGAGGAAGCTATCGCACTCTGCCCCCATCTGCTGGTGGGAGGGAGAATCCCACAGGTTACTGGTTTGGCAGGACGAAGAGGAAAAGGCAGCTAAGTGAGTTTCTAGGGGGAGTTCGAGTCCATGGTCAGAGGAGCTGATGGGCTGTGGCTCTCAATGGGTTCTTGGAAGCTAGAGAGTTGTTTTCCTCTTTTCCATCCAAAAACTGGAAGGAGTTCTCAAGGCCAGAACCAGGAGGGATTCCTATTTCAAGATCTTACGGACAGAGGAAGTCATTTGGAAAATATGGGACAGCCACCAGAGAGAGTTCTCCCATTCATTCAGGGGAGAAGTGGGATTTCCTGGTGATCTTTGGAAGCTGCAGCCTCTTCCAAGCCTTAAAAACATACTGGGTCAGACTGGGTCAGACTGAGGATCCATCAAGCCCATCATCCTGTTTCCAACAGCCTACAGGCAATTACCCAAACATTAAGTAGATCCCTTGCTACTAATACCAGTAATAGCAGTGGCTATTCCCTAAGTCAGCTTGATTAATAGCAGTTAATGGACTTCTCCTCCAAGAACTTATCCAAATCTTTTTTAAACCCAGCCACACTAACTGTTCTAACCACATCCTCTGGTAACAGAGTTTAATTGTGCGTTGAGTGAAAAATAATTTTCTCCAATTCCTTCTAAATGTGCTACTTGCTAATTTCATGGCGTGCCCCCTTGTTTAATCTGTTTTAAGAAACTGATTTCTGTTTGCTTGTTTTTTTAAATCCTGGACTGTACTCTGCTTTTGAGCTGTGTTAACCTTGCAGTAAATTTCATTTTTGTTTGGAACACAGCTCCTGGTGTGGACTGATTTTGGGTTTTTTTTCCTTAGTGTGATCCCCTGGGCCTTATAGTTTATTCTGTCCCACATAGCAGAAGCCTGCGTTTATTCCAGAGGCGGTAACGAGTTGTCAGTGAAAGGAGCAGGGAGGCGAGATGCTACATAAGAGGACCAGGGAATGTGTGTCCTCCATACGTCTCTTTCCCCAGAAGAGGTTCACATTCCTACCCCATCCCTCAGTCTCAAGGGCGCATTGGGCGAGCGGTAACTTATTGCATTGTGGGGTAGTAGCCAATAGCCTCATCGACGTGGAATTTACATGTGATGTGCGCTATTAGAGCTATGCACGAGTTTGAACTCACTGGTGTCCTTATTGCATTGGGGGTGATGGATACGCGTCCAGCCCCTCGCTAAGCTATGCGCTAGGCTGGGCGCACTCTATTGCATCGTCCCTTTAGCGGGCAGCAGTCAGGTAGATGATGTCATGCAGATCAGGACCCAGGTTGCATTGGCAAGGTTTGGGTCTCAGGCTCTTCCTGTGCAGGCAGCGAGAGCAGTAGTCTTGTCCCCTGGTGGAAGTGCCACAGAGGAGCAGGAAGGTCGTGCCCATGTCATGTGGAGGCAGGCCAGCCTAACCTAGCTGTTAAATAGCCAACTGACCTGCTGCAACATAAGGCCCTGGCTAGGGGAGCAAGCATTAGGGAACTGAAAATTGGCTCCAGATTAAAAAGTAGTTTTCACACTGACTGCTTGGTTGTTTAAAAATCCATAGCAAAAGAAGTTTCTTGGCTGCAGAAATGAATAAAACTTAAGTCCTGGGAGCTGAGTAGTATGCGACAAGATAGGCATTACCTACCCTGCCAAGCCGCCATTGCAAAAAAAATAATTAGCAGACAGGAGGTGTGTGGGGGGTGGGGGGTGATCACTGCAGGGAGGTCTGGAAGAACAGGAATTGCAGAAGAGCTGGAGAGAGAAGCCATATGAAGCTGGTTGAACAGCTGAAGAAGAAAGGTTTCTGTGGTCAGAAGCCACATTTGAAACGGATAAATAGACTTAATAGAAAGAAGGCAATCGAGGACCTGCTGGCACTCAGTATGTGCCAAAATCTTAAGGCAGCAAATAACTAGACCTATCCTTAGAAAGAGAGTTTGGATCAAGAGAGGGTTTCTTAGCGAATGAGCACACGACTAATGCCCGAGGAGAGCAAAGCGCTGAGGACAGAGGGGAATGAATCCAGCTTGGATTAGTGGTGGGTACCTTCTGCACATGTAGTTCTCCCTAGACCTTGAGCATAGTTCTCCCTAGACCTTGAGCATATTCTTTTGTTTTGACTTTTTCTATCAGGTTTAGGGCCTACCACGACCTTCACTGTGGATTATGATTATGAAAAGAGCCATTTTATGGGCTTCTGGTACTCACTGTGGAATTATCAGCTACTATCACAGGGATAACACATGAGGGAGGCCAATCAAGGGAGTAAAAAAGGCTCCTTCCAAAGACTCAATGTCTAGTTCTTTTTTTTTTTTTTTACCTCTTTTCATTTGTCTTCTGTACTGCATTTGTCTGAATTTAAATGGCTTCCTCATGCTTTTGGAGTTTATGACCTTGCTGTGCAGAAATCAGCTTCCAGAATTGAAAAGTGAACACAAAGAGGGTAACGCTTAGTGAGTGAAGGAAGAACGGCCAAGAACGCAAACAAACCACCGTACAATAATCCTTCCGGTCGCAGGCAGGACCAAGACGTAAGGTAGTGACATTCTAAGGGATTAGTAAAATGTGCTAAGATCACGCGACTGTGTATGTAATGAATTTCTGTCATTGGGAAAGTTCAATAAGGACTGTTACAAGCTTCTGTCCTAGTAGCCTAGCAACGGCAGATGCGCCAGACCTGAAGCATGGTAGGCCATCACCGCGATCCGGGTGAAAAAGATACAAAATTCAAGGTACACAGGGGGTTAGTGGGGAAAGGGTTGAGGGGCCCAGTGGTGTGGGTGGGTGGGTGTGTGTGTGTGTGTGTGTGTGGGGGGGGGGGTCTTGTCACGAGATATTAACGTTAGAAAAACAGGAAGCAGGAGCAGTGGCATGGGAATAAATGGTAAGGACTCACAGCTTAGACATTTTTTAGAACATAAAAACGGAGCACTTTGGGGAGGGGCAGCAAGTTTGGCACAACAGGGCCTTTGAAGTTTGAATGGGAAGACGGCGGGAGGGACAGGTTTGGACCTTCATGCCCGCAATTTGCAGTTTTTTGTTTTTTTTTCAGAAACGCTACTTAACTGGCTATATTCTTTTAAAATATAGCTGGTTATGTGTAAAATCCAGCTAACCATAGCCTAATAACTTTATATGCAACTGGCAACATTCAAAAAAGAGTATCCGGAACGTTTATCCCACTGAATATCCAAGACAAGTTATCCGGCTAACCTCAGCCGGATAACTTGTCCACTAAATGGCCTACTGAATATTGTATAGGTAGCAACACAGGGAATTCATAATATAGGGAGGATACCAAGCAATCATATAAACATTGCACATAAAAGCAAAATACTGTTTTCATAGTTAAGGGAGGATACCTAGCAGTAAGAAGGGTGGGCATGCAGAGCTGAGGAGGTGGCTTGGCTGAATAGCCAAGTTTTTTTATTCTTTTTTTTTTTAAAGGAAAAGTAACAGGCTTACTTGCATAAGTCAATTGTTTTGTAATTAGGTGCCCTTTCCAATATATTTATTACACACACACACACATACAGTGTAATGCTTGATGTACCTATGTCCATCCATGTCATTTTTCAACTTACATGCGTACTTTTCCTTCTAGTGGATAGTCATGTGCATAAGCTGAAAAACATGGATGGAGAACAATAGGATGAACTGCTGGCCGGAACAGCCAGCGTCCCCAGCCCTGCAAGCTGGAAACAGGAGGAGGAGCTGGCGACTGAAGCAGCAGGACTGATGAGGTTCCCCCAAGCCTCGCCAGCCAAAATGGAGAAGAATGTAAAGAATGTCGTTGGAAATTGTGTGCCCTCCACAAAGGACACATTTCCAATCTTGTTTTAAGTAACCTTATACCTACCCACTTTTAACCCATGGCACTAACACTCCTACTATGCTTAATAGGAAATCTGACCCTGAATACTAATATCAATAAGATATATAAATCACACCAGGCAGACAAAGCCAATTTTCAAACTCTGCCATGGTGAAAAATCCTTCAAGAACGTTTTACCAACAGCCTTGGCATCATATTTAAATGGGAAAGTGAGTGCGTACTTTTTAGGCAGGTAGACTTTTTATGGAAAATGAAACGTGTAGATGAGAGAATGCAATCTATGGGGCCTAATTTTCAGATCCCGCTCAAAACATGCCCCTGGGAACACCTACCCCAAACGCAGCTAAAACATACACAGATTGGTTTCAGTTGGACTGAGGAAGGGCACTTCTCAAACAGGCCAATTTTACCCGGGCCAATCACTATTTCCTCATGCAAATGGCTTCGAAAATAGCCCCCTGTGAGAACAGTAAGTGGCATAGGTTCAACTCCGTTGGCTAATTTAAACCAGTGCTACAGATAACCTCAGCAAATACCTACTGGCAATAACATGGTGGTCTGCTTAATCTATTAAAAAAAAAAAGAAAAAGAAAAAAGAAAGGGGCAAAGGTTAAAAGAACATTCACCTGTCACCAAATGTCCCAGTATTAAGATGTCAAAAATATTTTATCTTCCTCAATAAATCTGGGCATATCTGGAACTGTGATGGTAAACCATTAGAACTCGTCTCCAGTATTCAGGCAAGTGCTTCCTTGTCGGCACACTATACCAGGAGGCACCTAAACCGTCTTTAGCTGCCCCAGTGCTGCCTGTTTGCAGACCTCTCAGCTCAACCTCGCTTCAAGGGTTAGACCTTCGTGAGATAGCAGCCACCATCGTGGATCTTCAAAGAGCTCGGTGGCATTGCCCTTATTAACCTCTCAATTGCTGAATTATAACTGACAGCCATGGAGGAAGTGACGTCATCCATGCAGACAGCAGCCTGAATCTATGGCTCCTCTGCTCCGACACAGCATCTCATAACATCGGGCACTCCCACGGCGCCGAATCGGGACCAAATCGCGTACAGAGCACCCCAGCACCTCTCTGATGTCGAGTCGGAAAAAACCGCTCGATTTTAAAAAGTATTCCTACTATAAACTTGCGCTGCCTGAGGACTCGCTGGAAGACAATATGGCGGCCGGCAGCATGGACGCGGCGGAATCGCCAGGGGAGATCGCAGAGGACCAGCTGGATTCCTCAGAATTGCCTACCCGGGCGGACATGAAGCGGTGGTTCGCGGATCTTAAGCACGAATTAGCAACTAACACTGCTGACCTGCGAGCATCGATCGAAGATATTAAAGGGGACCTGGCTGAGAACGGGAGGCGCCTGTTTGAGGTGGAGACCAGAGCGGAGGCAAACAGTGAGGAAGTAAAGGTAAACCGCGAGAACCTTACCCTAATCCAAACCGAAGTGGACCGTTTACAAGAAAAGGTTGAGGACCTAGAGAATAGGTCCCGCCAGAACAACCTCCGTTTTCGGGGCGTGCCTGAACTCGCGGACTATGCTGATTGTGGGGCTGTAGTCAAACAGATCTGTGCCATGCTCCTGACTGCTGGAGAGCCGGACCAGCCCCCACCTGAGGCAGCGGAGGTCCGGCTTGTTCGGGTGCACCGGGTGCTGGGCCCGAGGATTAACAACTTACCCAAGGATATTATTGCCTGCTTTCAGGACTATGTCTTAAAGGAGAAGATAGCAGGCATCGCCCGGCGACAAAACAAGTGGCAATGGCAGGGTCACGAGGTCATGATCTTTATAGACCTTTCCCCGGTGACCATTAAAAAACGGCGGGACTTTAAGCCTGTTACCGAGCTTTTGAGAAGGGAAGAAATCCGCTACCGATGGCTATTTCCGTTTGGGCTGTCTTTCTCAGTGAAAGGAGAAGCGCACCGAGTGAAAACCCCGGTGGAGGCTTCGCAGGTGTTACAGGCAGCGGGCTTTGGAGCGATTGCGGAGTTGCCTGCGGCTCCTAAGCCACCTATGCGCAAGGAGGACCCGCCCAGGTGGCAAAGGGTTAACCGAGGGGATAAGAGGCTCCGGAGACATCCGGACCACGGCCCGCAGGGATGAGCTTGTCTGCACCCTAGTTGCTGGTTGCTCTGAGTTTGGACAGGGCGGCTACTATTCTCTTGTGCTGCGTCGAGAAGGCGCAGACTCTGCTGGAATTCACTAGCCCTGTTTGGCTGCAGGACCTTTGGAACGTTTATCCTCTGTTTCACTTTGGCATGTCCTGCTCTATATTTTTATAATGTTGGTCCTTAAAAATTTAATCGCTACTTTGATATTTTCAGCGGGAGTGCTGGAATGTTTACTGTTATCTAACTAAAAGGTTTAATGCTGTTGGAGGGGGAAGGCTGTTGCTGGAATGATTGTATCCTCCCTGATTTACAGGGTGTGGGCCTCTGTGGAGGACCATACCGCTTGGGGGGTGGGGGCGCGGGGAGGGGGATTAGAGGTGGAATTGCACTTTGTTTGCTTTAGGGTTGGGGGCATGCCAGATGTTTGTTTGGGGGACAGGCAGGGTGTCTGCTGTTGTTTAGCTTTCGACAGCCTCCATTCAGATAGCTAACCTGTCTTTATCATGACGACCATACATATTCAAACCTTAAACGTTAAGGGACTCAATACCCCCTTAAAACGCCAATCCCTTTTTTCAGATTTGACTCAGAACCACACTATGATAGCGTTTTTACAAGAAACACATCTGAAAAAGCGCTATGAACGCTTACTACGTAATAGCGCTTATCCGGGACAATATTGGGCTGCGCGGCCACTAGCCCATAAATATTTGGGGGTGGGAATCCTTATTCATAAAGATTTGCATTATGAACTTCTTGGTTGTTACTCAGACCCAGAGGGACGCTATGTTTTAGTCAATGTAGCCATTGCGGGAGTCAAGTACTCATTACTTAGTGTCTATGCTCCTAATGAAGCTCAGGACATTTTCCTGGCTCGTTTGTCGCAGTTTATTGATCAGAGCGCAGAGGGCCACCTTCTTATCGGAGGGGATTTTAATTTAACCACGAACCCAAGACTAGATAATTCTAATAGCCGCACTTCTAGCAGGAGGAGGGAGCGCCAGGGCTTCCATAGCTTCTTAAGGCGTTATAGCCTGATTGATACGTGGCGGGTTTGGCATCCCAAGCAGAGACAGTATACCTTTTATTCCAGGGCCCATAAAACGCATTCCAGAATTGATTACCTACTGGTTGATAAGGGGTGCGCTAATCAGGTGGCTCATCCTGCTATCGGGGCTGCCACCTGGTCTGACCACGGTCCGGTGTCTTTACACTTGGCTGTCATGGCGACCGACCCTGGACAACGCTACTGGAAGCTAAATGATAGCTTGTTGGAGGACGAGGGCTTCTGTGCTCTTCTGTACTCCGATCTTCAGGAATACTTGCTAATTAATGATAGCCCAGATATTGCCCCGACTACGTTATGGGACTGTCTCAAAGCTGTGATACGGGGCAAACTTATAGCTAAAGGAGCCTCTCTTAAGAAGCAAAAGCAGAAGGATAAGCTGGAGACTATACAACAGCTTCAGCACTTGGGCCTTATTCATGCTCAAACGGGGGATGCCCGCGTTTTTCTCCGGATGGACCAACTGCGTATGCACCTGGTGTCCATCGAGGCGGCGCAGATAGCCTATCAGCTAACCCGGGTAAAACAACTCTTTTATGAAGGGGGGAACAAGGCGGGAAAACACCTGGCCCGTAAACTGAAGGCTAGGCAACTTCAATGCCATATAGTAAAGGTAAAGGACGAGAGAGGGGATATTATTACCTCTACTTCTGCTATTAGGCAGCGCTTTATGCGATTCTACTCTGACTTATACGCCTCCAACGCTAACATTAGCCAGGAAGCCATAGTGGAATATTTACAGACTATCCCGCTACCACAGGTGTCCCCTGAGGACCAAAAGTTCTTATCCCGCGACATTACGGCAGCAGAAGTATTGTGGGCAATCAAATCCTTAAAAGCAGGCAAGTCTCCGGGCTTGGATGGGTTCACTGCCGTTTTCTACAAAAAATTTGCTCATGTTTTGGTAGCCCCCCTGGTAAAATTATTTAATTCGCTTCAAACCCAGCATTCTCTTTCTAGGGAGGCTAATTTGGCTGGAGTGACTTTGATAGGTAAGCCCGGGCGTGACCCTACGGTTTGCGGCTCTTACCGCCCCATTTCCCTGCTAAACCTGGACTTGAAACTTTTAGCGAAAATCCTTGCCCAAAGGCTAAACACCTTTTTGCCTGCTTTGGTTCATTCCGAACAGGCTGGTTTTATACCAGGCCGGATGGCATCCGATAATGTTCGTAAGGCTGTGGATGATATGTGGTGGGCTAGCACTCAGAAGATTCCCATGGCTTTGCTGGCAGTGGATGCTGAAAAGGCTTTTGACTACGTGCACTGGCCTTTTTTATTCCAAACCCTACAAAAGTATAATCTTGGGGACAAATTTTTGAGGTGGATTCATAAATTATATGAGGGGCCGACAGCCTGCTTAAAAATTAATGGGGGTTATTCTCCCTCTTTTGCTGTCCAACGGGGAACCCGGCAAGGTTGTCCCTTATCCCCCCTCCTTTTTGCACTTTTCCTGGAACCCTTTACCTATCGCGTCCGGCATAATAATAACATAGCAGGGGTCCAGGCCGGGGAGTTCTCATCCACACTGTCCCTTTTTGCAGACGATTTATTGTTTACCATTACCGACCCCTTGTTATCCTTACAGACAATTATGAGGGAACTTCAAGCTTTCAGTGCAGTTTCTGGTTTCACCATTAATTGGGATAAGTCTGAACTTTTTAATGTCACCCTGGCCCCAGAGATGGAAACCCAGATCACACACCAATTCCCTTTTCGATGGGCTAAGACTAAGTTAAAATATTTGGGTATCTACCTGGGTCTGGGCTCGGATTTGTTTCAACTAAATTACCCGCCGTTGCTCGCTAAAATCTACCAGGAGCTGGAGGAATGGGACCGCTATCATATCTCCTGGTTGGGGAGACTGGCGGTCCTAAAAATGAACATTTTACCTCGCTTATTGTATTTGTTCCAAACTTTGCCACTGGTAATACCTGGCACACTTCTAGCTAAGTGGCAAAAGCGGCTGAATAAATATCTCTGGAAGGGGAAGAGACCCAGGTTAGCTCGGGAAACTTTGTATCTCCCGCGACTGCAGGAGGGTATGGGTATGCCTGATCTTGCTAAGTACCTTGGGGCTGCCCAGCTCAAAGCGGCGGTTGATTGGCATTGTGTTCAGCGTAGCAAGCCGTGGGCGCAACTAGAACAGGCGATACTTGGGTCTCTTCCCCTGGGGGCCCTGTTGTGGCAACAGAGGTCTTCCTGGCTTCCTGCGGTGCAGCTGCCAGGCTCTGTGGAGGCAACCCTTGCCTCCTGGTCTCAATGGAGGAAGGCGTTGGTGGGCACACAATCTGTTTTTCATAGTACATACTTATTTCACCACTCCGCTTTCCGGCCGGCGGGACACCCTCGGGTTTTCTCTCATTGGATTACGCAGGGAGTAACTCAATTTGCCCATATCTGGGAGCCAGGGGGGCTGATCCCATTTGCATTACTTAGGGATCGGTTTCATTTGCCCAGGGGGGATCAGTTCAAATATTTGCAAGTTAGGCATTATTGTCTAAAGCACCAGGTGGCAGGCGACTTGTCAAAGGGCATACCTACCTTTGAAAGTATGTGCCGCCACGCGGATCGCGTTGACAAACATATTTCTAATCTCTATAGTCTACTATCTGGTCGATTTAATCTATCAGCATCTCATATCCAGGCATGGCAACTGGATCTGCAATGTGACTGGGTAGAGGAGGATTGGTTGCGGGTGTTCCAGGGGCTGCGGAAAGGTCTTATTTCCACCCTGCATATCGAGAATGGTTATAAACTGTTTTTCAGGTGGTATATTACTCCGTCCCGCCTGCAACACATTACCCCGCACTCTGACGGTCTTTGCTGGAAGCGTTGTGGTGAAAGGGGAACCTTTTTCCACCTTTGGTGGACGTGTCCTGAGATACAGAAACTGTGGACCAAGGTATCTGAATGGATTGCTCGTGTACTCAGACTACAGTTCCAGTTGACTCCGGCGCAAGCTTTGCTTAATAACGACAGGACAGACGGCTATAAGTATCATGACTATTTTATTAAATATGTGGTTACCGCCACGAGATGTTCGATAGCTCAGCTTTGGAAGGATCCACGAGTCCCAACGCTGCAGATGATCCAAGCTTCTGTTCAACATATCCATAGCTTGGGACGTATCACGGCTTACAAAAATAACTCACTCCATACCTGTCACAGGACCTGGGGCCTATATGAACGCTGGCAACATTGCTTCCTCTGAATGGTCTATTGTACTCTGCAGGAGCGTGGAGTCTGCAGTCATGTCTAGTGTTGAGTTCAGCCTTTCACCTGTCCTATACATGCATTTTATTGTGGTCATCTGTGCATTGTCCTCTTTATTTTGTATCTGGCTGTACACCTCTAAAGGGGGAGGGGGGGGGATTTGGGAATCACATTCATATATACTGGCGTTTACTGTTCGCTGGTTCCTTCACAATTTTTATGTACTTGTTCGCATTGCTTTCTGTTAGTAAATTGTGTCTAGGATGTATGATATTGCCAATAAAAATTTAAATATCAAAAAAAAAATAACTGACAGCCATGATGCCCACCTGTTTCTTCAAAGAATAAGGAGATGAAAAAGGATACGCAAATAAAGGGTTAGGACATCCACTGCATAGTGTTTTCCCTTTTTCTGATTTGTACTGTGTACTTAACCATAACTTTTCGGGGCAAAAACCTTTGGCACTACTTGCGTAAGTAAGGAAGTCCAGTGTGCCCAGTTAATCTGCTAGGAAAAAATTGGAATGGCTCAAAACTGCTACATAATGAGGAAATTAACCTCTCTCCCATGTCTGTGTTTGAAACCCACTAAGCAACTCTGCCAAGATCACAGGACCCGCCACAAAACACGCCTGCTCTACATAAGAGCAGCATTACTCAGTCTCTTGCACATCTTAATGTTGTAAATATTGCAAACATGGCAAAATGCCCTAGTCTTACAGCCAAACAGGCAGGATGGCCTGAAGATTTCCAAAAACAGCAGTCTGGATGCTCAACCTTCCAGTTTTGAATTTCCTGATGGTGTTTTATATTTTGCTCCCTGATGTGGAAACAGCATCATGTAAGCTATCTGGCGACCTTGCGCGATGAGTACAACTTTCCAAACCCTCCCCACATCAGTGCAAAGTCTGCAGACACTTTTACCCGTGGACTTTGCAGCAGGTTTCAGCGTACAAGCATGCCTCCCCCTTAAGAACTGCCCGCAGAGACTTCCACCTGCACATTCATTTCTTCCCCCAACCTAAAAATGCCCTTGGAACTGTTAACTTTCCAACCAACCCCCCCACCCCCACCCCCGGTAAAGATATTTGCACTGTTGATCCCTACATGTACCAAGGGGGAAGGTGAGCAGTTTCCATACAGGCAATTTACCCACATAAATAGCTTTTGAAAAGTTACCCTAGCAGGGAGAGGCCGAGCCAGTCCTGGTTTTACATCATTGCCATCTATGGACTTGGCGTTCCAATTTATTTAAGTAAAGCCGGGCTATACATAAACCAGGACTGACTCTGCCTGACCCTTATGGACACAGCACCATCTGGTCATCCTATCATAGTATCAGTAAATAAAAAGATTTGAATCACACTTTTGCTACAATAAAAGAATGATCCATAGGAAGCAACGCCCCAAGATGCTTGCTGGGATGATCTAAAAAATTCTTGGGGATTGACAACAACATAACAGGTCTGGAAAATCATCTTAGTACAGATTCTTGAAGACACGCAAGACTATTTTAAATTGGACTCGCTTGTCCTATATATTGACCCAGTGCATTTCATGCAAAATAGGTGTTACATAATCAAGCTCCTTTTCTTCTCATTATCAGCTTTGCATCTCTTCTAGGACCCACAATACACACTGTAGATGCTGTGATAAGAGAAAACAAATACTGGTGCTCTAAAGTTCTAAACTATTTTCTACCCCTGCCAGTACTTCTTCTGGAGCATTACTAGTCTGCGTTTTTTAAACAGATAATCTCAATTGCTTTAGCAGGATAACAAAGTGCTTTATTAAAGCACCTGTTGCAACAATGTAACCACAGAAAGAAATGTTAAAAAAAAAAAGTTGCTATATGCTAGCAATTTCTGAATAATTTAACAGCTCTGCAAAGAAAACGTTTCACACCTGTAGCACGTAAAAACCTAATATAATCCTCACGGGGGCTGAGGCACCTTCAAACAGTCAAAGCAGCACATTAAAAATAAACTTTGAAAATCAAATATATGACCCAGAGAAAGAAACTAACATATAAAAGGAATGAAACGTGCTGCGGAAAAACAAAGAAAGAGAAAGTTGAACACAAGAGATGATAGAAATAGTATCATCATAACAATGAAAGTAGATGTAGAAAAAAATCATTTAAAGAAAGATCACAAGAGGAAAATGAAGAAAAACAAATAAAGAACGGAAAAGGAAAAAAGAGAATCGAAAACAGAAAAGAAAAATTGGAAAAGAAACAGAATGAAAAAAATGATTGAAAAAAATAGAGCACGAAAAAGTAGAACAAGTAAAAACAAGAGTAGAAAGAAAACAGAGAAAAAAAATGAAGACAGAAAAAAGTGAAAGTACAGAGAAAGAAGATAAAACAGAACTGGCTCGACTAGACCAGAGCTGAATAAAGTGGAATGAGCAGAGCTAAAAAAAAAAAAAAAGAGCAGCAGAGAAATAGACCAGGGATAGGAAAGCGCTGGCACAGAACAGGACGGTACAGGTGTGGGACAGGAAGGAGGAGGGAGTGCGGCAGTGCGCCGAGAGCCCGGGCGAGTGACCCCCCCTCCCCCCTTACCTTGCTCGGTGCGTCCAGGCTGCTGGGGGCCCCGGCGCCCGGCCAGCAGCGCGCACAGGCGGCTCATCCGCTGCTCCAGGCGGCGCGCGCGGCAGCGCAGGGCGAGCAGGTGCTCCTCCAGCTCGCCCAGCATGGCCAGCGAGTGGCCGCACAGCTCGGCGAGCTGCCGCAGCAGGCTGACCGCCGCCAGGCCGCACACGTCGCCCAGCTCCCGCACGGGCGCGGCCGGCCGCAGCCACAGCCGCCCGGGCACCACCGTCCGCTTGTAGAAGGGCATCGCGCCCCGCCGCGGCTACCAAAAGCCTCCCTCCCTCCGCAGGGGCTCCGGCATCCACGCCCGGCGTCTGTCTCGGCGGGATCGGGAGGACTCAGGCACTTGACTAAGTTTCTTTTGGTTTCGCTGTTCGTCAGTTCTCCGTCCACGGTGGGGGTGGGGGGAGCCCTGTCAGCCTCCTCCAGCTGGAAGAGTTCCGCTGATTCCCTGAGCTAAAAACCCCAAATACTTTCTGTCCCTTGTTTTGATGTCAAGGCGCGTTCCGTTTAAAAGGCTGGCAGGAAGGAGGAGGAGGCAGGGAGCGCCAGGCGCGATATTTTCTTGATGGAAATTTAGTGTCAAGGAAGTCAATGAAGAGAATTAGCTATTAATTAATTTATTTTTTTCCCGGGCTAGGACTTTATGATGCTGAGCTGTTCTGTAATACGGGGGGGGGGAGGAGGGACGGGAAGAAGGATCCCCAGGGCGCTTGATCTGGATTCGTTTCGCGCGCACACATGTGGAAGGAGGCGCGGTTAGAGCAAGATTTGGCGAGGAAGCCACTTGGACCTTCCCTCTGGGTCGCAGCGCTTGCCCTGCTGCTGACTCAGTCTCTTTAGTGCCTGTTTTCCTAACTGCGCAGAGAGAGAGAAATCTGTATGTTATTAAGCTGTATTGTTTTCCTATGTGTGCACACAAAACATTGAAGAAGCCAGAACGAAAGTTTTTGGGAGGGCACATGGTTGGTGGGCATTGTGGCCAGCCCTGCCCCCCATCCTATGGGGATCTTCACAGCAGTGGCTCCGAAACCTTTCCATTTCTGGCAGCACTCGGTCTCCTCGCGTCACTGTCTTCCTGCTCTGACTCTGCTATTTCTCACTCCCCCTTTGTGGTTAACAGGCAACTTATTTTATATAACTAGGAAGGAACTATGCTGAAGTGTAATTATGTAAATAGGCTTCCACCCAGCCCGGGCATTCCTGAACTGAGAAGGGGGTGGAAATAAATAATTACCTGCCCAAGGTAAGTGAAGATATGAATGGCCTCAAACAGGTCTAGTCCAAGGGCAGTGGTGTTTCCATTCAAGTTATCCTCCTTAAAGGCACAGGGGATCATGGACTGCCAGTAACTTCAGTGCCTCCAGACCCTCTTATCTCCTGCCCCTATAAAGGACTGACTCAGATGGGACATGCTGCTGCTGCTAGTGGAGCATAGGTGGTGACCCTCCTCCAAAGGACACCAATGGATTCACCTCTGACAAGTAGAGTAAACAAAATAATAAAATAACACATCCAGCAGGGCACCTTTACCAGGGTTTCAAATTTACAGGGAAAAATTAAAATATATTCTAGCACTTATTAAATGCCCTAACATGCACAAAAAAATGCATTTCACTTATTAAATGCAGATTTGTGAGGCAAGACTTCCCTTGGGTGAATCCATGCTGGCTGTGTCCCATTAAATCATGTCTATCTATATGTTCTGTGATTTTATTCTTTATAATAGTTTCCATAATTTTTCCCGGCATTGAAGTTAGACTCACCGGTCTATAGTTTCCTGGATCACCTCTGGAGCTCTTTTTATATATCAGGGTTACATTGGCTACCTTCCAGTTTTCAGGTTCATTGGATGATTTTAATGATAAGTTGCAAATTAATTGTCTGAAATTTCATTTTTTAGTTCTTTCAGAACCCTGGGATGTATATCATCTGGTCCAGTTGATTTGCTACTCTTCATTTTGTCCTACTACATTCTGGCCTACTACATCTTCAAAGTTCACCATGGTGTGGGTCAGCATCTGAATTGTCACCTTTGAAACATCTCCAGAACGGGTATCTCTCCAAAATCATCCTCAGTAAACCCTGAAGCAAAGAATTTATTTAATCTTTCCACAATGGCCTTATCTTCCCTAAGTTCCCCTTTAACCCCTCAATCATCCGACCAACCGACTCCTTCGCAGGATTCCTTCTTCGGATATACTTTAATACGTTTTTATTATGAGTTTTTGCTTCTATGGCCAACTTCTTTACAAATTCTCTTTTAGCTTGTCTTATCAATGTTTTACATTTAACTTACCTCTCTCACCAAATCCTGTGCTCCTGTTATGCTCAGGCTTGTGAACCTTTGGGCCGACGGGAGGATGGTGTACCTTAGGAGGAAGATCCGTAGGGTCTCCCGTCGGGTGGCGAGGCTGAACAGAAGATGTGACCAGCTGACCCTCGGCACTGAAGACTGAAGTGACCGTGGAGGCAGACGAAGAGTCGTGACGACAAGGAGAGGAACTGTGTCTTCGCCACTGGAAGCCCGCGGTCCCCCCAGGAGGAGCCCGTAGGGACCCGGACCACTGGGACTTAGGTGGACCTTTGAGAGGTCAAGGAGTCGAGAGTTCGGTGCAAGGGCTAACTGGAGCTTCACCCCTGGAAGCCCGCAGTCCCACCGGGAGGAGCCCGTAGGAGCCTGGGCCACAGGGACTTAGGTGGGCCCTTGGAAATGATGGTCCAGAAGAAGTCCAAGGTCAAGTGCCAGAGGGTCGTTGCTTACCAGTCCGATATCACACACCAAGGGATCGCCGCTTGCCAGTCCGAAGTCAAACGCCAGGAATCACCACTTGTCAGTCCGAAGTCACACGCCAGGAATCACCGCTTGCCAGTCCGAAGTCACACGCCAGGAATCACTGCTTGCCAATCTGAAGTCAGGAACCAGGAACAGCAAGACGAGACAGGAACCAGGAACAAGGATCCAAAACACAAGGATCCAAAACACCGAAGCAAGCAGACTTAGACAGCGCTAGAGGACATTGACAAGTCGAGGAATGGGCAGAGGAAGCCTCCCTATAAACTTCCTCTACTCTGGCCCATTGAAAAAGCTGAGAATAGTTAAGGGGCCTGGCCTCTTTAAATCTAGGAAGGAGGCACGGCCTCGCGCCTAAAGATGGTGGTGGCCATCTTGGATTTCCTCCGCGGAGGAAAAGACTGCCGGACGCCGCGAGGGAGCAGCAGGGACGGCTCCCCACCCGGCGGCCATCTCGGGGGCCCGTGCCAGAGCGACGGGCACAGGGTCAGAGATTTCCCCTGAAGCTGCCGCGGCAGGTCGCCACCGCAGGCAAGGTAGAGGGCCGCGGTCGTGGACGTCCACGGCCACGGAACACAACAGCTACACTAAGAATTGGATCTAAAATAGCTCCCTCTTTCATCGGTTTGTGAACCAATTGCTCCATAAAACTATCATTTTTTCCATCCAGGAACTTTATCTCTGTAGCATGTCTTAATGTTACATTTACCCATTCAATATTGGGGTAATTGAAATCTCCCAATATTACTGCACTACTACTTTGGTTAGCTGCCCTAATTTCTCTTAGCATTTCATCATCCATCTCACTGTTTTAGCCATTTAAATGGTAGTATACTCCTATTGCTATATTCTTGTTGTTAAAGCTCGGTTGTTAAAGTGGGGAATTAGCAAACTGTTATTAGAGCTCAGTTGTTAAAGCTGAGAGATAGCAATCTGTTATTAACGGAGTTGCTGGAGATAGCAATCTGTTATTATTTGGAATAGTTGTGGGTGGATTCTTGGACCAGTGGCAGATGACCATGCCCTCAGTGGAGCTCCCGAGAGGGACCACTCGTCAGGCTTAGTGTAGGAGACAGGCACACACTAGTTCTTTTATTAGACAATATATTAAACCACCAGAGGTAGCAGTAGTGAGCTGGAAGCGCCCTGCTGGGCTGTAGTCCCTCAGGTACTGGAACAGCGATCCCAAGGTGGCTGAGCTTTAGAGAAACTAAGAAGGTGAGTAGGCAAGACTTGCAGAGTTCAGGAACAAGTCCTTGATGGTAATACACAATAGTCTCTTGAGGCAGCCCAGGAGTTGGTATGCATTAGGCCCTCGAGGAGCGAGTACCTGGTTCCAGGGAAAGCTCTGAGAGATAGATAGAACTCACTGATGTTATAAGCAACAAAGACTTCTTAGTAAGCAATATATTAAACCACCAAAGGTGGCAGTAGTGAGATGGAAGTGCCCGGCTGGGCTGTAGTCCCTCAGGTATTGGAACAGCGATCCCAAGGTGGCTGAGCTGAAGAGAAACTAAGAAAGTGAGTAGATAGGATATGCAGAGTTCTGGAACAAGTCCTTGGTGATAACACTCACACCATAGTCTCTTGAGGCAGCACAGGAGTTGGAATACAGTAGGCCCTCGAGGAGCGAGTACCTGGTCCCAGGGAAACCTCTGAGAGGTAGATGGAAACTCACTAATGTTGAAAGGAGCAATGACGTCTTATCAGAAGTGGTATTCAGGAGCTGATCCGGGACGTGGGCCCTCGGTTCCGGACTGTGACCTGAAAAGAAAAAGAGAGAGTGAGGCCCCCGAGGAGCGGGTACCTCTAGTGGAGTCCGAGGAGGCAGAGTAGCTAGGTTTGCGGAGAGCGAATCCCATCCGCAACGATACCCGGAGGTAGCGAATGCCCTTGCTAACTCGTTTTGTTAGTGAAAACTGAGACCTTAAATAACTGGACCTTTAAATATCTGGAGCTGATGACGTCATCTCAGGAGGACGCCCCTGAGGTTCGCTCCAACGCCGGTACATCAGTCGGGCTGTGCACGTGCCCTTAGGCATCTGGTCAACATGGCGGCTTGCAGCGTCAAGCCGGTCTGGGAATGCCGGAGGAGGACAGCCTAGAGACGCCGCAGCAGCTAGCCTTCCATTAACCCTGGAGGGAGTCGCCAACGAGGTAAGGTGGGCGGAGCAGAGATGTTGGACAGCGATGGACACAACAACTCTTCCCCAACACAAATAGGATTTGTATCCATAAAAATGTGAATGTGCATTTAGCCTCTTGAAGGATGCTTATCCTGTTTGACTCTATGCAATCTCAGACATAAAACGCCCCCCCCCCCCTCCCTGACCAAGTTGCTCCTCCCTATCATTGCGATATAATTTGTACCCTGGTATGGCACTATCCAATAGGTTTTTATCCTTCCACCATGCCTCTGAGATAACAATTAAGTCTATTTCATAATTCACTGCTATACACTCTAACTTTCCTATCTTACTTCTTAGACTTCTAGCATTGGCATATAGACATTTCAAACTGTGTTTTTTGTTTGTATTAACAGCCTGCTTTTCAGTTGCTAGGGATAATTTGGAATCTTTTAGCTCAGATGATTCTTTACTTATAGGCACATGGACTATTTTTGCTTTTATTGGAACCTCTCTGTTGAGATTTCCTAACTCTCCTGCTTCATTAGTATCCTTTGAAGATACCTCCCTCCGAACCATGCACTGCTGAGCGACTGTCGGCTTTCTCCTTTATTCTAGTTTAAAAGCTGCTCTATCTCCTTTTTAAAGGTTAGCACCAGCAGCCTGGTGCCAGCCTCCCCCTTAGAAAGACTCCCCCTTCCCCAAAAGGTTCCCCAATTCCTTACAAAACTGAATCCCTCTTCCTTGCACCATCGTCTCATCCACGCATTGAGACTCCGGAGCTCTGCCTGGTTCTGGGGACCTGCACGTGGAACAGGGAGCATTTCAGACCCTGGAGGTTCTGGATGTCAGCCTACAATGGGGAGGGAATCGTGGTCATTGCTCAAGGCTGACACCTAGTGGCTGGATTCAAGGTTCTTGATTACAGTTTACCAGAAGGAGCCCTGGGGCATAGCCTCTTGTCACCACAAGGGCTAGATTTAGAGATATTGGGGAGATATAAAATATGGGGGGGAAACTTAATGCCAGATCCCATCCTTTGTTCTAATTGAGCTTGAAGTTGAAAGAAGCAGGCACGGCTCAGATTTAAGATTTTGGCACCCACAGGCAGAGGTCTATGGCAGTGCTCCTTTGAAGTTGTTCTGATAGATGGCACTAAAGCAAGCAGAAGCAGCCTCTTCTTTGGCTTGGCTATTTGGACCGTCGGAATTTGGTGCCCTAGGCAGTTGCCCTTCTTGCCTATGCCAAATCCAGGCTTGGTAGCAGGAGGAATTTGCCAGGTCAAAAAAAAAATAAATGGGCAGCTCAGCAGAGTGGGGATACACTTCACTGCACAGTGCTGTTCTGTACCTTGCAACTGCTGGCAAATCCTGGCGGATGCTTGGCAAAACTGGGGTGCATCACTTTGTTTAAGTGCAGAAATGGCAAAGGTTTTTCTTCTTTCTTTCTTTCTTTTTTTTTTTTTTGCAATTCATTTCCCTGCCCATGACACAGTATTGTTCTGATCACTATCAGAGGAATGTGTGATATCTTAAAAAGGGGGGCGGGTGGGAGCCACAGCTGGAAGCTCGTGAGTTATTTTCACCGCTCAGATAATTGAGAGATGAACGCAACAAGTGCAACACAACTGCACTTTGGGTCTGACCTGAATCACGCCCTGCTATTCCAGGACTCTGACGCACCCACACATACACGTACACTCACCTCTGCCAATGGACCTACAATCTGACCTGACCTGCTCTTCTAATAGTGAGACCCACCTCTGCCAATGTTGTAGTCCAAACTTGCAGCGGCCTCTTTCTGTTTCCCCAAATTATGTTGCAGTTTTGTGGCATGACCACAGAACTCAGTTTGCATGGGTCCTTAGGCAGAGCAAGCTCTCACATCTAAACTCTGCTCAGGCCTCCAAAACGGAGAGGTTGAAGCACTCTTTGGGGGAGTGCCTCACCCCTGCCACATAACATCTGCAGGCTCGGGTTTGCACAGGAAGCATGTCTTATGTGCTTATTAGGGATGTGAATCGTTTTTTGACGATTTAAAATATCGTCCGATATATTTTAAATCGTCAAAAATCGTTAGAGGTGATATTTAATAGGAATTCCCCCGATTTATCGTCAAAAATCGTAAATTGGGGGAAGGGGGAGGGCGGGAAAACCGGCACACTAAAACAACCCTAAAACCCACCCCGACCCTTTAAAATAAATCCCCCACCCTCCCGAACCCCCCCCCCCCCCAAAATGCCTTAAATTACCTGGGGTCCAGTGGGGGGGTCCCGGTGTGATCTTTTACTCTCGGGCCTCCGGTGCGTTGTAGAAATGGCGCTCCCGGACCCCCGCTGGACCCCCAGGGACTTTTGGCCAAAAGTCCCTGGGGGTCCAGCGGGGGTCCGGGAGCGATCTCCTACGCTCCTGATGTCATTTTGCCGTACAAAATGACGCCGGCCATATGGCCGGCGCCATTTTGTACGGCAAAACGATTCGAGTGCAGGAGGTCGCTCCCGGACCCCCGCTGGACTTTTGGCTTGTGGGGGTCAGGAGACCCCCAAGCTGGCCAAAAGTCCCTGGGGGTCCAGCGGGGGTCCGGGAGCGATCTCCTACACTCCTGATGTCGGGGGACAAAAAACAAAATGGCGCCGGCGCTACCTTTGCCCTGTCATATGACAGGGCAAAGGTAGCGCCGGCGCCAGGGACTTTTGGCCAGCTTGGGGGGGACCCCCCCCAAGCTGGGCAAAATCCCCGGGGGTCCAGCGGGGGTCCGGGAGCGATCTCCTACGCTCCTGACGTTGTTTTGCCGTACAAAATGGCGCCGGCCATACGCTGTATGGCCGGCGCCATTTTGTACAGCAAAACGATTCGAGTGCAGGAGGTCGCTCCCGGACCCCCGCTGGACTTTTGGCAAGTCTTGTGGGGGTCAGGAGCCCCCCCAAGCTGGCCAAAAGTCCCTGGGGGTCCAGCGGGGGTCCGGGAGCGATCTCCTACGCTCCTGATGTCGGGGGACAAAAAACAAAATGGCGCCGGCGCTACCTTTCTACAACGCACCGGAGGCCCGAGAGTAAAAGATCACACTGGGACCCCCCCTGGACCCCAGGTAATTTAAGGCATTTGGGGGGGGGTTCGGGAGGGTGGGGGATTTATTTTAAAGGGTCGGGGTGGGTTTTAGGGATGTTTTAGTGTGCCGGTTTTCCCGCCCTCCCCCGATTTACGATTTACACGATATTTAAAAAAACCGCGACGATCCGATTCCCTCCCCCCCCCCAGCCGAAATCGATCGTTAAGACGATCGATCACACGATTCACATCTCTAGTGCTTATGTCTTTGGATATAACAGCATGCAGGGTAAGGAGAGTCTTGCAAAAACGAATGTGACTTAACTTTCATCTTTACAAAGTTGAAGTGTTTTGAGGGGTTTGCACACAAACAGGAGCAGGTCAGGGACAGCCTAGGAGAGTATTAAATGCAAGTGGACTCAAAATGAAAACATAGACTATGAGAGTAGATAAAGAGGCTTATGTACTAATAAGCGTTAACGGGTTTACTACATCCATGTATGATGCACAATAGCTTGCCTAACAGTTCCCCGACAGTAGCACTAGTGTGACCCTCACCCAAACAGTACACACAAAATAGGAGAGGGTCTGGCACCTGAGTGAGCCAAGCACTAATCTCTGGGTCTGGAGGCTGGGAGGGTGTGCAGGTGTCCTGAGCGGGTTAGGGCTCTCGCTCACTGAGAAACCTCACTATGACCCCTTCTGATTGCTACATTCTTACCTCACATCAAAAATTACCAGACAAATTAGGGCTCACGCCAAGATATATTCCAACCAAACCAAACTTTTCTTTTCTGGTATTTACCAGGAGTAAAAGGGTGAAACAGAGTTATAGAGAGTCACTGATTAGATCAGGGTACCTAGGCTTGGCTTGCACAACTAGGCTGCGGTAGTTACAAAGGATACACCAAAGATTGCAGATATATAGGTACATTCAAGGGGATCACGTGATGCACCGTTAGTAGGAAGACGTGGTGCAGCTTAGCTCCTTCGGCTCAAGTATCATTTACAATAATTTTGCCACCCCTCCATCTTGATAATTATCTTGAACATAGAAGGAAAATGTCCATGAAGTCCATACCAGCACTTTGGGAGGGAAAAAAAACTGGTAAACTGCAGCGAATGGTGCAAAAAACAGTGCCAGATAAAGACAGCCAGCTGGAGAAGACAGAATCAGAAGAAGAGTGTCCTGAATCGCCGAGCCTTCTAGACAACGATCGATCACCAGAAAATGTTTGATCACTTTTCTAAGAAACGTTCTGAAGATTTAACAGCTAAATTAGCAGTAATGTTAGAAAAATTGGCGACTCTGGTATCCTCCTTGCAGGAGAACACCGTCTGCATAACAGAGATGGCTGAGTGGGTAGTGGTCAGATTGGCTCTTACCCAGGCGTGATGCCCTAGAAAGAAAATATGCTACTTTGGCTGAAAAATTGGACAAACGCGAGAATCGGAGGTTGGCGAAAAAGCATCAGTGTGGTTGGCCTACATGAAGCAGCAGAGGGCAAAGATCCGGTATAATTCTTTTCAAAATGGCTGCTGGGAGTACTGGGAATGGAGCAGAAAAACAGCTTCATAAAAATGGAATGGGCCTATTGGGCCTTGGCAGCTCCACTGACACTGGGGGGACAGCCATGGGCAGTTACAACTCAGCAGCATAGGTATGTAGAGAAAGTGAGAATAATGGCCAAGGCAAGGATGCAGAGAGAAATTCTATATAATGAGAAGACAATTTATATTTTCCAAGATTTCTCTCAGAATGTTCAGAGGTGGTGTGCGGCTTTCCATGAGGTGAAGTGTGCATTAAAAGAAAGAGAGCTTCCCTATGTCATGTTGTATCCTGCTCATCTTAGAATAACTGCGGCGAAAAAGACATTTTCAAGATGGTAGAGGCAGTGAAGGAATTTCTCAATAAAGGCACACCAGAGAGTTCTGCTTGATGATTGCAATGTTTGCAGATGGACTGTATGTTTGATTGAGGTGGGTGGTATTGAGCTGGGCCAAGGCGATGAAGAACAAGAAACGGAAGCATGCTATAGTGGAGAATGACTCCCAGATCTATGGGGGGGAGTTGAAGAATTTAGCTATTTTTTCTATTTTTATGTTATTTTTTTGTGGGTCTTTAAATGCATCTGGCCTTATTTTGCTAAATGCTCAGCTCTGCAGTTTAGAAATCAGTACTGTGGGAGTACAGTTTTGCCCAGTGGTCCTGGAAATAGATAGCTTGCTTTACACCTGATGGGGAGTCGGGCCTCATAATTACAATGTGATGGGATTGGCCCTTGTTGCTCTCAGCAGTCCACGGGTTGCTCACCTCCCCAGCAGGGCATCTTTCACCGGCTCCCGGTGCAGCGCTGTTTCCCGGCGTCTTCACAGCATGTCGCCACACACCAGCGTAGCAGGACACCGCTGATAGCCCACCTGACAGGATGCCTCCGACATCTCCTGGCCCCGCTCCTTCTAGGGCCTGCACAACATTGGCTGTTTTAAGATCCCACGGCGGGAAAGAGCTGAAGGCACCTCTGGATGACATCACCACTCAGGACTATAAAAGGCCCCCGCTGACACTCCACTGATGCCTCAGCATCAGGTCCCCCTACTTGAGTAGTAGTGCGTATTGCTCCAGCATCTCGTCTCCTGTTCCATTTCTTGTCTTCAGTTCTTCAATCCTGCGTTCCTTCTCTTTAGTTCTTCAGTCCAGCATCCTTATCTTCTGTTCTTCAGTGTCTCCCTCATTACTGACCTACTCTTTCCCTTCAGATGGCTACCTAGCATTGACCTCTGGATATGCTTGACCACTGCCTGCCACCGACCACTGCATGTCCCTGGATACTCTAGACCGCCACCTGCCACTGACTCCTGCCTGCCACTGGATATACCTGATCCTCATCTTCTCCGATTCAGCTATCTCAATGGAGTTTTCTGCCAACAGCAGAGGCCTCCACCTAAGACCTGCCATCCCTGGCACTCAAAGGCTCAACCCGAGTGGAATGTGGGCTAGTAAAGGCGAAGCTTCAGCTGGCCCTCTGCTTTGTCCAGATCCGCCTGCCAACGGTGGGAACCTGCAGGGCTCCTTCCTGCTGGTTGTGTCAAACCTGCCTCGGCCCAAGGATCCACAAACACAAAATACCTCTCTGAAAAGGTGGCTAAATTCAAGGCCAGAACAGTTTTTTCCTGAAGTGAAGATATATATGAATGTTATGATCTTGTCAAAATTGAAGGAATATCATATTTGGCTCAACTGTTCTGGACTGTGTGGTCTGGCATTGGACATTTCCATTATTACTTTTTTATTATTACTTTTATGGGTTGGGTTTTGTTTTTTTTTTGCTTATGTATGATTTTTGTTTTGTCTTGAAGCTGTTTGTTTTTTTCTAGCTCCAAGTTTAAGTTGTGGATTGGAGTCTTAGTCTGGACCCTAAATTGAACAGATCAGGAAAATCTGAACAGCAGGTTGAATCTGCCGATGGCTTCCAGAACTTACTGCAGCTGCCTAGTCTTATAGATGTGTAGAGAGCCAGAAATCTGACTGGTAGGAACTATACCTATTTCTAGGGATGTGAATCGTTTTTGAACGATTAAAATTATCGTCAGATAATTTTAAAATTGTCCTAAATCGTCAGAGTGCACGATACAATACAAATGCCCCCGATTTATTGTCATAAATCGTCCTAAAATCGTTAAATAGGGCACGGGAATTATTTGGGGGAGGGCGGGAAAACCGGCACACCTAAACAACCCCTAAACCCACCCCGATTTTTTAAAACCAATTCCTTACCCTCCCCCACCCTCCTGAACCCCCCTAAAATGTTAAATTACCTGGTGGTCCAATGGGGGGGGGGGGGTCCCGGCGCGATCTCCCGCTCTCAGGCCATCGGCGCCATTTTGGCTGCCACTAATTAAAATGGCGCCAATGGCTCGATAAAAAAAAAACCCACCCGACCCTTTAAAACGACCCCCCACCCTCCCGACCCCCCCAAAATCTTTTAACATTACCTGGTGGTCCAGGGGGGCCTCGGGGGACGATTTCCCGTTCCCAGGCATCAGCTGCGCTAAAATGAAATGGCGCCGATGTCCCTTTGCCCTTACCATGTGACAGGGTATCCATGCCATTGGCCGGCCCCTGTCACATGGTAGGAGCACTGGATGGCCGGCGCCATCTTTAAAGATGACGCCGGCCATCTTTACTCATCAGCCCCTATTATAGGCCATCTTTACTCATCGGCCCCTATTATAGGGGCTGAAATAACCTGGAGGCTTCTTCCCAAAGAATTCTAAGGTAATGTAAAAAATAGTAAAATTTCATCTGCAAAGGCTGCCAACTTTAAAGTATGCATTGCTGCCAAAATATCCTGAATGCCATTATCCTTATCTAATAAGAACATAAGATCTGCCACGCTGGGTCAGATCAAAGGTCCATCAAGCCCAGTATTTTGTCTTCAGCAGTAGCCAATCCAAGTCACAAGTACCTGGCAAGTACTCAAATAGTTCTGAGCATACATTCTAAAAAGAGCAAAAATAGGGAGGAAGATAAAGGACATCCCTGTCTAGGACTCCTGGCAATTGTTATTTCAGCTGAGAATTCACTGTTAAACAAGATTAATGTTTTAGGGTTCTTATACAAAGCTTGCAATGCTTGTAAAAAGTAGCCATGAAAGCCAAAAATATGTACTACTTGTGACAGGGTATCCGTGCCATTGGCCGGCCCCTGTCACATGGTAGGAGCAATGGACGGCCGGTACAATCTTTAAAAATGGCGCGGACCATCCAGTGCTCCTACCATGTGACAGGAGCCAGCCAATGGCACAGATACCCTGTCACATGCTAAGGGCAAAGGGCCATCGGTGCCATTTTGTTTACTGGCAGCCGACGGCCTGAGAGCGGGAGAATGCTCCCGGGACCCCCACTGGGGGTCCCGGGAGCGGTCCGGAGGGTGGGGGGATACTAAAGAACTAATTTTAAAGGGTCGGACTGTGTTTTTGTGTTACTTTTAAGTGCCCTTTCTTCCTGCCCCCCCCACCCCATAACAATAAGAGAACCCACGAAATTAATTGTGGGGTTTCCTATCGCTATCGGGGACCCCCCGATATCTGACGCGAATGAAAATATCGTCCGATATTTTCAATCGTCAGATAAACGATTCACATCCCTAATAACATCAGATAATTAAATCCAACAAATGTTTAAAAATTTCACAGAAAGCAATAAAATATTTCAAAACAGTAGACATATCAAATAACATCCAATAATCAATACTAAAAAGAATTTTTAAAACTCCATATCTGTGAACTTTTAATTTCCAATCACCCTGAGATTGTCATGGGTTAGTGGTGGTGAGGGGAAGAGGGTGCACAAATTTTCTTCCCTCTCTCAAACATGCTCACACACACACACACTCTCTCTCTCACACACACACATGCTCACTTACAGGCACTCTTTCACATACTCCCCTTTCCTCCCATCTCCTTTCCTTCCCTTCCACTCACTTTCCTCCCTTGCCTTACCTCCTCACTCATTCACAGCCCCTTTCCCATACCTCCCTTTAGACTCCCTCTCTGCCACTATCAGCAGGATAACATCAGGAGCAGCCCACGGGTCTTCTTCTTGCTGGCAGGGAAAAGGAACCCAGCCAGCAAGTCATTTTTAGGTGTCACCACCGTGCGAGTAGTCTTCTTGCTGGCGGGGAGTGGGAACCCTGCCAGGATGTCATTTTTAAGTTCCGGTGCTGCAAGGGCGATCTTATTGGCGAGGATTTGGAACACCGCCAGCACATCATTTTCAGGCTCTGCCGCACAGGTCTTCCTGCCAGCTTTTCATCAATCACCGATTAGATGCAGAGTTGGAAAGGCAAAATAAGGTGACCGTTGCAGGAGTATTTGGGCGGGGGGGGGAGGGGCACCTTCCGCTGCCCCACCATTTTGTTGCCTGAAGCAACCGCATCACTCAGCCTCATTATACAACCGGCTCAGTCTAAAATGCTTGCAAAATTTTCCAATGTTTTACAGAAAAATCAATCCCTGCTATATTTGAAGACACATATCTCACAGTGCTGTTACTCATGGACCATGCTTAACATCAATTTAACAGTAAGAAGTATCACATACATAAGCATGATGTTTGAGGCCTTCCAACCTAGGCCCCTCACATCCTCTGACAGAACTGTTTGCATCAGGGCAGCATGAAACATTTTCAGTTGTTTTATACCATCCCTTCCCAAAAGCAATGCTCTGCTAACCTTCCCTTCCTTCCTTCTACCATTCCCCAGAAGGCCCTTCCCATTCCCTCAATACCCCCTCCCTTAATTAATAATTTTACCTACTCTGTCCCCTCATAACAGTCTCTCTTCTAGCATCTTTATTAGAGATCGCATCACCGTGTGAGCCAGTACCTCTCATCCACCCCCAAGTAAAAGACCAGATAGAGGCTCTCCGAGCAGACAACAAAAATAGCTTGACAATCAACAAAACCATATAAAATAATATTATGTTATTCATCACCTCATAGTTCGAGAGGCCATCACCTCTGTTACCTTGCTGCAGATGTTCTTATCATAGCACTTAAAAAAATAAATTTAAATAAATAAATAAAAGTCCGACACCAGACAAAAATCTGTTGAAGATTATCAGTCTACTGAACTAATTATAATAGAAAGTTGTACTAATTGTTATCACACAGTTCAGACTGATGCCACCTCCAGCTTCTCGCCTGAGATAAACTGTGCCGGAAATCTTGAGAAATCACGATATCAAACTTTATACAGATTTGCAGATTACCTTTTCGGATTATAAACAGAGACCAAAACTATATTGAAATTTCTGTAAAGATATCAGATCCTATATTATCAGTTCAAAATTAAGCTCACAAATTTCCATCAATCAATCTCTCAGACCAAAGTCAGCCAAGTAGAAAAAAAAAGCTGAATTAGACTCATGGTCTACCACTAAGGAGGCTAAAAAATTATTGTCTGTTTGTATAAGAAATTCTTTTGCAGCAGCTGCAGAGTCAAAAACATGAGTTTCACCTTAGCCAGATTTTGCAGGGTGAGGCGAATCTTCTTAAAAACAGCATAGTAAATACTACAGAGAATTCCTTATGTTCTGGAGGGATGCCCACTGAATAGTTCTGAAGGATGAGCACCTTCCATTCTGCATACAACAGTTCTTGATTTTTCCGACATGCCTGGAAAATTGTACTTTTATGTGTAAATTTCAAAATGTTTGCAACCACTATTCGTGAGTGTCTGGAATTCTCCTGCCAAGTTCCCATTGCCACGCGTTCTCTCCATCCTAAGACGCCCTAGATGCTCCAGCAGAGTCAGTTTTGAAGTAAGTCACCATACAAAAAATCCTGAAAGTTCACTTTCTGTCAGTAACTCAGGCAGGCCCACGAATTTTAAGTTATTTTGCCTCGAATGGATTTCCAGATCCTCCAGTTTTTCACCATAGGGTTTCACTGAGGCCTGAAATTCTCATATTTGTTTCTTCAACCTTCTACCCAAAATCCTCAAAATTTCAATTGACTTCATCAAGTTTCCCATGGATTTCTTGAAATTTCTCCACTAACACGTTTGCTACAGCCTCTGCAACATCTGATACCATAGATTCGCTGATCTGAATCTCAGAAGCACATCCTTGACTTTCCACCATTTTAGGACCAGAGGCCTTCAACTTTTCTTTGTCTTTCTCTTTTTTTCACACAGAAATAAAGGCTAACAAATAAAAATATATATATAAAAAAGAGAAGGTATCATCTTATATATATATATATATATATATCTATAGTAGATATATATGTAAGATGATACCTTCTCTTGTTTCACCATCTTTGTAGGCATAATCTTACCTTTGTTTCGCCACAAAGTTGTCCACATAAGATAGGCAAGTAATCTTTGATCTTCCTATGCTTCTGCTTCCTCAAACAATAACCGACTGCAAAGGAGCTGCAACCAGCAAGCTGTAAGGATCCTGACGTGAAAGCCACCATAGAGGAATTACATATCGGCAAGTCAGTAGTTTATTGTTTTCCTGGTGAATTGTGTCCATGTAAATTGTTCTAAATTGGTAAATCAACAGCAGACAAAAAACCAGACTAAATCAAAAGACACTGCTATAGCACTTTGATGCTACTTTGATGTAGCACTATTATAGCACTATTAAAGTTGTGAACTCTAGTTGGACCCCCTCCTGAAGATGTCATCTCTTGATGTAAAAGCTTTAGGGACTGGGCTTATTGAAACATAAGATTATGAAGAGAACAGCCTGCTTGCAGTTTGTCAAGCATGAAAAGTTACGTGTAAGGCTGGGAAACTTGTTTTTAAAAGGATGATGTTTGTATGTGTGTCAGTCCAATGGCATTAAATTCCACTCAGTGCTACCTGCTCCTAGAACAGGGCTCAGTCTTCCTAAACCTCACAGCCCCCTTTGTTTTCCTGTTCCTTCCTTTCCTCTCTTTGTTCCAGGAAGAAGAAAAATCTTGTATTGATATTGTAACCATTACAATATTCTGTACTGTTTGATTTAGACTGATTTTAATCTGCCTTGAAGCTATTCATGGTAAAAGGCGGAATGTCACATGTTTAGAAATAAATACATAAAACATCACAAGAAAACAGAATACTGTCATGAAATAATGGATACATTCAAGATGCATTTGGCCAAAATAAATGAATGAATGAATGAATGAATGAATGAATACATGTTACTGCACTGTGACCAAGTGTCTATTCATGTTCCCTTTCTCCATAAACGTGTCATTGGCTGGACTATGGTCTCCAGGACTAGCTGATAACAGGATAAATCATATTCACCAGTCAGGGTGGGGGGGGTTTTTCTTTTTCTTTTTGTGAATTCCCGTAGAGTTTTCAGCAGAGTTGCTTGCAGCGGTGTCCTCGGGAGTTCACTATGTACCTATAGAAGGCGCACATAACCTAAACAAGCTGCCTCTCTAAATTCCAGGTTTCCTGTGGCTGGTCTGTGCATTGCAGCTGGAGCATATCGGCACGCTTCTAAAGAATTGCAGGCTTCTAATAGCTTCCAATAGCCGGTTACCCTACAACCTGGGAAGAAGCAGAATTCCTGGTACATGCCAGCCCCCAAATTAAACGGAGATTACATGCAATTTATTTAAATAAAATGTACTTTGTTCCCTAGATGCACAGAGCTACACAGAGCTACACATTATATTATATTATATTATATTATATTATATTATATTATATATACTAGTGAACATCCACAAAACTTTGCAGAAACCTTTTCTCTCCAGGTCTCATCTACTACATACCAGCTCTCCATCTCCCCCTTGTGGTCAATCAGATCCCTTCCCAATCCTCCATCACGGTATCTCCCTCCTCTCATCCCCATGCCACACTTTTATCGCTCTTGCTCCCCCTTCTTCCCAAGCCCTCTATCTCCCCTTCTCTTACCTCCTTTCCTATTGCTCCATCCCCTTCTTTCTTACCCCTCCCCACCTGCGATTTGGCAGTGCAAACACTACAGAAAATTACAGTGCCTTCTCAGACCCCACCCCCCCCCCCCACCCCCGCAGCAGTCTGCCATCTATGAATGGGCCTAGCTGCTGGCACTCACCTGGCTGAAGACAGCTTGCACCTTCTCCTTCTGTCCTGGAGTTACTGCCCTCTCCAGCTACCTGCACTCACCCTTTGTACCAGCAGAACCAGGTTCCCTTGCAGGTCAGATGTCACAAAGTGATCCGACTGCCAGTGCTAATGCTCTGCTCATACATCCTTTTCCACAGTCAACACTCTAACAGCCGGTGCACAGGCCTTTCGGCTTTATTTGTTCAGTGGCATGATTTTATTACTTTTTTTTTCTTTTTTTTGAAAAGTACAAATTCTAAATTGATGTATCCTGTACTTTAAATAAGCACAAGAACCGTTTGTCTACCGCACAGGCAAAAACCCTAACACTGGGAAATAGCCACGCAAAATACATAAGTTCACTACCAGCATACAGACAAGTGGAAATCCACAATAAGTTGCGGTAATGTTTGGTTTTCTAATTGGCTGTGTAAGGATGTCCCCAAGTTGTCCTCTACTAATTGCATCGCTGTCTTCACAGACACAGAGTGGTGAGGTAGGGAAGAGGGTGCAGTGGTTATCAGACCCTCCCCAGCGGCAGATGTCTTGCAGGGAGAGCCGTGTCTGTAAAATTAAAGAGCCCCTTTAGCTCTCTGGCCTTACTTTCCCTCTTTTCTCTTTCAATTGCTATCGTTAGAACGTAACCAAGCCTCTAGGATTTTGGGAGTCTTGTTAAGATCCACGAGGATCCTGAGAATGAGAGGACCCGAGGTGATCGGTGAGGATGGTGGCATTACTCCCGTGCTCATTTCTCCTACACCGAAGATTACTTTGCCTTTTCTAAGCCCTGGTCCATGAGCCCTGGCCCAGCACCATCACTTCAATAACCAAAGTAGCTGTATTGGAGGAGTTATAGAAGAGGCAAAAAAATCCCCGAACAAAGGCTCAATTGGACCCCAGCTCTGGTTCCAATTGAACTGGAGTAGAAGCAGGGCTGGTGCAAGGGTATTAGGTTCCCTAAGCAAAGCTTATCCTTTGGTCGCCCCCCCCCCCCCCCCCCCACAGTCATGCCCACCGGTTGCACCCGCTTCCCCCTCCGCCCCCCACCCGCTCCCAACCCCGACTCCTACCTCATTAAAGAACATAAGAAATTGCCATGCTTGGTCAGACCAAGGGTCCATTAAGCCCAGCATCCTGTTTCTAACAGTGGCCAATCCAGGCTATTTCTATCACTATACTCTTACCCAACACACATGGGATTTCTACCCATATAGATTCTCCTGAGCATTTAGTCTCTGGTATTATCTTTATCCTGTTGGACTCTATACCCTCCCGGACATAAAGTGCCACACCCCCACAAAGTTGATCCTTTCTATTGTTGCAATATAATTTGTACCCTGATATAGCACTGTCCCATTGGTTATCCTCCTTCCACCAAGTCAATCTCATCATTTACTGCTATACACTCTAACTCTCCCATCTTACTTCTTAGACTTCTGGCATTGGGATACAGACATTTCAAAGTGTGATGTGACTCGGTTATTTACACTTTCGAATAATAGAAGGACTAGGGGGCATTCCATGAAGTTAGCATGTAGCACATTTAAGACTAATCAGAGAAAATTATTTTTCACTCAACGCACAATAAAGCTCTGGAATTTGTTGCCAGAGGATGTGGTTAGTGCAGTTAGTGTAGCTGGGTTCAAAAAAGGTTTGGATAAGTTCTTGCAGGAGAAGTCCAGTAACTGCTATTGATCAAATAGCCACTGCTATTAATTGCATCAGTAGCATGGGATCTTCTTAGTGCTTGGGTACTTGCCAGGTTCTTGTGACCTAGATTGGCCACTGTTGGAAACAGGATGCTGGGCTTGATGGACCCTTGGTCTGACCCAGCATGGCAATTTCTTATATTCTTATGTTCTTATGGTGTGCAGAGGAGCCCCTGAGAAAGTAAAATCTTAAGGGTTTGAAAACTGTCGGCTCGATCCAGTAAGGCCGCGGTAAAAACAGTGAGGTAGTGTCAGGCGCACCCTTCCTCCCCGCACGCACAGTTCTCTTCACTAACTCCCCGATACTCTCCTCTAATCGCATGCAAATGCATGCCGCGGCTGTGAAGCGTTAGGGAAGGGTTATGCCCGCGCAACCCATTTTACTGTATAGGCGCTGTAACAGCGCCTATACAGTAACCTGGGTGCGCTGGTACCTGTCATTTCAAATGACATTTGTCATTTCAAATGACATTTGAAATGACAGGCACCAGGAAGTGTAAAAAAGTTTAAAAAGTGTAAAAAACAAAAAACCTGTGTGTTATATAAAAAAATAAAACAATTTTAAATACCTGTCGGAGGGCCGTGGGTCCAGGCGGCCGGTGGGCGGCGGGCAGCCATCAGCGGCATCCGGTAGTCCCTTCTCCCTTCCTCCCTCCCTCCCCTGCCTGGATGAGCGCCAAAATCGCACGGGCGGGTCGGCAGCGGGGGGGGGGGCGGCAGCAGGATCCGGGAGCGGCGGGTAGGCAGCAGCGGGGTCTGGGGGGGCAGGGGCAGCGGCAGCGGGGGGGGGGCAGCAGCAGGGGGGCGGCAGCAGGATCCGGGAGCGGCGGGTAGGCAGCAGCGGGGTCCGGGGGTGGCAGCGAGATCCGGGGAGCCAGCAGCGGCAGCATGTTCGATCGCGCAGGCAGGTAGGTGGCAAAGTAAAGATGGCCGCCAGCACGGGAAAATCGTGCAATTGGCCGCTGAAGACGTGACATCACACCCCGTTACGCCAAACGTCGTGACGTCACGTCTTCAGCGGCCAATTGCACGATTTTCCCGTGCAGGCGGCCATCTTTACTTTGCCACCTACCTGCCTGCGCGATCGAACATGCTGCCGCTGCTGGCTCCCCGGATCTCGCTGCCACCCCCGGCCCCCGCTGCTGCCTACCCGCCACTCCCGGATCCTGCTGCCGCCCCCCCGCTGCCGCTGCCCCGGACCCCCCGGACCCCGCTGCTGCCTACCCGCCGCTCCCGGATCCTGCTGCCGCCCCCCCCCCCCCCCCCCCCCCCCGCTGCCGACCCGCCCGTGCGATTTTGGCGCTCATCCAGGCAGGGGAGGGAGGGAGGAAGGGAGAAGGGACTACCGGATGCCGCTGATGGCTGCCCGCCGCCCACCGGCCGCCTGGACCCACGGCCCTCCGACAGGTATTTAAAATTGTTTTATTTTTTTATATAACACACAAGTTTTTTGTTTTTTACACTTTTTACACTTACCATAGCAGGCCCGAGCCTTGCTACTTTTTCGTTTGTTTTTTTTTGCCCTGGTCCCGTCCGGTCTCCTGCAGCCCCGTCCGGTCCGGACGGGGCTGCAGGAGACCGGACGGGACCAGGGCGGGTAAGCAATGTTTTTACCCTACACTACACTACACTAACTCCTACTAGGGGGAGGCGGTAAACTAGCAGGTTAAGGCCGCGGCAGAACAGCGGGTTACGGAGGAGATAATATCAGCGCCCGTTACAGTATCGCAGGGGAATAGCTAATTCCTTCATTATACAGCTTTTTCGTTCATTTACATGCCGGGTGCGGAAAGGGTTATGCGTCTGTTTTCAGAAGCGATACGGACGCGTGAAACTGGACACTGTATCGCCGAACTGCCTTGCGCGCCCGAATTGTGCGCTACGAGCACGTTACAGACGGGCAATCCTCGAGCGGACGATACTGGATCGAGCTGTGTGTTATTTCCCCCTGTGCGGGAACCCCAGGACAGTCATAGGGACTTGCATGGTCCATACCCCTCCCCATGTGCCCCCCTACTCAGACCTAGAATGAGATCAGGCTACATCATTTTGTCCTTAACTATTATGTACCTCCTAAACCAGGTTTACATGTCCTGTGCAGACTTCAAATGGCTCGGTAATAATCAATTCTAATAGCTAAAGTACTGTTTTGCAGTGCATGGTAAGATTTATCTCTTACCTGAATGAGATAGGATCTCAGTGATGATGTACTGACTGAGTAACCATGTCCTCCAAGAGCATGAGCTGTTCCTGTATGAGTGACCCCCTCTCCTCTACCTTAGGCATGGTACCTGATCCAGTTGACCCTATCTCTCTCTCTGCATGTTTGAATTCTTCCACCTCCGTGGGTGCCTGCGCTATTTACAGCAGTCATAAGTTATCTTAAGATTTGCTGCTTTGTAGCTTTGTCAGTTATCTCTGCTGTGTTCCCCAAGTGAGCCAGCTTCATGTATAGAGATCTCCAGTTTGCTTGAAATAATGTTGGCTTTGTGGAGATTCCTGTTTTTGGTCAGCCACTTGCCAATAGCCTTTGAAGGCTCTGTATCTTTCTGGCCCAAAATCCTGAGGGTTAGCCAAAGTTCTGATGACTGTAAGCAATGAGATATTCTTCAGAAGCCGAGGTTCCTTCCAGCTGCTCTGTCTCTTGTTTGTGTCATGACTTAATGCCCTGGCACTTCCATTTTGCAGTAGGTAAAGGAGAGGGGTATCAATTAATCTGAATCCTATTTAGTCCTGAATGGTGTTAATTCTTTGAAAAGATGCAATTGATTTAGCCATGATCTGTGTACTGTGATTCTTAGTATAACTGCAGCATATTACATTCTATTTGGAGACCTTGTTCCTTTACTGTTGTTGTAACGCCAGTAGCTTTGTATTTCTATTGTAGATAGCCAGTGTTATGTTTGTAACCCCCTGAAGAAGCCATCATCTTCAGAGGCCTTAAGTTAGGTTATTTATGTTTATTTATTTTTATATACCGACATTCAATCTGAGATATCACATCAGTTTACATTCAGGTACTGTAGGCATTTCCCTATCCCCAGAGGGCTTACAATCTAAGTTTTTGTGCCTGAGGCAATGGAGGGTAAAGTGACTTTCCCAAGGTCACAAGGTGTGACAGTGGGACTCAAACTCTGGTCTCCTGGTTTGTAGCCCACTGCTCTAACCACTAAGCTATTCCTCCTCCCTATTTATTTATGTGCCAGCAAACACTGTGCTACTTTATGTACGTAACCCCACCCTGATGTGCAACCTTAGCATGGGGGAGGCCATAAACTAATTTGCAACTCTTTGGGGCAGGGACCCTGGCTAGCTCTCCAGCCTCCCTTCCTTCCCAGGGTGTAGGTTCTTTCGACTGGGGGAAGAAAAGAGTCCTCTCAGGGCCCAGTGTGGGATGACTAACTCTCCTCTCCTGACTCCCAGGGTGAGGTGATAATTAACGATACTTGTGGGTCTTGACAGCACCAAATAAGTCAATGGAGCCTCTAGGTTAGTGTCCAAATAAATCTTTACTATTGCAAATGGTTGTGTCATGGCACAATATGGATCCACAGCGGCAGTGAATTAGTTCTTTACACAATTCTGTGCTCAGGAATGTCCATTGCCAGCGCCAAGGGAAATGCTACCTTCCAGGGCATCGGAAAAATGAATGTCCTCAGGTGGTGCAGGGTATCCTTTAGATGGGTAGAACCACCCCTTCCGATTGGAAAGGATAACGTTACGGTCGCTACACAGAGAGGGATCATAGAAATACCGGATGGCTGACTCCAAGGATGTTAGAGGCTTTGTCTTTACTCACAGTTGGTTTCTAGATTATTTTGCTTCTGAGGCAACTCTTTCCTTTTGCCAGCTGTGATCCCTGATGGGAGGGATCCCTGAAACAGGACCTTTTGTACTTCAGGCAGGAAGACAGGGCAGTCAAAACTTCTTCCTGGATCTTGAACTCAATCTTTTAAAAAAACTGAAGATACCACCAGAGTGTATCCTTACAGCAGGTCACTAGCACCCCACTACCTTGTGGAGGGCTTGGAGGGTAGGTCTTCCCTAACCTGCACAGCCCCCCCAGACCCAGGGCTCCCCATTCGCTGGGCCCAAGAGCTGAACAGGCTCCAGTAAGGCTCCTACCACTGAAAAGGTTAAATTCCAAAAAATGTACCCCAAAAAATGTACCCAGAGGGACAACTCCAGATCAGCCAGGGAGTGGACTGGAAAGGAAAAAACCCTCCTGAACCTGGTAAGGACCACCAAACAGGCCTTGCTTGGCTCCTCTGACCGGGTCTGCAAACAACAAAAGCTAAACTCCTTTCTACCTCTGTACTGTGTGCTCACCAAAAGGGACGGCCTCCCGAGCTGTAGCGAGGGGACGGCCATTCCACATCCCGCAGAAGGAGGAGCTGTATTTAAATGGATCCTCCCCACTAAACCATCCTATCCTAACTAGCTGACACTGAAAGCCCAGGACTTAATGGTAACAGAACTGAGTGTCTGTTACATGTATACTACAGATTAGGGGTATTAATGGGTCCATAATCACTGTGCTTCTTTATGAACATTACAGATTAAGCTGTCTACACAAGATAATAATGCTCTACACAATTTACCATATAAGCGATATGAATAATTTTTATTAACAGAATTTTCAGGATAAAAACTATTTTCAGCAAACTTTGGTGAGACAATTAATAATTTTTTTTTGTTTTTGCCATTACTGATTAAAATCCTTTAAGGCCTGCTAGCACATGATGTGACAAACCTGAAAGTTTGCTTGCTGGTTGACCAGTAAGTCATGAAATGGCTTTTTTCCCCTTTTTTAATGTATTAAAATAATTATAAAAATATTATAAATGTGGAATTGTCTCTAATGATTCTCATTTTTTCACATATATGATTCATGATACCAGTGGATTTTTGCAACAACCATACATTTCACAAATAAGGCAATGTGTACACCTAACTAGTGCTTGCAATATCACACAAAAATCACTCCCAATGGAGAATGGAAAAAAGCACATCAATCTACATTGTTATAAACACCATAAATCAGGAATTTTTCATTTGTTATATGCAAAAATGTTTATTACTTCAATTACAAATTTTGTAAAAACATTCTCATCTCCAATATTTATCACAATTTTTTTATATAATCCAATTGTTACTTTATATAAAACAACGCTTAACACATATTTAATAATGTGTAAAAAACTAAATACATCACTGTTCACAGCCCTCACCTCTATGCTGCTGCTAAGCTCAAACTGACCCTCAATAAATATGTCTCCTTCTAAACCATGCAATTTTAATCACTGTTGATAAACATTATGAATTAAATGAACCTCTTCATTGATCATCATATTCACATGATAATCTTTTTACCAACATCCATTTGAAAACAGAATGTAACATTGCATCCCCCACTTTATGAATCATAAATTATCATGTAAATGTACAAGATGTAACAAGTGGTTCAATTCCCATCTGTGGTGTTCCTGATTATGTTAAATCCTTTCCCAACAAGGCCCTTGTTTCGCCTTCTCGGCTTCTTCAGGGGAACTTTCAAAAGAAACAATCAACAGCAAGTAAAGCATCCCAAACGATTAATTCTTAAAAATTGGAAAGACCAATCTCTTCGGCTGTATCGGGCTACTTGTAAGATGCTCCTGATATCCTAAACGCTCTGCAATAGAGCTGAGTGCCTCACATAAACTATGAAATTGAAGATTACCTCAAGAATGGACAAAAATTGTTCCAAAAGATTGAAGAATAAAGAGACTCGAAATTTTCAACTGGCCTAAAAAAACCAACAAATGCACATCCTAGTATATACAAAAAAAAAATTTAATGAAATTCTGCAGGGCCCCAGATCTCCAGAATTAACCAATTGTCCATACAATGCTACTATTATGATGGGTATAGTCCCTTTGGCAAAGAATCCATTTAATCCAATGTATATTGGGAATACAGGTAGCTACCATATGTCCCCATATGGTAAGCACAGCGTTCTTCTCAGGATTTCCTTCCCCCAACTGTCTATCCTCTCTGGGGAAATGTTACGGTAATTTCAAGCAAAACTCAAAAGTAGTCTAAATGCTGCCAGAGGTGACCCACATCATCTACTTAAGAGGATCCAGTGCAGGAAGGCATTTTCAAAGAAACTTTGGCTTTTAATTTTACAGTCAAAGTTTAGATTTCTTTTCTTATACTTAACTTGTTTTTTTTATAGCAGAGCAGTACCCCATCCACAGACACTGAAATTAACATAAGCTCATAAGATATGCCATTCTGGGTCAGACCAAAGATCCATCAAGCCCAGTATCCTATTTCCTAGAGTGGCCAATCCAAGTCACAAGTACCTGGCAAGTACCCAAACATTAGATAGATCACAAGCTACTATTGCTTATTAATTACCTAATAGTAGTTTATGGATTTAACCTCTAGGAACTTATCCAAACCTTTTTTAAACCCAGTTACACTAACTGCTGTAACCACATCCTCTGGCAATGAATTCCAGAGCTTAACTCTTTATTTATTTATTTTTAGCTTTTCTATACCGACGTTACTGTAAAAAATACATATCACATCGGTTTACAATACAACTTCAACGTTCACTCAGGACGATACAAAGAACAGTAGTGGCAAATAACAGTAAAACGGGTCATAACATATCATATCAATTAACAGTAAATTATAATGGCATATCATGGCAATTAACAGTAAAACGGGTTATAACATATCATATCATAACATGATAACTTAAAGCAAATCATCTCAAAACAAATGAGATGGTAACTGGATAAAAACAACGGAGATAATGAGCTGGACTATGGTGTCTGACTGGAAAGTTTACTTGCGCTGAAGAGGTTGCAAGTTAGGGAAGATTAAGTGTCCAGGAAGGCTTGGCTGAATAGCCATGTTTTAAGTTTTTTTTTGAATGCAGATGGGCAAGGCTCTTGTCTGAGGTCCGGGGGTAATGCATTCCATTGATGGGTCCTGCTGTCGATATGGCCCGTTTTCTTAGGGATGTTTTCGCTTGGGGGGCATACAAGGTGTCTTTGTAGGCACTCCTGATTGGTCTAGAGGAGGTATGAGGTCTTAGTTGAGCAGATGTGTGGAGAGATGTGAGGTTGTTTTTAGCTTTATGAATGATCATGAGGACTTTGAAGAGGATCCTGTATTTAATGGGTAGCCAATGGAGGCTCTGAAGGGTAGGGGTGATATGTTCCCTCTTTTTGGTATTGGTGAGAATCCTGGCTGCGGAGTTCTGAAACATTTGAAGGGGTTTTATGGAGTTGGCCGGGAGACCGAGAAGAAGAGAGTTGCAATAGTCCAATTTCGACATGATGATGGATTGCAGCACCAATCTGAAGTCCTGGAAGTGAAGTAGTGGTTTTAGGTTTCTAATACACAGACCTTCATTTCATCAAATAAATGGTGCATTTGTAAACAGTGTGGTACTAATGGAGCTGTCATTCGTCTCATGTTCAAACAAGATTTATGTTCGATCAATCGAGTCTTTAAAGATCTTTTGGTTTTACCTACGTGCCACAAGTTACAAGGGCACTTAATGATATAAATTACACCAGCTGATTGACAATCCGTGTTACTTCTTAAAAAAATGTTTTTATGCAATCTCTCAAAATACAATGCTGAAGTACTAATCATAACGTGGCATACTGTACAAGACCCACAACTTGTATGTGATCCAGTGTGACCAGTAAAAGGACGAAGAGATGAGTCAGAATGTACTAGCTGATCTTTTAAATTAGTGCCACGGGTAAAGGCAAATCTTGGACCATTTTGAAGCTCAGTATGCAATTGTAAAATGTGCCAATTATCATAAATAATCTTTTTTGCTTTTGTCACCATCGATGAGTAAGGTAAAACACAAGTCAAAATGTCTTCATTTTCTTCATCCCGTGGTAAAAGCAACCATTCTCGATTAGTGTATCTAGCTCTCTTATAAGCTCGCTTAATACATCGTACCGGGTATTCTCTTTCTTGGAAACGTCCCCAGAGCTGTATTGCTTGACGATGGAATTCTGTTGTTGTTGTGCAAAGTCGCCTTATCCTGAAGAACTGACTTACCGGCAAATTTTCTTTTAATGCTCTTGGGTGAGCACTGGTAAAATGGAGCAAAGCATTGCTCGCTGTTGGTTTTCTGTATAACGTGGTATTGAAACCAGATAAAGTTTTAGTGATATGAATGTCTAAAAAGTCAATTTCTGTAGATTGAATGTTCGCTGTGAATTTTAAATGTGTGTTGCAGTTATTCAACCATCCAATAAACATTTGAAACTCATCAAGAGTGCCGCCCCAAAATACAAGAATGTCGTCTATATAGCGCTTCCAGACTAAAATCTGTTGAATGTAAGGGTTATTGGAATAAATCCACTCATCTTCAAACCAGCCCATAAAAAGATTAGCAATATCGGGGGCCATCATGGCCCCCATTGCAGTACCACAGATCTGCTGAAAAAACTGTCCCTCCCACACTGTTTACAAATGCACCATTTATTTGATGAAATGAAGGTCTGTGTATTAGAACAACTGATTCCATCCTGGCGAGGAGGCGACTTCGATAAGCTTCTACTGAAAGCAGAACAATGTTGGATACATTACCTGAATACCGTACAACCATTAGGTCTGAATAATATGTTGGAACTGAACATTTTCATTTAAATAGATAGATTCACAGCCAAGATGGCCGCCCTGGCGTTCTGAATCACTATGGAAATGGTAGACGTCTGATGACATCATGACTCCCGCAGAAAAGAGCTGGCTATTTAACTTCAGATATGAGTTTACCGCGGTCTCTAGCCCAGCGTTGTGAAAGACAAGACTGAAGGAGACTTGGTTCCCATAGAAGTAGGTGGTTGCACCATCCAAAGTTAAGTACCATTCCGATAATCCTTTAAAAATGATTTATTGATAATTTTGTTTTGGTTTCTTATAGTCTATTATTTACATGGATGACTCCTGATGAAGCAGCTACACCGCTGCAAAACACGGCCGCTGTCTGGTCACAATTATACAGCTACTGATTCTACATACAAATAATGTGCATAAGGGCTATAAGAGCGCATATTAAAATTATATATAAAGAATTTTCTTGTTGAGATCGCCGGAAGGTGAACACGATATAAATAATTCAAACTTTCAAAAAACGGGTCGCAAATGATAGATAAGACCGGACGGCTTGGTTGCACCGAGCACGTCGTCAAAGGCTTGCTGATGCGATCCCGTTTTCAACATACATATATTTTACAAGAATGATGGATGGTGAAAAACCTTGAATTGGAAATATTTTGGTGGCGATACCTTTTGTGATTCAGAGACTTGATCTAATACAGGTTCGCAGCACTGCTCTTTGTGTTTGTGGATTATTTATTTTATCACCTTACCCTTTAATGAAACCAGCACTAAGACACCATCTCCAGTGTGGTTTTCCCTGCTGGAGCTTCCAGCCTAGAAAAATCTGTGTAAAAAGAGATTTGTTCAGTTTCTCCGAGATGCACAAGGCCTTTCAGACAGTGTTTTTAAATGTAGGATACAAATATTGTTACTTACTCTGTTTGTTTTGCTGGTAATTTTTCTAAGCCCTGAAAAGGGTTGATTTGAGCCCTAGATATCTGTGAAATAAAAGCCACTGGTAGACTTGTGATGCCTATGAACCTCCGCCCTCTGCTCATTTGCTAGAATGTACTTCTCTGCTTAATTTCAATTAAGGCACATTTAGGTCCAGATCTGAGATTTCAGCACCCATTGGCAGAGGACCGGGGAGGATGGGGGTCACGTCTAGAAAGCAGAGAAGAGGGCTCCTTAAAAATCAAAGAGCACTGGGGAGGAAGAGTGGGGTGGTTCTTCTGGAATTTGGGAGCCTTCAGAGTTTGAGGCCCTAGGCCTGTGCCTGTGCGTAAACCCAGCCCTAAGCATATTTGCCTGTTTCTGAAGAATTCTCAGTAGTCACTAAAGGATTGTGGTCCCTTTTCATGCACACTGGCATTCTGCTGTGGGAGTCCTTTGAATGTATTTTTAACTAAAGTTGGACAGTCTGAAAGCTTAAACAGCTTTGGAAAATTGTATGGTGAACAGATGGGTTTAGAAAAGAATTTGTGCAATTTGTTATTCTTCTTGTACATTGCCTTCTAACCCTTAGTTTTTGCTCCAGTTTTTTTAGCTCCTTCTTCAGCTATTCCCCCCCTCAAGCGGGGCAGTCCCTAAGGGTAGGGAGAATCCAGGCAACTGCCCAGGCCCACGTTTTGGGTGACCTCGCACATCAACAAGCAAGTGCTTCTCCCAGCGTGCTGCCTGCCTCTTCTGCGGCAAAGTCCTTGCCGGGCCGTGCTGAGGTAGCGCAGCAACAGCCTTGCCCTCTGCACACGGGAGGGTGCAATCCTGCTCCTCACTACCTCCCCTCCTGCTGACGGGAGGAGAGCATTAACAAGGCTTTTTACCTCTGTCGCCTTCAACCTGAAGCCGGAACGCATGGTGCAGGTTAGTTCCGTGCAATCGCGGGGGGTCCTGTGCAGCTCAGGCCTCGGACTTATAGCCGGCTGAAGAGTAGGCAGACGCAGGTAAGGAGCACGAGCTCTCCTTCTGATGGGGAGAGGACCATGCCACTGGAGAGGAGAGAAAGGCATGAATAGGGGAGAGGAAAGGGAGTGGAGGAAGGAGGAAAGAGAAAAGAAACCATGAGTGGGAGGGAGGGGCTATCTGGTGAACAAAGGATGCCACAGGATGGGGATGAGAAACAGGATCCTGCTTGGAGGACAAAATCATACATGAGGGATAGAGGGGAGGATTGTGCCAGGAAGTTGGGGGAAGGGGAAGTAGAACTGCCCAGGTGTGTGGGGGAGGGGGTCCTACACAGGTTGATTTACCCTGGGCCCCACACCAATTAAGGTCATCCCTGCCCTCAAGTCTTTCTCACATACCCTCGTTCAATTTTCAGCTACTCCTCTCTGCCACCTGGAATAAAAATACAATAACAGCACCCCAAAGAATTTTTAATTCTCCCCCTTAAAACAATCTCCATTAGGCCTAGCAACTCCCCTTTCTCTTAACTCCTGCTTTTGTGAGATGGATGTGTGCACCCAAGGGTAATGAGAGGTGAATGTCTGGATGAAGCCCTAACAATGGGGTTACTACTTGCATACTGCACATTTAAACTAATTCAGACATCTTTCTGTTTGGTTTTCTTAAAATCTCTCAGCTATAAAACTATGCCATGCAAATTAAAGCAGTATTCAGAATGCATAATGAGCAGAAGCAGAAGCCAAAAAGATTTCAGCGCTGGAAATATTTCATGATTCATCTTTAAAAATAACTGCTAAACACAAATAAAGAGAATCTAAACGTATTTTTCTGGATGCTGAGAAGTTGATAAGAAATTGCTGCAATCTGTTTTCAGAACAAATGTCCATTGAACACCAATAAATAATGACTTGATAATGAAATAAAGATGAATATAAATAGCAAGGTCAATACTGGATAAGTGGGACTTATGCTAAGTAGTTGCAGCTGAATATATCATATTCAGCAGGGGGGATGAAGAAAAGAGGATTTATATTCAAACAAAGGATTGAATTGCACAGGCTGGGTAAACAAGCATGGGAGTAGCTTGCTTATTACGGAGGTTATTACCCCAAACCAATTAGCTGGATACTTTACTTAGATGCAGCTCCAGCACTGCCATTTACGATGGCAGGGGTGGAAGGGAAATAGAACCAAAAAAAATATTTAAAGGGACAAGAGTAACAGAAAAGTATGAAAAAAAAAAGTGTGAAAGCTTGCTGGGCAGACTGGATGGACCGTTTGGTCTTTTTCTACCGTCATTTCTATGTTTCTATGTTTCTATATATATGTTTAGCAGCCACCGCTTAGCCGTACATGTCCCTTATACAGCTAAAATGTACACCCAAAAAAAAGTGAGCATGCATTGGGCAGATCGGAGGCGGAAAGAGTTAGACATAAAACTTATATGCTTAACTATTGATATTCGGAGTTAGACTATAAGGGTACGTCTAAGTTTAGATGCCCCATAGAACAGGTCTAAGTTTAGCTAGGTGGATTTATCCAGCTAAGTGTGCACATATATGCATATATTCAGCACCTTCACCATGCCGCTGAATATACATCATAACTTAGTTGGACAAGTTATATCAGGCTAAGTTACTTAAATGACCAGCTTTGAATATTGACCTTGACATTTCTATTCTGCCCTCTTTTTGTTGGAAAATCAGTTTTAAACCACACACAAAATTCAGTTCTGTCTACACCACTGGGCAGCAGACTCCTGCCAGTGGGGTTACTGCTCATGCACCTGAGTTCAACACAGGTAAAGGGAGATTGTTTTTCTGTGCCTCAGGTGACTGTTTTGGCCATGGTTTGTGGTATTGGGGTAGGGAGTGCAGTGCTTCTGGGCTTAACCTGGGTGGAGAGGAGAGCATAGGCCTCAGAATGGTGTGGCGTACCCGGGACCTGGCTCCCACCAAGTTTTCTAGCTGCCAGACCACTCTGGATCTTCAGCGTTTTGGCAAGGTCCAGAAACTAGTAACGCTGGCACAGAGAAGCTTTCGCCCCATAGGCTGTTCACAAGTCTCTCAGGTAAGAAAAATGGAGAATAAAACAGAGAATATCATAATGCTTCTGTATCACTTCATGGTGCGACCTCATCTTAATTATAATGCGCTGTTCTGGTCACCACATCTCAAAAACGATATAGCAGAATTAGAAAAGGTACAGAGAAGAGCAACCAAAATGATAAAGGGGACGGAACAATTCCTCTATGAAGAAAGACTAAAGAGATTAGGACTCTTCAGCTTGGAGAAGAAAGGGCTGAAGGGAGATAAGATAGAGGTCTATAAAATAATAAGTGGAGTGAAACGAGTTAATTGGTTGTTTACTTTTTCAAAAACTACAAAGACCAGGGGACACACAATAAAGTTAGTAGGTGATACATTTAAAACTAAAAAGAGAAAATAATTTTTCACTCAATGCATAATTAAAATCTGTAATTTGCTGCCAAAGGATGTGGCGAAAGCTGTGTTTAAAAAAGGTTTGGACAAATTCCTGGAGGAAAAGTCCATAAGCCATTATAAAGGTGGAGTTGTAGAAATCCACTGTTTATCCCTGGGATAAGCAGCTTGGAATCTATTTACCCCTTAGGATCCTGCCAGGTACTTGTGACTTGGATTGGCCACTGTTGGAAACAGGATACTGGGCTTGATGGACCCTCGGTCTGACCCAGTATGACAAGCCTTATGCTCATATGTTCTTATGTGTTCTTGCAAAGGACATATTCACCAAATAATGCGCATTCCTCCTGTAACCCCAACCCCAGGGGCGAATTGCTACCAGATGAGGCCATAAAAGCATTTGTTGTACTCGTGGGGATAAGAACCTTCCCAGGCTAACTTGAGCGCTGACCCTTCCTTCCAGGGCCTGGATCCTTTGTCGAGTGGGGAGAGAGATGACTCTCAAGGACCCAAGTGCTAAGGTTTGCTCCCGTGTGCCCTTCATCTGATCCCTGGGGTAACCGATGTGTGTTTGTCCCAATGTAAGCTGAGATTGCCAAATAAACGACTGGCGTCACTGTATTAGTGTCCAAACTGATTTCTTTACTGCTCTTGATGCACGGCAGCGCAGTGTTCTCTCTGTACAATTCCTTCCTCTATCTGTGCAGGAATATCGGCTGCAGAGCCAGGGGAAACTTCTACTCTCCAGGGACTGGAAAACTAGATTCCCTGTGTGGGCAGGGAGTCACTTTCCCATCAACTGGCAAAGATACAATGTTTCGCTGTCTGCACAGAGAGAAAAACTCTCTCTTCCTCCGGGGCTTTGGAAGCACCGATTGGGTGTCCTTTCGAATGTTTGCCTTTACATGCAGTTTTGTTGGTATCGATTTGTCCTTGTTACTGGTGCAGTCCTCGTTCTTTTCTTTGAATCCCTGATGAGAGGGATCTCTTGGAGCAGGATTCTCAGTGCTCCCGAGAGGAAGGAAGGGCGGTCAGAACTTCCTCCTGGATCTTGAACTTAATCTTTACAAAACTGAGAACAACACCGGGGTGACTCCTTACAGCAGGTCACTGACACCCCCTTCCTCTCCGAGGCATTGGGGTCCAGGTCTTCCCTAACCTGCCCAGGCCCAGACCCAGGGTTCCCCGTTCCCTGAGCCCAGGAGCTGAACAAGATTCACCAAGGCCCCTACCACTTTAAAAGTTTAAATTCCAAAAAAATAACCCAGCGTGGAATAATCTAGACCAGCCAGCGAGTAAACTGGAAGGGAAAGCCCCCTCCCAACCCTGGTCAGGACCACCGAACAGGGCTTGGCAAAATAACAAAAGATAAGCCCCTCTCTGTCTGAACTCTTAAGCAAACTCAGCTGTAGCTGGGGAGCTGTCATATATCCTACCCAGGGGGATGGCCATCCCAGACCCCACAGGAGGAGGATCCTCCCCATACTTCATCCTGCACTCACTGACTGACACTGATCCCCAGGGCTTACTGATAACAGAACTGAATGTCTGTTACACTCCAGTGTATCAATGTCTCATATACTAGCCATCGATTATACTGTGCTAGAGCCTGATTCCACCAGAATGGAGAATGTCCTTGTGCTGACAGCCATGTTTAGCAGACATACATTAGCCATACCAACTCAAAATCAGACAGCAAAAACAACAGCAAAAGTTGAGTAAACCATTATGGCTGCCCTTCTTGCCTACATTCTGATCAAGAGAGGAATTTTGGACCTGCACTCGCACACACACACACTCACCCAGGCAATCTCTCTCTCACACACACAGTCTCTCAGACATACAGGCACTCATTCTTACACAGGCAGTCTGTCACACATACGCACACACAAGCTGGCATGCTCTCTATCTCTCTCTCTCACACACACACACACACACTCACCTAGGCACTCTCTCTCTCACACACACAGTCTCTCAGACATACAGGCACTCATTCTTACACAGGAGGTCTGTCACACATATGCACACACAAGCTGGCATGCTCTCTCACTATCTCTCTCACACACACACACACACACACACACTCTGGACCTCTCCCTCTTCTTTGGCTGTCGGTTGCAGGGGAAATGCTGGTGGCTGGCAGGGTCTTTTTTTTTTTCAGCCACTGGCTACAGGGGAAATGCCAGCAGCCCCACAAGGCCTCTTCTTCGGCCCCGGGGGTCTTCCTATTGTCGGCAGGGAGTGGGAGCATCACCAGCACATCATTGTTCTGCACCACTGCAGGACCTTCCTATTGCAGCTGGTGGGGAGTCGGAACCCCCTGAACATGTCATCCTGTGGCGCTGCAAACTCGCCTGCTGACAGGGTGAGGGAACCCCAGTGGTTTTAGAATTTAAAGGCAAAGTGAAGCAGCGGCTGCTGCAGGAGGTTTGTTGTTTGGAGTGGGGGACACTCTCTGCTGCTTCCAAAAGTTTGCCGCCCTCACCCTGCCTTAAAATAGAACTGCCCATGGGAGGCAGGGCACAGCTCTAAGTTCCCAGTGGCTGCACTGATCTCTGCGGCAATAGCCCCCTGGCTCCCACTCACTTCCTCAATAACGGTTGGACCAACTCTAGAGAGATGGGCTGCAGTGAGCCAGCACAGAGAGACACAGGCACAGGGGAGGGGAAGATGGAGAAACGGACATTACAGAGGTACAGGATGGGGAGAGACACAGACAAAAGGGGAGATGCACACATGGGGAGCAAGGGAATGGGATAAGGGAGAACAGGGGAGGAGAGAGTCACAGAGGGAGGTATGGAAGGAAGGAATATGTCACATGAGAGGGAAGGAAAGATTATACATGGCAGAGCATGGGAAGGGAGATGCAGCATGGAGGGAAGGAGGGATCACAGAGAAGGGGAAAGACAGAGGAGCCATGAGGGAAGGAGAAAGATAGAGGAGGGGAAAGACAGGAGAGAGAGGAGGCACAAAAGAGAGAAGAGTGAAAGGGGGATACTGGAGGGAGAGAGGATAGAGAAGGAGGAAGGTACTGGGAAGGAGAAAAACAAGAGGGCACAAAGAGGGAGAGAAAGATGAGAGCATATGGAGGGAGTATACTACAGTCCACCTGGTCAAGATGGTGAGACGGACAGTGAAATGCTAAGAGAAATTAGGGAAGCTAACCAAATTGGTAGTGCGGTAATAATGGGAGACTTCAATTACCCCAATATTGACTGGGTAAATGTATCATCGGGACACGCTAGAGAGATAACGTTCCTGGATGGAATAAATGATAGCTTTATGGAGCAATTGGTTCAGGAACCGACGAGAGAGGGAGCAATTTTAGATCTAATTCTCAGTGGAGCACAGGACTTGGTGAGAGAGGTAACGGTGGTGGGGCCGCTTGGCAATAGTGATCATAATATGATCAAATTTGAATTAATGACTGGAAGAGGAACAGTGTGCAAATCCAAGGCTCTCGTGCTAAACTTTCAAAAGGGAAACTTTGATAAACTGAGAAAAATTGTTAGAAAAAAACTGAAAGGAGCAGCTACAAAAGTAAAAAATGTGCAAGAGGCGTGGTCATTGTTAAAAAATTCCATTCTAGAAGCACAGTCCAGATGTATTCCACACATTAAGAAAGGTGGAAAGAAGGCAAAACGATTACTGGCATGGATAAAAGGGGAGGTGAAAGAAGCTATTTTATCCAAAAGATCTTCATTCAAAAATTGGAAGAAGGATCCAACAGAAGAAAATAGGATAATGCATAAACGGCATAAAGGCTAAGAGAGAATTTGAAAAGAAATTGACCGTAGAGGCAAAAACTCACAGTAAAAACCTTTTAAAATATATCCGAAGCAGAAAGCCTGTGAGGGAGTCAGTTGGACCGTTAGATGATCGAGGGGTTAAAGGGGCACTTAGAGAAGATAAGGCCATCACGGAAAGATTAAATTATTTCTTTGCTTCGGTGTTTACTGAAGAGGATGTTGGGGAGGTGCCCATACTGGGGAAGGTTTTCATGGGTAATGATTCAGATGGACTGAATCAAATCACGGTTAACCTAGAAGATGTGGTAGACCTGATTGACAAACTGAAGAGTAGTAAATCACCTGGACCGGATGGCATACCTCCCAGAGTTCTGAAGGAACTAAAAAATGAAATTTCAGACCTATTAGTAAAACTTTGTAACCTATCATTAAAATCATCCATTGTACCTGAAGACTGGAGGATAGCAAATGTAACCCCAATATTTAAAAAGGGCTCCAGGGCCATCCAGGAAACTACAGACCGGTTAGCCTGACTTCAGTGCCAGGAAAAATAGTGGAAAGTGTTCTAAACATCAAAATCACAGAACATATAGAAAGACATGGTTTAATGGAACAAAGTCAGCATGGCTTTACCCAAGGCAAGTCTTGCCTCACAAATCTGCTTCACTTTTTTGAAGGAGTTAATAAGCATGTGGATAAAGGTGAACCGGTAGTTGTAGTATACTTGGATTTTCAGAAGGCGATTGACAAAGTTCCTCATGAGAGGCTTCTAGGAAACATAAAAGTCATGGGATAGGTGGCGATGTCCTTTTGTGGATTGCAAACTGGCTAAAAGACAGGAAACAGAGAGTAGGATTAAATGGACAATTTTCTCAGTGGAAGGGAGTGGGCAGTGGAGTGCCTCAGGGATCTGTTTTGGGACCCTTACTTTTCAATAATATTTATAAATGATCTGGAAAGAAATACGACAAGTGAGATAATCAAATTTGCAGATGATACAAAATTGTTCAGAGTAGTTAAATCACAAGCAGATTATGATAAATTGCAGGAAGACCTTGTGAAACTGGAAAATTGGGCATCAAAATGGCAGATTAAATTTAATGTCGATAAGTGCAAGTTAATGCATATAAGGAAAAATAACCCATGCTATAGTTACACAATGTTAGGTTCCATATTAGGTGCTACAACCCAAGAAAGAGATCTAGGTGTCGGTTCAGTGTGCTGCGGCAGTCAAAAAAGCAAACAGAATGTTGTGAATTATTAGAAAGGGAATGGTGAATAAAACAGAAAATGTCATAATGCCTCTGTATCGCTCCATGGTGAGACCGCACCTTGAATACTGTGTACAATTCTGGTTGCCGCATCTAAAAAAAGATATAGTTACGATGGAGAAGGTACAGAGAAGGGCTACCAAAATGATAAGGGGAATGGAACAGCTCCCCTATGAGGAAAGACTAAAGAGGTTAGGACTTTTCAGCTTGGAGAAGAGACGGCTGAGGGGGGATATGATAGAGGTGTTTAAAATCATGAGAGGTCTAGAACGGGTAGATGTGAACCGGTTATTTACTCTTTCGGATAATAGAAAGACTAGGGGGCACTCCATGAAGTTAGCATGTGGCATATTTAAAACTAATCGGAGAAAGTTCTTTTTCACTCAACGCACAATTAAACTCTGGAATTTGTTGCCAGAGGATGTGGTTAGTGCAGTTAGTATAGCTGGGTTTAAAAAAGGATTGGATAAGTTCTTGGAGGAGAAGTCCATTACCTGCTATTAATTAAGTTGACTTAGAAAATAGCCACTGCTATTACTAGCAACAGTAACATGGAATAGACTTAGTTTTTTTGGTAATTGCCAGGTTCTTGTGGCCTGGTTTGGCCTCTGTTGGAAACAGGATGCTGGGCTTGATGGACCCTTGGTCTACCCAGTATGGCATGTTCTTATGTTCTTACATGGAAAAGTCTGCATGTACTTCTTGCTTTTATGTGTGTGTGTATACACTTTCATGCAGATACTGTTTCCAGTTCTGTTTTGGCGGGCACACTGGCAAAATAGCAGCCCCAGCTTTCAAACCCAGTTTCACAGGGGGACATCAGGAGACTCAGTCCACAGGAATCTGCACACCATGGAGGCACCTCTGGAAGTACAATCACCAAGGCAGCTCACTGTAATGGGAAAAGTGGCTAGAGTGGAGTAGATGTAGAAGTATGTTATGGCCAGTAAGAGAAATGATATCATTTTAGAATGTCTACAATTTTTACTGGTTTTATGTGTAATCCCCCCGCCCTCTGGACAGGGCAGATTAAATGTGAAAGGGTCTAGCAATCATTGTGGCTAGGGGTCAGTCTCTCCGAGAGGGCTCAACAAGAAAGTGGTCAAGTAGTGGACCCATCCAGAGGCAGAAAGAGAGTAGATACTTTCCTGGGTCCTCGCTATCACTTGTTCGAATGCTGGTGATCTCTATTCCTCCCCAAATAAGACACACCCCAAACAATATTATCCAAACAATTAACAGTTTATTGTCTGGGGTACCCAACAAACTATGTATAATATAATAAAGGATTGGCAAAATGGATAAGATGGTTATGATCTACAGGTGTTCACAGCTTTAGAGTTGACCAATAAAGATCCTCAACCAGTTTGTTTACCTCCTCCTATAAATTCCAACTTACCAAGCATCACATAATCATAAGAGGGGGCCACAGATGTGTCCCTGGACTTCCCTGGCATGCTTCTCTCCATGCTAATCTGCTCCTTTACCCTCTCCCTTCAGCAGGGCTGATTCCCCTCAGTCCCTTTTCCTGGCTGTGGGTAAGCCCAGGCCGGGTCCCCTGGTAGTTCCTTGGAAGAAACCATTTCCCCCTTTACCACGGGCCTTTCCCCTAGAGAGAGGGGGAAGCCCCCTGCAGGGCCCTCTCCTTATAAAGGAAGGATCCCCAGGCTCACCAGCCAAGCCAACTGCTCCGGCCTACCCCAGACCATGGCGAGTGCTCTCCCTTCCTGTCAGGAGGATCTTAAAGTAACATTCTCTCTAAAAGCCATGAATGAACTACATCTGGAATCTTCTCTCCATAAAGCTTTTGGACATTAACATATACCGTATATGTCTGTCTGCTACTTCTGCTGCCATCTAATGGCTTCCACAATAATTGCAAGTCCTCAAACGTTTTACAAAAACATCAGAACTTCAACATCCATTTGCACTCCCCAGGAATAAGTAAGAAATCTCCCAACCACCAGACTTTCCCCAGGCCACACGCTCGTGGCAAAGGGCCTTTCTGGGTGTCCCATCACATATGGAGTTATGTTTTTAAGCTTATAGTATTTAATTTGCACTGCTCTGACTGGATGATAATTAAAATAAACTAAGGACGGAAAGGGGTTGAAACTGGAAAATGTAAAGATTTCTCCCCTCCATATAGGCTTTAGTACACGGAAAGGGAGGGGACCAGGCCAACCGGGTAAAGAAACTTGATGCTACGTGGGATGCTGGGTCCAATGCTGAGCTGCGGAAGCTCCAACAGCAGGAGCAAGAAACAAGATTAAAGGCGAACGTCTGATATCTCACAATCACCGGAGGTCAAATGCACCGGCGGGGGGATCTGTGCCAGGAGTTCCAAAGAGAAGAGCTTACACATAAGGCGTTCAGTATTCAGCAGTCTTTCACGGATGGATAACTCACAAGCTTATCCATCTAATGGAAGCATGAACAGGGTGCAGGTTACGCACAGAGGCCATGCTGGACATTGACGGAAGCGGGTAAGTTCGGACCTGCTCCCGGAAGGGCTTTTACAGGTTTGGGGACATGGAGGAAGGGTACGGAGAGGGGGGACTGCAAAGCCTCTTATTGTGATGGTGGGGTGGGGGTGAGAGGGCCTGCCACAATCCCTTTAAATCTGGGAAGAGGGGGGGGGGACAACAGAAGGGGGAAAGGAGAATTTTACCTGTATAGGAGGTGCTGTGGAGTGGGGGCTGTAAGGCCGCGCTGGTCTCTTTACTATTTGTTGATAGGGGGGGTGGAGAGGAAATCAGGCCCCAGGGCTCTGTATTTGTTTTTTGTTTTGTTTTGGGTAGGGGGGGGCTTCAACTCACTCACCTTAAAAGTGTCTGTGTACCAACATATTCCTTTGGATGACAGCCTCAGCGTGGACATGATGTTGTATCTGCCATTTCGGCTTCACCTCCACCTCCCTGTCCTCCCTCAGGCCACAGGTTTTGGCTAGGTTATGGAGCATATAGCAGGCAAGAAAGATGCCACAGGCCTTATGAAGGCTGTAGAGGAGACATCCTCCGCATCTCACCAGGCACTAGTGAAAGCCTAAATATAGAAACCTAATGGCAGAAAAAGACCATATGGTTTACCTAATCTGCCCATGCACACCAACTATTCAGTTTTACTATCCCTACCACTCCCTCAGAGATCTTCTGTACTTGGGCAATACTTCCTGGAATTCAGATACTGTCCTTGTCTCCACCACCTCTAAGGGGAGGCTCTTACATGCATCTACTACCCTCAATGTAAAGAAATATTTCCTTCGTCTACTCCCCTTCACCCTCCATCCCATGACACTTGTTCTAGAGCCTCTTTCCTTTCAAAGAGGCCTGCCTCTTCTACATGGAGGTTAAATGTCTTTCACATCTCCCCTAGCCCACCTTTCCTCAAGAGGAATACATGTTTAGATCTTTAAGTCTGTCCCCATATGCTTTAGATCACTGACTGACTCCATCCTGTTTATCTCCTTTTGAAGGTGACGTCTCCAGAGCTGTACACAGTATTCCAAAGGAGATCTTACCAGGGACTTACACAGGGCAGCATCACCTCCTTTTTTACTTCTGACCATCCTTCTGGCTTTTGTCCACCTACTTGGCCATCTTAAGATCATCTGATGGGATCATTTCCAGATCCCACGCTTCTTTTGTGCTTAGAAGAATTTTACCCTCTATATCTTACCACTCCCTTGGGTTTAAGCAGCCCAAATGCATGGCTCTGCATTTTTTTTTAGCATTAATTCTTAGCTACCAGAATCTAGACCATTCCTCAAGCTTCGATAGACCTCTCCTCATGTTTTCCACACTTTCCTGGCTGTTTACCCTGTCATAGATTTTGGCATCATCCGCAAATAGACAAATCTTCTGCAATGTCGCTTATGAAAATGTTGAAAAGAGCCAGTCCAAAGAATGATTCCTGTGGCAAACTGCTAGCAATGCCTCTCTCCTCGGAGTGAACTCCATTTACCACTTAACCCTTTGTTGCCTCCCACTCAACTGGTTTCTTACCCAGCCAGTCACTTTAGGGCCCACAGCAAGGGAGCTCAGTTCATTTATATCGCCTATGTGGATCTGTGTCAATGGCCTTACTAAAACTCTACATCTAGTGTTCTCTTGTGATCCAACTGACTGGTCATCCAATCAAAGAAACTGATCAGATTCACTTGAAAAGGCCTATATCTGGTAAAAACCATGCTGCCTTGGATCTTGCAATCCATTGGATCCTCCATTTTAGCAGCAATTTCATTAAATTGCTCACCACTAACTAGCTTCTGGTTCCCAGCATCCTCCCTTTTTATACTTCATTTCCACTGCCCTGTGGGCCTAGTTGTAGCTCGGGCCGGTGTTTCCATTAGGCAAACTAGGCGGTTACCTAGCGCGCCAAAATTTGGGGGGCCAGCAAAATCCCACCAGCACAAGGCCCAGAGGGGGAAAGCCAATATTGCCAGAAAAGGCAGCTCTGTACTGAAACTGCCACCGATAGGTAAGCTGGGTGTGGGAGGTGCATGACCGGAGCTTTGCCTAGGGTCCCAAATACTCTTGCATCTGGACCTAGTGGCAGCATTTGTGTGAGACCCTCTCTCAGACAGTGCTAGGGAGACCATGAGCCAGCTGAGGGGTGGGGGGGGGGGAGGCGGGAGGGGAGGCAGTGGAAGTGAGTGTATGGGGGTTGGAGCATCATGCATTCTGCTGTGTGGCAGAACCTAGCTATGGCTGAGCTGCAAGAGCCTCTGGAAAGAGAGGGAGAGAAAAGGGCAAGGGTTAGTTTTTCGAAAAGCAGCAGTGTGAACAGGGTACATACCTGGAAGCCATCCCCCCAGTGATGCGGCTATCCTGAAAGCAGTCGCCAATGCCTGGGACAGGATGTAGGTGTCATGGCAGGGGCCTAGAAACCTAGGCACCTCTTTTTTATAAGTATGGTGGCATTGCAGACCACCTGTTAAGGGAGGGGAAGCCTTTGTGACTGTGGAAACTGTCTTCACTCCCAGCTGGATTGCCATATATGCGTGTAATCTAATGCCCTCAAAACCGAAGGGAAATGAGATAGTTTGAAAACGTCATTCAAAGTATGGAAATATACATGCACTTGCTAACCATGCCTGTTTGGTGTGTGCTGTTTCGCACGATAGATTTGCATGCATGTTCTCGTCGGCTTTTGAAAATGCTACATATGTGCAGACATGCTACAGATGTGTGTGCGTGTTTATTTTACCCGCAAAACCACTGTGAAAGCCTGCGAGAATCAGCTGCAGATTCAGGGAAAAGAATCAGGACTCATGGACGGTAAATTCAGTTAAGGTTTGAAAAGGTTTTGGGTGCAATATTTATCTGATTCGGTGCACCGTTTTTGGAGGTCCCTGGAAAACAGGAGGAATAAAGGTAATGCATGCGTAAAGGGTACATATATGTGGGGATTAGAGTGGCCTGAAAAGTGTTTACTTACCTGCTATCTAGGTCAGAGTCTACATTGTTACCTGTAGAAAGAAAAATACTGTTAATAGTATTGCTGAAAACTGGGAGGTGAGCAAGAAGCAAAAAAAAATAAAAAACAAACCCCCATCATGGACCCAGTATTTGAGTTCTTCCTTCTTTCTCTTAACCCATTTCATTCCTCCAGCATTAGGCAGAGTGAGAGAATATTGTGTTGTCTTTATTTCAGTGTCTGGTCCTTGAGATAGATACGCACGCCCCACCCTTCTCCTGCATGCATTCGTTATTAATCCTCGCCCTTCCTCTCTACCTGCAAGAGCTGCTTTGGCAGCCTGGGATTAACTATTACTCAGGTTACCCTGCAGTTCCCCCATTGTGCACAGGGGATCACCCGACAATCTTGGGATTGGGATTGGCAGGGGGCTCCTGTGTCGTCCTGAGGTGGCAGGATCACCCTAGGTCCATGCAAACTCTCTATTTTGCAACTGGCATGACCTCTACCCCACTACCAGACGAACCCCTTCTCACTATCTGTAGCCCTTCCTGAGTCCTTCCTCTGTCAACGCTGAACAAAAATGATTTGTTTGGCATTCCCAGTCATCATCCTTCTTTTCTCTCCGTCGTGCAATCTCACCTCTGGCCCTTCCTCTTTTCACTGACGTACCTGAAAGAAAGCATTGTGCCCTGGGCTTTACCACCTGGTCTGTCTTTTCTCCTGCTTGCTTCTCCTTTGCCATCCTGACTATCTTTCCGGTTTCGACTTTTCCAGAAGTTGTCCTTCCCTTTCTGAGATCGCTTGTACTTACTGAATGATCATTTCTGTGTCCTTCCTTATACTGAAGTCCGTTTCTTCTTACTTCTACTTTCCTAACATAAAATCATGTAGCCCTAGAGCAAAGAGTTGTGAAATCTATAGGGACTCAGGGTTATTTTATTTTGCTCAGGCAGTTTCCTTCTGCACCTATGGGCTTCCAGCTCATTCAGAAGTGACCTCCATTGGGCCATAAACCTTTATTCGCATTTAACTGAGGCTTCCGCTCTATTTTTTAGCACAGTCATCAAAGCGACAGAGCTTGGCGAGGGACCACGAACCACTGCTCCCCTCCAGAGCCCAGCTATGGACCCTAGGTCTGGCCACTAAATGTCGCTGTTAGGCAATGCCCAAGATGCCCTCCTCCTAGGTGCTTTCAACACTGTCTCCATAGCATCCCCAGCCCCAAAAGGCCCAGCACTAGCTATGGAATCACAAGGCCAGCCTAGAGACCAAAAGGTTGATATTCAAAGGGTTTGTTCGGGTAACCTTTTGTGTCGTCCGGACAATCCCCAGGTTTTGAATCTCCCATTCCGTCAAGCGGAATCATTTTTCGCTGAGTTAGTTATTATCCAGATAAGATTTAACCAGGTGTAAAAAAGAGGCAGGGTGGTGGCAGTCCAGGGGCATGGCTACAGTTTATCTGGCTAGTGCCGATATTCAGCACTGGTCAGATGAATCTAACCGGGTAAGTTTGGTCCGAGGAAAACACTGTCCAAAAGTGACCCAGGAAACTCTCCCACTCCCCGGCATACTCCATATTGACCTCCAAGGCTTTAATCACTCTGTGACTCTGTGCAAGTTACTGAATACACCGGTGCTCAACCCTTGTTCTTGGAAACAAGAGACTGTGTAATCATGATTACAATAATGTGCACACTGATAGCGCTACATAAATAGTAACACAGAATAAAAATACAATGTGGAGAATGCGCCAGGCTCTATTCCAACCACTTGACATGCCTGTCCCCGCTGCCTCTCCTTCTCACGAACACTCCTAGCCATCTAGCCACTCCCTCATACACCCATACAGTATACGCCGAGTCACAGCAGATCACTTCCCTCACCTCCAGACTGATGATATTTTTGTTTAAGGTTTTTGTTATGGGCTTCTAAGAGGTGGGATGTGGTAATAAGCAAACCATCCCTATCAACCCCTTCTAATAAATATAATCTAGGTAAAAAAATAAAATCAAATAGAGATATATTTAATGTTTTTACAGATATAAAAAAAAAACTGTACAGAAAATGGTACTGGAGAGGAGATAGAAGTTAGTCTGTTTCCAGATAGTTTTTGGTAATATATAACAGGTACTCAGGATAGCCATAACATCTAGAGATCTCATGATCTTTTTCCCTCTGCACAAAGAATTGTAACTTCCCCATAGAGGTGTACTGGCAAGAAATCTCTCTCTGCAACTGAGCTTTCCTCTTCATTGTTTCTCTCTCCTTTCTGTGCTCTGCAGGAATGGGTACAGATACCTCCAGTTCCTCAAGGGGACAGTGATGGAAGGAAGAATTTAGTAGGGTTCTGTTTCCTGAACGTTGGATCCTAGAGATAAAACCTTGGGGAGATCTGATTGGCTCTTGACTATATGAGGCAAGCTGGTGATTCGGAACATGGTGGTATGGAATGGGCAGATTGTAGTTGTGACCTGAACGATGAGATGCGGGTAGATGGAGGTTCAGAGCAGGGTGCTGAGATATGTTTGGATTCTGGTTTGTTTCAAAGCTATGAGTGACAGGTGTTCTGAGATTTGATGAGAGAGAGAAGGCTTTAGGGCCTTGACGTTCTCCTCCTGGTCTTTCGTTAGATAGATTGATGCCAGACACTCTGTTCACATTCTCCTTCCTTAGCTCCTGCCCAAGCTTTACCCATGCGCTTAACCTCATGCTCTCCACACAACTGCCCTCTTTCCTGGAGATCTCCACTTTCATTTTCTTGGCACTAGATGACATTTGTTGAGAAGCAGACTTAGGTTCTTCAAAGAACAGCAAATCTTTCTGTATGCCCATTAGTGGCCTATCTGCAGCCTTTGTCTTTTGAGATAAAGTAGTTCCTGGGGGATCTTTGGTGGGATTCCTAGCTGTAGGAGCTCCAGAGAGAGATGCATCTCCTCTGGAATCACTTTTCTTTCCTAGCCTATGAAAAACCTGGACAGATTCAAACATATGTAGGCTTAGGTGACTCTGAGGCATTTTAAATACTTCAGGCTCTTGATCTTGAACCACTTTTTTCTGTTTACCCAAGATTGTGGATGGTTTCTCTTCCATCTTTGGTTGAATACAGGCAGCGCTTTTCTCAGGTTCTTTGTTATCAGAATCTGTTATTTCTGCTGGTTCTTTTATTCCAGAACAACTGTTCTCTTCCTTTATTTTTATAGCGTGTTGATCATTGATGCCACTCTTTTTCCATTTGTTGCTATTGCAGGCTTGCTCCAGGATAACATCTACCCCAGATTCATTCTTAAGAGTTGCAGACACACTGGTATTCTTGATATCCATCACTCTTCCTACAGCTTTAGCATCACACACAATTTTTTTTGCAAGATGTTTAGGGTTGTGGTCAAGTGAAGTAGCAATCTGCTTAGCTTTCTTTGGACTTTTCCCTATTTTAAGGCCACTGGATTCCTCTATGTCAAGAATCTTAGATTTAGAGATTGCATGAGATGATACCAGTGTCTCAAGTATGTTTTTTTCTTCCTTTTCCCCAGAATCTATCATGTCCGATGTACTTGATGAATGAAGAGCCTCTCGAGAAGAGGTGTTTCTAGGATATTTCAACTTTTGTTCTGCTTGAGCAGAGTTCACCAACTTCTCTTCTAGCGGTGTAAGACATTTCAGCTGGTCCATTTCCTTTGTGGTTGTCTCTATGGGACATTTTATCTTCTCCAATGACTGTGTAGGACAAGCTATTTTCTTACTTATCTGTGTGAGATTTGCCATTTCTTCCTCTAAATGGATGGGATATACTATCTTATTATCTAGCTGAATGGGATATACCCTGTTCTCCCTTAGCTGAACTGGAAATGCTATATTCTCTCCTAGCTGAATAGGATATGCCACTTTCTGTCCTGGATGAATAGGATATGTCATTTTCTCTCCTGACTGTGTGGTATATACCAGCTTTTCCCATGGTGGAGTAGTGTCCCTTGAATATTTGACTTTCCATATTGCAGGATTAATCATTTTCATTGGTGGTGGAAGTGACAGTAATGGTGGCGGTAGAGGACGAGATGATGGCGATGGAGATGGATTCTTAGATGCTGGCCTGGTTTTCTCCCTCCCGTTAACATTTATCAAGACCCCTGCAATGTCATGTAAAATTTCGGTGCCTTTTTCGAGTCCCTCTTTGGCAGAGTTGCACCCTTCTACCTGCTGGGATTCACTTAGGTCTCTTAGTGGTATATAACAGTTACTGGAGCAAAAAGGGGTAGTGCAGGTTAACAGCTGATGAATCTCAGAAATATCTAAGGTTAACAATGACGGCTCCTTTGATGGATGAGAGTCTTGAGATGAGCTTATGTCCTGAACAGATTTCCTTCCTTCTGTTGTATTTATCGCGTCTTCACTTTGCTCCTTGCTCTCAGGAGCAGAAAGTTCCATCTTGTCCCCGGAGTGAAGAGCTGCAAGCTGGGTAGGAGACGAGTAGTCTTGTCTCTCTGTTACCTGATGTAGTGGGGGAATCAAAGACTGAACGGGGAGGTCTTCATGAAGAGAGGCATGCAAAATAGAGGCGTCACTTCTGGTATCAGTCACACTCAAGGCTTGGTGAATGAAATGTGCGTGAGGATCATGTTGGCTTGCATATGAGGTCTGCAGCACTGAAAAAGAATAAGAAAAAGGAAGAACATTAGAAAGAATCTCAGAGAATGAACCCAGAAGTAAGAACAAAAATATAGAGAATTCAAAATAAAAAAACAAAGATAAGATTGCACAATGTAAATTAGATCATCCAAAAAGGAATGAAAGGAACTGCATGATAGGCAATGAAAAAAGAGAATTTATTTGATGATCCAGAAATTATGCAGGGTCTGAGTGAATCTGAAAAGAGAAAAGGAAAATATCATTAGTTTTACATTTCTCTGCTTCTGGTGGTTCTATTTGCAGAGTAAATATAACAGCAACATATGAAGGGAGGACTCATATTGATCATTCTTGGGGAGAAATTGCTGTATGAAAAACTACCAAACTACTGCTCCTGAGTATGCAATAACACAAAACCCAATTGATTCAGAAGCGAATAACAGCACTGAAAACTTCTATGCATCCTGAAAGTAGATATATAAGTATTGGAGATTTTGCAATCCTACAACAATTCCCTTTACAAATGTCTCTTCTGTGTGCTCTGTGCTCATCTTGCTTCTGTCATTCTTTCCTACTATACATACAGAAAGAAGGGCTTGCCAGCCATGCTTATCCTCTCCCTACCCTGAACTCACCAGGAACCCTTGTTCCACTCCCTTGTTCATGGGCACACCATCCTCCTCCTCTTTGTGTGGACACAGAATAACTTGCCAGAAGAGGTACTGTAGATTTCTGACTGCTTGTTGGGTAGATCTCTTTCAGAACCAGAACTGGTCTTGTCTGAGAAGCAACATACCCAGTGTTGGTGTTCCCCCTGCTGTCCACATTGGAATAGGTGCTGTCCAGCTGGATGAGGTGGCCTATTTTGGTAGATGGTAACTGTGCTAGGATTGGATAGTCATAGATATAGATAGATGTTCCATCACTGAGAGGAACCTGTTGTTCTAGTCCTTGGGTGTATGGACCCCATATCGGTATCACATTCTGTGGCTGCACTTGTAGCATGTGCAGGCTGTTGGAGGATTGGGATGGTCTGCAGAAATTACCTATTGGACTGGCAGTCGCAGCTCTATCAGACTGAGATGTATCACATTGTGCTACATACAGACAGGGAATTGGAACAGCTTGGAACTTCTTATATTTCCTACCGGCATTACTGGTGATGGTGTTTTTGGATTCCCCTCCACAGAAAGTAGGGTAGCTTATATAGGCACTAGGAGATTGCTGTAATTGTGCATGATTTCCCGATGTCCCATGCAGAAGAGACATCTCCTCTGATCTGTAAGTATATGCTCCAGTTCTTCTGTTCAAAAGGGTCAGCTCCCATGGAGACTGCAGAAGCATAGGGGAAGTTGTGGTCACTGCACTTGAGCTGCTGGTTTTTGGAGCTTCTGTTGTAAATAAATGTAGAAATTGATCTGCATGAGACAGAAACAAATAGAACATAGTGATAGCTTCTGGGCTCCACTAGGCAACCAGAAATCATTGAAGATAATTCAAGTATCCCTCAAAATGAAGCTTGAGGCCCCACCCACAAACTGGAATCCGAAAATATCACAGTCATAAGAGTAGTGGGTACAGGGTCACACCTGATTCTTGGATGGACGCTCTCACAGATTCCTCTTAGGGAGATTCTATATGATTAGATATGAGGCTGTTACTAGAAGGATAGCAAAGGGACAGCAGAGCACAAAAGGTTACTTGTTCAGTACCTGCCATACTGCAGAGGGGAGGGGCATCAACTGAAAGAGGTAATACTGGATCTTGATATGTTTTCTACCAGTTACTGTAGTCACCTGTAACTATATGCTCTCTGTTTAAGAAATGCCTATAAGCTCCAGGTTTGTTTTAAATATATTTGTTGATTTCCATTCCCATGGTAATCATGAAGATTCCATGAAATCACAATGAACCACCACAGTTTTCTTCCCTCTGATGAAACCTGAAGATGTCACAATGTCAAACTGAGCTAGACCTTAGAAACCAGAATGTACACAGCAAACAAAGGCATTGACTCATTTTGCCTGGGAATACTGACCCTTTCTGCCGCTTACTGATAGGATGAAATAAGGAAGTAAACTCTATCATTAAGAGGGCAATTTTACTATCTATTTATTGTTTCTTTGGATTTAGCTCACTTCTTTTCAGTGGTAGCTCAGGGTGAACTACATGCAGGTACCATGTGTAGTTTCCCATCACCAGAGGGCTTATACCCCAAGGGCCCTATTTACTAAGCATATTTCCCGTAGACACACAATCAGCAAAAAACCTTAGTAAATAGGCCCCCTAAGTTTGGAGCTGAGGTAATGGAGAGTGAGGTGACTTGCCAAGGTCACAAAGAGCAGCGGTGGGATCCGAACCCCAGCCTCCCTGGTTCTCAGCCCACTGCCTCAACCACTAGTCTTCTCCTCCATTCCTTTGCTGGATAAATGGGTCTGTTTACAAATTGCCTTCCTCAGAGTGGCAAGAAAGTACACGCGGGGGCTCAAAATGCATGTACTTTTAGCTGAATTTTAAAAAAGGGGTGTTCCTTTGGGTGTGTTTTGTAAGGGGGAAGAAAATAATGCGTGTACATGACGTTTTCAAAAGAACATGCACTATTTTCTCATACTCAGTCAACCATACAAAACAGTAGGCACAAACTACGTGGGTGGATTTAGCATATGTACTTTATCCTTGTATGGTTTACCTTTGAAAATTCCAATAAAGTATGCGCATTAAAAATGTCTGCGTAGTTTGCAACTTTGTTGGCTGTTTGCCAATGGCCACCTAAGGGAGTAATTTTCAAAAATGAGTATGTTGCACCAATTTTCAAAGAAGACATGCACATAAGTCTGTCTGAAAATTATCCACCAAATTAACCTGCAGTTCTCATTTGAAATGACATGTTTTTAAAAAGAAACAACAGTAAAATATACAAATTTAGTTTTTTATTTCGTTTTTAATGCACACCAAATCAATATACTACGCACCAATCTGACATAGCACACACTAAATCAGAGTGCACTAACTCAGATTGTTATGTTTTTGTAAGGATGTGAACCCTGGGCCAAAATGAGAGATGCCGCCGCCCACAGGGAGGAGCCCTGTGGGCCTCACCGTCGGTAGGCATGGTCTCAGCAGTGTAGGACGCAGCTGAATGATAGAGACTTTATTATGAAGGAAGGAAAAGTAGAGCCCGCATAGCGGGAGATACAAATAAGTACAGTTCTGAGCAGTGGGGTATACCCAGGGTGATACCACTGATGTGAAGATCTGGTAGTGGCCCGCGGAGTGGGGTACACCAGGAAGTCCCTTCAGATGAGTATAGATTACCTCAGAAGTGCAGATCCGGTAGTGGCCTGCAGAGCGGGGTATACCGAGGATGACTGTACTGTAGATGATGAAGAGATGATCTGAGGTGCAGGAACCCGGAAGTGGATCTCGTAACTGGAATGGCACTACCCTGCAGCATAGGGTATACTGGAACAACTTCTGCTGAAGAGGAATGGTAGTGGCCCGAGGCATGGGGTACACCGCAGAGACCTTCAGTGAAGTTAGTATCGTTGAAGTATGTAGTAAGGTACTCAAAAGAGGTAGTTCCAGGAGAGTGTCCCGAGAAGCGGGTCAGGTAGAAGTCCAAGGCAGGGAGGCCCTCTGAGGAGCGGATAGCCAGGAACATGGAAGGGCCCCCAAGGAGCAGGTACCCAGAGCATCCACATGCCAAGAGAGAAGTCAGGAACTAGAAGTCCAAGAATGGAGCGGATTCAGCAATGAGGGTCCTTCAAGCCCAGCATCCTGTTTCCAACAGTGGCCAATCCAAGTCACAAGTACCTGGCAAGTAACCAAACACTAAGTAGATCCCATACTACTAATGGCAGTAGCAGTGGCCATTCCCTATGTCAACTTGATTAATAGCAGGTAATGGACATCTCCTCTATGAACTTATCCAAACTTTTTTTAAACCCAGCTACACTAACTGCACTGGCAAGCAATCTTTTTGGAGTGTTCCTGGGGGACAGTAGACCAGTCCTGTGTTTAATTGTGGAGATTTTAGAATTGCATCCTCAAGTGGTGGGTGGATCTCTGCCTTGTGAGGTATTAGCTTGAGTTCTCTTTTTTACTGATTATTAATAACCTCCTACCTTTTTGTTTGGGTCTTGGAAAGTGAAATATGTCATAGTTAGTATTGGATATTTGGTTTAATAGCACATTGTCTTTGTCATTCAGCCAGGTTTCAGTAAAGCAGCAGATCAAGGGGTTGAAGTCCTCTAGAAGATCGTTAATTAGTGGGATTTTTTTTAGAAAGAGATTGAGCATTCAATAGGAGCATAGTAAACATGAAGCAGGAAGAAAGTGGTTACTTATCGTGGAGAGGATCGTCTTTGTGTTCCTTCTGTCTTTCTTTTTTCGGGCTTTCCATCTTAGCTCTCCATATATACCTTGTCCTAGTGTGAGTTCAGTATTGTATATTTGATCCATTATGGTAGTAGGGTTAACCAGGGGACAGAAATTAATGTTGTTATCAATTTAGGTTTGCACTTCACATGTGCACGAAGGGGCACAGAAAAAGGCAAGCTCGTCGCCATTGGGTTTAAATCTCCTGGGATGGTGGGCAGGCGGTAGGTGTATTTGCCTACCTGTCACCGGAAGCTTCCCAGCTTCCTCTTCTTTCCATGGGGGACTGGAGCACCTACAGCATGGTTCCCTGTTGCCCACGGTGTCAGTGCACATGTCAGTTGTTCCTGCTGCAACCAGGTAGGTTGTTCTGGTTTATTGCGGTCTATGCACTTCAGGCTTGTAACTCGAGCGTGCATGGAGGGGCGCACAAAGAGGCAGGCTCCTTTGTCGTACTTCTTCATGCACACCCCCCTTGGTGTGGGTGTCTACGGCATCACCACTGCGGTGTTCTTGCTGGTGGGAGGGCAGTGGGCACGCTGTGGGCAGGCAGTCCAGGTGGCGCCGGCGCTTCCCTCCTTGGTCTGGGAAGGGGGAGAGGAGCTCCTCACCTCGTCCTCCTCCTCACTGCCGCCAATGTCCTTCATTGGGGGCTGGCAGAGAAAGCCGTGCAGGCCGCGAACCCCGCCAGTCCCTTCGTCACCGCTGCAGTGTTCTTGCTGGTGGCGCCAGCACTTCCCTCCTCATTCCAGGAAGGGGGAGGGGAGTTCCTCACCTCGTTCTCCTCCTCGCTGCCACCAGTGTCCTTTGGTGGGGGCCGGCAGAGAAAGCCATGCAGGCCGCGCACCCGCTGTCGCTGCCACGGTGTTCTTGAGACACTATCCCCATTTGTAAGTACTAGAGCGAATGTCACTCCCTCCCTTATGGATTCCAGTACCATTTGTTGGAGCAGAACCCCTTGAAGGGCATCCATTATCTCTCTATTTCCTGCAGATTCTCCAAACCACACCTGGTAGCTTAAAATCTCCAATGAGCAACACTTCTCCTTTCTTTACCATCTTTTGGATGTCTTTGACCAGTTCTTCTGTTTGAGCTGGAGGATGTAGACCACACACCAGTGTAAATGGAAGCATCATCTTCTTGTTTTGTTTTTGTTTTTGTTTTGTTTTTAAAAGATTTATTGATCGCTTAACACAATTGGCCTAAGCGATGTACATAATTACACACACAAAATTAAATTAAAAACTCAACAGAAATTTAAACCAACAAATATTATAAACAATAAAATCATCGAAAATAAGGTCAACAAACAAATCATTGTCACATTTGTATATGAAGTCAGATGGCATTAGCTTCATTACAGTACATCTCAAGTATACTATTAAGAAAAAATTTCTAAATCAGTTAGATCACATTAACTTCATTACATTACGTCTCAAAAACACGGGTCTTTTTTTATGTCAGCCCATAATGCTTCTTCCTTACCCCATGTCCCTTGCAATTAAGTTGCTTGGATATTGTTCTTGACATAAAGAGCTACTTCTCCCCTTTTTTTTTTTTTTTTTTGTGCCCTCTTTGTCCTTCCTTGACAAGTTATAACTGGGATGGCCGTATCCCATTCATGAGACTCAATGAGCCATGTCTCTGTAATAGCAACAAATGTCCCAAGTCCACCTCTACCTTTAGGGCCTACAGGTTTGGAATTTGATTGCCCAGACTACGAGCATTTGGAATCATAGTTTTCCAACTTTTCTCCCCTGATTTGCTGCTCTTCCTAGTCATCATTCTGCTGCTTTGCTTCATCATGGAATATTGAGTTCATTGATTCTATTTTCTCCTCTTCTTGCATTGCTTGGGGATGACATTCCAATTTTGTTGACCAACTTCTACCACCCTTATCCTCTAGTTTGAACGTCTGATGCTGTATGACTGCAATTTCTTGCTTAGAATCTTCTTTCCTGCCACTGACAAATGTAAGTCTTCTTTACAGTATAATTTTTTACTGTTCTATAAACAGCCCCAGCCTCTGATGTTTCCAAATTAACTATTGTGTCCCCCTTGAAATGAATTCCCAGATTAGTTCCTCTAATAACTGAATCTCCTAGCAGAAGGAGCTTTCGCTTATGAAATGTCTTTATATTAAAGAATTTTCAGGTGCATAGGATGTCTTCCTTTTTATACACCACCTCATTTTCTGTTTCAAGAGCAGCTTCATTTTCCAATATAAAAAAGGCATCATGTAAGAGTAGCATTGGGGAACGTGGATGCCTCTTCGCCACAGGCCTTATTCTACCTGAATCTACCATAATCCATTTATTGCTGGATTTTAGACTCCTCTGTGGGAGTGGAGGTTGATATCCTGGACGTTGCTCAGTTGAGGAGACAGGATGTCTCAGGGCACAGGTCTTATTCTACCAGATCCCACTGTAAACTATTTTTTCTTGGGTTTCCTCTGTGGTAGTTGGGGATGGTGGATGGTGGGAGGAAGGGGAGGATTTTCAAAGTGTAGATAATCCTTTTTATCATTTTTGCTGCCCTTCTCTGTACCTTTTCTAGTTCTGCTATATATATTTTTTAATGGGCCAACCAGACCTTCACACAGTATTCAAGCTGTAGTCATGCCATAGAATTATATAGAAACATTATGATATTCTCAGTTCCTTTCCAAATCATTTATATCATTCTATTTGCCCTTTTAGACCACTGCTGCACACTGAGCCAAGGATATTTCCTGGTCCAAGGTCCTTCCCCTTAGTGATAGCTATAGTTAGGATTGTTTTTCCCTATGTGCATTTCACTTATCCACATAACATTTTGACTATTTAGATTTAGTGTTTCCCAGTTTTGCAAGATCCTTCTGCAATTCCTCATAGTCTGATACACCATGTTAACTGGCTCATCCTTACCTATATTCTTATTTATATCTTCAAAGAATTCTCTAACAGGCCGATAAGAGTACAGGCACTCCGGTGGAGCGCACTGTTAACCTACGTTTGGATGCGCATTTTTGACGCACCAGCTTTACCCCTTATTCAGTAAGGGGTAATAGCACGTCAAAAATGCGCGTCCTATCCCCCCCGAAACTAATAGCGCCATCAACATGCATTTGCAAAAGGAAAGGAACAAGCCACACATTTTACTTTCTATATAATTAATTTCTGCCGGCACCAGGAAAGTGCACAGAAAAGCAGTAAAAACTGCTTTTCTGTACACCCTCCAACTTAATATCATGGCGATATTAAGTCGGAGGTCCCAAAGTAAAAAATAACTTTAAAAAAAATTTTTAAATTGGCCCGCAGCTCGAAAACCAGATGCTCAATTTTGCCAGCATCCGGTTTCCAAACCCGTAACTGTCAGCGGGTTTGAGAACCGACGCCGGCAAAATTGAGCGTCGGCTGTCAAACTTGCTGACAGCCGTCGCTCCTGTCAAAAAAGAGGCGCTAGGGACGCACTAGTGTCCCTAGCGCCTCTTTTTACCGCGGGCCCTCATTTAAATACTGAATCACGCGCACAGGAGAGTGGCCTGTGCGCTCGCCGCTCTCCCGCGACTTTTACTGAATCGGCCAATCCATGCTGGCTCTTCTCCATTAAGGGAGTATTCCTCCACTCCTGCTGACTGGGCAACAGAGAGGCAGGGAGAAAGTAAGGTCCCAGGATGTTGGAAACATAGAAACCCCCTGCTACTTTTGGGCAGCGACTGTCCCGCTACGGTGGCTATTGGAATATGGGGTTTCTGTTGTTAGTCTGGGAGCCACTAGATCCACAAAAGAGGGGCTACAAGAGAAAAAAATTGCTCTCCTTCATTTTGAGTCTTCCAATAACAGGAACCGAGGGGACTGACACCCACCCAACCAGTCTCCCAGGGTAGAGAGGTCTTTAAAAAGGCAGGGTATTTAAAAGTATAATACTCAGATAAATTCAACATTAAATTAAACAGTTTATTTAACAGTTTTGTTTACCAAGAAAGTAGTGCAAATCAGCAATTCAATTTCTTGTTAAACTTTTGAAAACAACATTCAAAGCAGAAAGTGCTGTTTTACAATAGTGAATAGCATTAAAGAAACTTTTTCTCTCTCTCTTTTCCTCCTAGGATTCTTATTCCCTGTCTGATACCTGCTAATATGGAACTCTCGTCAGATAAGTATATATATATATATATATATATATATATGTCTTTATCTCTGAGCAGCCATTAGGCCCTATCCCGGGGAGGCGCATGCCAGCAGCTGGCCAGTGTGCAGAACTTACTTCATCTGATGAAGTAAGTTCCAAAATTTAAAACAAAGGTAGGAAAAGGGGTTTTAGGGGTCGAGGAGGAGAGGAGAGGGGAAAAGGGAGGCAGATAGGAGGGAACTGGTGTAGGCCCGATCACGTCGCCGTGCATATTTTTTTTAAATTCTCCCCCCCCCTTCCGCGCGCATGCCGATATAAAAATCAGGTGCACATGTGCATGCAAGTATCATATTTTATAACATGCGTGCTCTGACGCACGCATGTTATGAAATCGCCGCATCCAAGTGCGCACACTGGGAACCGCTTGCACATGAACGCGCACGCGCATGTTTTAAAATTTACCCCTTAGTATTTGTGTTGAGTGTATACACTTAGCTCTTCCAAATGAAGTCCAGTGTTGCTCTGCCTCCTCATGAGGTACAGCCTTGATGAATCTTTGCCTCTGGAATTCTGGATCTTTGAGTGCGCTGTCTGTAGTTCGGTTCACTCAGCCATCTCCTTGTCCGTGCAGGTTTGCTGACTATCTTTATATAACGTAAATTCCCTGTACGTACCTGGATCAGTCCAGACAGTGGGTTATGTCCCCAATCCAGCAGATGGAGTCAGCACAAGCTTTGAGGGGGTGTATCCATATATACTACTACCCCCTCTGCAGGAGTTCAGTATCTTCTGACTCCAGCAGATGCGAGTAGGGGAATCAGGCTTCCCCTCCTTTTCCTTTTTCTTCACTTTCTTGCTTGATTTTGGCTTGTTGTTGTCTTTTTCTGTGGATCAAGTTTGTATCAAGTTTATATTAAGTTTAAAAAAAAAAAAAAAAAAGTAAGGCAGAGTTCTTTCAACTTCTGGGGAGTGGCTTATCTTCCTTGTCTCTTCTCTGCGGCCTTGCTGTTTATTTCTCGTTGCAGCCAGGGGTAAGTTTGTTTTTCCTTTGTAGTTTTTTCCTTCACAGCTCAGCCCCCGGTGCCCGCGAAAGCCGGTGGAGCCGGCCTCTTCGCTCTTTACTCCCTCACCCGCGGCCATTTTACAGCTCCTCATGGGCTGCTGAGCCATTTAGGGAAAGATGTCTGGGGCGGGTCGTGTGGCCGGGAAGGCCCCCCCGCGGCACCCTCCTCTATTTTCGGACAGCGGGCAGTGCGGGCCGACCGGGCCCCCCCCCCCCGCAGCGGCGCTTTTGTGCACGTGGCCCCCCCCCCCCCCGTGGCTTTTTCTTTTCTCCTACAGCGATCCCGATGCCGCGGCCGTCCCGTTGTGCGGCCTGCGGAGACCCGGGGTCCCGGATTTCCCGGGAGGGCATCTGTGCACGATGCCTTCCCGGGGGGGAAGGTACCTCAGTCCCTGACTGATTTCTCTTTTTTGCCCGGGCGGTGCGGGCCGGCCACTCCGCCATTTTTGGCGGGAACGGCGGCCATTTTACATTCTGAGCGCCTTGAGGCGCAGGCCACGAGGGGGAACGGATCCCTGGAGGCCACGAGGGAGAACGGATCCCTGGAGGACTCTACCAGCGGGGGTGTTCCCCCGATTTTGGTGCAGGAACCAAGCACCCAGGGCCAGGGAGCAGGAACCACGCCGCCCCCGAAGCGCACCCGAGCAGGCCGGGGTTCTCTCCGGAGTTTATCCTGCTCCTGCATACCGCTTATCTGCAGGGACTGGAAGCACCTGTGGGGCCCCCCCTCCTAAGATCCCTCGGATGTCGCCCTCGACGCCGGCCCCCCCCCGACCCTCCGGGAGTGGGGGCCTCCCGCCTTCCTACCCGGGTCCGATCCACGCCCGCGGCAGTGGGGGCGGTGCCAGACCCAGCGGGACATGGACTTGACCTCCCGGACGGGGGACAAGGGGACGGCACGCAGGAGGGGGATGATCCGCGTACCCTACGCCTCTTCCAGAGGGAAGAGCTGGACGACCTCATCCCGCAGATCATCCAAGAATTAGATTTGGACCCGCCACCAGACCCGCCTGCCCCAGTAGCTCCCGCTGTCGTCACTTCTTTAAGGAAGGGAGATCCTGTCCTGGCGGCACTACGGCCGAGGGCTCGGGCTTTTCCCATTCATGACTCGTTTTTACAACTTCTCACCAGGGAATGGGACACCCCGGAGGCCTCCCTGAAGAGCAGCCGGGCTATGGAAAAGCTGTACCCGCTCCCCGAAGATTTTCTGGACCTCATCAAGGTCCCAAAGGTGGACTCCGCAGTGTCGGCGGTCACGAAGAGGACGACTATCCCAGTGACGGGAGGTGCGGCGTTGCGGACACACAGGATCGTAAGTTGGAAGTTTTCCTTAAGCGGGTTTTCGAGGGCTCCGCTCTGGGTATGCGGGCGGTGATGTGCAGTTCGCTTGCCCAGCGGGCTAGTCTCCTTTGGGTGCAACAACTCCTCACGTCTCAGAACCTGCCGTCCGATGAGGCTGCCCAGGCAGATCGGCTAGAAGCTGCAGTGGCGTATGGGGCGGACGCCTCGTACGACCTTTTTCGGGTCCTCGCAAGATCCATGGTTTCGGTAGTGGCAGCACGACGACTACTGTGGCTACGCAATTGGGCGGCTGATACGTCCTCTAAGTCGAGTCTGGGCTCTCTTCCCTTCAGGGGCAAGTTCCTCTTCGGGGAGGATTTGGACCAGATCATCAAGTCCCTGGGGGAGAACGCTGTTCATCGGCTGCCGGAGGATAGGTTTCAACCATCCAGAGCATTTTCTTCTTCTCGGACCAGAGCCAGAGCGCAACGGCGCTACAGGGGATACAGACTGGCGGGCTCCCGGTCATCCGCCCCCAGGTCTCAGCCCTGGTCGTGCTCCTTTCCCGGGCGTCAGCCCGCACCACTACTCCCGGAACCGGGAACCCCTATACCAAGTCTTCACAATGATGCCAGTCTCGCCCACTCCGCTGTCCCCAGGATTGGGGACCGACTAACGTATTTCTACGCGGAGTGGGCACGGATCACCTCGGACCAGTGGGTCCTGGATACCATAAAACACGGCTACGCATTGGAATTTGTCCGCCCCCCGCAGGGAAGGTTCATCTTTTCCCCCTGTGGCTCGGACCTCAAGAGAGGAGCGGTGCAGCTGACTCTGGACAGACTCCGGGAGATAGGCGCTATTGCGCCCGTGCCCTTCGGAGAGGTGGGCTCGGGCCACTATTCCATCTATTTCGTCGTACCAAAGAAGGACGGTTCCTTCCGGCCTATCCTAGACCTCAAGGAAGTCAACAAATCCCTTCGAGTCGTTCGGTTCCGCATGGAAACGCTCCGGTCAGTGATTGCGGCGGTGCATCAGGGGGAGTTCCTCGCCTCCCTGGACTTAACGGAGGCCTACCTGCACATTCCCATCCGCCCGGACCACCACTGTTTCCTTCGTTTCAAAATTCTGGACCAGCATTTTCAGTTCACGGCTCTCCCGTTCGGATTGGCGACGGCGCCGCGCACCTTCACCAAGATCATGGTAGTCGTGGCGGCAGCTCTCCGGAAGGAGGGCATCCTGGTTCATCCTTATCTTGACGATTGGCTCCTCCGGGCGAAGTCATTCGATCATGGACACTCAGCGGTGACTCGAGTAGTACGCTTTCTACATTCCCTGGGATGGGTAGTGAACTTCTCCAAGAGCTCCCTCATGCCCTCGCAACGCTTGGGTTTTTTTTTGGGGGCGACCTTCGACACCCTACTGGGCAAAGTTTTTCTGCGCCAGGACAAAGCTCAATCCTTGCGGGATCACACACGACGGTTCTCTGCGTTACCAGAGCCCACCTCCTGGGACTACCTGCAACTTCTGGGAGTGATGGGGTCCACCGTCGACCTTGTACCTTGGGCTTTCGCGCACCTCAGGACCTTACAGTGGGCGCTCCTCTCCCGTTGGAAACCAGTATCGCAGGACTACCAGATGATTCTCCCGCTCCCGCAGAATGCCAGGGACAGTCTGGGCTGGTGGTTGGATCCGCCGAACCTGGCCCGTGGCGTGTCCCTCGATCTGCCAAATTGGGTGGTGGTGACCACCGATGCCAGTCTAGCAGGCTGGGGTGCAGTCTGCGATCAAAGCGCCATGCAGGGGACGTGGTCCACGGCGGAGGCGAAGTGGTCAATCAACCGTCTGGAAACCAGAGCGGTCCGGCTAGCTCTGCGACATTTCCTCCCGCTTCTTCGGAACCGGGAAGTCAGAATCCTATCGGACAACGCTACCACCGTGGCCTACATCAACCGACAAGGAGGCACGCGCAGCCCGCAGGTCGCGCTCGAGGCTGCGCTGCTGATGCAATGGGCGGAGCGTCATCTTGTCCGGCTAGCGGCCTCGCACATCGCCGGTGTGGACAAGGTCCAGGAGGACTTCCTCAGTCGTCAACTGCTGGACCCCGGAGAGTGGTCTCTCTCCGACAAAGCGATGCAACTTCTCGTCCATCGGTGGGGGGGCCCCCACTTGGATCTGATGGCGTCCGCTCTCAACGCCAAGGCTCCACGCTTCTTCAGTCGCCAGAGAGAGCGCAGCGCGGAGGGAGTGGATGCCCTGGTCCTCCCGTGGCCGCCACATCTTCTGCTCTACGCTTTTCCACCATGGCCCCTGGTGGGAAGGATGCTCCGCAGAATAGAAAGCCATCAGGGGACCGTGGTTTTCGTCGCCCCAGAATGGCCCAGGCGACCCTGGTTTGCGGAACTGCTACAGTTGGTGATCGACGGGCCAATCAGGCTGGGGCACCTCCCCCAGCTCCTACATCAGGGCCCGGTATTTTTCGAGCAGGCAGAACTCTTCTGTCTTGCGGCCTGGCTTTTGAGAGGCGCCGCCTCCGGCGTCGGGGCTACCCGGAGGCGGTAGTATCCACGCTATTGCGGGCACGAAAGACATCGACGTCGGCGGCCTATGTTCGAGTCTGGAAGGTGTTCGAGCTGTGGTGTACCAGCCAGGCCACGAGACCCGCTAAGGCTTCTGTACCTCAGATCCTTCAGTTTCTACAGGCGGGGGTGGAAAAAGGGCTCGCCTATAATTCACTACGGGTTCAGGTGGCCGCCCTTGGTTCGCTGTTGAGCGATGGAGGCTCTCTTCTACAGTATCCTGACATTGCTCGTTTTCTCAAGGGTGTCAAGCATATGCGTCCTCCGTTACGGGACCCTTGTCCCTCCTGGAGTCTTAACCTTGTGCTTCGCTCCCTGTCGGGACCACCGTTCGAGCCGCTGCGCAGCGCAATGATAAAGGATCTCACTCTCAAGACTCTATTTCTTGTGGCCATCTGTTCCGCTCGACGCATCTCGGAGCTGCAGACTCTGTCGTGTAGAGAGCCCTATCTCCATTTCTCCGACTCTGGAGTTTCGCTTCGCACCGTTCCCTCCTTCCTTCCGAAGGTGGTTTCTGCATTCCATGTGAACCAGACGGTGGAGTTGTCGTCCTTCTCTTCCTCAGAGCCGAAGTCTCTCCGTCTCTTGAATGTCAAGTGCACTCTGCGCCTCTATCTGGAGGCTACAAATGAGTTCCGGACCTCAGACCATCTCTTCGTACTCTGGGCCGGTCCTAAGAAGGGGTCTCAGGCCTCGAAGACTACCATTGCCAGATGGCTGAAGGCCGGCATTGCTGCTTCCTACATTGGGGCGGGACGGACTCCCCCACCCGGAATCGTAGCGCATTCTACACGTTCTCAGGCGGCTTCCTGGGCGGAGGTTCGCTCGGTATCCTCGCAGGAAATTTGTAGGGCAGCCACCTGGAAATCATTACACACGTTCTCGAGGCACTATCGTCTGCACCTCGCCTCTTCGGTCTCTGGACACTTTGGCGAGCAGGTTCTCCGAGCAGGCCTCGCAGGACCCCACCCGATTTAGGGAAGCTTGGGTACATCCCACTGTCTGGACTGATCCAGGTACATACAGGGAAAAGAAAATTATTACTTACCTGCTAATTTTCGTTCCTGTAGTACCATGGATCAGTCCAGACGCCCACCGCGTTTGGGTTCTTGATCCTGCTCAGCTCTGCGCTACTTCTTGCTTGCAGTGTTCTATGTCTTCACAGTCGTTTCTTTTCACTGTTTTTCACAGCTCCCTACAAGTTGGTAGGATGTTTGCGGTTTACTTGTTGCAGTTACAATTGTTTTCATTATCTGTTTCCACAAACTTGATCCTTCGGGGGTTTCTACTCGGGCTTTGATATACTCGATACTGAACTCCTGCAGAGGGGGTAGTAGTATATATGGATACGCCCCCTCAAAGCTTGTGCTGACTCCATCTGCTGGATTGGGGACATAACCCACTGTCTGGACTGATCCATGGTACTACAGGAACGAAAATTAGCAGGTAAGTAATAATTTTCTTATATGTGTTCCCTCTTCTGAAGATGTACTACTGGTGTTGCTACATGTGGTGTCTTTGCTGTCTAATTGAACTTGTTCCAGCTTAGTGAAGAAATAAAAAGATAAGCAAGGAACCCTGCTCTGGCTAACAGAGGGAATGAGCAGTGCCTTAGTCACTCTTGTGTTTTCTTGCATTCACTATTACACTCTACTCCTTTCCCACCCTTTCTGCACTGTATTTCTGTACTTCAGAAGGGAAGAGAGTTCCAGGACAGATATCTTTTATTCAGATAGAGGATGAAAATATCCCTCTGTCCTTCCCTTTCTTTTCTCACACACACCTTTCTGTTGTTGTCTCTGTTATTCAAACTGTCAGGGCTGATGCAGTTTTAATTATTCTTAATAGTAGTTAGGAATAAGGAGATAGCAGTAAATGTCTCTCTCCTGATGTCAGTGTTGCAAACTGTCCTATGTACTTCACTGACTTTTCCTCAGGTATTTTCACAATCTAGGTAGATTTACCTTGAAGTTAATCACAGGATCCCCTCTAGCACTTTCCTTCCATGCAGAGTTTTTCTTTCATTTAAAATAACCACTCTAATAACATGAATATTAACACCAGCCACCTGGCTGCAATTTCTCTCTCTCTCTCTCTCTCTCTCTCTCAGTTTCCTTGTCCCTCTGTCTGAACTCAGGGTTAAGCAAGTGCCTATAATAACCACCTGAATGAGCTCAGAAAGTTTATGGCAAATAACTCATAAAGGGTACACAATTAAATCAAAGTGTGAATTTTAAAATTATTTTTCTTTCACACAATGTCTTCTTTCAACAGTTCTATCTCAATTAACCATTCTCTCTTATGCTAATGTCACCTGCTGATGTCTCTATTGTAAAAGTGAATAGTCTATGTTAATGTTGTCCCAACATCCCTACTCCCTGCAGTGAACAATCTTGCTACTCACACCCATCAACCACCTACCATACTGCAACCCATTCACTAATCAGCAATATGGGTTATCAACACATCCAACACATTCCCACCATTACACACTTCTACACTTCATATAAAGTGATCCGAGACACCTACCAAACCATACAACACAGATCACTTATACCCGTAATGGCCTCTCCACTTACACAACTGATAGGCTTAATGACCTTCTCTATTCTACTTCTAAATGCTCAATCCATTGTAAAGAAAACCACCCTACTATATGACATACTTACTGACGAATCTCCTGACATATGTGCCATCACAGAATCCTGGTTAAAGGATACTGATACTGCCTTAATTAACCAATTCCCCACAGACCTATATAGCATCTTCTCCATTCCCAGACCCAAAAAGAAAGGGGGTGGTCTACTCCTTGCAGCCAAAAAGAGATTCAACTTCTCTCTTCAATCTACTCCCCCCCCACCTAAACTAGAGATCAGCATCTTTAGATCCAGCTCTCTCCAACTCTGTTTAATCTACGCCCCCCCTGGCATCCTAGAAAAGAACCCCTCCCCCCTCATAGAATACATCTCCAAACACATAAACATTGCTAACCCAGCCATCATTCTCGGAGACTTCAATCTCCATGTTGACTGTGACCCCCTCTCCCCATCATGCGAAACCATTATTGACAGCTATGAATGCCCTTTGTTTCAAACAGATGGTGACTAACCCCACACACAAAGCGGGTCATACCCTTGACCTTATATTTACCAACACCTTAATCCAAGCTGACCACCCCATCTGTACGCCCATTCCCTGGTCAGATCACTACCGTATCGATACATGGTGCACTATACAAGATTCCCCCCAAACCTCACAACCTACAAAAACAATCAGTTTCCGAAAACAGGCTAAAACCGAAGATATAATAGACGCCATCTCAGAGGAACTACCTAACCTAGACCTTACAGATGCTAACTCCGCCACCTCTTCATGGTTCCAAATCACCACCAACATAGCAGATAAACTCTGCCCCTCTCAAACCAAAAAAATCAACTTAGAAAAGAATAACAAAAAACCATGGTATGTAAATGAACTTAAAACTATGAAACTGAATCTTCGTAAATTAGAAAAAACCTGGCGAAGGAACCGCCTCCCTACTACACTATCACAGTTTCGCACCCAATTACACGCATACCGAAAAGCCACAGAAAAAGCAAAGAAAGATTTCTATGCCACAAGAATCCATCAAGTCCAGTTCAACCCACAAGCCCTCTTCCAATATGTTAACAGCCTCATTACATCTCAAGACAGATGTAATCCTGACAATGACGATGAAACAAAATGTGAGAATCTAGCATCTTACTTCCTCTCTAAAGTGGAAACCATTATGGCACGCTTCACAGCTCATTCTGGCTCCTCAAACTCACCTACACCTAAAAACACCCCAATAAACTGCACCAATCAAAACACACAATCGCACCCACACATGAAAAACCCAAACGCCTCACTATTGAACTTTGAAAACACATCTGCACTAGAAATTGAAACCACTCTCAAAAAAATCAAACCTGCCTATCACCCCTCAGACAACCTGCCTACCAAAATATTACTCACAAGCCCAGCTACTACAGCCAAACACATCGCAAACATACTGAACAAATCCATTACCCTAGGCCAAGTCCCAAAGCAACTCAAGCACGCCATTATCAAACCCACTCTCAAAAAACCTAATTTGGATCCTAACGAACTAGCCAATTATTGCCCAGTATCAAACCTCCCTTTCCTCTCCAAAATACTGGAAAAGATTATCAACAAACAACTCACTGAATACATTGATGAACACAACATACTCTCCACATCTCAATATGGTTTTCGCAAACACCATAGTACAGAAACACTACTCATCACCCTCTCAGAATCTATACTTAAAGCCATGGACAACGGACAATCCCACATACTTGCACTATTAGATATCTCTGCGGCATTTGATACCGTCAACCACCTCACACTCATCAAACGCCTCATGGAAATTGGCATTGCCGGCACAGCCCTACTATGATTCCAATCATACCTCAGTGACAGAAGCTACAGTGTAAAAATTGGTTGTAACAAATCTAACCCTGTCAAACTATCTCAAGGAGTACCACAGGGTTCATCCCTCTCTTCTACACTCTTTAATATATACCTCCTCCCCCTCTGCCAACTCCTCTCGAAACTGGGTATCCAGCACTTTATATATGCTGACGACGTGCAGATACTCATGCCTATAAATGATTCCATTGCAAACGCAATGAAGATCTGGAACTCTGCGCTATCTGAGATAAATAAACTGCTCTCCGATAATTTCCTTGCACTCAATACTAACAAAACAGAGCTACTCATTCTCTCCCCTCCTAACAACCCTTCACGCAGTCTCTCCCCCACACCCTCACTACCCAGTTGCCCTCCTACCCTACTAGTCCGCAACCTTGGCATTATGATAGACGATCAATTTAATCTCAAAAAATTCATTTCAGCCACCATAAAAAGCGGATTCTTCAAACTCCACACCTTGAAGAGAATCAAACCTCTTCTTCATACCTCTGACTTCCGCACAGTTCTGCAAGCTATGATCCTGTCCAAACTTGATTATTGCAACGCTATCCTCCTAGGCTTACCAAAAAGTACCCTACAACCTCTACAGTTATTACAAAATGCTGCAGCACGCATCCTTACCAACACTCACCGTCATGACCACATTACTCCCGTCCTTCAATCACTACATTGGCTCCCCGTAACCTCCAGGCTAGTATATAAAGTACTCACGCTCATACACAAAGCCATTCATAACCATGACATGCAATGGTTCCCTGAACATCTCCTGCTTCACACTCCGACAAGACCCACAAGAACGCATCACCTGGCCAAACTCCAGATACCTTCTCCAAAGTTCATGAAGCATACCACCTTTAGAGAGCGATCTTTCATCATCACAGGAACCGCCCACTGGAATAAAATGCCTTCCCAATTACGCCAGGAACCTTGCCACAAAAAATTCAAGCACAATCTTAAAACATGGCTGTTCAAACTAGCATACCCTGACTAACGAATTGACTTTCCCCTAAGATATGACATGACCGCCCAACCGACCGCCCACCTGACCCTCGCCCTTTCTTTTTTCTCTCCCTACCCAATTGACCCTCGCCCTTTCTATCTTCTCTCCCCTCCTCCCAACCTCTTTAGGTCTTCTCCTCATCTTCCCCTTCCATCTATCACTTCACCCTGCTGATTATCCTGATTGCTTTATATAACTTTATTGTTTAAACTAACATGTACATTTGTATATATATCTCGTATTATCATCCCCTGCCCTATTAACCGCTACCTGTTAATGTTATTATTGTAAAGCTTGTTGCTAAGTTATTAATATTATTATTATTATTATTGTAAAGCTTGTTGCTAAGTTATGTTACATTGTGAACCGAGGTGATGTTTTGCAAACGTGCCTCGGTATATAAGAAACCCTTAAATAAAAATAAATAAATTAAACTGGGAACAAATACATGGCTCACTTATATTTACCAGTATCTGTCTGTCCTGCACCTTACCTGAAGTTCCTAGGATTAAATACTCTCAAAATAACTTCAGTCACTCTTAAACATGCAATCATTAACAAGTTTGCCTCATTTCCTTCCATATTTCACAATATTGGACACAAAACAGGTCCTATGAAAGGAGGAAAGACAGCATTAATCTGCTCTCCTCTGTGTCCAGTCTCTCTCCACATGCTAAAGCTCTCACCAGATAATGGGGGATGGTAATCTGCATACGCTTCATCTTGGAATTCCCATTAGACCTAGCTTTAGCAGGACTGACCTAGGAAACTGACAATCCAAAATCGGCAGCCCTGCTCCTCCTCCTCTGTTCACTCTACTTCAATCCCGCCCACGCGTTATATATATCTGGATGGGGAGAGGAAGACAGAAAAAAAAATCCCTCTCAGAGCCGATTCCTCACCTCCCCTGAGGCTTCTAAGTTCCCCAGAGTTTCTCTGTTCCTGCCAACAATGATAACACAATGCTATTGTGGTTTTTTCTCTGCAGCCTGTCACTGCTTGCAGTTAAAAAAACTTGTCACACAGCTCCAGAGTCCTCCTCTGAGCCACAACAGCACCTTCCCCTCAGGCAGACACATGCCCAGTGAGGCAGGGAAAACATGCCATATTCAAGCAATGTTTTCTTACAGTCCCAGGACTTAGGTCAGTAAATACAAAATTAATTATTCTCTTATTTTTATATTTTAACCCCTGGTTACACATGACAACAGAATAAGACCATATGGCCCATCCACTCTACCCATCCACACCAACTATCATTTCTACAATTCCTACCACTCTCTCAGTGGGGTAATCCCCCATGCTTTCTTGAATTCAGATATTGTCCTTATCTCCACCACCTCCATATGGGGAGGCTTTTCCATTCATCTACTACCCTGTCTGCAAAGAAATATTTCCTTAAATGACTCCTGAATTTATCCCTTTTCATTCTCATCCAATGATTCCTAATTCTAGAACCAACTTTCCTTTGCAAGAGACCTACTTCCTCTGCATGGAAACCTTGGAAGTATTTCAATGTCTCTATCATAGCTCCCCTATCCCACCTTTCTTCTAGGGAATGTGGGGTAGATTTTCAAAGGGTTATGCGCATATATCATGCGTGTAACCTTTTAAAAAAAAAACAACCTGCGCGCGCCGAGCCTATTCTACATAGGCTCGGCGGAGCGCGCAAGCCCAGGGACGCGTGTATATCCCGGGGCTTTAAAAAAAGGGGCGGGATGGGGGGTAGGGCAGGGCGGCGGTCCGGGGGCGGTCCCGAGTCCTCCGGCACAGCAGCCGTGCCGGGGGACGGCACGCAGGCAGCCGGACGGCAAGCGTAACTTAGATAACAAAGGGAAGAGGGGGGTATTTAGGTAGGGCTGGGGGGTGGGTTAGATAGGGGAAGGGAGGGGGGGAGCGAAAGGAAAGTTCCCTCTGAGGCCGCTCCGATTTTGGAGCGGCCTCGGAGGGAACGGGGAAAGCCATCGGGCCTCCCCTAGGGCTCGGCGCGCGCAAGGTGCACAAGTGTGCACCCCCTTGTGTGCGCTGACCCTGGATTTTATAATATGCGTGCGGCAGTACGTGCATGTTATAAAATCGAGTGTACATTTGTGTGCGCCGGGTAGCGCGCACAAATGTACCCCGCGCGCGCTCCTTTAAAAATCTGCCCCTATATGTTTAGATGATTATATAGAGAACTCTACTGGGTTTCTACTAGTAAGAACATACCAGCTGCAAAGGTAGAAGAGAAGTATCTTTAGTTGGTGTACAGCTCCCCCATGGGGCCCACTGTATTGGGCTGCTCCCTACTGCCATAAAAAGGAGAAACATCTAGCAAGGATGTGGATTTTTGAGTTGACTTTTGAGAGGAGGCAGGATAAAGTTTGTCTGCTCCTGATTTTGTTTATTTTATTTGGAGGGGATGTGCTTGGACCTTTAACAGTGAGGTCTGGGGGGTTGGAAAGAAGAAAGAATAGCGCATCTTCTCATTTGATAAACTTTTTTCCCTCTTTTTGGACTTTGTTTTGGAGGAAGATTTTTTTTCCATTCTTCCTTCATTTATTTTGTTGCTTTTGGGAGTCTGGATTGATTGTTTAGTCACAATTGTGCTCTTCCCCCCCCCTTAGTCCTGACTATGCATTACCCTTATGCTTAGGGTGGGAAGTACCACATGAGAATTTATATTTGCTAATATGATTTATCTTCGGGTTCATAGCCAGAGAGGGGGATATGACAGGGTCCCGGTCACCCGGATACCCCAATTCTGTGCCCTTCCCCAACAACCTTTCACTTGTGGCATCACAGACCTGATAAAATCATCACACCAGAATAACACAGTAAATAGCCCTTTTACTAGTATTGTGTAAGTAGACAGTAAATCCAACTAGAACATTAAATGGGAAAAGTACAGTAGTGAAGAGTAATATAAACTTGCAGTTTTCTTATTTTATATCAAGTAATGCAAAGATAACACTGGCTATGGCCTGTTAGCCAAGGCAACCAACAGACTCATGTGGATGGAAGTAGGGAACTTTAATAGAGAAAGGTGAGGTAGGCAGCTTCCAAAAATCCCTGAGTACTCAAAAAAGGGAGGGGGGAGGGGAAACAGATCCACCCCAGTGTCACCAGTTTGTAATGGGTGCACCCTGTCCCAAACACAAAACTGTGGGGGAAAACAATCAAGAAAATGGATAAGTCCCTCCCCCTGCAACCCCTTAGTCTCGCAGATGATGGGGAGAGGTAGGGATGGATTTAGGTTTTTGCCATCCTTAGGGCACCTCCCTAAGGTGTTGCCCCTCCCCCCCCCCCCCCCCCCCCCCCCCCCCCCCCCCCCCCAGGTAAGACATTTCCAATGAAATTAACTCTGACCAACTCAAAACAGAAATAAAGTAATAGTGCGTCTCTACCTTTTTTATTTCATGGCACACTCAAGTTTGCTCAAACCTTGTAGTACACCAAATCAAATTTGGCACTTCCTATTAGGAAAACAAAATAAGCCAAGCCGCTATAGACCCCTATACAGAAACTACTGGCTAGCAGAATCCCTCACCATGGTCGCACCTGCAGAACACAGACAGACTCTCCTCAAATGCAGAATAAAGACACCATAAAGTATAAATAGAAACGTGCAGACTAAAATTGGAAACTTCGAGAAGCCTGACTGTGTGCAGTGCACATCCCATGGAAAACAGAAACATTTAGAGAATTTTTAGAGACTGCGGGGGATTTAGATTTTGAGGGTGCTGGATTTGATAATGTTGAATCTATGATTGATATGTGGTATGAGTTATTTAAAAGTGGGAATGCAGGAAGCTTCTGTGGTGAGTGTAAAGGAGTTAACTGATAAGAGAAGTAGATCTCCATGGTTTTCAGACAAGGCTGATTTAAAGAGAGTTTGTCGACGTTTAGAGAGGTTGTGGAAAAAAATCTGGCTTACAGTTGTTCTGCTTCGGGAAGGACTGAATGAGGTGTCTTCCCATGAAGCAGAGAAGGGAGAGAATTTAGATGTGATTTCATCGAATGATGCTTTTATTTAACTCTTTTGAGAAGATCATTGGAGGAGAAGACCTAGCTTCTTATAAGGCCATTTCTCTATTTGATTTAAAATTGTTGTTGAGTGAGATAAAAACCACGAATTGTCTGCTGGATCCTTGTCCTGCTAGATTTTTTTGTGGGTTCTCCAGTTAAAATTCTTGAAGGGTTGCTGATTTTCATTAATGCCTCTTCGGATTTGAGTGAAGTACCTTTGCTTTTGAAAAGGGAAGTTGTTCTTCTCCTACAAAAGGAGAATATGGACCTGAGAGAATGTATGAACTATAGGCCAGTATCAAATCTACCTTTTGTAGCTAAAATATTAGAAAAATTGGTTTTTACTCAATTATCCGCCTATTTAATCTGATAATGATGTGTTGGATGAAGTCAAGAAGGCTTTAGGAAATACTGTAGTACAGAGACTGGGTGAGAAACGTCTTCCGTATTTGGGTAAAGGGGACGTGTCTTGATTGGTTTTCATTGACCTCTCTAGTGCTTTTGATCTTGTGGATCATTCCATCTTGTTACATCGTTGTGAGCTTTTAGGGATTGGGGCTCAGATTTTAAAGTGGCTTTCCACTTTTCTTCAGTGTCGGGAACAATCTTGTGATTTTTCAGGGTTCTCTCTCTTCTGCTTGTGAGGTAAAATTAGGGGTTCCACAAGGCTCTGTTTTTAATCCCACTGGGTAATTTGATTTGATCTTTTGATTTTATTCCTTTTATTTATGCTGATGACATATTGATTCTGGCTCATTTAGTAAAAAAATCCCAGAGGTTGCTTTTAGATTTGAATTTGTGTTTATAAGCAGTCACTCAATGATTTTCTGAGAACAAGTTGGTTCTCAATTCGGAAAAGACTGAGCTGTTGAAAACTGGGACAGTTAGTATCCCGGCTGTCCCACGTTTGAAGGGAACTCCGAAACATCAGGTAAAGTCTCTGAGGGTGATCCTGGATTCTAAATTTTCCCTGGAAAAACAAATTTCACAGGTGGCATGTAATACTTATTTTAAATTGAAATTATTAGGGCAATTGAGACCATATTTGGAGCTGACAGCGCTTAAAGTTGTAGCTTATGCCTTGATCCTTTCACAGCTGGATTATTGTAATGCAATATATTTGGGATTACAGGGAAAATTGATCCAAAAATTACTTGTTGAAAACACTGGTGCCCAAATGGTTTGAGGAAAATCTCGGAGAACTCCAGCCAAATCTTTGTTGATGGAGTTGCATTGGCTACCTATTGTAGACCGATGTAGGTTTAAGAACTTGGTTTTTGGCATTTAAAATTTTGAACGGTTCTGGTTCTCCTTCATTGAAGGATTCTCTGGAATGGCATGTGGCCAAAAGAAATCTACATTCTGTAGGAAGATGGTATTTGCGTCTTCCACCAGTGAAAAAATTCAAACATTCCCGTTTGGGTAGCAGATCGTTTTCCACTGTCATTCCAAGTTTGTGGAACAGTTTATCTCTGGAAGTGAGGAAAGAGGTGAATTTAACGAAATTTCGGAAGAAATTAAAAACTTGGTTCATGTCCACCAATAGTTAGTGGTATTGCTCCTATGGTTCTGAGATAAAATATGATTTTTGTGGCAGAATGTGTTTTTAAGGTAAAAGGTGGGTGGAGATAAAATCCATTGATGAGTTCCATAGTATTTGTTTGTTCTGTCTATGTACTGTCATTGAGTTTTAATTGATTTATTATTTTATGGTGCTATTGTAGTAAATCTGCTGTTAATTTTTATCTTTTGTATATTGCTTTGGGTGATAGTTTTTAATCTGTAAAGCGATTAAAAAATGCTAATAAATAAAAAATAAATAAAATAATTCCTCATACAACAATAAAATACAAAAATACAAAACATCAAATATAATAGTAAAAATATACTAATAAAATATTTCAAAACAGCTGTCAAATTGAACCAATAATTAAAAACTCATAAATATGTTTAAAGATTTCACAAACACTAAAAACATATTTCAAAACAGTAAACATATCAAATAGTGCCCAATAATTAAAATTAATAAGGATTAAAAAAAAATCGCCTACTCTCCATACCTGGGACTTTAGATTCCAGTCATGCTGGAATCTAAAGGGCTAGAGGTTGTGCACAGACTTTGTCTTTCTCATATACTCATACACTCTCTAACACGCATGTTCTTTCTCACTCATTTGCTCACTGATTCTCTCTTACATACACTCACTCGGGGCATGTCAGGCAAATGCTCAGGGTGCCTGCCTACATGGAGGGACACTCAAACCTCACCATTTCCTACAGTCTGCATAGGTCACCTCCCTTCACCCCCTTGCCTGCAACTGGTGTGCGTGTGAGTTCCCACAAGAAGAGGATGTTCACTCACTCACAAACGCCAACACTCTCACATACACACACACACACACACACTCTGACTCGCACACATGCTCAGTGTCACACAAACACATGGTGACTCGCACACGAGCTCACTCTTACAAACATGTGAGAGTCCCTTTCACATCCCCTTTTGAATTCCTAAACATTCACCACTTTCTCATCCATCTTTCACATTCTCTTTTGAACTACCATCTCACCTCCACTCCTTCCTTTCCACTTGCACTCCCCTTCCTTTCCCTCATTCACACTGCCTTTCCTTTCATTCCCTTACATATCCATCCCTCTGTTACTCGCCCCTTCTCTCACCTCCACTCCCTTCCCTCTCATACCCTTCTTCCCACTCACCCCATTCTCTTCCCCTCACATTTGACTCACCCTAGCTCCCTCCCTCTGTCACCGTTCTTTCCTTTCCCTCACCTCATCTCCCATTTGACTACTTAACCTTCCAGTCATTGTCTTCCATCCCACAGGTTACTCATTCTCTTACCACTAGATTTGGGCCCTGCTGCATGCATTGTTTTCTCTTCTTGCTGGTGGGGTATAGAAACTCTGCCAGTACAGTCATCATCACTCATAGTTACTCTCTGCTGCCTGGGTGGGAATCCCGTGGTGGTGCACCAGCTTTTCATGCAACATTTGTTGCTGCGCTGGACCTTGCCTGGGCCGCATTTTGAGCAAGAAGGAAAGGCCACCATGGGGTGTTTGTGGGCTGCAGGAGCCGGGGAAACTTTCTGCTGGCATCGCCTTAAACTTTTGCATCATGTCTGGCTCCTGCCTAATTGTAGAACCGTGTGATTCTACAATTAGGCAAGGGCTGGGTATGGTGAAAAAAGTGTAAGGTGGCACTGGCAGCCTGCAAACACCCCCATGGTGGCCTTCCCTCTAGCGAACGAATGAGGTATGATTGAAGAGTTGGAGTGGAGACAGACCCCGCAGCGGTGCGGCTCTAGTGCAGGACAGGCCCACCATCTTCCCTGCTTTTTTGGTTGTGGCCCACACCTTCAATTTTCAACAAAGATGGCAAGTTGATGACCAAAGAATGTGGGAGCACGGTGGGCCTGTCCTGCGCTAGTAGCCACACCACTGCGGGGGCTGGATAGCAACAACACATTTTTTTATTGAGTTTAACATGTTGAGCTGGCTTACATGGTGCCAGGCCAGCCACCCACCCGTGCAAGTGAGGTGAGAGAGTCATCAGCCCGTCGTCGATTGTTGCTGTGCTCACCAGTCACCAGTCACCACTACTACTACACTGTGGGAACACAGCCACGCCCGCAATGCAAGCAGGAGCAGGGGGAGATCATGTGACCAGCTAGACCATCTCATGGGGGGGGGGGGGGATCCCGATCTCCTGATAGTCCAAGCCACTCCTGCTATGTAAGACGTGCTGGTGCTGAAATGGAGGCCGTGCGAAAGCTCCGTTACCATGGCGAGAGGCACGGCTAATGGTATAGTACAGATTGAGGAGCGGCTGCTGCTGAAGGACTGGGAGAAGGTTCTGCCGGGAACGAGCTGAGGGGAGGCGGGGGGGGGGGGTGTTTTGCTACTGGAGGCAGGATTTTTTTTTTCTCTGCCTGCTGCCCCCTGGATAACTGCCATCCTAGGCACAGGCCTAGTATGCTTAGTGATAAATCCAGGCCTGGGGAGAGGCAGAGGGAGAGGATATCCATGAGGATAAGGGCTGAGAATAACTATGGGATAAGGAGGGAAAAGGGACCCATGGGAGAAAGGGAGAAGGAGCACAAGGAAACAACAACAGGGACAGCAAGGAGTCTGGAGGTGAGAGAGGTGGAGGAACATGACATGGGAAGGAGATGCAGCCCAAAGGAGGGAAGACAGAGGGGGAAGGGAGGAGGAGGGAGGGGAAAGGAGGGGTAGGCAGAGGAGGAAGAGGGACAGATGGGAGAACAGGGAGGGAATGAAGGAGAGAATAATTTGAGAAGCATGTGAGTGAGAAAGGGGATGAAAGGGAGAGAGTCAGAGGGCAGGAGTAAGACAGATGGAAGGGTTATAGGAAAGGGGGAGACAGCTGCATGTGGTTGGGGGAAAGAAGAGAAAGGTGGCTGGGTGGGTGTGAGAGACAAAAAGGGAGGGCTGGGATGGCAGGGCGAATGAATAGAAGAGGGATGAAGGAGTGAGAAGAAAAAACAGATGAAATTCAAAAGAATGAGGTATGAAGAGGTCATGGATGAAAGAAGCAGAGAAGCGAGATGGGGACAACTGACATGGAAGAGGGGAGGGATAACTGGAGTCGAAGAGAGAAAAGTAAAAGGCAAAGAAAAACCATTTGGGATGAAAGCAAAAGATGAAAATGTTTATTTAACTATCTGATTATGTAACTGTTAAAATGGAGCAGCAGTTACCACCAACTGAAGGCAAGGGGTAAACTGCAAGGAGCAGCAGTTACCACCAACTGAACGCAAGGGGGTAAACTGCATGGAGTGGCAGTTACTACCAACTGAAGGCAAGGGGGTAACCTGCTTGGAGCAGCAGTTACCACCAACTGAAGGCAAGGGGTAAACTGCATGGAGTGGCAGTTACTACCAACTGAAGGCAAGGGGGTAAACTGCAAGGAGCGGCAGTTACCACCAACTGAAGGCAAGGGGTAAACTGCAAGGAGCAGCAGTGACCACCAACTGAAGGCAAGGGGGTAAACTGCATGGAGTGGCAGTTACCACCAAAAGAAGGCAAGGGGTAAACTGAATGGAGCAGCAGTTATCACCAACTAAAGGCAAGGGGATAACCTGCATGGGAGCGGCAGTTATCACCAACTGAAAGCAAGGGGATAACCTGCATGGAGTGGCAGTTACCACCAAAAGAAGGCAAGGGGTAAACTGCATGGAGCGGCAGTTACTACCAACAGCAACTTGCTGGGTGACTGGATGGGCCATTTGGTATTTATCTGCTATCATTTACTATGTTACTATGTCCACGGCTCACATACTTTTTCTCCTGCAGGGAAAAGGGGCAGAGCTGAGGGTGGTGCCAGGGCAGTCTAGTAAAGTCTATGCAGAGAGTTTATTTTTAATTCCCTGTCTGTACTTTCTGGTGGGGAATTTGTAGCTGTAAACTCTATGGGCACTTAAGTACCTGTGGATCTGCAAGCGATGCGGAGGGGGGGGGCTGAAAATAGCACTCCCCGTCTTTGAAAATAGATTCTTTTTTTGTATCAAGGTTAGAATCCACTTTTTTTCATTGATTTCAGATCTAAAGGAATTTTTTAAGCTCTTTTGGTCTTCTGGCTATTTATTGAATATAAACATAGGTGTAAAGAGATGTACAAAATATGAAGCCGAGTTGGAGTTATAAATTTAAAAAATGGGGCGAAGGTTCTTTGGCCCTATTTACAAATGCAGACTGAAAAAACTGAGCTGAGGTGTGAGTCATTCGGATTCCAGATAGCTCCTGACCACATCTAGCAGGTACTCGGGGTATCCATAGGCCCTTGCGATCTCATGGTCCTTTTCTCTCTGCACAAAGAATTGAAGCTTTCCCAGGGAGGTATATTGGCAAGCATTTTCTCTCTCCAGTTGGGCCTTCTTCTTCATGTTCTCTTTCTCCTCCCTCTGTTTCGCAGTGATAGGCAGAGACACCTCCAGCCGCCTAGGATGAGAATGAGGGACTGCAGCCCTAGTTAGATCTTGTTTTATGGATCTCTGGATCCCAGGGCTGGGAGCTGGAAATGATTTGGAAAACTTTTGATCTAAAGTCGCAGGTTGGTGGTAGCGAAAAGGCAGATGGTGGGCTGGACCAGGATGATGGGACACACATGGAGTCCGGTTGGGAACGGAGTGATAGGATGTAGATGTACTGAATTTCTGACCAGAGCACTGGGACTCCGGGGGTCGGTGGCCGAGACCAGAATTCTGCAGCCCAGGTGGATTCTGCCTTGAACTGGTACAATGAGGAAGAAACTGATGGATGTTTGACAGGCCATGGAATGGTTTGGGACCCTTATTTTCACCACAAGTTCTCTTACTAGATATGTTTATTCCAAAAACGTTGCTCCCATTCTCCTTCATTAATGTCTGCTCTGGTTTTACCTTTTCTCGTCTTGCTTTCTTAGTGTAATGGTCATTATTGTCAGACTGTTTTCGTTTGATGGCTCTGGAAGTTTGTTCTGGGTAGATGCACGATCTGAGTTCTTTCTGAAGGGCTCCAGTCATGTTGGAACTCTTGATATCTCTCATAGTACACATAGCTTCATTGCCATGGAATATCTTTTTTGTTAGATACCTAGGGCTGTGATTATCAGAAACAGTCCTTTCCCTAGACCTTGTTGGATCCTTCCCAACTTGCAAGCAGTTGGATTCCTTCTCTTGTAGGCCTTTATGTTTCGAAATCATTAAGGGAACATACGATGATGCAACATGCGAGTTTTCTTCATATTTTCTGCCAGAAAAATTCGTGACCATTTCTCTTGAACCAGGGTGACCTGATGGGTGGAGGAGACCCCTGCAGCAGGAGACCTCACCACTTGGTTTCATTGAATATTCCATCTTCTTTCCTGTCTGCATAGCACAAACAATCTCCTTACTTGTCTTCCTCGAGCAAAGCAAATTCTTTCCTGGTTTACTACGCCATGTCAATGTTTTTCTTGCGTTTGTAGGACATGTTAGATTTTTCACTAGCTGTTTGGTACATTTCAGTCTTTCCCTTGTCTGTGTAAGACCTTTCACATTGTTCACAAGCTCTGTGGAAAAGGTAAGCTTCTTCTTTCGATTTCGGGAGTATGTCAATTTCTCTTCTAACTTTGTGGGACATTTTAGTGTCTTCATCGACCGTGTGAGTGGCAATAATGTCTCTGACTTTGAGGGACACTTTGGCTCCTCCTCAGGTTGTGTCTGAAAGGGCCATATCTTAAGTGGAACATCGCATGCTCTGATGTCGCTCACAATTTGAGCTCGTTTAATAAGGCATGCCCTGGGTTGGGGATCTCGCTGACTTCCGTGTTTTGTTTTCAGCACTGCATAAGAAAAGAAGAAAGTTAATTAGAGAGAGAAGGATAATCCAAAAGAAGAGAATTACAGAGAACTCAAAGAGGGATCCAGAAAGGAGAAAGAATTCAGAGAAAAAAAGTTTCTAGAAATGAAAAATAATCAAACCACAGATTTAAAATTCAAGTTGGAATTCAAAAAAAAATAAATAAATGCACAAATGAGAAAATAAAACAGACAGTATCAGAACATTTTATGTAAATCTGTGTGAATTTATTATAACTGAATATGACGTTTAGGGTAAAATGATATCAAGCTTTTTTGGTTGAATTATTTATGGGCATTTTCCCTTTCTATCCTGACTTCAATGAAAAATAAGAGAAGTCAACATGAAAAAGAGAGAGAGCCAAAGAGAGAAAATGCAAAAAGAAAAAAATTAAAAAAAAAAGGGGGGGGGGAATAATCTGGCATTCTCACAAGTTCTCTTCTTTTTCAAAAAATTCAAAAGATAAAATGCTTAAAAAAATACAAAAAAGAAAATTGAAAGAGAAGATCGAGAGAGAATGCAGAGACAGAAAATGCAAAATTATAATATTTCAAGAGAGAGAAACAAAATAAAGAAAGAATCTGAGGGAGACAGTCCAAAATAAGAGAACAAATCCAAAAGAG